>NC_044277.2:15263093-16588093 GCF_004027225.2 Strigops habroptila | reverse complement strand
TGATCTAGCTGAAGATGTCCCTGCTTGTTGGAGGGACATTGGACTAGATGACCTTTCAGGATCCCTTCCAACCCAAACTATTTTATGATTCTATGTTCAAGACTCTGAAAACCCAAAGATGCATGCTTAATCTCTTGCTAATGGAGGAGGTCAGTTTCTTTAAAGAACAGCAACAGAAAGAAACAAATGAGGCTGTCCACAGCACATCCAACTGCTCAGATGATTTGAGCATTGGAAGTTGGAGAATTTATTTAATTTCTTCTGTGCTTAGAGCAGGAACTCTCCCACCACTGAAGACGATGAACTAAATGTAATGGGACAGTGTAATTTCCTGCACCTGAAGCTATTTTATTTTGCAGAAACTAATTGGGATTCACTTGGCTATAAAGAAGACACATAATTCTGTTTCCTAATGTAGCATACTCTCATGCAACACTGGGCTCCATTCCTTGCTCCAATGGTTATTTCAATATTTTGTATTTTGTATCTCGGCTTTGAACTCAGGCCTTTTCTCTCTGATTGATACTTCAAAACCAATAGACAAGAAAAGGAACATCCTTCTCCCTGAGTATTTTTCTGCACACAAAGGGAACTTTAGCAAGAAGCATAGAGAATGTTTTTCTTGAGAATAACTTCTAGCTTATTATAGAAGGCTTGTTTTTGGTATATAGATTACAACTGACAAGAAACTAGGGCAGGGGTAGGAATTCAGCCTAAAGTTCTCATGACTGGTTACTATTGATTGATTAATCTCTATTTCCTCTTCATTTTAAAAGGAATTTACTGAACTTCAGTGAATATGGTTGATCTGAAGGGTGTGCTTCAACAGCAAATGTTTTTTGACTGCAACAAGCTCAGGTTAGAAATATCTGGATCGTACTTTCCAAATGGCTTTAGTATAAACTGCTGCCAAGTCAGTCAGCCCTGTCAAGGTGAATATACTCCTAGTCAAGCTTAGAACTGACATTTTAAATAGAAAATTAAATTTAAATACAATTTTTAAATACAAATTAAAAACTAAACCAAGTTATATATGGAGTTCAAGTTTCTAGGTCCAGATATTTGCTGAGTCGGATTTTAAAGATTGCAGATTTGTATTTAAAGGAGGAAATTCTGATTCGGTTCCCCTACAGGTCTTTTTAGAGTTCTCAACTCCAAATATTTTATTGCTTTTCATCCAATTCAAATTTATTTTTGTGAAGTTCGCAATCACAGGTGAGCCACTTCACGTGGTACTCTTCTCCTTTCCATAGCAGAGAGATGTTTCCCCCCACTGTAATAGGTAAAATTGAAAATATTTAATAGATGTTTTACTTTATCTAATTAGATTCCATACTTTACAATATGTTGCTGATTCTTAGCTTTCTCCTCTGCTAAAAAGGAAGAAGCAAAGCCTCTGATCCTGAAAAGTTTTTCATTTCTGCAACAATTTTTCAGGACATTGGAAACTAAGTTATATGACAAGGTAGATACACTCCTAGTTACAACTTAATACTTTAAAAAAAAAGTCATATAGGTTCCTTACTATCAGATAGGACAATAACACTACTTGTTTCAATATCATCAGCAGAAAATTCTTGGATCAAAATACCATGCATGAATCATATTTGGCCTTCCATAACACTTCCTGAGTACAGAACAAGTCACAAGCTTCCTGGAAGCTTGCTTTCTAACACTTTCCCAAAGCTCTACTCTGTTTTACTGCAGTGATTACCTGCCATGTAATGCCAAGACACCTGGTTTTTAGTAATACAAAATATTCATTTCTTATTTGTCTCCTGAGTAGCAGTGTTTGGCTATAGCCTTTTAATGTCTCTGAAAGAACTCTGGGGATAACCACATCTGAAACATTAAGTATCAGTAATATGGGAGGTGCTTTATTCGGGAAATAGAATTCCAAACAGTTGCTATACTTAAGAATGTTTCTTATCTTACATGAAAAACACCATTCTCACCATTATTTTGCTATGAGGTTTTTCATGCCCTGCCATGACAAAGTATGTATTAAAAAATAGAAACAAAATAAAATGTTAGAATATCAAGGACAAAGTTTGATTGTATTTTGTTTGCAAGTACTATATTGTTGCTTATATACAAACAAAAAATAATATTAAACCCTCTGGAATAATTCTATGCAGTGATTTAGACATCTACATGGGACTTTAGGCATCTTTCTCCAATATCAGAATAGAGTAATAGTATCATAGAATCATTTAAGATGGAAAAGTTGATGACCTACAAGGTCATCAAGTCCAGTTGTTAACCTTACACTGCCAAGTCCACCACTAAACCATGTCCCTAAGTGTCACATCTACATGTCTTTTAAATACCTCCACCCTTCACTTCCCTGGGCAGCGTATTCCAATGTTTAATAACCCATTCTGTGAAGAATTTTTTTCCTAAAATGCAGTATAAACCTCCACTAGAACAACTTGAAGCCGCTTCCTCTTGTCCTAATGCTTGTTACTTGGGACACTCATTTAACCACAACCTCCTTCCACACAGTTGTAGAGAGCGATAAGGGCTCCTACCAGCCTCCATTTCTCCAGGCTAAACAACCCCAGTGTCCTCAGGTACTCCTCATAAGACTTGTACTCTAGACCCTTCACTAGCTTCACTGCCCTTCTCTGGATGCACTCCAGCATCTCAGTGTCTTTCTTGGAGTGAGGGGACAAAAATGGAACACAGTATTCAACGTGTGGCCTCACCAGTACAGAGTACAGGGGGACAATCACTTCCCTAGTCCTGCTGGCCACACTATTTTTGATAAAAGCCAGGATGCTACTGGCCTTCTTGGGCACGCTGCTGGCTCATATTCAGCTGGCTGTCAACAACACCCCTAGGTCCTTTTCCTCTGGGCAGCTTCCCAGCCACTCTTCCCCAAGCCTGTAGCATTGCATGAGATGTGATCCAAGTGCAGGAAGCAGCACTTCACCCTGTTGAACCTTATATAGTTGTCCTTGGCCCACCAATCCAGCCTGTCCAGATTCCTCTCTAAAGCCTTCCTACCCTCCAGCAGATCAGCACTCCTGCCCAGCTTGGTGCTATCTGCAAACTTACTAAGGGTGCTCCGGAAGTCCAAGGTAGCAGTCCTGCTGACCCCTTTCCTTACTTCTCCATGAATCAAAAACTCTTATCATTTCATGATATGCCAAAGACAGCCTCCAACCATCACATCACCCACAGGCCCATCTGTTTTCAAACAACAGGTCCAGCAGGGCTCCTTTCCTAGTAGGCTTACTTGCAAGCTGTGTCAGGAAGCTATCTTCCGCACATGCCAGGAGCCTTCTAGACTGCTTCTTCTCCACTGTATTGTTTTGCCATTAGACATCTGATAAGTCGAAGTCCCTCATGAGAACAAGGGCTAGCAACTGGAAGATTTCTCCCTGCTGTCTGTATATTTCATCTGGCTCTTTGTCCCAGTTTGGTCTGTAAGAGACTCCCACCATGGTATTTCCCTCTTGTCCTTCCCCCTGATTCTTACCCATAAACAGTCAACCCCATTGTCATTCATCATCAAGCTCCAGACAGTCAAAACACTCCTTAACATACAGGGCTAGCCCACTGCCTCTCCATTATTGCCTATAACTTTTCATGAATTTATAGCCATTTATTGCAGCACCCCAGTTGTGAAAGTCACCCCACCATGTTGCCATGATGCAGCTGTTATCACAGTAGTACTGCAATTGTGATAGCTGTCTTGCAGCTGACAATCTCTGTAAATAAAATTACCCTGATCTAAATTTAGTAAGTATGTGCAAAAACCACTGAGATTCTTACTCCGCTGAGCTTACAAAAATGGAATCCACACCTGACTCAGTCAGAAGTCTAAAAGTAGGTGTTACCCAAATATTTGGCTTCCAGAATAGCATTTAGAATTGACACATCTGAACATGCAAATGAAAGACAAGTACATGAAAGCTTATGTCCCATTACGCACAACAGGGAAAGGATTACAGTTATCCTCTTAGATGTTCTCCCTCCTAGTTCTCACCATTCTGCTTTATCTTATTGGACTGCAGTGGGAACAGAAGAGCTTACCTTCACAAACTGGAACTTTCCCGGTCCATGTGCCATCAGACCTACAGGCTCTATGCTCTGATCCTCCTGCCAAGAAGAAGCCTGGCTGACAAGTGTAAATCAATGTATAACCAAGTGAAGGAAGATCCATTCCTGCAACATTAGCATGAGTTGGTGTTTCTGGTTGTTTACAGCTGTGAGCTACAAAGAAAAGATAAAATATCTTTCAGTTAAAATGTGGAAAACATTTCTGAAAAAATAATCTTTATCATTTCTAACAGGTAACGAAGAAAAAAGCATCAGTAAACATAACATATTAATACATTTTAATTCACATTAAAAATTATTATATAGTCTATAAATTGCTGTCCTGAGCCTGTAAATACATCTTGAAAATGGACCTTTCAATTTCAAGGGATCAAGAACCAACTTAAAGGAACGTGCGTGACCAAAAATAAATTGTCTGCGTATGCAAACATAAACAATGTGCATCTTACCATAGTTAAAAGCAATCATGGATTGCGACTTACACAACTTAAAATATCTGTGTAGCATTGAAAAACAGTAAATAAATGGGTCATTTGGAGAACATTATGAAAAATTGTAGGTGAGGCAAGTTTTAAATATCAGCTAGAAAAATTAATTACTATTCTTTATCTCATGAAAGTGTCTTATGTCTTTAACAACTGCCAGAATCTGCAAGTCTTGTGTTATCTCAAAACCAGCATACCTCCAAGATCAGAGCTCACCTTTCTACACACTGAACTACTGATTTGCTGTTTGCTTAGGGGGAATGATAGCACCAACTGAAACACTAATGCTGTTTTCTTCTGTAGATAAGCTCTCCATACACTGAAGTGATTCTATAAGGTAAGACTATTTCCAGAAAAATATAGCTGGCTAGCTGAAAAGCTAGGAAGATTAACTATGATGTTATACCTTCAGTAAATTAGCACTGTTTACTGAAGTGTAAAAGATGTAAAAAATTAAATGTCACTTCCTGTACCCAAGTAAGCATGTCCTCTCCATTTCAGATTCAAAAATTTCCAGTTACAACCTCTTTTTTTTTTCCCCTTCTTAAAGTACCCTAACTCCTTAGTTGGGAAACAGCTCAAACTCTTTACTAGAACTGATAGTAACTGTATGCTCCAGTAGAAGTTAGGGTTGTGCAGGGCTTTCCTACATGATCCTGTTCTCACCACCTCCTCTTTTCCTTGGAAGGGTTGCACCCTCATATTTTCAGCATCTCTTTGGATGAAGAGCTGTCTGCTATTCTATCTGTTAATATTTTGTGTTGTGCTTTTCTTTTTGTTCTATAGACTATTGTAGAAAAATTCACCCACGAAACCACATTTCTAGCTTCTGTAAGTTAGTAATGTAATTTTTTATTAACTTTAAGCTACTAAAGCTATATAAATTAACTTTATAGCAATGTTACAGTAACTAAATATCCAAGATAAAACAATTGCTTGATCAAAAATCTATCAACCATTTACTTACGTATACATTCTGGCTGGATTCCACTCCATGTAAGATCAGGAAGGCAAGTTCGTGTTGTTGAGCCATGGAGAAGGTGTCCTTTTTTACACTGAAATTGAACGATATTTCCCACCTGTTGAAAAGTAGAAAATACAGTAATATTGTTATTAGGAAATATCATCTGGCTTATTTCTTCCAAATTTGATAGTAAATCCCTTCACATAATACAGCCTCAATAAATTGTGATGCTCTTCCTGAGAAAGTAATTTCATAGAGCATTTTCATATGAAATAAAAATTTGCTTCATTCTCATTAAAATTCTCTCCCACCAAACTGAAATCCTCTATGGAAGAGAATCAAAATTTCATCTCCTGTGGTATCTCTGGTGTGTCACTTTCAGCCTAGAACAGTTGAGGCACTGTGAGTCTGGAAACCAAGCTTAATGTGGCTTTGTAGCTCTCAACCAAGGAGAAGACAGTTAGGCAATCTTGCAGAAAACCAGAGAAGTGGCAGAGATAAAATGGGCAATAGATTCTGCTGGACCTTTGCTGAACTGAACTCCCCTTTGTGAAATGCTGGATGAATTCACAAATTATAATCAGAAATATTTCATTAAAACATGCAAGGTCTGCTCAACAAAACTATCTATCTCATGCACCAGGAACTATAATGCTCCTATAACAATTTAAATTTGTTTTTTGATGCCAAGAGGTAAAAAAAGAATCATTCTTTATACCACGTGGATAAGAGAAACCAGAATGCAAGTACCTTATAATTTACAATAGCAATTCATCTGAGATGAGTTTTTAATTATTATTATTGTGTGTATGTGTTGCATGAAAAGGAAAATAGAATTCTTTAGTGAATAACAGTTTCTGCGCAAACTTGTTCAGTATATCCACTTATGGTGACATTGAAAATGCAAATAATTCTCAGTTTCCCTCAAGAGCAGGAAAATTCTATTACAAGTATGTCATTCAATGAGTAGTTTATTACATGCTCTGAGTGGTTAACTCAAATATTAAGGTGCAAAGATCACATCTATTGTTGTGCAGTGACCTGTATTAACGTATTTATCAACTCATGTTTAAACAAGAAGTTGAAAATTTTGAACTCTATGTGACAGCACATTTATGGTTCTGTGTTTTGGGGTTTTTTGTGTATTATTATTATTATTTTGTTTAAATGTATAACACTTAATTCAAATTGATGCTCAAAGGTAAAATCTGGACTCATTCACAGTAGTTTAGTTCTGGGAAACAGTGTTTCACTGCTAGAAGTAGTCATTTGAAACTTTATTGTAGTATGCCATTTCAGCTCAAGCTTCTCATCAGAACAAATTTAATAATTTAATAATAACCCATGAACTACAGATAATAGCTTTTCAACACAGTACATGATTTAAAATTCCCTTTTTTAATTCTTTTCTGTGCTCACTGGACTACATCATTACTTTCAGAAGATTTTTGAAGAAAATACATTAAATCAGTTGCACAATGAAGCACAAAGTGGGAAAATACTACAAGTTTTAGCAGTTGTACCAAGTAGCAATAGAAGTACTTTTCTGTGTGGTAAACAGCTTAGTTAAAACAACCAACACCAATATATTACTTTACAACAGTTACTAGTCTTACAAAAGATTTATTCATTTCAGCAACCTGCCTCTTCCAAAGCAATCGCCGTGCACAGCTATGGAAAGAACACCTGCTTTGTTTAATGTTCAGTTTTTAGGGAAGACAATACTTCCAACATTGGCTTTAAAACCTTTCACCCTTCGTCACACCAAAATCAAAGCTCAGCTTAACTATTAAGCATAATTTCTTAATAAACATCAGAATAGGAACTTAATGTTCTTTCCACTTTCTTATTTAAAAGTTGACTCTATGATCTCCTTGAATATAAAATATCTAAGAAAAAATACAACTGTTTTGTGATGTGGAGTAGCTGTACATCATGGCAGCCAATAAGGTAAAGAGGTTAAGTTGGCTACTTACTTATACTCAGATCCCTAATTATAAACTGTAACTAAGTTAGAGTTTCAAACTCTAATAGTCAATAGCAACTCCAGAAGTAGCTACCGTAGGGCTTTAACTCCTTAGTTATACTACTTCACTTATTTTCAATTAACACTTTATGATGTGGTGCATTCTTTAAAAAAAAAAAACAAAACCAAAACCACACTGCACCTTCTTTTCAGAGTTCAACAGTTCTCACGATGTGATTATCTTTCATATATTAGCTCCACACCATTTAAATATGGGCAATAGCGAATTAATCAGAAAACTGCAATCTTGAAATTTTCACCCTGTTTTTAGGAGTATATTACCTAAAATAAATCTGTAATTGTATAGAATCACTTTAGAGGAATAAAAAAGCAATAGATCAGAAAAATGAATTCAGTATAAACAGTAAAAATCATTGTCTTGTAATTCTACTCATCAGAAATTTCATAATTTTGTGATTTGAAAGAGCTGGAGAATCATGTCCATAATAGTCTTAGACCTACAGGACAGGTAACAGTCGAAAAAAGGAAGAAAGTGTGGGTTTTTTCAGTATTCTGTAACTTCTCGCTCTTCCTTAGCTGCCTATTCATGACTTTGGATTAGTCCTTTATGAATGGAGTCTGCTCCTGGACAGATATATTGAAGGAAAACTGTTCACTTGAAGAGCAGAACCAAGAAATGCACAGATTTTTTTTTTATTTTCTCACTGTCTGCCCATCTTCACTGCAGCTCAGCCTATCTTACGGCTTTACTGAAGCTTGGCTGCCTAAACACCAAACCACTTCTTTAGTCTTTAGTAGCAGAAATATATCAGTGAGATAAGGAAATGGCTGAAGTTGCCAAGTAAGTGGCAAGACCCACAACCAAGTGATGAAGATGTTTTTAGAAGTGCTGCCATGCTAGTCAAGGAAGAACGGAATGAAGCTCCCTGCTCCTAAAAAAAATAAAATAAAGTTTACAAACAATAGGTAATTATTAAACCGAAAAAATAAAAAATATTTTTTTAAATACTTTTTGGGAAGTCTGTTTTACAATACTATTGTGCCAGAGGCACCAGGTGGCGCTACAACACAGCATTCCATGGTCTTAAAATTCCCAGTCCAAGATGTTCCGAGTTGTTCGATTTTTCTTTTTATACAGTTTGAATAGAAGCACTAGTGAGGAGAGCTGCGGAAACAGCTGAAATATCTTTGCTCGCTAGTTTTAGGGAAGTGTGGAAGTGTTCAAGGCCAGGTTGGATGGAGCCTTGGGTGACATGGTTTAGCACAGGGTGTCCCTGCCCATGGCAGGGGGGTTGGAACTAGATGATCCTAGGGTCCTTTCCAACCCTAACTATTCTATGATTCTTTGATTCTAAGTGTGCCCAAACCAGCACAACACAACAGTGCTTGCGTGCAATCCTGAAAATATAAAATAGATTTCCTTGCATGTTGCTTTTCCAGAGTGTCAGTTATGGTTTAGATATTCCCAAAATCAGCATCACTAACTTTTCTTTTTGCTAAGAACCAAAGACCATATATTTTCTGTTCTGTAACAGCAGAATTAGCAGTCTGAGAAGAAAATGAAAAAGTACCATTGAGCATCCATTTATAAAGAACAGGATAGTGCTCTAGATTTTTTTTTAAAACAAAATTATAGTATAGTAATGTATCACAATTATGAAAATAATAACAAATTATTAACCTTATTATTTTTTATATTCCTTAAAAGAACATAAGATATTTCTGGCTTTCATGAGTTACTCTAGATTCAATTTTTCCTTAGACTTCAGTTTACCAAAGAATACGAAGAGACTCTAATAAGCTTCTCCATCCCCAGCAATTCATGCCAGAGGATTGAGAGGCTAAGGGAATGTCAGTTATTCTTCACTAACTTCTAACATCACATTTTAAGTGAATGAAAACACAACTCATGAAGTCTTTGCTGTATCTGTAGTTTAGTAGCCCAGCAATACAATATTGCCACTATTAGTAACAGGCTATTGAGATTGCAAGTCCTCTGGGCAGAATTTGCAAGGATTCCTTTGTCTGAAAGTGTTTTGAGCAGCCTGGAGTTTTGCTCAGGTCTTTTGTTTGGCTGGTTTGCTTGTTTGTTTGTGTGTGGGGGGTGTGTGTGTGTGTGCAGGATGGGGTGGCGGGTGTGTTGTTGTTTTTGTTGGATTTGGTTGGGTTTTGTGGGGGTTTTTTTTTGGTTTTTGGGTTTTTTTATTTGATTTAGCTGTAACATCAAATTTTCTTGTGATCTGGTGTTTCTGAATGATTTTTGTGCCTTCATTTATCTTTGTGTGATAAACCACATCTTTATATCCATAGTAGTAACAAGAAGCTCTTATGTGCAGTATGAGCTATTTATTACTAGTGTGATGCAGTACAGAGAGATACAGGCCTAAAACTGGAATGATAGCAAAAGCCTGTTGACTTCATTGCTGTGAAAACTCACCATGGTCTTTTAAAGAAATGCAGACTTGGACAGAATAACGTTTCAGTGGTTAAAAGGAACGAGTATCACAGAGGTGAAATGTGCCTTATAGAGTAGATTGAAACATAAAGTGGAGCTGCACAGTGAGTGGTGTAAAAGTGTGTTGGAAACACTGTAAATAACCCCAAGTGAATCAAGAATGACAGGGACCAAAAAAAAAGGGGGGGGAAGTCAAAATCACATTACTGCCAGTGAAGTACTCCAGATTCTAACATCACCCACTGACACCAGGCTGAAGCCCCAGACCTCAGGATCCCAAGAAGTAAAAGAAACCAGGAAAACTATGTGGTGTCTGATGAGGCGTAAATTTCATTTTCATTGATGCAGTGATGATGTGAGCTGTGCTAATGGAGACCACTACATTAGCTAGACTACTGGTAGCACAGCACTTCTCTTAGAATTTCATCCTACACTTCAATCAACTCTGAAGTTTTTCTAAGCATTACATTCAGAGAAGATTACTTGCAGGGTTGCTCCAGATCTACAGATCAAGTTTCATATGGCATTTCATAAAATAGAACCCAAGAGCTCACACAGAACTATCACTACTGTAATGTGGCCATTTTCCTTTCTAAATTCCGACTGCCCTTTGGCTCTCTTCAAGCTTTAATGTAGGGGGAAATAGCTGAATTTCTACAAAAACGTATGTTAGAAAAGTATGAGAAGTAATAAATCTTACTTATATGACCAGCTGGTCTAAGCAGTTGTAAACTGTTCATTCAGTTCAGTAGTATCTTGTGTTACAACAGCTTATGATGAAAGTGCTATAAGCATTTTTCTGTTACTAGCAATATATCTGAAAAAATACTTCAAAACCACAGTTTCTTTCAAAGGAGCAATTTATTTTCCAGATCACAGATGAAGCCAGCATTCACTAAGTTCTAAAGATATTTTGTCTTCATTGTAACACACTGTTAAGGTAGATCCGTCAAATCAAAAATACTTGGTTGAAAGGTAAACATCCCAGAAGTACATATGGATAACAATTAAAGTAGGTGATGCTACTCATTTACATACCATGCCTGATATTCAAGTAGCATTAAACTGGCATTTTGATGTTGCTTGAAGACACAAGAACCTGATCTGCTTTTGCCTGCTTAATTCAACACTGAACAGTAATAGCCATGCAAAATTCTGTTACCTCTTTGTTACAAAGCTCCTATTTAACCACTGAAACACCATTTAAATGTGTCAGGTTTTGATATGCCTTTCAGTGAAGCCTGGAATTATGTTATATATGCCTGAACTTTCAATGCAGTCAATGAGATAGGAAAACTGATAATCAAGACTACGGGAAATAACCAGACAAAATGCCCAGTGCTGTGGAAGTTCACAATGTGAAATCAGTATTGTGAAAAGTGACAGTGATATAGTCAGGTAAAAGAGGAGGTATTGTCAATTGTTGAAAAGCACTTAAAACAGGACTCCACATATGAAAACTTGAATTCTACTGTGAGGCTACAGCTGGAATTTTTTTATGAGACAAAGGCATAAATTTAAAAATTAAGTTACTTTAGTCACTCTTATTAGTTTAAAATGAGAAGTATTTAAGAGAGTTAAAACAAAACAAAACCACATAAAATAAACAAACAGAAACCACCAAACCCCCAAATGAATAAAAAACCCCCAACACTCTGACTTAAGAGTCAGAAAACCGTCTTACATATTCAACAATAACCGCTTCTTGCAATGCATTTGCCAACTGCAAAACATATTGCTGAATTTTGCATATGCTCTTTTGGTCTATTGTTTAAAATGGTAGACAATGGATCCATTAGACAAAAGAAAATCACAGCTATCTCATCTTCAGTATTTTGGTATAATGCAGAATTATTCTTTACCTTTCTGTTATGAATGGAAGCAAAAGTCATTCATACAGCAAGTTAATTATAGCACAATTCAATTAATTTATAATATATTTGTGGTTTAAATGAATCATAACATTATTGAATATATGGTGATACACTATTTCTTTCCAGGATCGACAGACAATAACTTGTCTCGAACCAATCATTTTCACTGTTGTTTCCACCCAATAAAGAGCTAAACCTAGCTTCATCTGTACAAATGATGAATGATACTCCTACCTTGTTCTGTAATAAGTAAGCAATCACATTTAGAGTAACCAGAAATTGCATGCAGACATTTAGTTACTATATAAAACCAAATTCATTACACAAGTATGAGGATAAATTGCTGTCTAGGTAAGGAGACTACAGTTCATACAGTTTAAATCTGCTAGGCACTGAACTTAAAACTGTGGGATCAAGGTTGTAAAGTCTGCCAGCAAAAACACTGCTTTTAGAAATTGTTTATCAGTTGACATTTTGCCTGGTATTTTGACAGTTCCATGCCAGCTGTGAGTGATGCTTTCATTCACAACTACAACTACACCACAAATGAGAAAGTCTGCATTAGCTTCTTCATTGATAGAAAGCTCATTAATATGTCAGAGCAACTGTGACAATAAAATTGCAGAAAATGGTCATTGCAATGATTCACTTCTCACACAGGTGAATAGAGTTGCCCTCTAGCATAATGTTGTATTATAACGAAAGGAAGTTGGCCCAAGGACTGCCCCTGCATATTCTCTACCTTGGCATGAAACAGTGCTCCATTTCCTGGAGAAAACTGAGACAATTTTTTACCACTTGCATATGATTGTGATCTAGAAGAAATCGAAAATCCAAAGATAGCTAAAACAATCACTAAGCAGGAGGAGTGTTGCATAAAGGCCACCAAAAAGACAAATCAAATAAATTTTTGGCCACAGAACACTGGAAGTCTTCAGCTACAACCTTTGCTTTCAGAACTAATTTCATGTTGTAAATTTGTTCAAATTTTAATCAGCACTTTGGTTCATTTTTTACAATCTGCAGTTTTTGTTTAACTCCTGCTACTAGACAGGCACCACATGCAACCGGGGAGCTATTAGCTTACTCTTCTGTCTAGTCTCGTTCACATGCCTGGAGTTTCAGCCCTGACACCAAACACAGTTGTTTAGACTCTCCCTTAGTTTGTCTGCAGCTGCATTATCATATTCCTAGCAAATTGTAGGGCTCATTTTTGCATCCGTACACCATTCACCCTTTAACCTCTCATTGATGTCTCTCTTTCGTGTGATTCAGAAAATCAGAAATTGAGAAGCATTTCAAATTTCAATTCTGTTTCCAACAGAAGCATATGCAAACACCATTTGCCACAACACACCCTTGTAGGAAAGGCAGCCAATAGCCTCCTGGGATGCATGAGGCAGAGCACTGCCAGTAGGTCAAGGGAGGTGATTCTTCCCCTCTGCTTAGCACTGATGAGACACAAGTGGGTGCTGGGTCCAGTGCTGGGCTCAACCACTGCAAGAGAGGCAGGGACATACTGCAGTGGTAGGCCAAAAAGGTGATTAAGGGACTAGAGCATCTGGCATACAAGGAGTGGCTGAAAGAATTGGAATTGTCCAGCCTGCAGAAGGAAAGGCTCAAGGGGAATCTTACCAGTGTGTATTAAAAGTTACTGGAGGCATGAAAAGTGACAGACTTTATTTCAGTGGTGCTCAGTGACAGGACAAGAGGAAATAGGCACAAGTTGAAACTTAGGAAGTTCTGTTTATAAATAAGAAAAATCATTTTCACTGTAAAGGTGATCAACTTGGAACAGGTAACCCAGAGAGGCTGTGGAGTCTCTGTCCCGGGAAATATTCAAAACCACCTGGGCAGAGCCCTGATCAACCTGCCCTAGCTGACCCAGCTTTGAGAAGGGGGGTTTAACTAGAAGCTCTCCAGAGGTGCCTGCCAGCCTCCATGACTCTGTGATTCATTTGCGGTCACATCATTTCCAAATGTAAGAAAAGAATTGCTTTCTAAAAACAAGAGGAAAAAACCAAAACAACAAACAAACACAAAGCAAATACTGTTTTTTTAGAGTATGTCTACACTAGTAATTTGGCATACAGTATACACACTCTTAAGGAGGAAAAGCCTACTTGATAAACAGTAGGGAGCACCTATATATCGGTGGGGAGATGCTGAACTCCTTCAAGGTGAAACCAAGCAGAACTTGATCACCAGGGTTTCACACAGTGCACTGCTAATAGGGACACAAGGTCAATGTAATCCAACAGTTAGAAATAATGAAACACAACAACTTCAGCAACCAGCTCTTAAAAGGTGTAAGCAGTTTCTGGACCTCTAATCAGAAGTTTCTAGACTTTGAGGTAGTATAAAAATATCTGAATATTCAAGTTAATAAAAAATAGTATACTTTACCTGATAGCCAAATGTGTTGTTTTGTGACCCATGCCTTGGGACTCCTGGATTTTCACATGCTGTGCGAGTAGGTTCTTAAAAAAAAGTTACAATAAAGACAAATCAAATTATAGTATTCTAATGAGATACATGAATGTATTACAAAATTAAGCTTGTTCAACAACATGCACAACGCTTATGAGAGAAACAACAGTAAAATTACTTGATTCTCAGAGGGCATAGAATAACACCAGGATAATAGCTGAAAACTCCTAGACTGACTCATCAGGAAAAGAAATAATAAGCATTTCAAGAAATCTCAGTAATATGGTTGTAACCTTACCTATACATCGAGGAGAAGATCCACTCCACGTGCCATCTGCTTGGCAAATCCTGGTATTGGAGCCAACCAAAACAAAAGGAGCATTGCAGCTGAAAGAGACTTCTGACTGATAGATGAAGCTTTTGCCTTCTCTTTTCCCTTGAGCAGGTACTCCAGGGTCGCCACAAAACTTTGCTGTGAGAAAAGACATGGCAGAAATGGAAAGCGTCATTTATTAAAATACACAAAAATAACACTTACCTGAAGTCTGTGAAGCAGTTACTCCAAATTTTGTATTTATTTTATTAAACACAGGTCAAATAAAGAAACATTTAATAGGAATTCAGAAGGAGACTAGACAGCCAATCTTTAGTCTGCTTCAGTTTTCAGGAGTTTTGCTAGCTGTTCAAAATGCCTACATAGCAGGCTTGGTCAGTAGGTTAAAGTTGGGACTCCAAGTTACACAACTTATTTTATGAAGGCGCAAATATCCACAATTCACCTCTGCCCCAAGCCACATCAATACGCAAATCCTCCTATAGAGAGCAATCAGAGAGTGTATCAAAACTTCATGTCAATCTCCCACCTTCTTCTGCTTGCTTTTTTCTGCCACCTACCAAGTGTTCAATATTTTTGTGTGACTAAAGATTTGTCAGACAGATTTGAGGAATCATGAATTTTTACTTCCTCATCCTTCTCTGAAACATAAGATTTGGTATGTATGCAAGTATAACACTTGAAATTTAGTACAGCTAGCAAGAAAAAAAACCCCAAACAACATAATAAATTTCAATAGCCATCTAGAAGTCAAACACTAATAAGCTGTTATTAGGCAGGATAAACTTGACTGATAAGAACATATTCTTAAATCGATCTTTTTACTTTATACCTATCACCTAGAGATTCGTTATGTCTAATAGTATAGCATAACTAAGTGAATGCACTGCTTGCAAATTTACTGTCTGTCTTCTGCAGTATAAAGTACTGAATATTGTCAGAAGCTGGATTTTGAATAGATTCAGGAAATGCAATCAGATATGGTAAACCCTGTGCCACCAGACTATATTTTTCCCTGACACTCTATGAATTCCTATCAGAAAATGCTGTAATACGCACACACAAAAAAAAAAAACAACGCTAACCTGGATGTGTACAATGACATATTTCTAAAAAGACACATTGTACAGACAGTGGAATTTTCTGTTTCATCTTTCACTTCTACAAACAAAATTTCAATTACATCTCTTAAACAACCACCTTCAAAATACATTTCTAATATCTTTGTCATTTATGCCTTAAGCTTTCCAAAAGACCTGCTCACATGAAATGCTCCTGCCCTCTACTTCTGTAGACACTGACTGTACGTGAAATCCATGCACACAAACGTTGCTGAAGAAAAAAGACTTAATCTGTAACATACAAAAAATGTATTCAATTTCATCACTTTAAAAGGAATGGAATTGTCTGCAGTATTATAGGCCGAATTATGAAAAGATCTATGAATTGGGGTTCTCACACAAGAGAACCTCATTATGTGATTGACAGGTCATGCTTGTAATTTGTGTTTTCATTAAAAAATTCGGTGGAAGTCTTAATTTGAAAATATATTAAACACTGATTTTTAACACAGAGGCTTGAACTTATCTCCTGAATAGCTCCTTTCACCAACAAATTATCAACCGCTTTCAGGAGAAAAAAAAAAAATCCTCACATTGAAAAATGTTTTTTTGGTAAGTATATTAATTTTTTATAAAACTAAGTAAAATCCACCAAATAAATGTCAGTCAACTTTATCCAATTATTGAAGAGCTACTGGATATCTGCCTTCTATATAAGTAACCATGGAAACCAGACACCATCTTAAAACACGGCAGTTTTCCTCTGATATTGCAACAGGGGGTTAGAGAATGAACTAAAGTTGCAGCAAACTGGAAGCTCTGTGAGTGCTCCCACTCCCAATGGAAGTATTTCCCGAAGGACACTGAGAACCATTAACAGAGACAGGGCTGTGGAGCTCTGACGTTGAAGCTGTGAGGCTAATCTCTTCAAAGGAATTTGATTAAGAGAAAATTATATCTGTAGATAGGCATTTTCAAGCATAGGCCTATATATTTTTTTTGCTATTGCCAAGCTTATAAAAACAGCAGTCCTTTACTCAAATTACTATATGACTAATTAAGCAGACAAATTTACTAGGTCACAGATGACCAATACTCAACCAAAGACATGACTCTATTCCATTCTGAGTAATTATTCCATGTTATAACTATACCATGCATATCTTCAACTACAGGCTCTATGGAACCAAGCTGGGAACTAAATTTCTGATGTCAAGAGCTGCTTAAAGATTGCTCATTGAGAATTACTTTAACCAGCTCCCTCTCATTTCTGCCAGATGGCAGCTAGTTTGAGCTCTTTGACAAGCACTGGCTGCCAATTGATTTCTCTTGCAAGCCAATGGGTAACCATTGCACTTCAACAACATTCAGTTAATGTAATCTCTGCATGAAACAGACTTTAATTACTAGGCAACTGCTTTCTGAACTAACCATATCTTTTAAAAGATTTAAAGGTGGAGACCCTTTTTCAGAGCATATTGCAGTATTGAGTACTCCAAATTCAAAGATGACAAATAGCTTGTGGTATCCAAAAATAATGTAAGGACACAATATTTTAATCAAAATCAACTGATGAAAAGAATTTTTCATGGTCTTTCTTTGATGTTCGCAATATTGTGGACTCTAGAAGAGCTCTATCTGGAGAACTTGAACAACAAATGGTGATGTTTCTTTTTCTTCCAGAACCAATGCCTTTCAACATGTTCCAGCTTTGGCACATACAGTTTCACTACCATTAAGCAACTGTTATTGATAGTATAAGAATATCATCAAGAAAAAAAAGAAAATATAATCTATATGGTGTGCATTCGTAGTAGTAGGATATAGCTAAAACAGAGAACATTTTTGAAAGGAAGAGATGAAGAATGAAAAAAAGTAGTAAAAGAATGGAGAACTGCATTTCGCAATGTTTAGCAAGCTACCTGGCAAACTCAGCTACTTGGCAAGTTTGAATTAAACTTCAAAAACTGTAAAGCCACAAACATGAAATTATCCTCTTCCAGTTTGACTCCTAGCTCAAGAACATTACAGAATTTCAGTGGTATAGCTATTCTACAAATAACACAACCTCCTTCTTCGGTGCAATCAATTGAATGTCTCTCAGAAGTCTCACAATCACTTCTTTAAAAAGATTTTTTAAATAATGAGTTGAATGACACCAAACTAACAAGAAAGTCAAAAAAGCAACATTTGCTACTATAATGAAATTTGTAGCAATATAAAAATCCATCAGTGTTGTAACTTTCAGGTTAACAAAGTTTACTGCATAAAACATGTAACTTAATTTAGTGTAAGGGGAAATACAGACAATTGTCAAGGAATCATCCTGGAGCCTAGTCAACATTACCAGCAGAAAAAAACCCTCTGTAACGTCAGAGAAAGTTTAGGGTAAGTAATGAGCAAAGAATAGAGATTATAATGAAATTTCCCCTGTTCGATATGTAGCTGGGCCTGAAAACAAGACAGCATCTCTTAATCTTGTTTTGCCTTGGATCATCTGGTACACATTGCCTGTAACATGTTTTTTTGTGTTTTGTGTTTAAGGCTTCCTATATGCTCAGAAAGGATTTACAGATATTCCTATGTCTTCCACAATCTATAAACTATGTTATAACTTTGGAAAATACAAAAGGATTATATTTATCCCAGGTTTGAAATGAACTGAGCCACTGCTGAGAAACAACCAAAAAAAAATTTAAAAAAAGTTGAAAACTTTAAAGAGGAAGAAGAACCACTCGAGTTGAATAAAGAAATAGAGGACTATAAAGTAAATACATACGCAAGCACTGAGGTACTTCACCACTCCATGTTCCATTCCCAACACAGGTCAAAACAGCAGGAAAAGAGAGTTCATATCCTGGAGAGCATACATAACTAATGCTAAATCCCCAGTCCAAGTTTGTTCCTTCCAACCTTCCATTAGAGATCTGTGGCGGAGTTGGGCAGGTAACAGCTGCAATAATATTCAAAATAATTAGGCCCAGCTGCTGTAAATATCCCCAGTGTACACAATTACTAGAAGAACCATATGTGCTAATTTCACCTTTTTTAGAGGACATTACAGTTAGGACATGCTATCTTCCTCCCTATATTCTTGCCTCATTTCCTGAAGTTAGTACTTCTGGTTTCCTCTATTTAGGAGAGAGTGGCTGATTGATGGAGTGTCTTAAATAAAACAGGGTGCTGCATCAAACCGAACAGGAAGACTACCTAAAAATCAGTATGGACACTATGAAGTGTACAACATTTAAGAGAGGTCTGGTAATATATTACAAAATTATTTTGTTTGTCTGTTTAGACCACATAGAGTACAACTATGTTTAGCTACCTTGGTAACAGTCAAATACTTTCTTCCTATTAACCAGCTTAGGTTTTGATAGATATTAATGCCCAGGGATGAAATTTCAGGACACTTGTTTCAAAATATGACTTGAAAGCCTGCTTCTAAGTAGCACAGTTTGGTCAGTATTTACTTAATGAAGAGCCCCTCACCAAAAACCATCTAGCTTCTAGCTAGAGGCAGAAAATGTAAGGATTTGCAACCTCTTGAAATGAGAAGGCGAACAGTAAGTATTTCAGTATAGTCAACCATATACTGGGCTGCATCAAAAGAAGTGTGACTAGCAGGTCGAAGGAGGTGATCCTGCCCCTCTACTCTGCTCTCGTGAGACCCCACTTGCAGTACTGTGTGCAGTTCTGGTGTCCTCAACATAAAAAGGACATGGAACTGTTGGAGCAAGTCCAGAGGAGAACCACGAGGATAAGGGGGCTGGAGCACCTCCCATGTGAAGACAGGCTGAGGAAGTTGGGGCTGTTCAGCCTGGAGAAGAGAAGGCTGCGTGGAGACCTCATAGCAGCCTTCCAGTATCTGAAGGGGGCCTACAAGGATGCTGGGGAGGGACTCTTCATCAGGGACTGTAGCGATAAGACAAGGGGTAATGGGGAAGTTCAAAGGGGTAAACTTAAACAGGGGAAGCTCAGGTTAGACATAAGGAAGAAGTTCTTTACTGCGAGGGTCGTGAGGCACTGGAACAGCTTGCCCAGAGAACTTCTTGATGCTCCATCCCTGGCACAGTTCAAGGCCAGGCTGGACAGAGCCTTGGGTGACATGGTCTAGGGTGACGCATCCCTGCCATGGCAGGGGGGTTGGAACTATATGATTTTAAGGTCCTTTCCAACCCTAACCGTTCTATGATTCTATGATTCTATAGTTTCTCATTTCCAAGTCTCCCAGGAAAAAACAGAAACATCTACTCAGTTGTAGGAAAGAGGGCTGAAAAATACCATAGGAGGACAGTAGAAACAAACAGACATGACTAGTGATAAAGATAAAAGTCTTATTCAGTGGTTAATGGTGTACTAACAGACAAGCGCTACTTGAAAAATGCAGAAAAAGAAGTATAAAAGAAGTTAAATAATAAAAAAAAAAAGCATAAAAAAGAGAAAGAGAGGAAATTTAGGCCGAAATTACTAGAATAAACGAGAAAGAAAAAAGGAGTAAAAGAGAGAAACTGCTAGCAAAAGAGAAAGAAAGAAAATGAAACTACTATGATTTAATTTAGTGGAGACAGTTGGGGCAAATGAGAAAAGGTGGTGACTAAAAATAAAGCAGAGAATACAGGCCACAAGAATGGAGGAAAACAAATGCAGCACTCATAAACTTTAAACTTATGTTTAGACATCTGTCATCTTGCAGTCTCAGAACAAGTCAGAGGTATTAGATCGGGAGTACTGCATATTTGAATGTGATCTGCAGAACGTTCATTGTGTGCCATTTCTCCATTCTTACACTCTTCATTGAGAGAATCTTAACTGATTACACCACAAAGATTCTCTGGAGCATCATTCATGGCTGTTTGAGAATGCTGGATGTAGTAATATTATCAAATAATCCTTTGCCAACCAGTAAACCAGATCTAAATCTTAAGGCCCTTTTTATTTATACTTTCTGTTTCTCTTGCTCTGGTGCGTAGTCAAAAAACAAACCACCAACCAACCAATCAGAACCCAGAAATGGACATGATAGCTTTTGCCACACTTTCATAATGTTTTAATAAAGGTAAGTCAAAATAAGTACTCCAAACAACAAAAATCTGTGGGCATTCTCCAAGAGCTTCATGACTACTCCTTTTAAAAAGATCTGTATGTTTTAACCTTGGAGCTGAATAATAAAGGAAGAAATACTGGTCTATAATTAGGAAATCACACAGAAGTAGCATGAAAATAGGTTAATATCAGAATTTTGAGGTGAAAAAGGCAAAACAACACCCAGCAACAAGGCAGAATGCCTCTAAATATTTTGGTCAGAGATTTAACCATAAATATGTGCATCAGTTTAAGATCTAAAAGTATATTAAAAATGCAAGTCTGCAGAAAAGACAATGCTTAAGTAGTTGAACATTTAGTTGCACATGAACATGCAACCTTTTCCAACTAGGCAAAGCCAGAGAATAATTTGTAACTTCTATTTCAGTGGCATGGCAAAAATTATGTATCCATTTTCTGCCTAGTTAAAATTCCAGTTATCTTAACTAAATGGTACCAGAAGACCCTTACACTTCCTCCTGACATTAAGAACTAGTTGTTACACATTTCAAACGCACTACTGCGTATTATATTTTACTTTTAACTACACAGTCAAATAAATCGGGGTTATTAACTTACCTGGTGCACTCCCACAGGACTGTGTGGAGTACAGCAAGATTCTGAGAACACTAGAGATTCTGTATATGATTATTATTTACTGTTTATACAAGCCATAAAGCTGTATGACCTAAAATCAGGAAAACTCAAGAATCGAAGCCAAAATTGACCTTACTTTGTATGGTTCCATTTTAATCAAATTAAAGTTAAACTTCCTGCTCCCAGTTAGATGCCCTGTAGTCCTTTAGGATTTGAGGCTGTGAGACTATCATAAATACTTGTTCTGTCTTATGATCTTCTGGCTATTTGCTTGCAGCCACTCCTGCAGACAGATAAGACTCTTGACCAATAGGACCAGTATGGTCATTCTTCTGTTCTTAAAATCAGTTTTGTAATTGAAGCTGAGGCTCGCTCAGAGCACAATACAAATAGAAAAAAAAAAAAAAAAGTAAATTGCTAAGAGGATCTCAAAGTCTGACATTCTCGAGAATGTGTTGGGAAAATAACTTTAAAAATTTTTATTATCAGAGGTGAATTAGAATTAAACTGGATTTGGTAAGATATTAGGAGAACTATACTCAGCAAGGAAAGTTACTGCAAATGGGGTGGAGATTTTAAATTTATTTTATCTGTTTTGGTGAATTAATTCAAGGTTGGAAAATGAGAACTGCTGAGCAGATATGTATCCGTGCTTTGTTAAAACAAAACAGAAGCAAGATGGATGAAAATAAAGTAAGTACAAACTTAGCCAACTAAGTTTTAAAAAAACAGAGATCAGACATACTTAGCATGAACCCAGGAAGAAAAAGCCAAAACAGTAATGCTGTGGTATCAGGAAGAGTGAGAAAAATTACTCTAGAGGGAAGATGTTTTAGGATATATCAAGTGAGTTTCTCAGAGAAAACTGTTTTGATGATACAGATAAGGTGGCCTTTCTGTAACATTCAGATTTGTCACTGTTTAAATTTCAACAGAGAGCAGTAAAAATTTCCAATAAAACAGAAAAATGAGGAATGTAGTCTTTTTCTAAAGCCAGGGACATAGGTAAGGTCATTTTTGGTATGACATGCTAACCTTAACAAACAAAAAAAGCTAAATCATCATTTCATATTGTCTAATTCAGTTTAGCAGTAAAGTAATAAAATGTTTTATAAAGCTACAAAGAACTGTTCAACATACCGTGCTGGTATGAAAAAATAAAAAGTAAAATAAGCAAACGATGAAGTCACCATTCCTGTAGCCAAAAAAATAAATCCAATCTATTCCTACTAACAGTAAGTTTTGATTTCTGTGGAAATATTTGGCTGACTCATTACAATAAACAGTGGATGTAGATCTCATAGAAGAAATAGTTGACAAGCAAAATAAATGTTGTACCTTTGCATGTTGGGATTACTCCACTCCACGTGCCATTGCTAGTACAAGTGCGAATTAAGGAGCTATTTGATTCCATTGTATAACCAGGTTGGCACATATAAGTAACGTTTTGTCCAACAACATAATCATCGCCGTATCTCAGGCCATTGGCTGGGAGTCCTGGATCTCCACAACTGATAACTGCAAGTAAATAGTTGAGGAACAGAATTTTTAAAACCTCGATGTGAATTATTTATATGTGAGAGGAAAAACATAGGTCAAAACTAGGTATTTACTGGGGAAAAAAGGAGAAGGTAAAATAATCATAAATCTTATCTCCATCAAGAGAAGATAAACATGTCATCTGAATTAGCTGCCAAACACAACATGTGGAGCTGTGTAACAGTTATATTTGGAGAACATCAATACATATATTCAACAAAAGAAGTAATGGACTGTACAACTTGGATCAGTAAAATTTCAAGATTATAAAATGAAAAAAAAAAAGGGGGGGGGTATGAATTAATCCATATGTCACTACCACTCTTTAATACCCTCAAATTTTCCTATCAGTTCAGAGTTTCATTATGAAAGAAGCAGATATCTATTGTTTAATTTACTTTTCCCTGGGTAGTTCCTGAAAGGAAACACAGTCTGAAGAATTTAAGTTATACATCTGCAAAATTCTCCCATGTTATAAATGCTTGCATGGTCGCGATGTACATAAACAGATGAGAATGTTCAGGTAACCCTAAACATGGGCCATAGTTTATGCCAAAATGGGTCTACAGTACTTTAACGAATGGGAGTGGTTGTAAAACTTCTTGTGACTTCTAGTCTCAGGAGATAAATTCAATCTCCTAATGAGATTATATATTCATAAGGAGTTAATAAAGCGTTATATCATTATAATCTGAGAATAGGTAAGTTTCCCTCAGATATGATCAACTGATTCTATCAATTTCTGGAACAGTCTTCAAAGGCAGATATCTTGAGAACCCCAGTGGCAATGATAAAAAGCTGTTGTTTTCAGAAAACAAAACAAAACAAAAACAAAAACACTAGGAAAAAACATAGTACATGAAAAATACAGCAGCCATGTGTTTTACAGTTTATCTTATAGGAAACTTGACAATCCCCTTACATCATTGTTATTACTTCTGGAAAACTGTGGGAGGCAGTTTCCTGGGTAGAAAGCACATCCTGGACACTTCTAACTCAAAGCCAAAGCAAGACCGATGGGAATGGCTCCCTCTTTGTATTGTGGTTTCCAAAATGAGAAAACCCATGGCTACGCGCCTGTAGCGTACTCTAACCAGGCCCCTCGATCTAAATAATGGGGGAACTTAGAATCCAAGGTATATAGTATGCCTGCTCTACAATTCATCACAATCTGAGTGAGCAGATAATAATTAAGCTGCATGTATCAAACTAAAAAAAAAAGTCCCACACAATTATTGTCTATGGATACAGAAGAGACTATAATACATACCACAGGGTTATCTGGGTTAGTCTAAAGGTAGCTAGTGAAGTGGTAAAGAAAACTGGAGTTCAGTCTTTTTTATTTTGCTTAGTAACACAATTTATTTAAAAACAAAGAAACAAAAAAACCCCAACTTTAAAAGTCATAGCTTTTTCTTTGTAATTCTTAAAAAAATACAGACTGGTGAAAGACAACAGTTTTTCTTAGAAACACAAGTAAATTCAAATACTTCACATTTTCTACCTTTCTTTATTTGGCATATTCCATTTACTATCCTTAATGTTGCAAACTCAACTAAGATAATCCTTGACATTTTTCCAGGTATACTATTATTTTGAGTGGATTAAAACATAAGGCTCATGTCTTTATCCTTTTTTCTCTAATCCTTGTTTCATCTCTTTAGATTTTTCTGTATAAAGAATATTTCAAATCATTGCCTTACAAATTCAAAACCATGCAAACACCATGGCTTTAGCAGATCTCTGATTGTTCTACCTTCTCAAAATTCCTACCTTCTTATCATTAGTTTTCCAAGCTATATTATAAAGAAATAACCAAACCAAACAAAAAACCACAACCAAAACTCAGACCTGATTTTTTTTTTCCTTGCGTTTTTGTCCTTTTGTATTCACTAGTCTTTATCTTACTATCAGAAAAAGAGTTGCATGAAGGAAAAGACTAAGATGGGGGAAAGACTCATTCTTCATTACTGTGTTGTAACATTAGAACTGTTCATAGGTGGGTTAGGAGTAATACAGGAAAAGATCTGTTTGCTCTTTTGTCTTATGCTGCAATGTTTGACTTTCAAAGAAAGCAAAAGGAGATGTAAGGAGGTGACCTAGATTTTACTGAGACACTGTGTTTTGTCATAAACATAGGAATAAAGCTACATCTAGTAGCTACTTAGCTGGCTTAGTGGCATTTTCTGAAGTTCACAGATGTAGACGGTCAAAAGAATTACAGAATGGTGAGGGTGGAATGGACCTCTGGAGGTCATCTTATCCAACCCCCCACCAAGCAGTCCATTCAATGACTCAAAGTTGGACCACCTCCATTTAAGTCACTGTAGTAGGCAAAAGCCAGCTTAAATTGTTGGAGTGATGCTGAGCAGAAGACCACTGTACATCAAGGAGTCAGTGATCCACAATACAGTTAGCCTGAAGAGTCCCAGACCTGTGCTGCATTTTGCTGCACATCCAGCACGGCCTTCAGACCTGTGCTGCACAGACCCTTTGGCCAGGGCACAACCTCAGCCAGCACATTGCAACAAAGGAGCCTCAGGGAGCTCCTGCTCAGTATCAGCGACTACACCGGCTGCATACCCTTACTTTTTACCTAGCAGTGTAGAAACAAGTTCTCATGAGAACATTGTTTCTCTTTGACTGTAGAAATGATTAGATTTGCTTCATTGTAAGAAAATTCTTTCATAGCTTAAACATAATAGCTTGATACCATTTCTATGGTATCATTACAGTTATGAGAATTAAAGTAGGTAGATCATGTAACCATACAACCCCTTTATTATACTGTGTCTGCCTTTAAAAAACCATACTCTTCATCTTTTTAAGTATTCCATGTATACAAAATTATGTATGAAGTAGTACAATAAAAAGCTGAAGACTTAATTTATTCACATCCAACTTTGATATTTTACTTTGTTGTCTTTCAGAAGAGAGAAAAACAAAGACTATTCATTCGACATGTGTCTTACTTGTGCAGTTTGGCAAGGATCCAGACCATGTTCCATTGGCAGTGCATTGTCTTACAGATGATCCGGATAGTATGTATCCTTCCATGCATGAATAAATTACTGAATTAGAGAATGTAGTTCCATCAATACGAAATACTTTTCCATTAGCAGTTGTTCCTGGATTACCACACTGCACAGCTATAAAGCAAAATGTTAAATATGTTTAAAACATAGTAAAGATGATTTTTGACAGTCCTGCTGCCAGCAGTGTTATGTGGTAGAAATATGTGCTGCTATTCTGAAAAATTCAAGTTTCACCACCTACTGGTAGGGCATGTTGTACAGTAAATAGCTGCATTAATTACTTGTTTTTACCCTTTTATATGTAAGGAAGCACAGCCTCCAAATTTAAGTTTAAAATCTGCATTAAAGACAAGGTAGCTTACCTGTGAAAACAAACTTCCAATTACAAAAAAACCCACAGACGTACAGTTGTAGATTCAATTTGAATCTATAGTATGTATGTATGTATAGCATCACCAAAGTACATTTTCTACCTAATTCAAAGCACAGAATAGAGTCAAACTATTATTTCATAGGCACATATAAGCCTGATGTTTCCCAGTTCTCTGATGATTAACTTTGGAATTGGAATGTGTCTTTCATGTGATTACATATATACACATACATACATCGAATTGATATGTCCTAAACTAGAATAACATACCTACATGTGCATTAAACACACACACATATATCTATACATCTATATATCCATATATCTATATAGCTATATCTATGTATCTATATATCTGTATCTGTGAACCAGATCCATCATTTCAAGTTTTTTTGAGGGAAGAATAACATCAAAAAAGTATCTTAAAATGTAAAAGGTGTACTTCATTTCTGTGATAGATAAGATCAAAGAAGAACAGCAGAAAGTTCAGTTGGGTTAAGCATATCCCTTCAGATACCAGCATACAAACACATATATGTATTTATGTTGCATTAGGATGGCAATCATTCAGCAGAAAGGGTATTCAAAAACCAGCCTGTTGAATAAGGTTTTATAATTAGATTATTATTTAAAACAGATAAAGCAGTCAACAGTGATAAACTGGCAAGTAAGAGCACGGGTTCTCAAATGACTTTCTGCTTTTCAGGAAGGTTTTCTTTCAAAAGGAGTCTCTTGAGAATTGTTTCCTATTTTTGAATTAAGATAATTAAGGTAATAAATTATTGTCCATAAATATTCCATTAGAGCTTTCTTTTATGATAATACGTCTGGCTTGAAATTTCTGGAATTATTATTTTCCAAATAAACTTGTTTTGGCATTTCATTTTTTATTGAAAAATGTCAACAGAATTAGTAAATAAAAATTTTAAGCCAATCGTTTATGACACAGATGTATCTAATAAAATCCTGACATTGACATTTTCCTAAAACTCAGTTCTTTTCTCTGAAATTCAAATGTATGTATGTAATAGTTGTAATTAAAGATCAGGTGATGGTGTGTTTTTTTAAAGGGAAAAATCTTAAAGCAAAAATTGAGTTCTAGACGCCCTACCTATTTCCTTTTCTGTTTATTTTTTTTGTACTGGATAACACAAATAGCTGATGCTGACACAAGATTAAGAAGAAATAAGCAGTCCAGTATACTTTTTTTTTCTCAAAACTTTGAAAACGTCTAGTTTGACGGGTGCTGGGAGCTGATTTCAAATTTGCCACCTGACGTCAAGCTATTGCTTTGGTGTAGTAACTTCTGAGAAAAAAACTGTCAGTTCAAAATCAACTGTATACCAAAAATGGCAATATAAAATTGGTTTTCTGATTACCATTTTTAACAAGACAGTTTAAAAATACAGTGGATCCTCTGTGATTTACCTTTGCACTCTGGTTGTCTTCCTGTCCAACTTCCATTTGCCAGACATGTCCTTTCTTCTGAGCCATGGAGGATATATCCAATATCACAGCTGAAATGTACTGTGCTTTTAATTTTAAAATTGTTTTCTTCTCTAGACCCATGACCTGGGATACCTGGATCACCGCAAGAACCAGCCATATCACCTAGAATTTAGAGTGCAAAGATCAGAATAAATATGAAATATTATTATTATACCACATTTAAAATATATGTTTCTATACATTTATAAATAAGTTTGTATTTATAGAACACCCCCCCCCCCATATATCTCAGTGGGTGTGAGTTCCTGTAATTACAAAATTACTGGATTCTCAAATAATTTCTTTGTACTTATTTTATGCAAGTACAGAACAGAAACTGTAATTATCTCAAGATTCCCCTTAGACCATGCTAAACTTTTGGTAATAGAATCATCAAACAAGAATACGGAAAAAAAAACAAGCCAAAAAGAAAACCAAACCAACTCCTGACCATTTTTCATTTGAAATAAAGAATTCAGAGCAAAACCAAAGTCCTGATCATAAAGATAATTTTCTTGTTTACGTATACCAAATGTTCATAAAATACTTCCTATTTTTCTTGTATCATTAGAGCTGTAACAGTTTTACCACTGAACGAAAGCTGTAGTCAACAATTTTATGTACATTTGACATGAAGGACTTCTCTGATTCACAGATACGTTGAAAGTTCACTTCAAAGACTGCCTGATAGCTAGATCTCCTTCAGCTAGAAGTGTTTAAGCAAATTCTAAGATAGAAGGTTAATGTTTTCTACTATGTTTTATCTCATATATAATCAACATAGTCATAATATTAATAATGATATCTAAACTTATACATCTAAATCTTCATTTACAGTGGGAGCTTTTAGGAAGCTCTAGGTAACACTGTATTTGCACAACAGGTCACTTGTTTACATCTTTTAGTGCATACTTAGGATCTGCTGTTTCATCTTTTTAAAGGTCTTTAAAATTCTATCTAGTAAGAGATTAAGGTATATTGTATTACTGAGTTAGAACACAAAAGAGTTAAATTTTAGAATTCTTGGAGCTGCTCTGTTCAGGTTTTCACCCACAGCTTATGGTTTTCTGTGAAACTTGCAAATAAACTGAACAGTCTGCTATACAAAAAATATTTCAAACACCATATTTTTTTCAGAGCATAACTGCATTATTTTGTACTTAGTTATACTAATGTAAGTAAAGAAGAAATATTTTAGGAATCAGCTAGAAAGCTTTAATTCAGCTACTGAAGAACATATTACACATATATTCACATTTGTGACAATTATTAAAAGATTTATACAAATTATGCAAACAATGCCATACCTTTCTGGTATTAATTTAACCTTAAATAGCAGTAACAAGGAAAGTTCTTACACAGAAAGAGTAGATAAAGTGGACTGCTCCAAGTACCAGAAGACCAAAAGTGACAAACCCAGTATCATGGGGTTCTATGGGAAGTTAGGACCCTGGAGTTGGAGATGCAGAGAAAAACAGAGCTTCCTCTGCCTTGGTTGACACTGTATGTCTGTAAACTATACTGTTGGAGTGACTGGATGGATACATTTCTTTACTAACAAAAGCATGTACAGAACAGCTTGCTTTGCTTTGAGAATTATGGTGTATGAGAAAATACCTGTTTAGGTCAAATGCATTTTTGTCACTTATGAAGGTAGTTCATGTGGCTGCCTGCAGTTTTGTAGGTCATGCTTACTACTTTTTATTTCCTTTCACATAGGCCACGCTTCCTTCTTTCCCTCCAAAGTCATTGAAAACCACCATAACTCTAAGCACCTCATGGGAGCTGACCTGCACCATTCCTATAGGCTTATGGAAAGGAAATGCAGCTATGGAGCCTCAGTCTGAAGGCATATCTGGAGAGTCAAAGAAAAGGGCAGACCTTTGCTTGGAAATGCAAAAAGAGAACAAACCTGGCAGTTCATGCTTACTCAAGCCCTTACTGAAGCAGCTGACAAAGTAGGCTAATTGTGAAACACTCTAATTTAGGAGACAATTTTATCATTACTTAAGTTAAACAAGCTTCAACTGACACTTTTCACTTGAGAATAATCAAACTAATGTATCCATGCCTATTACATTGTGAACTTTTAGAGCATGTACGTGCAAAAAGTACATGGTCCTATGTATTTTAATGCTTTCAGAAAAAACAAATTAAGTAAGTATAAGAGCTAGATGACTGGTTCAAAATCACAGACTCAAAAGTTTAGGCTCTTCTCTGTTTATGCACTTCATTATGCGACACACAACAGTAAAGCAGCCTCCCAGGCCTGTTTAAAAAGAAATTGTAAATAGTTCCAAATTATTGTAAGTAAAAGACTTTTATAAGCTTTCAAAATACTTCATGTCCAAGCTACCCAGGTGACTTCACATCCCTCTAGTTTGAAAATAGTCTGCTACGTATTTTTACAATAATTCAAAAATGTCCTAGATCAAGATATTTTTTTGGTTTTGGGGAATCCATATCTTACATTTTCTCATATGATTTATTTAGACTATGAAGGATTAGGAACAGGGCCTACTCATTATGCTATACTTGTAAAATCTCTACAATAACAGCTCATTTTTCAGCAAGTTATTTGGCATTATGCCTAAAATAATTTTCAGATGAAAAAAATGAAAATAGGCTTTTTACTATGCCAACTATAAATCACATATTCCTCTTGTAAATGAAATCATGTGTTCCTTCCTAATGCCTAATTATTACTGTGAATTATTATTCTTTTAATCTTAGGGAGGTTAACCACCAGCTCTTCTGATTGAAGGTTACAGAAATAACTTTTCTAAATGACTAATCACATCAGGAAGCTAAAGTGATATATTCAATGATATCATAACAGAACAATTTCTTATTACCTCATGCAGAGATTTAACTAAGAGATTTTCAAAGTCAGCTATGAGCCATCCTTTACCAACACGTGTAATGAATTCTCAGTTGGCATTTAATCTTAATGAAAAGGAGGATATTTAAACTACTTAAGTAAGTACACAACCATCGCTGCACTTAGAAGGAATTATAAGTTGGTACAAATTTCTGACTCAGTGATGACCAGAAACTGTGTTTCTTAATGCCAATAGGTATCCATGAGACATGAAAATTCGTTCTAGCTCTAGGATATGAAACATGAAGTACCACGTGACAAATGGAAACTGTCTTAGGGATGATGCGACAAAATTTGGTTACCTTATATTTGCAGATATAGCATTTTCTGTTTGAATTCTTCTCCATATATGAAAAATACAAGCATGCTTTATCTTTTCTCAGTTGAACATTCTATATTACGTATTATTAATATTATCCAGAAAAAAAATACAATTTTGAGGCTTTAATATGCATTAAAAATGAAGAAATCAAGTTATTAAGGCTAATAATGAAATCTAATGATGTCACATTTTTAGATACGAAATATGGAAACTCTGTATGGTAAACTGCAAATTACTTTAAAATGAGAAAGCACTGGAGATACACTCTTTGAAAACAGTCTTGATACACTTTGAAAAACAAAATCTCAAAGTTGTCCTAAGCTAGAATTACAGTTAGGTACAGTACAGCTACAGAAAATAACAGTTTGTATCCTGTCATAATTTGATTTGCTGTGATTAACACTTGAATCTACGTCAAGGAAATGTTTCTATGTGTATTGAGAAAAATTCATTAGCTCTGATTAAAATTTCATATATGTAGCTACAAAAATTGTCATTATAAAAAAATAAAAAGGATTTTCATGTACCTTACTTATGAATGCTTATCCCAAGATATTTGAACATTTAATTTAATAGCAGGATGATTACAGAATTATTATTAACTTATTTCGGTAAATTCCTTTGATGTTTTCATATACATTTTTCAGGCCCCCGATTTCTATTCCTTGATATTTTTGTCTATTGTTTTTTTAAATTCACAAATTACATTTTTTTTCTTTATGAAGACTTTGAACAGCCTTAGATTTTATCTAAAGAGGATTTTTTCCCAAAACAAGTATCTACGCATACTAGCTATAAAAAGTAAATAAATTACTCACCTATTTGAATTTGCAATTGACATAAATTTCTCATCATTTATTAAGTAATATTTAATATTAAATTTGATTTCTGGTGCATAGTTCTAAACATCACAGGTTATAAGATCCTGATCTTTGTTCCCATTGTGGCATATCTCCCTCCAATTTTATTGATGGAATGTTAAGAGATTAAATTAGGTGTTCACATTTTCTAGTTTCAGACACACTTTAGGTTGTAAAAGCAGATTATTGAAAGAAGAGGGATTCACAGAGCAAGATAACATTTATATTTTCCTTGCCTGCAACCACTTCCTAGAAGTTTGCACTGGAAGCTTCAGATACTGAAAAATTCTTCTAACCATTTGGAATTTACAGCAAGAAGCACCATTTAAATATTTTTTATTATTTTTTAAACATTTCTGTGCCACGGGCTGTAAAAAAAATGCATATTCTGAAGCTGTAGCTGACATAATCAGTTTATACCTGAATACACGAAAGAGATGAAGGCAAGAGTTAAAAGTTTTGGAATATGTGATTATGTGAGACTCCACCTGGAGTACTGTGTCCATTTCTGGGGTCCACAGTTCAAGAAGGAGATAGACCTGTTATAGCAACTTTGGAGGAAGGTCACAAAAAATTAGCATAGGGCTGGAACACCTCTCCATGCTAAAAGGCTAAGAAAGTTTGGGCTGTTTCGTCTGGAGAAAGGAAGGCTCCAGGGAGACCTTACTGCAGCCTTTGAAGATATATAAAAATATAAGAAAGATGGTGACTTTTTATCAAAGCCTGTAGGGACAAGACAAGGGGCAATGTTTTTAAACTGAAATAAGGTAGGTTTAGGTTGGAAATAAGAAAGACATTTTTTCAGAATGTGTGTGGTGAGACACTGGAACGGGCTGCCAAGAGAAGTTGTGGATGCCCCACCCCTGGAAGTGTTCAAGGCCAGGTTGGATGGGGCTTTGAGCAACCTGGTCTAGTGGAAGGTGTCCCTATTCATTGCAAGGGGATTGGACTAGATGACCTTTGGAAGTTCCTTCCAACCCAAACTATTCTATGATTCTAGTGGAAGATATCCCTGCCCATGTCTGGGGGGGTTGAAATAGGTGATTTTTAAAAACCTTTTTTGACCCAAACCATTCTATGGTTTCATGATTTACTAATGCTGTAAAGAATCTTGGATTTTTAGTGTGAAACTAGTATAGCAGTATTGTCAGATTTGCATATCAGTTATTTTTCATCTCTTGATTTGGCATAGCCGTAACTCAAGAAAAATATGACACTTTTCTTCCTATTTTCTGCCTTCAAGGATATCTAAATACACTGAATTACACAGGTCTGAATAGGTCCAAAACCCCACTGACTTCTTTAAACTATATAATGGAAACATGAGTATGACAAGAAAAAACCTCCCCCAGTATTTACTGAGAATTAAAACTGTTAACATGATTAGACCATGCTACAATCTGTGTTTACATACCCTAAGATAAGAAATGAGATTTACCAAAATCTCAAATTGGGTGTATTCTGGATTTGTTTTTTCACTTGATCACTGCTTTTAAAGTGAATCAAACAAGTTGTGAAACAGACTATTTCTAAGCATAAAGTTGTCGAGAAAATGTAACTCAACTTCAGTGAGAGCTAATGTATTACGAGGATTAGATGGTGTTCCCTCAAAAAGTAAGCACCCTATCTTGAAATTATGTGGAGCCCACTTGGCCTCATTATAAAGATGATGTATCAAGCAATTATGACATACCTGTGGTGTTATCAAGTCAGTAGATATTTTGCAAGTTAAAAAAATACCCAACGAACCCATCATCTTGAAAAGATAATGATGCAATGTTTCCCTGTGGAAATTAATACTCTTTCCAGAACTCACATAGAAAAACATTTCAAAAGAAACTGGTTCCTTTAACATTGTACTGAATGTGCAATTTCTTATTTATATTATATGTCACTGAGAATGAGACATATATGTATGTCACTGAGAAAGCCTACTTCTTCCAAACTATTTTCTTGTTAGTAGTTTATACTTTTTTTCACTTCTAGTGAGATAGCATTTCAGTTTTATATATGATTTTCCAGGTTTTAAAATGGCCTTCTGATAAAATCAAAATACATTCAAAATAACTTCAGGGCACACTCATTAATTCAAAAATATTACCTGAGCAATGAGGAAGAGATCCACTCCAGTGTCCATTTAACTGACATGTACGAGATGACTGCCCTAACAGCGATCGTCTACCTGTGCAAGTATAATGAACAGTAGACCCAAACGTGTATTTATCTCCAGACAGGATCGCGTTAGGAGGAACGCCAGGATGGCCACAGTCAATCACTACAATGCATAATTATTGGAGATAAAAAAAGGTTATTATAACTGATCAAAAAGTTTGTAGTTATGATTTTCATAACTCCATACATATACTTTGTGAAGAGACTGATATTTTTAGGGTCTCGGGGTGGGGAGCACATTACCTGATTGAAAATGCAACATATACTACAGACCAAAAAATGTGAAACAAATATTTGGAGATGTCAAAAAGGTATTTAATGTATAAATATCAATGTCAAATGACATTCAACCACTAGGATGATCTTTACAGCATGAGCACACACACACGCGCACACACTCATGCATGTAATCTTCAGAGAAAAAATACAGGAAGACAGTATCTGCCAAAGTCACTGCCGAGGTAGAGAATATGCAGACCTTCACCTCTCATTGACTGGTCCCAAATCATTGGTCATGAGTTCTATTAGATTTATAAACAAAATCATTTTGCTGAATTTCACTATGAACCTTAATGCTAATATACTAATCTGAACTAATATACTAGTCTGAATCTATCTTCTTCTAGTTTAAGACCATTTCCCCTTGTCCTATCGCTACAGGCACTACTGAAAAGTCTGTCCCAACTTTTCTTATAAGCCCTTTTTAAGTGCTGAAAGGTAACAGTAAGGTCTCCCTGGAGCCTTCTCAGGCAAAACAACCCTAACACTCTCAGACTTTCTTCAGAGGAGTGGTGCTCCAGCCCTCTGTTCATTTTTGTGGCCCTCTTCTGGACCTGCTCCAACAGGTCCATGTATTTCATATGCTGAGGACTCCAGAGCTGGATGCAGTACTGCAGGTGGAGTCTCACAAGAGCAGAGCAGAGGGGGACATCACCTCCCTTGACCTGCTGGTCACACTTCTCTTGATGTAGCCCAGGATATAGCTGGCTTTCTGGGCTGTGAACGTACAGCTCATGTACAGCTTTCCATCCACCAGTTTGCCCAATTTCTTTTCTGCAGGGCTGCTCTCAATCCCTTCATCACACAGCCTGTATTGACACTCAGGGCTGCCCTGACCTCCAGCTGCAGAACCTTACACTTGGCCCTGTTGAAACTCATGAGGTTTGCATAGGCCCACTTCTCAAGCTTGTCCAGGTCCCTCTGGATGGCATCCAGTCCCTCAGTTGGGTTAACTGCATCACTCAGCCTGGTGTTGTCTGCAAACTTGCTGAGGGTGCACTCAATCTCTCTATGTCATTGATGAAGATACTAAACATTACTGGTCCCAATACAGAACTCTGAGGGACATCACCCGTCAATGATATTCATCTGCACATTGAGACACTGTTTGCTACCCTCTGTATGCGACCATCCAACCAATTCCTCATCCACTGAACAGTCCACCCATCAAATCCATCTCTCCAATACAGAGAGAAGGATGTTGTGACTGACTGTGTCAAAGGCCTTACAGAAGTCCAGACAGACGACATCTATAGCTTTTCCCTTGTCCACTGAGGTAGTCACTCCACCATAGAAGGCCACTAGATTGGTCCAGGCATGACTTGCTCTTTGTGAAGCCTGAAGTCTGTCTCAAATCACAGGAGGATGTGTTCCATGATTTTCATAGGCACAGAGGTGAGGCTGCCATGTCAGTAGTTCCCAGAGTTCTCCTTTCTACCCTTTCTAAAAATGTGTGCAACGTTTCCCTTTGTACAGTTACCAGGGACTTGACCTGATTGCCATGACCTGGAGAGTGGACTCATGGAGAGTGACTTGGCAACTACACCAGCCAGTTCCTTCAGGACTTCTGGATGTATCTCGCCAGGTCCCATAGACTTAGGTCTATTCAGGTTCCTCAGGTAGTCATGAACCTGATCTTCTCTTACAGTGGGTGGCACTTTTCTCTGCCAAGCCCTGTCTTGCAGTCCATCCACTCAAGAGTTTTGCAAAGAGAGGTTGCTAGTGAAGACTGAGTCAAAAAAAAAAAAAAAAGTAGTTGAGCCTTTTCCTCATCCATGGTTACCACTTTGCCAGCTGTCTTCATCAGGGGCAGGGGTACGCTTTCTTTGACCTTCCTTTTCCCGCTGACATACCCATATAAAGCCATGCTTTGGCCTTCCTGACCCCGTCCCTACACAACCAGGCAGCATCCCTGCTACAGGTACTCCTCCCAGAATAACTGTCCCTGCTTCCACTGCCCGTGCATTTCCTTCTTGCCCTTTAGTTTGACCAGCAGGTCTCGTCTCGTCCATGCTGGTATCTTGCCATCCTTTCCTGATTTCTTACGCCTGGGGATTAAGAACTCTTGCTTTCTACAGAAAATGTCCTTAAATATCTGCCAGCTGATCTCATCCTGTTCCATCACATAGCTGCATGGTACCTTTTTATAGGTGCATAAATCTAATTTTACATTAAGCTTTGATTCAGATTTAAAGAACAAAGAAGAAAAATAAAAGAGAATAATATTATTAATCTTCTTCAGAGTATGTAAAACATCAGGTCAAACGATATTTTTTCATTATTACGGACGATTATCCATCAATCTCTGTCATGCCAAAACCTCCCTTTCCTAAAAAAAAAAAAAATAAATCCAAGAGAAAAATATGCAAATAATTCTTTTGCCAATGTAACATTTCAATGGCTATTTCTTTTTTCCTGAAATCCCTAACCCTTAAAACCCGAAACCAAAATACACAGTTAATACTGATAACGGGTGAGATATATAACATTCTGGAAAAACAGAAAGAAGTGTAAATTCACATCCTCTTCTGGTCAACTACGATGACATATCAGTAAAATTACAGCATTATTAGTTTAAAGCCTGATTAAACTTACAAATGTTCAATTAAATGAAATGTTATACCCTAATTCTTGGGTACTGAATCAAGAAGTAGACTTGCGGGCTTTTTAATCTGTATAGTTGTCAGCAATTTTTAACATTCTACCTGACAGTTAGGAATGTCTATATATGTCATATTGTGAGGGAGGAAATGTCAGAACAAGGTGCTGCAATAGATTTATTGAGAGGATGGCACAGACACTAGCAAAAAAATAGCCTATATTAGTTGGATTTTAAGCTTGGAAGGCATGGATTGTGTGTACTCAGATCTCAGTATCTTAAGAATAACAAATGAGAGTATGTCTACCAGAACTAACCAAGAATACTTTGCTGTACAAAACCCCCCTGATATGGGCACTGGAATACTTTCAGGTACGTTGTCCAAACGTACCTTCATTTTGAGTACATTTCAAATTTATTTTACTGGCAACATGTAATCAAATAGGGTATGTCCCTGAAAGTCTTAATTCAAAGGGATAGTTGAAATGGCATTGTGATCCAGGCCAGTGCTGAATTCTGCTTCTTACAGGATTTACAGAAACTAGAACTCTAGCTACAACACATTTCAAAGGAATTGAGTCACTTTACAAGTGAACAACTTTTCCCTTGTTACCATGTCTCTTCTCCATTACTCTAGCAATATTTCAAAAAAAAGGTCTGTTCTTTGGGACTACTTAGAGACTGAAATCCAGCTACATCAAAAAATAATTCAGCTTGGCTCAAAGGATAACATCTAGCAAGCCTTCCACTTCTTTTCCATTGTTCTTATAGTGGAACAATGTGCAGACTACTAAATGACTGCCCTGCATATGTCCAAAAGGGAAACAATTTGCAATACACTCCAGAAGCTGAAAGGTTCTTATAAAAAAATAGTCAATAGATGCATCAGAATCAGTTTTGACAAGCTTTATGATTATTAAATATCCTGGATAGTGCCTATGTTAGAATTCATTGACCTTTCTATATAAATGACACAAATAAAACTAAGGATACCCTTTCAAAAGTACATATAGCATTCTTACTCCAAAGCTCAGGTTAAAAGAAGAGTAAAATCTATATTATCAAATAACTTGTGACAATTTTAAATGAAGACTAAGAAAGAAAAATACAAAAGTAGATAGAAGAAATCTCTGCACCTTCGCTTTTAGGTTTTCCTTCTCTTTGGAGACATGTTACTATTAAGTAACATTTATCTTTCTGAAATTGTAATGTTACCTTAAAATTTAATGTGCAACTTCCAATCAAGCTATACATCCTATCAAAGAATGAGACAACTTTCAGAACCAAAGGTATTTACAGCAATAACAAAGTTTCAGGTTTAGATTGATTGATTGATTGATTGATTGATTGAGAGAGGAAAAACAGAACTGGAGAACTTTCAGTTAAGAACTAATATCTACAATATTGCAAATATCGGTTCATGATTCCTGAATAAGGACTCCTTAGCCTGTTTTCCCCTTTAATCTCTAGAATGTAAAGCTTTCAGCCTTTCTCAGAGAAAAATTTTGATCCTAAAGCAAAACTTTGTTCATAGACTTACAGAAACCTGGGTAAGCCAGCTGTCCCAGACAATTAAAAACATATGAAACATCTATGGCTGTATCTACATCACAGTTGCAAAGTCGTTCATGAAAAGCCAGAACAAAAACCACCTGCTTTTGTTGATCCCCTTGCCTTAGTGGATCATATGACTATGATGGTCAGGCACATCATTCACAGATGTTTGTTTCATTTCCCAAAATTTCTCTAAGAATATAACTGCACTACTTCAGCTGCTATTAAGACCTTCCATCATTACTGCACACACACAAATGTATATGATTATTCTAGTTGCTGCTATGACACTGATGGAAATGTCATGTAAATTAACACCTAGTCTAGTCCAGATTCACATTTGTAGAAGCATACACATTATCTACTTACTAATGCATTCAGGCAGAGGTTTGTCCCAGTGGCCATTTGGTTGACAAATTAAAACTGAAGAGCCAAATAAAAAATATCCAGGATTACAGTCATAAAATACCACTGTGCCATATGTGAAATTTCCATGCTCAATTTTACTTTCTCTTATAGAATTTGCAGGAATTCCAGGATCAGAACAATTGACCACTAAAAAGAAAAAGAGCATAGACTTGATTGATAGTCATACAAATACAATCTACTAAAATGGCCTTTAAATAGTCTCTTTATTTATATGAGAAACTTTCAATATGTTGCTATCCTGATTTTATATACCCTGATTTTATATATAATGATACTGAATTAGGAAGATAATATGAAACCAGGAGATGCTAAACTCAGAGCAAATGAAAGGAAATGTTTCTTCACAGAATGTGACGATGCTGTAAAAGTATTAGCCACTAACAGTGACTGGACATATTCAATTATATATGGAATATATAAAACATATAAAACATATAAAATATATAAAATATATGGAATATATGAAAGGAAATGTTTCTTCAAAGAATGTGATGATGCTGTAAAATAATTAGCCACTAACAGTTACTGGACATATTCAATTTATACCCTTTCATAAACTATTGCCTACGGCTGGAAGGCTGGACGTGCCTCTGGTCTAACCCAAACAGCCACGAAAATATACTTACGTTCCTACACTAACATTTTGATAATGAAGCACCTTTGAGGCAGATGCTTTGAGCTAAAGGGCACATGGTCAGTTAGGTAAGACTGTAGTGCTCCTGTCAGAACACGCAAATATCCCAGCAAATGGGTATGTGCTTTTAAAAAAAAGGTACGCTTTGATGGTTAAGAATGCTGATGGATTTTTTTGAGTCTGCAATTTAAGATTCATATGTTTGAACAAGTCAGTGAAGATTTTTGGTTGGTTGGTTGTTTTTTTTTCCCTTTTCTATACTTACAGCTGGTGAGGGGAGTATAATACTTATTTTGGGGGGTCATGAAGACTTTTTAATTTTCCATGCAATAGACTCCTCTGGTCAAGTAAACACATCATCATCTACTCAAAAAACTACTTACTCTAGAAAACTACAGTTCATGTAAAAATTACTATCCTTATATCCTTATAATCAGTTTCACGTTTATATGCATAGATGTGTATGCACCTGTGTGCAAATATGTATATCTCTGTGTGTATGTGCACCAATGCGTGCACATAGAAGTATCAGAATATGTTAAAGAGCTCTGTAATCTAAAAAGAAATAGAGCTATTTGTCAGATGCAATTTAAAATCCTTTTTCCTACCTACATCACTCAATACAGTTATTTTACAGCTCACTTATTTCTCTCTAGTCATTACTCTAAATGTTGGAGTCTGCTTGTGTAGGCCTCCTAGGAGTTCTCAATTAGTAGTACCACAAGACTAGAATAGATACATTTTTCAAGGATACAAATAACTTTCTAGCAACTGTACTGAAAATGAGGTTTACTGGGTACCCTTAATACGTGGCATGTGTTTAGTATAGCAAATTTTTTAAAAAATAATAACTTCTCATCAAAAAAGGTCCTTGGAAATTTAAGTTCTGTAAACTATTTGGCAATATCATTTAAGGAAAAGTGATCAAAGGAAAGTGGAGAACACCTACTGGAAGGAAAATACAGTAAATAAAATTATTATGAATACATAACACGGTTTAGATTGTGTACAGGTAAAAATCCATAGTAACTGCTGGGAAGATGCTGAGAAACAATCAATACAATTTCTGCATATGTGCAAGCAGGTTACAGGAAAAAGTACATTTTTCTAAATCAGAACAATTAAGACATTTAAAAAGCACATAACAACAGACTTAAAAAGGACAATGGTGTTTAAAAACCTTCCTAGAAGTGCTTATGAAAACTCAAATAGAAATAATTTCAGATTTTTTTTATTTTCAGTGAAATAATTTAAAATATATTATCCAGAAGTGTTGACAATCAACCTAAATGGATTATGTTAACAAATTAGAATAAAAATTAAAAAATTTAAGATAAGCAGTCAGATCGTTGGAAATGAAAAAGAAAAAACATGTTTTCTTATGCATCTATTAGAAGTACGTTGGCTAAAAATGCAGAGAACATTATTCTGGGACTTAAGCTCTTCATTATCTCTGTATAATTTTGCTTAAGGAACTTGTAGAAAACAATTAAAAAAATGAATGCCAACTAAAGAAACATAAGCAAGTTTCTCTGCAACAGTTATCCCGGCAATGTGAATGTAGAACAAACCTAAGTGAAAAATAATAGAATCATGAAACATCTTCTCTAATAATTTGATGCCTGTTAGTAAGCGAGGTGTCTTTTTTTGTTTTCTTGACAGAGTCCCTTTACCTTCAGTTTATTTTTCACCTCAATTTTCTAATTAAGTTTGAAATCTCTAAATGCATTCTTACCTTTGCATATTGGAGGTGGGTGGCTCCACTGCCTATTAGCCTGACACTGTGCTTTCATTGGTCCTTGCATAACATACCCAGTATTACATGAGAACGTCACAACATCATTGAAGTTGAAACCATTTCCACTTGTTCTGCCATAAATAGGACTACCAGGGTGACCACAGCTAACAGCTAGCATACCATAACACAAAGAAACAAAAAACAGAGCATGTTACTATCACTTTTCATGATTTATGATACAATAGATAATCATTATAATCACTAGATAATACTATTTTAAGGTTTGATATTCTAATATACTGAGTACTTTCCATGAAAGATTCACATTTCTCTGAACTGAGTAAGAACTAAGACATATATTAGAAAATGTTCGAGCACTTATTTAAATATTTAAATAAACTGAATAGAATTTGCCATACAGAATGAAGCAAGTTTTTCTGAAGAATCAGAAGGAAAGCAAGCACTTGATTTTCTCTACATGTAGTCTGAAATCAAAAGAAAGTATTTCAGTACATTAGTTCCTCGGGAATTATTTCTTACAAATATGTCCTAGTATCGATTCACTCTGTTTTATCTTTGAGGCTTAAGAACTTAGTGAAGTTATAAACTTATGACTAGATATATGACTAGACATGTATCACAGTGGCTATGGGCACTTGTATTTATACAAGAAGGTAAAATGCCTTTTCTGTGCCCACAAAGACCAGATGCAAAAAATAGTAAGGAAAAGAAAACACAATGTGATTTTCTAAAAGTAATTTTAAAATGTATAAATATTTTCTTCTATGTTCCAACAAACCAGTTGTTGATAAATAACACGTTTATCAATAATTTAAAATGAAAAAAAAAAAAAAAACCCAACCCAGAATAAATTATTTAAATCAAATTTTTATCACTTTAGACACTTCGTTATTTTTTCTAAATTAATTTTTTTAAGGTCTGACAATGTATGTTTTTTTCTCTGTGTACAACAGAGTTATCATGATAACTGTAAAAGAAACTCATTAATATAAACTAAATAAATAATTTTTTAGCAACAATAAAAACTGAAAATGGTCCTTCAGAATGCAGACCAGTCACAGTATATTCTATGAATTGAAGTCAAATTGAATTCTGTATGTTTTACTAATATCACTAAGTATTTTAATTTAATATATTATCTTTATGTTACTGGTAACAGAAATTTTGATATAATGAATTGCATTTTTTTTCCCGAGAAAGTAATTGGAATCATGCACTGAGCTGTCAACATCTGCAATACTGTCAGGCAAAGATATGCATTCAGCCTACAGAGTTTTTTTTTTAATGAACATATAGTAACAATAAAAATTATTCTTGTGAAAACAAAAGTACGAAATTTGCATAAAATTTTGATTAATACACATGCACATACAATAGCAATACACAACAATAGCAATATATCTGCCCACTGTATGAGCAAGAAGAATGATGAATCCAAACGTGAAAAGGTCAGAAGTGTTAATTTTAAACACCATCTGAAAAATCAAATTAAAACATCTAAAGTTAAATAAAGAAATGTGAGAGTATTTTTCTACACTTCATTTGAACCTTTGATCTGAAGTGGAGCTGCTCCTAATTAGCTATCAAAAAGTTAAATGAAGCTGCTGTTTATAGCAGCCTTTTGCACATATAAGGTCTTTCCTAAGACTTGTGTCCTTTTCTGAAGTGATGTATTGCACATCCTCCTGTATTCAAACAAGCAGCATCCACTTGATTAGAGAATACATTCATTTTCTCTGCTGTTAGCACAAGCAAAATGCATTTTTTTTCACTTCTAATTCAGTTCTAATATTGATATTAAAATTTTAATTTAGAAATTCTTGATTAACAGTGTCTAATTTTATTGCCCTAAAAGTTAACTATAAAGAAGTGTGCTGATCTGAAATGTAATATAAAGAAATAACAATCTATTACTATTTCATAAAGTGAAAACAAAATTAAGAAATACAATTATTTTAGTAGTGTTATGTACATCTAATTCTACGTAAAACAGTAAAGAGTGGTAAGGTGAACTGACATTGTGCATTATGATTCATCATTCAGCTAGTTTCTGATACAAAAATGTAGCTGTAAAAACAGAATATTTGGAGGTCGACTAATACATTTTCAATACACTGATATTAATGCACCTGAACTAATGAAACATAATTGTAATTTCCTTGAGAATCCTTCAAGAACTCTCCAATTTTCCTAAATGGAATACAGCATTTTTTTGTTACTGCTTAATGGTGTTTCATGTGATATGTTGAAATACTTATCACACAAAAGGAGCCTCATCACCAAAATGCAAAATTCATGCCAAAAAGCCAAAACCAGAAAACAAAGTAACAGTACCTCTGTGAGGAGACAAAAAACCCCCATTTTAATCATCAGCGCTGACAGTGTAATTCAAGAGTATCTACTTACCTAACGACTGCAGTGAAAGTAAATGTACATTAAGCATTTCCAAAAGCCACTAAGGGACATGAAGCCATTTTCAAATTTAAGTACCTGGATACCTAAGTCCCATCACTTTTTGAATAAACTTCATATTCATATATAAATCACAGGTATTTAGTAGCCAAAAGAAGCCAATGGAAATTGTAAGTGACAACACTGAACTTCACCTGATAGATGAATCACAGATTTGAGGTGGCCACATAATTTTGAAGATCTGCTTTAAATCTTCTGGGGAAGGGTGTGTGGGGGGTGGGGGAATGGAGAGAGGAGGGGAGGTGGAGTAGCAGTTTGTTTGGTTTTTTTTTTTAATGAATACTAAGTTGCAAAGTCAGCCCTCATCTTGCCTGACACAGACATTCCTGAGTTTGAATGGAATTTGTTGCCATGCTTACTTACGCACACAGGATGGAAGCTGACCAGACCAGTTGTGATCCTGTTGACATATACGTACAGAAGAACCAATCAATCGAAACCCAGGGCTGCACTGATATACAACTGTGTCTCTATATCCGTAATTTTCTCCAATTACTTGACCATTGACTATAAGATCTGGAATACCACAGTGACCAGCTAGATTTTTTCAAAGTAAAAAAACACAAAAATTTCTTAATAAATATGCCAGAGAAATTTTTAAATATATACCTTTAATTAAAACAAAGAAATGCTGAACATTTTTTTGTTTTATCTCATTCAAGGGTTTATTCTCATTAATTTGGGGAAACCTGACAGAATGCAATTGTCTAAGTAGAACTGTACACATATAAAAATTTACAAAAAGACACTGTATTAAAAACATTCAATGTTATATATGTTATCAAATTTATTTTCAAAAATACGAGTAAATCCTTTTTATTAAAACCTTTATAATTCTGTATTATTTCCCTTAGTTTTATTTTGATTAAGATTAAACTCAATAAAGTTAGCATTATAGCACTCTACATTTAAATGAAAATAAAATAATCCATATAAACACAAATAAAAATAATACAAATGTTATAAATATCAATCCATATGGATGTTCTTCTTACAATGGAAACAAATTAACTTGGACAATTTATTGCTGGAATCTGACTCTGGATTGTCTTCCATTTTTATCTTTCTATTGATCCCTGACGAATCCCAAAGAGATTAACACATTTGGGTTAAAGGCAGTCAGTGCATCTACATCCAAATGTCCTGCAACCAAAACCACTGTATGTCTTGTCATAATCCTCTACCCTCATTCTCAAAATATGAGAAATATTTTATTTATACCACTAAAGTCACAAACAGACATTTAATCCAGAGAGAGTCTGGGAAAAAGAATGGACCATGTGTCATTCGTTACTATTTTCCTTAATGAACTCTGGAAAATGGGCACTATTATTCAGCAAATAATGTGGTAATGCAAAATCCTCTGAGAGTGGTTGACCTCATGAAGACTGTGTCATATGGCAGAGAAGTCACTGTAAAAACAATTAAGGCATGCAAGAAAAACAAGCACTGTTTCATCTAGTACTTTAGTGAAAAAGAAATATTACCAGCCACCCAAATTTCTCTGCTCTCTTTTTCACCACTACTTCTCCTTTCTCCCCCCCCCCCCCCCCCCCCCCGCCAAATGAATCTCCAAAACATGGGTCTGCAAATAAAAAAGGACATTTAGCAGCAATGTAGTTTGGATTGCTTTTTTCCTTTGAACTTTTAAGTGTTTATAATACTCTGGTGTAATTTTCAGCATTTTTGCCTCATTCTTTCAGGTCTAGGAAAAAACAAAACAAAAAACCCCCAAAACCCCAAAAATAAAACCCCCTACAAAAAACCCTAAGATTTTCTTATAACTTGCATCTGGCTGCTTAAGCCTCATATAGTATTTCATCACATGAATCACGATAATGTCAGAATTTACAGTAGAGGTAGAACATGAACCTTCACACATATTAAATTGATGAGTACAATTTGACCCTGTTTGTTCCTTCCCTATTTTCCTCAGTGTTAAATATGGACCAGGCATACTTGAAATTTGTTTGATGTTTTCTGGGATAAGATGGCATAATACATGTTTACAAAATTTTTGTCAAAGTACTTGATTCTCCAGGGAAGTCATAATCAGTTCAGTACGTAGCAGACTTTATGATACATCCCTAAAGGGCCCAATTTCCCTACCCTATTACATTTGTTATGATGAATGGGACTAATTGCATGAAGAGTAAAAACTGAGCTGTAAAAGATCAGTTTCTATCTGAAGTTCAACCAGACAGTTCGCAGTAATTCAGGCCATGTTCAAGGAAATATTTTTGCATTTAATTACAATGTTTGGCCTGGTTCTTCATTAAGATTTCAGTGCTGCTTTATGGCAGTGAAGTGGAAGGAGAATACATCACCAGAAAGGTCAAGCACTGTTTCCTGTGCAGAGGGAATAAACCTGAAGTAATTCAGCACATCAGGTGACTAATATCACATTGCAATGTGCGCTCATCACAGTATTCCAGTACTCAAAGGGCAGCTACAAAGAGGATGGAAGCTCTCTCTTCACAGAGAGAGGACAAGGGCCAGTGGGTACAAGTTGCACTGGGAGAGGTTTCATCTTGACATTAGAAAGATTTTTTTTACAGTAAGAACAAACATTCACTGGAACAACCTCCACAAGAATGTGACTGACCCCCCACCACTGGGAGTTTTCTAGATGTGACTGGACATGGTGCTAAATAATCCCATCTCAGCTCCCCTTCCCCATAAAGGTTGGACCATATGATCTTTTGAGGTCCCTTCCAACTTGGGCTGCTCTATGATTCTATTACTTCAAAGCCCTCTGCCTCGATTGTTTCTTCCCACTCTGTACAACAATTACATACTTGGTGCACTAACTATACTGCATGACTAATTGTAAACTATTCACTATTAGTAAAGAAGTGTATATACTGTAAATAATAGAGCCTATGCCTATTCCTTTGTAAGGTTTCTAAACTGAAAAATAAAGAAATCTAAATGTATGAAGAATATTATAAAACCACAGTTCTATAATAACAGAATTCTAAATCAGTTTATTGTGACAGTGTTAAGGAATTAAACATCATCTAAAACTAGGATATGCCAGACTTCTGACATGTTTTTCATCTCAATTAAAAAACAAACCAGAACTAAATAAAACAAAACAAATAACATTTTGGATTTGCAGGATTTGTATCCCATTTTCATTCTGCTTTTCAGGGGAGGTTTTGTCTCACTGGGAGATATAAAAAAAATTCAAAACAAACAGCACCCCACCCACCAAAACAAAACTATGGGTTCATCCTTCTGTGTTTCACTTTAAAAATGAAACAAATCTGTCATGCAGGTGTATGTGGAAAGCAGTTCAGTGTGTTTGCTTCTGAAAGTGTATGTAATGCTATACATAGTTCCTGTTAAGAGAACCTTTGAGAACATTACTGAAATTTCCACTAATTTATGCAGCTGAATAAATTCCCTAAGTTGATATGAAGTCAGAGAGTCATTAATATTTTGCAGAAGTTTTTTTGTTGGTTTGCTTTATTTTCCCATTCTATTTCATACAACTAGAAAACTGGTCACCCTCAGAGGAAGTAAAGACCCTTTCATTTATAATACATGCTATCACTACTCCTCCAATACCAAGAAAAAAAGAAGAGGAAGGAAAAAAAACCTAACACCCAAAACAACAAAAAACCTCACTACTATCCAGCCATATCTAAAAGAGTAATTATTGCTTAATTTTGCTTCCATTCTGGCTCTGTTGTGTTTCTTCTAAAAGCAAGGTGTTTATTTTTCTCATTACTATTAGTAGAATTCTTCCCTTTTGTCACTTTTATCTTAAGATACCTGTGAAGAAAAGAATTCTAAAATGTTCCTTACATTAAAGCTATGCTCATATTCATTATTGCATATCCTGGTACTTTTCATGGTCAATTCTGCTGTTAATTGCTTTTCAGGACTTCCATTTGTGACAAAGAAAGATGTTTATTTCCCGTTACTAACATGCTGAAATGAATTTCTGAAGCCTGTGATACTTTTCTTTGTGTATTATGTGTTTGCATATAGCTGCATGTATACACATATAACAGTGAGTTTGGTGTTTTGAAGGTTTTTTTTCATTCTGGAGAGCTTTCAGATTACTGCTGATTCTTCGGTAGTCTGAGAAAAGCAGATACTGCATGTGTATAGTTTTTTGAGAAACTGCCTTTGTTTCTGAATGAGACATATTTATTGTGCAATGACATCAAAGATCAACTCTGTTCCTTCATACTATCTCACAGCTGTATCCCTAAAACCTCTTCCCATTCATAGAATCATAGAATCATAGAATAGTAAGGGTTGGAAAGGACCTTAAGATCATCTAGTTCCAACGCCGCTGCCATGGGCAGGGACGCCTTGCTCTAAACCATGTGGTCCAAGGCTCTGTCCAACCTGGCCTTGAACACTGCCAGGGATGTAGCATCCACAACCTCCCTGGGCAACCCATTCCAGTGCTTCACCACCCTCACTGTAAAGAACTTCTTCCTTGAATCTAATCTAAACTTCCCCTGTTTAAGTTTGAACCCATTACCCCTTGGCCTACCACTACAGTCCCTAAGGAAGAGTCCCTCCTCAGCATCCTTGTAGACCCCCTTCAGATACTGGAAGGCTGCTATGAGGTCTCCACGCAGCCTTCTCTTCTCCAGGCTGAACAGCCCCAACTCTCTCAGCCTGTCTTTATACGGGAGGTGCTCCAGCCCCCTTATTCACTTGCTTGTACTAAATATATGTATCACCTACCACGTAACTGATGTCAGTTTTGTTACACTGGAGTAAACATGGAGTAATATATGATTTCACCACTGCAAAATCTAGTGCAAACCCATAAAGTGACATAATTTTAAATCTGTTCTCATTTGATAAATGTCATACGCCAATTGAATCATTACAGAAGATGAGCATTTTAGTTTTGAAATTTAGTATAATGAAACTGAAGAAAAAATGATAGAACTAATTGTCGTAATAACTAGCCTTCATTCAATATAACCACAAGGTGTGGCTAACTGTCTTTTGTAATGAGATAGCTAAATTACTCCTCCTAAATGCAATCTAAAACTGCTCAGGAGCTAAGCTCTGCAGGTGGCCTGTTTTCACTGGGGACTGAATGCAAATACTGCAAAATGGGTATCATATTGAAAGAGATCTCTGTAAAGACAAACATAATCTGACAGAAAAACTATGCCAAAAAACTGAAAACAGATGAAAAACAATAAGGAAATAGAAAGCAAAGGAATGCTGAGAAAAACTAAGAGTACTTTTGGGAAAACGAAGGTTATAACACTGAGCAACAACACTGACTTTTTAAAATAATTTTTCTTGTTTGATGGGAAATTTATTTTTCAAATACATAAGCAAGCATTTTTAGAAATACTGATTCTATTATAATTTACAACCAATAAGTCATTGAATACTTACTTAGAATGGTTAGATTTCATAGTACTGTTATTATCTAATGGAATATAACTTTTTTTTTTATAACTTTTTTTATACCCAAAGTAATATTCTGATTCTAAGACCAATTACAAGCAAACATAAAACTCTGTAGTCACCTCAGAAGGCCACTGAAAACTAAAATATGAAAAAATAATCATGTAAGATTTGTGGAAGATACAGGAGTAAGTGGCTCAAGCAGAAAGATTGATATTGTACTTCTGATCTGCATTTATCAGAATAAATGAGAGAAAAATAAGTACACCCTTGCCTGGTAAATTGCCAATACAAACAAATGATAGGTAGAACATTTACTGCACTGCATTAAGAACTGAGTTACAGATAGAAGAAAAGCTGAAATAAAATTAGCAAATGTTACGCAAAATCTCCATTCAATGATTTGTAACAATTAGGTCATCATAATTACTATTAACTGGGCGGGAAAAAAAGTATTCTAACACTCTAACAGTAAATAGCTGACTTCACACTAGGTTAGAGTGTTAGAATATTTTAGAGTAAGTTATTCTAGATTTTTCAGGATAGCCTTCTTCATTGTCAATGTCTTTATTTTAGTGCTGTACTGTAAGACTGTGTGTAGTGCCATCTTTTCTACGTTATGGATATGAAAGACATATACACCAGTTCTGTAAATGCAATTGAGGCCCCTAGGTCTTAATGCAACCCATAACTTATAATACTGAATCAAGAGACGTAACTTTTGCAAAGGCAATGGGTGAATGCTGCAGGAAAGTCACAAATTGAGGGGGGAAGCACTATAACATTCTCTATTTCCAGTCTACAAAAGCTTGAGAATAATAACTACATGAAATATTATTAAGAAACAAAATTAGTCAAAAAGTAAGAATGAAAGATATTAATAACGTGAGCACCAAATAAATTACCTAACTTGACATGAAATCCAGCTTTAGCAATGAAGAATGAGCATAATAACTTGGCGTCAGAACCTTTGAAACCTCAGCTGCAAATGAGGTTTCTTGTCTGCAGGTTAAACTCTGAGATGCAAGAGTAGGAATAAATGAATACAGAAACTTTGCATTATATGGCAAAAACATGCCCATGATTATTTTAGCTGTAAGCCATGTCAAACATGAGCAGAGAAGTGAAACAATTCTATGAAACAAGATATTACTTAAAAAAAAGAGAGTTAGATTATTATTCAACAAAGTTAATTAACCTGTCAAGATGACCTCAGCTGAGGAGGAAAGAATTATTTGCAGGAAATTCTTTCTTCTCTACAGGGCTTGCATTTCTTGGAAAGAAAGGGACTATTCATCAGGGACTGTAGTGATAGGACAAGGGGCAATGGGTTCAAACTTAAACAGGGTAGATTTTAAGCTGGATATTAGGATGAAATTCTTTACTGTGACAGTGTTGAGGCACTGGAACAGGCTGCCCAAGGAAAATGTGAATGCTCCATCCCTGGCAGTGTTCAAGGCCAGGTTGGACAGGGCCGTGAGCAAGCCGGTCTAATGGAAGGTGTCCCTGCCCATGGCAGGGGGGTTGGAATTAGATGATCTTAAGGTCCTTTCCAACCTAAACCATTCTATGATTCTATGATTAAATGGTAACCAAAGTAATACAGGAAACATTTTAAAATCCAACAAATCTGTGCACTGTGCGCTTGCAGCCCAGAAAGCCACTGTATCCTGGGCTGCATCAAAAGTATGACCAGCAGGTTGAAGGAGGTAATCCTGCCCCTCTACTCTGCTCTCGTGAGACCTCACTTGGAGTATTGTGTACAGTTCTGGTGTCCTCAACATAAAAAGGACATGGAGCTGTTGGAGTGAGTCCAGAGGAGGGCCAAGAGGATGATAAGGGGGCTGGAACACCTCCCGTGTGAAGACAGGCTGAGAAAGTTGGGGCTGTTCAGCCTGGAGAAGACAAGGCTGCGTGGAGACCCCATAGCAGCCTTCCAGTATCTGAAGGGGGCCTATAAGGATGGTGGGGAGGGCCTCTTCATTAGGGACTGTAGTGGTAGGACAAGGGGTAACAGGTTCAAACTTAAACAAGGGAAGTTTAGATTAGATATAAGGAAGTTCTTTACAGTGAGGGTGGTGAGGCACTGGAATGGGTTGCCCAAGGAAGTTGTGAATGCTCCATCCCTGGCGGTGTTCAAGGCCAGGTTGGACAGAGCCTTGGGCAACATGGTTCAGTGCGAGGCATCCCCGCCCATGGCAGCGGCGTTGGAACTAGATGATCTTAAAGTCCTTTCCAACCCTAACTATTCTATGATTCTATGAAAAGACCTCAAGACAATTGATTTCAGCGCATACTGATCTCTACCACATCAACTTCTACAGTCACTTTAAAAATTGTGCTGCTTTCTGGAAATGAGTACGTATTTCCTCATGCCAAGCTACATTAGCAAAAAAAAAAAAGGGGGGGGGGGAAGAGCTGATACTGCTTCGCCTTCTCTCGCACAGTGTTAATGTGAGAGAAGACAATCTCAGTGTTAGCGGAACTTTTGAAAATGTTGAGAAATTTTATTCATCATTCAGATATCGGTTTAAAATTCCGAAACTATTAAGAAGCCTTCTAGGAAGTAGACCCTATGTATTTTCACTCTGGGAAATGCTCAGTTTAATAAATGGCTGATTACAGGTATTAAAATAAATAAACAACCCTCATAAAAAATTTTCTATAGTTATGAAAATATTTGTTTTAATGATCATTGTTACTCAATTTGATTTAAAGCTTGTCTTGTTCTAGTACTCTTCTGTATCTAGGTTCAACACTAACTAGTTTTAGGTTCTGCTGCTGACACCTGTATTCTCATTTATTCCACCTTTCATAAATTCCTCAAATTACACGTAACTGGAATGGAAATTATCTAACACAATGAATAAGCAAAATTATTTGAGTAGCACTTTTGAAAAAATAATCCGTATTTTTAACCAAAATACTTGGAAAAGGATTTTATCCTGTAGGATTTCATTACTGTCAAGAGTGTACTCTTAAGGGCACCTTTCATGCATAAAATAGAAATACACTGGTAACCACTTGAGTCCAAGCATAAGTACATTTTTCAGCAAGTAAAAGTGGAAAGGTTCTAAGATAAAATATAAAAAAGTTTAATGGCTGTGAGCAGAAAAGCTTTAGAAGCAGAAAGTGAAATTTATATTTTTTTCTTACTATTTTTCAGTGATTGAGAACAAACCCCAGAATTTATTCATAAGTTGCACAAAAATGTATTTCTTGGATCATTATCTGCTCCACAGATCTTCCTGCTGTATCTTATTTCCCTTCTCCCACATTCTACCATGTCCTTAATTTCCTCCACCTTCCATCAACCTTTTCTTTTTCAACTTTCTTAAACAAATTTCTGATTTCTGATTTGTCACTGGCTGAATCCATCCCTCTAGCTTAATCACTTGTTGAAGAAACAAGAATTTAACTAAGTTAGTCTGAGTCATTCCAGAAAGTTCATTCCTGCAGTGATGTAGCACAGCAGGCAGTGTCGCTGCAAAACCAGTTATGGTAGCCATTACCCTCTCCCTCTTACAAATTTGCTATGTCATTATCTTTTCATTTTGTTTTTTTTAATTTGTTTTTCCAAGGCATACATACTTTTTCATATGCTATATATGATGAATACTACACTCTATTTCTATAAGTAAAACTTCTATTCACGTTCTCTTCAACAATTTGCTATCGTTAAAGCTTTGAAGATATACTTCTGAATATTAACTGTAGTCCTATCAGTCTGGTACAAAAGGTATCTTTTAGATTACTGTTTTCCTCTCTAGTCCTGTAGCTGTTTTAACACATTTTCTTAACTGTTTACTGTTACTGGACAATATAGTATATGAACTTAATTATAATTAATCTCTTCTGAGAAGGGTTGAAAGTAAAGATTATGTAACCTATTACTACATTTATATTAATTTTTTTATTTCTACAAATGTAGGAGAAATTAAATTCATTCTGTGTGATCTTCACTTGACATAAAGTTATTTTGGCAAAATTCTTACATGCAAGTATTTTTTCAAGGTACTATTCACAAATAGCAGACAATTTGGCTGGTTTTAGAGTAATGTTTCTCTTTTTTACATTTCTCCAAACTTCAACAGCTGTAACCTTTGCAGACAAGCCATAAAAAAAACCCCAGACAAAACAAAAAACAGTCAGAACATTCTGATTACACACATATTATGGTGCCCCTGAACTTTTAGATTTAGAAGTCTGTCTTACCATTGCTGACAGCTTAGAAGAAAAAGAAACACCAAGATGAAGACTTTTTTTTTCTTTTTATCTCTCTCTGCTAAATTATTTTCACTGTAAAACTGAAACATAAACAAAGCCTGTCTATCCCCTCATCTATATGTCAGGAAACATTCCAGCTTCAGACCTGTAGCTTGATAAGCAACACTTTTGCTCATTCATGAGTCATCTAAATTAAGCTTAAGTGAAGATTTGCACCAAAAAATGCTGTATTATAGAAATAAAATTATTTGGAATGTAGAGTGGACAAAAAAGGTAAAGAGCAATCTGCACAAAGCGATATCGCAACAACCCCTATATATAACGCATAGTTCAGATTCTTCTGAAAGTCTCAGTCCTAGATGTTCTTTTACATTCTCATATCCCCATGAATAACAAGGTATAATATGACCTTCATAGAGTGTTTTAAAATTGGAACACTATCGTAGCTTTGATTTGTACTGAAACTAAAATGTTAATTGCACGCAGCATTAAAATCAGTGCCTCTGCAGCTAACACAATAACCCAGATCAAGGTACACACGATAATAATGACATAAAAAGAAGCCCTGAAATACTTTTGCTGAGATCACATGTTCATTTTATTCACAAACTCTTCAGGGACTGGTGTCTGAGTATTTTAAATAAGTGAAGATGCCTAACGATGTACAACTAAAGTGTGTCAAATTTGATAGTGTCTGGATACTGATTTTCTCTCAGAAACAGTTGAAAAGCTCCTGTCAGTTTCCACAAACATTTTTTTTTCCCTGTGTTTTTTGCAAGTGTACAGATTAAATCTGTAACATAACCAGTGAGTTCAGGTCTTCTATGCATTTTATTTTACTGGGAATATGGATTAAAGCTGACACATCTGGAATCAATCAGTCTTACTCCTTATGTATAGGTCTACTTTAGAGAAATACACAGCAACTCAGTGACACAGGTTTTGTATGTTGGGAAGATACTGAAAAAGGGATTCAATCTGTGGAAAGGTAACCATAGTTATAATTAGATACAGACACACAAATTTTTAAAATGCAGCACTCTCCTCAATGTCTGTGCTAACAGAAAGAGACAAGCTGATTCGCTTCACTTACTTTTGTCTGCTAAAGAAAATAGGAAAGCCATGACAATAGTATCCATACCTAAACATCTGGTCTCAATTCCCCTCCAGAGTCCAGAAGACAGACATTCTCTCACTGCAGAGCCAACTAGCATGTATCCTGAGTCACAAGTAAATATAGCTGTAGATCCATATGTGATTTGAGTTCCAATCTTCTTCCCATTTGGAGGTGTAGGAAGTTCTCCACAAGAAATAACTTTATGGCAAAACCAAATCAAAACAGATACGTACAGCTGAGTATCGCAAGCACACATACAATAATAATTATCAACCAGAAATACTTATCAGTATTTTTACTGATTATCAGCTAGTACACTTATCCCTAAATTACAGTGAACCAGACAAATAAATTTCAGTGTTACGTATTTTTCTCTGTAGAAAAAAACAGATTAAAATCTCTGCATACAAAGAATCTAACTTCACCAGAAATAATACTTAAAAAAGAAGGGGGGGCCACCAATTAAAATTGTATCTGCAAAGTTAAAAAAATGCACAGTTCAGGACATCATTAATTACATTAATTACTTTAGTTTTATCAGTGACTTTTTCTTAACATTGGAATATCAAAATTGTTGTATTTTTAAAATTATCTTTATTTTTCTTTGGGAATATGTCATTTTTATCTTCTAGCTCAAAATTAAATGTTTGCCCTAGTATTTAGACAATACATTGCTATATTGAGGGAACGATGCACGATGGAATTTCTTGATAATTTATTTACAATTCAAAGCATCTTTTCATTAATTCTAAATCATAATTCCTGAACTAGAAAATCACACAGGAAAATGTTGTCTATTAATTGTACTTTTATAAGTTTAAGGACCTTTAAAATCCAGAAGTGTGCTTACAGGTATTTCCTTGTCACTGAACCTAATGGACCGTATTTGTAAATAATAGCCTTTAGGATACCCAGTAATTCCAGCCAGGAAACATTTTTCAAATTAACAGATTCCAATATTTAATTAGTTAATTTCTAATTCAGCCAAAAAAAAAATTATCTAAAGTCTGTAAAGCAGATGCACATACAACATGTACTCACTTTGGCAGTAAGGCCGCTCATTTCTCCAACTCCAGGTGCCATTAGCAAGACACTCAATAGATGCTGGTCCCAAACCATAATATCCTGGGTCACAGCTGAAAACTACTTTTGTTTTATACTCGTAATGTGAACCATTCACTATTTTCCATCTTCCATGTTCCAGTGTAAAAGAATTGATGCTTGGACATGTAACAACTTCCAAAATAATGAAAATACGTAGTTATTTCTGGCTTAGTACAGGGAAATTAGGAAAAATCTGTGCCCTTATTAATTCAGAAATGTATTTTAAACACAGTGAAATAATATTTGAAGAGCAAGGCTGTATTTGAAATTGCCTGTGGTTAGCATGTACGAGTTGTCTTATTTAATAAGCAATGATCAATGGCCCAGACTGAGCAGTGACTGTGTATATAGAGCTATGCAATTGGTGTATACAGAATCTACACCATGATTGAATTCACTGTAGGTTGATAGTCATGGAATTACTGTGACACTTCACGTCAGCCATCAGAATCTTTACTAAAATGTTAGCTACATTTCAATTTTTCTACCCAGGTAAATTCTATGAGACCTTAAGGACTTATTCAGAGAGGCTGTACATCGGTGACAGATAAAATAATATCCATATCCAAGATGTTTTTTCAGAATCTACACATTGTTATGTACTTCCTCCAACCCCCTCCTAAAAGTTCTACAACCCTCATGTAATATGATCAAAAGGCACAGAATAACATTTTTGCTGGATACTACTTTCTTTCTCTCCATTTGTACTGGTTCTTTAGATAAAGGAAAAGGCATGAGAGAATGGAATTTTCAAGAGCAAGAAAAAGGAAGAAAAGGAAAGAGGGAAAAATTTTTGAAAATCATTCTAGGGTATGTTTTCTTTCCTCTCCAAAATTCATTGGGTGAGATAAACAAAATCTTAACGTGCAACAGATACGCTGACATTTCTTTATCAGTCTTATGATCACCTGGGTTTTCATACCCCACTTATAACTGATGGTATCCACTTCTCTTTGGGACTGAACATGCATTTTCTTGTCAGCGATATTCCCCCAAGTTTAGATGGTGTAGGATTATAATGATGGGTTGAATATAAATAAAAAGTAACTGTTTCAAAAAAGTATCCCAGAGTACCAGAGCCTTTTAAATTCTTGATAGAAAACAGGGTTTTTTAACAGTTTATGAACTGTGAAACTCTCACTGAAGAGATGGCTTTTGCATAAACCTCTGCAACCATTAACTTCGATTCAGCTATAAATTAATAATCAGTTTGAATATTTCTATAATCCCTAGTGTATTTCTTCTTCTGTCACAGAATGTTTCAATATATATCTTACATATATACATTTCAAATATGTATTTCACAATAATTTAATACCAACAGTTATTCATAGATTAAACTAACCAGAAGCTGAAAGTTTAAGTAATGTGAAGATTTGTGCCTTGGATAAATAAACAAAATTACTCACTGGAGAGTTTTTACTTGTTACTTACCTACACAGCGAGGTGTTTTATTGTGATTGCTCCAGGTACCATCTGGCTGGCAGACTGCAGTAGTAAGTTCCTTGGCTGATAGTCTATATCCATCATTGCAAAAATAAGTAACACGGGTGCCAACTAAGTAATCTGTGGTTAATATCCCACCATTTAATGGAGCTTTAGGAATTCCACACGATATTGCTGAATAAAGAGAAGGACATAGTTATTTTCTATCTTCTGCACTATAAGCTTCCACTCACTCACCTCAAAGAGTTTATGCACTGTAGCTCCCCGGAAACTATGCTAAGAAAGATAAGGAGGTGACTGGTGACAGCCAGCATGGCTTCGCTAAGGGCAAATCGTGCCTGAACCAATTTGGTGACCTTCTACGATGGGGTTACAGTGCTGCTGGATAAGGGAAGAGCAACTGACATCATCTACCTGGACTTGTGCAAGGCATGTGACACTGTCCCGCGTGACATCCTTGTTTCTAAACTGGTGGAACAGATCACTGATGCATGGACCACTCAGTGGATGAAGAATTGGCTGGGTGGTCATACTCTAAGGCTTGCTGTCAGTGGTTTGATGTCCAAGTGGAGACCAGTGATGAGCGACGTTTTGAAGGGGTACTCCCCTCATTCCTCTCTCTCACGCTGCTATGCAATGTTCTGCCCTATGTGCTTCTCCCCCTCAACTCTGCTTTTGTGAAACTCCTCCTGCAGTACTGCATCCAGCTCTGGGCTCCCCAACAAAAGAAGTACATGGACCTGTTGGAGCAAGTCCAGCAAAGGGCCACAAAGATGATCAGAGGACTGAAGCACCTCTCCAATGCAGACAGGCTGAGAGAGTTGGAGTTATTCAGCCTGGAGATGAGTTAGAACTACTCTGTGGTGAAACTGTGCTGCTCAGTAGTAGGGGGAATGGCAAAGCCCTTGTGTCTTGTAAATATCCTTTATGAAAGAACATGAGAGATATTTACTGATGATATTCTCAACCTTTTGGTATGAGTGATTGTATCATAAATCAACTGCATCATCCACGCATGTGGGATAATTTTCACTTCAGCAAAACAACAGAAACTTAGATGTATAGAAGCAGCTTATTCCTGAGAGGTTTTGCTGTAGTAATCTGTTTTTAGATTGAATCTGAAGAGTTTGCTGTTGTGAGTTGCAGCAGCTACATATAATGGCCACAAAGCACCTTCTGTGCACAAGCACCTGCTGGGAGAATTGAGTAAGTTCATATCATGTAGCAAAGCTAGCCTTATAATGCATAATTTTAATTAACTGTTATTAACTATTATTGCATTCATATATACATAAAATAACTTTCAATATGCTAACAGTTGGTAGCAACAGTCTTTGTATTTGATCAGACACCATGAGATTATTAAGCACTTAACTCCATTTGTTCCTAAAGTATTATCTGAGTATTACAACTATTTCCGTTACTGAACTCAGTATGTTGAGAATAACCATCTGCTATTTGAATTTCATAAGTTGTTTTTGTTTTGATTTGTTGGGGTTTTTTTAATTCCACATTGTTTGCTACATCTAATTAACAATCTGATCAAGTTCTACAAATAACTGTCATGAAGGCACTCTTTAGATAACTGATGAGCGGAAAAAGCTTAAGCAGTATGTGTAGCAAATGCATTGCCTGTGCTTTTTTTGGGGAGGAGGCAATTTCAGTATTTAAAAATACAGGCACGCTTTTTATGTATTAAGACAAATTTCTCAAAACGTTTTAAACTGAGATTATTTCACCTTTGTTAAAGGTTAGGTTGCTTTCCCTTAGAAACATATAGTTCAAAGACTTTTTGTCCATTAACATGGAACATTCCCATAGCATTTATTTCTGCTGTTTTTTTAAATAAACACATCTCCAAAGTTTCATGAAAAACATTCATTCTAATAGTTCACTGAATAGCGATATAGGTTAAGTTATCAGAACAATAGCATTTTTTCAGGAAAGCAAGAATTAGAATACAATTGTGATGGGTATTTAATGATCATTTCTTTTTCATTGTTAAGTAGAATATGATTTGCTTTTTATAAGGCAGAAGAACTAAATATAGAGTTAACCTGATGAATGATCTTTTAAATTTCAATTTAAACCAGGAAAGATTAGAATGGCATCACAGGCAATGCTTTTTGATCCAGTGTCCTGTTCTTGGAAATGTAGCAAGTTTCAGGTTTTTCTATTTTCTATATAGTTCTTGGATCATAAATGAACTTTACTAAATATTCAGTCTCAAATGAACTTTTTGAATAATTTCGTATTTTAAATTTGATGTGGTTTTTTTTCCCCTCACAGAGATGTAGATTATTTTTAGCATCTGCCAGTCTTAAGAAATTCTGTTGGGGGGTTGGAACTAGATTACAAGGATGCTGGGGAGGGACTCTTCCTTAGGGACTGTAGCGGTAGGACAAGGGGTAATGGCTTCAAACTTAAACAGGGGAAGTTTAGATTAGATTCAAGGAAGAAGTTCTTTACAGTGAGGGTGGTGAAGCACTGGAATGGGTTGCCCAGGGAGGTTGTGGATGCTCCATCCCTGGCGGTGTTCAAGGCCAGGTTGGACAGAGCCTTGAGCCACGTGGTTTAGGGCAAGGTGTCCCTGCCCATGGCAGGGGGGTTGGAACTAGATGATCTTAAGGTCCTTTCCAACCCTTACGATTCTATGATTCTATGATTCTAAATACTATTTCTTAAAAAATATATTTGTTTTTGTAAGTTTTATCAGATAGAAAAATTCTGGTAGAAAGGCATGACCATGATGTAATTACCTGCTATTCTTTTTAAACTGATGGCTTACATTAGGAAAGGAAAAAGAAAGTTTCTTATGTTGTATTACTTTATAATGAAAGAATTTACCTTGACAAGCTGGGACTGGAACATCCCATGTGTAATAACCATATGGAGACTTCCTGCATACAGCAGTACTTTTCCCAATGAGCCGAAAACCTCGATCGCAAGCCCAGCGAACCATGCTGTTGAGCTGCCCACCTGTCTGACTGACAATGAAACCATGTGGAGGGGACTCTGGAGTACTACAGTAGAGAGCTTTAAATATAAATATTGAATAAATAAAAGATACATTTAGAATCCAGATGACAATTCTTGACAATTCAGTGGACATCTAATAACAAGCTGAGAAAACATCACTAAAAGTTGTTAAGTTGTTGTATTTTATGTCCTGATCACGCATGCATCAAGCAATTTCACAAAGTGTAAAGGTGAAAAGTAAAAGGGCTTCAGGTTTTAGTAATCCCAAAAGAAATATAGTGGTAGTTCACTTGTATTACTGTTTTCTTTAGCACCATCCTCTTTTTTAAACCAAGTAAGCTACAGAATTTCAGTTCATGATAAAATTTATTGCAATTGTATTAATTTCAGTAGTATACTTTTTTTTTAATGATGGAAACATCAAGGACAAACTGCACATAACTCTTTTCAAATAATCTTTTCGTTCTGGTCCTGAATAAATCATTTATTTCAAGTTCTGTGATACAATGAACTGAAGTGAACTAGCAAATCTAAGATAGATTTTAATCATATTTATGAGTGTAATCATAAATCCATGGAAAAAACACTGAATCTGCTTTTTTTAATTTTTTTTTGGTGTGATTAATTTAGAACACAAAAAGTCCTACAGAAGTCTTATTTAGCTACTATAAAACAAACAAACAAACACAGAAATCTTAATAAGAGCAAAAAGATCTTTAAGGGAGATAGTTCTTATAATTTGAAAAGATTTGTATAATTTAAGTGTCATTAAAGATTGCTTACTTATACTGTCATTATGCTTATATTTCTTTTAAATCCTTTGTTTATTAAGTCCATGAGTAGTAAGTCACTTGGGTTTGGCTACCTTGCCAAAAGAATGGATCAGAAGGGACCTATAACCCGGTAGCAAGGTTAAGATAAATGTTGTTTAAGAATTTAACTTCGCCTCTGATCATTTTGGTTCAAGACTGCTTAGCCAAGATGGCCATTTTCCCATTTTGAAGGAAAGAAAATTAAGTTGGAAGTTTGTTTTGAATGCTTTGAAGACATGCTGAAAACTACTGGTACCTATTTTCTCAGGCAAATACAGAAGTGCTGCTTCACTTGCTCTTTAAGCCTTTCTACATTCCATGACTTCAGGGCAATGGTTTTCTCAAGCAAAGGTTTCTTCTGATCAGGATGGAGTCATGTGGCTATTTGTTTACTCTTTATTAAAGCACTGCCCTATCTTTCAGATCACATGCTACAAAAATATTTTCTTCCTTACACTAAATTGCTCCTGCTTTATATTCTTGAAAGAACCAGACATATACACAACCCTACTTCTTTAGTGTATAAGAAAATATACTGTGATATTTTCTGTGTGGTACAGACCACCAGCAAATATTACCTGTCTACCTCCTAATGGTTCTCTCACTGCCAGTAGAAAGAGAGTTTTAAGAACTTTCTCTTCTATCTAACAGGTAATATATGCAATGAAAATAGATAACATATAATATGTCTAGGCAAAAGTGAATTTTATCTAGCTATACAAGAAACATTTTACCTCTGAGAAAACTGTTCCCTCCTAAAGGGAAAGATGATGATGATACTGAGTAACAGACTGTTAGCCTAATTATTTTTCTGCAATAGTGAAGTAGACAAAAATTGAGTGAGGAAAAAAGCAAAAAAAAACATAGCAGAAAGAATTTTATATTTATTCTCTACTGCTTTCTCCCCTTTGTGAAGTGAAATTGTTTTATGCCAGTAACTTTTCCAGTATCTACAGATACTATTCCCAGTCCTTTTCATTAAGTGTATTTCATATCTTTTGTCATGATAAAAAAAAATTGTGCAATTGCTGTCAACTGCAACAGATCTACTTTAACTTGATTAATGAATAGTAGTATCCAGTAAAAATTGGCATTATACAGTAATTCTGCAAAAGCAATTATATAAAAGTCAATCTGTCAAGTACCATCTTCATATACTATTCATAAATATGTTCATTAGACTTAATAGCACACACAATGCTGGCTTTCTGGCGTACTAATTGATCTTTTCTAATACTGATTGCTGCTTCTGTTGAACCTCAAGGAGTTCCATCCTTCTGAGTTTCACATTTTTCCACCTTATAGCTGTTCACTCCTGCCTTGTTACACCTCTTCCTTTGTACCACCGAAAGTGTTAATGATCCAGTAATGAAAAACAGAGAGGCACGTGAGCGCAAATAAGTGATGGGAGGGAGAAGGGGCATGCTGTTTCTTTCATCTTCAGTACTGGCTTATGCCATTTTAAAGTCCTGTGAAATATTTGCTTAAATCTCTACAGAGCACGTGTTTCATATATCCTGCTTACATTATGTGTGGGTTTTTTAACTCACAAGATTAGTATCATCAGGTTCATATACAAAGCAGGTTGGATTTCTTTTCAGTCTGGGAAATTAATGTTGCAAAATTTAGCTTACATTACCATTTTCACATAAATAAATTATGTTGCACATTGAAATTTTACACACATCAAAGAAAGTCTGATTTACATACCCACATATCTTATCCTGAAACCTTTTTTATTGGTGCCATGATCTGCTGACCACCGGAGAAATACTTCATGGCCATGGCTGGTTATATTTAGAGAAGATGAATAGTCCCCACTGAGAGAAATGAGCAATGGGCTATGGCTATTTGGTCCTTGATACAAGGAAGAAAGAAAAGAAAAAAAAAAAGAAAAAGGGAAAAAGGGAGTTACAAAGTTTAAAATAACACACAGTGAATTATATACATACAATTAATATACATACAAAACATCCTCCAAGCAATGGTAAAATAATGTGAATTAAAAAATAGAAGTTGATGTTATATGTTATACATTAGACAGAACATATTTGTTCAGAAACAAAATTATTTCTAAACATAATTAATCCAGTACAATTTTGAAACAGTAATCCAACAGCTCTTTTTAGCACAACAAATCAAAATCATTTCTCATTTAAGATTTTTTTTTTTATATACATATATATACTGACAAATTATGGTCTGCATAACCAATAGTGATTATATAGATGCAGTGTAAAATACATATATAGAGAAAAAGGACCATCCAAAGTTGTGCATCCTATAGTTACCATCAAAAACCTCAAGTATATCAAATTCCTTTTCTGTCTGGAAGAATTCGAAGAACATGCTTATATTATAACCCTTTTCCACAGTAATGGTCCACGCACACATCTGGAGATTTGGGTAGCTGTCAGGATATCCAGGGCTCAGTATTACTCCTGTTGAATCCAGACGCATTTCATTGGCTGGACAGAGAACTGTGAAACAGAAAGATCAGTAAAAATGCTAAAGACCAATATTTCTGTTTCATACGATTGGCAAGATTTTCCAGAGTTTAAAAGATCTGCATTACTCAGTTCTGTAAATCATAAGGACTGTCAACATTTTAGAAAATCATTTCGAAGTCAGTTAGAATAAAACTCTAAATTAATGAATATCTTGAAAATAAGCCCTGCAACCCTCAGAAGTTATTAATGACATTTTTCTTCTTTCATTCTCTACAAGATAAGATATTCTTGTAGGCTGTACTTAAGTACGAAATTGTTGCACTGTTCAAAAAGTGAATCGTAGACTTTTTTTCTTCCTCAGATTACTATTACTGCCAGCGATAATCCCACGTAAAGTCTTGCACCTAAAGCAAAACTTGAAGAAACTGTGATTTTTGGTTGGCATAGTCTAAATAAAGAGTAACTAATTCCTCCCACAACCTGTCTGTATAAAGTAGCACCTTAATTTTGAGTTCCTCAATCAAGCTCCAAGAACACTGATGTATCTACACAAAATGTAAGCACTATTCAGACATGATGGCTTTGTTCTAGTAAATAAAAGACATGCTTCAGGCTGACATTTTGTTGTTCAGAAGGACTAATTAGACAACAAGACAACTTATGCTAATCCAGCTATTTAGTTTTTAGATTCATAGAAACATCAGGAAATGCTAGGTTACTGCTTTACATGCAATAAAAAACATCTGTTTTTTCTTTACCACACCTAGTACAGTCCTATGTCTTTCCTATCTCTTACCAAAAGAAGTAGCAAAGAAGAGTTCTTAAAATCAAAGCTTATGAGTAGCAGTCAGTATGTTGCTGTTATAATCCTTAATGAGCTAAACAATATCAGGATGACTTTGGGCTCCTCCTTTTAACAAAAATGTACAACAGTACAACATTTCACCATATGACAAACACTTTCTGAGGAACTTAAGATCAAATTATGAGAAAAAAATTAGGGGATTTCTGCCCCACTTAAAAGCAAAAATCCAAATATTACCCTGACACATACATATATCTCTATATATTATTTATTTATTTATTTATTATTTCATTTATTTAAACTCCATATTCCTCATCAACCTTCAGTTCTTTGGTAAACACAACAGATGTGCAACTGTGTCATATATGTGATGTGCCGGCTGAGTCTACAAACCACCTCCTTTTTATTAAATCTGTGTATGAGAGATTTTTTTTTAGGTATACATTCACAAATCCTGTGAACTCTCAAATCCAGACAAACAGATACTTTCCTCCTTCTAACACAGAGACAGACTCTCTCCCTGACGAATAGATGTTAAGTCATCTGAAGAAGAAAATACAAAAATAAGAAATTCTTAATTGCTGACAGCCTTCTTCCCAAATTTAAGTCTAGGAAATAAGAAAAGGAACATGCTTTATCTTTTTCTCAAGAACATTGCTGGGAGAGGCTAAACCCCACAACGTGACTGTTTCCTGCAGGGATGAGAAAAGACACATGCTCATCCCTCCTGACCTCTTCAGCAGGTATTGCCAACCATGCCTTCACCGTACTCTAAAGAATTACTTTTTCTTATTTTCCACATCATATTCTGAAGTTATTAATCTTCCACTTAGAGCTATGCTGGAATACACATAGCAGCTCTGTCTATACTTAACTGTCATAGTTTCAGGCAGGACACAGGATGCTAGCAGGAAAAATGCTACTTTGTAAATAATTTATCACAAACATTTAAAGCAGCTGTTGAAATTGAGAAAAATGGTGTTTAAAAATATGATGAAGAGGCTTGATTTTGAATTTATCTGGATTCACTAGGTCTACACAGAATAAAAACATCTGATAATACCATTTCATCTGGAACAGAGTTAAGCTTTCTCTTAGTAGCTGTCAAGATCTCTCATGCTCTGCCAGTGAGGAGCAGCACAAGAAACTGGAGGAAGGAGAGACAGGACATCTGACCCAAACTAGCCAGAGGGATAATCCATACCACAGCATGTCATGCCCAGTACATAAAGTGGGGGGAGCTGGCTGGGAGGGGCTGATTGCCGCTCAGGTTGGGCTGGGTATTGGTCAGCAGGTGGTGAGCACTTGTGTTGTGCATCATTTGTCTGTCTTGGGGTTTATTTCTCTCTCCCTCTGTTTGTTGTCTCCATTTTCATTACAATTGCTATTAGTGGTAGTAGCAGTGTTATCACATTTTACTTTATTTCAATTATTAACCTGCTCTTATCTCAACCCACAGTTTTTATCTTTTTCTAATCATCCTTCCCATCTCACTGGGTGGGAAGTAAGTGAGAGGCTATGTGATATTTAGTTGTCAGGTGGGGTTAAACCATGACATTGGAACTTTTTCCAATAACTGGTTTTGCTTCATGATAAATGAACAAGTCCCTACAATTTATTCAGAACTGAACACTACTAAACAGGAGCCTTAAAAATCTGGGTTTTTTTCTATTCACAACTAACGCTTACACAAAACTGAGTTAGTACTAAGCCATTAAAAGTTATACCAGAAAATAATTGGATCTTAGACTTCTCCAGAACACTGCAAAAAATGTTGGCTTATTAAAAACAAAAATCAGATTTTGATGGGGGAAAAGACATTGGACTATGAAGACAGATAGAGAACACAGAAAAGAAGAAAAAGTGAGAGCAATAAAGAGCAATCATCTTCATAAACAAACCTCGTAAGAATCATAAAATCATAGAATTATTATGGTTGGAAGGGACCTTTGAACATCATCTAGTCTAACCCCCTGCCATGGGCAGAGACATCTTTTACTAGATTAGATTGCTCAAAGAGCCATCCAACCTGACCTTGAAAAAATGAAAGCAATCTGTCCACATATTTTAAAATACTCATCTCTCACTTTCAAAATTAGCATTTAATTCCTAACTTTAAAAAGTTGTTTCTCATGTCCTGCATTTGTCTAAATTCATCAAGAAGAGATTGGCTATAACACCTCCACGTGAGAAAACTCCTATGGCTAGAATCTGGCTGCCAAACTACAGTGATGGGCTACTTGTGATACAGACTTTATCTCAAGCAAATGAAAAAACTGATCCTGTCAGCTCTACACATACATACATATAAACACACACATATAGAGGTGAGGCAGGAAAAGCATCTAGCAAATAAAAGACATGCTGCTTTTTTTTTTTTCATCTGGCTGCAATGGTTTATTTACAGCCAGTTTTGCTGTCTCTGTATGGTTCTGCTTTGCAAACTGTCCTCAATTTCAGGATCTTCAGCTAAACATCTCTCAGGAATTTTACAAAGGGCTTAAAGACTTTTTCCTGCTCAATGGATTCCCTTGGGAATCAGGTAGCTAAGTGTTTTTATGAATCTAGAGCTAATGTAGCTGAGATATAGCTGAGAGTCATCATTCAAGAATTTTCTCAGGGTCCTCTGATTATGATATAAAACACAGTTTGAATCTTCTTACTCTGAAGCTTTCATTTTGTCCTGCAAGTAGAAGATAATTTCAAGGAAAATTAAGGACAAAGTTATATACTGCATATGCGAAATATGTTTTAACAAAAGAAGATGATATGCATTGGCACAAGCTTGTGGAATTTAGTGATTATTTTCTGATCTAAAGAAGGAAATGTTTAAGAATTTTAAGAAATATTTGAAAAATAGAAAACAAAGTGGCACAGTTTTTAAATAGTACTAAGTGTGGTGTAAACTAAGCTGGAACAATTAAAATCACCAAATAAAATCTTAAATACATTTTGCTTCAACATTTTCTCCTAGAGATACTTCATTATTAACAACTATGTCTTTATGGCAATACATTGGATTCAAAATTAAATTAGAGTTATTCATATTCTGTTCAGCAGCACTTTTCAGATTTAATAAATAAATGAATGTTGAATGTGGGTATTAATTTATTTCAAGTTAAAAATTGAAGCAAAATTTCACCAAAACTCATCAAACAGCTGGTAAAGTGTCTAACATACACAAGGTTAAGGCAACAGAAGTTAACACTGTGAAGTCTAACAATAAACCTGTGCTCTGCCTAGTGAAAAGAATTAGTAAACTAATACAAACATGAACCAACAGAAGAACTGAGTTCATTTCTTGAGAGTGACTTACGCAATGAGCTTAGCCTGCACAATTAAAGTATGGTAGCTTGTACATAAACCAGTGTAGCGTATTATAATTATAAAAGACATAAATTTTAGGCACAGAATTTTGTTTTGGGTCTTGCGACGAATATAAATATGCCTTCAGCAACAAATGCTGAGAGAATGCCTCAGGATCAGCATGTATGTCTCTGTCAGGTTTTAATATTGTTTCAACCTTAACAATGAGGTAGTGTTATATCTCTCTACTCACAATTTCAATAAAAGGTGGAAAACATAAACATACGTGGGCACACACACACATACAGAAAACCTATTCTTTGGAATACATTGAATAAAAAAGTAAGCACTTAAAGTTGCACTGAAAAACGGTGTTAGGATCTTGTTCACCCAAATCCATGCTATACTAATTCAGCATTTTTTAGCATTTCCATATAAACTTTCATACTATTATGTCTCATTATACATTAAATTTAGACTCCCTCCAAAAATTATTTTCACAAAGGAGAGCAGCAGTCCTTTAAACTCATCAAATTTATTAAAACGTTACTGATTATTTTGCATTAATATATGATGCATATTTACCATAACCAACAGTGCTAGCACTGGGAATAATATCAAAAAGTCTGAAATATTTTCAGTATGCCATCTTTGGTAAAGACATAGTGGAGACTATTTAAGGAATCATCATTCAGCTGGTCTGGCAGGAGGAAAAGAAAAAGGATAAAAAAACCTTGACAAGTAGGTGGTGCTCCATCCATCTGAAGCCTTTCACCTAGTCGGCAAGTCAGAATCTCATTACCAACCAATGTAAAGCCTGGTTGACACTGGTATCTTATTATGTCTCCTGTTTGGAAAAACAAGACAAAACACAAACATAAGAAACATTAAACAGCAATTAACTGGGACTTTTTGCTTTGAAAACATTATTGATTAATGAAGTTTCTTGCCATCATATATAATGGGCTAAATGACCTCTGGCATAAACAACTTTGATTAGTCCAAGAAATGTGGTAAATGAGCATTGTGTTGCACACTGTGCTGCATCTATCACTGTTTCCACCACATTATTTGTTGGATAGTTTGCTAATTTGTCTGGGTTTGACTGGTGCTGTGTGAATCATGTGTCCACAAAGCTTTATGCAATATAATTTACTGTATAACCATTATGAACTAAATAAACAGATAAGATTGAGTCAGTAACTTATACAATCCTGAGAGGGGGAAAAATAAATAGGAACTGGATTTAGTTGATATCTAACTTTGGCGTAATGAGAATTAGAAACTGTAATTTTTAATTAAGAAATTAAAAATTCATACAGTTTTATGTACCAATAAGACTAAAAATTTTGATGTTTTTCTCTTTGTTGCCAGTATAATTAATCAAATATTGGACTCTACTAAAAATAAATTTATTTTTCTTTGCCATAATGTGAGCAAAAACAGTTGATCTGACATTTGACATCTGATAATACAAATCATATTTCTTTGACAGAGAGGTGTCTAGGTAATATTATTAACATGTCTTAGAAGGTGAGAATGTCATCCCCTTCTCAGATCTTCCTAATTTTTACAAATTTGATTTTACTCTTCAGGTCACAATACTTGATTTCTGCTACAGAATAAACCACTGTCTATATGTCTTCTTGTGAGTTTTGTTTCTGTATAAAGCAATGTTTTCTGCTAAACATTATGAAAAATGTTTTTTAAAATGAAGTTAATTAGAAACAAATTACTGTGTTACTTATACATATAGGATTCAGGAAGTTAAAGGAAGAGGAATGACTTTGTAAAAAATTTATTTTCAAATATAAATCTAACATTTTACAAGCATGGCTTGCATCCTGAAAAGCAAGAAATTTCTGTCCATGGCAGGTTTGTTGTGGGTTTTTTTAATTAAAAAAGAAAAAAGAAAAGAAAAAAAAAGTTCCTTTTATTTTCTCTTCTGTTACCTATTTCGAATTCACCATCCTCAGTTAGAATTTCAGCGTTTGGTATACTTGCTGGAGGCTGGCACACCCGGAGCTGATAGGCTATAAACAGAAAGAACGCACAATTGACATTCCCATACTTAGACAGTTAACACAGCCATGCAAACATAACTGATTCAATAACCACATTAACAGGATAAAAAAACCAAACATCTATTCATTTACTTTGAAACTTTCAAGAGAATTAAAAAACGAAGTATTAATTTCAGAATTAATGAAAAATTGGAAGTTGCATCTGTGATCTTTTAGTTATTTAATTTCAGTGGCAAAACCCTCTTCATAAATACCTAAGAAGCTTAGAAACAGCTGTCATTTTCCTCACTTACATGATCTCATCTGAAAAGCAAATATTTTATGTATTGTGCAATCATTGTTTTGTTTGGTTTGGTTTTTTTAAATACATTTTTACTGCTGAACGCTTCCACTTTTAAAACTGTAAAAAAAGACAAGTTTTAGAATCTAAAAGATTCTACGTAGATGAAGCATAACTGAAGGACGGAATCAGTTTGAATGTGAAATTTCCCAGTAAATAAATATTGTGGAGCCCATCTCACCTGCAGACAGGCTCAGAGAAGAATTTTGCTTTCAAACTTCAAATTTGAAGTTTCACATGAAATATGTATGCAACAGCAAGGCAAAATAAATAGTTAAATGAAACAAATGATAAAAAAGACAAGTAGGAAGAGTAGGCAGAAGGTATATAGCTGTATTTTTTTCACGGAGAACCTGTGCAGATGGGTCTGTGTTTGGACACAGACAAAATTCTCTTCGATCTGAATGCAATTAGGACAAAAATAGGCCAAAGAAATCACACTGGAGTACTTATAGTCATCTACTTTTTAAGGTGTACACTCAGGTTGACCACTGAGTCTGGTTTTCACTGAAACTACATTTTCATATAGCATCTCTCATTAGCAAGGAAACATCGCCTACTTATGGCAGATGATGATTCAGCTTTATTTCATTCATTCATTCATAGCTTCATGTGAAATACTGCCGTTTGTCACACTTACCATGATAACTAAGTACAAAGAAGCCACTGGTAGTAAAGTCACTGTGAAACTTGATCAGAATCTGATTGGAAGTGCTATAGACTGATTCTAATGCAGTGTTGCCACTAAATTGTCCAATCTGAGGAGAAGTTTGGTCTGGTCCATCCCTAAGAAAACAGATACAAAAAGGTTTTTCTTTGTTCAAACAAATAATTTAATTTCTGACTGTATTTCATCTTCCTGCCACAGACTGCTCATGTTTATGTATCTATATTTTCAAATGTGGCTATCAGAGAATAAATAAACCTAACACTGCTCATGTCTCCCAGTCTTCTGAATTTGGTCATTTTTAAGAAAAATAACAGATGAATATTATTCCATTTTAAAAAGAAAATAAGTTAATATTGGCTTGATTAAAAATAAAACCAAAATGTTTATACTTTAATGAATACAAGATTACTTCAAATCTGCATGTGGAGAGTTACAATAGCATATTTTATTTATAAGGATAATTTTAAGAATGCTATATTTAGAAATTCTGTCAGTATTTTTTAACCTAGCTTCTTCCCCCTCCTCTCCTTCCCCCTCCCCCCCCCAATTAAATGATACAATGCTATCTTTTAAATACATGTACTGCTGGTAAGATCATTGCTACCTTATGGAAGAAAGAAATACTCATTCCAATAGAAAAAATAAATCAAAGTTAGTTCTAAACAACAGGGGAACTGTACAGGAACTATGTTTTTTTTACTCGCTTCCTTCTAGATCAAAATTGATCAACATTAAATAATGAAAGTTTCAATTTCCTAATTCTTATTGGCATAAGATATCCTAACTGAAATCTGAAATAGAATGAAATGAAAGAAATTTTTTTGTTTTGAAAACTTTGCAGTAATATATTTGTCCAAATTTTCACCCACTGCCCCTTCCCCTCCATACATCAGGGAAATAGTATGATTTCAAGAAGCATCTGAATTGTGAGTAAAATGTCTTTTTCTTTTTTCCATTAGAAACTGCCAGAAAAATTATAATCAGTTCTGTAAGTAAAGAATATCCCAGAAGTTGCATAAAAGATATAACTATATAGCCGTCATGTGTATGCTTACACACTAGATATATATGAATAGTATAACAGATGCTTTTATTGCAGAGTATTCTCCTAAAAGTGATGTTAATCTAAACAGGATACAAAACATTTTAAAATATCAGCAAAGAACACATAATGAAAAAAACCTGGCTCATAGTATATAAAATTAATTTTAGTGTAAGATCTAAATTTGTAACACAGCCAGGACAACTGTAAGCACATGAAATCACTTGGTAGAAAGGAAGAGCCAAATGGAAGAAGCACTAAAAGTGGACAGTGGTGTTCTAGTATTTGTGAGATAAAATAGAGAAAAGATGTCTGTATGAACACAAAAGTGTAATTTAATTCAGAAAAGATTCTGAAGGTCAGCCTAAATTTGATACACAAAACAAGTGGAGAAGAGTTAAAGGGATTCAAAATTATCTGGTTTTTATCAGGGCAATAGTCTGAGTACATATTCTAATCAAATTTTGGTTAGACTTTAAGACATAGTAACCAAGTATCTGGGATGCAGGCCAAGACAGTTTGTAGTACACATGATGAAAAAAACTCCAGGACCTACAGAAATGTTCACAAAAGCATATAGAGAACTGTTTAATGTTTAGGAAAGTAGGAAGGAAATCCTCAGTTAAATGAATTTATATGAATCCAAATTAGATTTTTGTGCAACAGAAACATAAAATTAATAAGTAATATTCCAAATTACCTCTCATTATTTTGCACTACTCAGACTGCAAGACTACTCTCTCAACTTGTTGATTTTCAACCTGCAGATTCAATTATCAGTGGATCATTGTTTTAGGCAAGCTTCCAAAAGGCCTTAGCCACTGTAGAAATGTCTAGGTGACTCACTGATAACAGTTTCAAGATTACTATTGGAGCTGTTATACTTCCTTACATCCTTCTGCCTTTACCATCTTTGCAACTAAGAATAATAGGGGCTTTAATTAAGACTTAAATGTCTGAAAAGCTTCATGATAGACATGGAATCAGGTATCTAGAGAATTTAATTTGTTTACGTTTATTGTTAGCTCAACTCTTTTTGTCATAGCCAAATAAAGAGTCTCTCCTTTTCTGTATTATTAACAGTTTAAAAGAAGCCAACTTGCCAGAAATTAAGAAAGCGTTGCTGTAGTTTCTTCTATTAATACTCTAAAACATTGAAATACACAAATCTGCAACTGCTTATTATCACTCAAATATTTTTTCTCTTGGTTGTTGATGAACTGTCATATTGATTCTTCTGTATGCTTTAGTCCATTAACAAACTGAGGCATGCTATGATTGTTTTTGAATTCTTAAGACAAGGGCTATGCAACTTCATGTCCAGTGCTATCTAGAGAGAATGGTACATTGAAAACATTTAGTGCAAAATTTCCCCTAGACGGAACACCAGTTTCAAGGGTAAAATCAGAAATATACTCTTTTTAATCCATACTTTGTTGCATTGTGTCACACGAAGATTAAAAAAAAAAAAATGCCGGAAGTGTTTTCTTACCAGACAGTTATGAAATCATATATTGGCTCTGTTTGAAGAATTGTGAAATTGATGTAGATTCCATTTCCAGGTGGTACTCTTACAAGCCAGAAGCAGTCTTGAAAGTTTGGATACTCATCAGGGTATCCTGGAGAGTATATGGTGCCATTCATTGCAGTTATATTTCCTCCACAGAGAGCTATGAAAAAGACATTTGTTTTAAAAAAAACATTAGTTGCTTTTTGCATTCTACTTAGAGCATGTAAAAGCTCTTCTTTTAAACACATTTGGTAAAATATAACTAGATTGTGTAAAACCATTGCTGTGATTTACTGAGCTTTTTTCAGAGTTATAAGTCTATTTTGACATTATTAGTAAAATCTAAAAGAAAAAATATAATTCTGATGTCCTAAATACTATCAGAACTGGAAAGTAACGTAATATTTAGACACTGGGTTAAATTATTCCCTGTATAATTGAAAACCACTTTGTTACAGCTTTGTGTAAATGGCAGCTACAAATTAGCAGTGAAACACATTAATTGCTTTCATTTATTTTCACAAGAAGGTACCTAACAGAAATTATTAAGTGAAAGAGATATGCTAAGTGAAGGACGAGAAAAAATTTGAGGGGAATTAAAAAATGAAAAATACTGTGTGCTATAGTATGAACAGCAATTTTGCGTTTCCGGAGATAAATTCTGGTATACAAAAAAATCCTTTCTGTAATTCTTGATGAAGTGCACTGATTTCAGACATCATACAGTGTAAGATTGACAATACATATTTTGGACTTTTGGAACTATGCACTTCAGGAAAACTGTTAAGTTGCAACTCGATGATTTTCTCCACAGAGGTTTCAGACACATGCTGAATGTGACACCACCTGTTATTATAGAAAAGAAACTATGTTATAGAAACCTAGTTCTGAAAAAGTGAACAAATCCTAAAACTGTATAATTTTCTTTATTTTGCATACATTCCTCCTCACTCCACCCCAAAAAGGGCATGGAATGACAACCCAGATTTCCTAAAATATGCTGAAGAACCTATAACTAGAGAACAGATTGTTGGAAATATAGCTTTGACATATAGGAATTATGCATTGTTTGTTTTTAGGTAAAGTATGTGTTACGGTTTATATATACACTTTGGTGCTAAACTGTAGGGTAAGGACACCTTCAGTCACACCTCATCCATTCAGACTCAACAGCTGGTATACTGCTTTTCTTCAGCTTCTAGCTTCAAAGTCTCGAGGGGTTTTGAGCAGTGAAGACAGAATTCCTTTTGCAGCAGGGTCTTAGGGGAGTGAAGACATTGGCTGATGATTGCCAGGCAATGAGATTTCTTGGAAAAGGAGAGGGAACAGCTTCCAAATGGATGAAAGTGAGGGAGATGAGTTAAGAAGGGTCAGAGAGTAGTAGATACTGCTGAGCACAGGTTAGAGGGATTTTAGGTGCATGAGAACTCAAGAAAAGAACAAAATTGTTTACACAGGAAGCATGTTTAGTGATACAACTCTGGCTGTCTGCTTCAAGAAGTCTAAGGCATTAAACAATACTTAGTATATGCTGCCTTACAATAATGATATTAAAGCAAATACGAATTTAAACATACCATACATTTCTGGCAGTAGGCATATACAAAAAAGCCTGCTTCATTTTAATACTTTTGAACACAAGGCTTTTATCTCAAGTCAAACAAAGTACAACTAGAACATAACAAATTATCTTTTTCCTTCGACAATAAAGAAAAAATAAACAAAACTCAAAAACATCAGTAGCTTATAAAAATGTCAAAACCCCTTTACTAAAAATACCATGGTAAATATTTGCATAAAACCCGTTGTAATTTAAGAAATTTCACTGGAACCTGAGTAATGTTGGCAGTCTAATCATGAAGCATAGCACACATGTTAGAATTCTATTATCAGTTAGGCTGGGGGCTTTTTCTTCCTCTTTTCACATCACATTAAGTAGAAACAAAGAACTTTCCACCCCTGTTCAGGAACTTCACCAGAACTGATACTCAAAACAGCAGCATGTTTTGGGCATCTTAGAATTTACTAATTAAATTCTTGCTTCCAGTAAGGTAATTCAAAGAAACAGAATCACTCCATTCCATAAATTATTTTCTTGACTCTGAGGCACTGAAAATACAGCTAGAACTAAGTAATAGGGAAAAGCTCATCTGTTTAGCTGTAAGGCATAAACCATTGCTATTTCCTCAGGATCCAGAAAATGGAGGTGGAACTTAACTGTAATGAGTTAAATTCTTCCCCTTTCAGAAGACAGGCAGTATAGGTGTCATCTGTCTTTTATATGATAAGCCTTCTCCTTCTGAATTCAGTACCAAATAGGTCTGAATTTAGATACCACATCTCTCAGAAATGCCTGTGGCTCACTGACTCCAAATAGAATTTTAAGTAATGAGGCTTCAGATTTAAGTACCTAAATTTAGGTAGATGATTCACAATACAATGCAAAAATCCAGAAAGAAGGCAGCTTGTTATTTTCTGGGATTGATTTCCCGCTTTCCCTCCCAGGCATGCCTCTTCAACTTGCTTGCTGCTGGAGATCCCATTCTTAAAGCTGAGTTTTTACCATTCAATATAGAGGGAAGTTAGGCCTTTAACTCAGGTCCTATGCCTATGTTCAGGCATGTAGAGAACTTTACAGACAATTACATAATTGCTAAATGTGTTTGGATCTTGTGATCCCAGGACTGCAGGATTTTGGGATGACAGTTTTGAATATGAGTATCTTCACTGTGTCTGTGCTTTTTCAGGAATCTAAGGAGGATTTACAAATAATGAAGGGCTTATAGGTCACCCAGAACATACCTTCACATCTGGGGAGAGGATGGTTCCAGTTACGGCTGATACCATGAAGACAAGTCAGAGCTGAATTTCCAATTAACGTGTAGCCAGGGAAACACTCAAATGAAATAGTTTGTCCCACAGTAAAGTCATTCCCAATAACAAACCCATTACGAAATGGTCGAGGGTCAGGACAGCTTTGTAGCTGATATGCTGAAATAAATACATAACAATGGGGGTGAAAAAGTAAAATGCAAATTTTATTACTTCAAAAATAAAAGCTTTTCATTAGATTAAAACTACGTCTTAAGTTCCATCATGGTGATAAAACCATTGGCCCTACACCAGGAGAAACACAGTGAAACATTCCCACAGCAACTCCAGAAATATGCATAGAAATTTCCAATTCCAAACCTCAAATGGAAAACGTAATACTAACCCAAAGTTTAAATGATCTTCTGTTCTTTACACTTTGATCATCTGTGCATGTGTGTGTGTCTGAGAGTAAACAAACAAACACCAAACACCCTACCATACAGGTTTTTGGCACAGAGTCTGTAAAGGCAAAAATGAGACTAGCCTCTTAATTCTTTTCATTTCAGTAAGTACAGAAGTAGTGCAGTAAAAAAGAGAGTATAAGGGAATTCCGATTTTGTGTTTTCTCCACTTAGATCTTCAAAAAGGTAGGGCCACTGACTGTGTCTTTAAAACTTCAAATTGCCTCCAAGTGCACCCTGAAAATTTAAAAGGCTGTGGAAGAGTGTCTAAACTAGAAGTGTGGGAAAAAAACTAACAGTTACGGAAGACTGTAACACGTGATGCCATGAAACGGAGGAGGCTAACAGCCAATGCACCTCTAAAAAAAGTGCAGGAGAAAGGCAAACAGCAGAATTACAATAAATAGGAAAAGGAAATCAGGTAGCCTAAACTGCATGATAAGTGAAAGCTCCTTCACACCAACATAGCAGCCTAAAAGACAAAAGGTGGAATCTAGAATGCTTGAACCAACCAAGAGTCCTGATGTGAAAGGCATGGCATAGAGCAGGGGGATGCAGTGTTGCCAGGTGAACACTTTTCCAAGACTAAAAGTGCAGAGAAATCCAGGTGGAAGAGCAGCACTGCTGTTTAGAAATTATAGTAAAGGCTGTTACTATTAATAGCAGTAATAGTATAGGCTCTTGCCTTTTACTGCCCTGTTTAGCAGCAGGTAAGGTTAAGATAACTTACTACTAGTAGTAGTAAATTCCCTTACTCCTACAAATTGTATCATATTCCAAATAAGAAGCAAAAAACTTCCAGGCAATTTAAGTCATACATTGACTTTAAAAAAAACCCCAGAACTAGCACTTTTTACAGTGGTTCACTTCCAGAATCTTACACAGAAGTCAAGTCAATTTGGACTTGTTACTATTGAAAGAGTAATAGGAGACTGCTGTAAAGTAAAAACTCTTTAAATCAACCTTTGACATTATTCACATCATGAAAACAGGTACAATTTAAACTATACAGTTGACCTTTTCCTGTGAACAGTGGTGCTCTAATCCCTTTTAAATGAATCTGCAATTATATAAATAGAATAATGATCTTGCCGTCTTCTTCGGCTCAGCGTGACCCATTTGGGTACAACAGAACAAGAAACTTGGAGGGAAATTGTGAACTAGGAAATAAAACAGATTTGGAGATTTCTGGGTTGGCATTATTCTGTACTAGCCTACATCAATCCAATATTCTAAAACAACATTTAGATCCTTCTCTTCCAGAACCCAAGACACAAAACTGAGATTCCTATACGCTTATAGACTGAACAATAGAGATGCTTACTTTGTAAAGCCATGCAATATAAATTAATATGCCAGCCAAACTCAGATATGGGCAATTATCTGTTTGTCAACATTTGAACTGTTTTTTAGAGAGACTATGCAATTATTTTTCCTTTTTCATCTTGATTTTCTGCATTCTTCTGTTTGATCTCAATGAGTAACACTTTGAAACACACTAAGTCTTTTATTTCATGTTTATCTTTTAAAAATGCCAAGAAAAACCAACCTTCAACAGTCACCTTGCCACATAAGAATGTCAAAAATCTCACCTTGATATACAATATGAAATCCTTGTTTGTTCTGTGAGTAATCGCTGTGAAAGTATAAACTAGTTTCATGAGTTGTGCTGAACAGAGAGGCTGGTAGCTGAGGGCCACTTAGTCTCCCAATAACAGTGCTAGTTTCTGTAGATCCACTCCTAACTTCTAAGTAATCATGTATGGTCTCCGTCGAGAAATTCACAAACTGTAAATGGACACCTGAAAAACATCATCAGTAAATAAAAGCCACTGGTATCAACACCAGGAGGGAAAATAACATTTGTACATTGTACACCTAAAATATCAAGTAAATAACGTAAGCAGTGGAAATGCATGTGTTAGCTCCCAGATGCAGTCCGTGGAATTCAGTTTGAAGCACTCTCTTCATGCATTACTAATTCTGAGCAGCTGGCAAGGTAAGAAATGCTAAAACTGAAATACTAACATGATCCAAGGCATTGAATGTAGGTTATTCATATGACGCTTTTTTTGCAAAGTTACCTCTTTGTTATACAGGGCAAATTTCAGTTCTGAACATTAAATACATTCAATTTAGTTAAATTTTTCCTGTTTTCAATTGCATAAAACAGTCTCTATTCCTATTAAAGGAAGAAATACTTTGTGTGCCATATCTGGAAAAAAACAGTGTCAGAATTCTATCCCAGAGATAGTGTATCCAGAGAGCTATGGCCCCTCACCCTCCTCAGTAGCTGACACCACAGTCTGCAGGGCAGCCACAGCCCTGGTCTATCTCCAGGAGCTGGCACCAATTTTCAGACACACACCTGCACAGGTCTCACCAGTAACTGGCATTGAGACCCCACACTTGCTCCAGTAGCTAGCACCACAGGCCAGGGTACCCACACTGCTGATCTGACTCCAGTAGCTGGCACCAAATTCTACTCACAGATTCGGGTCTCACCAGTAGCTGGCACTAAGTCCTTGCAGCACACACGCACACAGGATAGGGAGTGAGACTGAACAGAGACATAGTTAAGATTTAATAAGAAGATATGAGATGACAGGACAGACTGGTGATAAGGTGCAGGGCTGAGTCAGACAAATGTATTGACCGGCCCCTTTTTACATGCAACAAGCCCCTTTTATGCCATTTTCTGCCTACCCCTGTTTTTGTTCCTCCCTGCTCCCATTTCTCCTGCACATCCCCTCAGGGGTTTATATAGGTCTATCAATTGATTCCTGTACCCCTCCCAGTATGGGGTGCCCCTGGTTTACAGTCCCCTGTGTATGAGTGTTTGTGCTCAGCTTCATTGATGTTTGAATCTGCAAACAGGAAAGTGGCAGCCATGTGCCCCTGCATGGGCAGAGACCTTGCGCCCCTGGGCACCAGGATGGGCTCCAGTGGCTGGGCAGGAGGGTCCTCAGCTGGAGTGGTCGCAGGACATGGCTGGACTCCTTACATCTCTCAACATATATAGTATTTTTAAGTGACAAAAAATGTAAATGATATTATCTAACCATCACTCATCAGCATGCAGTTATTAAATTCTCTCACACACACACTGCACCATATGATGATCTTGACAACAGAAATTTCTGATTATTTGATTTGGTAAGGATCAGAAAGGTAGCTTACTATCCATTAGCAAGTTACATTTCCTAACCAGGTGATGTATCACAATGATTACATGGCAGAAGGAAAAGAAAAGGCTCAGCACCTGAATAGTCACAGGGCTCTTTAAACATTTTCCTGTATATGCATATTTCTATATAATTTACAACAAAACAGAATTTATATTTTGTCTGGAGCTACTGCAGCTATGGAATGACAATGGAGTAGTTTCATTAAGAAGATGCTTGAGTCCCACTGGTGTTACTGGCAAAGTCAATCAACATGATTTCATATAAAATTGAAAGGAAAAGATCTAATGTTAGATTAATTATTGAAAAGTCATGAATAACTTTGTAAATCCTAAACTGTAATAGCTAAATAGTGTTTGTCACTGTCTTTTAGAGCTTTCTCCCAGGATACCATGTAAAGTATATGAATGGTTTTCTGAAGCATGTAACATTTTATATGCTACAGGAAAAAAGGTTGGTGCATAATTAAATTACAGTTACCTTGATCATCTCTGTCTCTCTTTATTTGAAGATAGTTTATATGTAATAAGAAAGCTTCTGCTCATAAGTGTCATTCTTTAACTTTGCCAGCCTTCCAAATATTTCCTACACAGAGAATCCAGTTATATTCAAACTTTGCTCTTTCTATATCCATGATATTTGTAGGCTTGGCCTTTTATATGATCCTGTGAACCAAGTGCTTGTCCAAATTGTAAGCTGTCATTAATAACAGCCAACTCACGCAAACTTACTGGCAATTCTTTTCTCTTTCACCCACTTTGTTTGATACAAAACCAGCTCTAATATATTTTTGCCCATCATTCTGCTCTCTGTACCCTACTGTCCTTCACTACAAGTTCTGAACCATATCAATCTTCCAAAGTATTCATCCTTTGCTCAGCCTGTAGCACCTGCCTCTGTTTGTCCCAGAATTCTGCTTTTCAGACTGTTTTTTAATATGGCTTTTTCTAGCTTGGACACCCCTCTTGAATGAGTATTTATCATATAAAAATCTAACTATAAATCTCAGAAAGAAGAGCAACAAATTGTATAAAGTAACCTTGTATGTTGACTCCAAATCCACATAGTGTCTGTCATTGGTTTAGATTACATCATTAGCTAACATAAAGTGGAAAAGCTTATGATCCATAACTTCTAACTGGGAATAAAATCTTGTTAGAAACACTTGAAACAACTGAAAGCCTGATTTACTACTCAAGAGTTAGATATATGTGCCACTACTGAACTAGAACCACAGCATCACTAAAACCAGTTTCAGCCATCGCTTTTTCATATGTCATTTTCTTCATTTTTTCAATGAAATTTTATTTTTATTTTCAATTCAGTTTTAACCATATCTTGTTTCAAAATGGTCAAAAATGTCAAGCACATTTCAATCTGTGCAGCTTTAATTTTCTTCTAGAAAAAGAAGCATTTGGTTTTCCTGCACCTGAACTGGAGAACAGTTCATAAATCCAGTGAATAAACTTCAGTTGGTACAAAGCAGAACTATTGATTTTGGTGGAGTTACATTTATTTATTTTATCCAAGAATTTGTTTCCAAAATTTCAATAGCTGAATTTCCTTCCTAATGCAAGGGAAATTAAATAGTATGTTAATAATACAAAGTTTAAATAGGAGTCTGAAGAGTCAAATTAAAATTATGGGGTGTGGAGTGAGAAATGGAAACATAAGCCGGGAGATTGCAAGCAAAGCAAATGGGTTGGAGTAAGGAGTCAGTATTGGAAAAGAGGTAGGATAGCAGTAAATTAAGGCAAGAGGCAGAATCATAGAATCATAACAAGGTTTGGGTTGGAAGGGACCTTAAAGATCATCTAGTTCCAACCCCCCTGCCATGGGCAGGGACACCTTCCATTCGACTGTGTTGCTCAAAGCCCCGTCCAACCTGTCCTTGACCACCTCCAGGGATGGAGCATCCACAATTTCTACGGGCAAGCTGTTTCCAGTGTCTCACCACCCTCAGGCAACATACTTGGGATAAAAAGACAGCAGTTTTTGTATGCAGTTGATCACACCATGTTACAGAATTTGAAATTTAATCTATATTTCAGATTTTTATTCTTTCTTCTTTTGTAGCAAATGTCTTTGGAAGCATCTGGCAAAGTATCCTCTTCCCATATAGCTCTGAATATCCTTTTTCCCTATAACTTTGACCCAGGGATGATGCACTTACTACTTCCATAATTTTCTTTGATACTCACCTAGCAGGGATCTGCTTGGGATCTGAAAATTCTAGACAGCATTATAACTCATGATTAAACAGCTGTTACATCAAGCTGCATATAATTCAGGTTATGGCAGAATGAAATTCTCAATGTTAAGTCTACAAAATGCTAATATAAAAAATCAATTATTGACTTGTATCATGTGTCTTTTGAACAAAATGCAAACACAAAAATTGGGTTCTATATGGAAATCTCTATCCTGACATAATGCATTTCCCACAGATAAATTCTGTTAAGTCAGTGTCACTGAATGTTTAATATTCTTCAATTTAAACAACCCATGCAGAACAGCTAGCTTTCATTTAAACCACAAGTGAACTGGGCTCACGGGACATATAATCAAAAAGATCACGGAACTGATTTTAAAAAGAGGAGATAAAGAATCTGAACAGATGCAGAAGGGAAAACTATTTAGGATGTCACATTCACTTACTGTGTAAGACCCAGAAATTCTGTATAATCAACTAAACAATATTACAGAAGATGACAAGTATAAAATAGAGAACAGCAAGGAACTTGTGAAAAAACAGCATGCCATTCAAGTATCATATAAGGAAAAAATCCAAGTGCACATGCTGCTGCAGAAGTGCCACAAGGGTAAAAAAATTATATGGGACAACTGTACTGGCTAGCTTTGAATAAACATTATGCAATGATAGATATGTAGGATCCACCCAAAGTTGCTCAAGAGGTTAGCCTATGTAATTGAAATTCTGATATTACCTATGCGAAATCATGGTGAATGAGAGAAGTTCTGGTGACTAAAAAAAGTCTGAAGACATATCCACCTTTAAGACATGAACGGGCAATGGCAACTGCAGGTTCACTGCAGTCCATGGAAAGATTATGGAACTTGTCTAACTGGAGAAAATTTCCAAATACATAACAGACAAAAAGGGACTCAGGAGTAATCAACATAGATTTATTAACAGAAAATCAGTTAATGAACTATTATTTCCTTCTGTGATTAAACTGACAAAAGGAGAATGGTGGATATAACATACTTTCACCCTGCTATGGCTTTTCACTCAGACTTCCATCTGAGTCTCATCTGGAAGCTGAACATAGCATGGGGGTTGGAACTAGATGACCTTAAGGTCCTTTCCAACCCTTACTATTCTATGATTCTATAATTCTATGTATTAGCTTCATGAATGGAGAGGAAGTAGGTTAAAAATTAATGGAGCTTTAAGGCTCCAAGGATGATAGTCAGTCATTGAATGTCCGGTTGGTAGCCAGTAAAAAGCTCAATATTCTATGGGTTGATATGGGAGCTTACATTATTCAATGTCTTCATTCGTCAGGAGAAACCTGGATAATTAGAATGCATCCTCAACAACTATGTGTAGGATTGTAAACTAGGGGGCATGGATGATATACTAAATGGCACAACTGGCCAGAAGAACACTGAAAAACTTGAGGACTGAGAAAACAAACCCTTCTTAAGGGTTTGCAGAAGAAGTGTAAAGTTCTGTATCTTGGAGCACAACATCCTTATCTGTTGGTACAGGCTGGGAATTGATTAGGTGAGTAGTAACCCTGCTGATAACCCTGGAAGTATCTGCCAGTTGTAGTGGACTTGATCTAGTGTTACTGACAATTTCACTTTGAGTGGAAGCTTGACAACTTTGAGTGAAAGGCTCCTAGAGAGCCCGTCCAAGAACATTTGTATGCAGCTGCGACATTCACCTAGAATATGCAAAGAAGCTTAATGATAAAATAATGAATTCAAATGTAGCTTTAACTTCTCCTAAAGTGATACTGACTTGGTTTAAAATATTTGCGATAGCTATTTATTTTTGTTGGGTTTATGACCTCACAAAGAGAAAGCAAGCCTATTAAGTTATAAAACTGTGCTTGATTTTAATTAAAAATATTTGTCTTTATCAGAAAATTGTAGTATATGTTAAATGAAAAACCAAGAACCTTGTAGCTTTTCTATTCTGTAGTTTTCTTTTAAGGCTTTGATAACTTCCTTAAATTCATTATAATTCCCTTTTTTTTCCCCCAGGATAAATATTCACAATATTTGAAAAACATTCAAAATATTTGATGTTTAGTATTTTGAATCCATAAAAACCCTAACAAAGTAAATCCACAAAAGAACACATACCAAAACCAACAGGCAGCTTTATTGTCCACGTGCAATCCAAACTGCTAGGATAGTTGCCAGGAAACCCAGGGCTGAGGATCACTCCACTGAAGTCTGACATGGCACCACCACATTGGGCTGCAAAACAAAAAAAAAAAAAAAGGAAGTTTTTCAGAGGAGTAGAGTGAGCTAAAAATTAATCCATAACATTGAAGATTCTTCCAATATTAATAATAATAACTATTTTTAAAAAACCACAAACATTCCTTCACCACTAAATATTTGTAACAAAGTAGGTTACAAGTAGGTACTTCAGAAATATGTATCTATTTCGAATTGACTAGAATTTAATTTGGGGGACACTGTGCCTGAAAAGAGAACAGATGTTTACTCAGTACTCTGTCCACGTGAACCATCCTTGTGAACAGGCAAGCCTCACACATCAGCTCATAGCAACACTGACACAGCTCCACATCAGTTTGTAAAGGAGCATCTGAATAATGTAAGATAATAATGTATTTTAAGCAGGTTCTGTACTCAAACCGTTTTAAGAGGCCTTTTAAAAACTGCATTTGTATCCTGCTTTTCTAAAACTTAGATAAAATAAACAGACTTAGAAAATGTCCATGTACACACAGAATTATAGAATCATATATATCTCCAGGAATTGAACAAAACACATATTTTTATTTTATTTTTGTTCAGGCATGGCATCAGCGTCTAAAGTACCTTACACTTCAATATTGGATATGAGGATGTTAATTCTGGTAAATACAATTTTGTTTAACCGTTTTTTCCAAGTAACAGTTGCGACACCCTTTGAAACAATTAAAAATCATTACTTGCAAAAAAGAAGGAAAAAAAGAAAAAAATGCCCTGAAATTTCAGCACAGCATCCTTCTCTTCAGAATTTACCACAGAGCAGTGCAGTTATCAGACTTCCTAGACATATGTTATTGCATAATGATGGAAACTGAAGACTAACTCCTGAGAAAAATCTTACAAATATCTGAATCTTGTTGAATATTTATAAATTCTAAGCTGAAGGAGCTCAGAACCTCGTAGGAGGTTTTAACAACTCACAGGATTAAGAACAGGATTATGCGAGGCAACTTGGGAGGATACATAATCTGGTTTGAAGAAAAGCAAAGCATAAAATCTTTAATGAGGTCTGCATCATCCTTCTTTCCATACATTAAAAATTACAAATATAGGTAGCTTTTACTGTTAAGAATCTGAAAAAGGGGCATTTCTATTCAGTGAAAGAGAATGCAGATGGAAAGAGTTTACATGCCTCAAATTTATTCATCATATAAAGAGAATATATTTGAGTGCACTTCAGATGTTTTATCTGGACTTCTGGCAGGCTTCCACTGCTTCTTCCAATAATACTAATATGGTCATGTATATAGTTTAATTTGAAAAATAATGTATCTTCTGAAATTGGGCAGACATGCCTATGTTGAAATTATTAGAGATGAAAATGTAATGCTATTTCTGTTTTAGTATTTCTATAACAGTCATCACTCTGCTAGGGAAATGATTCATAAATAAATTAACTATGTTTGCAAGATCTCTGGAGGTCACATCACTAATAGTGAGTTGATGATATATTTTGACTAGAACATATTTCATTCTTTCTTTTCATGATTGGACATTTCAGAAAAGGCTTGCCAAAATAAATGTGCAGCATACTTTGAAAATCTTCAGCTTAATTTGACCATTTTCACTTCTAATTAAGTTCTTCTAGTTCCCCCTATTCTTTCTCCTACATCTATCTCTTTATTTCTGAGCCCTCTGGCTTTCTCATTCTGGTATATTTAAGAAAGTTTATGTATGCTGAACATACCTAAACATATTGGAATCGGATAATTCCATCTTCTTACTGGTCCAGGCATACAGGTGATATGTGAATGTCCCTAAAATGACACAATACTTGATAACTCATATAATAAAAATATATAAAATACAGCATATCATTAGTATCTCAAAAATATATTTATAATTTAACGCATCATCAAAATATATAAAACTAATAAGGTATAACAATTTTATCGTACACTGTAAATTGTATCACACCTTCAATACAACAGAGAAAACTGCAGTGCTAGCTGACTGTTAGCCCACTAGATAATTGTGTCTATGTCTTTAATATTTATAACAGTATAATACTGAATTGTATAATACCAGCTTTACTATAAACCAAGGGTCTAGAAACAAAAGGCCTAATTGAAGCAACAATTACATTTGCATCATTTGTTGAACATGGTTAAAAGGTATCAACTATATACATTATGCAGTACTGACTTTACATCTTAAATTCCTAATATGTATTCTAAATGCAGTCCTTACCCTCATTCTTGAAACAATAGGCTTAAGTTGAAATATTCAAGAAAATTTTACAAGATATGTCCCTTCACAATAGAGGTATTATGATTTCAAGGCAATCTGTTACAGGTAAGTTCCAAGAACCACCATGAAACCGAGTGGCAAAATCATAGTAAATAAGCTAGAAAAACAATATGTAGGGAAGAAATTTTACATCTGTGTTTGCACAGTTCTTTATTTCAGGCACTTACTGTGGCTTGTCTGCTCACATATTTGTATTTAAGCATAAAATAAAAATAAAAAAAAGAAAAAAAAGAATTAAAAAAATAATTGAGAAGTTGTTCCCGGGAACGACCAGTTAAAATCAGGCAACATAAAAAGTAAACTTCAATAGTCATTGTCAGAGCTGCAATCACAGAACATTTCAGTTAATTCTTAAAATGCTACAAGGCTGCAGCCATGACTAGGAACTCTGTCTTGAAGGGGAAACTGGGAAACATGGGAAACAGGTCCCAAATCCAAATGGCAGTTGAGATCTGGAAGCAGACAAGTTTGTTTAGGTTCTATCACAATTCATAAACTGCAGGGTATTTTTAAAAATATCCAAAAAAGTAATTACATTTCTATTTTTGATGCAGTGCATGTGACCCCAGTATTCAGGTCTTCACAGACTTACTTGCAGAAAATAAATGTTTGAAATGTTATATAAAATAAATGTTTGAAATTATTAGCTTTTTTAAAACTTCAGTCAGTTTGACACTCATCGACATGTGTTGCAGGCCAGAGAGATGTTAAGGAAGAAAGAAACATAGGTAAGCTATCCTTTTGCTGTTTTACTCCAAAGTATCAATAACTCCATTAGTAGTTAATCATGTGCTGTTATATACAGAACATTTTCTCTCTTTACGACTTACTAAGCATGAGTAATGTGATTGTTTTCTCTCTTTTTACAGTCTCAAACAGCTAGATAAAGTGGAAACTGTAGTCTGCAGAGTCACACATGAGAAAACATAGCTGTTGAAAACAATAACCTATCAGTTGGAACTTCAGTCCTTTCAGGGACTCAGGTGGAAACAACACACAGTTTTGGATGCAGTTCTACACACTGTACAAATTTTTGAAAATATTTTCAAGAACTTTCCTACAGGCAGACAGATTCCTACTGGTGATTTACGATCACTGCATTTCTCCTAGTTATACCTTTTGCCAATGCAAGAGCATAGCAAATTTTCTTGGCAAAAATACACCCGTATTTGAAAAGAACTTTTTTAGATAAAACCCCCCAAGAAGCTACTTGAAGAAAATAACTGACACTATCTGATTTACTGAGAAAAACAATTATTTCTTTTCCTTTAGTTTGTTTTTATTCCCCCTCTTCTCTTCCTCTTTCCCCCTGTACATGGAGAACAATCGATAATTACTCAAGTGATTTAACTTGATTTGTCAGCACTTCATAGCTCAGCTATGAATATCAAAGATGCCATCAGTAATAGAGAACAACCTGTCACCACTAATATAGAGCCATACACTTCTGATGGAATATTTGGATAGTTGCTAATTTAATACTTGGCAGAAAAGCCTACCAGTTCTGCAAGCTTATCACGAATTCACAACTCTTGAAGAGCTCAGTGTCCATTTCATACTGACAGACCAAAATACAACCACGTTAAAAGAATTAAAATGCACTATTTTAATTTGAAAACTTGGCTCACCTGAAGAGAATAGCCCTGATCACACTGGAAAGACACCACATCACCAACCATGTATCTGTCTCCAATTTTAATCCCATTGCTTGGGGTCTGTGGCTCAGGACAAGAGTCCAAACCTATAGCTGTAAAAAAATTAAGAAGTTTAGACAATAGGAACATAAAATCTGGTTTTAGATTCACACAGAACTTCTGTGTATGCTGTACATAGGCACGCTGTATTGATATGTTTTAGGAAGCTCTTGGATGCCAACAGTTTCTCTGCGGACAAGCAAGTAGAGAATTATTTTGCAACAAATGTTATGTAAGGAGAAGAACTTTCTTCCCTGAGTAAAGGAAAAGGAAAGAAGAAATCAGGGTGGCAACAAACACTTCACAATAATCTGCAGTCTCAACTCAAACTCTCCTCTAAATTTCCACTGTTTCCTGGCACAGACTCATTCATTTCCACCTTCAGTCTCACTCTTTAATTATAGCCACTGAATTCAAACTGGGAGCACCCCCACTTTTCTTTCTCAGCATCTATTACAGGGAATGCTGGCCAATACCACACTAAGTGCAGAACACACAAACACCAATGCAAAGTATAACTGCTCACCTGCATTCAATCCTTCACAGGTCTGACTCTACTCTTCCATTCATGTACACACACACAGGGAGCAAATATTTACATCAAATTTCACCTAATCTGCTATTTTTAATGAAGTAACTATAAAGTCATAACACTAATATTCTAAATTTCTGATTGCAATAGAAGCTGGTTTGCCAAGAGACCGCACGTTTTTTTAGGAATCATTAAAAGGAGAAATAGATCCTTCTTCATTACATCTACCCAGGAAGATCCAGAAATATAAGAATATGTGTAACATTAAGTATGAGCAGCTCAGTTACTCTCTATTACACCCTAACTATTTGTGAAGCCAGAACTGTTTCACAACTAAACATCTTTACACAGGGTAACAGAGAAATGTTGCAGGATTCAATAATGGCACAAATTTAAAACATTAGCAACCTCTGCCTGTTTAAAAACTTACTAACATAACTGATCACTTCATGGAAGAACCTCAGTAAGTAAAAATTACTGTTTGAAGACTTTTACAGTGGTGTATTTTTATACTGTATGAAAGCAGAAAGGTAACACAAATTGTAAGTAATTTATAAAGCATACACATTATTTTTTCTCTAGTAGGAATGTTTTGAACATTAATAACAGTTCTCCATACCACAACTGTACAATAACACTGTATTGTAACACATAAAGAAAAAAAACCACAATAAAAAACCCCCCACTAAACAAAACAAACAACTGAATGTCTGGAATTCACAAAGTAGATATTAAACTAGTAATACGGTTAGTAATTCCTGTTCTTAAAAATGTATTTGGTATAGGAAATTTTTAAAAAATCTATATTAAAAGACGAAAACTGTTTGAACTAAAGTAATTGCTATATACATTTTATTCATACAAGTAAAACACAGGACCATTGCAATACAAACTTCCTGCTACAAAACATAACTCAATTTGAAATAATAAAAAAAATAAAATCCTTAATGCCTTTGCAGTCCTTATTTTCTCTGCTAGAACAGCAACAAGAGGAAAAAAAACCTGCAATTTTTACTGCAATTATCTGTTAACGGGAATCAGAAATAACTGTTACAAAGCCACAATCTGAGTAGTTGTATTCATTACTTTTGGTTACTGTTAACTTTGTGATTTTGGTTTTTATTTTTTTTATTATTTTGTAGTTTGGTATTAAGGCACTTACACAGTTAGCAGCAAGACGCTTTCAATGACATTCATAGAATCATAGAATAGTTAGGGTTGGAAAGGACCTTAAGATCATCTAGTTCCAATCCCGCTGCCATGGGCAGGGACACCTTGCCCTAAACCACGTGGTCCAAGGCTCTGTCCAACCTGGCCTTGAACACTGCCAGGGATGGAGCATCCACAGCCTCCCTGGGCAACCCATTCCAGTGCTTCACCACCCTCACTGGAAAGAACTTCTTCCTCATATCTAATCTAAACTTCCTCTGTTTAAGTTTGAACCCATTACCCCTTGGCCTACCACTACAGTCCCTAAGGAAGAGTCCCTCCCCAGCATCCTTATAGGCCCCCTTCAGATACTGGAAGGCTGCTATGAGGTCTCCACGCAGCCTTCTCTTCTCCAGGCTGAACAGCCCCAACTCTCTCAGCCTGTCTTCATACGGGAGGTGCTCCAGCCCTCTTATCATCCTCGTGGCCCTCCTATGGACTCGCTCCAACAGCTCCATGTCCTTTTTATGTTGAGGACACCAGAACTGTACGCAGTGCTCCAAGTGAGGTCTCACGAGAGCAGAGTAGAGGGGCAGGATCACCTCCTTTGACCTGCTGGTCACGCTTCTTTTGATGCAGCCCAGGATACGGTTGGCTTTCTGGGCTGCAAGTGCACACTGCCGGCTCATGTTAAGCTTCTCGTCAACCAACACCCCCAAGTCCTTCTCTGCAGGGCTGCTCTGAATCTCTTCTCTGCCCAACCTGTAGCAGTGCCTGGGATTGCCCTGACCCAGGTGTAGGACCTTACACTTGGCTTGGTTAAACTTCATAAGGTTGGCATCAGCCCACTTCACAAGCGTGTCAAGGTCCCTCTGGATGGCATCCCTTCCCTCCAGCGTATCAACCGAACCACACAGCTTGGTGTCGTTGGCAAACTTGCTGAGGGCGCGCTCAATCCCACTGTCCATGTCACCGACAAAGATGTTGAACAGGACCGGTCCCAACACCGATCCCTGAGGGACACCACTCGTTACAGGCTTCCAACTGGACATCGAGCCATTTACCACAACTCTTTGTGTGCAGCCATTGAGCCAGTTCTTTATCCACTGAGTGGTCCATCTATCAAATCGATGTCTCTCCAATTTAGAGACAAGGATGTCAGGTGGGGCAGTGCAGAACGCTTTGCATAAGTCCAGGTAGATGACGTCAACTGCTCTGCCCCTGTCCATCAGTTCCATGGCTCCATCATAGAAGGCCACCAAATTGGTCAGGCACGATTTCCCCTTAGGGAAGCCATGTTGGCTGTCACCAACCACCTCGTTGTTTTTCATGTGCCTTAGCATGCTCTCCAGGAGAAACTGCTCCAAGATTTTGCCAGGCACAGAGGTGAGACTGACTGGTCTGTAGTTCCCCGGGTCTTCCACCTTCCCCTTCTTGAAAATGGGGGTTATATTACCCTTCTTCCAGTCATCAGGAACCTCACCTGACTGCCAGGATTTTTTGAATATGATGGACAGTGGTTTAGCAACTTCATTTGCCAGCTCCTTCAGGACCCGTGGATGGATTTCATCAGGTCCAATGGACTTGTGCACGTTCAGGTTCTTAAGATGGTCTCGAACCTGATCCTCTCCTATAGTGGGACTAAGGTCTTCATTCTCACAGTCCCTGCAACTGCTTTCCAAGACTTTCATGGTGTGGTCAGAGCATTTGCTAGTGAAGACTGAGGCAAAGAAGTCATTAAGAACCTCAGCCTTCTCCAAATCCATGGTAGCCAGTTCTCTCGATAGCTTCTGGAGAGGGCCTACATTGTCCCTAGTCTGTCTTTTATTTGCTACCTATCTATAGAATCCTTTCCTGTTATCTTTTACATCCCTTGCCAAACTTAATTCTAGCTGGGCCTTAGCTTTCCTAACCTGGTCCCTAGCTTCCCGGGCAATGCTCCTATATTCTTCCCAGGCTGCCTGTCCTCGCTTCCACCTTCTATAAGCTTCTTTTTTCCCTCTAAGTTTCCTCAGCAGCTCCTTGTCTATCCATGGAGGTCTCCTGGCCCTCCTGCTGCACTTCTAGTCAGGATGCAACACTCCTGAGCACATAGCAGGTGATCCTTGTATATCGACCAGCAGCCTTGGGGCCCCCTGCCCTCTAGGACTATATCCCATGGAACCTTACTAAGCAGGTTCCTGAAGAGACCAAAGTCTGCTTTCTTGGAAGTCCAGGGCAGTGAGCTTGCTGCATGCTCTTCTCAGTTAGCAGCAAGATGTTTTCCATGATATTCAATACTGGCTTGCATCAGTTTGTGTGGAAAGGAATGATGCTACTTAAAAGTAAATATTTATCTCAGGCCTCTCCTCTGGAGGTTCACAGAAGAGGATGTAATGTTCCTTTGTCTATGACAAAAAAATATTTTTTATATGTTCATCACATACTTACTGATCCTGTAATGATCCCTTATTTGCCATGTACAAAATGATGCAAGTATTTTGCAATCTATTTCTACATAACCACATTTGAAAATGGCTGACATGCTTAGATATATTTTTTGTATTTCAGAGATCTAGATTGTAATCAAGATCATGCACAAAGTATAAATGTAAAAGAATAGCAGTACTTGGCTTACACAGAGGAGTGCTTATAATCTATTTCGGACAGTTAAAGAAAGAGTTAGTGGTTTTCTTTCAGCTCAAACGCAAAACCTGACTATGTGAATACTCAGGACATGCAAAGCAAAATGAATTCATTTAAATGTCTTTCTCAGAGTGGGTATCTTAACAAACAGCTTAAATCAGAGCACAGGTATCCATGCTATCGTGCTCTCACATTTCATTTAATAAAATAAGGCTTGGAAAAAAATACAGTTTGAATGTCTATAATGTCTTTCAATAAACTGAACCATGACAGTGTTTGCTTTCCCAGCTATTTCAGAACTTGTGTCTCTAGAGTGTCATGGTAGTTACTTATGTGAAATCATAAATGTATTCATATACTTCACTCTGTTCATTACTGACTTTGTGGAGCATTACTAGTTCCTTTAACCACTTTGTACTATTATCTCAGCATAATGTATTAGATTTTAAAATTTTCATTATAAAAGATATTAGAAAGAAAAGAGACCTCAACACAGGGATTCACTGAAAACATATTTTCAGCATCCTCTAATTTTTAGGTAAGAAGAATTGTATATAAAGAAAATGAAGTTATTTGATGCTGCCTTGCCCTTTTCCAACAGTTCCTATGGCTCTAACTACAAAAACCTACCAATGAAATTTTGGGTAATACACTCTGGGACTACAAAAATCTTAAAATAATAGCCCTTTCTATTTTTAAAGTTATTAATGTAATTTTATCGAAATGTTTTAGCATTTACGATGTTAGAATTATACATTATACAGTTTAAATACAAAGATTTCTAGAGATTATATTTTAGAATGAAAATTAGTGAATCATATTTTTTACTAATTTTAAATAAATATTGAATAATGTAGAAATTATGTATAAAGCAATCTCACAAACTCAACTAATCTCAAAGAATATTACCACTACTTATAAAGCCTAATCAATTACCTAATTAGCAAAACTTTAGTTAAAGTAAATAAGAACGAAATTAAGATTTATAGTGGCATAAAACATATAAACATTATGTAAGTGTTTATCACACCATTCTGTGCTGCTCTTTATTGACATAGTTCAGTTGATGTAATATATTTTCTATGCAGTATGTTTTCACCTTAAGGGTATCCATTAGAATACATAAACTGCATGTTATGAATATAATAAAAATGCAAGGATTCAACAAAGAAGTAAAAATATGCTAGACAAAAGACCACTATTCAGTTTTGGAATATGAATCATAGAATCATAGAATCATAGAATAGTAAGGGTTGGAAAGGACCTTAAGATCATCTAGTTCCAACCCCGCTGCCATGGGCAGGGATGCCTTGCGCTGAACCATGTTGCTCAAGGCTCTGTCCAACCTGGCCTTGAACACTGCCAGGGATGGAGCATCCACAACCTCCCTGGGCAACCCATTCCAGTGCTTCACCACCCTCACTGTAAAGAACTTCTTCCTTATATCTAATCTAAACTTCCTCTGTTTAAGTTTGAACCCATTACCCCTTATCCTACCACTACAGTCCCTAAGGAAGAGTCCCTCCCCAGCATCCTTGTAGACCCCCTTCAGATACTGGAAGGCTGCTATGAGGTCTCCACGCAGCCTTCTCTTCTCCAGGATGAACAGCCCCAATGTTCTCAGTCAGTCTTCATACGGGAGGCCTTCCAGCCCCCTCATCATCCTTGTGGCCCTCCTCTGGACTTGCTCCAACAGCTCCATGTCCTTTTTATGTTGAGGACACCAGAACTGCACACAGTACTCCAAGTGAGGTCTCACAAGAGCAGAGTAGAGGGGCAGGGTCACCTCCTTTGACCTGCTGGTCATGCTCCTTTTGATGCAGCCCAGGATACGGTTGGCTTTCTGGGCTGCAAGCGCACACTGCTGGCTCATGTTAAGTTTCTCGTCAACCAACACCCGCAAGTCCTTCTCTGCCCAACCTGTATCTGTGCCTGGGATTGCCCTGACTCAGGTATAGGACCTTGCACTTGGCTTGGTTAAACTTCATAAGGTTGGCGTCGGCCCACCTCACAAGCGTGTCTAGGTCCCTGTAGATGGCATCCCTTCCCTCCAGCGTATCAACTGAACCACGTAGGTTGGTGTCATCGGCAAATTTAATTTCTCATGTCAAAGTATCATTTACTTGGTCTTAAGATATTTTTTCAACAAATAAAATTCCTTTTGTTTTATTTTTATGTAAAAACTGCATTTTGATTCTGTAGCAGTTCAAAAGATGATAAGAACCAGACTGGACAGTGTAAAAAAACTATTAATGAAGGATGAAAAGAGATATTGAAAACAGAATGAAACCTTCTTACAGAACATCGTTGACATGAAAAAGTAATTATTTTGGCAAGAGGGATGCACTTCCCCTCAGACTTGTGTCTCCTATAATATGTGAAATAACCTTGATACATGCATTACATATTGAACACAAAATTTTATTGCTAACTCACTTGAAAATTGCTTAATATAAATATTTAACTGTGATCTGATTTTCAATGAGAACCATGCACTGATACTTTAAAGATTAAGACTTAGAGTACCATGGGATAAAACCCTGGAGGGAAGAGGGGTCCCAGGAAAGCTGGTCAATATCCAAGGATCACCTCCTCCAAGCTCAGAAGCGATGCATCCTGATGAAGAGGAACTCAAGCCAGAAGGCTTGCATGTGTGAACACGGAGATCCTGGACAAACTCCAACACAAAAAGGAAGACTACAGAGGGTGGAAGCAAAGACAGGTAGCCTGGCAGGAATACAGAGAAACTGAGCACCCAGGCATCAGGTTAGGAAAGCTAAAGCCCTGACGGAATTCAATCTATCTGGCCACATACATTAAGGGCAACAACAGAAGTTCCTACAGGTATGTTGGGGATAAAAGGAAGACAATGGAAAATGTGGACCCTCTCTGGAAGGAAATGTGAGATATGTTTACCCAGGACATGGGGAAAGATGAGATACCCAACAACTCTTTTTCCTTGGTCTCTACCGGCAAAAGCTGCAGCCACACTGCCCAAGTTGCAGAAGGCAAGAGAAGAGACGGGGAGAATGAAAAACTGACTGATGTAGGCGAAAATCAGGTTTGAGACCATCTAAGGAGCCTGAAGGTACACAAGTCCATGGGAACTAGCAAGATGCATCCGCGAGTCCTGAGGGAACTGGCAGATGAAGTTGCTAAGCCACTATCCATTATATTTACGCAGTCATTACGCAGGTGACGTTCCCACTGATTCAAAAAGGAGAAATGCCCTCATTTTTAAAAAGGGGAAAAAGAAAGACCCAGGAAACCACAGGCGAGTCAGTCTCGAGGGCCTTGGTGCATGGCAAGATCGTGGAGCAGATCCTCCTGGAAACTATGCTAAGGCAAGTGGAAAATAAGGAGGTGATTGGTGATTATTTCTAGCTTTAGCTAGTCTAGTCCTATAGGCTGATTGTCCATGTGTGAAGGCATTAGCTGAGATGCTGAAGTACACTCTCCTATTTTGTTTTGCATGGCAGGAATCCATACTGCATCCTCTGAAGCCACGCTTTAGTTCTGTGGTGTGAGCCAGAGAGTGGTAAACAAACAGGGATGCCTAATATTTTGCATTTTTCCACATTTATTCTACAAAAACATGCCATTATTTTGCAATTTGCAGTATACGAACTTACTTACAGTGAACCTCTATTTTAACTTCAAAATAATCTTGACAACAATTTCTGGTTTATTTTTATTAAAAATTTATAGATTATCTATTCCATAGATTTTATGGAGTTATAATGGTCACTTAATCCTGTTCTGTCCTTTGAATACCATAGATTTTACTTCAATAATTCCCACATATGCACAATAAGATGGTTTTTTTAGAGTGTATTTTTATAAAATGTGTCACATATCGCAGAAAATATTAATTAAGAAGTCACCTTAGTTTACTCTCCAACTGCAATTCTTTACTTCCCATGAAATTTTTGCCCTTAAAGTTTACATTTGTTTCCAATAAAGATAATATGTTTAGACATTACAATTTCCTCACTCCATTCCAAACTCTATATCCTGGTTTCATCTGGGATGGATTTAATATTTTTCCTAGTAGCTGGTACAGTGCTCTGTTTTGGACTTACGATGAGAATATGTTGATAACACACCAACGTTTTAGTTGTTGCTAAGTAGCATTTACACTAAGTAAGCCAGGGCGTTTTCAGCTTCTCATACTGCCCTGCCAGTGAGTAGGGAGTGGGATGTGGGGGGTGGGAAGAACTTGGGAAGATACAGAACCAGGACAGCCAAAGGGATTTCCAGACCATATCATGTCTATTCAGTATACAAACTAGGGGGAAAACTGGCCAGGGACTGCTGCTCAGGAACTGGCTGGGTATCGGTTGGCAGGTGGTGAGCAATTGCACTGTGCTTCACTTGTTTCATCTAGACCAATTATTATTAGGAGGGGAAGGAGGAGAAGTAGCATATTATCCTCCTTTTCTGTCCTATTAAACTGTCTCAATGCACGAATTTTACTTTCCTTCCAAATCCTTCCCCCATCCTACTGGTGAGGGGAAGTGAGGAAGCAGCTGTGTTGCCAGCCAAGATTAAACCACAACACTTTATATGATGTTTTAATCACATTTCTCTATCACCTGCATGTGGAAAGTTAATTAATAATTAATTTTGTAAAATAGCGTATTTCACTGAGCTGGTTAATTTGGTATATACTGAGGGACATCAGTATTATTTCCTGAATCACAAATTTTCAGCATATACTTTGGGTTCATACACTCACAGAGAAAACATATTACATTTGTACAGATTCACACATACATCCTTGTATAAATCCATACACACATATATAACTATTGTTCTTGGTATCTACCAATACTTTAAATGACATACTGTGAATTCTTTAGTTAAAGGTGAAAATTGCAAGCCAGCAGTATACTACACATTTCTGTTATTTGGACACATAAGAATACACAGATGTAATTGCACTTTCACTAGATTCAGTCTTATTATACTTTGTTTTCCTAACTTCCTTCAGTTTCTTCCCCTCTGAAGTTGTTAGCAGCTGAAAAAATATCTGCATTTCAAGGAAATGGCAGAATCATTCTAACCTATAATTAATGTTTAGTTAAAGACAAGTGATCAGGCAGCAATTTTGGAATGCTGTGTTCTCCAAATGGCTAATCAGACAACCAGAGCATGGGATTTGCATACTGTAAAACTGACGAGAAGTAACCATGACACAATTATGTAGATCAGACACGAGCATCAATATGAGCACAGGGAACTGCACAGCTGGGAAGGAAAAAAAAAATCTGCAACAAAATATTTATGACTGCCAGAATTCCTGTCAGTCAGCTCAGGCAATCTCATTGAGACAGAAAGTATGTTTATAATCATAGCCTTTTCCGCTGAGGTACTCAGCAATAATAAAAGCATTTGAAATAATTCTGCTGTGTTCTCACCAACCTGTGAGCATTTGTCAGTTAAGAAGCACAGCTGCTATTTTCAGTTTATTCGTTCTCTCATTTTTGCTGAGAATGACTCAGTATTGTGTCCTACACAAGTATAGAAAATACATACTATATAGTATAAACATTATTGTATTGGGCAGTATTTGCAGATTTTGGGAGTGTGGGGCTGCAGGGGTGGATCTGTGGGAAGAGATGAGGGGCTGTACTACACACAGACGGTTCCAGCTGACTCCAGCTGACCTGCTGCTGGACACAGATGCATTCACCAGAGGAGCCTGCGGCACATGTGCACCCATCAGATCTGCCTTGTGAAAGTGTGCGTAAAAGTCAGTAAGCACCAAGAAAGGAACCACAAGGCCAGAGCAACTGGAGAGAGGAGACCTCACTGAAGGAGGACAGAGAGAATATGATCAAGCAGAGGCTGCAGCCAAAGCAGCTGGCTGAGCAGGGGTTGCAACTCAAGAGCCCATCCAAGTGGACACCGAGAGGTGGGATCCTTGGGACACTGACCCTGCCTCACCAAACGGATGGTGTAGTCTTTGACGAGAACAAAAGTGTGTGTCCAGAGGGATAGAGGGGTGCTTATCCTAAGGGTTTGTTTGTTACTGTATTTCTTCAATACCAGAATCAGTAATTAATTTTTAATTGGCAAAGAAGTTAAACTGAAATACCCCAAATCAGTACGCTAGTTTTGCCTGCAACCATTATATAAATGTGGTCTATCTTGGGATCAGGATTGTCATATCTGCATTCACTACTGGCTGCTGTATGTTCAGAAAAGCTTTTCAGAGAGCAAGAAACATGAAAGGCTAAAGCAACGCAAACTAAACTTTGCAGTGCTCCCAGTACAGCACAGGTTTCAAGAACGACCTTGCTCACTTGGAATCAAATGTGAATTTTATCAATTGCTCTGGTAACAGTATGTAGAGCATTATGTGCAATAGGACTTAATATTCCTCTTTCATATTGTTTAGGTACACCTGATGCCTGGAATCAGCAACAGCTCATAATTAATCAAACATGTTTGAATTACCTGTATACTCAAGATGAAATCCAGCAGCTGAAACACTGATATCAGACTGAAAATTTAGGTACAGATTATTTGATGTGCTGTTGAGAAGTGGAGGAATAGTTGTTCCTGAAATGAGAAATCAAAATATTACTGAAATGCGTGGAAAGTGAACTAAATACATACATAAATGTGTGTGTGTATAAAAAGAGAGAAAAATAAAAAGGAGGAAAAGGGTGGGGGGGGAAGTCACATAACCAATTCCGCCATATTTTGCTATCATGGATGCTACCGAGTATCTGTCCTTATAAAAGTTTTATTACATTTTCAGTGTACCACAATATCAGAGACATGAAGTGTAAGCATTCGGGGAAGCAAGGTCTAATATAAATTTATATTACATGCTTTCATCCAGGAAAAGACCAATATTTATGAGCGTTTTCATAAAAGTGAGATCAAATTCCATATATCAAGTAGCTCAACATATTTTGTAGGGCTATTCTTAGAAATGTGATTGATCACTTATTTGTGTTTCAGCACAAGACAATACAACAATATTATTGTCTGTGCTCTCATTCCATACACATGAACAAAGTAGAAGAAAGGAAAACAAAACAAATTAAGAACTGTCTTGTTTACATAAAATAAATATAAAGAATGCATAATTTATTTATGTACAGTTTCAAGAGGCATTTTGTTTTTAGAAGTCTGTATTTCTCAACCCTGCTGTAAGAGTGAGAAAAACCTGAGATTAACAGATACCTAGTTTGAGAGCCTCTGAATGTTATTTCTAACATTTTCAAATATTCAGCTTTATGAAAATCTGCTAACAGATGACTGATTAAAACAGAAAGAATACTACCTATTGTTAATTACAGAAGGAACAAACACACAAAAGAACTAGAAAATCTGTGTGTTTACAATAAAGATTTAGTTATTGTAAAATCTTCTCATTCACCTGAATAACTTCCAAGCCTTGGAGCATTGTTGTCGGCACCATCATAAAAATCTAAGGAATCCCAGTTGTGTTCTGTGGCAAAACTCACCACTTGCACCTATGAAGAAAAATGTGAGGTAAAGAACATAAACTTGTCCCCTCTGTAAGAAGCACAAAGATGATTAAATTGTGCCTCTGCTGCTTTCAATCATGAAAAGTTGTGTTTCTCACATTGTTAAAGAGAATGGGAAATCATCATTAAGTGAATAAAACTGCACTGCAGCATTATTTAATTGCCAATTCAGACTTATGAATCCTTTGACCCTTAGTGACAAGCACATATGACCTCTGACAAGAGTCACACAACCGTGAAAATCATCTGGGTATAGAATGATTCTCTTGTTAGAAGGACTCTGAGGGGAAGACAAAATGGTATTGTCAGTTACTGCAGTTTCTTTGTGATTCTCTCTAGTTTATCCAGGGCTAAAACCAGTCCCATAGTGATGCACACTTCTTCACCTGTCCTGCCATGTTCAATTCTGCCTCCAGGTAAGAGCAACCTCCTTTGTTTGGTTAGCTTCACCATTGACTCATCTCCTGAGGAGGAGCAGTCACTAGCATACCAAAAGCAAAAGGCAGAACATTCACTTCATTCCTTACAGAGGTGATAACATCCTTTCACTCATAAGGAGACGCAAAGTCGTAAGCAGACTGCAGGAGGGAGGATATATCTATTCCCATATAGTGAAAACACTCTCCATAAAACAAAGAAATTTCCATTCCTGTTTTAGAAGGGAAAGGTTCAGGAGATGTTGGTGAGGTTCTTTTTTTCATTTAGGCAGGTAACTGTTCAATGAAAAGCATTTAAAGAGTGACAGAAGCATGGATAAAACCCCAACCACTCTCAAAAAGGGCTACCTTAGCCACTAAGTTAAATAATCATGCTTCTTTTAGTGCTCTTTTCCTTCAATTATTCTTTTATTTTTTCCAAAATAGAATAGCTTCAACAGAAGAAATAAGCACCGGTTCCAGTACAACTAGGTAATGAAGTTATTTTTCTAGGTGAAATATGCGACTTGGACCTTCTTCTAAGGAGAAAGAAAGTTCAGTTTGGCTACCTATTTCTTGGATGGGGGTCTTTAACACTGTACTTATTTGTAGGAATTGGTCAGATACTACAGGCAAAAGGCAGGGGTTTTTTTATTTAATTTTTTTTAAGTGAAGCAAGGGAAAGGCCCTTACTGTCAGCATGTTTTAGTACTTGGAGGAGGCCCACTGGATCTGGTCTCTCAGAAAACTGTAAGGCATGGTTATTTATTTTTTGGTTCACAGAAGATTTAGATGAAACTTAGGTGTTGTCTCTGTCAGAAATATTTCTGAAGACATACAGAATTGGAAATGCAGGTGCCTAGCAAACCTTCAGAACAAAATTCAAATTATCACGTTCTTAATGTGTTTTCAGGGCCAGATTGCTGCTGACTATGGTTTTTGTATTTGTCATAAACCAGCTAATTTAAAACATCTATTTTACTGCAACTGATGTTATTTGCTCTAACCTTCCCACGTAGTCAATAAATACAGACATACCCTTCAGGCAGTGATTTGAAGCCAGAGTCTGTAGTAGATGTTTTGAATCATCTACTCGAGGTGCCTTTCTGCCCTAACTTCATAAGGAACTATGGTAGATTAATTTCCTTATACGAGGTATTTAAGTTAGGTGCCTGAAGGAAGACTTGGTGCACGCTTCATATTTACCTAAATCTACTTTTAAATGTCTGCTTTTCAATTTAGTATGAGACAGCTCAGCATTTACATCTGATCATAGTTTCAACAAATTCAACAACATAATCATACACATCAATAGAGTTATACCTAAATAGTTTAAAATTCCATCTATACATTTCACAGAGGAATATGCATTGGTGATATATTATTTTTATCTACTTTAAAGCTGGAAAGTGTCTTTTTTACTTTGAAAGAATAAATATTGGTCAGGAAAAATGCCCAGATATTTTATGCATTTACATAAATACAAAAGCATTAGCTGCCACAGTGGCTACATAGATCTTGAATATCCACATTTGCATGTATTCTCAGGTTGGACAAAATCAGTCACCCGCTTTTTCAAATGCCACCTCAAATAGCTGATTTTGACAGTAATAATTACATTTTCATATATGTATATTAGTTTTTTTTCTTTCCTATGGAGTGAAAAAAGAATTCTGATACCACTTTTTTTGTCATTAGTAGATATAAAGCAAAGCTTAGTTGTGAAAAATAATGCAGTAAAAATGATATGATGACTTGACTTACTGATCCTGTATTCAGTTTACTATACGTGGGACTTTATCTTCCACATATAGCCCTGAAAATCGGATAGGATTCAAAGGATCAAGCATGAATATCGCACTTCACGACTGTCCTGCTTTAGTTACAATATTAGACTTTCTAGGGATACAGTTATAATACAGGGTATGCCCTGAAACTGCCCTGCTGTCATTACATGTATAGAAGTATAAGTGAAAAACTTATTCAGTTAGTGGTAATATAAAGGAAGGACAGTTTTTCACTAGCTAAGAAAAAAATTTGGGAGCACTAGAAAAAAAAGCAAACAGTAAATATCTCTTTTCATTGTGACTCCGGAGCAAAAGAATATCATGCAGATTAGACACCTAACTTAAAATCAAAGTTAGTAATTTAATCAGTCTGTGATGAGAGATAATACTTCCAAAAAGCAACAGTGACTGCCTAAAACAGGAAGTCAATTAATGTGTAATTTAAATCCTCTGAACTATCCTCTTAGTGTTTAACTTCCATTACTGATTGTGTAAGAAACCTTATAGATTTAGTCAACCATTTAAATGAAGCAGTGTTCCTCAAAATCAATCTCAAAACTGATTTAGGTTACTAAATATTATTGTTAATGGACTTAATGGATACTTTGCTGCTATGTGTTCCATGAAGCTCTTAATTTAAGTAAGTAAACAAGAATTCTGCCAGTATATTAAAGGAGGAATTCCCATCTCATGCTGAAACATACTGGAGCATCTTTATATCACAATGAACTTCCATAACTATAGAGTAAATAATAAGAGTTTCTAGGAAAACATTTATAACTTGTCCATTGAAGCAACCCACTTACTTTCACTCTGTTAGAGATCTAGCCACTTTGGGAAAAAAAATCACAGGAAAGCCTCTCAATTTCCTCTGGCTTACAAGGAGTCACTGACATATTGAAATAAAACATTTTAAAATATCGGTGATTTTCTTTTAAGCAAAAAGCTGCAAGCGTATCTTTTAAGATTTCTGTAGTTCTTACAACTTTTAACAACTGTTGGAATAAAAAGATGTGCAATAAATTCCATTGTGAGAATCATTAGTGAGCTAGAAAAATGTACGGATAAATGATCTTTTCATATTCTTGCATGAGGAAAAACAGCCTTAGATGTGATGATAACAAGCAAATAGCAAGTATACTTACTTGAATCCCAGCTCCCTCTGGTACTGTGATCTTCCACACACAATTCAGGTTGTTGTCATAAGGCTCAGGGTAACCAGGAGACAAAATGGTCCCTTTGCGCTTTGTCAAAATTCCACCACAGGGCACTGAAAGGAAATGCATATGGCAAGAAAAGAAGCATGAAGCTTCAGAAGTGAGAACAGTTATTATAAAAGCTCACACAGTGTTCACCATACCATGGCTGAAAACTTTTTTTAAATTTATGCCACATTAAAAAATTTATATTTGCCTCAGGAAAATAGAATTTTGTATCTCAAACACCTTCTTTTAGGAAAAAGGAAAATTATGTCTTTCTACTAGTTTTCTACCTGGCAGAATCATGCTCATAATTCCCTTCCTTATTTGACCTTTAACAAAGTTAAAGCCATTCCATTATTTTTAGGAGTTAAGAATGATGTTTGAACAATTATGTATTGTATTAGTATTAAAGATCAAAACGTTGTAAAAAAAGGTATGTTCTTTCTTAATATTGCTGCTTTGATATTTTCTAAATAATTAATAGCATCAGTCTCAACTCCTTGACTGTTCTCTTTGTGTATGTGAATTACCCCATTACAAACTGTAGATCTATCACATTAGCTAGTAAATTGGTATGTGTTTGCAAGACTGCACTCACCATATCCCTGCCCATGGATTAATCATAGAATCATAGCATAGTTAGGGTTAGAAAGGACCTTAAGATCGCCTAGTTCCAACCCCCCTGCCATGGGCAGGGACGCCACAACCTAGACCATGTCACCCAAGGTTCTGTCCAACCTGGCCTTGGACACTGCCAGGGATGGAGCATTTACCACTTCTTTGGGCAACCCATTCCAGTGCCTCACCACAATCACAGTAAAGAACTTCTTCCTTATATCTAACCTGAACTTCCTCTGTTTAAGTTTAAACCTATTACCCCTATCACTACAGTTCCTGATGAAAAGTCCCTCTCCAGCATTCTTGTAGGCCCCCTTCGGATACTGGAAGGCTGCTATGAGGTCTCCACGCAGCCTTCTCTCCTCCAGGCTCAAAAGCCCCAACTTTCTCAGCCTGTCTTCATATAGAAGGTTCTCCAGCCCCCTAATAAAAGTGTTATGTGTGAAACAGGACAGAGGCAAGTTTATCTTCTGAATATTCAACTTGAATGTATCTTGTCTAGATCATTCTAACAGGGAGAGGGAATATTACAGCTTAATCTAGATACAGATACTCTGTATTTAAGAAGTTGAAGGAAAAGATTAATGAGATGGTTTATTGAAACCATTAGAAGCTAATGTATTACTTCTATGCAATGCTACTAAGTTCTCAATGGATTTCATTAGATATAAATATGAAGATTTAGAAAACAGGTAGAAGAACGCAACTTATCTTAAAAAAGAATACTGTAGCCACATTTCATGTGGCATATAATTGATAGAATCTGTTGGGAACTACATGGCTAAACTAAAGGTCAGTGTCACTTAAAATGTTTAAATAATTACTCATAAAAGGATGAACAGACAGAACAATTGATTGAACTATTTGTAAGGAAATATTCTAGCATTCACTAGAGTTAAGACAATTTAATACGGTCATGTCTACCACTTCAATTATTAAACGTATTTAGCTCAATGCAATCTTCACCTCATATATATTTTATCACTTTTACTGGCACAGTAATTTTCACACACAAGGTGACCTGTAACCCTTTCTCAGTTCAACTTTCCTAGAGACAGATAGATAGCTTTGTCTTCCACAGGCTAAATTGTGTACTAAAATATCAATAATATATTATAATCAATGGTCAAAATCATTATTTCAACACTTTGTTGAGTTGTCATATCTGAAAAACAAAGGGAATACATTTCAAGGGGGTAAACAGTACAAAATCTGTAATCACTGAGAATAAATGAAATATATACTTCCTCTTCTTATCAATATATAAATTGTGGTTCTGTTTCTATGCCTGAAACAGTCTAAATAAACATTATTTGTGTATAATAGCTGGTTAATCATATTTAATATTACCCCAGGGTACTTACTCTTGCTGTCTAGCAAGAGCTTAGTATTTTTGAGAAAAATCTTTTATTGAAAACTATTCAGACTTTACCATATTTATTAGCATAGAAGATACAAAATCAACCTGATGAAAAAAATGTTCTCTATTTCCCTTTCCTCCCACTTATTTAAACCTCTTCTTATGTACTTCTTAATGCTCATAATGTCTTTTTGTAATGGGTTAGGATCATTTTTATAAAAAACCTGTTGTCTATCAGGAAAAGTAAAGTAACTTTAACTCATACATGACTGGGAATGGAGTTCTTCAGATGTCTTCATCCTCAAAATGAATAGTTTTTCATGTATTCAGTTTGTATAAAATTAATGTATAATGTAGTCAGTACTGCAACAAATGTTACAGGTGGAAAAATTCAGTGGCACTGCAAGAACATTTGTGCAAATTATAACCAATTTTAATCGATTTCTAAACAACTGGGTTTTTCCCCACATAAAAAAACAAGCCAAACTCTAGTAAAACTTAATATGCAAATGTGCTATATTTGCCCTTGACATAAACCTATGGAAAAATGTACCATTCGAATTTTATCTATCTCTTTACTGTGCAGCTTTTCAGCACACTCACCAGATTTCCAATTGGTGCAAATCAGCTTTATAAATGTCAATGGATGCACATTAATTTGAAATTTTTATTTTGATAATTTAATCTTTTATGACTCAAACCAGACAAAGTGTATTTTCTGATCTGAAATACTACTGCTTTTTTTCTTTTTCATTACATTACAAGTAATGAAATTTTAGTCCAACTATTTCTAAATCTTTAAAATAGTAATGTTCTTTATAATAGCTTGCAATATCTCATTAGAGATCTGCAAGTTGAGAGCATCTTAGTCTTGCAAGCAGTCAGGGAACAAACTGATATTTCTGAGTCTTGATTAAGGGACAGCCAGACACTGTCACTGATGTTAGTAAGAGAAGCTAGCACATAATTTATAGCAGCAGAGTTTGTTCATGAAACTCGTGAAATGTCACAGCAAGGTTACATTAGAAAGGGGAATAAAATCTTAACCTTGAATGAAGAAGAAAGTGACTAAAAGTAAGCAAGAATAAAATATTGTACAGATAACAAAGCAGGTACATGCTCAGCTAGAGAGAATGGTCTAGACTTTAGGCAGCAATTAGTTCTATTAAAGAGCCTTAAGAACTCACCAACACATGTAGGGAGTGAATCATTCCACTGTGCCAATGCATTTGGTACTGTATCACATCTAATTGCTGTTGACCCATGGAGGATATAGCCTGGATTGCACTCAAAGAGAACCAATGACCCAACTGCAAATTCATTTCCAATCCTTTTTCCAAATCTTGGTTCAGGAACAGAGCTACACTGTGTTGCACTTGTTCTTGGAACAGCTGCAAACATACAAGCAATTGTGGACTCTTCATTTTAGATTTGGTGGAGAAATACAGATTTTGAACCACAAATATTCAAAATGACTGAAAGAAACATATGGTTATTTGCCAGTTAAGAGTATTTTCACAATCCCCAAATGAATCTTTGCTATATGGATCGCATACTTTTGATGTCAGAGCTATTACTTAGAAGTGTGTAGCACTGATATCTTTGCCAAGATTAAAAGGAATGCATAAAATCCACACTGAAACCTTTCTAAAATGGCACTGAAATACTACTATGAAATATTCAGCTAATACATGCTTTAAAAATAACATTTTTGTGTCAGATAGATATTTACATTTATTCCTGTGGATTTCTAAATGTGTATTCTGATTGTCAGTTCATCATTTAAATTTAAGGAAAGAATGAATTGCAGTTGCAAGTATTGATGTATAAGGCAAATAACGTAAACCAAGAAAAAGAATCTTGATAACAGTAAGATCACTGATTCACCCACAGCTAATAACACAGTTATTCATATTAAAATTAAGAGATAAACCAGTTTGAGCAACCAGATGGATCTGGCATTAGTGAATTAGATCAGCAAACAGAAACAGCTGCTTCATATAACTGTCTTCTTAAATTTGAAACCTCTCTTATGCTTCTTAAATATTTAATTTAAAATTTAAAATACAGATGAAAGAATGGTCCAAAATACTTTTCAAAACATGCAGAAATTGTGAAAGTTGTGATATTGTTAACAGGCTATCACTTTCCTTTACATTCTCAGTCTGTTACCCTCTGATGATTTAAAATTTGTGATGAACAGAATAAATGCACACATTTTTCCAGGTTGTCTCACCTTGATAAACAAAATGAAATCCTTTAGCTGTTATCGGTCCAACTGAAGTAAATCTAACTGTGATCTGGTTACCTGAGCTCAATGGAAGGGATTCACCTACTCAAACAAAGCAAATACAAAGCTATATCATAACCACTTTTTACTAAAGAAGCATTCAAAATACTTGTCAACATGTTTGCAGCTAGACATAAACCTCCTAAACCCCTGTTCTGCTTGAGTACACTTTACAAGATACATTAAATTTCAGTATTTTATACTGGCAGTATTATTTTGTTCTAGAAAAGGGGGACTAAACTCATCTCAGGTATTAGGAATACCTGTTGTTTGTTTCCTTTACCAAAAAATCCTCAAACCCCATATCTCTTTCAATTGACTCCCATATAACCTACATGGTTTTACTTTGCTACAAACATACACTCCTTTAAAATATATAATACCCATTTCAGATTGCTCACTATATAAGAACCTTAAAGGCACAGAGTAAGAAGCCCAAAACACTCACTAAAATTGCTAAGTACTAGAAGAAAAAAAAAAAATCTAAAAACATAGATTCAATTTTACTTCATCTTACTCATGAATGCAATGAGGATTGAGTGATTAGGTTTTTAGCTCAAAATCCCGATTTCGTATTTTTGCCTGAATTGAATCTGATAGATTGAGGTTTTTTTCCTGACTTCACCATCTTTCTAGGTTTATAAAAATAAATAACATTTTAATAAGAGTTCTATTCAAGGATACCTGAATGAGATCCTGAGAGAGAGGATAACAAAGATGACTGCAGAGTTGGGCCATCATACACTTCAACTACATCATGGAGTGATGTCTGGAAAAATACAAACTGGCCAAAAACCACTGATGAAGCAGGAAGGAGCAAAAGCAAGAGACACCAATGGCCAAAGAAAGGGTAACAGAGTGAGAAAGGGCAAACAAAACGGGAGGGGGGCGGGGGGAAAGAGAGAGAGAGAAGAAAATACATTAATATATTTTTTTAAAAATAAGTAAATGAAAATTATATTTAATGGTTAGCTCTTCTGGTATTTAGTTATTTTTCATACCATTACAGTAATAAATGGATAATAAATGCAATTCTATATATGTATATATATGAAAGAGACAATGAAGGTACACAAACATGCATATATTCATTAAAAGATTACAGTAATTAGGGAACAAACCCATTTTTCTGCTGTTCAATATACTTTAAAATTCTCTGTTCATCACCACTCAATTCACAGCTGAATTCTCAATGCAATATCTTCCTTTATAATTCTAGGTGTATTGCTATAAATTGCATTTTATTAATTTAGTCTCTTGATATGTCTCTGTATCACAGAACCACAGAATTTTTAGGGTTGGAAGGGACCTTTGGAGATCATCTAATCCAACATCCCTGCCAAGGCAGGGCCACCTAGAGCAGGTTACACAGGAATGCATTCAGGTGGGTTTTGAATGTCTCCTGAACGGGAGACTCCAGAACTGGTCTGGTTCCAGTGCTTTGCCACCTTCAATGTATAGAAGTTCTTCCTCATGTTGAGGTGAAACTTCTCGTGCTTTAGTTTATGGCCATTGCTCCTTATCCTGTCACTGGGCACCACTGAAAAGAGTCTGGCACCATCCTCCTGGCACCCACCTTTGAGATATTTATATGCATTAATGAGATCCCCTCTCAGTCTCCTCTCCTCTAGACTAAACATGCCCAGATCCCACAATCTTTTCTCCTAAGAGAGATGCTCCAGACCCTGATCATCTTTGTGGCCCTCCACTGGACACTGAAGTAGCTCCTTGTCTTTCTTGCACTGAGGAGCCCAGAACTGGACACAGTACTCCAGAGTAAGTTTTACTTACCCTTTACTTACCTTGGAATATTTATTTTTTCTTAAGAACACTAACATTCAGTGCATCTTTACATTTGTGAAATAAATGAGCAACTGATCCAAAGCAGCAAACACTTTTCAGAATACATATACTGAATCTCGAAAGATATTTTTTTAAGTCATGCTACTAGAACAACTCAACTGAAGAATGTTATTTTTGCGCTTAAGTTCAAAGGTCTGTGAAACACATTCACATCACAGGTGTTTACACTTTCAAAAAGGGAAAAATAACTGTTTGGATTAATTCTGGCCCTAGTATCTACAAAACATTTACATTTAATTTTATCACCATTGCTACCAATGGAGGGGAAAATGGCTTACAGACCGTAAAAAGATAGAAGCAGTTAGATACTTGTAGGTACTGGAACCGCTATAAAGAGAAACAGAACCAGTTCTAGTTCATTATCCAGGTTAGACATTTGGGGATAAATAGTCTAATGTGTTGCTACTAGATTGCATTAGTTCACCATATGTTCTATAATATCTTTATCTGACATATTTTTTTATAAAGGATGAAGCTAGACACTTACAGTTATTTCAATTCATACACCCTTAAAGAATTAAAACCAGTATAATAAAAATGTAATGTCTTCAAATTGCCTTTTTTTTTTTTTTGACTGATTTTAAAAAAAAGGCAATTCCACCTTGCTAGCTCAGGATCTTGTCATAACCTCTCTTCAAGAAGAAAAGAAACCTTTTTTTTTAAGAAAACCTCTTTTTATATTTATTAAATTTCAAACAAAAGTAATTTAAAAAATGTGAGAAACTTCTGAGGATTTTTGTCCTGATTTAGGAGGAATCGTGAGATGCCAAATTACCTCCATCATTTTTTCTTCAAATTAAGCATGGATTCTTTTTACTAGCTCTGCTTATTTTTAAAATAATATTTAGCAGCAGTCAAGTCTTCTCTTTGGTGTTGCTAAAAATAACTAACAAAGTTAATCCAGCTATTTTTTTTCTATCACATTTGTACATTTATTAAATTTAATTTTCATACACAATGAATCTGATTTTGCCATTCAGCCAAGTAAAGGTCCTTGGGACTTCCACAGCTATTTCCCATTTTGAATTAAGCTGCAAACTGCACATGGAAAATTCAGGCAAGTGCTGAAATGTAACTTAACAAGCACATGTAACTATTATCAAGAGCTGTATCCTGGGAAAACCACAAAAATAGAATTAATAAGCTATATTTGTGCTGTAATGGCTTATCATAAAATATTTACACAGCAATTATACAGTATAGTGAGACAAATTCAAAGGTCTCCTTCTACATTTCGTAAGTATTTTAAGATTGGTGTTGCCTCCAGTTTTGTCTTAAGCACCTTCTTGTCTAAAAGTATAACACAAGAAAGTGAACAAATATGTGACTTAAAATCAGTCATTTTGAAAAGAGAAAGGTCCACAGATCACTTATGGTAACTTTTTTTTCACTATCATCAGTTGAGTATTTCTTAATAGAAGTTCTTAATAAAATCTGAGAAGGTAACCAAAAGTTATCACATTTGAAAAAAAATATGTCATGAAGAGTTTTAAGGTGATTAGTATGGCTAAGACATGACAAAGCACTGACAAATAGGAGCTGCTAGCAGAAAGCAGTTAATATAAAACAGCAGTATGCTCAGGTAAGGGGTTTTGAGTCCACTGTTTTATGACCAATTTAAGTTCAAGTGAATCAAACTGCTTCCTCAAGTCAGGCAGGAGTATGGTGCAGCCAGCAGTGGATAGAATATAGATCTTCTTCCTTCCTCTTTTTGTGCCAGGATGCTTATTTTTTATGAAATCATCTGTGAAATATTGTAATACATCAGTGACTGATACCTGACCAGCTGAGACTGTAACAATAAGGGAAATTCAGATTTTTAGAAAAGGAACAGTTCATTATTCCTGTGTTTTCTGGGGGTTATTGTTGTCTAACCATTTGATATGTGTTTACTCTCTTTATTTTTTCAGTGTTTGAAAAGAATTTTTCTAATAACAATCCATGGCAAACATAATTTGAAGACAAAAAATATCTGCTTGAAAATTAACAAAACCTGATAAAATATAAATGCTGGAAACTAACTTAAAAATTATTAGCCAGTCCAAATAAGGATCAAATCACTTTAACTGACAATTTTGGGGGTTAATGTATGGGTGCACTGCAGACTAGACATTAAAATAAGGCTAGTGATGGGTTTGTGTGCAAACCACTAGAAGAGGTATTGCTACTGACATGAGTAAGGGTACAGAACTGCTTATCTGCAACAGATAATTATTAACGAGAGTGACTGAGCAAATTGAACTATATAATTGATATAATAACAATACAAAAAAAATCAGACATAAAAATAGAAAACATGAAAGAACTTAAAAGATGCTGAAGCTGTGAAAAGGTAAAAAGGAACACAAATATATATACATAATACAGCAATATATAATGATATACTTTTTCTAAAGCTACTGAAGCTATAGGTTGCCATTACATAAGTTTCCCAATGCTCCATCCCTGGCAGTGTTCAAGGCCAGGTTGCACAGAGCCTTGGGCAACATGGTTTAGTGTGAGGTGTCCCTGTCCATGGCAGGGGGGTTGGAACTAGGGTTCCAACCCTAACTATTCTATGATTCTATGATTCTATGACTATACAACACAAACCTACAAATATAATGGAACTGTATTTCAATATCATCATATGTTGTAACACACGTTACTGTTATTAGCAAATTAAGTCTACTTGAATAAGGTTACATTTAATATCTATGGCCAACATAAAAGCTGTGGCAAACCACACTTACGTGTGACAGCTAACTGTACTTGGATAGGGTTAATTAATGTGAATTTATACTACTTCACAATGTACGTGACATGCACTACTGCTCGTTCTTAATCTCTTAGTCTGTAGACAAAGCCTTTATTGAACTATCTGCTTTTTACTGTGAGCTATCGCTGTTCCATTGGAGGTCTCCACTGTTGTTCTTTCCCGTGGAGTCCTCCATTTCCTGGCAGGACATCCAGAAGATTAGAGAGGAAAAGAAAGAATAAAGGATTCTCTCTGCAATCAAGGAACAGGTAAGGAAGGGCAGAAAGAGTTCTGGTTCTTGGAGCTCTCAGGTGCAGTTTTCCTCTGCTGCATGAAGGCAAATAAAATTCCTCTTCCATTCTATTATCTCAGAGACACAAAAAGCAGGAGTGCACTGATCTGAACTGTAAGCCGTACTATGCTGGTCTTCCTTTGTTTTTCTGATGTAAAGAAAACATGCTGCCCATCCTCTTTCTTGTTGCTGTATTCCTGCATTCCCAGACTAGGGAGAGGAAGGAAAACATGGGAAGTGCTACATGTTCTCATGTTTGAGGAAAGAAAATGTTTATCTGAATGCATGAAAAGACGGTAACAATGTGGAGACAAGAGATGAGGCAGTTAGAAACACTTGAAGCTCACAATGAGGCAGTCACGTGAGATTGCACATAAGAAGCTACATGAGTATTTCTCCACGTAAAATGGGAGAAAAGTGAGACTTGTGCCTTTTTCTGGAGGTGGAATAGGTGTGATCTCTCCTAAGTAACACACTTCTTGCCTTCTTCTGAAGTCCATGAATTTGATTACGTTACATGAATTATCATTCTCCACAGGATTCAAATCTCGGCCTCACTTTCTGCTCTCCCTTTTCTGCAGCTCACATCCCTCTCTCCTGGCCTGACTTGTTATGCATACATACGAAACCCCTTCTGGATCTGCTACAGCACAGTAGTAGAGGGGAAAAAAAGCAAAACCAGTAATTTTTTAGTTACTTATTATATTAATTATAGCATATACTAGTTACAATAACAATAAATAACGCTAATATGTTGTACCTGTTATGTAATACAGAACCCTGAAAGAAACATCACACCATATCACCTTCTCTTCTGTAAATATGTTTGCTTCAACTTGACTAAACTGAAATTCAACCATTTATTATTATTATTATTTGTTTAAACAGGTAACATGAGCTTATTTACCCTTATGGACAGTAGCTCACCATTTTGGCAACATTTAAAGCTCTTAGGATTGATTGTATACCTAAAACATTGAATTTATCTCATTTTGTCTAAGCTACCTAAAACTTGCATAATTTGTGGGGACTTATTTCTTGAATATTTTCCTGAAGAGGAATGAATCATGCTCTGAAGGGGCCTATCTTTCTCCATTAACTAGAGTGGGAACCTGGACAACTATTGTAAACTAGATATGCACTTTTCAGATGGCTGAAGAAAGCTGAAATGAACCTCATCCATAATATTTTGACCTTACAGACACAATTTATTCTTCCTGTTGCCTTACAAAGCAGTCTTTTAAAAACTTCAGTATAAACTGAAGACCTGAAATTATATCCTACTAAATTAAAAAAAAAAGGTGTGTTAAATAAACAAACGTGTTTTTACCTGCGCACAAGCTGAGATAACGTCATATGTACAGCAATAGAAAACATTTCCTCCAGAGTATACCGTTTTGTTCTTAAGAAGGAATTAAGGACATATGTTGTGGGGGGGGGGGGGGAAAGGACAGAGGTCTAGAAAAAGATATGTTGCTTTTTCATCTAATATCAATATCAAAGTATTCAATTATATACTGACAGAGAATTTGCCTTTAAAGACACTTACAATACCATGTTTTCTCTTGTGTGCTTACGTGTAATTACTTTTGAAAACAAAAGAATAAGACTTCTCCAAAATGTACTTTGAAATACCTAAAATCATTGACACATTCAAATACTAGTAAATTAAACTAGGTTTTCCTTCAATTAATGAGATTCAACAACTATAATGAACAGAAGGTATTCAATACAAAGTAAGTATCCATAAGGCAAGAAGTGTTAAATTATGATGAGCTATTGGTGCTACAAGTTTCTAGGGCACTAACTGGCTCAAAGCACCCCTGCTTCTAACCAGAGAAGCAGGTTCACTAATGGTTCACTGATGCTTGCTGAGTTGTGTCTTATTGTGCTGCTAAGGTATGTTCTTACCATACACAGATCACATTCAGCTGCCGCTTTAAGGACAAGTTGTTGGATATAATTTTATCCAATCTTACAGCATACAATGTGTAACTATTAGTGAGAACACACTTCACAAATATTATCTTTTTTTTTGTGTTCCGTTCAGTATGGAGAACGTTGCCTAAAGTTCAGTCAGAAAACTGATTGTATGCTGAATAAGAAATGGTAAGTGATTTGCCCAGTATAAAAAAAAAAAATCAGACATCACAGATTGGACTGTTCAATGTCAACATGCACGTTCTTTCATTTAGTTTCATTTAGTTCCTATAAAATGAGGGTACAAGAACACTTAGAAAAACAGACAGAATAATAATAAGGCCAAATGAGGGAAAAAAAAAGAACTTGTGAAAGCTAGAGAAAAGTACAGAAGAAAAATAGAAATACATAAGAAAAAAAAATTACAAACCAAGACAACAGCATATACACTGAATGGAAAAAAACCCGACACTATTATACATATGATCAAGATGACATGTTTTCTAAAACCTGTGGCATGCTGGCAAGCTTTGGAATTCTTCATGGCTTATCATTTTCCATTTAGATCGTGACAGCACATTTAAAAAAGAAAAATGCCTCTAGTCCTGTGACATTTTCTTAAGACTTACTATTTTTTTTTTTTTTTTCATTTTTTTGCAAGAAGGTCAGTCTCAAAGTTTTGAGTGAAAATATAGCTTTTGCTTTCAAATATTGCCAATGGTATTTCTAAATCAAGGAAAGGAAATTGAAATGATAATATAGCCCTAGTAGAACAGTTTGTCAAAAAATACAGATAGATGGCTATAAGCAATAACTATATATTATTTCACAGATTAAGAGTGAAAAGACCAAGAACACTGACTAGAGTGCAAATAAGAAACCTGTAATTTATTTAATCTGAAGAAAATTTGCATGGAAAAGCTTACTGATAAGTTAGGTAATATATTTTTTGATGTATAAGTACACCATTGTTTCAAAATATCCTGCTAAAACACATTTATTATTACGTGTAGGACATTTTCTTATATTATTTCCGTCCTACATGTAGTCTTTCTTAACCACTAAGGTAGGTCTTTGGTCACTAGTAATGTTTTTTAATTAGGTATTTTTCTGGTATCTAACACAACACAGCTTAAATCTGTGCTAATGCCTCCCATATCCATTAGTGATTAATGCTATAATCATTATATGCAGAATATAGTGCAGATGACAGGCTTGTGTTTCATATCTGCTTTGCACATGCTGTGTTTCTTTTACCAAGCCAATAGGCAAAGCTTGAGAGCTTAAACGCTGATGATACCAGATAAATTATTGCTACTGATACTAAGTGATCCTGTAAGATGACTAAGCAGGTCCTTATCTAGCATGGGTTTAACTTTACAACTGTATTGGCCAAAATCGCTATATGTTACCAATTAGAAAGCTTTTATCCCTTATACCCACAGATTTATTTACATTATATGACCTTTCTTTCATTTAGGATACAAGTTAGATTTTTTTTTTTTTATCTTATGGAAATGATGCATATGTTAACTATAAAAAGAATCTCCTTTCACAATTGCCAAAATGAGTTAACAAAGAATTTCAGCAAATGCTGTTTAAAAGAAAAACATTTACAAGGTTTATGAAATTTAGGAAAACAAGAGTAGGCATAAATACTTTTATTCATGCACAGAGCTGTGCAGGGATATGTGTCTGGAATTGTGATTTTCAATATATTCTTAAATTATTTTAAAAAAATCCAAGTAACAGTTACAAAATACATTGATGGCACTAGGTTGTCAAGTAAAAACAAGAATTACCTGAAAGACATTATTGTAATGAATAGTGATAAAATAGTAGATGAAATTTATTGTAAATTACTGCACATGAGGAAAAAAATAAACCCTCTTTATACTCACAATAATGGTATTTGAATTAGCTATTAACCACCCAGGACTGAGATCTTGAGGTTACAACAGGTAATTCCTGCGAAACATCAGTTCAGAGCTCAGTAGTGACCAAAAGGGAATAAAGTACTAGCAGTTATCCAGAAAGGAGAGAGAACAACAAGCAATTGTAACACAAATGTGAAAATCACAGGTGCAAGGGAACAGACATTTTGGCCTGCCCTCTGCAAAAACCACAAGTGAAACTAGAAAAGTATATAGAGAAGGATGAGCAAGGTAACAGCAATTGTGTAATGGCCTCCTTCGCATCATGAATAGATCTGAATTCATTCTGCAAAGGGGATTATTAAGGGGCAAATATGATAGGAAACTATAAAATCGTAAGAGGTATGGAGAAATTGAAAAGGAGATTATTTTTACACTCCTTTCAAATGTAAGAATTGGAGAGCATCAAGTGAAAAAAGACAATAGCACGTTTAAAACTGGGAACATTTCTTTACACAACACATGCTTAAGGAGTGGAAGTGCTTACTACAGGATGTCATAAATGCTAAACCTAAATGGGATAAAAAAGCAGTTTTGTAAATTAATGGAAGAACTCATGAGGGGCTACTAGAAACAAGTGGACTATGTATAGATCAGCAGCTGCTTAGTCATAGATTAATGGAGCCTGAGAAAGTACTTCTGAGAACCATCAGTAAGCATTGTCCTAAGATTATATTATACCTGATGGCCACATCTATTGCTGCTAAAAGGACACTGTGTTGGGCAGACCCTTGTTTTCTGTCCTGGTATTATGATTCTTATGGTCCAGGTCTATCTGATTTACTTAGGTCTAAGTTCTAATCAGTATGCACCTGACTAAGTTTGCAGACTTCATGATTTTAATACGAATACTGACACACTCAGACTTCAGCTGTCTGAGTAATGTCAGTCATTTTTAATGTAGGTAACTATAAGCATATTCTTTTAAGAATTTTTTTAAAGGTATCAAGTTTCAAAATCTGAAATTATTTCGATTCTGTTATACATAGCATAGGATATTGGTGTCTTTAAGCAGAAAGGAGTATGAACTCAACCAAAAATAACAGGATCGAAGATGTTTATACTCCACTTAACTCATTTTATATGCACATTACAATCACATATGTTGCAGATAGCATAACATCATTTCCGTATTTGACTACACTACTGACAGACTTAATTTTCTCAAATGGTATTAAAAAATCCAGAAGACTTTGATCTTAGTAACTGGTAATTTACAAACATTAAAAATAGATACCTGATTGAATACCTTAAAATCTATTACATAGAACACATACAATCACACTTTGATCTTTTTTTCTCTACCAGACATTGGACATTACCTAAACTGATAACAGCAATGAACCTAACTATGCCATATAATTAGTGTCTTTAAAAAAATATATTCTCTAATAAAGATTATACTTGCAAACAGTAACGCTGTAAAGATTTTTGTTTGTTGTATGTTATACAATATATATCTGATATATCATATATATATCAGAAACAAATATTGTCGTATTTGTTCCTAATATTTATTTTAAAGAGCTATGAGGAATTCACAACATGGTTGAGGAAAAGTGTAGCAGACTCTTAGTTTGCCTCCTTTAACAAGAAAATTTATTTGTTTCCAGTGAGTTACATTCGGGGAGAACAAAGTAAACTTGGATTATAGCTGTAGTAAGTATAAAATTTAACACTTTGAATAGGATCCAGGAAACATTAGTATAACAGTTATACGGCCTTATTTTGAAAAATAAAGAGAGAATGCAATATGATTAGTCTAGAATAAGCCCTCATTTTTAATTATGAAGTCTGTTTTGGTTTGGTTTGGTTCGGTTTCTTTTTTTAATACAATAATATTTGGAGGAACAGTGTCCACAAAATAACTAAAAAATAAATTATGAACATGAGTTATTGTTAAATTTAAAAATCAAAACCATACAGGGTCCTATCTAGTCTTTATTAGAAGTTATATTTAAGCAGGAGAAAAATTTTAATTATTTCCCTCTTATTCAATTTCATTTCTAATTAGTTGGATGAAACTATAAAAAACTATTCATAACTGCAGAAACCAAGAAAAAGAGAAATACTAGTTATTGGAAAAAAGTTATATAATAAAATCACATTATCTTCTTTCATATATTAAGGACATATAAAAAATCAGTGAAAGCTTTTCTAAATAAGGTACAGAATTTGAAGGTCATTTCCCAAGAAGGTCATTCTCTGAAGCATTTGTATTCATATGATTATAACCCACATTGTGATCACCCAACTTTAATTCCCCACAGTCTAATTACAGTCCTAGTCAATAGAAAACTAAAAAAAAACCCAACCAAACAAAACATTGATAGATTGATTTAAGATAGCTTTAAAAGTGTATTCTTAATAGGAATTTTCCTAGTTATTATTATAATTGGTAAGAAAATATTGCTAACAAGAAATTCAGTGATCAAATGCCTTTCAAGGCTTACTGAATATGGTATTCGCAGTTTTAGACGCTTAATATCTCTAAATTAGAGTTCTATTAAATTAATATTAGGTTAACTGAGCCAGCCTTAAATTGAAGAAATTGTCTGTCTTTTTACAGTGGTTTTAGAAATACTTTATGTCAATTTGCTTTTAATTTCTCAGTAAAGTTGTTAAAGTTGGATGGGAGGAATTTTCATGTAAGTACTTAGCCAGAGAGAAATCACTGGTAAACTCTTGCCCTATAGCGGCCTGCCAGAATATGGTATTTATTTAATTTAGGCATTCATCTTTGTAAATTAAATGGATTTGAAGTACTAGAGACATATTCTGATCTTATGTTTTAGTTTAAGTTAAAATATGTATTCGTATTTTTGCTAAGAGTATTGGCCATGAGAATTAAAGCAAGGAGAATAAGTAAATGTGAGACAATCATTGAAGATAATGAAGGGGAGGGGAATGTTTCTTTTCTTAATACTAGGTACTAACATATTCTTATCGCTATATTGTCACTTCTACTTTATTGTTCCATTTCTTAATAATCTCAGATCACCTTGACAATCCTGGGTTTTGAGGCATAATAGTCATAGTCCAACACTCCTATTAATTTAAAATGTCTCTACTCTGCTTTTGTTCAAAAACTTTTCTTCAGATGCTAAAGTTAAAATGAACTTATTTCCTTCTCTTCAGACTCTTCTTTAAATAAAAGACAATTATTTACAATTATAATATGTAAGCAGTCAGGACACTCTGAAAGAGAAAACAGTTAGGTGGCACTCTTCTCTTTAGACCCAGTAATTGTAGCCTACAGCTGGTTAAAGTTTTTTTTTATAGTCTCCTGCAGTTGATGTGTGAACAGGATGGAGGAAAAAAAAAATCCAAGGCTGTATAGCTAACAACTACTGGCATTTATTTTATGTTGAAAAAGCTACTGCTCAGAAATTATTCTGAGACCAGTTGCATGCATTGCATGCTCTGGGGTCACTTCATTTATTCATTTTATGAACAAAAATAAGTGGAAGACATTAGAAGAAGCAGAGTGTAGAAGGCCATTGCCCTGCTACTACAAAGGTGTTCTGAGCTGTGGCAGCATCTCGGAAATGTGAAGATCTTGTTAATCTTGAGCATAGGCAGCATTTTCTAGTCCTGCTTCATTGCTTTCTTACAAAATTGCTTATTTGCTTTTAGAAAACGAATCTGAATCACACTTTCAAAGCATGTGACTGTCTAAGCAGGTTTTATAGAAAGAAAAAGATGGTAAAACATCTGAATTTTTGTCTGTTGCTTATGTCTCTGAACTGAAGAAGAAATAAAACACCTGCAATTTTTTTGTAAATTTACAATTAAGTAAAAAAATCTTATTAAGATATCAGGTTTAATTCAAGCTATTTTATTAAATAACAAGGCTTCTAGATTTAATGGAAAAGTCACTTTGAAAAGGCTGCTTGGTTCTTCAATCACCTCTCAGCTAATTCAGAGCTACTAATTAAAAGTACAACAGCTTTCTGAGTATAATAATTATCTTTTATTACCCTATCAGTAAATGTTATTGTTTAGGTCGGGTGATTCATCAGTTCATTCATCTGAACCAAACTATCGCTTCAGGTGAATTATGTGGATGAAATTAATATTCAAATAATTATTTTTTCTTTTCATTAGTAGGCAAAATCAAAACATTTCCCCATAGAAAGTAAGAAAATAAACTAGGAAACACTGAAAAATTCCTTCAATTATCCAAAGGTACATAGAGAAAACCTGTGAAAGAAAACAATAAAAATATTCCAGACATTCAATAGCTGTAAACAGGAGAAACAGGATTTCATCAGTAGGGTCCCTAAAGTAGATGTAATCATTTATCACAGTTTCCACTCCGGCAACAGATGTTCTGCCAGTCTGCCTGAGTCCATAACTGAAATGTGAACTCAAAACTTAGGGAATGTTTCAAAGTGAAATGTTCCACAAGCTGAATGAGAAACTTTCATTTGTGGAGAAAGTAAATCTTGCGTAAGATTTTATTTTTTTCTTAGCAGAAAATCAGCACAGAAGTGGTAGAGAATGCATCCTAAATACGATGAGAACGTTATTATTGAGTTTTTATATTTCTCAAAATTACTGTATTTTCATTATTTTAATTTATAAATGTTACAATAATTAATAGTAATAAATATTATAAAGTAGTAGAAATTCATGATTCTCTAATTCATGTTAGCTGCTCTGCATTTATTGAAGTGATATGAGTGAAACTGCTTTATAATCCTGAGTAGTGGAAATTGTCTTCATCTACAGTCAAAATATTAGAATACCTTGTCTTTCATAGAATTACAGAATGGTTGAGGTTGGAAGGGACCACCAGGGGTCATCTAGTGCAATCTCCCTGCTTAAAGAGGGTCACCTAGAGTACATTACTTATGAGTCCACAACCTCTCCAATCTCAGTCACCCTCACAATAAAGTTCTTTCTTATGTTCAGGTGCAACTTCCTATGTTTAAGTAGTTCACGCCTGTTGCTTCTCATCCTGTTGCCTGGCACCTCCAAGGAGTATGGCCCTAACCTTTTGACACCCTCCCTTTATATACTTACATACGTTGCTCAGATTCCCCCATCTTGAGCTGCCTTTTCTCTGGGTTAAACAGGCCCATCTCACTCAGCCTTTCCTCAAACAAGAAATGCTCCAGACTCTTAATTATTATAGTAGCCCTTTTCTGGATTTGCTCCAGGAGCTCCATATCTCTCTTGTGTTGGAGAGCCCAGAACTGGACACAGTACTCCAGGTGAGGAGTTCTCACCAGGGCTGAATAGAGAAGGAAGATTACCTCCCTCAGCCTGCTGGCAATGCTCTTCCTAGTGCAGCCCAGGATACCACTGGCCTTCTTGGCCACAAGGGCACATTGCTGGCTCATGGACAACTTGTCCACCGGGACTCTCGGGTCCTTCTCCACAGAGCTACATTCCAGCAGGTCAGCCCCGAGCCTGTACTACTGCATGGAGTTATTCCTTCCCAGGTGCAGGACTGCACACTTGCCTTTCTTGCATTTCAGATGCTCCTCCCTACCCATCTCACCAGCCTGTCTAGATCCTCCTGAATGACAGCACAGCACTCTGGGCTATCAGCCACTCCTCCCAGATTTGTATCATCAGAATACTTGCTTTCATAGATGTGTACTAGACCCAGTATTAAGCCTTGGGGCACGCTGCTACTTACAGCTCTCCAACTCAACTCTGCCATTGATTGCAACCTTCTGAGACCTGCCACTCAGCCAGTCCTAAATACACCTCACCATCCACTCACCCAGCCCGCACTTCGTGAGCTTGCCTATGAGGATGTCATGGAAGACAGTGTCGAAAGCCTTGCTGAAATCCAGGTAGACAACATCCACTACTGTCCCCTTATTTATGCAGCCAGTTGTCCCAGTGCAGAAGGCAATCAGCTTGGTTAAACATGATTTCCCTTTGGTGAATCCATACTGACTACTTCTGATCACCTTATTTTCCACGTGCTGGAGATGGCCTCCAGAATGAACTGTTTCATCATCTTTCCAGGGGCTGAGGTGAGGCTGATTGCCTGTAGTTCCCAGGATCCTCCTTCTTGCCCTTTTTCAAGACTGGAACGACATTTCTTCTAGGCAGCTATCCTGGCTGCCACCACCTTTCAAAGATGATCAAGAGTAGTCTAGCAGTGATGTCCATCAGCTCCCTCAGCACTCGTGGGTGCATCCCAGCAGGGCCCATGGGCTTGTGGACGTCAAGTTTGTCTAAATGATCTGTAACCAAATCCTCTTCAACCAAGGGAAATAATTTCCTTCTCCAGACCTTCTCCCTGGTCTCCCGGGTCAGGAATAACTGAGGGGTGGCCTTGGCATTGAAGACTGAAGCAAAGGCAGCATTCACTGCTTCTGTGTCCTCCATTGCCAAGGTCCCTGCTCCATTCATAGCAGGCCCACAGTTTCCCAAGTTTTCCTTCTATTATTTATGTATTTGAAGAAGCCCTTTTTGTCCTTAGCCAAATAGAATTCTAAATGGGCTTTGGCTCTCCTCATCACATTTCTGCATACTCTGACAACGTCCTTTCAGCTGAGGATTTTAGTACACATTTCAGTACATATACCAATTACTTGAATTTGCAATACTAAAAGCTTCACTCGAGAACAAAACCATGTGACTTACATTTCTGAGGTATTTTCTAGTGCACCTCCTATTTCGGTTCAGAGCCTAATCTTCTAAACTACCATAAAAATCATTAGATGCTAAAATTTAGACACCTTCTTCACCCATGAGATGAAAAGAAAATTTATTCTCATTGGATGCAACATAAAAATGTTAAATCTTAGCATGAGCTAAGACTTCATAGATCTGGTTTTAGACAGTATGACAGGAAATGAAACCACCGGAGTAATGAGATTGAAAAATCTCAGTGATAGTATGACACAACCTTAGGTTGCAATTACATCAAAACTTTCAGTCATACACAGTCCCCCCTCCCCACTTCCACCCCCCCAAAAAAAAGCTCACAGAAGGAATATTTTGAGCTTCAGAAAGTCCAAAAGGAACCATCCAAACCACCTAAGAACCTTAGTGATGCATATGTGCAGCATATTTATGATGTAGTGACAGATAATATGGAAAAATTTAAGGACAGCTATTAAAATTACAAGAAAATTGAAATATCACGTTAAAGTACAGATTGGGAGTCCTTTGAAATGCTAAGAACATTTCTATTTTATTGATAGCTAAATTAATAAATAAGCCCAAACCCAAAATTTAAGTACCTATACAGTTCACAACTGAAAAAACACAGATGAACCTTGTGAAATAGTTACCCTAAGGTGGAAATTGCATGTATGGCATCAGACATATCAAACATTTGGTGCAAGTATTCTGTATCCCTGCATGTCTGAGACTTACCTGGAATCCTGACACTTATGTATACCATTTCCACCTAACGAAAACTCCTTAACTCAGAACAGCAGAACTTTAAGAATTTTTCTTTTTAGATAACTATAAATAATAATCGCATACAAACAGCAAACAGCTAAATAAACTAACCTTTCTTCAGTAAAATAGAGCACTCAGAGATTTTGTTCTAAGAGTGCGGAATAATTACCCATTTTGCAGTCACAACTGCAATTGGAAGAAACACAAAGTAAAGTTAAGTGAGGACTGCAAACACCTTTATCTTTGTTTTCTAAACATAGGTATTTACAGGGAAATTGCTAAGAGTAATCCTGAATCTTTGAAGAATATCTGAGCCAATACAGATGAGCGAGAGATACTTGATACTCAGTTACTTGAGAGAGGAATGGTTTATATCCAAAGGAATATAACAAAGAGGGAAGGTGGTAAGTATGGATTATAACTACATGAGCAGGGCCTAATATTGAAAATTTTTATAAATAGAAAACTTCTGTGGAAGGATTTTTGAGGTTCCTTGATCCTAGCCTGATCCTAATGAACTCCTTCCCTGAAATAAAGCAGACTACCTCAAGATGGAAATTTGGTACCCTATCAGACAAACTGTAGCTTATTCTAAATAGAAGCACTGTTAGCCTTCCTAGTTGTCTGGGATTTTATGTAGCCATATATGCAAAATTAATGTCTCCAGAAGAATCATAAGCTGTAACAGCTCTTTTTTTCCATCAGGAAAGATTGATGTAACCACTTTCCCTTAATTGTCTTGTTATCTGTAATTCCTAGGAATGCACAGCAGAACTTTAAGTTTCCACAGTCTAGCTAATCCTTGAAGTATCCTCTCCAGAGAGAGATTACCTGCTCTCTTCCTGGCTTCATATGCAGCTAGGTGAATTCTTAGGTGGACTGTGGCCTTGTTCCAACAGGAGAAAAAAGGAAGACCCCACACTGCTCAGGCTTAAATAGCAAGAAAGCATTTTCTTCATTCATACAGAGATTAAGAATAAAAATTACACCTTCATAATTAATATAACCTTATGTTAGAAGGATCTAATAAATGGTAGTGCAAGCTTTTGGTATTATACTGCTAAAGTGCTTCAATCCTTTTCTAAGAAGTGAACCCAACGAACAACCAGAAGTGTTTAGACAATCTGCAACTGCACTCAGTCTCCTCCTCAGGATAATAACACATATTGGAAAGCATGTAAGTGACAAATGTAATGTAGTCTGTCCTCTGTCATTCAGAATCAGGAACCCAGGCTAATTTCATCTATTTTACTAACAGCCTTTTTCGTGAACAAGGTCTAATGAAGATATATTCGGAGCAGCTGCAGTCACACTACTCAGTAAAAAAGAAAAAAATCTTTCATGAATTCAGTGGCTTTACAGTCAAATTATTTTACTTTTTGCAAAGCCATGAATTTCTTCAAAGACCACAGATGTAGTCTTATCATCATTCCACTTTGTTATTAGGCTGTTAAAAGGACAGCTATACTGTTGCCATATCTTTACAGTCAAACTCAATAGCTTGAGCTATTTAGTGGTCTGTGTTAAATTGGTAATTCTTATATTCAAAATCATCATTAATATTTGAGCCAAAACTAATCATTTTTATTGAAAAAATCTAAAAGCAGCATTGAAAAAGTGACTTCAAATCATATGAAGCAACTAAGATAGTTACTTCATGAAACAGTTCACATGATATGCTTCAAATTTTATTTAAAAAATACATTGAGTAGATTGATCTTTAAAAGTCACCCTATGGTAACTTTTTTATTGGCTTCTGCTCACTTGGCAAGCGTGTTAAGCACTGAACCAGTGAATTAAATATTCCCCTGCTGTGAGTTTGTATATATAAAACCTTCCTCTCATAAACCTGGGACATTCATAGGTAAGTGGAAAGTGATGTGAAATGACTGTCTGGTACTTCTTTAAATTATATAGGCAGCATCTGAATGACATAAACTTGGCCTTGAATTAGAAATGCTATACCAGAAAACCGAAGTACCATACTCATAACTAGTTGTCATGCTAAACTAAATTGAATGTCATTAAATTTCTGGATTAAGTGATTCACCTTTTTAAAAAGATTTTCATATTTAAATGAAGTGTCTTGTGATACAGTCAGCTTTTCTGTCTTTATGCCAAATTCTTGGAAACACACACAGAAAAAGTTGAAGATTTTGTCTTAAAAAAATACAGTTTTTTTAAATTAACTGGAAAAAAAAAAAAGTATTTTTCAAAATGCACAAATAAATAATGGTCACTTCATGTGCCTTTGAAGGCATTCTCTTTTCAGGAAGGAAAGGTGGGCTGACTTACTTTTTATAAAATACATAGTACAACTGGATTGTTGTCCCTTTCCCCTGAAATTAGTGTCTTTAAGACTTTATACAGTTGGGCATACAAGCATTTGGAGCAGTCTTTGTGGTTTCACTCAATTTTGCCGACAAGTAATCATTATTTGGACACTGCAGTCACACTGACTTAGAAGTCATTGTTTGTATGAAAAGAGGGTAGGAAAAGGAGTAAGATTCCTGGCTATGTTAGCATTTTGATATTTCAGATCATCCTCTATCATCTCTACCTCCTATTCAGCAAAGCGTTGGTTACTTCAATAATTGCTTAGTTCATGGTTAAAAACACTAAAGCTAGATGGTCAGCCAGACATTTCCATCCATTTTAATTTAAGATGGAGAGTTAAATCCTCCACATTTTAAAAATGTCAGTCCATATATGTCTGCCAAATTTCTTAAATGAAAGTAAGATGTACACAGCAGTGATGCTGGATCCAAGTTATGAAAAGTAAATGTTTTACTGCAAGGCTGCTAAGTATTATCATAAATACCATTTGGTTCTTATTACTTCTTGATACGAGGTCATCATTTGACACATTCTGCTACTTATGATCTGTCCTTGCCTATCTTTTTTTCTTCCTAAATGTAAACTGAGTTTGAAATAAAATCAATCAGTACTGAAATAACTCTAGTGTGACATAGCTTTTAAGCTGTCTAACAGTTCTAGATGCAGTGAGCTGTTTAACACAAAACACATGTTGACAACATTGTTTGCTCAATTTGTGTCTACACTGGCAGAATAAAAGTTTACATGTACCTTCCAACAGTTCCAAAAAAATTACTTTCTACTTTTTCAAGGACAATAATAATAATAACAACAATAATAATAATAATATAGCACCACCACCAAAACTCTGCTGTTTGGCTCTCTTTGTTTCTTCTGCCCCTTATTTACAATAATTGAGGGCTACTGCATAACACAGATATTCAAGAAAAAAACACAAAGAAAAAATGAAAATGGTATATCTATATGATAGAAACGTGTCTGTGAATACAAGGCAGTTACTTAGGAATTAAAGAGAACAGTGGATTTTAACTACCCTGTTTATAGTAAGGAGACTGGGTCTACCTTCATTGCCAAAATGTTAAGAAATCTTGTCCCAGGATGTCATCCTTGTCAATAAAGTGCTTGTAAATATTATATCTTATTGTAAATGTATAGCAAATGTACAGTCTCCATGGAAACTAGACATTTTCCCAATGATATACATGTTTTTTAGCTTCTTTGTAAGAAAAAAGAGCTCTGATTTAAATTTCGTATTTTTGATGGCCTCTTAGAATTGATACTTAATTTTCTGATAGCGTAGCTCATAAACCATGCTTACATGTCTTACTGTATATGGTCAATCTTTCTGCTTTAAAAAAAAAGCCATTTTCTGAAGCAAGCTGATATGACATTAATTTTGCTGTTAAAAATACTAACTTAAATAGAAGTATAGGCAATGCCAGTATGCAGAGCAGAGCATACACATTAATTCATGGGCAACAGGAAAACAAAATACAATCTTAAACATCTATGATTTAATTGCAAACAGTGCTGGATTTCGGCATTGAGCAATCATTACACCATTTATAAATATCAGTGGGAGAGTGTCAAAGAAGATGACTCTTCCATGTTTACAGAAGGTTTTGCTGGTGGCATACTGTGTGCTTTTGTGCATCATTTATCTTCTAGCTTAAACCTGTCATGGTATGAAATATTGCAACTGTGATTCTGCATGACAGAATAATGAAACATTGAAAAAAAGTCCACGCTGCAATGATTTTTCCACAGAATTTGGGGCTTGAGAACCTGAAAAGCTGCCCATGAAATAGCTTTTCTTTTCACTCCACCAAAACCTAATGTAGGCCAATGAGTTCCCTTCCGCATACTGAATATGCTATTCCATTTAGCTTTTTTTTTTTTTTTAAATTCTGTGCTCTATTACAAAATCTCATATACCGTATTGGATGCCAAAATAGTTCCTGAAGAGGTTGCATTCACCGAGTACTTGAATGCTGTATTTCACATTGAAAGTTGGAGCCACAGGAAAGATTGTGAAAGCATTTTTTTGCTATTTTCTGTAGGGAAATTACTTTAAATTATCTCATGTCAGCAGATTTGCTGGAGTTCCCCTCCATTCCCTAAAAAGCTTGTTTCAACTCTTTTGTGCATATTCTCTGACTGTGTCATGATGCACATTAGCAAGTGAATTCAAGATGAAATCTGGTGTCTGTATTCATACAGGCCAGCATTTTTGGAGACCATCTTGTCAGTGAGTGATCCCTCCACAAGCCATATCAAGCACTGCAAGGAAAGACTCTTTTCTCAATGCAATGTCTTCCATCAGGACCCAAAATAATAGAGTTAAAGCAAGTAATTTCTAAAACTGATCTTAAAAAGAGCTCAGCATTAAAAATTTATGGCTATCCTTCTCTGTAATTGTACTCGAATACATTGTGATGAAATAGAGATGAAAGCTGTTATATAAAACACATTCATTACACAAATATTTAAAATTTCAGACAGACAAATAATTATCTTGAGTTTAGAAAACACAGGTTAAGTAGATTGTCAGTATTACTTTGACTTTCTTAATGGTTGTTAGTGTAATAATCTTACTAATGATAGATTAGAGAAAGAGCATGGGTCAGAAAAAAAACCATATTAATATCTTTCAAAAAAAAAAAAGGCAAAAAAAAAAAAGCAAAACCCGTCAATGTGTAATTCAAACAAAGATTCATATTTTAAAATTTGAACTTTTGAAAGCAGCTAAAATGGAAATACTTGTTTTGACCTATTCAATTTGTCATGTTATCCTCCTTTGAATGGTATACTGTTTTTTACCTTTCTTTTTCAACACACAAGTATTTCTCATTACCAGGTATGATTTTTACCTTTCTCTTTCAACACACAAGCATTCCTGTTTTCTGTATTCACAAAAGTGAATTAAATACTTCCATGATATATTCTGCAGGTACCTAGCGTAGCTATCAAAATATGCTGCTTAAACACAAGAAAGAGAGTAAAGGTCCACCCTGAGGTAGGACAGACAAATTGCTCGAGAGAAATGACAGATGCTTTGTCATAATTATATCCCTAATACGTCACTGAATCCTGGTATGGTATGGCAGAGTTAATCATATCTAAACCATGACCTTCCTTCTTCTTATCAGCATTTTCCACAATTTTTTTTTTTTTTTTTTTTTTACTTTGTATAAGCAATATGAAAGGGACAAATAGATTTCTTCAATACTGTTCTTAACATGCTTAGTGTGTAAAGAAAATGAGTATTTGTCAACTTATTCCAAGTAACTACGCAGAACAGTGGGATTTTTCCCTGTCTTCATGTCTTATTTTGGGAATTCTGTCTTTATTTCCAGAAATCACAAAATTACTTTTCCATTCAGAATGCCAAAGATACGAAGTACAGAGCAGTAACATTTTAAATCCTCTACTGTAGTTGATTTTAATTCCTTAAACGTTGACACCTGTGTCATAAAGTATCAGATATGATACAAATGGGAGGACATAATCTTTCCAGTTTATCTAAAACAAATTAGCTAGGTCAAAAGCATATGCTTGTAACAGCTAGAAACAAATCAATAATTGTCCAAAAGTGTTTCATCTTTTCTGAATGTTGTAGAGGACTAAGCACAGATTCCTATGGCTTAGGAGACAATACTTTTAAAAACCTATTTGGTAGTAGCCTATGCATCTCTATGGTATACATAGGAAGAAATTAATTGGATGTCAGGGGAGTTCAGTCATCCTGAGTATGGCAGATGGATATACAGCAGTTCAAGCATTGTCTTTAATTTGGATAAAATGTTTGCAGAATCAACATGAAGGAAGATTAATATATACCCATCCCCATCCCCAGGCACCTGTTATTTGACAAACTGAAATGTGAGCAGTGGGTCAGAATAAAGTCCTACTTATTCAAGCACAAATCTGAAGCACAGATATTTAAAGAATAAATGATATTCACTATGTGGCATACTGCTTACAAAAGAGTCAAACTGAACAACAAACTATCGGCTGTCATTATAGGCATTGTTTAATAATAAAGTGAGATAAAATAATTCATAAATCCAGGGAGATAAAATGGTGCTGTAAAAGCCCTGTCTTTGCATGGGACAGAAGACATTTTATATGATCCATCTAGTCATCAGAAAAAATGCTAGGATGGCAGTGAAGGTTTGATGGAGGGCCTGGGAATCTACAAAAACCTGATAGATGCATGCTGTTCTACTTTAATTCCTCAGGAACGACTATGCCATTGCCTCATGATGCAGAAAAGCCAAGGACTACGAGAGCAATACCAAACAGTTAAGGCAAATGTTCCTTCACCTGCTTATGTGGACCTACTGGAGCTACACTACACTTTCAAGAGTGTTGGCACATGATCTTGGGTGAAAAGAAACCTTAACTGGTACCACTAGTATATTTGACTAGCATCACTGCAATATGCTAAGTTACATGTTGGTTGCCCGAATGAGACAAAAATAAATTAACAGTAATTTCAAAAGATAATGGTAAATGTAAGAATTTTGAGAAAATAGTGCACTACAAAAATGGTAAAAAGTATAAACAGAAATATCAATTTAAAGGAGCTTTTTCATATTGGTATGTTTAGTATAAAGACAATTATACAAATCATCCAGAATTGTTGAAAGTATCCAAGCAACAAAAAAATACGAATGAGAGCAAATCTACTCACCAAATTCCTTAGGAACAGTGATAGAATAAACACAGTTGTGACCAACACTATAATTCTTGGGGTAGTTTGGTGACAATACAGTGCCTTCAGAGCCTGTTGACCGGCTTCCACAGGGTGCTAGAAAGTGAAGATAATCAGTTTTGAATAATATAATATTAGAAAAAAAATCAGCTTAAGTTTGTATGTTGGTATATGCTATTACAGTAAATTTTATTACACTTCTACACTAGATTAAATTTGTATACCTTGTGAAGTACTAAGTATGCACAACTTTCTCATGTGTCAAACAAGAATTGATGACACCCTTCCGCACACTAGTAAATTCTAGGCATGCTAATAGATACATAATACAAATACTAAGAAGGAGAAAAATGACTGCTATAGCTGAACCCAGGACAATAATGTACGGAAGTACTGAAATAAGAAAGTTAGGATTGCTTGACTGAGAATGATGTGCTTCATATCTCAATTATTTATAACATTATATAAAGTTATGAGCAAACACTCTATCATACAAGCATGATGTTTATTCTACCATTAATAAATATAATACTTTAGATAAAATGGAAAATAAATAACAATGCTATTTACTACAACGATGTGTGCTTCTAAGGTTAACAATAGAAGTTAACACTTGGCATTATTCAAAACTTTTAAGCTAGAAACTGTTTTTTCTTATTTTTCTTTGTGAGATATTCAGGTGCATTCAGATGTCGTAAGTGTTCAGTGTTTTCCTATGTCTTTTACCTGCTTCTCATACAGACTTTGTAATTTAGTAGTTTACTGCCAAGATTATGGCATCTTTTTAGAATATTTCTTCTAACCACCTTGGACCATAAAACATTTTTAACTGAGTTTAGTGATAATATGTCTCTTTAACAAATTTGTTTCCTCTGTTAAGACCTAAGTGACTTTTTAAAATAAGTATTACTCAATGTTTCATTTGCTAAACACCAAAAAAACCTGGGTTTTCCGGTATGCTCTCAAAACATTACTATATTTTGAATTATATTAAACAACAAAAAATATGGTTTTCTTACTATTATTTCAGAACGTTTTATCTCATTACTTGTCATACTAAACACAAGCTATTTATTAGTGTAGCCACAAATCACGTGTTTTCAGGCAACTTTAAGTTAATTCACACAAAATGTATGGTAGAGTATACCATGAAAAGAACACACCTTTCAATGCTAGCAACTTAATGCCTGATCGCTTTGAGCATGGATTTCTGTAATTTGCATTAACATGGGTTCCTTTCAGCATGGTGTAGGTGCAGTTTGACAGTCTGTGTACCTGAAAGAGGAGCAGATGGTACCCACTGCTCCAGTCTGCATATACAATTTGTAAATGATTTAATGGGCTAGCGTGAAAGTCATGGTATTTGAAATAGGTCAACAGAAGGATCTTGACTTTTGCTTGCACACTGTGTGTGTGCATGTCGTACATGTGGCACACATATCAGAGATGAGCATATCGGTCAGGACCCAGAACAGAACATAGTCTTGGTGATACTCAGTACAGCTTTGCTGATAGGCACCACTCTGGGATATGAAGTAAGCATGAAGACTAGCATACGTACATGGAATATTGCTCTCTATGGCTGAAAGAATAATCTTCCCACAATCTACCATCATGTGAGATATGAGAAATTCATGCTTTCTCGTGAAAATGTATTTAGGTAATAAAATAATTGTTACTTTTCGCCAAGAAGCAACAGAGTCTTGGCTGAGCCTCACACCCAGGGACTTATTTGACTTGAGTTATTTGCAAAACACAAACTAGAAACTCTTAACTGAATGTGGTATTTTTTCTGAAAACAGATCTATGTACAAGCTTGTAAGTACTCAAGACATCTATTCCAGATTTTGGATGAAACAGAAGAGAATATGTAAAATTTAAGCTACAAAAGCACCAAAACTAGAGAAGCAAGATTGCCAAAAAGCTTATTAATTCTCCCTAATCCCATTTCCTTTTTTACTGTTTGTGAATTGAATAAATGAGTTACTGTAATAAAGACCAATAATACTGTCCCACTCCAGCACTCCTATAATTTTTATACTTCCCTAATCAGAAGTTATAAAATAATATTCAAATTCAGGGTAAAATTAGGATTTAGAATCATAGAATCATAGAATCGTAAGGGTTGGAAAGGACCTTAAGATCATCTAGTTCCAACCCCGCTGCCATGGGCAGGGACACCTTGCCCTAAACCACGTGGTCCAAGGCTCTGTCCAACCTGGCCTTGAACACCGCCAGGTGTTCACAACCTCCCTGGGCAACCCATTCCAGTGCTTCACCACCCTCACTGGAAAGAACTTCTTCCTTGAATCTAATCTAAACTTCCTCTGTTTAAGTTTGAACCCATTACCCCTTGGCCTACCACTACAGTCCCTAAGGAAGAGTCCCTCCCCAGCATCCTTATAGGCCCCCTTCAGATACTGGAAGGCTGCTATGAGGTCACCACGCAGCCTTCTCTTCTCCAGGCTGAAAAGCCCCAACTCTCTCAGCCTGTCTTCATACGGGAGGTGCTCCAGCCCTCTTATCATCCTTCTGGCCCTCCTCTGGACTCACTCCAACAGCTCCATGTCCTTTTTATGTTGAGGACACCAGAACTGTACGCAGTACTCCAAGTGAGGTCTCACAAGAGCAGAGTAGAGAGGCAGGATCACCTCCTTCGACCTGCTGGTCACGCTTCTTTTGATGCAGCCCAGGATACGGTTGGCTTTCTGGGCTGCAAGCGCACACTGAAGCCAGCTCATGTTAAGCTTCTCGTCAACCAACACCCCCAAGTCCTTTTCTGCAGGGCTGCTCTGAATCTCTTCTCTGCCCAACCTGTAGCAGTGCCTGGGATTGCCCTGACCCAGGTGTAGGACCTTACACCTGGCTTGGTTAAACTTGATAAGGTTGGCATCGGCCCACCTCACAAGCGTGTCAAGGTCCCTCTGGATGGCATCCCTTCCCTCCAGTGTATCAACCGAACCACACAGCTTGGTGTCGTCGGCAAACTTGCTGAGGGCGCACTCAATCCCACTGTTCATGTCACCGACAAAGATGTTGAACAGGACCGGTCCCAACACCGATCCCTGAGGGACACCACTCGTTACAGGTTTCCAACTGGACATCGAGCCATTTACCACAACTCTTTGCGTGCGGCCATCGAGCCAGTTTTTCATCCACCGAGTGGTCCATCTATCAAATTGATGTCTCTCCAATTTAGAGACAAGGATGTCGTGCGGGACAGTGTCGAACGCTTTGCACAAGTCCAGGTAGATGACGTCAACTGCTCTGCCCCTGTCCATCAGTTCAGTGGCTCCATCATAGAAGGCCACCAAATTGGTCAGGCACGATTTCCCCTTAGTGAAGCCATGTTGGCTGTCACCAACCACCTCGTTGTTTTTCATGTGCCTTAGCATGTTTTCCAGGAGAAACTGCTCCAAGATTTTGCCAGGCACAGAGGTGAGACTGACTGGTCTGTAGTTCCCCGGGTCTTCCACCTTCCCCTTCTTGAAAATGGGGGTTATATTACCCTTCTTCCAGTCATGGGGAACCTCACCTGACTGCCAGGATTTTTCGAATATGACGGACAGTGGTTTAGCAACTTCATTCGCCAGCTCCTTCAGGACCCGTGGATGAATTTCATCAGGTCCCATGGACTTGTGCACGTTCAGGTTCTTAAGATGGTCTCGAACCTGATCCTCTCCTACAGTGGGCCTAAGGTCTTCGTTCTCACAGTCCCTGCAACTGCTTTCCAAGACTTTCATGGTGTGGTCAGAGCATTTGCTGGTGAAGACTGAGGCAAAGAAGTCATTAAGAACCTCAGCCTTCTCCAAATCCATGGTAGCCAGTTCTCCTGATAGCTTCTGGAGAGGGCCTACATTGTCCCTAGTCTGTCTTTTATTTGCTACGTATCTATAGAATCCTTTCCTGTTCTCTTTTACATCCCTTGCCAAACTTAATTCTAGCTGGGCCTTAGCTTTCCTAACCTGGTCCCTAGCTTCTCGGGCAATGCTCCTATATTCTTCCCAGGCCAGCTGTCCTCGCTTCCACCTTCTATAAACTTCTTTTTTCCCCTCTAAGTTTCCTCAGCAGCTCCTTGTCCATCCAGGGAGGTCTCCTGGCCCTCCTGCTGCACTTTCTTCTAATCGGGATGCAACACTCTTGAGCACGTAGCAGGTGATCCTTGAATACCGACCAGCAGTCTTGGGCCCCCCTGCCCTCTAGGACTGTATCCCATGAATCCTTACTAAGGAGGTTCCTGAAGAGGCCAAAGTCTGCTTTCTTGAAGTCCAGGGCAGTGAGCTTGCTGCATGCTCTTCTCACTGTCCTGAGGATCTCAAACTCAACCATCTCGTGATCACTAGAGCCAAGGCTGCCCTGGAGCATTACATTTCCAACCAGTCCCTCCCTGTTGGTGAGCACAAGGTCCAGCACGGCACCTCTCCTCGTCGGCTCCTCTATTGCTTGAAAGAGGAAGTTGTCTTCCACACAATTTCACTGAAGCCAATGCCATTGACACCAAAAGGGACAGAATTTCACCCTTAATTTTTAATAACATTTGTAGTAATAGCACACAATAGCAATGCTTAATAGTTACATATTTAGTTCTCAGCATATAGTGGACCATTACATATAAAGTATATGGACTTTTTATATCTCTATTCTTTTTTATTCCTACAAGTTATGCAAGTAAGCAAGGTTTTTGTGATTTTACAAAACCACTTATATGCTTAAAACAGAACAAAATTGAAAATACCCCAAGGATTTCTTGTAAAAATCATACATTTTTCCATAAATTCATTTAACATGCATGATTTTTCAAATAAAAATAAAATTTACTGCAAATTTTACAAGTCTTTATTTACTTCAGTGCAATGTCTTACACTGCAGATTGATATTAACAGTTCTGTATCTAAAGTGACTTTTGATACACTACAATGCTGTTGATGTTTTATTGACATTGTAACACTGTTTAATACCATAACATACTGTAATATCAGTGATGTTACCACAGCATTTTTTAAAGCTATGAAAACAGAGAAACTAAATATGTTTGTGTAGTACACAAGAATTTAAGAAAACTATTACATTTTCAAAGTACTAGTACTAGCACTTTGTACTAGTTCTACTGGTACTAGTTCTTGATTTCTCTGAGGTAGAATTATTATTTAACTATATATACATCTAGCAAAAATATTTCACAATATTTGAAAGGTAGTATTTTCACAGCTGGTGGGGGAAAAAAGGAAAAAAATCACACAAAATAATGTCATTGACAAAGGCACATAGATTTCCAGAAGTGATTAAACCCAGCAATTTTTGCAAATTAAAAAAAAAAAAGAAAATAAAATTTGGTACCTTCAATAATCTGTGAGTTCTCATTAATACTAAAGTCTGATTAAAACTATTTCAATGTCTCTAGAAGATGGAGACAATGCAATTTTCTTTTATAATTGATATTAATTAAAATGGCTATATGACATATCTCCTGAAACATCTAAACATTTTTCCACACATTGAATCCCATGAAAGCAACACACATCTGCACTGGTTATATAGCGGGCACATTATCTGGCCACATAACTGGACAAGAGACACAGTACAAGGCTGGAAGTGAGATTTCCAGCAGGGCTGTCTTAGGTGCAAAGTCTCCCAACAGAATTGCCTGCAGCCTATGCTACAATGTGCTCAGTACAAATTGGACCTAGAGGTGAACTATTTGTCACTCTGACATATGTAAAGTTCAATTTATAGCAACAACAAAAATGTATGTATTATTTCACAGTATGTTCTTTCACTTGGTATTCTCATTCTTGACTTTTTCATTCTTCCCTTTCTTAGTTTACCTATTCCCTTATGGTCTTTCCCATTGTTTTCCAACTGCTGCTATAATGACTCTCTGTCCTCACAAGATTCACATTCCTGGGTCTCAAAAACAAATAGTATAAAGTAATTTGAATCAAGATGTAAGCACACAGTTGACCTTTGCAATCTAAGAAAATATTTAACTTCATAGATCATTAGACGGTAAAGCATTTAGTTCTTACAGCAGTAAGACTGTCCTCCAAGACCTTCCTGAATGTATCAGAAAGGAGAAAGAGGCTTATTTGATATTTTAGTAAACCCATAGAGCTCACTGACTGTATTTCCTTTTTTACCCTTTGGGAAATGCTCACTTTAAATACCAGAAGTTTCAGGAATGGGAGATTTGACCATGATCATCACTAAACATTACTATTCAGAAATCAAAGATGAATCCAGGGACATGACACTATAGCTACAGTGAATTAAAAACATTAATTTAATACAAAAATAAAACATATTTTTGCCTCTGGAAAATATCTAGTATGGAATCGTTTGTTTGGATACAATAGTTCCACCAGAATTTTACCCATTTACTTTCACTTCTGCTTATTTCAGCTATGTACATCTCACTGCCTTTGAATCAGTTTTACAGTGCAGTGATTTATTTAATTTCCAAATAAACAGTTAAACATTAAAAACTGAAAGGTTGTAAAAATCAACATCTCATTATTATGCTGTTCATTGAAAGATCTACCTACAGTAAGAATTCTAACAGACACATCACTCCTACAAATGTAAACTGTGTTATTTAACACAAAAAAAGCAACAAATGCTGAGCACCATTTCTCTAGGAATGAAAAAAATACTGCAAAATAAAACACAGCAACAAACCAACAACAACAAAAAAAGTTCAAAAGGCAAATTATATTGTCTGATGTAATTCTCTGACAGTATTCCAGTATTTTTAACAATGTTCATTTAGACACTGAAATACTGTATCACTTTATTTCTGCTTTAGTTTATTGTCTGACATATACAAATACTACTCAGTATGCTGTCCTCGTCCTGCCTTCCAGAATCAGCAATGGAACACTAATGGAAGAGAAAGGGACTTGATTGTGGTAAGAATGTGATAAGAATCAGTGTGGTGACGTATTGCTCACTGTTTCCTTGAAACATTATTAAGCATTAGTGGGAAAAGTTCCTTTTCTCTGTGTGCTGAATTTGCTGTAATGGTATCTTGTCTTATAAAATAGCACTTCCGATAGCCCTTGAAAAAGCCCTATTGTAACAATGAAGTATCACCCACTCTGTTTCTTAAATTGGTAAGCTTTTTTATCAGGAAGATTACCCATCTTGATCATCGGTATTCATGCACCTTTGTCAAAGAACTAAATTCTACCTCTTTATGGCAATGCTTTACTAAATAGAGAATACAATATAAAATGCATTACCATCAGCAGTGATACCTTTACTCACATTTCAGCATACGTTAGTAAAAGAAACATAGATGATGACTGCACGGAGGCAAAATCACACAGCAGAACCACAGATCTTTGTAATCTACAACGAACTACCACTATAAAGTAAAATTTTTCTATAGCTACAGCAAAACAGTACAGGGTTAATAGACCCTGCCATATGCTTATTGCTCATGTGTTTTCCATTCCACCATGCCTTTGCAGTTTAATTAAAGAACCCACAAGGAAAAACTTCAGGAAAAGAACTGTGAAGAATGGACTATGTATGGATGAGAATCAATCTCAAATCTCTTCATCCTTTGAAGAGATGAGTATTTTTCCAACCAAGTATTTTTTTCTGCAGCTCGAAGCTTTTAATTCCTATTACTGCTTTAGGATTAAATACTTTCTAGGTCCTAAAGCTAAGATCCAGTTGAATTTAATTGCAATTACAGATTTAAGTGCCATATATTGCACCATCCATTTATAAGCAGCATTCCTCAGTGAAATCAATGGGGAATACTGCTTAAAAATGAATGACACAATATAGGTTTATGTCATGCAGATGAATTTGATTACACAGCTACAAATACAATAAAAAAATGAAGAATAACAGTGCATAAACTCTGTAAAAGGAGGAAAAACAGACCTTGAAGAACTGATAATGGGATACTGACTTTTTATCTAATGGGCCACTGTTTCATAAATCCAGACTAGGATACCTACTATTCAGTTGGTCTAAATGAGTAGGTTAAGCAAAAGTAATTTGGTGACATGATGTGTGATTTTAGAATTTAATATATTGTCATGGTTTAACTTCAGACTAAGAAACACACAGCTGCTCACTCATGCCACCCAGAAGGACTGGAGGAAGAGAATTGGAAGGGTACAAGTGAGAAAACTTGTGGGTTGAGATAAGAATAATTTAATAATGAGAAGGAAAGAAAAAACAAAAGGGAAAAGAGAAGAGAAAAAGGGAAAGGGAAAGAGAAAAAAGGGAAAGGGAAAGCGAAAAGGAAACGGAAAGGGAAAAGAAATTGTAATGAATAGGAAAATAACAAAGAGACAGAAATAAAACCCAAGATGAGTGATGCAAATGAGAACAATTGCTCACCACCAATGAACCAATGCCCAGCCAGTCCCTGACCAGCACCACCCCCCTCGACCCCCCAACCTTCCCCAAAGTTTATTAGTGAGCATGATGTCGTACAGTATGGAATATCCTGTGGGTCAGTTGGGGTCAGCTGTACCAGCTGCGTCTCCTCCCAACTTCTACTTGCTGGTGGGGTGGCGTGAGGAGCAGAAAAGGCCTTGACTCTGTGTAAGCACTGCTCAGCAGTGACTAAAACATTCTTGTGTTATCAACACTGTTTTCAGCACAAACCCAAAATATTGTCCCATGCTAGCTAATATGGAGAAAATTAACTCTACCCCAGCCCAAACAAGCACATATATTAAATAATTGTGTTTTTTCCTAGTCTGATATAATGTCACTCTATTTATCTTTTTTACTCCAAAGGATGAGATTTTCAGTTGTAATGATTTCTTGTAGTGGTTAAGTCAAGACTAATATATAGGTAACAAGAAAACGAATACAGTAACTGATTTATCACCACTGGGAAATAGAATAATTTTTAAAAAGCATGCAAAGGAAATCTTAACACATAAAAATGGTAGACAAATTTCTTCCAAACTTCCAAATTACAGATACTTTCATTGTGAATATCAGTGTGCAAATGTGAATGTGATGAAACACAGGATAGTATTTCATGTTGAAAGGTAAAAGTCAGAAAGCAAAATATGTTATGAATAAAGAAGTACAAAATGGGAGAACCCCTAAAAGGCAATTCTTCCAAAATTTAAAAAGTATACTAGCTTTTAATTAACAAAAAAAAAAAAAAAAATCCCCACCACAAAAAAACAAAAAACAACTGGAAGTTTGGAAATTTTCAGAAAGATGTTTGTTTAAGAAAATATGCCTTATAAGGAGAGAACCAAGAAACTAAAAATCTGTGTAGTTCAGCAGAGAAAGATAATTTGATGCATTTTAAGAAGGAAATTTCAAAAAGACAGTACCTCTTTTCAATAAAAAAGCAAAAGAAAATTTAGCAGAGGCTAAAGCTAACTTTCATCTAATGCTTTTGTTATTTTATATATAAAGTACAGATGAAAAAACGCAATTAATCGCACAAATTATTTCTATGTAAATTTATGTAACTGTTCATCAGCTTTTACCTCTAAAACCAACAAAACTAAAACCAAATCCAAATAACTTTGTTTCTTCAGTTTCCTTTCCTTGAAATCTTTAAAACAAAATTAAATGTTTTCCTGAAGGTATGAGGAGTACCTCATTTTAAACAGCTGAAGATGAGGTACGTTTTTACATTCAGGGGGAAAAAATGCAAAGGAGAATTGGGTTAGCCTAACTTTAGAAACAATGTTTGGTCTCAGTTTAATGACTAATGATTAATAAATTTCAATTATATTCCTTTTATCCTTATGAACTGTAATGCATACAGTTTTAAAAAGTTCTAAATAGTTTTCATTGATACCGAAATCATGTGTTGCTTAAAATTAGTTTACCAAATTTATCCATTTTAGCCAAGTGCATGTAAAGTCTGAAATGAACTTTCTGATATGAACTGAGATGTGGCAGAAGGTCAAATCCTACATTTTTCTCTGCTGTGGAATGTGATCACAGCTCATGGCACCTTCATAATATTGGCTGTTATCCAAATAGCCAAAATATCATCAATTTGCAAAATTATTGCTTTCTTATTGATTTTTCTTATATTTTTTTGAACAAATGCAATTAGCTGAAATTAAACGTATTTCTCTTCTGTCCTGGCTGACTTAATCCATGTCTGTTTTAGTTGGGAAGTAGAGTGCAAAAGTGTAAAAGCAAAATCCTGTGCTCCTATTTAAATTGTCAAAGTACTAAAGAGAAAATTAAAGAAAACGTGTAAAGTGAGAGTCCTGTTTTTCATAACCCAAAATCTTATTCTATATCATCTTTCCATTTCTAAAGGTCAGGGTGGAGCTACACATCTGGAATTATTTATTATCAAAGCCTGTGGCATTTAGATGTCAAAATATCTACTAATTAACCATAATCAGATATTATACATTTTTTTAATATAAATAAATGTTTATTGAATTAGTAATTTATTGATAAAACTAAAAAAGTAACCTGATTGAGATCAGGATGAGATCAAGCGTCTTGTTAAACCCCTGTTTAATAGACGCTAGCAAATTTTGAACCTAATATAGCCAAATTGCAGACAATTATTAATTCTTAATTTTTCTACTAGTAGTGCAACAAATAAATAGCTTTCTGTAAGAAAAATAATTCAACAGCTAGCAGTGGTATAAACTAATTCCCAGTGTCTAGACTCTTAAGTGATGTTTAATGTACTATATTTTGCTTCTTAACTCTTGAAGGAAACGCACGTGGCTCATGAAGGCCTCACTGAGTGATCACGCTGTCTTTCTGCAATAGGCAAAGACTTTTTTTAATGTCGCTTCCCTGTGGAACGAGGGACAGAATCTGAGTTCTCTCTGGCTTAGCGTTCCCAGGCAAGCTGGAGGATGGTGCGGTGTCTCTCCTCCTTCATGTTTCTCACTGCACCAGAGATCTCCGAATTCAGTTGATGAATGCACTAGAACTCGATCAGATAAATATCCAGGAGCCTGGCTCACTTCAGATACACTCACTGAACAAGGCTGCAGTTCCTTCATTTAGCTAATGTTTTATTTTCTCTTTGCCAATAAAATGGAGTTAAAGCAGCAGGCTCTGAGAATGGAGCCATCTAGTAAAAGGAAATGTTGTCTAGCAGATTTTGTGCTAGAATAAAAGTCTTTGCAGTGGAACAGTCTCTGCTGATAACAAACAGAGGTTCAATAGGTCTTTGAAGTCAGCCTGTGCCTCAGCACAGGTTCATTACTTTGAAAGAGCACACCAAAGTTATAGCTTTCACAGTTACTGAGAAACAGTAACTAAATAAAGATTTTACAATGCTTTTCAAGTCAACCATTTGCAGCAAAGCTTTGACATGATATTTAAGGAACTTCTGGAGGAAAACAAACAATCAATTTAAAACGATTTACTAACCAACATAATAAACGAATAAAAAAGTAAGAGAAAACTGGCAGTAATAGTTTTCTGGGGGAAACTGTTTAAGTCCTTCAAATCTATTTAGATAGCAAGAGGAAAAGAGCATTACATGACAGATGTGTAGAAGTAAAAATAAGTCAGAGATTAACAAAACTTAACACATTTTTAGCTACAATAGCAGAGTTCAAACATTGACTCATGAGAAAGTATGAATGAAAGATGTGCAAAGATTTACAGATCTCTTCACAAGAAATAATAATTCCACAAGTATCAATTGAAAAAATAAAAATAAAAAATACAGAATACAAGATTGGCCTTTAAAACAAGCAAACAGACAAAAAATAAAAATACTGACAACAGTCACTGATCTAATCTCCACTGCTTTTGCTATACCTCATGCAAGTGGTTTCTGTAAAGGCCAGTTACATTACTCTGACATTACCAGTAATGTCTCTACCTGATTTTGAATTACAGTGTGGCATGTTAGCACCCATCAAGACATTTCAAGCACCGGTTACAAATTTGCAGAATACAAGAATTGCCATTTTTATCACATGTTGTGCGGAATTTCACCTGTGGTAAAATCTCAAACTCTTCTTGAATGAGATAAGTAATATCTATGCATATTGTTTACCTCTTTCATGTGTAGCTACATTCTGATTATACTGTATCTCTTTCTAACTCTTTAATGATTGATTATACTTAAAGCAAGATTAAAACAATTACATTTCTAAGTAAGTTCTATATTCTATGCATATCCATGGCAAGTCAAGCTTTGGATACACATAAGGAAAGCAAATGTCTAGGACAGCAGACAACTAGGAAGGAGGGGAAGAAAAAGAAATATATAAAAAAGAGAGAAGTCATGGTTTAAGGTGACACAGTCCTGACAGTTTCTGTTACAAGTGTGTAGAGTGATGACAACAAAACTTGGAAAGACGTCAGCTTCACGGTTTTCATGAGACTCCAAAGAACACCTTTCTTTCAGAGGTTTTGTCAATAGCAGAAACATGACCTTCTAAGTATGAACATACATTTAGATGAACATCCTGTCTTACGTCGTGTCTGATATGTCCATAAATATTTTTAAGAAAATTTTGAGTCTATCTTCAAACAACTTCTGGGGTACCTAAAATCTTATTTTACTTAACCTTTTTCCTGATTCTTTTTATTTTAATATAAAATTAATTCAGTATGTTACCTTTGCAATGAACTGTACTGGTTAGAAATTATTAAAAGATTTAGAAAGCAACTATTTTCTTTTGAGCCCTGCTCAATCTAATATTTGGCATTTTTTACTAGTTTAAGAAACAGTCATTAAAAATAACATGATTTTTGTCCTGAGTGGTGACTAGTTTTTAGCTTCATAACTGCAACATCATTCTAAATTCAGTTGAGTTGCTAGGCTGAAATGCAGGGAAATATATGTGTTACCCATATGAAGCAAAAGTTAGAAAATCACTATCCTGTTTAGAGTACACTGAAACAACTTAACAGTTTGTGCATATATATAGCTAACAGCCTTCAATTCTGAACATGCCTACAACTAGTTTATGGAAGTTGAACTGTCCACAATTAAATATTTAGTTACAAATTGCTTTTTAAAATCTGTCAAAACCAAGTATTGAAACAAGTATCTACTTTCTGAGAAGAGGAATCATAGCAGCCATTTTTTGCTGTGATTTTTAATGGTCTTAATACAGATAATATTTGAGAATGTAAATTTTATTTTTCCTTGAAGTCTGAGCTCCAAGAAATAAACTCTCCTATACGTGAAGGAAAGAAGCAGACATTATTTTCACATTATATTTATTTGTTCTAGTGTTAACACTGACTCATCAGAATATGTCTCATGGGCTAGGATGCCCTCCAAGGAAAAGAAAACCCTCAAATATAATCCTGCTAGAATTTTATTAATCTGAGAAGAACTAACCATAATGATTTCAAGGTAATTTACCTAACTACTAAAAGCTAATTGTCTACCATCACATGCCTATACTTAGGGTTATTTCTTATATGAGCATTTATCCTGCATTTAATGGAAGTGAAATTTATGCCCATTTTACTCCCTAGTCACACAGTGTTGAGGAATATTGTGGATTTGACTCTAGATTTGATTACGCAATATAACTCTGTGATATCTGTGAAATATCTTTGTCACCTCAATTTTATGTGAAGCTGTACTGGATGGCACAATTCCTAACATAAATACATATGGGATCTTTGTGGTAACCTTCTTTTATTGTATTTTTTTTTTTTTTTTTAAATAACATAAAATCCCCAGACACACCAACAACTTTCAATTCTTACTTTAATAATAAGTATTAATCCTACACATTGTATTACATTTCCCTTAAAAGATAACCTTTCTTCATGGAACTCAGTCAAAACTTTTCAAAAATTCAATTATATGGTATCGACTGTTGTTAATTTCATTCATATGCTTGCAGAGTTTTCAGACTTACCAATAAGCTCCACATTCCTCCTCAAAAGTTCTATTGATTTTTCTTCAACATGTTTAACCATGCATTTCCTAGTTCTGTTATTTTTTATAGTCTCTACCAATTTTTTAACTGTGGAAATTGACCCAGCTGCTCATCACAAAAGATTTCTGACATGTTCATCACCTTCCACTATTTTGATAGAAAGGCTAATTTAACCTTAAGGTCAACATCTATACTTCAAACACTCCACATCTAGGATCCTTCAGAACTACACAGAAAAGACTGTCTCATCTTAGCAACTTGCTATGGTTACTGATTTTCTTTAACATCTCTTCTACAACTGCTTCCATTTTGACACAGTCCTATAGAGCTAAATGAGTAGTTCTAATGCAGGACCTCTCTGGTTACCTCAATAATGTAACAAACATATAACATAACATAACACATAATTTACTTAAATTTCTGCAATAATGCTGTCCTTGAATGTATTTTTGGCCTTGAACTTCTGTTGAGAATTTAATAAGTTTCCTATTTTTCTCATCTTTGAAAAAGTGTATTAGTGTTTAGATTAGAGTTCCATGTTTTAAAGTTGTTTCTAAAAAACCCCTGTTGGCCACACTTTCTACTATCCTCTTCAAAAATTATTTCCTCTTTGTGGAATACGTATTTTACTTTCTAGAATAGTAAATTTTGCTTTTGGCTGGTGAGACTCTAAAATGGTATTTCTACATGATTTCCAGGTTACCAGTAAATACTTACCTTTTTGTTGCTGCCTTCAAAATCAGCAATTAGCTTCCTCAGTGTGATACAGCCCCCCATACAAAGTCAAAAATAGCTTTTAGTTTTTTTCTCTTCCCTTCCTCCCAGGGTGTCCAATCTGAGTGCATTATGGACAATTTGGATACATTCTGAGCACATTATTGTCACATTTACTCTCATTGATAAAATCTGCTCTGCTTTAGGCCAGCTGTTTCTCTATTCGATACTTTTATCTTAATGCTGAAATAAAAGATGCTAACTAAATAACTGATATTTGAACTGAGGATAATTAAAATATCAGTGTAATGTTCTCTGACCTTCAGTTACTTAAATGTGCTCTCAACCATAACTCTAAATATAGCTTAATATCTGAATATATCTTTTAATAAAAATTCACCCAAGAACCAAACCAGTGCATTTCCTAGCATGCTATATAAGTAAAGATTTAAACTACCAACTTACTTACTCATTGTCAAAACAACAGAAAAATAGAAAATGAAGTGCAGTAAAAACAGAGAAGAAAATGTAACTTTCAAAATTCAGAGCAACAAAACAACTTCTGTGGTAGTTGGGAGTACACAAAGGCGTATTAGAGTTGTGAATCATTATATTAACTTCTGTTATCACACAGCTACACTTCAGGATATAAAAAAGAAATCCGTAATAAAAAGGTTCCAGAGAATACCTGAAAAGAAGTAAAGTTTTGTTGTGGAAGATACGTTCCTTAAAAATAATGTGAGATCAGAAAAAAGCTGTTATAAATGCAACTTCTGAGTGAAACATCAAGAACATGAGATCTTAAAAGAGGCAGTTATAACTTAAGATGAACAATGATCTTGCTTACCATTCCTATAGTAGGTTGACTAACTGCTATATGTAGCCCAGTCAAAAAGGAAAAGAAGATTGAATTTCATTTTGAAACAATGCAGTCTCTTAATTGCAGTTTTTTCGATTCCACAGAACCCTCCCTTAGTCTCCACCATGACAGTCAATGTGAAGATGACAAAATTTTTGCAAAGAATGAAGTATGTATGTCTTATACATGTAACCACCAATATATCCCACCTAATAAAATCTTCTTTCAGTTGCATGTATCACTGAAGTCTTATTAGACAAGCATGAGGACCTTTAGACTGCTGCTTGAGGTTAAGTTAGACACACGTGTATTTATCAGGTATAGCCTCTGCAGATGACTGGATTAGTTTCTGTAATTCCAGTAATTAATTAACTGACTTACCTTGATTACTGACTGATACTACATAATCCTACCCTACTTCAGTATCTTGCAGGTTTTGGAAAAGAAGTATTTGCCTATCTGCGTGAATAAACGGTAAGGATTTTTTTTCCTTCTAAGAACAGAATACCCTGAAGACACCCTGTCTGTTCTAAAGAACCTTCAAAGAAAGATATGTACCTATGATGTTAACACTTACTACAGAAACAAGCATATATTTATTTAAACTAGTCCTAGAAGATGGTTTTCTCTCCATCTCAAAATATATGACAGAATAACCTTTTTTTGGGGGGGAATTTCTACTGGAAAATTCACATATTCAAAGCAAACAAATGTTAGTTTTTAATATTCTAAATTTTAAAAAATCACATACTTTATCCTGCTTTTTCATCTGCGCTTTCTATATGTTTTTATTGCCAAATTAATTAGAAACTGTATGTTAGTTAATTTATACATTTTTTCATTTACATGCTATTCTCTACAATACTACTTTCCCTCATACATTTTTGTTGCTTGTTCATGATGTTTATTCAAACTAACAGTTGCATCTACTATTACACACAGCATTTATTATATGATGGATATTGTAAAGCCATATTATGAATTCCAAATGTGTATGTAAAAGGTCAGCAAAAGTAGTGCTTGGTGTGGGTATATGTATGTGTCTGTACTTATTTTTAATAGTTTTCTGAGCTTTCTTGAATTACTAACCTTTACAGCTCATTCAAGTAACATTTTCAAGCTTTCTCTGATATGAAGAGAAGAAAGGCTGAAGAAAACATGAGATTTTTAGCTTAATCATATTTTCAGAAAAACTGTAGTTTGGCAAAATACCAGTTATCCACATAGACCTATAGAAAGATCTTATTTTTATTTCCTATTTCCAAAACCATTTATTTATTTTAAACACTCAGTGGCTTGTCAAAGGAAAAATGAGTCCACTATCTCCAAGAAACACATACTGATAACTCAATCTCTAGCTAATTACTGCCAAATCCACTAGGTGGAAGTTAGCTTTTCTCTTTTTGGCTTTTTGACTTCATAGTTCTTGTTGTATAATGGCCTCCTTACCATGAAGGAGGAGCAATGAGTGTGTTCATACAGAACAGTGTCTTTAGGGTGAGGTTTCTAGGTTAAGGTATACTCAGACCTAGATGACTACTCTTTTACTTTCTCAGTAATCTTCTGTCTTCTTTGTGCTACATTTTTATACATACACACAAAAAGTAACCCTACAATCCCTCCAAAATAGTGTTTGTTGTGTACTTTCATGTCAAGCAGTATTACCACTGTATTCAGATACTTCACTGTAAGTAGTATTTCCTATGTTGCTGGTCTAAAGTCACACCCTGCTGAGCAAGCAAGCACAGCAAATCCTGTTCATGCAGTCCAGATGCAAACAGCAAACAGCAAAATGTATCTTCTTAACAAGCTCTTTGAATCCCCTTTAGTGATCTTTTAAGAAACCTGTGTCTCTCCATTGACTATATTGAGAGGAAAGAAGAAATTGTAAAGAAACCGGCATATACATGTGAAAAACAGTCAATGGAAGCTTGGGAACAAAAATTTAGTATTCAGAAGTTATTTCAGTCACAGTAAAATCTCTCATATCTTCTTCATAAGTCCTTCAACTGCCTTTTCAAGTCATGACTATTAAGAACAAAGTTATCATAATGCATAGCATTCGAGTAGCATTTTACACTGCCAAAACACAATCCTAATTGATTTCAACTCTACTGCTAAATACTCAGGTCATGGTCTATGTGACTTTATGAAACAGACATGTTATTCTGACCAAAAAATAAAATGATAAATGCTTTGTAAGTAGCCAACATACAGGAATTTTAAGTAAAGCATCCTGCGTAAGTGGTTAAACTGAACATTACTTTGGAACTATAAAACACAAAAAGTCTTATCCACAGTAACATTCAGCTTCATTAGCTGCAAGAATACTCTGCGCCTTCTGCAACTGCTTGACTTATTCCTTACACACTTTCAGGCTTTGAAATAGATTTAACAGTGGCCCTTCATATGGTGACTTCAAACATAAGCAACGCTTTATTATCACTGGGTGAAAACAAAACAACTGATGCCCTCTTCCAACCACACTAGTATATAAGATCACTGTTGAAGATGTTCCAAACACACCCCCACCTGCATGACAGCCTTAATTCTGTCATTGATTAACTTTTTAATGTAAGATTTTTCAGCCATAAATGTCTTCCCTTTTTTTTTTTCTGGAACATAAATACCAAGTCAGTTTTTTACTTATAATGTATAATACTTTTACACACATAAATGAATTATTAATAATGGCTTAATACTTTTATATACATGTACGCTATACTACACTCTAATAATTACTATATTTTTTGATATTTTAAAGGACAAATGTTTCCTCTCTACACACTTCCTCTTGCTTCTCTTTATGTGTCATTTCATTCTTCACAACTTCAAACACAAGATTATGCAGAGTTAACAGAATAATTGGTGACATTGCACAGTACCATAAACACAGTCACTCCAAAGGGTTATGGCTTGGGTTGTTTGCTTTTTTTTCTCCTCACTACATGTTTTACAGATTTTCCTTATAAAGATTAAAGTGAACTATGGAGTAGTTTTAAACCAAAGCATAAATCCTGTCTTCTTGTTATATGGTGTATATATCAGGAAGTTGGATTCTTTACCTACTCAAAGATGTGCAAGCATGACGGTGCATGATAAAAGCGCATAATATGAGAAAAACAAGTTATACCTTTTATGAATGCTCATTTAAGAAAGGTTTCTGAAGTAATCTAGTCAGAATGGCCCCTCAATGTTGAAAATCCAAGAGCAGGTGGCACAACTTTTTCACATGCCCATGGTGATTAACGAATTTCACTCTGTAATATCATTTAGGTAGTCATAATTCAAATGTAAAATAGGAATAAATTTCTTTTAAATAAAACTGTCATGTTTCAAGGGGAAGTGAACAGATGACTACAATTGCAGCATCACCTATACCACCCTTTCCATGTGTTTTAATGCCTTTAGTACATTTACTACCTTAAAGGAATGCTGACAAAGGTTATTCTCTGCACTCCAATGCACAGTAACTCTACCAATGATTGTTTTCACTCTACTCTTTACACCGTAAATACCAATCATTTAAACTCATGTCATCCCCAGTTTCTGGCTGAGGCCCTTTCCTAACATAAGAAAGATAGGCATTGGATTTCTGAGACTTAATTTCAGATTCATTTTGCAAGATTTATTTTTTAGTGCTTATAAGCTATCCTGCCTTTGTATCCTCACTGTATCTCTACTTCTTTTCTACTATCTTATTCAATCCTCTGCCAACATCAAAGTATGATGACAATGTTCTTACTGCAGACCTAATTCTCTGCCACAGATACATTACTTTAAAGCAAATTAAACACATTGAGGAAAAAGCCTCTTGCAGAGAACTGCAAAAGCCAGCATCAGTCTGGCACATTAAATTAATGAAAAAATTAAAGTAACTTAAACCAAAAAATGCTTAATAAGCAGTAACTGTAGCCAACCCAAAATATAGTTATTAGTATCCATCTACAGTATCCCTGTAACAACATCTGATCCTGACCTCAGTTATATTTTAGATTTACACTTAAGCCGTTCTATTAAAAACAAGCAGTTTTGTCTAGAAATGTATTTTGCTTGATTGTTTTTTTAATAAAGACAAAAATGTTAAATACCACAGATGGAAGTTAATGAATGTTAGGTTTCTAACAATTGGTTTGTGCCTTTCAACACCTTGGTTTTAATTGCTTGTATATGATATTTCAGGATTTGGGAATACAATGAAGCATTCTACATTTGTATTCCAAAAATACAGAATGGGACAAAAAAGTTTTAATGACAGTTCCAACTGCTTTGAGCAAAATCTTTACATTCAAAATACTATAAACACAAAAAAAAGTGTCTTCATTCTCACGTTTAAAATAAATCATGACATGAGAGGTCTGACTGTTCTTTTAACATGAATTTTAAAGAAACGTAAATTAAAATATGTAGAAATTCAACCTTGTGTTTACCTATCTATCGTAAATTAACATCATCCAAGAATATATTTTAGCCTGATGTGCCTTAGTCTTTTACCTTATTCTGTCTTATATGTTGTCGATAATGTTGAAAATTATGTTTGGTTTTGGTTTTTTTTTCTTGCAATTTGTAACAGTACTCAGTCTGACTATGATTTATCATGTAAAAAAATCAGCTGACTAAAGTCATGGTTTCCAGGACCACGCTGATATCCAATAACCACATTAGAATCATAGCTTCACTGCATAGAAAGTGCATAAAAATGTGACCTATGAAGCCTCTGATTAAGGAATCAATATTGAATGATTGATGAAAAAGCTGTCAACATTCAATATATTACAAAATAACAAACAGTACTATTAAGCTTTTCTGTGCAGTCTTCCATCTTAAAATTTTTCAGGTATAAACCTGACCTGAGCTACCTCAAATAGCTGTAACAAGTTAATACAGATAGAAAGAAAAAAAAAATCATATAGAGAAGCATGAATTACTACAAATTAAACCAAGAGCTACTGTCAGTCCCAAAGCAAAGAACAGGTACTTCCTATGACATTTCAGTTTTTAGGAAAACGTTCCTTTGGGTGAAGATGAGGCTGTAGGCACAGCTTTTCACAGCTCCTAATAACAGAAATTGTCCTCAGATCATATGATAGTAGACCGAACATGTAGTTTAAAGATCTCTCTCCTTTCTCATAATGCATATGCATCTGGTTTTTAGCATGGTCTTTAATCACTAAACCACCATGGCTATAGGACGCACTTGTGTACAGAAGACTGGGAATTAACATTGTTTCAGTTGTAATTAAAAATGTTTTTGTTACTTTTAAAATATCATGGTATGTAATTTTCTCTGAGAAATCAGAGGATTTTTTTGTTTTCTTCTGAACAAAAGACAAACAGTACATATAAATATTCTGAATACTGATGTTTTGTTCTCCCCCCACAAGGCAAATAAACCACAGGCAGCTCATGACATATTTGAGATTGCTGGATATATCTTTCAGCTGGAGATATTTTGAAGCCTGGATTCAAATATTTCCAAGGACTAAACAACAGACTATAATGAAATGTAGCAATATTTTTAGTGACTAATAAATGATTTCTTCTGGTAGCAACTAGGTTTTTACACTCAAGTCATAAACGTGATTTGTGACTACAGGGTTTTGGTTTTTTTTTTTTTCTGTAAACAATTGTTGTTTGCTACCAAAAATTTAAAATTAACTACAGTGGGTGAAGCTAAGAGAAATCATTAATCATCATCTCTGTCACAGTAACATTGCATCTGCACATGCTAATTACATCCTGTCCTTAACATCCACCATGAAATGTCAAATAGCTTAGCATATTAGCCCGGATAATATTTGCATGTGTTCATAAAAGAACGAAGCCAATGATTTGGTTCACTTCCCATACTTATTAGAGAGGCTCAAGGTCATTTAAAATAATTATTTCACCCAAATGCAAGTCATGTTTAATGCACATAGGACTAGGTCATAAAAAATACTTGGTACAATTACAGAAAGGTACAATTACAAAAACATTAACTTTATGCACTGAGTAGATTTTGGAAAACTAGCCCTCTATGATCCTGAAAGCCTCTGCTCAGCTTTTATCTAACTCCAAAGCCATGAGTTACTGACTATCAGGGTCTATAAACACTCATATTCTCTAGGTATACACATTTTCCAGAAAAGCAAGTTTTGTCAGACTGAGCAATTCATCAACCAGTTCATGCGGAAGCCTGACCAGACTCAGAATATCAGTGATCCTCAACAAAGATTTCTTATGGGGCGTGATGCACCAGACATTTTCAGAGAATGCTTAAAGCCATACCAAATGGTTGCCCTTCATTTGCCTTTTAATTCTGAATGGTGAATGCGTTTTTTCCCCACATTTTATCTAAAAGGCTGGACTTCAGAACAAGTAAGATCCGTAACTCCTTCCTCTACAAGGGCCATTCAAACTCATCTACCATCTCTCAGGAGTATGTCTGAAGTTATGTCAAGGTTTCAGAATGGCTATAGAGATGGTACTCTATCCTCCTCTACTGAGATTCTACTCTTCAATGAAAATATCCATATCAATTGCAAAGAAAGTGTTTTTACAGAATAAGGTCAGACTTTTGACTCCTGCATCAGTTTCACCTTCATGCTATCCATGTTATTTATCTGATAATTTTCTTTGTGGAAATGATCATATATTACTGACATAAATCATCATAGAAGAGAAAAAGCTTTTATTTGTTTTTTGAATTATACTGTTTACAAGACCAATTCTACACATTGTAAAGCATGTCCCTTGTGCCCAGAGAGCCATCTGGAGTACAGAAATTTCTCCCTTCCTCTTCCATGACCTACTTAGCTACAAACACGGGCAAAATGAGGATACTCATTCATAATAGTCCTCTTTTCCATATTCTGAGATGAGGGCGCAAAGACAGGACACCTGACTCTGTGCTACTCAGTTGCCGTCTGGGTTTAAACCACAACAGTAGGTGAGATTGGTGGTCAGGAGACAAAATTCAGTTCTCAAACTACTTTTACCAGCTCAGTGTAATTGAAAGCTAGTCAACTGATACCATCTTTCTCACAGCTGTATAAATGTTTTGTTTTTCTTGAGCTAAATCCCTAAATCACTAGAATGGAGAGTACTGATTACATGGTAAAAACATACTACAATAAATCACCACAACACGCCTACAAACCTGCACCAACTCTAAACTGGAGGAAAAGCCAGTATAAGTAAACCAAATGAAAATTCCAAGGCTAAGTCACTTTATGAAGCCTATTCTGTGACACCATACCCTGAAGAAATGTGGGGTTTTTCATCTTTGAAATAAGGCCTTGTTCATCCAGGAAAGAAAATGGTTCAGTTAGAATCAGTGACAGATATCCACCAACACTTTTATTACAAGATTTATTTTCCTTTTATTAAAATGACAGTCCTCCCAAGCAAAACAGTCTCCCTGTAGTGAATGTCAAAATAGATAGAACTGGAAGACTGCCAAGCAGATTATAAGTGAATAGACACAATTATTGCATCACTGATAAAGAAATTACTTATCTTTTGTTACTCATAAAAAAGACCTTCCAAAAGAAGGAAACATTTCTCCTCTTATACACAACATTCCTCACTGACTGCTATCCTCTCCTTCCAACATTCATATTGCATTTTAAAAAGAGAAAGAAAATTCTGACTTCCATTGCACACAGTCTACAAGCCTGTAACATTTCCGAGAGTTTCCTAGGGCAAGTTTTCCAACTTGATGCCACTGAATTTTGTTGTTCAGTGTTATGATGGTTTTGGTGGATAATGAAAATTCTAAAGTTCTTCAAATGCTTATAAAATTGGTTATTTTTTTATAGTTGACAACTTATAGATATACTTTTTTTATTTTACTTTTACTCTACTATCCCATTTCCAAAGAAATTTAAGTACACAAAAAAGAAAATCCACACTATATTTAAAATATTAAAACTGGAAATTTAATTAACAGCTTTTTTCTGTCTTCAAATTATGAAAAGGAATTGAAATTAACATGGTAATGAGGAGATTTTACTTTAATTGATAAAGCAAGTTAGTTTTATAATCTGACATTTTTATGTTGTTCCTAAATATCTGTATAGATGGGAGGCTTTTATGCTCAATCTTACAGAATATGTGAAAGGAATATTGTTTTGTTTTTTTTCTGAAGTGGCTATCAATTGCTGGCAAGAATTACCATAAAATCAGTAAAACAAATATTGAATCTTTTAAGAGTTTAAACCTAAAAATGCTTACATTTGAGACAGAGGTAGTATAACTAAAGTCAGGGGATTCCTGAAATAAGTGGAGTTTTTCATAAAAGTTTGAATGATTGGATCTTTGGTGCATTTCAAGGCTGAATTTTCCTGAAGACCACATGTCCAACAGGTTAAATGATGTAATGTTGTACATACAAAATATTTCATCTACATGGTTTAAAAAACAGTAGTAACAAAAAGAAACAAACATATACTGTAACACCCAGAGCGTACTTCGTGCGCTGTTTAAATACATATATATCGCTATGCTCCGATTTTTTTGCTTCGTAAATTTGCTGATTCAAGAATATAAGTTGACATAAAGGATGATATTACTATTAACCTCTATTTACAATATTAACTTGTAGCACTATTTTGCCAATGTTATTAAAATCTTGAAACAATATTTATCTTGAGTTATTAAATGTTATTTGTATTAAGCATGAAATTAAAAAGGGCTTTGTCCTAAAAGTTTATTAAAATGGCTTAATCTAATTTTGTACCTGTTTCTTCCATGTGACAAAGCAAGAATAATAACAATAGCGACTATAATAAATTAAAAGCTGCTCTTACCATGACAGCTGGGTAGAGCTCTATTCCATCCAGGTCTTCCATCGTCTCCCATGATACATGTTAGTGTAGAATATCCTTGAAGTACATAACCTGCATCGCAGTAATATGTGACAGTTGACCCCAGTTTATAATCCATTCCAAGTCTTGTTCCATTCATTATATTTCCAGGATCAAAGCAAGACTCACGAAGCTTTGCTATAGCAGAAAGAAATGCAAACTTAATTCTGAATATAATCTAAAACATTAAAAATATTTTCTGGAGTTCTCTCAAGGTTTTCTTTGAGCATCCTGTAGACACATAATGCTCCTTCCATTCCACACCAAATCTTCTCTCTCCTTCATTTTAAAGACTGTACAAATTACTATATAATGAGTAAAACCATGTCTCCTATGCTTTTCCTAGATAATTCCTATAGAGCTCCATTATGAGAACTATTTTTTCCAGAATTCACTGGGACCAATGATTTAGTTAGTTAGATGAAGTTAGATCTATAGACACTGTTCCCATAGATAAGACACATCCTAGTTTTAAAATCTGTGGTCTGAAAACTCCAAAGTGGTAGAAACCAATACAAGTAGTTGTTACAAAATAAAAAAGTATCCAAATGAAATTCTTCAAAATTAATAAATTGCAAATGAATATCTATATCCGTGCAAATGATATACTGATATATTTTCACACAGGAGTGGTTTTTTTTTCCCCTCACAAGAGGACAAACCATAAAAATGCTCTTATCTTTGCTTTCTTGTTCCTTTTATAATGTGAATACCTGTGTGTTTAATATCCAGGACATAACAAATTGCACAAAAATAACCACTCAGCATTTCTAATGAAGAATATTACTATGCAAAAGGGGAGAAAAAGCATGTATTTCAGAAAAATTTGCAATATTTTTCCATTAAGAAAAAAACTGAAAATGTAGGAGGAAATGGTAGAAGCTGGAACGAAGCAGATGATTTTGTGCTGTGCAGGATGGAATTTGAAGTCATTTCTTTTATGAAGCAGAAGACAGAAATTTCAGATTTTCTTCTTCACCAATTAAGACTGTTGTGGAGAAGATCAATGGGAACACTTACTGTTTTCTGCAAGATTGGGGCCTACTTTCTAATACATAAAAAAAGGTGTTATTTTATCAGGCATATTTGCACTGTGGAACTTTCAGCTACAGGTACAGTTGCCAAAAGACAATATGAGGTTTGAAATTTGAGGAAGGCTATTTAATAGTTTCAAATACAAAGAACTTTATATGACTTGGGCAGTATCTAAGCTGACGTTTCTGAAAACTTAGAGATAATATGGCACAATTATTATATATTTGACTTTTATACAGTTTAGCCACATATCAGCAATTGATCACTGTGAGAAACAAGCTAATGAACTAAACAGATTGTTGGTTTGATCCCCTAAGGCCATTTTTATGTTATAGTATTTACGAGAGGAAAGAATTACATTGCAAAAGTACTGAAGTACATTTACAAACGAAGAGGGAAGTAGAGAGTAATTCTGTTGAAATTTCAACATCATATCTTCCAAAATAATGTGAAGATCTCCTAATATGATTAACTTTATTATGATTTGCATATCTAATGTCATCTTTTAAACCCAGCTGGTAACTAAGCTGCTCGCTCACACACACACCTTCCCCCTCCCTGGGCAGGATGGGGAGGAGAATCAAATGAATGAAAACCCCACAGGTTGAGATAAGAACAGTCCAATAACTAAAGTACAATATACTACTACTAATAATAATAATAAGGAAAATAACAAGGGGAGAGAATATAAAACTAAAAGGGGAAAGAAAAGAACAACAATAAGCACAAGTGATGCACAATACAATTGCTCATCACCCACTGACTGATGCCCAGCACGACCCAAGCAGCGATCAGTCCCTTATGAGTAGCTCCTCCACTTTATATACTGGGCATGACATGCTGTGGTATGGAATACCCCTTTGTCTAGTTTGGGTCAGGTGTCCTAGCTCTGTTCCCTCCTGGCTCCTTATGCCCCTCCTCACTGTCAGGGCATGAGAGACTGAAAAGTCTTTGATCTGGGCAAGCGCTACTCAGCAACAACTAAAACATCAGTGTATTATCGCCACTGTTCTCAGACTAAAGCCAAAACACAGCACTGCACCAGCTACTAGAGAGGAAATTAACTCTATCTCAGGTGAAACCAGGACACTAATCTACAGAGTATGCATCTGATATGAAAACCAGTATAATAATAAGTAATAGTTACATCACAGAGTTAATTGTTAAGAAAATGTATTTGATACCTACATTGATTCATGTAGGCAGTTGTAGTGTGGTGCCTGTAACATCTATCTCCTGTTCTGAATGGTAAGTTTTCAAAATACCATGTGACATTAGAAAAAGAAAGGCTAAAACTTTTGTAACACTCATTCAAAAATTTGGGTGGACAATCTAAACTTAAAAGATGCAATTTATTAGAAAGTCTGAAAGTTATCGCATAGATATTAATAATTACTATGTAGGCAAACCACACTTTCATTTGAAAAGCTTGGCAGACCTTAGAGGAAACTAAAAATTCTTTCAAGTCCAAATCCTCAAAAAAAAAAAGGACAGAGAAAAAAAAATGGTGATTTAAATTAGGACTATAACATTTTGACAATAGCAAGCAAATACTGTACTTTCTTCTTACTGAACTGATATTGATATATATGTATTCATACACAACTGATGATGTGAAATCAGCATTCTTCAGTTTATGATAAGAAACCCATATTTCATAATTCTAGCAGGTCCTTGGATAAAGTAGAGATTAGTACTACACGAGAAATTAAAGAGAGGAGAAGATAAAGTCATCCATTATGTCTGGTGCATAAATCAAAAAGTGAGGAAAGACATGATCTGTCACAGCACAAATTTTCTCTAGGGAAAACTTACAGCCCTGTAATTTTCTTTTCCCCAAAGGTACAGTTGTGACAGACTCCTGAAGTTGCTGACTAAACAGTAATAATGTCACTATAGAAATACAGTTTAATAACTAGTCTGAAAAATAAAGCCTTAAATACTTAGCACCTTCAAAGTACTCTGGCAAATCTGAAATAGCTGCTAAGTGAATTTGTATACAATATATGAAGAAAAAGTCAAATGTAGCAAAAGGATTCATCAGGTCCAGCTGAGAACCTGGGGGGGGGGTGTTGGAAGAGCCAAAAAGAAGACAGTATTAACAAATTCGTAAAAATAAAACAGAAGTGCTCCCAGGAGACAGGAGAAAAAGTTCTTAACCATCAGTCATATGGCTCCAATTGGAGAACTCAAGACACTGATGGCCCTTAGCCTATTCCCTTTCTTTCCTAAGAATACTAGTATCATTAAGCTGAAAACAAAGGGCAGTGGCAGGTTTAGCAGAACAAAGAAAATGCTGGAGAGTGTATGTGTGACAATTTTAGGTGTATTATTGTAAAGACTTTTTCTGTAGTTGTATTTTTTTGAAGTTTTTTTCTGTAATAGTTAGGAATTAGACAGTTAAGATTTCTGTTACAGTAACATTATATTCTTGGTTGTGCATGCTTTCTGCAAATTCCTTTTGCCCATAACAAAACTTTGCAATGAACTTCAAGAAAAATAGCAGTTACTTCTCTGGTAACATTTCATACTACTGGATCAATTAAGGCTTCTGAAATACAGGCTGAAAACAGGTAGCGATATGTGCTACCGCAATCTCAAGTTCAACAATGAAGTCTCTTTTAGCTAATGTGGCAATGATGCCCAAATCCTCTAGAAAACTAGTATCCCTGTGCATGGAGAACAACATTGAAAGCCAAGAGAAGCAGGTGCTTTGTTCAGAACTTGGTGACTTAAAACTCCACCGTAAGTCTCAAAGAGAACACAGACATAATAAGCTTCTTAGAGACATACCTAACTGTTGCAAACATTCCGTAATTATTCTTTAGAGCATGTATTAGAACTAGGAAGCTGCTCTTCCATTATAAACTAGAAATGAAGGGATGGAGGAAAGTAAGAACAAAACCCAACCAGAAACATGATTACAGACCAGACCTGAGACATGGGTGAGGTCTGAGATTTGTATCTGAAAAATACAGCCTGTCAATGGAGCAGAGTTTGACTACTATTGCCATTTCAGACAGGACTAGAGTAGTGTAGTCCAATGTGCTCACCTGGATGACAGCTGAAATCTTTTAGCATATCTCGCAGTTTACTCAGGGATAGGAATCCACTGGTTACCACCTCATTTACAAGTTCTGCCTCTTTCTTCTCCTCTTCTCATGATGGCCCTGTTTCAGCATAGCCTGCCTCCTCCACTTCCTCTTCCTTTCCCTTCATAGGAGGAGTTTCTTTTTTTACTAAATTACCTGACTTTCACATCCAGTATTTCGTTTTGTTTATAGGGGCAACGGATACTGGCACAAGTTGGTTCTCTGGTTCAGCTGCAATGCCTGTCACAGTGATTGGAGTAACTACAGTGCCTGTCATTTTGCTGTCAGATCCAAAGACCTTCTCTTCCCCTGGAGGGTACTGAATAGTATTGAGCAGGTATTGGTAGGCATGGGCCAGGCCCCAGCACGGTGCAGTGATTTGTGTCTCTCTGGAATTGCCAGGGTGACAGCATATATTTCCAAATATTTTACTAGTTTTTCCGGATTCTGCACTTGTTCAGGGTGAAGTTCCAAAACACTGGAAGTTCCCACTGTCTTAGGTACTTTCCCATACTATCCCACACACCCTGCCCCTCACAACTATCCAGCCTTGGGGCAGATCTCTGGATGGTATTCTTAAATAGTTGTTTAAGTCTAAGCAATATCTGAAAAACATTCAGCAATATAAACATGCTGGTTCGAACATCCCAAGGATGTTCAAAATCCTCAAGAGCTTTGTAACTAACCTGGAGGAGAAAGGAAAGAGGAAGTGACAGGGGAACGTGTTCCCCCTTGTCTTGCCCACAGATTGTCTCTCCAAGGAGAAAAGGTAAAGAGAGTAATTACTAATAATTTCTGAGATATGGTTTCAAAAGTATGGAGATGACAGCAGTGCTGAGTACAAATACCAGATTAGTTTCATGAAAAGTAATTTTATCATATCGTAATCCAGTGCCACAAAGTACAGAAAAATGATAACCTTAATCCGGCCTCCAGAGATGATAAACAGCACAAGAGGAAACATGAACAGCAAATAAGCTGTTACGTAAGACAGCTCTGAGAAGAAGCACAACAACTCTGAGAGCAAAAAAATCAATATTGTGACCAGCAACTATTAACCTAATATAATGAATGCTTATAACAAATCTGTTTTAACATGATCTGGTCAGATCTGTTGTTATCTATTTGAGCCCCATGTCAGGTGCCAAAAGGACTCTTGTAGTTCAACCCAGCAGGCAGATAAACACCACAGAGCTGTTCAATCACTCCCCCTCAGTGGGATGGGGGAGAGAATCAGAAAAGAGGTAAAAATCATGGGTTGAGATAAAACCAGTTTAATAGGACAGAAAAGGAAGGGAAAATAATAATAATGATAAAAGAATATACAAAACAAGTGACGCACAATACAAGTGTTCACCACCCGCTGACCAAAGCCCAGCCAGTCCCTGAGCAGCAGGCTGCCAACCCCCAGACAACTCCCCCATTTTTTTGTTCAGCATGACATCATATGGTACGGAATATCCCTTTGGTCACTTGGGGTCAGCTGTCCTGGCTGTTTCATCTCCCAGCTTCTTGTGCCCCAGCCTCCTTACTGGCAGGGCAGCATGAGAAGCTGAAAAGTCCTTTATTTAGAGTAAGCACTGCTCAGGAACAACTAGAACATTAGTGTGTTTCCAACGTTATTCTCATCCTAAATCCAAAATACAGTACAATGCCAGCTACTAGAAGAAAATTAACTCTGTACCAGCCAAAACCTGGACACTATGTCACAAGCTCCTACAAGCCTGACTCTCCAGCCTTATAGGATCCCTGTAAATAGCAATGCTACCTTCCACAGTACTGATACTTCCCCCAAACTGCTGTTGTCCACAAACTTGTTCTGTCCCATCATACAGTTCATCAATAAAGAGAGCACTGCCCATATTATCAATCACAATTAGTATTAGCCAAGAGTTTGTGCTCAGCAATCAAGTCAATATTCCATCCTCATCATGCACTTATCCAGCCTCCATCTCATCAAAATTGGGCTCTCAGGATACTGGAGTGTGCCAAAGGCCTTTCTAAAGTCACAGTATTCAATATCCAGTACTCTCCCCTTGTCCACACAGCCATTTATCTCCTCACAAACAGTGGCATGTTGGTTGGGCACGATTCCCTATGGTAAATCCATACAGACTGTTTCCACAGAGCTACTTGTCCTTGTTTTCAGAAATAGCTTCCAGATAGATTTGTTCCATAATCTTTCTAGGGACTGAGTTTAAAACTACCAGCCCTGTACTTTGCCAGGTCTTCTTTTTTTCCAAGGTGCACGATATCTATCTTTTCCATTCACCAAGAACCACCCTGACTGCCATGACCTTTCAGACATGATAGAAAGCAGCTTTGCAGTGGCATCAGCCAGCCTCCTCAAGTCTCGTGGGTGCATCTCATCTGCTCCAATGGAGATATGTACAACCAGATGGCTTAATTGCTTCCTGACTATTTCTTCCTCCATTATGGATAATGTTGCACTTCCACAAATCCTGGACTAGTAGGTCCAGGAAGGACTGGGGGCAAAACAGACCAGTAAAAAACGATGTAAAAAGGTATTCAGTAGCACAACCTTTTCCACTGTCTTTTCATTGGGTCTTCAGCCCAATGGTGAGTAACCATTCCAACAGACTATTTTCCATAGTCAGCTAGGAGATTACCTGCACGAAAAAAATGTCATGAACACCCTCAAGAGATCCCTTGGACTGCTTCTGCTAAGCCATGTCATCTTTGCAGCAGCTATGGGAGTGGTAAAAATTCCATATGAGTATGAGGACTATGCTACTTCCAGGTATCATCTACTCTCTCTTGGCCAGCTGGTCTGTTTCAGACACCTACAACAATATCATCTGTATTGTTTTCCTCAACTAATAGAACCATTCTCTGCTCTTGAAAATGATAATCCTTTCCAAAATGGAAGCTCTTATTCAAAGTAGTTTAGGACTTTTAGGTGTACATCTTAAATGCATTCTTTACCTTCCCCTGCCTTTTCCTTCCTGTTTATGACTTATCACACCACTAAAACCTTCTCTCTGAAATCTGCTGCTCTGCAGGTTCCCTGCCCAGACACACATTATAAATAAAAAAAAAACAGAACAAAACAAAACACTTAGTTCATAAAAAATTCTAGTAGGAGTTTTCTCCTCAATAATGTAATTCTTCATTTTGGCTAAATTAAGTGTATGTCAGTTTTATGTTGCAGATCTCATGCTTACAATATTTCAACACTTACAATATACTATGCAAGAAATTAACAAAAAAATTTTAAGAATCTTTACAACTGCTCTTTTGCCAAATAGTAACAGTTATATCACTTTCACATATTAAGACATAGACTCATAGAACCATTTAGGTTGGAAAGACCTTAAACATCATCGAGTCCAATCGCTACCCTGACACTGACAAGTCCACCACTAAACCATGTCTCTAAGCACTACATCTACACATCTTTTAAATATTTCCAGGGATGGTGACTCAAACACTTCGCTGGGCAGCCTGTTCCAATGCTTGACAACCCTTTCCATGAAGAATTTTTTTCTAATATGCAATATAAACCTCCCTGGTGCAACTTGAGGCCATTTCCTCTTGTCCTATCATTTGTTACTTGGGACAAGAGACCGACACCTACCTTTCCACAACCTCATTTCAGGTAATCCTAGAGGGTGATAAAGTCCTCCCTGAGCCTCCTTTTCCCCAGGCTAAACAACCCTAATTCCTTTAACAGCTCCTCATAAGACTTGTGCTCTAGACCCTTTACCAGTTTCATTGCCCTTCTTTGAACATGCTCCAGCGCCTCAGTATCTTTCTTGTAGTGAGGGGTCCAAAAGCGAACACGGTATTTAGGTGCACCCTCATGGTAAGTGTTTTAATGATACTACTAAAATAAGTTAAGCAGAGTAGTGTCATATTTAGCAGTTATTCCCAGCAGAAACGAAGTAATTCACTGAGTAAGCTGGTCCCCTGCTTATGGGATTCTGAGCTGTCCAAATTTCATAATTCTTGACATTTTTTAATGGGAATTGAATCCTTCCTTTTTGTTTATGTCTCATTGTTCTAAGGTAGATGTTGAAATGCATACTCCAGCTATTCAGAGAAAAGAAGGAGATATAACCATATCAGCTGAACAGGGAAAATTAGGATTAGGTTGATTCCTTTCTCAAACTTCCCCTCACTTACATATAAACACAAATGCATAAACAAATGCCTAAATCCTCCCATTACTTATATTTCCAGAACCTTTACAAATGTGATGAAAATTTACATCATTTGACATCATTACTCCCGGAGGCACAGAAAGAAAAGAGATCTTAGTGGCACACACAGGCTAGCAGTTATGTTAGATTGTATTGTGCCTCGATTCCAATGTGCAGCACTTCACTTCTTTGTTTAAACCTAGATCAAGAATAAGAAGAGACGGTGTCCCTAATGAGCATCCTTCATACTTGGACTGGTGAATGGGAAAAACCATTTAATTCCATGAGACAAGATTATATTCAACAGCACAGCAGAAAAAGTTTGGGCCCTTTGAAAAAATCAATATACTTTCTTGTTCTTTAGAAGTTCTGTGTTCCTGAACTGCTTTCTATAGCACTTCTATTTCCATTCATCATTTTTCAATTTAATTGATAAGGGAGAAGAAATATATTCAAGTGATGTGGAACAGTCTGGGCTCACCATACATCTGGGCTCACTATCAACATGTTTGACACCTCCTTTTAACTGCTTAGGACTAGCTTACACTGTGGAGACTTACTTCCTTTATGTCTATTGAATCCAACGACTTTAGGAAAGTAAAAGAGGACTTTGTGGGTTTGCCAAAGCAATAACTGCATCAGTCTTTTCCTTGTGAATCTTTCCATTTACTAATCGCTTTCAGAATAAATGGAGAAGAAAATAAATCCAAGGAGGTTAGCACGCACTGCCTCTATACCAGCAGCATCCATATTTTCCCTCTGGTTGTCTTTACAGTTTATTGGATATTTTCATATTCATTTAATACCAAATATTTCTGCTTCTTGAGCCACACAGAGGCAGTTACGAAAGCTCCTACTGATTCTGAATTTTACTAGCCTGTATTTTCTTTCTTACTGTGTTACAACTTCAGATCTGTCTGAGACAGGCAGACAGCTCTACCATGGCCTATCTTACAAAAGTCTAGCCAAATGTTTTTTCATTTTCAGTATTTGTCTCCTAAATTCTAGCACATCGTTTCATCGTACTGGATCTTAAGCATATGCCAACATGCCCTACTACGTAAATTAAAAATAGAAATAAGTTATATTCTAAAAAATACATGTATATATGCTGTTAGGTTTTGTTACTGCATCATTATTTTGGAAATCTGTAAACTGCTGTCTGATATTTATTTTTTCTTTCAAATCATGCATTTAACATCATCACGTATCAGCTAAATAAAATCATACTAGAGCTGTATCTTAAATTAGTACCTTTGGAACATTATATTTTGTATTTATAGATAATACACATTATCATACTCTTAGGCAAAACCAAAATATTACCAGGCAGAAAATGATGAGAAATTGAAACAGATTTAAATTTAAACTCATACATTGAGTATTTTTAATAGAAAATAAAAATCTCGTTATTTACCTTTGTACTCCAGATGGAATCCAGTAAAACTAACAGATCCATCACTCCGAAAAGCCAGATGCATGGTATTTGAACTGCTTTCTATCCTCTCTGGCAGCTTGCTATCTTGAAAGCTCCCAATCAGAGGGCTATTACTGTCTGGCCCATCATAGATATAAAGAAAATCATAATTTGGCTCTATACTGAAACTGTAGAACAAAAAAGAGAATTATTAGATAGAATGTGCTTTGCTAAACATTTTCAGTCTTACTGGCTTAAATAAAAGTTTGCTATCACTGTTTTCATAAAACAAAAAATAAACCCGTCACTGTCAGAATAGTGGTTTGTAGAATGTGTTTGATTAGAAAATTACAAAAATACTGTATTTATTGGTTCTGTGCTTAGAAAAAGTATTTTTCTGGTAGCCAGGGGAAAAAAAAAAGAAAAAAAAAAGGTAAACTTTTTAAATAGGAGGAAAAAAACCAAACCCCAGCAATATTTCTAAAACTTTAGAGAAATAAACAACACAGATTTACTGGAACCCCTGGCAGAAATGCTCTACGATATAACGCAGTCCGCTGCAGAGTGCACACAGCTTCCAGTAAGACTGAACACTTTCACACACCCAGGGGATGATCTTCCAGTAACCTTGAGAGCAAGAAGCATTTTGCTTACAGTCAGTTTAAATGAAAAGGAGTAGTACTGAAATCTCATCTTTTCTTTTGAAATTCATTTTAGTTAATTTTTAAAATCTAATTAAGTATGCAACTATAGATAATTAATTAGTTCATTTTGAACTTAAAATTGGTTAAGAGCAGAGAGCTAACAAATTTACTTATAAGATTATCCCTGTATAAAAGAAGTTTTAAAAAAGATTATTAGTAAAAGAAGACTGAAAATCCAACCATTATTTTGTTTCTACTTCATACTAGTTCCTGATTAAAACAAGTGTAGGCATTACAGACCTGATACAGCTCCTTCAGGGGAAGTATTATTTCACTATTGGATTATTTCAAAAATATTTCCTTCAAAAGACATTCAAAACTCAAAAGTCAGCAGCTTCAATTTTTGAAGTGCCATAGTCTATACTGAGTCTAAAAGGGTTAGCTGGATAATTCCCACTCAAAAGCATATTTAACAGTATTCAGCGGAGTATCCAAATTTTGGTTTATACGGTAAGGGTTTTTTCCTCACTCTGCAACAGTCTGCATGTCATAAGTGTGTCAAGTCTCAGTAAGTGTGCAACCTGATTTGACTAAGCTTGTCAGCTTCTGTCAAGAATCATAGTGATTGTCTAGATTTGAAGAACAACTTAGCTATATTTGGAACCTATAAACTGCTCACATACTATACTACGCCACACTAAAATATTTCCATTCTAAGATGGAGGATATCTTATACTTAAATGTACAATGTAAAGAGCAGAATATTGTCAAATATTTTAGGTTCATGATACTTTCTTTTACTAAACCAAAAAAGAAGTGCTACTGCACAGTAAAAAGTTGCTTAGATTTCAGCATTCTACAATCACCAACGAAATAGTGAGATTGTTAATTATGTAAATATAATTAAGTTACTAATTTGCTTGGAAGGAATTCTTCAAAACACATACTGTATCACTAAGCATCAAGAATAGATAACTATGCGACCTACATCACTAAACAAGTCATCACATTATCACTGATCAAAACAATAAAGTCACTATTATAGACAACCAGCATAAGCAGGACTTAAATTCGATGGGGCATTACAAGTACAATTTTAATTCTTCTACGACTTCATCATATGCCCCAGTTGAGATGAATATTTTTCAAACATACTATATGTATTAATTTACTTTACATACAATGCAGACAGGAAAAATTCCTCCATAAGTTCTATTAAGCTCAATTTAATCTTGCATTGTGAGAAAGGGAAATGCTAAAGCAGTTTCGTTTAATAAACAGAACAATGGGAAGTATTCTGTTGAAGCATCCTAGAATGATACAGAATACTAAAATTAAATTTAAAGACTACTTTTGAACTTATGCTTAAATAGCAGATGACATACAAAATACGATGTATCAATAAGCTTCTTCAATAAGGGCCATCCTCCTAGGTTGGGGACAATTCAGTGAGCTACTCCATGATGCCTTCTCAGGAAGAAAATACTGGCAAATTGAACACCATCCATTTCCACATCAGTTGGCGTAAACTGAGAGTGCTTTTAACTGAACAGGAGCAATGAGCTCCCAAGCTCCACCTCTAAAGATATTGAATATTCTAAAGTATTTCTTGTGACTGCTAACATAAATAAAATTTATTAATGACTTTGACAGTTATATTAAGTATACATATGTTACCCTACACAGCTTTGAACAACTCCCAGTAATAAAGTTATAAACATGAGCAAGTAGCAATTTACCTGATAAATGCTAATGATATAACATAATCATTATTAACAGTGATAGTCCAGTCACAATCTCTGCTGTGGGGATAAGGATGAGGGAAGTTTGGTGAAAGTATAAAACCTGATGAGCCAGTCAAGTTTCCTCCACAGGGAGCTGTGAATGAAAATAAATTGGAATTGAAGAGAGAAGGTGAAGAAAAAGAAGCAAGTACCAGCAATCTGTTCACTGACATTTAATGTCCTTCAAAAGTTAAACAAGAAACAAGTGAAGTATTTACAAAACTTTAATAGAAACAAAAAATGTATTCACATTTCTCCTTAGACAAATACTAACATTCCTAAGTGAAAAACTTGTTTTTTGAACTCTGTGTCCTTTTATTTGCTTGCATAACATTATGTCGTCTCTTCTGAAAATACCGTGAACTTGAAAAATGCTCTAGCTGCAGACATAAAAAAACTTAACTGAATAAGCTTTCCACTTTCTTCTTCTTGTTAAAGGCATTCTAAAATGGGTTATGAAATTTGGTCTACTTATACCGATAATGCAAGTATCTGCATTTTCACCAGACAGCACTGATTTGTAATTAGGATCAAGACTGACACAATATAAATAAAAATTCAACAAAAACATTCTAATAATTGCAGTTTTCGAACTCAGGGCTAAATAAAATATTTTTTAAGCACACACAGAATAGAACAAATATATTTCCCTGTGCGATTTTGAAGTTCCTAAATGTTGTGTGTTTGTAGTCCAGAAATGGAAATACTTCACAAAAACAGTAAAATTATCACTATCCACACTAAGTTTTGTACTTCAGCATTCTTTAATTAAGACTTCCTATAACAACAAGAGAATAAGGATGTTCTCTAAAGATGTTTTTTTTGAAAGAACTTGAATTTTATTTAAAATATTCTAGATAAGGTTCATAAAGACTTAATCAATTTGTAAAATTGAAGTCTACAAAATGATAATCTGCAGTACCAGGAAATGTAATTGATTGCTCAGGTGTTCCGTTAACAGAGATACTGTAAACTCAAAAGTTACTTAAATCACTTACAGAATTAGAGAATCATTTAAGTTGGAAAAGACCTTTAAGATCATCAAGTCCAACTGCTAACCTGACATTGCCAAGTCCACCACTAAATCATGTCTCTAAGCGCCACATCTAGACCAGACTACCCAGGATAGCAGTCATTGACACTGATTTTTTTGTTTTCTCTGTCACAGATCATCAAATTATAAATGATATGGCCTTGAAAGGGACAGGATAAGAACTGTTACACTAACAATTAGAGAGTAAAGATTTTGGTAATGTCAGTTGGAGCTTTATACAGAATAATTTATCAGATGTGCAGCACTCCTGTGCATTTGTTCTTCAAAGAAAGATCCTAGAATGGTGTGATTCATTATGTCAGAATTTCAAAATTTAGGAAAGCACTATTTGATTTTTTTCTGCATACCTATACAGACTGGTGGATTGGGCTGCCAGAAGTACCGATTTTCTACCTGAATGCAGGTTATTCTTTCATCTCCTTGCAGTTCATAGCCAGGGTCACACTGAAAAATGACAGTGTCTCCAGGTTCTCTCCCATCCCCATTTCTAGTTCCATTCATGGGGACACCAGGATCACGACAGGCAGTAGCTACAGAACCTAGCAGAGAAAGAAAAAAAATACATTTTTTTTAAAGCCAGCTTTTCAATCCATTTTTGCTCCATTACATTTTTTTGAATCAAGAAGCTCCGCAAATCCAAAATTTTCCTACTCAATTATAAAATTCTGAGAAATCATCCAACAATCTGCTGTTTCTATACTATTAATTTATATTACCTATACTATTAATTTTTGCCACCTGCTTTAATTATTGGAAGTGTTCATTTAATCTTCTTTTGGAATAAAGTCAGTGGAGCACTGCAATATATAAAAATAAGAGTAGATTTCCTAGTACCCTGGACACTCAGCATTTCTACCTTAGAGGAATTTTTGATAGGAATAATGGAAAGAATGGATTATACCCTTGCACAATGTATCTACCATGCTAGGCTTTTGTAATAATATTAAAGAAATCACCTACACAAAAAATATACATGGACTTGGCCTGAGAGAAAATACAGCTACACATAATGCATAAGTACAGATTATTACTAAGACCGCACACACAATCACGACTATGAAAGAAGTATGAGATTTACAGATGTTTTCCCCAGATTTAACATATTATGATGAACATATTATTTATTATGTACCGAAATATGTAAGCTTATGTGGAAAGTAAGCACATCAATGTTTATTTAAGTAAATATTATTTCTTACTTACACTATAAACCAGCAACATGATATATGTATGACAAATAAGTAATGAATGTCAGAGTTGCCTGTTGAACTAGTCCCACTGAGTTCAGCAACCTATGTAACAAACACAAAGTGGCTGTACTAAAATTTAACTCAGATGCCCTCTTTCTGGGGACCTAATACCAGCATACAGCAATCTATTAATCTAAAATATTCACTGTGGTTTTGAAGAACAAATCTTGACCTAAATAGGTTATTTCCCTAAAAAAACGCACAAGTATCTTGCTTTCTAAACCACAGTTGATAAAAAAGATAAAATAGTTACATCTATAAACTTATGAGACTTTTTATGGGGTTGTTTTTTCACACAAGAAGTCCTGAGTACAGCGGAAAAACAAACATACAAGCAAAAAAACCCACAAAAAAATCAGCTATGACTAGAAGCTAGGGAAATTTTTCCTCCTTATTCCTTAAAGATTAAATAAATCTTTCTTTAAAATATTAACTACTGCATAATAAATGAAAGATAATGATAATGATTTTTTTTAATATAATCAGTGAAGATTTTAAAATTTCTGCTTTGGAAACAATGATCAAGACTCCTGTTTATATCTTTAAATAAGCTGCTAGGTTTTAATTTAGAAAAAAATATTACAAAAATACAGAATTGCTAAATTTCACTGCGCTATACTATCAGATCTTGCAAATGTTGCATGAAAGAGAATCAGATACTGGAGCTAGATCACACAGGAGTGAAATTTCAGCAAATATGAAAATATTAAATACACAGACTAAATTTACAAAGTAAAAGTCTGCTTTAAGACTAATTTTTGCATTGTAGCACTAGAATGCAAAAGACACATTCTCTGTGCCTACAGCGGAAGTAAATAAATCCCTAATAGATTTGTGGTTTAGGCTTGTAAGTACTCAATCTCTAAAAGTCTAATTCACATTTTTTCAGAGATTGTTTGATGACACTCTGTTAAGAGTTCCATTCTAATTGAAGGATTTATGAAACAGTCTGATAGACAAGGTGAGCTATTATTTTAGAATCAACCATGAATGTCATACAGAAATTCTCAATAGACTGATAAAAAGTAAATTAATGTATTCTCAACTAGTAAAATACAAGAAAGGGAAAGAACCCAGAATGCCATTGAAAGCACTAGGATGCATGAAATGATATATTTTATTTTTACTTTCTCATAAATAAATAATAATTTTGTTTTGATTTCTCTAAAATGTGGGGGAAACTTTACTTTTATGTTCCCTGTTTTTAAGAAAGCCAGAAAAAAGCTTCCATAATATTGCTACTACACGATACATGATTTATTTATTCACATAGTTGTATGACATTATCTTTAATATCATCAGCAGGTTAATAAAACAGTGATGATTTCTTAGTGCAAACACACTGTAGAGCTACAGAGCTAGATGTGTCCCACAGTGTTTGGGATTGTGATTGGGCAAATATAGTTAAAACCCTTGGATATGTATGTATACCGGACAAATCAAAGATAGGTAAGTTTTTGACCCATCTCTTGCTCTAAATTTTTGATTTATATCTAGATAAAAATCTCCAATATTTTGTTGCTGTTGTTGAGAGCAAGGACTCCAATCAATTTTGTTTATTGCACCTCCGTTTCAAAATATACACATCCCTTTACAGTCCATTTCAACAAATGTAACTTAACAGAGTTACGTACAAAATTTCAGCTGTCATTTTAATTTGATTGCCATTTTAAATGACGGTAGAGGCTAATATGCATAAATAATGGTAGAGGTTTGTTTGCTTATTTGTTTCTCTTACCTGTTTCCATATTTTGCTGTGGACATAACTGAGCATTGTAGAATTACGAAAAAAAAGACCATTTTTAAGCTTTGGTTTTTTTCCTCCTAATCAGTTCTAAACAGGTATACATTAGGAGAAGGTATCCAAACAGATTTCCACACTTACAGTGAGATTAAAGCATAAATAAATTATTCCTTTACAGTACTTCTGAAAACCATATGCGTTTCTTTGTAAGCATGTGTCTAAATTCAAGTGGCTTAACTCAGAGTGGAATTAATTTAAATTAATTTTGGCCATGTGAAAGTTAGTTGTCTTATTAATAGGCCTGTTTCCCAGATTCCCTCTACTGTCAATATCACAAGGGAGAAACATCTGTTTCTATCTTAGACACTTAGTATTCTCAGGTGATGGAAAAGAAGGAACCATCATCCTGATACATCAATCTTTTCCTACTGAGAGAAAAATCCGTATGATTAATTCATATTAGACATGTAACCCCTACCTTAAGAATAAATTTATTATAATAAATTTGGTTTTACTTACTTGATGTCATATATTTGCCTCAAAAAATGGAGATGGATTTTTTTTTTTTTTTTAATAAATCAGATTGTCAGAATAAGAATCCTCAAATAAGGAATACCTTGGGGGATGGGAAAGGTAAAAAATAATGATATAAGAAAGAAATTCTCAGTACTGTATGTAATTATAGAACCAATGCATTTCTTGAGAGCTAACATATATCAACCATATATTCAATGGAATTTATAATCACAGCTTTCTGTAGTGTCTGCTCAACTCTAGTTCTTGTTTCATATGCCTGACTCTAGCCGATCATTACTACTGTTAAAAAACTGTAAAACTATGTTTGTTTGTTTGACTTCAGAGAGGATCTCTATTATAACTGTCTTGATAGGGTGTGTTCTGTATTGCATTCTCAACTCTGTTTGCCTCTTTATTCTGTTTATTTTTTAATATTTCTTTTCATTATCTACCTTCAGCCTACTTTTTTTCTCCTCTTGAAGTTTCTATACTGTATTACTTATGAAGTGCCTATTCCAGTACAAGAACTGATTTTTTTTTTCTTATTATATATTTAGGTACCTCAATCACTACTTTCATCATTCACCATCAAACTTTGTGGAGTAAGCAAAAAACTTGGAAATTATAAAATCCCTTATAACTTTGCTATCATACCTGCAATGCAGTCTTGAGAGCTTTAGCAAAAGAAATGGAGCAGACTATCACAAATCCCCTTAAAACATGTATAGGATCTGAAGATGTGACGTATTAAAATAGATAGCTAAAGTAAGAAAAGAATACATCAGGTTTTATTCTATTATAATTATTGTAAACTCAGAGTTTAGAAAAGACAAGGTCACATTGCCTTGAATCTAGTCAGGTGTGACTTGTAAATGTAATTGATCAAATTGCTATAAACTACACTTTAGATGGGAAAAAGACAAACTCCAGAAAGTGTCTATTACCTATTACACACACCATGACAGGTGCAAGAATGACTGTGTGTAGCATAAACCTGTGTATGATCATCTCAGAGAGGGTTTTTTCCTAATAGAGATAGGGAAATGCAGAAACCTATTTTATTCTTTCTCTAGGCAGTGCTAGTTTGGAAGAATTACACTGCAGGCAAAAGATTTGTACTAGATTAAGAATTCCAAGAGACAGTTCTTGACCAAGAACTCCAGCTTCATTATGGGGATTAACTGTTCCAACAGGTGAGAGATTATTAGGCAGATTAGACACACAAAGATTGTATGCCTTTCTACATGGTCAAAGTGACAGAAGGTTTTTCATCATTAGCATTTCGCACTTCAGAACTCAGTGTTTTTGTAAAATAAAACTCCAGATTGTGTTTTGTTTTACACCAGGGTATGGGTTTGGAGCACATGAATTGATGCCTTTTGGATGAAACTAAACTGGAAGATAGACTTCTGAATTACACTAGAACAACTCTGAACTAAGAATATCTCTGAATACGAACAGTGCTGCCAGCAGTGTTTCAGCACCAGCTGTTTCAATCTATGTATCAGATCCTCTTAGTCTATGTTACTTGCTAATACAGAAATAGCTGAACGACCCACAAGTCAGACTTAGTATCTCAGATTCCATACAAGATATTCTCAAATGTAGACTTTGAATAGGAGACCACTGATTCTCCACAGAACCTGTGCCAATGAACAGGCACAAGTAATACTTACTCTGGAGAATTACTTATCTTACCCTATTCCTGCTACGTAACTTCAAGGAAGTGGGGCATAATCTTGTTTCAGAGTTTCATAGCAGCCAAGCCATGTAAAAAAAATCACCACCCCACAAACTGGTTTGCATTTTTCCTAAAAGCACTCATATAAACAGATGCATGTGTTCTAAGCAGTTAAGATGAGAGGAGTGAGTATCTTAAATCATCACCTGACTAGCTGTACATGACTGTCAAAAGGCTCCTGAAGAGCTGCAGAAGCCATTAAACCAGCATTCAGTCACATCCGGAAAAGAAATTGAACACAGATCTGTCTACAAAGGTCCTTGATGTGGGGTATAAAAATATTTTGTTAGTTTTTAATAATAAGGCACTGAAATACACTTAAACAACAAATCAGATAATTAAATTATTGTAAATCGATCATTTCTGCCTCAAAAATAGGAAGTTATTGCAGGGTCCAAAGGTTTCTGGTAGTTCACAAATCCAGGCAATTTGATACATGACTCTAATGATCTAAGATGACAGCTCCATTTTCATGCAGGAAAGATACTTTGAAACATGGTATTATAAGTGCGACAAGGCAGTAATACACTCCTTTGCTGCTGGGATCAATATAATAAATGTCCTGGGATTTCTTGCTGTCAACAGTGATTTCTAAACTTAGTTTTCTAATGCATGCCAAGTCTGGTATCAGTAAAGAGTCTGTATCCCAAACCTGAGACAAAATTACTGCTTTATTTTGATTAATTTGTGCATGTCCTCTTGAGAGAAAAGAAAGAGGAATTTTATTTGTTTATTTGAGAATTAGGGGGGGAAAGAAAAAACAACCCACAAACCAACCAACCAAAACAAAACAAAAACAAAAACAAAGAACAAACAAAACTTTCAAACTCGCATCAGCCTGACCCAATCCTGGCAGACTGGACCTTCAAAATTCAAGCTGTCCCACACCCCATGTAATACCTTTACACATACGGACACTACAGTTTCTCTGCATCTCTAATACTGAGAATCAGGTCAGCCTGGTATTTGCTATCTCAAATCCAACCTTCTATACAACTTTTCCTGAAAAAGAAAGAATAAAATAGCCATGGTGTTTTTATTCAGTCTTCTACCAACAGAAACACTGCTGATCTTTTTTTTTTTTTTTTTGGCTATTTTTTTTAACTTTGTTTCTGCTGTAAATCTAACAGCATGGCCATTATAATTCTTAAGTAAATTCTAACCAGAGACTCAGTCTGTTGACTCTGCATGACTTCACAGAGTCTATCTAAGTTTTTCAGTTATTATTTGAAGATTAAAATGGGAAAATATTAAGAATTAAGCACAGAATCGGGATTTCATAAGGGACAATGAAACCCTTCAACAAAAGAGTTTAACATCTTGCACAAGCAGGGCTTTCTAGGTTGTCTAAGTAAGTTCTCTGTTTACTTAAACTTTTACCCACATCATTTTAGTCACTTAACCTTGAGTTTCATTCCTCTTAGATTCTGCAATAATAAATAAGTTAGTTAGGAGGTTTAAGACAGGTCAGGTTTATTTTGCGTGGGAAACAAACAAACAGAAAGCCCCAAACAAAAAACCCAAACAAACAACAGAAAAAACAAACCACAAAAATCAGTAAACTGGATGTCGTGGTTTAAGCAGACCACAGTTCCAATCTCTCTTGTCTAGTTTGAAGCAAAAGATAGAATACGTATTGATGTGGCTTCTCTCACAGCACTTTCTGACTAGTTAGAGAGTCAATAGCTCTAGGAATGTAATACATAGGCTTAGCTTCAGTTTTGATTTCAAATAATCCTTAGATATTCTAAGTGAAATAAAAGCTTGAAAGAAAATGGCTAATCATCAGTTTAAGTTTCAGTTGCAGATCCTCCAAGAAGACCAGACAACAAACTAAATTCTTGAATGAATTTCTGAAAGAAGAGAAGGTCCATGTTGAATGTTTAGAGCTGAGACAGCAGACTGGCTTGCTTCTCTTCTTGCTGTATGGACTATGAGGGATGATGGAGCAATGATGCTGTGGATTGTCAATAGCAGCTTCCAGGTCACACACTCCAAACCATCTCAGAGCAACAGCAGCAACCACCTTGAAAATCCAAGGCTCTGGCATAGCTAACAAGTCATAGGAATGGTACTTCTCTTGCAGGTAGCAAGGCCCATCTCCACCATATCTGTATAACTCTCAGTGAACCTTCCTGAGTCTTATTTCCCTCTTACACTAAGCACTGACAAAATGCATCCTAGCACCAAGCCCAGTACCACACACCACAATAGGAAACAGATGACTGAAGAAAGGTTATACATTGGAACAGGAAAGATAATACTCCTCCCCTCCATGGGAATTTCCCTGGCTGCCTCTGAACTCACACGGACTGCAGCTTTGGCAGATCACAAAGGGGTGTGTAACACAAAGTTTGAAGGTCCTGACACCCCAAGTGTCCCATATACTTATCTGCTTGTCTTTGTAAACATGTAATTGTCAAACACAGGTTATGTACACGCTATCGTCAAAAGAAGGGTAAGTCAAGTAGGTTGTTCTGTCCTGAAAGACAAGTTCACTGAGTTACAGCGAATTTGTGAATTGGTGCACCCGTGTAGTCCCTCAGTGGGGATTTCACTGGCAAAGCACAACTTGTAAAGTTCCATGAAAAGATGCATGCTGGAGACTGCTGCAAGGCCCTTTACAAGCTAATGGCTTTTTTGTTGCGTGTTGTTTTTTTTTTTCCTTTCCCTGTTTTCCAGTGCATAATAAATAATATTCCCATTTTGGTAATATTCTCCTGACAATAAATAACCAGTAAGGTCTTTGTGTGGTATGGTTCTCTTAAACTTCTGTTGCATTATATGTGGGCTCATGCATCCACATCCACACATAAACCGAGTACAAAGTTTTCTGGGAGATCCCAACCTGCAAAAATGCATGTGAGGTTACCCTGACTAGCAACCTTTTAAAAACAATTATTACAAAAAAAATACGGAAAGTAAAGCCATGCCTGGTAACCTCTGTAATATGCTACATTCTAAGCATACATTTGACAAGTGGGAAACTGGAGGGATTTTAGGAAAAAGCACCTACTCTCTGCAAACAACTGCTGAATCAGGCAATATAATCCAGGGATATGATTAGCTTGCAGTCTATCCAGGAGCCAAGCTCCCTACAGCATAACGCAGAAAGGTCGGTATAGAAGCCAAATTCCCCATAGTGTAGGTGCAAGGGGTCCATCCACAGTGCTGGAGACCAGTACTCCCACAACATTGCTCAGGAGCTTTCTGCTAAGCTGAAGTGGGGCTCCTGGGCAAGGAGCAAGGGGGCACCCAGCTGAGGATGCTCAGGGCCAGTATGGCCTGTCCAGTGTACTGAACTCCCACAAACCGCACAGTGCAGTAAAAGATCAGCTCCCCCTGGACCTGCTGGGCATGACAGGACACTCAACAATAGAGGTAGCTCTGAAAGACACGACAAAATCATAGATGCCAAGTCCCATGTTATTTACCGTGTTCATTTCATTTTGTACTGCATGCTTCTTTATGAAATCTGGAGATTTATACTTCTGTCTTTGCAACAGCAGTGGTTTGTATGACCAGTAACAATAAGTTTTATAATCCTTAGCTGGTAACACCAGTTGGAAAACACAGACTACTTGGCCAACTGCATACTTCAGTATTATTGTATTGCTATTGTATTCAGAATTTCTATCCAGATTGTTTTATGTATTCTACTGATTATCAATCTAAAGCATTTAGTAGCAATTGGTAAATGAACTTCTTTTAAAAGTGTCATTTACATTGTAACCTAGTATTGTCTCTCATCTTTTTTTGTCAGGGAACACTGGAATCATACAATCGTAGAATCATAGAATCGTAAGGGTTAGAAAGGACCTTAAGATCATCTAGTTCCAACCCCGCTGCCATGGGCAGGGACACCTTGCCCTAAACCACGTGGCTCAAGGCTCTGTCCAACCCGGCCTTGAACACCGCCAGGGATGGAGCATCCACAACCTCCCTGGGCAACCCATTCCAGTGCTTCACCACCCTCACTGGAAAGAACTTCTTCCTTGAATCTAATCTAAACTTCCTCTGTTTAAGTTTGAACCCATTACCCCTTGGCCTACCACTACAGTCCCTAAGGAAGAGTCCCTCCCCAGCATCCTTGTAGACCCCCTTCAGATACTGGAAGGCTGCTATGAGGTCTCCACACAGCCTTCTCTTCTCCAGGCTGAACAGCCCCAACTCTCTCAGCCTGTCTTCATATGGGAGGTGCTCCAGCCCTCTTATCATCCTCATGGCCCTCCTCTGGACTCACTCCAACAGCTCCATGTTCTTTTTATGTTGAGGACACCAGAACTGTACGCAGTACTCCAAGTGAGGTCTCACAAGAGCAGAGTAGAGGGGCAGGATCACCTCCTTCGACCTACTGGTCACGCTTCTTTTGATGCAGCCCAGGATACGGTTGGCTTTCTGGGCTGCAAGCGCACACTGAAGCCAGCTCATGTTAAGCTTCTCGTCAACCAACACCCCCAAGTCCTTCTCTGCAGGGCTGCTCTGAATCTCTTCTCTGCCCAACCGGTAGTAGTGCCTGGGATTGCCCTGACCCAGGTGTAGGACCCTACACTTGGCTTGGTTAAACTTCATAAGGTTGGCATCCCTTCCCACCTCACAAGCGTGTCAAGGTCCCTCTGGATGGCATCCCTTCCCTCCAGCGTATCAACCGAACCACACAGCTTGGTGTCATCGGCAAACTTGCTGAGGGCGCACTCAATCCCACTGTCCATGTCGCCAACAAAGATGTTGAACAGGACCGGTCCCAACACCGATTCCCTGAGGGACACCACTCGTTACAGGTTTCCAACTGGACATCGAGCCATTTACCACAACTCTTTGCGTGCGGCCATCGAGCCAGTTTTTTATCCACCGAGTGGTCCATCTATCAAATTGATGTCTCTCCAATTTAGAGGCAAGGATGCCATGCGGGACAGTGTCGAACGCTTTGCACAAGTCCAGGTAGATGACGTCAACTGCTCTGCCCCTGTCCATCAGTTCCGCGGCTCCATCATAGAAGGCCACCAAACTGGTCAGGCACGATTTCCCCTTAGTGAAGCCATGTTGGCTGTCACCAACCACCTCATTGTTTTTCATGTGCCTTAGCATGTTTTCCAGGAGAAACTGTTCCAAGATTTTGCCAGGCACAGAGGTGAGACTGACTGGTCTGTAGTTCCCCGGGTCTTCCACCTTCCCCTTCTTGAAAATGGGGGTTATATTACCCTTCTTCCAGTCATCGGGAACTTCACCTGACTGCCAGGATTTTTCGAATATGATGGACAGTGGCTTAGCAACTTCATTCGCCAGCTCCTTCAGGACCCGTGGATGGATTTCATCAGGTCCCATGGACTTGTGCACGTTCAGGTTCTTAAGATGGTCTCGAACCTGATCCTCTCCTATAGTGGGACTAAGGTCTTCATTCTCACAGTCCCTGCATTTGCTTTCCAAGACTTTCGTGGTGTGGTCAGAGCATTTGCTGGTGAAGACTGAGGCAAAGAAGTCATTAAGAACCTCAGCCTTCTCCAAATCCATGGTAGCCAGTTCTCCTGATAGCTTCTGGAGAGGGCCCACATTGTCCCTAGTCTGTCTTTTATTTGCTACGTATCTATAGAATCCTTTCCTGTTATCTTTTACATCCCTTGCCAAACTCTGGTAACTTGATCTGGAGATCAAGTTCTTTCCTAAGGGACTTTATCTGACAGTAAAATGTCTGATACATTTTAGTTCTTGGAGAGACAACAGCTTTAATGAGATAACCTAATTTTCTTTTTCTTATTGTTTTTGTTGTTGCCAAGTTAGATTAGTTGTTAAAATGCATTTTGTTAAAACCATCTGAAGTAGTACACTGCTCTTATCATGTCTTGGACAACTTTATGAGTATTTCTTCATAGTTCATAAGTAGATCTCTTTTTCCATAAATATGAACTCTTCATTTCTGAACATCTATTATTCCTTAAGCATTTGCTCACAGCTTTGGCACCCAGTATAAAACTCAGGCCCAAATAAATGAATTGACATATGGTTTCAGATAATTGCTGGAACTCAGCAGAAAATGGAACTGTGACAATATGCATCTGTTTGTTTAATTTGATTCTTTACAGAATAGTGTGCAACCTGTTCTGTTGCAACTTCTGAATATCCAGTGCAACAAAGAACAGCACTGCTTGATTTTGCACTTTGGATGAACTGAAATCCTCTGAAGAGAAGGGGAGATCGCTCCTATCTTAAAAGTTAAATTTTCCTTTTGGTTTTAGTATCACAGATTGTATGAATGCATTATAGCCTTACAGTTTCAGAACCCTATTAATGTTTTGGGAGTTCTTACAGGTAGGGCCAAATTTGGAGCACCTGACACCCGGTAAAAAAAGAAGGTGTTTAATCTGCCAGAAATATTCAGCTTTTGTTGACTTTTTGCCTTTTTTTATTATTTATTTATTTTTTTAATATAATTGAACAGTTTGACATTGATACAGAATTGGCCTCATTATTTGGTAACGTCATTACGCTGATCTTTAAGATTGCTACATTTTTTTCTTTAGGAAAGCATCATACTATGTTCACTTGCAAAAAGTTAGAAAAACTGTCAGAAAAGAGCTTCTGTTTCCTTTAGTCTTTGTAGAGATTACAACTTCCCAAAACAACAATGGGAATATAAAGAGTAATAAAGATCTGATTCTTATTTTCATTTTCTTTTGCAAAGTTTTAAAATTCCTCTATGTAAGTGAATTATATCTCATTTGCATGTCTGAATACACCCAGCCAGTAACTGAAGTTACAAGTCCACAAGTAACATTTTCCACAGCCATCTATAGAAGACTGAGAGATGAAAATTCCTTCAGTCAAATGTCTGCTGGATCTCTCCTTTATAAGATCAGGCAGTTTACAGGCATGCTTTTAAGAAAAAAAGAAATGTTTCTATGGCAATAAAATAGCAGCCAAAAACTCTCTTAATTTAACTATGTTACAAACACGCAGCCCTAACCAGGAATGGGTTCAGGGAAAGCAAGAACAGATATTGAGCTAACAAACTTGAATGTTTGTTAGCGTAACATGCAAACTCCATGTTACGCAGTCTTCTCAAAACTGAAGAAAGAAGATGAATATGGGAAGTAAAAATCCATATAAAGAATTTGAAGGAATTATGGCGTAAGAAAGAGGCTCTGGATTCCACCAGTGAAAGTTTTTCAAAAGGTAGCAAGATTTGTTACAGAACATGCAAAATTATCACTGAGCAAGTGTAAATCTCGTTTGACTGCCTTCAAGGAATTTCATGTGTATATTTTAGCCATTCTCTCAACATATTTCTTCTCTCTGGATAGTTTAGCGTTATGTTCATTCCATTACAAGTTAGCAAGAAAACTTCCAAAACACTTTTCTTTTCTATGGTATGTATAAAAGATCTGTATAAAGATCTGCAATGGATTTTGTTTGCAAGTAAAATGACCCACCAGAATTACAAATTTTATAAGAGAAACCTGAACTACACTGTTCAATTTTGTATGGCATTAACAGAAAACATACCAGCAGGTTTTTCAGATTCAAGTGAGATGTCACACATATGAAGTTAAAATAAAAATTAAAACATTAATATCTGAGACACATGACATTCCCAATTTGGAACCAAATCAGCTTTAGCTCTCTAAAATGCAACGTCACTAGTCTGACAAAGTCTATTTTAAACCCTAAATCTGTGAATTTAGGGCAGGTGAATAGGTTTTGTATTGATGTAAGTCACAAGTGTTTGGCCAAACAGTGTTGCATAAGGTTTAAATTAAGGAAGTTCAATCTTCAATATAATTGAAATTATAGTGACATGACCAAGAGGACTGTTTATTTATTATCATTTCTGAAGTACTTATAAATTAACTTTTTTCTTTCTGTTTTCACTTATCTCTAGCTGCAAGACATTACCAGGGCATTTTACATAGAATAATTAAGTCATAGTATTTGCCTGCATAAAATACACATATCCTATATACTACTGAACTAAGAGGTATCAGCTACTGAGCAGTTAATGTCATTTACAAACCTGTTACAGGAATGACATTTTTGCCACTGGAAGACACATAAGTGATTATTCCTTTTACTAGTATCTGCTACTTAGAAAAAAGGCAGCAGCTGATAGAAGGAAAACAAAAAAACAACTAAAAAAACCCCCAAAACCAAAACAAACAAAAAAACAAACCAAAAGCAAACCCATAAAAAATCCACACACAAACAAACAAAAAAACCCAGGAAAACACACACCACAATCACACCCCCAGCAAAACCAAAACTGAAACACTGGGCTAAATTTAGAAGTGTGAATATTCACAGTTATTTCTCATAGTCATCCTGGAATCTCTAAATCCAAACGATTCCTCTCAAAGTTAAAAGAAATCAGGAAACCAGAGTATGAAAACACTTTAGATGAAAAACTGGTTCTGCCATGGAATAGATACAAGGAAGAATAAATTCTATCTTGCTGATTTCAGAAAACTGAAAAAGTTATGTTAGGAAGTGATCCCTATAACAGCAGTGCTAGTAAACAGCACTCTGAGAAAGGAAACAGTTAAATCCTCCAAATACATTCTCTACGTTGCTGGAAAACCAGAGAAAAGAAAGAAAGAAAGAAACAAAAATGCCTTGAACAAACAGCAACCAATAAAAAAAAAAAAAAAAAAAAAAAAAAAAAAAAGAAAAAACCCAAACCAAAAAAACCCAAGAAAAGCCACCACCACCAAAAAACAAACAGACGTACAGCAATAAAAAAACAAGAGGCTGTTCAGTGTCAAAAAATCTTCCTAGATGACACTGTGGTAAATATGTGTTTCTTTGAACAAACAATCCCCCCACGCCCCAAAAAAACCCTCAACAATGAAAACAAACAAACAAAAAAAGAAATATATCAAATACAGGATATTTAGAAGAATGCATGGCTATAAATCAGCACCAAAACTAAATATAGAAAGCTGATTTGTAAGCATTTAATATGTTATCAAATTCAGCAATATCATGCGTTATAATTCTAGAATGGAAATTAATATTGGTAAATTTAAGTCATCCAGGTAGGTATCTGACACAATTTTTCTAGGTTTTTTCTGTAGTCTACAGAGACAATTAACTCCAAAGGACTATTCACCCAGTCTTAAAATAAGGAGAGGAAGCTGTAGTTTGACAGTAAATTAAAATCCAAGCATTTTAAGGCATATCCTGTTATATAAAAAAATTGCTGTTATATGATATAAAATACTGTTAGAACACATGTTTATCAAAAAAAAAAAAAAAAATCAAAAAACCCCAACCAAAAAAAACCCCAACTAACCCAAATACTCAAAACATGCTTACAAGTTAGTTCTGCACAGGCTGCCTTATAATGCTCCAGAAATGCCCTATACTGTGTGCTGTTTAATGAGCCAGAAACGTGACTGCACATTTAGGCATGAGCAGAATGCAGTCTGTAATGCTGAGTGACTCAGTAGTGCAGCCATTAATGGTGAAATAATGGTCTATGAAAGATGAATACAGATCCTTTCTGAAAAAATGATAAATGGCACCTGAACTGTTAAAGCTAGCAGAGAGGAATCTTCCTTGCAACGCCAGATTCAAAGGCCCCTGAAAGCTATGGAAATAATCTCATGAACTTCATTACGATATGATATTACACACTTCACGCATATTAAAGGGACTAAAAAGATTATTTTAAGCATGCAAGATTACTATCACCCAATTTTTTGCACTTCAGTGTTCTCATTCAACTTCTTTCATTTCTCTTTCTCTGTCTTCCTCTCTCAACTACTACTTGGTGACATGAAGCAATGGCAGCTGAAGAAAATGTTTCATTATACTTCATACTTCCGTCTGATCCTGAGGTATATAGCTCATGTCTCTGGCAAATACACACTTATTTCCTTCTCTTTCTCCTTCACTTTTCTTGAAGTTCTATTTTTCTATTTTGTGCAGAATTTACTGACCAAATGAAGGTACTGCTAATTTCATTGGTGTTTTTTCAGTACGTATTGGACTTTTCATGCTCTGTCTCTGACAGTTCAGAGTAAATATGTTGTAACAGGGGCTTCCTGTTTGCATGTTGCTTGTGGCCTGCTGTCAACCTTTCATTCTTCTGCTAATTTAAGGAAAGACCTCTGGCACCTGTTCTCTAGCTGTATTATTCAATCTGTTCATTCCATTTAGACATGTTCCAAAATACATCCAAATCCATCCCAAATCCATCACGTTCTCTTCTCCCTTTCAGAGTAATGCACGATTGTACTAACTTTGAAAATTAATCTTTGTCAACCATAAAAAAAAGTCTGCCATATTCCTTAGAAATTTAGCATAAAATAGTTTCCTTCATATTAATTCTTACTGAAGAGATTATGAATGTTAAAAATATGGAAGATAACAAGAACCCATTTTAGCTTCACTAGGGTTTCCCCGCTCCGCACCCCCCCCTCCCCTTTTTAATTTGGTGAAGGGTGCTATCTCACCTGGAATTTATGTTACCAGATACAAACCAATTTTCTGTACTGGATGATTTGTAATGTAGTCAAATTCAAATGATACTACATTATCAATGGTGAACACTCCCACTCATTAATTAAATGACATATGCAGAATTGTGTATGAACAGTTGATGAAATGAGATCAAAAACTGTAAAGAACAAGATGGTTAATTCACTTTTTAGAAAAAGATTTTTATTTTAAAAATTAAGAAAATAATAATAAAAAAATAAGCATTCAAGGTCTTAAAAAGATTTGAACATCAAATATCTTGCCATTGAATAACATTCCTCTTGAGGTAAAAGGACCAATAATCCAGTTAAACACTCACACCCAATTTTGTGAAATGGCAAGAGGAAAGTAAAAACAGACACCTCCCCTGTGTAAGCTTTCTGATTGTTAATTACACTGTAGCTAAAGTACACAGATGCCATCTGTTTTGCTCAGACTACATTATATACTCAAAGAAAGTATATAAAAGCTTGAAAAAACATTGCATAGAATTATCTTTCTCTTTCCTCCATGTCCTCAAGTATATTTCTTTCCCGGTTAGTAAAATAGTCTGTCCATAAAGCAACAGTGTCATTCTGGTTGTGTAGCTATTTATACATTATTTTTAAAATAACTTGGAAAAAAAAAAGAAAAATCTCTGCTGTTCTAATAAGGAATATGTACCAAAATGGTGCAACAACAAGTACTGGACTGTGATTTTGTGAACCTGGACTAAGAGAAATGCTGATACAGTAACACTTCATGGATCCTTTAAACCGCCATCATTATATTTCAGCAGACTGCAAGAGCATGGAAAATCAAATAAAATACCTCTCCATTCAGAGGAAACTCTAAAACCTCTTTCCAGGCAATGCACTTTAAGTACACCAGTATGTGTTTTATGGCTTTACTCCCATGTCCCATCCATTTTTCCTTGCAACTCCATTCTTAGTCTGCATCAATCTCTTTCTACTCACCCTAAACGACCACCTGAGGAAGTTTCAGTGCATAATGTTCTCCCCATTCCCTTTTCGGCCTCAACATTAAATAAAGGAGCATGTCTGAGGCTGGAAAGAAGGTACATGAGAGTCTCCCAAACAAGCTGTGGAAGGGGGAAAGGTGGTAAAAAATATCTTGGAGCCAAGGAATTAAGAACTCTACTCATGGCTTCAAAAACCATCAGATGGAGCAGAGGCAATCTTTCACTACTAATGAAGTATCATTCACTTTGTCCTCTAATTCACATCATTCTTCCTTCAAATTACTATCTGCACGTGTGTATCTGTCATACACATAGAAAGAATGAGGGTAGGGGAAAACAAAGGCTAATACAACTGCCAAGCACAGGAAGCACAAGGTAAATCTTATTAAGAGTCTCTCTGTCAACCCAAGTTAGAAACTTCATTCAGCTACTGCTGAACAAAATGATGATACTAGAACAGATCTTGCTCATCCTAAAAAATACATATATAAAAACAAAAAAAAGGCAAAATGGGCTTCGCTCAATGATTTCTTCTGTTTCGGCACTAAAAATGTCTAAAGGCATTTACAACAGTTAAGTAACTGTTTAGATATGTCATCACGCTGCCTGTAGTAAGATGAAATAGAGCTAGATGGCAAAAGGGAGAACGACGCTGCTGTTCCTGTAATGCTATTTCCCATTTCATCCTATGCAAGTTCAGCAGGAATTAAAACTCTGCACATGTCTCCAAAACCAGCAACTCTTACTGATTAGAAAAGGATGGAGCCTTTAACATGCCTCCATCTCTACTGCCAGGCTGAATGTGGTTTTGAGCAACGTGATCTAGTTCAAGATGTCCCTGCTCATTGCAGGGGGGTTGGACTAGATGACCTTTGAAGATCCCTTCCAACACAAATTAATCTATGATTTGTGAAAAACACTAGTCATAATTATCAGCATTCTGGCACTGTCCCAGCTGTCCTTGAAGCACCACCAAACAAGCAAAGGACATGGCAGGTCTTTTTAAGATACAACAAATCTGTATCTGGGCCAATTCTTTCCCTAATAAGGTCAGAAATATCACTGATTTCAGTTGTTCCCAGCACTATCCATGAGTGAAGTAATTTATTAAAAAAAAAGAAAAAATAAATTATAAACTTACTTGAAAACTGTATGGCAAATCCAGATTTGCTGATATAAAAATCTGTGTCAAACTGGATAGTTACTATGTTGAGTGTACTGTGAATGCCTTCAGGAACAAGGGATCCACTAATTTCTTTGAGTAACATTTCATTCTCAGATGGACCATCCCAAACTCGTAGAATGTCATGGGACGCCTCGGTATCAAAAGCAAGAAACTGAAGGCTGAAAGGATACCATGATTTTATTGTTAGCTTTCATATTATTCAACAACATACCAGTAGCAACAAAACTAAACCAAAAAAGCAAACAAAGTTTGATTTCCAAGGGTGATTTTCGATAATGTTTCACATCTTTACCTTTGATGCATAAAAGTCTGATACATAAAAATATTTGAAGAAAGAAAAAAAAAAAAAACCTAAAATATTTTAATTTTTCTACCATGAAATAATATGTTAATTTAGCCAAATAATCTGTAAGTATCCACACAAACTTTTCAGAAAATAATTTTCTTAAGACAATTATTATGCATCACTTGTAGAAAAAAACCAAATTGAACTGTAAATTCATGTAATTAGCGATACAATATGAAGAAGTGTCTAACTAAAAAGAACTACTGAAATGCCAGGTTTTAAAAAAAACGGTTCTGCTGACTCCAACACTTTCTACATACTTAATCTTATAATTTTGGCATTAAAATGGCATTTGTATTAGATAGTTTTTATATCAGATTTCCAGTTAACAGTTCCAGTTGGTATATATGTTTGCACTGGTTTAAAATTCATCAGCATTTAACAAATTATATCCAATTTTTAAAGCGTGAGCTTCATCAGGCAATGTTTATTGAAAAACAGAGTTTCAGCACAAACCTACATATTCAAACTAAGAATGCCGAAATACTGGCTGTTAGCTGTATCTTAAATTTGAAATCCTAAACCCCTTTTTTCTCTACTGTACAGGTAAGACTTGGTTATCATATAATCAAAAAAGATTTGTTATAATTGTAAGATTTGTTTCAGTACCTGACAATATTTCCTGGGTCTACTTCAATCACCCACATGCAATGCAGGTTGTTGTCATAGGGAAAAGGATAGCCAGGAGATAAGATTCTTCCTGATGATTCTCCTTTAAAACGGCCTCCACATTCAGCTAATAAAAAAAACCAATATTACATAATGTGTTACTTTTAATTCATTACAGATGGTCTTCCAGCTAATCATCTGAGCAACCAATTTGTACATCTACTCTCTTGCTTGAAGAAATAACACAACTAAACTGACTGTATGCCCTAAGATTGTAAGCCCACATATAAGAACTTGAAGTGGTTTGGGAAAGGAACCCTATTGTTTTCTTTTTTTAAATGTGAGATCCCTGGAACCTTTGAAGCCTTCTTATTATGCTTTCCTTCCTTTTAAAGTCACTGTAATGATTTTTCTCTTGTGAAGTGCAAAGCCAAAATAATGCTTTGATTAGATCTCTCAGTATAGTTAAAATGTAGTTTTATTCTGATTCAACATCATCGAAATATTCAGTTGAGATTTATTACCTTATGATCTGTAAGTTCTGTGATAAAATATAATTGAAATGCTACTCTTGATGGATTTTCTGACATACTAAATCTGCAGAGACAAGTGGCCTTTCATACCTTTTTTAAGCACTTTGCCAATCTGTTAATTCCTACTCTTTAAAAAAAAAAAAAAAAAAAAAAACCAAATTATTCAATTCTGAAGATAGCACAGTTTATTTTTCTTCCAGCAGAGTAAGGATGTAAATAGAGTAAATTGGAATGAAAAAATTACCCACAAGCTGGATGACATGTAAAATTAATTACATTTCATCCAGAACCACTGAACACCTACAAGCTTAAAATTTCTAATTTTCACAGAGTGTAACCTGTTTGCTTTTGTTATGATTTTTAAAGGTTCCCCTTCTCTCTCCCCAGTGGCTTATTTCTGCCTCTCCAGCAAGGTTCCAGCTCCCCAGTTTTGCTAGTTGCTAAATCAACTGTGCAAGTGGTGACTTCTCAGAAATCAGCATTGTCATGGCTTAAGCCCAGCCGGCAACTCAGAACCACGCAGCCGCTTGCTCACTCCCCCCCTTCTTCCTCCCCCTGCTCCTGGAGGTTTGGGGAGGAGAATCGAAAGAATGTAACTCCCACGGGTTGAGATGAACGTAGTCCAGTAACTAAGGTATAATACAAAACCACTACTGCTACCACCAATGATAATAATGATAAGGGAAATAACAAGGGGAGAAAATACATTTGCTCATCACCCTCCGACCGATATCCAGCCGGCACGAGCAGTGATCTGGGCCTTCCAGGTAACCCTCCCTAGTTTATATACTGGGCATGACGTGCTGTGGTATGGAATACCCCTTTGGCTAGTTTGGGTCAGGTGTCCTGTCTCTGCTTCCTCCTGGCTTTCCATGCCTCTCCTAACTGGCAAAGCATGAGACTGAAAAGTCCTTGATCGGAGTAAACATTACTTAGCAACATCTAAAAACATCGGTGTTATCAGCGTTGTTCCCAGGCTGAAAGTCAAAAAACACAGCACTGTACCAGCTACTAAGAAGGAGAAAAAATGGCTGCTACTGCTGAACCCAGGACAAGCATCCTCTCAGGTTGCAGTCAGGAGTAACAGAACAAAGCCCTTTTTTATCTTTCATCTCCAGACTGCTTACTATGAAGGCAATCCTAATTAAGAATCTTAGTCTTTTCTCCAAGTGTCAATGCTAAAGATTCTTCTAAGGATGTCAAGTTAAAGGAAATACGTATTATACTACATTTCTTGCTGCAAATTCCATGAATAGTATGTTGTATTGTAACATTTACTACCTGTTTAAGATTTCTGATTACCATAACTGCTTGAAAAAAGTTCTGCTGTTGTCTTATCAATGTCACATTTTTCTATAAAATGATACTAAAACAAGAACAGTAGCAATTTTAAGTCAATTCCTGATAGTAGCAGCAAATTAAAGTGTCTGTTGACTTATGTTGCTCTTAAGTATGCCAATCTAAAATGTTTCATGTAAAATATAGCTTGCTTTCACATATTCTCAGAGTTTGCTTGAATGATCTGACCCTAAAATATCTTGTTGTGGGCTGAGACCAAGTTCTTGTAAGCACAAAAGTGCATACATCTACCTGACTTATAAACAAGTACTTTGGAAATAAAGGGCATCAGTGTTGCAAAAGCAATTTTTATGGTTTGGGTTTTTTTCATTTTCTTTCATAGCAAAGAAGCTTAGTTTCTATCTGATTATAACTAAAATTGAATGTTGAAAAGACTACTATAAACCAGAAATGTTAAATAGTTTTACTGCTGATTTATCTCCATCTCCTGCTATTTAATCATTAACGAACTTAAAGTTTCAAAACTGACTATTTTGATCACAGATGAGTGAGAGATATTCAGACTTAGGCCTTTGTTTGGACATATTGAAGGGGTATCTAAAAGAGGCTTCAGTTCTGTACAAAAACCACTGTGATGCAATTTTGCTGTTTTCTTTGAGAAACATTGCTAATTTCAGCATGCTTTTTCTTACTGGTCTTGTGCATTTCTTAATTGCCCTTTTGCTTCCCAGATTTCTTCCACACAATTTCTCCACGTCGTATCATTACTAAGACATCATTAATCTCTTCCTACATATTTTTCAGCCCAAGAAGATATGAACAGACATCTAAGACACTTTATACTGTTCATACGACATCCCTTCAAAAGTATGATCCTTAATTAACATGAAAAACTATGTGGAATTCTGGGTCATTATTTACAACTGGCATTCAAACCTCTTTTGATTTCTAAAGCTTGTCTATACAAAAACCTCATTTGTTTTAACTTCATTCTTTTAAAATCTATTTAGCCAAACCTATGCAATCCTCAGGTTGGAATGCATACTACTGTTGATTCGGACAACAGCTTTACAGCTGCTTAACTCTTCTCTGGATACAAGTAATATGTTTTACTACTTGCCTATGGAGAAATACCCAATTCATATAAAGAAAATAAATTCTAAGATAATGCCATATATGTATTTTTGTTTGCTTAATTAAGAGCAATACATATAAATACATGGTATTCTGAACTGGATGGATAAGTAATCACCCTGTGAATAGCATACTAATAGGTATTTTTTGAATAAGATTAATTTCAAACTCAAGAAGTTTACAGAACAGACTGAGTCACATTCTAAATACATTCACCTATACAGAACATTTTGGAATAATTATAACATAGTTTTCACAAAAAGTCTGGTGGCATTGCGAAACCCAGGTGCTTAATTTGTGTCATTTTTTTGGAAGATGGTGATTTGAGTTGGATGGTTTACCAGTATTGAAACGGAAAAGAATATAAAACCTTAAAGTATATGCAGCATATTATCACTTGTAACTAGATTCAGGTCTGGATTTCAGTCTATTGACCTAATTCTAAGGTTGCCAACCTGTAACTTCTGAGCTGTATGCATCTGTTCTGGAGAGGGACTGCTGAATAATCAAATCCAGGGACCTTCCTCCAAACAGCCTCTCTCATTTAGGGGACACATGACGAGAGCATTAATCTCCCATGTGTGAATTATTCTAGTGACCCCCGCTTCCAGTAGACCTTCTAGATTTGAACTATATAAGGTTTTGCATATTTGTGTAGAATACAAGAAGGTTGAATCTCACAGTTAGTGTGAATAGTACACAGTACATAAACTAGATAACCAATTAAAAAAATGGAGGGATAACTTAAAGACATATTTACCTTGGTCTCTTTTAAAACAAAGCAAGAACTCATCTATATATATATGTTACTTCAGTGATACATACTATGATTTTTAATGCTTATAAAGGAACTGAAGATGTAATTTGTTGTTCAAACTTTAATTTCAACCTTCTGGCACCTTCACATTTTATTGATCTTTTTCTTTCAACTTCCATCATGTGTTCTTTGTACATCTATTTGCTACTTGCGTGTTCTTGCACCATACTTTCCTCTTAATTCTTTGGTTTCATATGTCCTAAATGATGTAGAAATTAGTTAAGGCTTATCACAAAAGCACTTATTCCTTAATTATCATCCTAAGAGAGCTATTCATTCCTTATTTGTTGCATATTTTTCCTAAATTGACTTTATTTCTTGATAAAGATATGTCAAAGTACATCGTTTTCTGACAAACCTAAATCTAGATACAAACTGCAATTCACTCCTTGTTTCTCCTACTCAATACCACTTTTATAGTATAGAATCAACAAGGTTGGAAAAGACCTTTACTATCATCAAGTCCAACCTTTATCCCAGGACTACCACGTGCACCACGAAACCATGTCCTCATCTACACTCGTTTTGAAAACTTCCAGGGTCAGTGATTCCACCACTTCCCTGGGCAACCTGTTCCGATGTCTGAGCACCCTTTCAGTAAAGCAATTTTTCCTAATATTCAGTCTAAATCTCCCCTGGCGCAGCTTGAGGCTGTTACCTCTTGTCCTTTATTTCCCCTAAAAGGAGATGAAAAAGGAAGAAAATTACTAGAATCATAGGATGGTTTGGGTTGGAAGGAATCTTAAAGATCATATAGTTCCAAACCCCCTGCCATCGCAGGGACACCTTCCACTAGAGCAGGTTGCTCAAAGCCCCATCCAACCTGGCCCTGAACACTTCCAGGCGTTTAAAAGGTGCTTAAAAAAATATTTAAGTCTTGTCTTCTTTTTGCTCTCCTGCAGAAGAAATTGACCCTCTAGGTACCTGCACAACTTTATTTTAATATTGCAATAAAGCATATAATATTGTTATTCATTGCAGCAACATAACAGAAGCCAAGTGGAAAAAAAAACCCCAAACCCTCTATATCTCTTTGTATATTTAAGTTTTTCTTTTAGTTTGTTTTATAGTATTTATATGTAAATATCTGAAAAGTTTTGTAGCTTAAAGATATTTAGATACAATAAGGAAAAAAAATTAAGTTTTACAATGCCTCATAAGATACCTATGGTTCTTGCTTTTGTATTTAGCTGTATTTTTATGTTGACTATTTGCTGACTATAATTAGATTTTTATGTATTAGGAATTTTGCTCTACATGAATGTTTAATAATTACTGTTTTTTTTAAACTGAAAAAAGCAACAGCACTCACACGGACTTGAATGAGATCTATGCAGAAATTTGTAAATCTTTGTGTAAACAGATCTGTATACACAGAGATCATATTCCACATAAATCTAACAATCCTTACAATTTTTTTTCTTTCTTACATCCATATAATAGTTTAAGTAAAAATAAAATTCTAATACCAATGCATGAAGGCAGAGGATAGTCCCATGCCCTTCTTTCCCCAGTCATACACTTTAGAAGGCTACTTCCATGGAGTGTGTATCCTGGATTGCATCCATAAATTATAGTGCTTCCTGCAAAATGACCTTGGTCACTGATTTTATATCCAAACTGTGGCACACCAGGGTCCTCACAATGTGAAAGCTCAAAACCTGTGTAGGAATAAAACATTATAGTTACAAAATCAAACTGACAAATACATTAATGAAATGAAGATTTTCTGTTTTCCAGTGGAAAGCAAACATTTTCAGACTTCATGTAACAACATATTTAAGGTTTCTTCTCTGGTTTTAACAGTCCAAGTAGGATAACTGCCTATACCCCTCAGAGCATACAAACAAACTGTGTCATAATATCATTCTTCCCCAAGTCCAATCAAAGACTGAGAAGGAAATCTATTATCATTATCAATGAGTTCTAAAATTATGTGATAAGTTATAAAATGGCAGTTAAAGTAACTGTCCATTTACTTTGAGGACAATCTCATTTGCGAATAGATATTTGAAGGTTCACAAACAAAACTGCACAGTAGATTTGTTACTGTGCACAGTAACATCAATGGTACAATACTACCTATGGCACCAAAGAAATACTGCTATATTCATCAGTCTTTACCCTAATCCTGTGTTCAGTAGTTTGTAAATTTAGAAACTACATACAGGAAGAAATTATAATGGTGATATAGAGAATTCAAGCCAAACAATTCGGACATTTTGTAGAATTAAGAGATGTGGATCAAGAAGGAAACAAAATGACTTACGCATTATACAGAAACAGCGAAGCATATTAGCATTTAGAGAAACATAAAATGTAATTCAGAAGAAAGATTTTCTATTCCAAATAAGGTTTTCTGTTATTGACTGAGAAGCAGCTCAAAATCTCACTGTGTTCTAAACTAAATGCATTTTATAAATTTCATGCATCTCAAAGAGTTTGTAGGTTAAAAAGGTACTTTTTGTCAGATTGATATTCCTGCATGTAGGTGACATGGGAGCAAATGAAGGGTTTTTCATGTCTGCATTGTTCAGTGAAGTCATTTACGCAGTATTTGACCATCTGGTCAACAGTTGGTAGCCCTTCACAATCTCTCCTCAGGTACTGAGCCATTACTATTGATTGACAAAATGTTCGTTACTTTATTTTACAGACAAAATGCTTCATGTTGAATAAGGCTGTTTGCTCACATAAGGAAAAACAATATCAAATGCTCTATCTTCCCAGTTCTTCCTTCAGCTCACTTAATGTCAGACTCAAAATGGTTCACCCCCCTGAAGAGCCTACACAAGCTCTGAGATGAACATTTCTCACTGCTAGCTAAGCTATTGTTTCCCAGTACAGAATGCAGTGCAGAACCTCTAAAACAGCCTTATGTGAGACAAAACTTTTGTTGTATGAAGAAACTTTTTTGATATTGCCATTCTGGATATTTATTGACCAGTTAGAATTTTCTGTCATCTAAGAAAACTGTTGACCACACTGTGTGAAAAAGAAGTTAAAATGTGCCTTGATCCCCAAGATGTCATCATCTCTGGATGGCCTGCTTATAGACACAGAACCAACTAGTCTTTTTAACTGATCACTTCCCTCTTGAGTGTGAACATGTAACTTCATTGCCTAACCATTGGTGCTAGCAGCATTTTTGCTGTCCTAGTTGTATTTCAGCTAACTACACAATGCTGGCAGTTCTGGATACAGAACCAAACAGAAAACTGTATCATTCTAGAGAAGCACCTGGTAGCAAGGGGCATGGTGAGGGGGATATGGAATGGCAATAGCTAGCTATTTTAGACAGCTGAGAGAGTAGAAATACTCACAATATGTCCCTGAAGACACAAACTGTTTCATTACAGCTTGTGGGGATTTTGTTTACTGCTTAAAAGCATTAGGGCAAACCCATGGTACTTCTGGAACATTTCATTGCCTACATCTATGGAAAACAAATATTAGCTGTATTTCCCAAAATGGAAGATGGCCAATGAATGATGATCAGTGACATACGTGGAGGCCAGTAACTAGCAGCATATCCTAGGAGTCAATACTGGGTCCAATCTTTCAACATCCTCATTAACGATCTGGATGATGGGGCAGGGTGTACCCTCAACCAGGTTTGCTGATAACACCAAACTGGAAGGAGTGGCAGTACTCCAGATGGTCATGCTCATCCAAAGTGACCTCAACAGGCTGGATAAATGGGCCAGCTATGAACCTCAGGAAGTTCAACAAAGAGAACTGCAAAATCTTGTACCTGGAGAGGAACACTCTATCACCAGAATATGTTGGGGGCTGCCCAGCTTGAAGGCAACTTTGCAGAACAGGACTTAGGAGTCCCCAGTAGATTCCAAGCTGAATACGAATCAGCAATGTGCCCTTACAGCAAAGAAGGCTAATAGTATCCTGGGCTGCATTAGGAAGCATGTTGCCAGCAGCCTGACAGAGGTGATCCTTCCCCTCCACTTTAAGCACCACATCTGGGGTATGGTGTCCAGTTCTGGGTTCCCCGTACAAGAGAGATGTGGATTAATGAAGAGAGTCCAGTGAAGGGCCGCTAAGATGATCAAGGCATGGAAGCATCTCTCCTATGGGTAAAGGCTGATAGAGCTGGGACTGTTCAACCTGGAGAAGAAAAGGCTCAGGGGGATCTTATCCATGCAAATAAATCTGAAGGGAGAGTGTAAAGGAAATGGAGTATACAGAGTCTGGCTGGGATGGAGTTAATTTATGTATCAGACGTAAATCTTAAGTCTTAAGATGGAGAATGTCTTTTACTTATGAATTATCTTTATGAAAACATGCGGTTTAGTTACACATCTAAAACTACTTGCATGCTTAGATATTTTTATGCAGTAGTACAACTAACTGAAAATTATATTATTTTTTATTATCCTTTCCAAGACTGCAGAAAACTTCAAAATAAAAAGCACAGTGGTTTAAGTATCAAACTACTCGAAGTACCATCAAAGCAAACGCTTTTTATGCTATGTGTATTGATTTGAGGTTCAATTATGAAACTGTATTTTGATTAGTGATTTGCTGTTGATTTAATCATTGTTTTTGACTGCATTTTCATTTTATGAGCAAAGAATTTTCATTCCTTCAAAATCAAAAATCTATTACAACTGTTTTCACAAATACTCACTGGTATACACAAGCTGAAAACCTTCATCAGTGCCTTCCAGGTCTGAGTTAAATTCCAACCACAAATGATTTGAAGTACTACTTAGCGTCAGGCCTCTTAATGATGCCCCAGTATATGCACCCAGCAGGTGAGCAGTGTTGTCTTTGCCATCATAGATCTGTAAAATAAATGTGAGTTTTATAGTTTTGGATTAAAACAATGATATATTTGATTTACAAAATAATTCTGTACATCTCCATCCAGAGGGAGGACAGCTTTGCCAAGAAGCTCTATTGCCAGTCAATCCAAAGTACTATCTGGATATGCTGTTTGCCTTTCTTGAGTTAAATTAACTTAATTGTGGTGATTTTTCAAATGCAATTTAAAATATGTCTGTTCCCCCCCTTTTTTTTTTTCCCCTAACAATAGAAATGGGAAGAGGTGCCATATCAGCTCAGAGTTTTTAAGCCTCCCTGTTTTCTCTTTCACTGTCGGTATTGTAATGCTGGTCACAACCTATTAGCAAACACCTATTTTGTGTAGCTATGTCTGCCTCAAGTCACTGAGGTGACATAATAAAAAAGCTCACATCTTCCCAACTTTGGCTTGTTAAGTAAACCTGTGAATTTTTTCCTATGTGAAGAGAGGTTTGAAATTTAACTGTAAAGTTAAAGGAAACTAGGAAATAAAATAAAACTGAAAACTGCTTCTGTAAGTTGAAAGAGTAATGCAATCTATATGTAAATTGTAATATAGCACTTTTATTATTTATTTTTCTTCAGGAGTTGTTCCTTACTGTATGGGAAACAGAAACTTCCATCAGACTACTAAATATATTAAGTGACCTTTTAATAATTCTCTGCAAATTTCCTGAAAAACTTGGTTGCTTTAAAGCATCACAGGTTGCTGCATTACTGCAATTCCTAAAAACAATTAAACTATAAGTTAACAGTAATTGTTAAGCCAACCAGTATGTCCTATAGGATTTATTTAGTGACTTGTATAATAACTAAACATCAATAAATGGGTTTTATGAAAAATTTCGCTTGTAAACCAGTAAATTGACCTCTGAACTACTTTCAAAATGCAATATACGGAAATTCTAATACTTCAGTTGAAAAAAAAAAAAAAAAAGTATTGTCTCCAGTTCTGCATAAGATCTAATTGTATTAACATGAAATGTAATTAAAGCTTGCATCTGTAAACAGGAATCCATGCCACAACGAAATCAAAACAAACACACCACCAATAGCAGTAAGGCCACAAATTAAATGTGAAATATTATGATGCCCATACCCCATCTGTGAGAATGACTTACACACATAAAATCTATTTTGCAGAAATCTTCATGTCTCATGTAATAACTTTAGATTTACATTTAATCATAGGTTGAAATGAAAAAAATCAGCCATTTCTAGCCCTCTCTAATGAGTTAACTGCACAGCAGCTTAAGAAGCACAGAAAATGACATCATTTCTTGCTTTTAAGGAAAATAGCAAATAAATTCCAAGCAAATTTCACATTTAAATGGCATGTATGGAGTAAAATAAAAAGAAATTAAAGGAAAAAAAAAAGTGCTAGTAATGATTAGTAACTAAAAATGAATTTTAAAATATATATAATAGTATTAAAATTGATTTCTTAATTTTACGTAAAACTTCTTTAAAACTACATTGAGATCAGTAATCAAGTCAGAAAAAAAAAGCCAACAGAAAATTAGTTCTAAAATGGATGTAGTTTAGTTTCAGTAACTGAAAGGAAAATGTCCATTCCTTTGGTATTACTGCTAACCTCATGACAGACTCAAAGAAAACCCAGCTTGAATATGATGCTCTTTCTCCTGATCTCTCCAAGCTACTTATAACTAATAACACCCAAGGATTCAGATTTATTTTATTTTTAAACACTACATAAGAGTAATCCATTTTCTGCCATGTGTGCATCAGTAATAAATAACCAAAGAAAGCTATTATAAGTTATACCAATTATTCGCAATGTCTCACCAGGACTTCATGATACAAATTCTCTTCATGTTAGAATTTCCCCACAAATACTTTATTGCCAGTTTTGTTAACTGTCCTACTATATTAAACTTTTCACACTGACATACTGACATCTCTCCAGACTTGACACTAATTCTACTTTATAGGCTAACTAGCTGTCCCTCTGTATTATACTCCTAAGCCTCTATCATTTTTATGAAGGAACAAAATTTATTTGAAGAACCCTAACACTTCAGAAACTCTATGATTCTTTGAGTAGGAGAACTGCATTTGGTCGAGGGAGGGATGTGATTCATGTGAACATGAAACTAAATTTATTTTTTTTTTGGTTGCTGACCTTCAAATATTCAAAGTAATATATACCCCTTTCCTTGAGACAGTTGGTTCTCCCTTAGGACAATCAATGAATGTATGTTTGGTAGTATAATTCTCAATTTCATAGAATCATAGAATCATAGAATAGTTAGAGTTGGAAAAGACCTTAAGATCACCTAGTTCCAAACCCCCTGCCATGGGCAGGGACACCTCGCACTAAACCATGTGGTCCAAGGCTCTGTCCAACCTGGCCTTGAACACCGCCAGGGATGGAGCATCCACAACCTCCCTGGGCAACCCATTCCAGTGCTTCACCACCCTCACTGGAAAGAACTTCTTCCTTATATCTAATCTAAACTTCCCCTGTTTCAGTTTGAAGCCATTACCCCTTGTCCTACCACTACAGTCCCTAAGGAAGAGTCCCTCCCCAGCATCCTTATAGGCCCCCTTCAGATACTGAATTTAAGCCACGTTGTCTCTTTTGTGCTTCGAGTTAATGGGCACCAAATACGTATTTCTAGTTGTAATCTAAACTATACAGATTAAATTGCAAAAAAAAGTGATAACAGCCTACATTCTCTTGTGGGATTTGCAGAACTAGCATTTTTTTCCTTCCTGAAATAGGTGGGAGTTTTGCTATATATTTTGAATGAGTTACTAATTCAGCTTCACAATTTGATCCAGAAGACAAGATGATATGTGAATTAAGGTAGCATCATTATCTTATTTTGAATATAGAAATATTCTTTCTTCTGGGCCTTGCCAGCACATCTGGATTTATGTCACTTGGGTGCTAAATGTATGGCCAGGAATAATCATTATGAAAATATTATTTGGTTGGATGCTTTTTTCCTTCAAGTTATCCTCTAGCATTAATGCAAAGATAATCGATTTGTGACTGTATAATGCTTGAATATGCCGGTGACAATCTATTCAGAAAACAAAATTCCATCTTTATGAGCTATTTAAAGACCTGATCTGCTAAACGATTAATTCATAAAGAGGAGCAAAGGCACAAAAATTGCATTAATGGCTTCACATCACAATGATATTTTGAAATGTTATAGGGAAGGATGCTAATAGCGAACACTGTTTACATAAATATGATTTGAACTGAGAGATGTAATGTTTAATTTGGGGAGGAGGAGTTATATTTGCATTTACAGTCAGAGAATAAAGAAATCTTCCTAAGCTTTTGAGGGGCTCTATTATCAAGAAATTTAAAATGGAATTTTTTTACTAACATATTTAACTCTGTAAAATTTTAGCAAGGGAATAGCATAAAGTGGATGTCTTAAATTTGTGCATTTTAATCAAACTATATTTGAGATTTGCCATTGAAACATAAAAGGCATATGGATATGAAGATCTGTGCCTTTATAAAGAGAAGAAATAACATAAAATCAGCAGCTCAGAGCTGAGGCTGTCAACACCCTGTCAAATGTATCATTTATATCACATGCAAACAGAAGCACTAATATAAAGACAGAAAAGGGCCCATATGTTTGGGGCTTTTTTTTGTCCCCTACATTTATTATCTATTTATCACTTATGTTTTCAGGATGATATTGCTAAACGGATTATGATAGCAAGTGTGGAGATTAAGAAACAAATTATCAGAAAGCCCCAAACATCATCTCCCTTCAAAGTCTGTGCAAAACCCTTTGAAAACTGAATCCTGTGCACACCTTTCAAAGCTGGCCCACAGGTGAGTCAGCAGAGGCAGTAAAACTGAACCCTCCATATTTTGTAGGAGCAGAGTGCTGAGCCAAACACAGGCGAAGATGACTCTTAATGCCAGTTCTATTCAGTTTAGTGACACACTGTTACCTGCCTGTTACTGCACTGATTGTTTTAGCAGAAGGAAAAAGATTGCTTCGTTACAGTACAGAAAATAATTCTTAAATCCATTTTTTTTCCACATAGGTGCAATCTCCTCTGGCACATCAGCACTCTCTGTACATACTGCCAAGCACACAACCTACTACAAAAGGAAAAAAAAATCCCCACAAACAACTGCTGTTTTCTTTTCATACTTGGAGTTCTTTTCTCTTTTATTTTAGGTTCACTTATGGAATCTGCCTGCAGATTTTTGGGGGGCAGTGGTTTGGTTTTTAACATGGGCAGAAAACTATTAGTACCATGCATAGGTACATTTTTATTTCTGTTGAAATCTACTGAAAATAAACAATCATATTCAAACTTCAATTTCAGTAAAATATGCCTGTCCCCCAGTAAATTAGAAAAGTATATTAAAATATCTTCGACATAGAAGAGTACTTTCTACATTCAACTGATTTCAACACAAATTGTGTTCACCACTAACAATGAGCTATTCAGGCAAATAAAAGAATGACAACTCTGTTCCTTTCCATGCAAATCTAAAGGGTTTGCTTACAGCTATCAGAGACTACAAAGTTTACAAGCAAAACTGGTGGATGAAGATAAAAGCAAGGAAAAAAGGCAAATAGAAATGTTCTCATACTTTGGAAACCATCTATTCTTTCCCCCTGCCTCCCACATATGCAGTTTACTCTAAAAATGTTGAATTCTGGAAACAGCACAAACTCAGTTATCAGTACAATTACAAAGAAGGAGACAGCTGTCATTCTGTTTCCAAGATTCATATTAAATGGATGGGCATATAGTGACTGTACAGATCTTAAATTCTTCATATGCATTCATGAAACTTTCATGATTATTAATACAAGATGTGAGACTACCAAGAGCAGGTTAAAGCCCTACACAAACAAAAATGAGAGACATATTTCTCATAGTTTCCAATAAAAAACAACCAGCCATAAAAAAACCACCTATAACATTAATGTATGTAGCCAGAGTAGTTACGTCAAAAACAGAAAAAGAGAATTGCATACTAAATGAAGCAAATGAAAAACAAATTCCATGTTCTGAAACCTCTCTTCTATACCAGTTCAGAATTGATAAATGAGAACTCCTCCTTCTCTGCCTGGGGAGTAACAGTAAGGGTGGTGATTTATTTGTGCTAAATATGCTGTTTCCCTCTAATGCTGTATTCTCAGTTCCGCTGTTTCATTGCTTCAATCACAGTGCTTGTCAGGTATAAATCTGATCCATGGTCAGTTAATTCATGTGGTAAGCAGCAGACCTTATGACTTCACAATATATCAAAAGTTTAGTAGAATATTCAGTCTATTCAGATTTTGAATAGAATTTTATCTACATATCGCTAGTAATCTAAAATAGTAGCTGATAAAGTAACAAAAAGTACATGATTAACTTCTTTGCCAACATTTTCGTCTATCATGATTAAGAACAGAGATGCATCATCCGTTACGTCTCTAGCTCAAAACCTGAGCTTTAACTATGAAATATTACAAGGTTGCTTTACTTGTATTCGGGGAAAGGAAGCCCTTTCTGGAAGCTTTTGTAGAAGTATTTTTGTTTCCCAATAGTGAATTCCTTCCCTAGTTCATAGTTAAAAAAAAAAAAAACAAAACCCTGTGTATTCACAATATATCATTCAGCTGTTTGCTGTAAGACTGGATGATTTTTACCTTTTTTTTAACTTAACTTCTTTCCACTGCCATTTTTCATACCAGAAAACTTCATTATTCTTTACTTACCTCAGAGATTTCTTAGAGTTTTGTCAAAGCATTCATGTTTATATCCATTCACAAAGTAGTGATGCATATTAGATATGTTTACACTGCTATTACTGATGCTTTAAAGTATAAACCTAGTGTCCTACTCCTGTAGCCGAAAGTGCATTCTCCACAGTAAGCAAAATAGGCAACTTAGTCAGCATTTTCCCTTTTTTCATTTTAGTTAATGGTTCTACAAAAATAAAATGAAGTTCCTGCAAACTTATATTCAAAGATATTTTACTGGGATTAATTTAAATCAGTCTAAAAGAATATGGAAAAAAAAAATGTGAAGAACTAAGACTGCTTTCCTGATCTTGAAGCTGTTAGTGATAAATACTAGGCATATTCCCAAGTCGGCCACATACTAAATCTTCCACTGATTGTTTTTCAGCTCCTGGAGATGAGAAGTAACCAATGATAATAGGGATCAACAAACAACTTCAGAACTGGTTCCATGAGGAAAGTTATGGAATGTGTAACTGCTGCTTTCTGTTTTCTGAAACAAAACTCCTTTATCAAATAAACACCTGAATAAAGAGTCTGATGGTGTCACTACAATTTGTAAAAGTGTCATCTGAGGGATGAGGCAAGGGTTCCCCTGATATCATTCTTTCCCACAATATTAAAGGTCGAGTGCCTCTGTCTTGCTACAATGTCAGATGAAAAAAGTGATAAACATAATAACTACTACTTCTGGTAGGTTTTTTTAACAGAGTGGGAGGAACTCCAGCTCATTATTATAATTCAAGACTGCTGAATTGAATAACAAACAGTCTAATTACTTGATACTACTTCCATCTAATACACACATCTACAAAACACAGCAAATATTTCTGCCACTGACATTTACAGCTGAGTGGTAGCCTCCCTCCATCTAGATTAATTTAGCATTCCTCTTAGCTAACATTTTCTAGTCAAACATCTGTAGTGCATATGGCTGGAATGACAACTGAGAAATCTTAAGTGCACAGATCTTTTCAAAATTGTATGTGCATTAAAATGATTAAGGAAGAAAAAAGTTTTAATTGCTTTTATTCATATTCATCTATGTTTATATAATAACTAGCTCCTTCCCTACAGTGCTATGACTTTTACACTAAGATAATAGATTTGACTGGTTTCAATCTAAAAAGTCTTGAGGAAATGCAGCCATATACCTTCATTGAATGGGCATAAAAAAATGTGGACAGAAATATTAGGATAACGACTTGGGTGGACAAGGATTCAAGTTCAAATGTAACACCAGAGTTTCAATCTGATGCTGATGTTGGCTGATTTAAAGATCTTACCATAACTTCAGTAATTCTTCTGCTTCACTAAGAAACTCCAAAACTGTTAAAATTACCTACTTAGACATATAATCTGGATGTTTCTCTTTAAGAAGAATGCAATGCCTGGTTTTATTTAAAACTTTTTTTTTTCCCCCTGTTGCCTGATTTCATTTTACATTGGTTGCTTAGGTCTGCTTATGCCTTAGGTATAAGTAATCCCTTTTTGGGAGTGCTTATGTCTGACAACTAATGACAGAAATCCTAACCTGATGCTCAGATGGCTAAAGTCAGAGGACTCTAACAGTCTGAATCATAGTTTTTTCTTAGAAATACATCTTTCCATAATCCTTCTCATTTTAATAACTACATGGCACACTATGGCAGAAAAACTTCATTTTTAAATCAAACATGATTGGTAGAGTACCTCTTGTTCCTTGGATTTCTGAGAGGCAAGTTTAATTAATTTGAGTATTTTTAAAAATTAGACATTTAATCCCTTTTATGGATATCTTATTGCATTTAGTGCTAAAAGACAGCCACCGTGATCATTGTCAGCTTTAAATACGTAGTTGGCTAAGCAATATATGCCTCTGGAAATGTGTATTTTGGGGAATACAGTAATAAAATCTGTGAACAAATCAAAGTAAACGTTACTGAATTTATTGAGTGAAACTGCTCTATAAAAGTCTGAAAGGTTCTAGTATCCTGTTTTTCCTTTGTTGTTTATTTAATGCAAAAAATTCTCTTCACATGTAATTGCTGTGATTATAATTTTGCAGGAGATGTTATGTACCACACAAGACAAGAGTAATTTAAAGCATAAAACTCATACGCAAAATGTAGTATGTAGACAGTGTATTAAATTAAGCTTCTGGCTGTAGTATTTATTATCTTTAGATCACAGCTCAAATTATAAGATACTGAGGAAGAAAATAGAATTTACAAAATATGTAACTGATAAATATTTAACTGTAAGAATAGAATACAAATACACATAAAGGCAACACTTGGTTTACAGTTTCAATCTCTTTGTTGATCATAAATAGTCAGAAAAATATGTTTTAAGAAGCGGATTATGGAAACACCTCAAGGTGCCTAATTTTTAGCTTTTTAGAAATGGAACCGGTTTAGATAGATACACATTTTCCAAGAAATCTTTAATATAAACTTACATGATACTGTACTATCATAGACATAAACTTAAATTGTATGAGGAACTACAAGTGTAGTACTAACAAATAAGTTACGTGATTACATACCTTAAGAACATCTCCTTGGGCTAAGTGAAATGTTCTGGCAGAAATATTGATTCCTTTCCCTGCTTGTACGTGGATGCTATAAATACATTCATGGTTGTTTTCATAATTAAGAGGATAATTGGGGGACAATAAGATTCCTTCATTATTTGTCGTGGAGGCTCCACATTCAGCTGCAATCAAAAGAAAATGTTAAGGTATATTTTAGTAGAAATCACAGATATTTTTAGTAATGGATATGATGGGAATGTTAATGCAACCTAGTTCAACATTATTAACATTTACTGGTATCTAGAATTTAGTTCTATATATATATATTCATGAAAATGATCGAAGACTACAAGAATATTTCTGAATTGCAGTACTTTAACAGAAGTTTGTTTAATAATATGGAGAGTTATAATGACATTAACGGCATATTCCAGAATTATAATGTTTTAAATGATCTTTGCTGGATATTGTTTTGGAGGAAATACACTTGCTTTTACTTCTCCAACACAGACATTCATGAAGACTCACAAATTACATGAAAATAAAAGTACTCTCGAAGTCTAGATGTGTATATATCTACATATATATGCACGTGCATAAACAGACATACATGCAGATACACACATTTTCACACAGATTATGAAAAAGAAGATTTTTCTCTAATATTAAGTTACTAAAATAAATATAGACAATAGTATACATTTCAGTAGACAAAAGTTATACTATATCTACCAGCTAAACAGCAACAACAACAACAAAAAAATTCATTAATAAACAACTACAAAAATAGTACCACAAAACCATAAAAATTTGTGGCAATACTACATTAGGCATTAATACCTAACTTTCACTTACTATCATATTTTGGACTACTTACATAATTTTAATTAAGACTTTTTTAGCACTGAGGTAGTTTAAATTAACATGGACAAACTATCAATTCTTTCCTTCCCTTTTTATTTAATTTTAAATTTAACCGTAATGCTAAATTTTCTGGCTTATATTTGCTTCACGATCACTTCAATATTCTTGCGATTTATTTTACCAGTCTCATGAGAATATATCCATTTACTTTAACCTGGGAAATTCATTGGTTTATAATTTAACAGAATAATTAATAGTATTGTTCAAAACTACGTACTACACTTAATGGTTTGAAAAGATGTTTAAACAATCTATGGTATCTACTTTAAGAGCTACTATTGTTTATTAACATCATTATAATTCCCTCATCAGACTTGTCTTAGCAAAATCAAGATACTGAAATATATATTATGTATATGAGATCTAAACATTAAAAAAAAATCCATTGATGAACTATTTATTCTGTATGTAGCTAACCCAAATGTTATGCAGAGCCAAACCAGGCACAGATCAAAGTAGGAGAAATGCTTGATGACTGTTTATTTCAATAGTGATACAGAACAAGTACTTAGGTGTCATCACTTTTTCTTAGAGCAGCTGGATACACATAATCTAGGCAGAAGTGGAAAACCTTCCAGTCCGCATGATTATGTCTATCCTTTTATTTCATTCTCAAATAAATAGGTATTTGCTATTCTCAAGATGCATAGGTCAGTTTGAATTACAACACATCGGAGTAAGATGACTGTAGTTGCAAGTATGTGGGATATCCTTTCCCATTCCAGAGAGATAGAAAGTCAAAAGACACACGGTAATTATAGTATTAAACTGACCTCACAGCTCTGGTTTTGTCAGAACTGTAATTTAAAGCAATTGTTTTTAAATCTTAACACAGCAGTGAGCTGTTAGGACATTTTAAAGTAATACTTGAGAACCATGTTTTCTGTTAAAATAATGAAACTTTCATGTCGTACTGTTTATGAATCTGATTGTACTTGACTCAGAGGGAGAATTTTGTGTTCCAAGTTGTGGATGTTCAGGGCCAGGTTGGATGGGGCTTTGAGCAACCTCATCTAGTGAAAGGTGTCCCTGCCCATGGCAGGAGGGTGGACTCGATGATCTTCAAAGTTCCCCTCCAACCTAAACCACTCCGTGACTCTATGTACTATCTCAACCCACGTGTTAGCAGACAAGCAAGCAAGTTTAGTAACAGTAGCCTTGAAAACCACATTATAAGAGAGTTTCTCTCACAGCATTCAGCTACATCATTACAGTTCCATGGAAGCATACACTGTAGCCTACAACAGTAGCTTCTTCTCTTGGGATTCTCAGAAATCCCCCTTCTCAGAGGGATTCTCACAAAATCAAGTTAGTTCCTGGCTTCTCTATTTGCCTCTTGTTACTGCAAATTATGACTTTACATAAAGAAAGAACAAAAACCAAACAAACAAAAACCAACAAGCAAACAAAAAAACCCGCAACAAACAAACAGAAAGCCCCAACCACAAAATACCAAACACAAAAAAACCCAGCAGTATAATTCTGAGTAAGTGCTGAATCAAACAGGGAAGATAGATACACAATTAACACTGCAAGACTTTGCAAACTATACCATAGGTTATTCTGCCTGCCCATCTCCACTTCTATCTGCAAACATGAACAGGCAACTATGTTGCTTAAAATTACATGGAATGTCAGGTAGCCTGTGATTGCCTTCTATTCTTTGATACTTTTAATACTATAGCATAAATGAAAAAATATCATAATACTTCTACACGCAGGTAAATGTTGAGTTTAAAAGTGTCAGGGAAGAAATGTTAACTGAGTTCTAAAGTTTAAAATAAATACAAGTATTAAACATAAGTAATTTATTTAAAGTATTTGGAAAAGCATTTTGACAGGCGTTATATTGATTGACAGAAAAAAAGAGACTTGAGAGCAAAGTTAAAGGGATAAAATTAAGCGAAAACATGTATAGAGAGAAATACATATGAGAAAAAAGAAGGGACAAAACACTGTTTCACAAGAAAAAAATCACAGAGTAACAGAAAGTCTGTGACAATCCTTTAAAATCTATTTAAAGTTGTTATAAGAAATTGAAAACATTTCTGCTCTGCCTTCATGTTTTAGTTTAGTAACAAACCAAATTTGAATTTCAACAGCTGAAATTCAGGTTGTTTTAATGACAAAGTTAACTGTTAAAAGTCTACTTTTTTTCAGCTGAAACTTAGAACCCACCCTACACACTTTGATTGTAGGAAAAAAATGAAATAAGGGAAATATTACAACATCCAGCTATGTTTCCACAAAGACTTTTACTCAGCCTTATATAAAGTACAAGGAAGTAACAGGAAGACTGAAGTAAATAACTGTTTCTGGACTTTAGCAGGAATTTAGAATCATGTCAGTATTAGAAAGGAAAATAAAAACTCAAAGAAAAATAATGAAAGGAAAATAGTGATATAATCAGCTATTATACAAAATTACTGTTATGCTTTTGGTTATGAATGTGTGTTCATTGCACATTTCCATAATAAAACAAATGAGTTTAAGCTACTGTTCATTAGTGTATTTGAATTCTGTAATCATGTAAAATGCCACTGTTATTGTAACCAAGGAAAGAAATGCATCTGTTTGGGTAATTTAACCATTTGAAAACAATTCTTCAATGAATGGCTTTTTCAAGAAAATGTCCTCTATTAGGAGAATTTTGCAACGTTTCTCACAATTCAGATGATGAAAGGTTCACCAGAAATAATCATCAAACAAAAATATCTGACATACTGCTACAGATTGAAATTTGGCCATTGTTTTCTTCAAGACAATCTCTGGAATCAAAAGATAAGAGCTACAAATAGCAGTTCTGAATTTCAAAAAGATGGTGACTCTTGCTCAGGAGACTAAGACCAACAACTTGACCCGGCAAGTAACTAGAAGCATTCTAACAGGGATTTTATGAGGAGTGGTAGTAGACTGCAAATCAACAGTTATTTCAGAAAGTATATCTAAATTCAGTGCTCAATGAACTGGTTCTTACAGAATCATGGAATGGTTAGGGTTGGAAAGGACCTTAAGATAATTTAGTTCCAACCCCCTTGCCATGGACAGGGACATCTCCCACTAGACCATGTCACCGAAGGCCCTATCCAATCTGGCCTTGAATACTGTCAGGGATGGAGCATCAAGAACTTCTCCGGGCAAACTGTTCTAGTGCCTCACCACTCTCACAGTAAAGAATTTCTTCCTTATATCCAGCCTAAATCTCCCCGTTTAATTTTGAACCCATTGCCCCTTGTCCTATCATTACAGTCTTGCCGACAAACACCCCTGTGTCCTTCTCTGCAGGGCTGCTCTGAATCACTTCTCTGACCAACCTGCAGCTGTTCTGGGATTGCCCCGACCCAGGTGTAGGACCTTGCACTTGGCCTTCTTGAGCATGATGAGGTTGGCACTGGCCCACCTCACAAGCGTGTCAAGGTCCCTCTGGATGGCATCCCTTCACTCCAGCATGTCAACCACACCACACACCTTGGTGTCATCAGCAAACTTGCTGAGGGTGCACTCAATCCCACTGTCCATGTTGCCATCAAAGATGTTGAACTGGATCGGTCCCAACACTGACCCCTGAGGGACACCTCTCATCACTGGTCTCCATGTGGACATTGAGCCATTGACTACAGCTATCTGCGTGCAGCCATCCAGCCAATTCTTTGTCGAGCGGGTGGTCCATCCATCAAATCCATGTCTCTCTAATTTAAGAAATAAGGATGTTCTGCGGACCTATGTTGAACGCTTTGCACAAGTTCAGGCAGATAACATGAGTTGCTCTGCCCCTATCCAACAGTTCTGTAGCCACATCATAGAAGGCCACCAAACTGGTCGGCTATGATTTGCCCTTAGTAAAGGTGGTAATCTGCAGAAGTTCTACCTCTCTAACTGATGGCAGATGTAAGCAAGGAAAAGACTCTTGTTAAAACAAGACAATAAAACAGAGGATAACAAGACAGTCCTGAAAAGATTAAGTTGTGATAGATACATTCTCTTCCTGAATAATCTGAATTATGGGGTCATCAAAATTTTTCCGGGTGGTTTTGTATACTGACAGAGTACAGAGCAAAGATGAAGAAAATTAACAGAACATTGTCTTCTTCAGTCAGTAAGAACAGTGGGTTTTATTTTTTATTTTATATTGTTCCAAAAGACAGGATTTCCTTTCATAGGGACAAAAACAGTAACTGCAATTTCTTATTATGCATCTGCAATGCATGCATCGATATCAGCATTGATCTGAACATCAGAAAAATCATGTGGCTATCTGTGCATTAAATTTACTCTCAATAGTCTTAGAACATACCTTTTGGCTGTTATCTGACTGCACTGTTTATGCTATACTGAAAGATAGTATTGTCAGATTTGAGAAGGTCCTGTATTTAAGACCTAAACATAATTTTAGAGCAAGTTGATGTTTTTACTAAAATGGCCAAATATGAAAGAAATCATTGTTATAAACAATTATTTACATTATTTGTAGTAATATTATTAATAACAGTAATTGATGGCTGCTGAGGACAAGAATGGAGAGTCATATTTAAACAATACATTCCTGCACTGCAATTCACCAAAGAAGGATGGAGAAATAGCATGACAATGAGCTTCTGCATTACTGTTAACAAGATAAGATGTATTAACAAATACATATTTTAGATTAGGAGAATTTAAACAACCAAAGAGCACAATTTGCCTTTAAACTAACTATAAAATTCTTATAAACAATTAAACAAACAAAACAACCCCAAACACGAAAACCCAAAACACAAAATAACTTGAGTACTGTTGGAATTTAGTGGAAATTTCCACACAGTGAAGAGGAACAGCTAAAAACTTTACGTAGGATATTAAAATACATAAGAAATGTTAAGAAAATGCTTATCACATTATAATGCCATTATGCTAACAGATGGTGAGCCCTCAATGGCTGTATTTTGCTTTGTTCAGGATATCTTACCCTTGAAGAAAATAAAAGAAATGACATACTCAGAAATGACAGGAGAAATATTTAAAGAAATAAAATTACTTCTGACAAGCAAAAGAAAGCTTAGGAGTAATTTGTTCTGAGAGGAATCAATAACACATTTACAAGTGCATATCACAGTCCTTAAGCTGTGAATTCATGCTGCCAAAACATTCCACTTATTAAAAAGAAAACTCAATTAAAACAAGCAAAAAGGCAATTTTTCATACCCAGAATATTAGAAACAACCTTTGCCTTATATTTTGTGTATGTATAGAAACAGACAGAACTATGCAGCAAGATTCTAATAGTAATAAGGAGTAAGAGGTACAGAGGGTAGCTAACAGCCATCCTGCTAATTAAGGGACTTTGCAATTACTGCAGACTTATCTGTGGTAGAACCTTCACTTCACTGGTTACATAACTGTGCTTTAGTTCAACACTGAATTTATTTTTTCTCTCATACAATATAACCTTTCAGACATTTCTGTTTTTCACTCCCCAGGTATTCCCCAAAAAAGCACTTTAACTAAAACTTGGCAAAGAAGCTACACCAGTGAACAGGAAAAAAACCTATCAATCACCTTCACAAAAATATAATGCTTTACACAGCTGGGAAGCCATGAGGACACTAGACTCTTTTCTTTATATAGACATAGAAACCATTATGGGTTATAAATTCTGACTTGACAGTTATAATGAAAGGGCATGCAATTTGGCTATTGGGCAGCCTTATAAGGAAAGGAAGAAAAAATGAAAATAAAAAAAAGAAAATGGAACAGGGCAAAGGAGAGGGAAAAAAAAAAAAAAACACACATGAGAAACCCTGGCATAAAAGAGATTACTTTCTACATTTCACTTGAAATCAAGGTAATTACAAGAAAGCAGTGTGTGTGCTTAATATGAACACTGCATTTGATTATTATTTGAATAAAGCATGAAAAAAAAGCATGAAATTAAGGAATGACAGTACTCTTACAGATCTTTAATCATCTTCATTCCATTATTGATTATCAGAAAAGTTTAATTTTATCTATTTTACTATTTTCACTTTAAAGCAACAATAATTGCTTTTGTTTGTTGTTGTCAATAACAGTTATAGGGAAATTCAAACTGTCTTCTTGTAAGCTAACTGTGGAATTGAAAATTATAAAGAACACTAGGCAGAGATATCTGAACTCTGAATGCATCAGAACCAGTTCAGAGGCACAAACCTGTGAAAACAGCAGAACTGCATCTTCACAAACTTAAGATGATACCTGTACACTATATCACAAGTTGGAGACATGCCACAAACATATTGTTGAAAATGTTGATTACTTTGGACTATCCAGAGCTTAGATTTTGCTTCTAGAAAAAGCTAAAAGTGAATTGTTTGGTTTTTTAATTAAGTTGGGGTTTTTTTTTAATTAAGTTGGGGTTTTTTTAAGAATCTGTTACTGAGAATCAAAAAATGGGTTTTTTCACTATACATGTTGAAGTTCAAATCAGGCAACTTCAAAATTCTTGACTTTTTTTCTTAATCACCAGATACATCCATTTATCAATAGACTGTACTGGGTTCGGCTGGGATGGAGTTAATTCATAGGAACCCATATAGTATGTGTTTTAGATCTGTGACCAAAACAGTGTTGATAACACACCAGTGTTTCAGCTAGTGCTGAACAGTGCTTGCCCAGCACCAAGGCCTCCTCTGTTTCTCACACTGCCCCCCCAGTAAGTAGGTACAAGACCGGAAGGGAACACAGCTGTGACAGCTAACCTGAACTGATCCAAGAGGTATTTCATGTCACATAGAGTGTAATGCTCAGCATAAAATTGGGGGAGTTTCTTCAAAGCAGTCATTGCTTGGGGATCAACTGGGCATCAGGCTGCTGGTGAGTGACTGCCTTTCTGTTTCTTTTCTTCTCACTACTTATTAAACTGTTTGTATTTTGAATCACAAGTTCGTGTTTTGGTTTTTTTGGTTTTGTTTTGTTGTTTGTTTTTTTTTTCCCTTGCGTTTGACCTATTCTCTCTCTTATCCTGCTGAGGAGAGTCAGCAATCATCTGGGTTCAATCCATTACACAGATCAAGATCCTATAACATTTGGTCTATTTCACAGACTTTTTGTACTATTAAAAACATGCAGTAGTAAACAAAGCAGTCTCAACAAAACAGTCCAGTGTGAAATTTCCTGCTACTGGTTTTCTTTTCTTTTGTTTTCTCCTATAACAAGCCCTTCTGAATTTTCTTGAAAAAAAATGGGAATTTGCCTGAATAAGCAGAGGGAAAACTCAATAAAATAAATCAAGTTTTATGATTAGTAATCAACTCCACTAAAAGATGTAAGGACTAACAACAGATCAAAAACTTTGAACAGCTGACCAGTATGTCTGGCTTCCTCATAATGACATGAGATTAAGATACCTAAGTGTGAGCACTGCCTGTGTCTCTTCTGCTTGATAGTGGTAAGGCCTCAGATCTAAGTAATGTATTGAGTGTTAGGAAGTTAATTTCAAAGGATAGATAAGTGGATAAGTATAGAAATTCCAGAAGCAAGTGGCAAGAATAACCTTGAATAACTATGAAAATATTGACAATATATGTTTTGATATAAAACAAGGCATCAGTCTTCAACATGTGGAAGCAACTAAAGTGGAACAACTTGCCACATTAAATATACTTGATTTCAATAGTCGCCTCTTCCCCCAAGAATAAAATCTCCCCCCTCCCCATTTTCAGTTACTTGCTTAAAGAAGCATTAACTTTCAGTTAATGCTTCTTTATTCACAGGATAAAATATTTGATATTATTGCTTGCTCATCATGAGAGTGTATATTTAAATAAGTATAAAAGTGTCCTGGGTTCAGCTATAGCAGTCATTTTTCTCCTTCTTAGTAGCTGGTGCAGTGCTGTGTTTTTTAACTTTCAGCCTGGGAACGACGCTGATAACACTGATGTTTTTAGTTGTTGCTAAGTAATGTTTATTCCAACCAAGGACTTTCGCAGTCTCATGCTTTGCCAGGGAGGAGGGGAAGCCGGGAGGAAGCAGAGACAGGACACCTGACCCAAACTAGCCAAAGGGGTATTCCATACCCCAGCACGTCATGCCCAGTATATAAACCAGGGGGAGTTACCCGGAAGGCCCAGATCACTGCTCAGGTCGGGCTCGGTATCGGTCGGCGGGTGGTGAGCAATTGTATCCTCTCCCCTTGTTATTTCACTAATAATTATTATCATTGGTGGTGGTAGCAGTAGTGGTTTTGTATTATACCTTAGTTGCGGGGCTGCTCTTATTTCAACCCGTGGGAGTTACATTCTTCCGATTCTCCTCCCCATCCCTCCGGGAGCGGGGGGAGGAAGGGGGGGAGTGAGCGAGCTGCTGTGTGGTTCTGAGTTACCGGCTGGGCTCAAACCACGACAAAAAGTTTTCAGAATTTAATCATGATGTGATTAATTTCTCAGTTATTGTTATGATTTTTACAATATTATTCACTGCATGTCTCCAGATGTACTGAAAAAGGACATTTATTTAGGTACTAAAAAAAACAGCCAGCAAAAGCCAAGTGAACAAAACAATGACAGCTGGGGAGGGACTCTTCCTTAGGGACTGTAGTGGTAGGACAAGGGGTATGGGTTCAAACTTAAACAGAGGAAGTTTAGATTAGATATAAGGAGGAAGTTCTTTACAGTGAGGGTGGTGAGGCACTGGAATGGGTTGCCCAAGGAAGTTGTGAACGCTCCATCCCTGGCGGTGTTCAAGGCCAAGTTGGACAGAGCCTTGGACCACATGGTTTAGTGCAAGGTGCCCCTGCCCATAGCAGGGGGGTTGGAACTAGATGATCTTAAGGTCTTTTCCAACCCTTACTATTCTATGACTCTATGATAATTTTGTTAGTTAACTAAAACTACTATACGTAAACTAGAAACACAAGTGATATAATTCACAAATGACTACAGACATCTAGCCCAAAAATGAGCTGAATCATACAGTAGACTCTTGTAAATATATTGAGAATACACACATTTACTAGAAAGGAAATGTTGGGATATTAGGTATGCTGCACAGGTGTATAAAACACATACATATGTATTTGTGTGAACTTACTTCTACCAATCATAATTAGTGACTGTGTACATGTTCATGAGGATTTACATTCAGTAGTATTAATTATTTGAAGTTATTAGTCATTTAAAGGAACTAGCTAAATATACAGAAATATCTAAAATATTTCTGAATTTGTAGGAAAGTCTTGTTATAAAAAAATTGTTCCAGCACAACATCAAGCCCTATGGAATTCAGCCAATGCTATCATTTGAGCTGTTCAGCTTTAAATATTCAGTAACAAATACTTTTTTGCTATTTGAACATTACTTCTTATTCATTAATTCTTCATTTCCAAATTTAAGTCTTATTTTCATTTTTGAAAATATCTTCATACATTGAACAATAATATTATTTAATATATATATGTAAGTAAGAAAAGGAAAGACAGCTTCTGAGTCACTGGCAATTTATTTAGTTTAGAATTTATTATGATTGGCTACTCTGTTTCAGGACTCAGCACACTGGCCTTTTGTTTCCAGAAAGGGATGCTTGATAAGTGTTCTGGCAAGAATTCCAAATAATCTTGTTATCCACATACATCTACAATTGCTTTTTTAATTTCTGTATATCATTGCCCAGAACTATGTCCACAATTTAATTTATGTTGAAAGAAAAAAAATATTTCTGTTTTACTTTTAAAAAGTATTATTTGAAGCTGAATGGCCCTTTTTCTTGCATTAATGGAAAAGAGAATTCAATCTCCTGACCTAGTTAATTTTGCCATTTATTATAGGAAAACACATCATTTCTCTGTTTATATTAAAATGTTTACAAGCTTATTATCTTTCCTCCTAGCTTTTCTTAGAACTCCTACCAGTATTTTTATGTAGATAGTTTTGGATATATTTCAGGTGAAACTAAAAGTTACTGCAAGCAGTCTCTGTCCTCAGTCTTCTATATGAATTTTTTTTGGTCATATGACTAAAAGGACTATGACCATCATGTGAATGGAAGCACTTTTATCAATGCTAAGGAAGCACTTGGGTCATATTACTTGTGTCTATAGTGCTAAATGCATCCAATCCTGGAAGAGATCCCTGGCTCTCAGGCGAAATGGTGAAGTATGGTATCCATCTACACTGCTGAGAGCTAAGTCTGCGTAGAGAAATCTGAGCATGTCTATAATAAATATTACCTGGTTCTGAGAGTCCTCTAGGTTCTATGTGGTGCTTCTGTGGTCCAAAAGCATAACCTTTTTTTTCTTCTGTGTTCAGAATACCCAAAGTTATTTAAGGAAAGTGCTACATAGAATCATAGAATCATAGAATAGTAAGGGTTGGAAAGGACCTTAAGATCATCTAGTTCCAACCCCCCTGCTATGGGCAGGGACAACTTCCACTAGACCATGTGGCCCAAGGCTCTGTCCAACCTGGCCTTGAACACCACCAGGGATGGAGCATTCACAACTTCCTTGGGCAACCCATTCCAGTGCTTCACCACCCCCACATCCAGTTTTGTTTTGGGGTTTTTTTGGTAGCATAGGGTTACACAAATGTGCAATATGACATTGAAGATTTGAGTGGTGGTATGAGAGTGACTGAGGGTGCAAACCAGGCTTGCTTATGCATGTCAAAAGAAACATGCTGTCAGGAGGTCTCCTCTGGCAAACGGGACCAAGACCAGTGCAGTCTTACCCATATAGCCTACCAGAAGGGTATTCTGCAGTGAACTATCATTATACCCACTACCAAACTTGCTCTGGTTTATTTTTGTCTTTCTTATGTTGTATTTTTGTATTGACAAGCTGAACACAAATACTATAAACAGTGGTTGGTTCCCAGTTGAAGTTGTGTGTATGTGAGTGTATGTTATCAGAAGCTTTTAAAGCTCATGAATCACTTTTAGCAGAAACACTCAACATAAGCAGCACAAACAATATGTAAATTTCTGAAATCAATACAAGTGGTCAACAGGAACTTCTACTCTCCAGTTGTTTTAATTATAGTATATAAATTAAGCACGAAATCAACAAAGACTTAATATTTATGAGGGGAAAATAATTAAGTCATTCTTTCATTTTTCAAAGATAAGGAGAAAACACGTTGGCCTGGAAAATAACTGACCCTTGTGTTCCAGCTTTGCTTTTCTTCCCCCTCGACCCGCCCCAAACGTAAACATCATTTTCTGTATGATGAAAAGTAAATAGCAATTTCTTTTTCATTTATGCTTCTTCACAAGTTCTTCTTTACTGCTAATTTACCAGTTCATTTTCAGTATATTAACACTTCCAGGTATTACTAAAATTTAACCTGTCTTCGCAACTATGCATGCATTCAGTTTTATTCTTATGGTTGAAAATTCATCAGCCCCAACACAAAAGTAACTTTTATTAATGCATGACACTGACTTAGCTTCTAAACCATCTTTTCTGTACGTACATAAGTAAATGTCGCTTATGCATATGCCAAATTCAGAACTTTTGTTGTACCAAGGTAAGCATAGGATTAGAACTAACACAATGTTAGTTTCATGTCCAAATGTTAGTTTCATGTCCATATACATATGACTGTGTAGCTCGTAATCAGTCAATAGTTATTCCACAATCAGATTCTGAACGGTACTGAAGTTTTGCTATCATACAATTTAGTATGAAAAAATAAAATATTTCAAATGCACGTCGATAGAGATATTTTAATATACAAACCTTTCATTATAGCCTTAATCTTAAATAAATAAATGGACACTTAAGCAACTCTCCTACTTTTTAGAGATTTTTGTTGTATTTGAACAGTTCTCGGACAGAACTGAAGATCAAGACTATAGGAAGAATTCAGCTCAGATGAACTAGCCATTAAAAGTTAAGTTTCTAGTCAAAGCTCTATATGTAGGCTAACCCTTACAGTGAGTGGAGAGCGTACGAACTATGAGAAAGTGTTTCCTCTCAGTTAGCTTACCTATAATTTTAAAAACCAGAACAACTGTTCTGAGGAATTTCTGAGGATATGGTTCTCTAACTTATATAGGAAGCCAAGTTGACTGAATCCTATACTTGGACCTAGCTTTATGAAGTAACTCTGGTCTAAGCGCTCTAACTACGTTTATGCAACTTTGTAATACAAGCATCACTTGGAAGCTTTCACTGACAAAAAGAGTTGATTATTAGACATCTGAACTGGTAAAATGTGAATCTAAAATTTATAGCCAGTCTTCCTAACATACTAAGCACAATACGAAGAGTGAGTATTGCGCTCTTTATTTGAAATGCTTTCAAATATAGACTATGAAGTTCACTATAGTTCTAATACTAAATATATTAAGACAAGCTTAAATTTGACTAAGGAGATATGGAGAACATGAGAGTACATTAAAAAAGTAAGAGGTGTATTACCATCCTTTTCTAATCTGTAAATCTGCAATTCCATGGGACAATGACTACACATACAAGCAAATGAAAGCAGCTGACCACCGTACCCACACACCTTGGAAGAGGTGCACTCCATACTCGTCGGCCACCACCAGACAATAATCTCTGAAGCTCCTTCTAAACGATATCCAGACGAACAAGAGAATGTCAGAGTATCTCCCACTCCAAAATTAAATCCTATTCTGTTACCAAATTGTGGAATCCCAGGATCTTCACAAGGTTCAAGATTATACTCTGAAAACAAGAGAGCAAGTCATCTTGTATGGATGTAAACGTTTCAGTCATATTTGTAATCTTGCAGCCTAGTAATTTCTGTATAGTTCCACCTAAACTATCAACACAGATTTCAGATTTAAAACCAAAATGAATGTTAAACTGGCAATTATACTACATTAAAAAGTAAGACTAATGAATACATTCACAATGTATTTAAGATGCATAACACAACAGACTTTGTCAGTCTGTAAGATCCATGAATGCCCCAGGTACGTAAAGCAAATTAAAACAATGGCACAGCATAAAAACTTAAATAGTTGACACTTGGGCTCATATAGAATTTCACTAGCTGAAATTAGACTAGTTCTGTCATGTATCAGAAATGTCTCTACAGAGGCACAGAGGTTTGATGGCTTTGAAACTGTTGTGCTTAGGAAACAACTTCTATAATATTATGATTCGGTATATGTACTCATCAAAATCACTTCAATTTTAAACTTTTTTTTTTTTCTGGATCTTTACATAAAATACTGAAAAAAATCTTTTTCAGGAGCCAGGGGTTATGGGTATTTCCTTACCAGAAAAAGAAATATTAAATCCTTCATATGATATAGAAAAATCTGAAATAAAGCGCAACTGAGCTCTGAAATTTCCATAGAGACCAGCATTGATTGGTGAAGGAAGCTCTGAGCCAGTCAGACGTGCTAATGGCTGTGTGAAACTGCCATTCTCTGTTATTAGTAAGTAGTCGTGATGATTCTCCAAATGAAAGGTGTAGAAAGTGAACTGCACTCCTATTAGAAAAAGTAGAATTAGATTTACATATCACACTGTTAACATCAATGTAATTAAATCAAGGATCAAATTCATGCATTTCATAATGAATCATGGTTCAGAAAATGAAGATATCCAATTTTTCTAAAAATTTATATTATTCCTGATTTTAGTATTAAAATATCTTTGCAGCAAGTCTGTTTGTTTGTTTTGACATACCTTTCACTTTTGCCTTTAGCTGCAAAACATGGATGCTCGATCTACAGAATTCAAAGACATATGCTTGCATTTTTATGTAAAATCTGATAACGCACTATGGATGTTCAAAATTACAAACTGTTTATGGCAGAATGGGAAAGGTAAACCTTATTTCTTACACTCCCTGTACAGCAGCAGTGAAAGGAAAGGTTATAAAATGTATGACATTATATTCTAATGGCACATACAGTAACAGCAGCACTTCCTCCCAAAAAAAGGGAAGTCTTTCAATAAGACGTGGCATATGTCAACAGCATGTTCTTTTGCAAACCATCAGATATAAATCACACATCTAGAAAGGAAATATATCCTGGAACACAATAGCAATAAAAAGACTTAAAGGTCAAGACAGACAATTAAATTACTTTTTCTACATTTTCTGTAACTTAAGAGTTAGACCTTTGGGTAGAATGCACAGGAAAGTCAAGAAAAAGAAACAGTACAAGACATTATCTACCTGAAGTGATTATCGTGTGTAATAGCATTTTCAGTTTTATATAAGTTATAAACCAATGGTACAGGCTCTGTAAAACACACATAATGATGTAATTCTAAGGAAGATCCCACTAATGTGATTTAAGATTAACATAGTATATGAATGTTAATGGTCTTCGAGTGCTCTCATGGACAACAGATTTTTAATAGTAGACATGATTTTCATCACAAAGCAAACAAATATTTCCCTTTCTTACGCCCCCTCTGCCCCCCAAAAAAACTTCCCAAACAGGGGTAACAAAATCCAGGACTGAAGCTTGACTCAGTTGTCTAGACAAAGGCAACCTCATACCCCATTTTAGGTTTTGGAGGTTATCTTTCCTAGACTTCACGTGCAGCTTCAGAAGCTCTTGGCAGAATTTCTCCTGGAGCTTGGTTTTTTTTTACAACACTGATACAGATCCTTGAGGTTGTCCAAATGGCATCAGACATTTATGTTAATGCAACTCAATCACACATAGTAAATACGGCTTGTAAGAGTATCTGGAATGTAAGACACTTGGTTCATGAGGATACCTAGTCAAGGACATTTTCAGTACAGAAAGCAAAGACCAAGAAATGAGGAAGTAATAAATTATATAGACACGATGCACAAGCTTTAATGAGCAGGATTTAGTGGAAATACTAAACAGAGACCAGAACTCTGACTGGTATCTGACTGATGGGCCATTGAATGTATCACTGTAATCTTGTAGGAGTTCTAACAGAACTTAGTAACTCATTAGAATGGAGGAAAGATTATCTTGGGTCCCATGGAAATTAGATACTACGGAGTATTTGAGGGAATTTGTGATATTACATAAAACTTAATATGAGATTTTTAAATGGTACTTGGAGATTGCAAAACTTTTTGTGGGATACTGTTGTGATTTCAGCTGTAACAGTTATTTTTTTTCTCCTTCCTAATAGCTGGTGCAGTGCTGAAACCAGGACAGATGTTTAGGGCCAAGAGCAGGTAAGGGGATGGATCATGGTGGAAAAGGAAGAAAAAAGTGTAGGAAAATGGAGATAGTTAAACCTCCCTTACTAATCCCCTGATGCTAACTACACAGCCTGCCCTCTTTTAACTCTGTACTTTTAAACTCTGTTCCTGACCATTTAGTGTATGAGTCCCCCGCCCAGAGCGTGAGCACACGTGTAACCACTAGTGAACATCAATATGGACTGTCTTGTGAGGAGGATGAAGTCAAGGGGCAACACCTAGACAAAAGGCCATCAGTACAGAGGAAAAGCACCTGGACGGAGTGAGATCGGGGGGCCAGCTCCTGGGCCAGGACCTGGAAGCCTGTGGAAACATGTTGGTGTTTCTGTGTATGCCAATGAAGACACTTGCCTCTCTCCTTGTTAGCCTTTGTATGCATATGTGTTTGTACGTATTGGCACCTTTGGAATACATGCTTAGCTGTGCTGTCAGCTGGACATACAAATAGGAGCAACACCAGAAATCCCTTTAATCTTAGAGACTTCTAGATTGCACTTTCCTTTAAGAGGACTGGAAAATTGTTCAGTTTTTCAAATACATACCTCCTTCTCTTCTCACAGATCCATGCCACTACCCCCACTTACTCTAGCCTGCAGAGCCAGATAAGCACACTCTTACTTAGTAGCACTGACACAGAAATTACAGGATGGAGTTATACTTTACGCACAGGATAAAACAAGATAATCCAAGAGAAATTCCTGATTTGATAAATATATGAGTAAAGCCATTTATCTGCTTTGAGCATACTATTTATTCTCCTAGACTGTGTGACAATAAATTGGCAAAAACACACTGAATTTTTGAATCAATGTTGCTTATCTTTTGAGCTAATTCATACAAATTTAAGTTTGGGATTGATAAACTAGTAGATAGTTTAATTTTTATTTTCATAGTTTTACATAGGAGAGAGCATTGATCTGAAACGAAAAGAGAGCTCTCGAGAAAAATTAGAAATACAGCATGAGGCTGAAATTCAGGTCATATCTGTTGCATTTACTGCACTAAATTAATTTTCAATTTAATTAATTAATTGTTATTTATTTATTATTTAAATTTATTTTTTTATTAAATTTCAACTAATTTTGGCCTTTTTTTTTTTGCATGCATGTATACTCCAACAATAAAATCAGAAATGACAAAGAAAATTTTATGGTAGTAACCCAAAATAGCGGAATTCCTGTGAATCACAGCTGAGCTTCACTGAGTATTGTTCAAACACCGAACTCAAAGGAGTGTTTCAATCAATTTTCCAGATTGCCATGACATTTCTATAAGCAAAACCCTAAGGTAAACCCCAGCAGTCTCAGTACAATTTAGTTTTCTTCAGAAAATATTCTGACATTAATATATGCTGTGTGACAGATTGTGTCTTCTCCAGAGAAGAATTTTAAAAGATATGTTCAGGTAGATTCTTTCTCATTAGGCCACCTATGCCACATTTTTTATAAAGGGAATATTTAAAATTGGAAATGAAGACAAGACGACGTAACATTTTAATGTCGTTTCTCAACATTACAATCCAGACTGTTGGGGGACGGGTAAATTAACTGTTCTTTTAGTAAATGGTTTAAAATACACCACTGATACTCCACAAATTCAATTGTACCATATATTTAATTGCATGCTAACCACAGAAAAAGTGTAATAATTATTGTTACGATAGATGCTTCCTTTCCTCTTCAGAAATACCAACTACTAAACACATTAAGTATATTTAAAGTACACATTCCATTTCCTAATTGACAAATTTAAAAAGAAAAAACCAAAACCCAAAAAAACATATCAAGTTTTAATGGACATTCAAGAATCATAATGCTGGTCCATAATGAACGCAAATGAAAAATCATTCCAGAATTCCAGAAGTTTAGATACACTTGAACAGTAAAATTAAACGATATATGTATTTATATTGTAGACATATGATGTGTTATTTAAAACAGCACATACAAACACAGAAACAGTTTTTCTTAGCAATACAACATATCCAGATGTAAAATACAAATCTGAATGAAACATATGCATTTAATTGCCCGCTATTATGTAACAGCACTATGAAATTGCAACACAGAATCATAGAATAAAGATGTGTATTTAAAAAAGTACCCTAAAGCATCCTGGAGGTACAAGTTTTCCACATTTTCTTGGCAATGTGACATTAAACTACCAAATTTTATCACACAATAAAAAAAAAAAAAAGCTAAAGAAAACTTGAATGATTTTTAAAAATCATTACCACTAGTTAGTGACCACTAGAAGATACTCCTTGAGATTCTGAAGTTGAAATGATATTAGACATGAAGTAGAGCAGAAAATGAGATTTCCAGAACAAAGTTTTTCTCCCTCATTTTAAAATAATCCATTTATGTGTATGTGATTAATTTTCCCAAATAGAAACTATCTAAAACTTAGTCTTCCCATGGACAATTCATCTGGGGACTATATAAACCCCCGGACATTAGAGATAAATAGGCACCTTCTAGGCACCTTCAAAGGATGGTTCATTTCATCTACTTTAAATACTTTTTCAGCATGAGATGATTCATATCCTGAATATATATGCATTTGTCCATTAAATACAGAAGTGCACTAATGAACTAGCTTACTCAGACATAGAACTTTACTGTTAGAAGTTTAAAGTTTAATTAAGAAAGCCTGTGATTTACTGTCATAAAAGGAGAGCTATCTTCCTCAGGCAGTACTACAGGAAGAGCTTAAAGTATTAATACCTTTTTGCCAACAAGAACAAAATAGGAGAAATTCATACAGTATTTCCTATTTCCTTCTCACAGCAAATCCTCCCTCTTCAGTTGCTTCCAGCAGATCTTTAAGCAGCATGAATCAAAATGCCCAAGTCAAATTACAACAAAGCATTCATATTTAATGCTTTTATTAACAATTCCATAAGATAATATAAAATGCATTGACACAAGAATGTGCTTCCATCAGCGTGTGTATATATAAGTATAGGTGTGCTTATAATGTGGCTGTTTATGATTACCCTCTTTCCCTATATACTTTATTTCCGTGTATTTGTTTTGTCAGGAGTCTTATTATATATGGTGGGGTTTTTTTCAGTAGCCTCAAATAAAATGTAATCACATTGAGAATTTCAGCTTTTGTTTATCCCATCATTTAAAGATTAAAAAAATAAAATCCATAATCAATTTTTAAGAAAAATTATGGTGTTAGTGTCTTTCCAGAATCCGGAAAAATATGGCTTAACCTGAGCTCATATTTGCTGTACAATTTACATAACTTTTAGTCTCATGTTACTCCACGAAGCTAAAATCTTATCCATCTTTGCTACTTCTCTTCAATGCCCAGATTACAAAGTTTGGGCTCATTATCCAATGGCTTTTCAGATAGGGTGTAAACTAGACTACTAGAGGGCTAACACTTTTCTTACACTTTCTATCAGTCTTTCTTGCTTATTCAGAACAGTTATATTCTTCCCACATCCTTCCTCCTTTGCAAAAGATCCACAGTACTTTATATTCCTGCAACTCTAAAAGCCATGTTTCGTACCTATAGGCAGCAAAGGCAAATGAAGTTTCTGATGGAGGCTCAGTAATCTCAGAATGCTTTTTCACTGTGGATACTTGCAAGCAAATTATATTGACGCAGTGGCAGCATTTGCTAGTAAAGAGAGACTGCAGAATAGCTGGAGCAGTAATTTTGAGGGATACACTTTGCCACTTGAACACTTTAAGGAGTTTTAAATGGGACATCCAGTCACAATGATTTAACATCTAGATGAGGAACTATTGCGCTATTTGTATAAAATAGAACAAGGGAATCACACATCAGCACAACTCCCTGTGAGGGTTATCTTATTTTTATGTTACTGTAACACTTTTAGAGGAATATATCATCAGTATGTTTTATCTCATTTTTCAAGCCCTCCCTGAGAAAACTGATTAAATTCAGAATTGAACTTCCCTTCCTTCTCTCTTTCATTCCTTTTTCTACATTCTTTCCAGTGTTACAAATGCAGTTCTCCATTTTGTGTTCTTATCGCCTCACTCTATTTATATTCAGTTTCTCTTAAGATACCTATCTCTATTTCATTAACATTAAATTTTTACGCTTCTCTAGTTCTTTCCACTCATATTAGAAGAGCACTATGCAGTCACTCCCATATTTGATTAAAACAAAAATACCAACAAAAATCTAAAAGTTCAACCCATCTTCACTCACCTAGTCCCAAAACCTTTCACCTTAAAGCAACTAAGACACACTATTTCAAAGAAATTTTGCTATCCCAAAATCCCATGTGTCTTTATATTTCTTTGAAATAGCTCTTACTAAGTTCCTTTCTCAGAGAAAAATTAAAAACATTATGTCTTTATCCTGAAATCTAGCTTCAACAAACAATTCTTTTCTTTAAAGTCTCCTGTCCTTCAGCTACTGTGATCAGTCATTATTTATTTCTTTCCTCTCTAACTATTCTTTTACTGGATTTTGTTATTTATTATTTTTTCATCCCACATTTATTTCAATGTATTTATTTGATCCATAAATGCATATGAAACTGCCATTTATATGCTGCCACCCTGAAAATGTGTCTTGGTAAGCTGGAACAGTTTCTTTACTTCAAAATAACAGGACTTTTCTTTCTGACATTTCCTTGTAGACAGCTAGTCACAATGTAAATTTAGCATAATGAGCAATATTTTAAACTACTCCCCCCTCATTAATGTCATTCATTTTTTGTGCCATGAGTAACATCTTCACTTCTGTCTTCACTTCAAATTTTCCTGTTGACATCAAATCTGTATATCCATGAGTACTTCCAGCTAATCTGTCTCTAAGATAAAACATTTCCTCATCAGAGTAAGCATTCATCCTCTTTCACCTGTACAAATTAATGTGCACACATCCAACTATAAACTTCTAGGGACTTTCTGCTCTGTGGAAAGCATTAAGGCCTAGTCCACTTCTGGAATTCTAGGAATTACTACAATAAAAATAAACAAAACCACAAACCAGCAATGCAATTCCTAGTTCACTGATGCTAACCTAGCTCTACATGTGCAGAAAGAATGTTGGACTTATAGATTTAAAAAACACAGGTGGAAAAAGATTTACTTACCTTTTCCATGGGTAACATCCACAGTCCATGTACATTCAGTGAATTTGGGTTACAGATCAGGATAACCAGGGGATAAAATTGGTTCCACTAGGTCCTCTAACATCTCCACCACATAAAGCTAGAAAAACAAAAGAAAATAATAATAATTAATATAAAACTTACAGATGAGAGAAAAATACACTTTTTTTTTAAACTTCTGTCTTTAAAACTACTCAAAAATAGTTGGTCAAATATTTAGCAATTGCACATATAACTACAGCCTGTTTTACACAATATGAAAAGAAATAGTGAATGAATACGTAACATGTTTTCATATGTACTAAGAAAATTAAAAGCAATTTCCTTAGCTCCTGTTTTCACATTTTCTTGAGACCGCTGTGAAAGTTGTAAGTTCAGCAGGAAGATGAAGGCAGAAGAAGATAGGGAGCCAAACACTATTGCTTCAGCCAGAAGCTAAGGCCGGGGAGTTAAAAATAGTGTATGAGTGGATCTCACTATTGAAGAATTACTGGCTGAAAATTTTATTGCAGGGAAACATAACATGCTTTCTTCTATCTAATTACGGATATGGATCCATATCTATAATGCAAGTGATAATGATATTGCAAACATAAGTCTTTCTGTAGTATCAATAGTGACTTTGTAAAAGTAATCAGTAATTGAGTATCATAAAATTGAAATTACAGCTCGAATTAATACCAAATACCAGAATTAAATCATTACAACATTGGCGTAAATATCTTCACAATTCACCATTACATTTCAATGGCGAATTTTCCATTCCAGAAACTTTTGAAATACTAAATTAATTGAGTAATTTTAAGGTAAAGAAGAGGATCTTACACCTTAGAGCTATCTTTTATCAATAACATTGATTAAAACTCGGTACCAAGCAGAGTTTGCCATCATAGTTCTCTGAATACCAGATTGGTCTCAGAAGGGCATATATCATAAAACAAATTATTATTTCTACCTTTTTTTTCTTCAAGATTAAAAAAAACCTATTCTTTTTATTTTTCCTAGCCTAATTTCATGCATTACTAAAATTATTTTGTAGAAATAGATTTAGTAATTTTTTAATTAAAATAGGGCATTCTAGCAATACAACTGCCCAAACTTGGAACTGTTGCCACAGTGAAATAACCTTCCATCATACTAATTTTCCTCTTCACTTCTTTGATGAAGAGACAATGAAGCTAATCACTGTCCATTTATCACCTGATCTTGTTATATTTAGATATCATGAGGATTATGACAGCATGTTATTGAAGCTTCTGATGGTAACTACCTACTTTGCCCATACCTTAGGTCAGCCCTATTAAATAAGAAAATGCAATCAGTTTTTACAATCATGGGAAACACTCCTAACAAATAATGTATTTTGCAGTGGGTGTTTTTGGAAAACCTTTCAGGAATGCAAATGGTGACAAACATCTATGTCACACCATCAGGCACTCAGAGTAATTCTATGAAGCCTAGCAGATGGCAAAAATGGCATCAAGGGACTAGCATTTTAAAAAACAAAGCCAAGTTGACAGATCTGAAATACAAAATGTGCACTGGCCCTGATAAGATGGCAAAGAGCCCAAGCATATAATATCACTACTAGTATCTGACTCTTTCAGAGTGCAAAGGAAAACAGAAACACATAAAAATAAAACCAGCAAAAGATAAAGTCCCCACATTTTTCCAAACTCTACAAGAAGCCTTTCTTTTGCCTTTATCTGATTATACAGAGATGGGTGGCTAGGAGAGACTAAAAAGTAGAATGAATACATAAGCAAATAACTGAACCACTACCTCGGTGTTCTAATGTGGGAAAATGGAATATTGCGTTGTTAAAATACTAATGAATAATTTCTTTGTTATGCAAGAAGCACATGCCTATTCTTCCCCCTCTACTAATATGTTGTTCAGAATACTGAGAAACAAAATAAGAAAGAGAACAAAAAATAAAGAGAACAATATATAGAAGCGGGTGTGATGAAATACAGATAGGTATGTGGATGTGTAGCATGAAGTACCTCTACAGCACTGTGTGTGGATCAGAAATGATGTGACAATTTAAGAAAGCAGGTTTTAGATAGCTCTAAATTAAGATTTAAAATTTATAGTGGAAGTTCAGTGGCTAATTCGGCTGTCTAGGTTGAAATAAATCTTGTAACAGTGTTGGGTTGGATTACTTATACTTTCTTTTGTTGTAAAGATTGTCACCTGCATTTGTTTGTTGCCGAGCTTACATATCAGTCATGAAAGAGCAACAGCAAGAAATCCTATCTTAGAAATACAGCCCTACATAGTTGGAAAATAGTTTTTGGCCCAATTTTAGAACCTTGATTCAGGCTACTCCGGAAGACATGAAATAGAACAGTTGTAATGAAAGCATTTGACTTGTGTCATTCATAAAATTATGAAGTTCCATTTCAGGCCATATTTCATGCTACTATAAAACTGATACAGAAAATCAATGTTCCAATACTAGCAACAGTCTCATAATTTCTAGCCTAAATTTATTCATCGTAAATTTTTACCCATTTGTTCTTCTGCTTAACTGTCGTTATACTCTTTTCCCTCCTGGGGACTCATGCTGGAAGGCTGGCAAAGCACATTAGTATCTCTAACTGGATCAGTTAAATGAGACAGGTTTTCTTTATGTACTTCTGTAAAATATATGTTTCATATCCATGACCACTGCATTAACAATTTCAAGTACTTACCTGTCATTCTAGTGCTACATAAACATATTTCTAGGACGCTTCACATTAAATTGTGACTTTTTTTGTTCATAGATGGGATTTTTTTCCTTTTTTCCGTTTTTCCTTTTTTTTTTTTTTTTTTTTTTAACACATGTCCTCCATTCATATTTCACTGCAGAAGTCAATCTGTATTATCTCTTCCTGCACAGGTCAGCCTGTATGGCTTAGCTTAAAACTTTCACAGAAAAGCCTCTTACCTCTTAAATTTTGCTTTTTATACCATGAAATAAAATCCAACAACCCCTAATTATGTTCTCTGTCATACGGGGTCTTTGAATAAGGGTTACTATCTATTTAAAAATTATTTAGTTTGACATAACACAAATCAGTCTCAGAATTACGAAGGGTGTAGCAATAATATGAAGTTATCAAGAAAACTGGATGTGAAAAGGGGATTACCATATGCAAGAATGACAGAAAACCACCAAGAGACTGTATTTGTTATCTCAGTAACCCAACAGAAAACAATACAGATATACATAAATATATGTATCCATGCATGTCTACATATAATGTTCAGTAGCAATGCAGTAAAAAAAAGCCCGCATTGTTATCCCTTTTTAGTCAGACTGAAGATGGTGATATCTGCGCAATTAACTTTTTCCACATTTTCAAATTATAGCACCTATGTATGAAGATTTTTCAAGAGACTAGCCAGAGGTCACCAACCACAACTCAGAAACAAACACACAATGATGTATTTCACCATTTCAAAAGAGAAAATACACATAAGAACAAAAGCTTTCAGGAAAAAAAAAAACAAAAACACATGACTTTTTAGTAAGATCAGCTTGCTTCTAGTACAAAATAATTAAAGCTATGTTTCAAGGGTGATGGGAAGAAAAAACACACATTTATATTAATTAGTAAAAATTATTAATTTTACAAAATGGTTCAAGCACAGGGAAAGACAATAACATATGCTAGTTCTGAAAGAACCACAGAGTGGGAAGCAGATAAACCTACTTATACACAGATATGTTTGTGCATATATACATCTAAATACAAGTATATACATGTGCATAACACTGACAAGCCACGTTACATTCATTTGCTATTATGTTGCTAATTAACTCTAACTTCCAACTAAAAACCTAATTCTGAAGTGATTTTCATTTACTATATACTTGATAATAAAAGGAAATATAAATAATTTAAAAATGTATTGCAATGGTGGGTTAGGATTGTGAATCTTCTATTCTGTTCTTCATAGACTAAGAAACTTCAGCCATGTCTTCTCTAATTATAGATGTAATGTGTCTTAAAATGGGATACAGCCAAGTAGTTACAATTAAAAATGGACATCAAATATTGATAATCAGGTTCCAGAAAGAACCTTAGACTTGAGTTATATCCCCAAAAGCTAACTTAGTAGAACTAGTGTAGCCTAGATTACTTGCAACACAAACCTTATTTTACCTTCTTATTTAACCGAGACCGAGACATGCTACCCATTTCCAATTCTGGCATCTACCACACTGAATATCTGCAGCAATATTTAATACTTTTATTTTAATAAAATTATTGGTTTAGCTTAGAGATGTCTTAACAGAAATGCCATAACACCTTTGCCATATTGTCACGGAATCAATAAATTGAGGCTAAACAAAATTTATTGTTCAAACTTAATTAAAGCTCCACCAATTAGGATATCATCTATATATTGATATATGTGGACACCTACTGGCACCTCCGCAGTATGGAGGAGCTTGGCCAAAGCACTGTAGGCAATACTGGGAGAGCGTTTATACCCTTGGGGGAGCCAGTTAAAGGTGTACTGCATCCCCTTCCAAGTGAAAGCAACTGAGATGCATCTTCTTCCCTTAGAGAACCATAAAAAACCATATCCTTAACATCTAGAGTGCCCATGTAGGGGTGGGCAGCAGCTTGTACTGCTGTTACTACAGAGGTTATGCTCAGGACAGCAGCAGTCAGTGGTGGAGTATTACTATTCCATTTCCTGTAATTAATTGTTAAACACCACTGGCCATTGGCCTTACGAGCTGGCCAGACTGGAGAGTTATGAGGGGAGTACATACGACTTACAATGTGTGTCTTCTCTAGATCTTTAGTTACTTCAGAGGTAGCCAGTTTGGCAGCAGCTACTGAGACACAGGTGGTTCCGTGGTAGGGCAGGGGCAGCCTGCAGGAGCCTCACTTGAGGGGCTTCTGCCTCTCTGCATCCAGAACTCCACACTCCGCCACTGGGCAGACCATTGCCTGCCTGCTGGCATGTCAAACCCTCATGTATTTTCCCTGTGAGGACTTTGAGCCACTTCCTCAGCTGTCATCCTCTTCTCCTCAGGCAGCTAGAGCTGAGATCGAGCCAAGGGGAATTTCTGCTACCTCAGTTACCCCCACTATATTTATAGCTTTCCTTAAAGGTTTAATCCTCAAATTCTCCACTTCCTGTTTATTTAAAACACTAATTTGGGCCACGTATCAATTAAAAATACCAGACTTACTCACTTTGGCTCCACGGGGATATGTCCATAGGGATCCTCACCAATGGGCCATCGGCAGGAGATCACCAGCGGAGAGCAGCCCAAACCCCAAGCCGCCTCAAAGCGGCTGCTCGTTGGTTAACCACTTCAGGTCCTCCCGCCAAGGCGCGCAGGGGTTAAAGGCTGAGTGTGGGGAGGGTTGCCTGTCTTTCTGGGTTCCTAGCAGTTCCTCCTAGGAATTCCACTGGTTTCCCGATGTGATGGGTGGGTTGACCCCTCTCTCGGGGTACCCCTCGCAGCAATGCTTTTCGCCAAAGGTCATTCCTTTCTGAACCCCAGCTCTGACCCGGTCCGCCTCGGGGCGGTCCCGACCGGGCCGGGGTTTGTGACCGACCGGCCGGACCGTCCTGCCCCCGCCCACCCTCCCCTCCGGATCGGCCCAGCCCAGCCCATCTCTCGCCCAGGGATGACAATGTTGTGTCACGTCTCCGCCCGAACCAAAACGTGCACGGGGGGGTGCTGAGGGTCCTGCCGGCTGTGCTCCGTGGCCGCCGGGATTCTTCCCCTGTGAGTCTGAACCAACACGTTCAGGGCGTCTGGAGACCCTCTGAGGAGCGGTCTGAGGTGGCTGGGCTCTACCGGAGCAGCTATCGGGGATCCCTGCAGCCCTTTCTTACACTGCTTAGATGCAAGCAGCCGTAGCTGCTCCCGTCCGGTAGCTCGGACGGGACCTTCACTTCCACAGTGACCGGCTCTCCTCGCTCCTGGGCTCCCTCACCCAGCCCAAAAAGCCACTCGCTCCGCTGCTCAAAAACACTCCTGGACACCGAAATCCGCTCGCTTCTTCATCGCTTAACAGTATCCGATCTCCAGCCCCATCAGAGAAACTCTCCACAAACACTCCCGTTCACGTTTTGCCCGGTTTACGCAAAAACTCCATTTGCAATTCCCTCAACTCCCGTCCCGATCATGGTTTAGCGGTTCCCGCCCTGCGGACCCGCCTGCCTTTTGGTTTTAGAAGAGTCACACTTTCTTCCAGCTCCTCCACCTCTTCAGAACTGCTCTCATCAGGATCGCCCCAGCTATCCCTGTCCCAGTCCTCCGGGTCTGTGCCCACAACACTGGAGGGTTTTGGCTTTATGTTCGTGCTGGCATAATTTCAAATTTTTTTTTTTTTTTTTTTTTTTTTTTCCAATAAACACATTCGATCTTTCTCTTTTCAGTTCCTCTTGCAAACAGTCCCATCTCCAACTGCTTCTCCAAATCACTCGTTGCAAAACAGTTCTGTGCCTATACTGAGCACATGCCCAAGATGCACACATGGCCTCTACCACCTCCACTACATCCTCAGCACTGTTGTATGCTCTCTAGGGCTGCTCCTCCATTTAACCACTTCTCCTTCCCCACCGTACACCTGGGGGAGAAGGGGTGCATCTGTGCCTCCGTAACAATTCCTCTATGGACATCCTGCCAAATATGGCGATGTATATGTATGTCACAGAAGCAGTGAATTAAGGCTAAATTAATTGTTCAAGCTCAGTTTAAAGCTCTACTAATATCAACTACATTTTCAGGATGTCACATGGATTTGCCACTACTCTGCTGATTCTTAAAGTTCATGGCCAGTGATCCAAAATGTGCAGTAACTCATCTAAAAGGGAGGGCTCTCAACCTCGAGGAGTTACTTCTTTTTACTCAAGGGCAGGCCCGCTGCTCTGAGAGAGACCGACACAAATGGAGCCCATGGGCTCCATTGCTGTCCTGGTCCGAGCTGTTGTCACATGTGGTCACACAGCCCCATGGGCTCAGGACCCACCTTCCTGCCCCTGGACCCCCCAGCATGTGACTGGGACAAGAGCTGCGCATGCAGGAGCAATCCCGGGCTCTGGTCTGGGGGGCGAAGCGTTCGCAGGCTGTGGTCAGGGCAGGTGTACCTGCCACACATTTTCCCTAGATCTGCTCCTTGTGGCACTGCACAAGTCATATTTGCTAATTCATTTGCACATCCAGGTGTTTTCAATTTAAACAGTAAATGTTTTCCATCTTGACTGAACATTTTTCTTGTTATTTATTAATTTTCTTCAGTAAATAAAAACCAAGTGGAATGACTATATTTATTTTTAATTCAAATAATGATTAAAAATTATTACTTATTAACATTCAATTTCATGTTATGTTGAAGGGAATAAAAAGTACTTTACACTCTTAATTAGGTACCTTAACTTTTACATTCATTTTCCTGTCATTTTAAATTGGATTAATACAATATTTCATATATTGGGTAGAATAGGTTTTTCTCACATATATTCAAAGCTTAAAAGCAAAATTCTATTCTAAAATTCATGTTGAAAGGGCAGGATAAGGCAAAATTTCATCTTATTTCTTAAGCACTAGGAGGAGGAGTTGACAGTTCAGAAGTTCAGGGCTGTCCAGATAGACAGGTATGCAATGAATCATGTTTAGATGTTAGACAGGAATAGTATAAATGAAATGCAAGCAGTCTTACCTAAGCAAAGCTCAAACCCACTGATTTTCATTTTCCTAAGTATAACTATTTTTGAAGGCCTGTGCATATTCTAATTTGAAAAGAATGGTAGTTATTTGTTATGTTTATTTTCCTGGGTAACGTCTCATGTTTATGGTAACAACCAAACCACATCTTCAGATTAACTATTTCAAAATAAATTAATGTACATGGTAGTACCAATCATTCTTCTCTGGTCTGCATGGATAAAAAAGCTGTTTACCAATGAAGCAAAGAAGAAAAAATAATGGCAAAAGTATAGGACTTGATCAGTGCCACCTCTTTTGGAAAGAAATAAAAAAAGTATTTCTCCAAGACAACTATCCAGAAAGTGGCCCTACTTTACAACAGTAAAGTACTTTTTACAGTATCTTCCTAACAGTCTACAGACCAACTCATGTGTTGGAGACTCATGGTTTGATAAAGATCATTGGGTTTACTTTTATTCTTTGAAGAAGTCTTAATATTATGGTTCTATTTTAACATACTGGAGTTGTTGTCCTGAAAACTGTAAAGCAATTCAAGGACTGTATAAATTCAAGTAGCTTTTGCCACAGTTGAAAGGATGAGAAGTAATGGATGTAACGGAAGTGGGAATTCTCACTCAATGTTAAAACAATGCTCAGGGCATAAGTGGAATCTTCCTCCTTGGAGATAAAACTCAGTTGTGTAGAATCTGAACAACGTGAGCTAACATGCAGATAGACCCATTTTTGGGGTATGGGTTTGGACTAGATGATATTCTGAGGTACTTCAGCTGTAACTGCTTCAAAAATATTTTCCTAAATATTTAGGGAGGCAGAAATAGATTCCACTGTCCTCAAAGGTCAGAGCTCTATTTTTTTCCCCAGAATTGCTTTGCTGTATTTCTGGCAAATATAGAACTGGCATTTGCTCATGTATGTATACACACAGAATACATACATATACTAAGGAAATAGTGTGCACACCTTATCTATATAGATAACATAAAAATCAAAACTAATTACTTTTGAATGAATTACACAGCCTGTTATAATCATCCCCTCAGACCAAGACTTTAGGGAAGGAAACAGTTTGCTTGTTCACTTTCAAATCATCATTCTCAGTATTGTCTAAATGTTCCTGTAAATAACGAAGTGTGAAATTCTCTGATATGCTTTTTCCGATGTTTATCTGGCCATAACATCCAAACCTCATGAAATAGAATAGAATTGTAATCAACAGAATCTACTTTGAGGAAGAACTGTTTCTAAGAAGTCTAAATTTCTTCCATTTCTACACCTCCTCCTCCAAAAACACTTACAAGTTGTCATGATCTGTCTGCACCGTTATCATGGTCTGTCTGCATGTCACTACATGATGTAATTATCAAAACCAGTTATAATTATCAAAAGAACAATCAAGAAAGAAGTTTGCTCCTCAGAAACTGACAGAATAATATACCAAATGAGCAGGAACAGGGACCAATGGATTTTACTAATGGCACAATTATTGCCCTGGGTTTGGCTGGGATAGAGTTAATTCTCTCCCTATTAGCTGTACAGTGCTGTGTTTTGGCTTTAGTCTGAGAATAACGCTTGATAACACCCGATGTTTTAGTTGTTGCCACAGTAGCGCCTTATCCTGATCAAGGACTTTTCAGTCTCATGCTCTGTCAGTGAGGAGGGGCACAAGAAGCTGGGAGGGAGCAGAGACAGGACACCTGACCCAAACTAGCCAAAGGGGTATTCGCGTACCACAGCATGTCATGCCCAGTATATAAACTGTATAAAGTGGAGGCAGTTACCCGGAAGGGACTGATGGCTGCTCAGGTCAGGTATCAGTCAGTGGGTGATGAGCAATTGTATTGTGCATCACTTGTGTTGGTTTTGGTTTGCTTCTCCCTCCCACTCCCCTTTTAGTTTTATGTTATCTCCCTTGTTACTTCCCTTTCATCATCAGTAGTACTAGTAGCAGTAGTAGTATATTGTACTTTAGTTATTAAACTGTTCTTATCTCAACCCTGGGTTTACGTTCTTGCGATTCTCCTCCCCATCCTGCCCAGTGGGATAGAAGGGGGAAAGGGAGGAAGGGTGAGTGAGGCAGCTGCATGGTGCTGAGTTACCATCTGGGGTTTAAACCATGACAGACATACAAACCCATACTTTGCAGTTTATGCAAAGAAAAGCCCATTTAGCAATGCCCTTTTTTCCGTGGGGGTGCAAAGACTGGATGCTATTTAAAAAAATTCCACCAGAGAAGAAATTCAGCAATGAAATTAAAATTAGTTCAACCATGCATTGATTAAATTTACTAGAATAAAGGTACTCAATCATACCTTTAGAGCATATTTATTAAATGGACAATTGCCATTTAGCAATGTGCTCTGGAGAAAAAAAAATCTCATTTACTTAATGAGTTGCATGCTAGTTCAGCATCTCAAGGAAGGAATTTATCACAATTATATGAGTTTATTTCACAGCAGAGCACAGTATTCATAGGGAGCGTGTTAATACTGTTGGTTAGATTGTTACCATCTAGTGACTATCACCATAAAAAACACATCTTATGTTTATGGCCTATTCAGCAAAATACAGTCCCCTTGACTGCGAGCTGTGGGAATCCTAAAATTCTTCATTCAAAAACCTGACTGAGAAGCAGAATCCTCTAGGAAATGGGCTTGCTGAATGAGAGTGCCATTTTCAGGAAAGTGATTGATTATTTACGCCCCTTTCTACCATCACAAATTTTGAGCTTCATCATATACCGACATGTTCACCTACTGAAATATAAACCCAAAAGCCATTTGCTAACTAAATACCCATCTAGATTAAGTGGGTACATTATTCCTGATAACATTTTTATAAATCAGAAAAGAGTTTACCATGCTCAAAGGAAAAAAAAATTTTGAGAGGAAAACGTCTCACACAACTTAATAAACATTACAATATGCATTCTTTAAAATTAACTATAATTTATATCACCCTAACTAGAAAACCAGATTAAATGAACAATTGATAACAAAAGATTACTAAAACTATTAGGTAATTTTTCAAGCAGACATTTTTAATCATATGGTGGAGACTGCAAGATGTACAACTTGATACCATTTTTGTCTGGTTTAACCATCATAAGCTTAATCATCATGTATAATGATGCCCTAATCAATTCCTACAGTGATTCATGGATGTCAGGTTCTATTAACAACCTACGAACACAGGGATCAAGACAAAGAAGACAAAATTGACAAATGAAAACAAGACAAAATGACAATGGCAATGACAAAAAGACAAATGAAACAAGACAAAAAAAAGGCAGGTTTTGAGTCAGCTATAAATAAACCACCATCTCATGTTTCATGTGTCAGCACGCCTGTGTCCATAAATGGAACACAGACACAAATATTTGTAGCTTGTAATAAGTGTTTATACAGCAGATACACATAACCTTGCTAATTGGCAATCAGTTAGCTCGTCGCGGTACATACATTCAGCTAGACATATCTTTAATAATCTGTTGATTTAAAGAATTATATATTATTCTCTACTATTAATATCTCCTCACACAGAGATACTACATTTATTTCCTCTATTTTTTTTTCTAGCAATTTAAAGGTTTACAAGCTTCAATATTTAATTCTTTCTGACTAATAATAGTTTGGCAAAATGTGTATATTTTAAGGCACTTTGTATTAATCCATTCGTTCTTACCATCACAAGTTGGGAGTGGGTGACTCCACCAGTGATTTTTTTCACATAGCAAAGGCTCCTCATGACTCAGCCTATAACCTGGATCACAACTAAATGACACAGTGGAACCTATAGAGAAGTCATGTCCGTAACGACGTCCATGCACTGGTATGCCAGGATCCAAGCAAGAGTAAGTATTAACTGTTACACCTAGATTTAAAAAACAATGATAAATGAAGAGAGTCAATTTTTTTACAGTTTTTTTTAATTATTATTAATTTAAGTAATTCACTGTGCTGTGAGTGGGGGTGAAGGCTCCATTATGACACATTTTCAGTGAATTATCCTTGAACTGTATTTCTCTGTGTCACCATTATAAGATGATGTGGATAATGAACTGCATCCTGCCACTGGTGCAGAGAAAAACATCACATAATTTACAGGATACTTAGTTTGATCCTATTTCAGTAACATAAGTGATTTTGTCCCTCATGCTGATGTCAGAGGCTTTGACGATCACGCAAGATTCTGATTTCCAGCCTTTATTTTTTTTCCTGATCAAACTTTGTTATCCTAACTAAACTGCTTTTTCTTTATTAGGAAATTTATCTCTGAAATATTTACATTACAACTATTTAAATAAAAAATTCTCATTCCCAATGTTATTTGAAATGTGAGATATTGGGAAGATAAAGAATAGCAGAAAAGGGAATAAAGAGCAGTTGACTTGATAACAAGAATTTTAACATGTGCTAAAAAAATTAAACCTTTTAGATTTTTTTCCTAGTGAAAAGTTTAACTTCATTATAAAAGTCAGGGAAAAACAAAGAAAGAAACAAAAACTCTAGGAATATTACTGAAGCTAGCAAATTAGAAGTAATATTCAGTGTAACATTTCTTATGGGTGTTATTCTTCTTATTCCTACAGAAAAGCCATAAGATATCCTTCCTTAGAAAGAAATTCAGTGTGGAAAGAAATAATTAGCATAGAAAATAACAATGTATAAAAAACCTTCAGCTTTCAGTAGGATATTTTAAGATAGAAATGCTGAATAGAGGACCATTAATCACTACTATTTTCCAGAAAAGGGAGATCAGAATTGAACTGTACTGGAAGACAATGAACCAGTAAGAATAAAAATATATGCAGAACAAATCACAAATGTTGATATGGTCCCTAAAAAAAATCATAAGCAATTCCATAGCTTGATTTTCATCTCATTAGTGTAAACTACATTTCCTATTACCTTCAGGTAGAGCGTCAGGTACATCAATCAGGACAGTAATTCAGCTATTTGTTTAGATTTCATAATCTTCCTGATATTGTGCGGTTTTACACACACAAAAAAAGTATTGTATAAAAGATAAGAATAACAAGACATAAAAGCAACATCCAGAAGAAAGACATTTGCTTCCCATTCCTATCTTCTGATTCTTAAATCATGGATCAGTACAGCAATGACATTAAATTGTAAGTGAAATTACTGGTCATGCCTTTTGCAGTTTAATATCACTAAATCTTTCTCTGTCCGAAAATTAACATGAATTTACCCAAGACAACACCTGTACACCTTTAGTTATTTATGACTACGATAGGCATTGATGAGGAAATCAAATAATACAATTCAGAATGACCTACTTTCATAATGAATCTTGAATCCATTGTTAGAACGACTGTTGTCAGTTGTAAAGAGAAGATAAATGAAATTGCTACTGCTAAACAGGAATTGTGGGACCTGTGTACCATTGTAGGATCCCAGAAGTGGAGATAATAAATTTGGTCCATCATGAACTTCCAAAACATCATAATTGAGTTCTGTCTGAAATCTGGAATTGAGGAAAAACACAGAGGCACAAATATAAGGACCAGTTGAAACAAATTCAGTAAACCCATACAAAGTAAGCCGTATTTTTAAACCATGCTTCTTTCCTGATCATATTCTTTTATTTCTCTACATATTTATTTTACAATATAATAATATTAATTATCATATATAATAATACAATAATCAAATTTTAGGTTAGTGCCTTAGGAGGATGAGAAATAATTTTAAACTCCTTGAGCTCTTTTGTAATGCAGGAAACAAAAGCCAGATAGATATATTCTGTTAGGAAAGAGTAATATTACTTGCATATACTATTTTATAGCACAAAATTATTTTTCTTTTTGGAAAAATTAAGTAAACTATATAGAGCATATATTGATGCATTCTTTTATTATATCCATTCCATTTAGCACAAATATCATCAAGTTACTTTATATTATAAAAGAATCATGATCTGAGTGTCTACTGTTAAAATCATCCATAAGCAGGGATAGAATTCCTTAAGTCTGCTCTGAGACTCCAGTGCCTTTGTGCCACTTGAGGCTTAGTCCAAAGTAGTGGGAGAAGTTATGAGGGGGAAAAAAAAAAATCCTATTTAGACAGCACTATAAAGCAAAATGGCTATTTAGAGACAGCATATGTGCTGTCTATTTCAAGGAAAAGCTGAGTGTGACAGTGCCGCTCATTATCTCCTTGCTTGTCTTGTTTTAGATGGTATCAGCAATCCCAAACACCTGTTTGGTATTTGTGGCTTCTTTCTTTCTTGCTATGACAGACCTTACATCAGTCATACTGCTTTAATGGACTCTCTGATGGATTATTGAAAAACCCTTTCAGAATTAAAAAGAAACAATTAACAGCAGGATCCTACAAGGACCCTTCAGCTATTCCTAATTCTCTCTCTGATTCACTTAGATGCCTAATTCGGCTTTGTGAAATCCATTCAAGGAACTGCATGACTAATGCCAATGTTCTCTGGTACTCTATATTTCAGTATTTATGTCCCATGAGCCTGAGCCTAATGATCTAAAGGAGTCTGGTGAAATCCAAGAAGCCAAATTAAACCTCCAAAACATGTTTTCTTTTATTTATGTCCCACTCCTATGAAATAACGCAGAAATAAAGTAATAGGGAGTTACAGAAATGAAACAGGATAAACCTAGAAGCAGAACTGAAGATTTCTTTTTTTGCTAGTTCCCGCATGCACCGACAATGATAGGTTGCTAAAAAGCTACAAGGCTTTCCAGTACTTGGTTTTTTTGCTACTAATCCATACAAAACAGAAGCAATCCTGGAAACAGATTATTTAGTCTTGCTCTGCTTTCTTAGTTCCCTTATCAAAAGCATACTTGAGACAGAAAGTGTAAAAAGTCATTGACCTCATAAATGCAAATCAACTATTAGGCCAGTCAAGGCATGATGAAATGAAGTTGAATCTCCAGAGCCATAGCAGTAACCCTCTTGTTGCCCAAAGATTACATACCACAATACCACAAACAACAGAAAAATAAGGAGATTGGGGGGAAAAAAAAAAAAAAGAGTAAGCATCCAAGGGGAAAAAAAAAAATAAAAAAGAGAGGACAGTTTTTTAGTGAGATGAGCTGAAAGAAATTTGAAGGGGCGATTATATACAATGCCTTTGCTTGGTTATTTGCCTCAGAAAAGTGATCAATTTACATTTAATTTATAAGGGTGATGCGTATATAATTTTTTTCTTGAATACTTTTCATCTTGATGCACAACTTATCTGTTTACATGTCACCTGGTTATTCCCTGGTGTGAGAGAACAGTAGGGATTTATAGGAAACTGAATAAAAAATACTTTGTGCTCACATGAGACCACTCCAGTGTTCTTTCCTACTTAACTAGCCACCTTTCTTAGATTAACCTGGATAACTTTATTGCTATGTGAGGTCTATTCTTATGGTGGACTCACAAAAAACCATTCGAGCCGAAAGGAGTGAAACAAGCTTTAACACAGGAGATGACACACATTTTTTTAATCTTATTTGAACAGATAAAGCTGCTTTAATATTTACAACATGCATCTTTGTTTCTGAGAGACAGCCTATCAACTCAGTGCAGTGTCAGGATATGAGTTGAATAGCCTGCTGCACAGTGTGTACTCATTAGTCGAATATGACTAGTACTCCAATCAGTAGTTTGCTGATTAAGATCACTAGCATTTAAATACTCATAATTAGGCTTCATGATAAACACTTCATTACAATGAAGAATGGCACCTGCATTTCTCATTTCTATCATTTGAGTTCAACCTGAAAAGCTATTGACTTGTAATAAAAATCAAATTATCATAGCTACAACAGGAGTAAACCCTTTAAAGTATACGTGCCTGATCAAATACAAAACATGAAAAAGTTATTATGAAACCTCTGAAATCACTCTGCAGAAAATGCGTATTAGTAAGAACTGTTCCCTTCCTGTTAGAAAATCCAAAAAGAAACGATGTAAAGATTCTAGACACATACTGTAAATGTTTTACCCTCACTGGGAAATTAAAAATCTTTCAAATAACTACACATATTGTGGAAGTCTTGTTATTTGCACAAAGAAAAGCTAGAAAAACAATTTCTCTTTGTTTTTCAGAACAATGGTTAAACGTAAAGAACTGGGCAAAATATGACAGGTTGGTTTTAATCATGTAAGAAAGCCCTTTCGCTATAGTTTTTGAAGTATGTGTTTCAACAAAATTAAACTCTTGTCTTAAGACAGTCCAGCTGAAGATTTGCAAACAGAAGGAGCAGAACAAGCATAGTCAGGCTAGAATGAGTGTAAAAAGAAGGTAATGTGCCTCAGAATATAAATTTTAATTATGTGAAAAAATATTATTTTTAATAATACAGACTAAGTAAAACCACTAACATTAGTAGTTTACAAAAGGTTTTCTTTCAGTATACAAGAAAGATTTATTTCTTTATTTGATTTATGTCATAACTTTACATCCAAACATCTAATTATATTTCTGTGAACAATGTATTTTTACATGTACTCCTGCACTGAAACAAATAAGCATACACACACGTGTATGTAAAGGGCCTTTCTAGATTGATGCATCTGAGCAATATGCATATCAATCCAATTTTTAGCATGTATAACACAAGAGTGTCAAAAATGAGCAATGGAAAAGGAAGTGTTATAATGTCATAATGAGACTAGGTTATAGAGAGGATAGGAGCTTTCTCTGTGATCTGAAGAAAGCACATCTTGTTCTTATTGCTCTTACCTACAAGAGTAATAGAGGTTGAGCAATTTTATGACAAGGTGTTAATGCATTACAAACAAAAAGTGTACACAAGAGACTGACAGATATAATGAAACTCAGGTGCAAAGGAAGAAAACCCAGTTGGCATAGAGTTCTGCTAATAAAAAGGAAAATACTTTTCACTTTGAAATAACTGTCCACATCAAATGTGTAGTTTAAAACGAAATCCTGAATTAAAAATAAATTATTTGAAATTAAATCTTTCTTTTCAAAATCTTGAGTTAATGAAAGTGCCAAAATTTTTAGTTTTGATTTACAAGTCAGTAGAGAAAACTAATAATTTTGAAACTAATAATTTTCAAAACTAATAATTTTCAAATAAATAATGTGAGTTTGGTTAATTTCTGTGAAAGGGAGTTACTCACTTCTTTTTTGTATTTTAATTTGCAGAAATCTGCTAAAGCTTCCTTTTAAGCTGATGTTCGGCACTAGGGATTTTGGAAGACTAGCTTTCATTACCTGTTAAGGGTAGGAAATACCATTGAAATATCCATATTGCTTGTCCTCTGTATATAATGTGATGTGAACACTTTTTTTATAGTGTAAGCTGTAGTACTAGAAAAAAGTGTTAAACAATCTTAGCACAGTGAGAATATTCCCTAAGAGAAGATGGCAATTTTCATATCCTGCTAAAAACAACTTTTGAATTGTATTAAAATGAAGTGGTATCTTCTAGGTTAACTGTGACCAGAATAGTCACAATATGCTGCATAAATACCAACTGAAAAGTACTTGCATGATATTTGTGCACTATAACTTTGATCATCAAAGGCCCTTTTTTTAATGGGATCATCATCAAACTTTATTAATATTTACAAGTAAAAAGAATCTAAAACATCCTTGAAAATATGTAGAACAGGTAGCATTTTTCTAATTACATTTTCTGTTTTGGTTTTTCATAAAGAGCTTAAATGTCTTGCTACCATGAGAAATTTAAGGTCTTCAGCACATTTCAATTCTTGGAATCAGGAAGGGTCCGAAGTAACAGGCAGTTAATGCAGGAAAAGTGGAATCCTGCAGTAATTTGGGGAAACTGGCATTCCATCCTGAGAGCGCACAGTCCTTTCACAAAAAAAGATCAGCTGATTTGATAATTAAATATTCATGGTGGGTAAAAATATGAATGCATTCAATTCAGTTTTCACAGTTGATTCAGATTTTCAGAGTGAAGATTTCACGGGTTTGAGAGAAAAAAAAATACTTCATAACTCATCATAGCAACATGGTAACAAGCAAATGAAACATGCTAATCCTTAAAAATAAACAAAATTTTTAACTGGACCAGACAGGCTTAAATATATGCAAGAGGGCAGGAATTTCTGAAGCTTTTCAATGCATCAAATCAGAAATTACACTGAAGATAAAATTTATGCTCTGAAGGCACTGAAGATCTTTTGGAAAATCCTACCTGATAATACAATTACTTGATTTTAGAGTGCAAATTAATGTTTTGACAGACCTAATGAACTTCTGCTTCTGAGTAAATACTGGAAAATAGTAAGTAAGAAAAACATTAGCCAAGACCTTTCAAATGTAATTTTGATAGAGTGTCCTGGTTCAGCTTCTATCACCCACTCACAATTCAAGGAATCTTTATAATACCCTGGCCAGCCTGGAGAAAGGATTACTCCACTGGGAGATGAAAAATGCCCACCACATGGAGCTAAAAATGAAACAAAGAGAAAGGTATAATAAAACACACTTATATGTAATTCACAATTATCACTTTCAATATAGGACATCTATAAGAAACAAATTAAAAAAATACAGTTGCAGGAAGATGCAACAAAGCTTCAAAGCTGACAGACTGTGAGGTTCAGAAGTGGATGGAGACAACTGAATTAAAACCTTAAAAAGATAAACTGTTCAATCAAGTTTTTGCTACTGTATTCTTAAAGGTACAATCTATTTTCCTGTAATAAAGGACATACAACAAAACATAGTATTCAAGAAGTGATATTATTTCAGCTTCTAATTGTGAACAGACAGATTTTAAAAACTTGCAAAATCTTGGTTATCAGGCTAGAAACTGGTGAATTTTTATTTTAACTTTAACATAAATCCACTGTCATACCACATACATTTTGCTTGTCAAGTTGGCAGTTCAAATTCCTAATTCATGAAAAAGACATACTTACCATTCTTACAAGATTATTTGATATTTTTGAAGCATTTGGAAAATATATATTAAATACTGTAAAATATAAATCTGCAAGCAGAATTACTAGAATTACATGTAGTTTTTATCTCCAAGATAGTAAGTAAACATAAGCTGGGAAAACTGTATTAAAATATAATTGGACCCAAATTGTTGGTAATCATATTTTAAGTTTTTCAACACATTAAGAATCAAAAATAATTTCCACAGCTGTAGGCATTGCAATGATGAAGAGCATTTCTTTGAGAACAATTCTTGTTAACAGTTGAACAAAATCTGGTACAGAGTGAGGGAAGTTTTCATTAGCTGGTCAGTGTCAAGACAGTTAAGTCATAGGGCAAAGCAAGATTCTCAAAAGTAATAATCATGTTTGACTGATGCTGATTTTGGCTATGGAGATTGCTAGTCTTCCTTCCTACAGGTGGGATGAGTAAGAACCGTAAGACCAGTACTGCTAAAGGACAGATCTTTTTTAGGTTTAAGTCTTGCAACGCTCTGTGCAGGTTTTTAATTTCATGCATGAATGCAAACCCATTACCTCTGATGGATCTATATGTGTATGTAAAGCCGAGTGAATGTGTCATCAGACTTTTGTGAGATCATCATCTCAGTGGTATGGATGGGTGAGGAAAAGACCAAAGGAGAGCTTGGCATGTTTTTGTTTATTTGATTTCAGTAGGAGATTGATATTCCTTAAGCAAATTAATTCACAAAATTATTTTGAATTCTAGGCATCTAAGAAATGCAGTAATTCTATCACTAAAAGTATTACCATTTTTAAAATAGGAAACAAATCATGTTTTTCCAGCAATTTAAAATGTCTAGGACATCTTATGAATTTAACGAATACTCAGTATGGGAAACTGAACATATATTTTTCAGCACAGGCATAAACACCTTCAAAAGACCATAATCTGTGTATCTTTTCTATACACATATTATGCACATATATATATGAAAATACTAAACATACCTATATAGACAAATATACAAGTTTCCTTGATCTACAGGAAACAAGACAGAAAAGCAACTGATCTCTGAATATATTTTCCCCTAGAGATTAAAAATACCTATTTACTTGAATTACAATGCTATATATGAAATAACTAATTTCAATTCCTTATTTCTGGAAAAAATAATTTGCAAAATACTTCACTCTAAACTAAATTTTTTCACTCACTGAAGTTCTTGCAAACTGCTGTCCTTTAGTGAATTCAGCTACTTCGGTTAAAAATGGTTTCAAGTAGGGACATTTAGTAAGTAGTTTTTTTAAATAATTATTACTTATATTATTTTAACTACAATGAACTACCTAGAATCTTAAGTATAGAAGAGGCAGTTTAGGAGTAATACTATAAAAAAAGCTTTTATCACAGTTGCTCTAAACTTGCATGAGTAAGTATTACTTGCAACCTTATGAAGAGACCTAATCAAGCTTTCTTTGATGAAAACACAAGATGCTAAGCATCTATTAAGGTGTTAAGCCTTCTCATAAGGAAAAAGAAAGTTAAGAAAAATGTAACTGTGTACGAGTTGATTTTCACTAACTACCGTAACAGCATAAATATGTAAAGCCTTATTTAGCATAGTGGATTATACTTTAGAATCTGTGAAATGCAAACTATATGTTATTTATTTTCTGCAACAAAGATGTTTTCCATTATAGTCAACAAAGCAGCATTTAAAAGAGGAAATTAAATAGAGCATGCTCTTAAATTGATGACCACAGCTTCATATGATCAGCAGACTACAATTTCTTTACCTCCAGGAAAATGAAACCTGCAGAATGTGTTAAGTATTCAATTCAAACTTTACATTAAAACTTTTTTTCTGTTCACAAAATCTTTTTTTATCAGACCTATTTATATATCTATATACATTTCAGTTCCTTATACAAGTAGGCAGAAGCAAAATTCATTGCTTCCTCAAAATGTCAGCCATGAGAAGTAGGTAGCAACTTTTGTGGACAGTGCTAAATCATACAAAGCAGCAAGTAAAACTGAACCATCTACATCATTCTCTTTTCCATTACCATCTGCTTTGTGGTACAGATGTTCACTGATGCAACCTGGATGAGAACAAAGATTTATTTGTCAAAGAGTTCTCAACAACACAATATCAAGCACTGGATATCCCTTCTAGTAGACGAAGTCCTAATAAAATTACCAACTTTTCTTGTGTTATAGAAAGAACTTTTCTGAACTTGTTTGGGTTTAGTTTTATGACACTTTTCTAAATGAATTCATAAAATGACCCTGGATTTCACCAAGCCTCAAAGTTCATACACAGCTGACATAATCAAGATGGAAATTTCCCCCTGAATTTCATTTTCTAAGGTGAAGGATGAGTTTTTCTTTGGTTTTTGTGCCAGGCTCATTAGAAACATACACATATTTACTAATATGACAGGCATCTATATGTAGACAAACATTTTTATTTTTGCTTAAGGTTTTCTTTTACTGTTGAATAGAGCATCTTAGTGAAGCACTGGAAGTGATTTATACACTAAATGTATGTATTTTGTAACTATCTGAATACAACAATTACTTGTTGTATTACTTGTAACAAGCAAAAACTTTTGGCTTTTTACCAAAACACATCAATATTCACTTTCAGCACCAATGAGAACTGTCAGGAGACCTGTAGATGATGAGACATGAATGGATTAAAAGCAGTCCTGCAGAAAAGGACTTGGGGATACTGGTGGATGAAAAACTGAATAAAGATGATCTTAAGGTTCTTTCCAACCCTAACTATTCCATGATTCTATGAGCTGGCAATGTATGCTTGCAGTCCAAAAGGCTAATCATATCCTGGACTGTGCAAAAAGAAGCATGGCCAGCAGTTCAAGTGAGGTGATTTTTCACCTCTGCTCTGCTCTTATGACAGCCCACCTACAGTACAGCATCCATCTACGGGGTCCCCAGCACAAGAAGGACATGGATCTGTTAGGGCAGGTTAGGAGGGCCACAAAAATGATCAGAGGGACGGAACACCCCTGCTATGAAGAAAGGCTGAGAGAGTTGGGCTTGTTCAGCCTGGAGAAAAGCAAGTTCTAGGGAGACCTTATTGTGGTCTCTCAATATTTAAAGGGGGCTTGCAAGAAAGAGATACTTTTCATCAAGGCGTGCAGTGATAGGAAAAGGAATAACAGTTTTAAACTAAAAGAGCATAGATTTACACTGGATATAAAGAAGGCATTTTTTTAAGGTGAGGGTGGTGAGGCACTGGAACAACTGGCTTCGAGAAGCTGTGGATGCCCCATCCCTGGAACTGTTTAATGTTAGATTGGACAGGACTTTGAGAAACCTGATTTAGTGGAAGATGTCTCTGTCTATGGCAGGGAGGTTGGACTAGATGATATTTTAAGGTCCCTTCCAACCCAAACTATTCTATGATTCTATGAGGACATAACGCTATTGCTGCAAAGATGGCGTGATGTAAATTACTACTGCATGTAGATTTAACACAGACTTGATCCAGTTTCCAGTGAAGACAAGGGATAGCCTTAAACTAATTTAACAATGAATTGGTAAGGGACTTTGTTTACTGAGGGGGGAAAGAAGGATGGAAAGTGAATTCTGCTCCAGTAGTATTTTGTATGTTTAAGGACATAATAGCCTACTTTGTAGGGAAAAAAGGGTTTCTAAAAGCTATAAAAAAAGTTCAGAATTCAATATGCTGCAAACATTTCTAAATATGCAGATTTATACTTTTTTCTTTTTTTCCTTAATGATGGTTTTAAGTGTTTCTCACCTTTTACTTTAGTCACCATTTACATACTAACTTCAGCAAACAGTACCAGTCAAACAACAAGGTATTTAAACTCATATTCACCTCAGCAACCAGGAGGTTAACTCTCCAGCATTCATCATCCCTGCATTTTATTGTGTATAACCACTTATACATATTCATAATACATATGGAGCATGTAAACTACAAAATATATCACTAAGAATAGGAATACCAGATGGCCTTATTCTGAGCCAGTATACTACCATAGCTGGAATACAGTATTGCTAAACTTGTACAAAGGTCCATTTTCTCACAAAACTGTTGCAGATTATCTTTGGAATACAAAAAGTAACTTACAAAAATACTTCTATGAATATTACATTAAAAATAATGCTCATTTTAAGATTGCCCGAATTCAGAGTAATTTCTCTATTAAGGATCTGACAATAATAGAGTGTTTTGCTGTTTTGGGTTTTTTTTGAAAGATCTTTATTACACTTCTCCTGATTATGGTTCTTCCTGATTCCTGCAGTGCAACATTCAATAGAATTTTTCATTTGACTTTCACCATCACATGCTGATTTCCAAGACCTAAGAGTCCTTCCCTTCAGAATAGCTGGGTGACTGGGCTTATCTTAAAGAGCCTTGTTTTTTAGAAAATAAAGTTCTCCAGTCATCTTGCCAAAAGATTGTTTCCTTGACCTTTTTTACATTGATTTTCAGCCCCTGTTTTTCCCCTTTAGATTAAGATATCATAAAATAGAAACAATTACTGAAGCAAAGATAGTATTTTTTTATATTTATTAGTATAAACAAGTCCAAGGAAATATGCGTAACACTGTGTTTTAGAGGTTGTGATGTATGGAAGTATGTAATTTCCATAAATATGAAGATGAATTGCTAAGAGAATCTTCCCTAGCCTAGGTGTCACTGCAGATAAAAGAAGCATATGCGCTGCAACAGTTGGCTAAAACCTCTCAAATCGTTTTACATACCAAAGCCAAAGACCTGAAAAGAGAATAATATCTTCTTTATAATCTAATATTCTATCAGCAAACATCACTGAGCACTCAAATGATTTTAAATTGTTCATCTGTCTGAAGCAGTAAGTCAACAGCTCTATCTTGAAGAAAACCTTCTAAATTAAACTGGGTGAAAAAAAACCCCAAACCAGACTTCTTGACTCCTTAAGAACCTTGAGTGACAAGATGAAAAAGAGATTTAAATATTAAAGAACAGAAACCTTCAACATACTAAAATAAGATTCAGTGAAAAGAGAAGGATGTTCTTATTTTCTTTTTCCCTGCTATTTCTTTCTCCAAGCTATTAACAAGGCAAATCATGATAATGATTGGAATGGAATTCAAAAATGCAGAAATGAATACTATCGGTGTATTGCTAACACTGAAGCTCATTGCTTTAAACAGTTTCTCAAAGTGGACAAATACATGCTTAAAAAGAACAACAACAACAAAAAAAAAAAGTAGGAGTGATCATTTCAAGCATAAAATGTGTTTGGGAAATTGTAGTTCCACCAGTGCCAAATGAGAGTTATCCAAGCATATGAACAGTGTAAAACTATTCCCATTCCAGTTCTAGTAAGTTTCTTAGATAAGCTTTCATTGTTACAGAGGTTATAAAGGAGTGTTCACATCACTGATGTTTATGCCCTTTTTTTTTGTTTGTATTTTAGTCTCTTCTTGCAACAGCTACAAAAAAAAAATCACTCCTGCAGACAGGCTTATAACAACAGCTCATGCCTCACCAGACTGCTTTATTAAGGACTAGGTTTTACCGGAGCTTTGTGCTATCTGCTTGCAAAAATCTGAACTTCATTTGCTGATAACTTAAAAGACCTCACATCAATTTCTGAATTAGAAAGAAGTATTATACATACCTCCACACTTAGGAATAGGTCCACTCCACATTACTTTTCCATCCACTAGCATGCAAGTAATTGTTTCAGTTCCTTGTGTTTTAATAAATCCTTCCTCACATATAACTGAAATCGAGCTCCCCAGCTGAAAATTGTCACCAAAACGCCGAGCATTGATTGGGACTCCAGGATCAGGGCACTCATTATGTCCAAATGCTTTTCAACAGAGAAAAAAAAAGGGGGGGAATATTGTGATAACTCTTGCAAGTAAAATAACATTTTTAGGATTTTATACTGCTAGTAAGAACACAGCATTTATATTGGGAAACAATAAGAAACAAAAGCTTAACCAACAGCAGAAAATGTACCAAAACAATGCTTAAAATATGATACAGTTATACCAGCATGAATCTTAGTTTGTACAGCTAGGTGCTGGCAGAGTTCAGTGATGGCTAAGTTCTCCTTTTCAACAGCCCACCCTATCCAATGTTACAATGGGTGAGAAGCATCCATCAGAAGGGCAGCATTTATGGTATATTAACTTCAGCCATCTTTTGTATTTTCAATTCACTATCACAACCATTCGAGCCATACTGACCTCAGTGTGCCTGATACTGCCATGGTCTAGTTTGTTTCCTGTACGAGAGCTGGTGAACAGCTACAAAACAGGTAATGTTGGCAAAGAAAGAAAACCTGAAACTTTAACCATACCTTTACATTTAAGGTTAATGTATTATGCACCAATCCTTCCAAAATTTAAAGTTCTTCTACGGGCAAATTAAACTGTAATTTCACCATATGTATCTATACTATAACAAAGATAGTCTATGTCTTTTACTCCAGAATGCACCTTACATTGGGTGAACAAACATGCTCATCTTCCTAACAGAAGTGAGCAAAGTCACACATACAGCATTAAAATAAATGCATCAATTAGTTATTATATTTTGATGTTTTATTTATTAAGGACACTGCACATAAATCTTAGATTTTCAAAAATCTAAGGTTGATTTTTCAGTGAGAGCAAATATTATAAGCACAACATGAATAAGCACCTTCCTCCCATGTAATGATTGCAAATTATATCTTCATAAATACGTTTACGTATGGAAACATCAAAAGGGACTATTTCCTAAAAAGATAATTTTCACAATATATTTCTGAAGTTTTACTAATGTGTCTGCTAGACAAAACATATCCAAGCTCCCTATGAAATTTAACTTGGAAAAAAGATTTCTCAGATGTTGCATTACAAAAGTATTAAGAATCCTAGTAAGAGACAAGAGAAAGCATTCATTTATTGACATTTTGACTTAGGAAACACCACATATATTGGGAATGAAAATCGTGCTTTCATTGAATAGTTGTCTATCATTTGAGGATGGCATTAAAAAATGACGCAATCCCACACTTTTTCATAGGGGTTACAAAAACATTTTTAATACTTTATGCACAGTCATCATGTTTAGTGAGGGGATTGATTGCCTGTTTTTCTTACTACCTTCAGACAACACAGATAGATAGATTTTCAATATTGTTATCTGTAAATATAGATAAATGGTGACTCAAGGTATAGCTCGCTTGTGTATGACACCAGTTCATTAAATCTGCAAAATCAATTCATTGCTATATATTTCAACTCAGGAACTGAGAGTTGTGGCTGCTGCTGCTCCTCCTCTGGAAGCAATTGTACTGTATAGGATGGCTATGGGAGGTAAGAGAGTGAAGGAGAACCCTTCCCAACAGTAATCTCTCTCTCAGCGTAGCCTGGCTGCAGTTTCATTAACGATGAGTAAAATCCAGCCTGCCTATACTTCTGAAAAGCTTCATAGTGAAGCTGTAATATTAAATACAATCCTTAAACTGAAAAGAAAAATAACACCGGGTTATATCCTTAATATTACTATTGCATCGAACATCAATAAATCAAGAAACCATGGAAAAGTTCCTTACGCAATATTACACGTAAAGAAGAGATCCAGCTTTCTTGGCACTTATACTCATCAGCAATGATTGTACAGGTATTTTAAGTAGTTTCTGGAAAAATACCGGGCAGCATAATCATAGCACAAGGAGATGTTGAAGTACTTTCAGTTCTGATATTAACTCAGATGGATGTTAAAACTTGCATTTTGCATCAAAAAAACGTGAAGGGAATTGCAGAGATCTCAAGAGGTAGGAAGGCAGGAATGAAGCTAACTGTATCTCATCTGGTCTGAAGTCTGCTTTGAAAGGTCCTTGGAAATAAGGCCAGAAAGGAGTGGTCCACTGGCGCGATTAATTGTTTTGGTAGATTGCCCTATAAAGAGTTTTAGCTGGTAAGTCTAGCAATGGCTCTGAAGTAAATGTAATCCTCTCAGAGAAAAATATCAGAGAAGAAACAAAAGTTAAGAGAATATCACTAATAATAGATATGTCATTAAAAATTATCTTGAAAGTTTGTTCGAAGTTATGCAAACAACTACTGGTCAGTACCATCACATGTAAACTCACACTTCTGTGTAGTACATAACAGTGTGAAGAATTCTATCTTGTGAAGTACTGAGATTGAAAAGTCTATCAAGAGGGAGTGCCAGCAAAAATGTGCCATGATGGTCATACCCTACCACAGCAATAAAATACACTAAAGTCTTTGGATATAAAATCAGCATCTGGGATTGTCAATGTCTTGGCCTACTGAGCTGAAATCACTCAAGTAATTAGGCTGATGTCAGAGGCCCACAGTTTGACCTTCAGCATATTGCTATGTAGTTCACAGGGTTATAACATTTTCTAGATAAAGCACAATTAAACAGTTACAAGAAAAACAGCAACAACAACAAAAAAATCTGCATAACTTGCAGAAACAACAGATTTAAACTTATACAAAAATATTTGCCCAGCACCTCCTACACCCCAATCAATGAGCAGCAGCTCAAAGCAGTCCAACGACTAGCAAAAATAAAACAATCTGGTAGATGCTATCCACCTCAAAACACACATCCATCTCAGCCTGAAGGGAGGTTGGCATGACTGTGGCTTCTGGAATGCCTGCCCATGGAGGACCTACAGGGACCCCCTCAAGGCTGGAGCTGACACACTTCCTCCCAACTACTGATAACTGCTGCTTCTACCAGTGAGAAAAGGGGAGATAATCACTCACGACTTTGCAGTCTTCTTTGCCTCGACTCATTTGTCACAGGAAATACCCATTCGCCATCACATGGCTTCAATTACTGCATAGCAATTAATGTGTGCTTTTTACCTGTCCTGAACTAAACTAGGAAACCCAGACTGAAGCAGAGAGACTATATAACTTCATTGCTTTTAATTTATGTGACTATCTTCAGATACTGTGTCTAGTTCTGATCTCCATAACTGAGGAAAGATGTAAATAAAGTGGGAAGCATTCATAAATGAGTCACAAAAATTATAAAAGGCTCAGATTTACCCTTAAATTAGGGAGTTCAATGCATATAGCTTATTAGAGAGAAGATTAAGGGATGACTGAGTTTATAAATACCTTCAGAATGACCAGAAATGTTGATTAAGGGCACCTGGGTTTGGGATATAACCTGCAAGCGAGGAGCCAGGTTTAAGTATGCAGTTCTGTAGCAACTTAAACCAATATAATTTCAGGTTGCTATGTTTCTGTGTTCTGCTGTACCCAGAAAAGCACGCTCCTGCTTCATGTTCCCTTTTGCACCAAGTAGCGCATAGCCAGATATAATTAAACCAATGCAAGGATCTGACCAAGCTGAAAATCACAGCCTTTGGAGTTCCTATACTTTTGGTTACTGGAACACTCTCTGCAACTCCATTTTCAAGTCACACATTCCTATGGGCTTGTCCCAAAATTTAACTCACTAGAAATCTTTGTTAGACTCAGTGAAGTAACTCAAAGATGAATCATTTGAAATATAATTTTTCTTTATTTCCAAAAAAAGTTGAATTTATTTTTATTGGAATGAGAATAATTATTTGAGACCACATATGTTACAATAAAAAAAAAAAAGGATAAAAATAGTTTCTGAGAAATACTATTTAAAAATCAGATTATGTACTAGTAAGTCAGTTTTCATCTTCTCCATACTATACCTCAAAAACATTAAGAAAGTTAATTTACTTTAGCAGCCTGCAGTCTTTTTAGAAAAGACTGATCTTGTTCTACCTTTTCTGTGACATACTCTTTCTGCTCTTGAAGGGGGCAAAAGAGACTGACAGCTCTGAAATATGTAAGCTGAAGTGTCAGCAGAAAATGGATATTTTTAATTAATTTTGGGTTTACAAATGCCAAGAAAGAGTGAAAATGATCCTTTTTTATCCTCTCTCTTGGCCTTAAACTACTTACTATGGAAAGATTACTCCTGCAATTTATCAGATTGCAGCTGTCTTTACAGAAGAAAGATTAGACACATTTTCTTTAGTTATATTTACTTTTATAAGTAGATTTTAACTACAGAGTTTAATAAACACACACACACCTCCATTTTACCGTAAACACACCCATAAAAAGAAATAGAAATATAAATGTGTTGAATACAGAAGATACTTTTAAAAAACAATTCTTTCCAGAGCAAGTGGGTTTCATTATACAACTGGTAAAAGTTAATATTCCATTGTTACTTCTTTATAAAAATTAAAATTGTACAATTTGTTACTACTGGTGCATAGTTTAAGCGACTGTTAATTCAGAGATCGTATAATCAGATTACCACATGCCCAAAGAAGTCTGCAAATTTTTTAAAGGAACAGAATTTATTCTGATAAGTATATTTATATGGCACTGAAAAACTAAACCTGAATATGTAATTTTCATAATATAACAATTCTCATAATGATATATTTGAGAATATCTATTTATAGACAGGCCTAATCTTTAACCAAGAAGACTGCCTTAGACTCTCCAATTTATTTTTTTTTCCTCATCACTAGATTTAGGCTTGACACCATTGAGCACATCACAGTGAAACCCTGAAGAACTACGGAGGACTCTAATAAATGTTAAAAAGATGTGAAGCAGAAGAAACCATAGAGAAAATGTTACAACTTCTGTTAAGAAAGATGGATCCAACATCTCACTGTCCTTACAACTGATTTTATATTTCAATAGTACTGAATAACCAAAGAATTTCCAATATATAGTTACAATAGTAACATATTACAGCTCAAAGTTTAGTTTGAAATGATGAGTGGTAGCTATAGAAACCAATAAGGGAGACACTACATTTTCTTCATGCTTACATTCTGCATTTGTGAGAAATGACCCAGAGATGAAGTACTAAGATAGAGGGGTTGGGTGGTGAAATATCAGACAATATCAGAAAAAGAATGTTTATTACACAGTAATCTGGTGTCAGCTTAGCTCTTTCCTATTTAGACATCAGCGTTCAACGTAAGTCTTAAGAAATATTTCTCTGAAAGATTGACAACCTAAACCAAAACAAAACAAAGAGAAAGGGAAAAAAACCCCAAAAGATTAAGCAGGGAACTACAATGCAAGAAAATTAGAGGGCCACAGGGGAATTCAGTCCTTGCAATACTATGAAAATAATATTAACATTCCTTGGAGAAAAATGTGGAGTCTGGGTCTCTCAGTTGCCAAGCTCACTTAATCTCATTTCCTCTTTGTTTAATGGTTCCTTTTTTGTTTGGGTTTTGGGGTTGGGTTTTTTTGGAGTAAAACATCAACATTAACCAAAACATCTTCACTCTTGTATAAACTAGAATGCTACAGGTATGTATCAGACTTTTTAGAATATCAAAATATCCATCATCTCTTTCCTGCCTTTGTCTACCTGTCAGCATGGAAAAGTACTCTGATACCTCTACCATCAGAAAGAGGAAAAAAAAAAAAAAAAGAAAAAGAATGTCCAAATGTGTGAGGTGGGGCAGCTCTGTCTGGAAGATATGATGGTCCTCCCAATATCCACTCTCTTAACACTACCATCCTCTACACATAGTAGCAAGCCTGACACTTCAGGCATTTCCACTCCTCATTTCCTTCCAATTTCCCCAAGAGGAACAACTTGGCTAAACCCAGTCCTGCTGGGATGGCAAAATTTAATTTTGCATATGCTCCCAGGAAAGTTTCACATTATGTTTCACAGCGTTATTCATGCTGTGGGCTTATGTATTTCATCATCATGTCTGCCCTAGCTGGAAATATATCCTGCCTGGACTTCGGTGTGGGATAAATGCCAAATAACTTAATAGCAATACAACACAGGCAGTTCTTCGTATGTCCTTCAGAAGAAATGTAATGATTTAGCCAGGAAACGGCAAGGTGAATAAGTGGTCATGGTATTTAGTACTGGAGAAGATGTTTAATGACACTTTCAACTATTATGCTCTCACTAAACGTAATGCCAAGTAGTAAACATGGAGTTATTTATGGTTTTGGTTAGTTTCAACCTTTTCACCTTCCCCAGGACAGAAGCAAGTGAAATACACAGAACTACATTTTAATTGGGGAACTCTGTTTCTGTGTGATAAATTAAATACAAAAGGTGACAGAAGATGCTGGTTGCATTTCCAAAAGTAGGTAGGTACAATTCAGAGTGCACAAGACAGATGCCTAGTTACTATTTACCACAACTGCTCTGAATGGCAGTCTAGAAATTTCTCTCCCTGTGGCTGTTAGTTGAAAATGTATTAGTGAGGATATAATTAATATGAACTATATACAAGCTTATATACAAGCATACCAAACCAGAGTAACCAACAGTATGTAACTGTTCTTTTACATTGTAATGGTGTAGCCAGGCACAACATATAAGCATTTTACATAAGGAAGTGAGCAATTTGATCACCAGAAGAGCAAAGATAGACAGGTATAGCTGCATACAGAAGGCACCCAAGTAGCAAAAAAATTTCTCAACAGAAGATAAGCACAAAGCACTGCAAATAGGCCAGATGTCCTCGTGAATGTACAAGGATGACTGCAAGACAAAAAAGAACCTCCTTTTCTGTGCATGGGGAAAATAGCTTAAAATCGTCAGCCATAAGATAGTAGAAGAGAGAAAAGCACACAAGCCTGTTGCGATTTGACTTGTCTTATCAAAGAGCTTGTACAGCTGCTCATGTTAACCCTGATGACTAGGAGCTGGCATGGACTGCAGCTATCAGCTCCAGGGTATTATACAGACATTCACAGCTAAACCAGCACATGAGTTCAAGAGTAAGTTTTGTACATGTAATGAGGGTGATTAACACTATGCAGGATTTAACCCGCAGCACAAAATGGGCTGTTAGCCAGCTTAGTAAAGTTCTGTTTTACAGTATGAAATTCACCTTAGTCTTCTAAACACTCCCATTACAACAATCTCTAATGCTGTAAATGCATGTATATACATATATGTTCAGCCCTAATATTCTATTTGAAAGGCAATCTAAAGTCCTGAATTAGGTATTTTTAAGCATATAGGATTTGTATGAAAGTGTATTACCATAACACCATTTTTACATACTTACACATATCTCCTAAACTGTATGTTGAAAAACAAAACACGCACATAGATTTAGAAAATACTAGTACTCACTGTTGTAAGTGATGTTAAACCCACGTCCTGACATTGAATGGTCAGCTTGAAATTCCAGACGCAAAATATGACTGTTACTGGTAAGATGGGAAGGAACTTCAGCACCAGTAAATGTTCCTATTACGGGGGAATCTGGAGAGTCACCATCTTTAACTGCAAGGAAGTCAAACTGAGATTCCAAGTCAAAGTCATTGAAAGAGAGATGTATTCGGCTCCCAGGGTCTGAAATTATTGTCCAGATACAGTTTAAATTATTCCCATACCCCTCTGGATAATCAGGTGAAAGAACTGTTCCCATCGGTGCAGTGAAATTGGAAAGGCAAGGAACTGCCAAAAAAGAGAGAAAGAAATTAGATAACAGAATAAAACATATTAATAAGGATTTATCTGTTACTAACTTTTGTAAGAAATCCTTAAACTTGCTAATTACATCAGATGAATAATTCAATATTTGTTATGCTCTGTGAAGCCAGAAAGAAGGTTCTTCTTTTTTTATCTTCTTATTCCCTTCCCCTCAATAAAACTACCTCCCAGGCAGAGCCCCCAAGTAATAAAGAACATCCTCGTTGCATTGGAAGCCCACGGCAGTCCTTAAAATTTACCCATGTTTAACAATCCTTAATCACTTGGCACCACTTATTTTCTCTTTTAGGGAACTGTTTAGATAAGCAGACCTCCCACTGAGCACATTAAAGTTGCAGAAAGTCAATAGTTGCCCTTGTCATTTGTTGTTCACACAGAAGCACAAGAAAATAACTAGTCTCAGACACAGACTTGTTCTGTTGTTATCAGGGTAATATTTTATATTCAACATTTCAGTTAAGACATATTAAATTGAGTTGCACGGATGAAAACAACTGGCTGCACTCTGAATATACTTGGTCTGTACTATTTTAGTGGAAAAGTTAAGAAAGGTGTTGCCACAAACACGTCACAACATTAGTTCTACTTATGCTGTATAATGTAACTGGAACAGAGCTACAAGTGTCTATGATGATTTAAGTGCTGAAATATGGTCATATATAATATGTGGGGAAAATGTAAATAATTTAAACCCTTGATTACAATTCAGAAACTTCTAACCTAAGGAAATACATTAACTTATCACAGTAGCTCTAGAAAGTGTATCATACATATAAAATATACAGAATCCTACCAAAAAAAAAAACCCGCAAAAAAAAAACAGTAATAAAGCATTATATCAAATCACATAAAGACAACTTCTCTAATAGCTGACAGTAAAGAGAAAAATATTTTAGCATTTGTAGAACCTTTCTTGGTCATAATAATTAGACCAACCCACCAATGACCAGAAGTAAATTCATGCTGTCAACAGTTAATTGCATTGTGGTAACTCTGCACTCAATCACACAAATTATCACATGTAAAGAAAAACTTATCATGATTTTACATTCTAAAAATAATAATAAAAAAAATTTGGTACATACAAATACAGATTGGTATGTTTGCAGACCACTGGTTGTTTTCTTGGCAAATGATAGATTTCTCTCCAATTAATTCAAATCCAAACTGACACTCAAACCTTAAAACATCACGGTTAGAAAATCCATCCCCTTCTCTGATACCATACAACGGAGTTCCAGGATCCCCACAGCTTTCCTTTTCAATTTCTGTTGAAATAAATAAGGAATTTATTTCTAGAAGAATAAAACAAACTCCCTGTGGGTATTAGCTCACATCTAGAATATACCTGTACATTATTATAAGCAAATTAAAATCATCTACATAACAACAGTTGTTAAAATGCACTACTGAGTTTGATTCTTTACTCCAGCTCCTTAAGGATGAAATTCTATGTAAAGATCTTAGAAAAATCAGAACTCTTTGTTTTAATAGACTACTTAAAATTAAAAGGATATGAGGAAAAGCATTACTACTTTATTTTATTTTGTAAAATTTTAGGCAATAATAACATTAAGTAAAATATGACTTGAAGTATGTGTGCACTTAAAATTAGCAACAGGGACTAGCATCTCACTGTGTACACACTGTCCATGTTCCAACACAGCTTAAATCAATGAACCAATGACACAGCAAAAAGGGAGCAGAGACACAAAAGGAATTGCCCAAAGCCAAAAGGAGACTACAGATAAACCTGCAGGTATATATACACATTTATATACACACACAATGCACACACATGCAAAAATAACTTCTCTCTACTTAAATAACATTTTACCTCAGTAGTCTTAACTGCAAGGTATCTGAATGATTCTTTCCTATTTCTACAATTTTTACAATTGTGATACTCTCTCAAATTACATATTGTCCTAAACTTTCACTGGTAGTTACAAATATGAAAGGATCTTCTATAAACCACTGCCACCTATATGCATTTTGCAAGCTCATAAGGCAATTTGAGCTGAAATCACAGGTTTGTGTTGGCAGGGACCTTAAAGATCATATAGTTCTAACCCTCCAGTTACCTCTAACCAGTTCCAGTTCTTGACTGGCTGCATGGGAAAGTTTTTTCGTTATTTAGTCTGAACTTCTCTTGTTCTAACTTATGTCCATTGTCCCCCCCATCCTCCCATCATGTAAAGAGCCTGCCTCTTTCTTCTCAACCTCCTCATAGCTACTCACAGGCTGACATTAGACCCTACTTGTACAGGCTGAAAAAGGCCAGTTCCCTCAGGCTCTCCTCACAGAGCAAGTGCTCCAGCCCCTGATCGCTTTGGTGGCCCTCCACTGAACTCCAGTTAATCAATGTATTAAAATTGGGTGAACTTATTCTAGACAGAGTCTCATGAGGGTCAAGTAAAGGAGAACAATCACTTCCATCAATCTGTGCTCCTGTTAATCTAGCCTAGGATGCTTTTGACCTCAGCTTGCTGGCCACCAGGGCACCAAGACCTTTTCTGAAGAGCCACTCCCCAGTCTTTTCTGTGTGCAGGATTTATTTCCAGATTCAGGACTTGGCACTTGCTCCTGTTGAATTTCATGGAGCTTCTGTAGGCCCAGTCCTCTGGTCTGTATAAGTCCCTCTGGATAGCATTACTGTGCTTGAGGATGTTCAACTCTTTCTCCCAATTTGATGTTACCTGCAAACCTGATGAGAGTGTACTTCACAGCCTCTTCACAGTCAATGACCAAATGGAATATCCCAGAGTAGACACATGTGGCACTCTTCTTGCTCCTGTCTTCCAGTACAGTACGATCCATTAACCACTGCCCTCTATCCTATCATCTAACCTGGTTTTGTTTGCTTGTTTGATTATTGCTTGCTTGTTGTGTTTGTCTGGTTTGTGGGTTTTTTGTTGTTTGGTTAGTTTTGGTTTAGGATGGTTTGAGGGTTTTTTGGTGGGTTTTTTGGGGGGTTAGGTTTTTTTACTTTTTGGTTTTTTGTGGGTTTTTGGATTTTTGGGTCTTTTTTTTCATCCATCCAGCTATATCCCACAGTATTCTTGCATTATGTTCACATATCCACCTCTGGATGAGCAGAATGAAAAGCCTTAATAAGGCTGAGGTAGGCAACATCCACTGCTCTCCCCTTGTCCAGCCACCTAGTGATTTATTACAAAAAAGCAATCAACTTGATCAGTTGTTATTTATCCTTGATTAATTCATGCTAGCTGTTCACAATCAACTTTCTTCATGTGCCAGGAAATGGCTTCCAAGAAGACTTAATCTGTGATTTCCCTAAATACTGAAATAAAGGTGAGCCTGCAGTTTCACAGGTCAAGCTTCTGGCTTTTGTTGAAGATCATACAACTGTTTTCCAGTCTTTGGAGAACATTCCTAAGCTTGACAAATTATCAAAGATGATAGAAAGTGGCCTTTTAAGGAGATTCACCAGTTCTCTCAGCACCCTTGGATGCAGTCTGTTACGTCTTAGAAACTTGTAAAGAAAATGTTGTGCTCAGGATACGAAACTTAGGAATGCATTCATCATCTACAGTTACAGGAAACATAGTACATACGTGGCGGAAATTCAGTACAAAATATATTTTTCCTTGTCTATCCAAACTATCACACAAATCTCTTTCATGAGATATTCTAACTATAAAAAAGCACAGAAATCTTAAAATCAATTTATCACAGTTAATAATAATAGCAACAAATATTCCTATACCATACTTTGAAAATTTCTCTTTAAAGGTCTTGCTGCCACTTTGTTATGTTTCCATATTCAGTGGTTTGACTGAGAAAAAGAACAAACAGCAACTGTTTTGATTTTAACTCAAATATTTTTTCTAGGGTCATACTGTCAGCAGTATACACCTCATTTCTCAAAGCTTTCAGCTACTAATGCTCTGAACATAATTGAAATGTGGCAAAAAGCAAATGAAAACATTCAATTTCAACAAGGAAATGAAAAAGAGTTGAAGATTATTTTAAAAAATACTTTACAGAGATTTGAAAGGCTTTACTATTCTGTTTGATTACAGAAAAAGCAAAACCAACAAAACAAAACCAGCTAACAAAAAGCAAAACAAACACCAGCATTTCTTATTGCTTTATTTTATTTACTCAAACAGTTCTAGGAAAAGAAGAATCTAAATAATAAGTTTCAAAAAGCTAAAATACATGTTCAGACTGTCCCCAGAACACAGACCTCCACTAACAGTTAAAGCTGTCCTGAAGAAATGACATGATATCCCAAAGAAGACACAAACTCACTCCTACTATATTCAATGTCAATGAGGCAGGCAGTGGCAAACCTACAGAACTCCTCAGTTTTTAACTGCTGAAGACATAAAAAATTTTCCTAGGCTCTCCTGGTAGATTAATAATATTCTAAGTGCTAAGGTCGCCTCACATTTCAAGTGGGAAAACAAATGTACACTTGGCGGTGTCGGCTGAGTTAAAAATCAACATGAGCCAGCAGTGCGTGCTCGCAGCCCAGAAAGCCAATTGAATGTTGGGCTGACTCAAAAGGAGCGTGGCCAGTAGGTCGGGGGAGGAGATTCTCCCCCTCTACTCTGCTCTGGTGAGACCCCACCTGGATGCTGCATTCAGCTCAGAGGCCCCAGACATAATTAGAACATGGATCTCTTGGAGGGAGTCCGGAGGATGCCACGAAGAAGATCAGAGGGCTGGAGCACCTCTCCTAGGACAACAGGCTGAGAGAATTGGGCTTGTTCAGCCTGGAGAAGAGAAGGCTCCAGAGAGACCTTAGAGCATCTTCCAATACCTAAAGGGGGCCTGTAGGAAAACTGGAGAGGGACTTTTTAGTGGGCATGTAGTGATAGGACAAAGGGGAATGGTTTTAAACTGAAAGAGGGTAGATTTAGACTAGATATTAGGAATAAGTTCTTTACTGCGAGAGTGGTGAGGCACTGGCACGGGTTGCCCGGAAAGTTGTGGCTGCCCCATCCCTGGCAGTGTTCAAGGCCAGGCTGGACGGGGCTTTGAGCAACCTGGTCTAGTGGAAGGTGTCTCTGCCCGTAGCAGGGGGTTGGAACTGGATGATCTGGAAGGTCTGTTCCAACTATTCTATGATTCTACAACTAGTATGAGCCTATCAAGAAATGAGACTCTGTCAGGCTCTGCGTCTAACTTCTTAGGAGCTGTTGAAACTAGAAGATGTTATTTGAGTGACTGTATAAAATCAAATAAGCCATCCCTAAACCCCATTCATATCTATTTACATTTATATTAAATCTTTCCTTTACTTCTTTAATCTTTCCTGCACGCCTTGCTTACACCACTTTTATACTCTTTGTAAAATTGACGTTAGCATCAGTTAATTTCTAAATTTGAAACAGAATATATTGTCATTACTTAGTTATCCTTACAAGCAGAAATTATAGTGACTTTTTTTGGACAAATAGCTTTTAGATTTGTTTTTTTAGAGAACATCAACAAATTTCCTTTGAAATAGACAGGAGAAAAAAAGTACTGCTTACTGGGCTTTTTTTTAGACAATCACATTTTAAATAACATGATTTTTTGAAAGACCACTATTTATTTCACCTTTTTTCAAGCCACTAAGGGGGACAATTATATTCATATTCACATTTTTTACTGCTACCTCTACTGCTCTTATTTCCGCTTCCCTGAATTACATTTTTGTTTAAAAAACTCCTAAGAAGTTAGATTCAGAGCCTGACAAAGTCTCATTTCTTGATAAACTCACCCTAGTCATAGAATCATAGAATGGTTTGGGTTGGAAAGGACCTTAAAGCTCATTCAGTTCCAACCCCTTGCTATGGGCAGGGACACCTTCCACTAGACCAGGTTGCTCAAAGCCCCATCCAACATGGCCTTGAACACTGCCAGGGATGGGGCAGCCACAGCTTCTCTGGGCAACCTGTGCCAGCGCCTCACCACCCTCATAGTAAAGAACTTACTCCTAATATCTAATCTAAATCTACCCTCTTTCACTTACTGAACTCATAAGATTCACTTCTTAACCAAGGTAGTCAAGCTTAGCAAAGCACACAATACTTGTAATTTAAGATGACATCCCCTTGCTTTAGGGGAGTGATGAAGCCTCAGGCTTCCTCCACCCGCTTCAGTGCCAATCTGACATCATAGCATGGTTTTCATCTAATAACTCTTGAGAAAGGAAATATAATGTACTGTTTAGGAACTTTATGTTACAAGGAAACAGTTCTACATAGAGCAAGCATACTATTTGCAAATTTCATTTCATAATTCAAGTACAGTATTTTGCAGTGTCATTTTGCAATAAACTATTTTGCTCATCAGGAAACACGAACTCCAGGTCGCAACTTCACCTACATTCACACCTACACCTACAGTTCCTCATTGTAAATAATTCATTTATGATAAATAGATTAGCAGAAGAAACAGAAAGTTTTAAAACAGCTCAATTATTAATGCAGTAATTCAAAGTTAAAAATAACATAAAATTGGAAGCTTTAGTATGAATCGCCAAATAGTGAAGAGAAATAAAAGGTATTATGAGCTACCCTTCTGGAACATAGCTTGAATTCCTACCAACAAAGCTGCAAGTTAGAGTCCATTGCTTTAACATTTTAGTTAGACTAAAAATGTCACTAATAATAATACATTAATTCATACAGTGCACATGTATAACAAAGCTTCATTTAACAGCAGAAGTTGTTATAGAGTATATTTCAGTGGAAACACTATTTCTACAGGATATTGCATATTATAATCATTTGGAAAAATTTTATTATATATAATGACTGCCTTTGAAAAGTCAAAAGTAATCTTATTGCTTAAGTACATTTTAGTATTTTATATTTTGGGTTATATTTTGGTTCTATTTTTACATTTTGACTTATGTTCTCTTTTATGGTTTGTTCTGCTTTTTGAGATTTACAGTTCATCTTAGCTACAGTAAGAGATGTTTAGGATGTATTTTTTCTTTTCCTATGGTCACTACCACTGACTTACAAATCTGTGATATAAAAGCAAGTATTGCTATTTGTGTCTAAGAAAAAAAAACAACACTTATGCTAATATTATTTCTGTTAGATAGTCCTTTCTTTCTTTGTAGTCTTATATTAAAAAAAAAAAAATAAAAGGAGAAGCACCTCTAAGCATATACACAGTTTGTTAAATGTGTTAATAATGAAACAGGAAGTTTAAGGCTTTTGAGAAGGAAAACAAAAATCCATTGTTTTCAGAAATCATTTCACATAGAACGACATTACAGCAAAAAGAGTCATGATTTCTGCTGATGTTAGAGATATAACTTTTTTTAAAAGACTAACTCCTGTTGAGACTGTTCAGGATACTCATTATTTTGGAAACGTGGTATGTAAAATTGATAAGTTTCTGGTCTCAGTGCACTGAATGGATCTCGTAACTGCCAATGTATTTTCTAAGGAACATCCAGAAAATGTATCAAATTATGGCAAAAAATAATTTTCTATCTATTTTTCTTTTAAGGTAACCATTTAATTTTGTTTTAAATTATCCTTTTGTTATTTTTTGTATTTCACTGAAAGCTTCTGTAGATTTCCAATCAGTGATGTACTGAAGAAAGAGCCCTAAGCTGCAGCAGCTACCAGTATAGAGACAGCAAGGTAGGAACGTTCTTTTTCTCTTACCCTCTGTCTTTGTGAAGGACAGGCACACTCTGGAGGTGAATAGATGTGCCTTGGGGAAAAGAAATGGTCACTTACTACACAAATGCATTTTGACAGAATCACACTGAAGTTAGTGCTTGAAGAGGTAACTTGTCTATCTTTTCCCTCCTGTAACTCAAGGGAAAATGAAAGATAAGAATGTGATTGTTATAAGGGAAAATAATTTTGAAAGAAAAGAGATCACTGGTGCACAATGGAAAAGTACAATACTGAAGATTTGCTATCACTTCAGCAGAGGTTCACAATCTATAGTACTTCAGGGAAACACCAGGCAAAGACCAATCATTCTTTAACAGCATTTTAGAATAATACTTTTTTCTTTCTTTTTTTTTTCACTGATCATATCAATGGAAACACGACAGATGAGATTTGTTTTGTCATTAGTAAAACTGCATTTGAATTCATTACATGCTATTTGTTGCAACAAAGCATACTGGATTTACTAAATACTATGTATATGAAGAGAAAAAAAAAAAATGAACATACCTGGCTGTTTGATACTTGAATTTGTAATGTCAAAAGCTACAAACATTCACCATCATATATTGACACAATGACAGTTTTCAAGATAACGGGGAGAAAGTCCATATAATCCCACAATATAAAAACACAAGGGTATGTGCAATTTATATATACATTACTGAATACACATTACATATCTCATTTAGTTGTGAAAGTGCCATGCCAGTGTTTCCACTGCAGGACTTGCTTATTCAAAGAGCTAGGAAAAGATACCATTATGTATTTGTACAATTTTTGCTCTCAAAATACAAGGAACCAGCAATAGTATAATCATCTGTACCGGGTTTGCATGACAAGGTTTTGTTAGCAGGGCGGCTACCAAAGTGATTTCTGTAAGCTGCTAGATGCTTCCTCCATGTCTGATAGAGCCGGGGAAGAGTGTGAGGAGTCCTCCCCCTAAGGAGGAGGGAGCGGCAGAGACAACGTGTGATGAACTGACCACAATCCCCACTCCCCACTCCCCAGTGCTACAGGTGGAGAGGAGTTAGAGAAAATCAGGAGTGAAGTCAGGAGTGGGAAGAACGGACAGGTGGTGGGGGGAGGTGTTTTAAGATTTGGTTTCATTCCTCGTTACCCTATTTTGATTTGATTGGTAATACATTAAATTAATTTTCCCCCATTCGAGTCTATTTTTCTCTTGACAGTAATTGGTGAGTGATCTCTCCCTGTCCTTATCTCGACCCACGAGCCTTTTATTAGATTTTTCTCTCCCCCTCCAGTTAAGGAGGGGAGTGACAGAGCAGCTTTGGTGGGCACCTGACATCCATATAGAGTAAACCCACCACATCTTGGACATCAGAACTGAAATCATAAGAGAAAAAGCACTCAAAAAGCAGCAAGCAGGAAAATAAAAATTAATAACTGATGAATCAAGAACATATCTTCATGTCAATTAGGATGATAAATAATACAAGCAATTGTTAAATTATGCCATATGTCTTCACAGTATGTATATTAAAGAAAAAGAATCTTAAAGATACATAACAGACAAACAGTTATGGACTGATTTCAGCAAGATCTTAGGCTACCCAATTTACATGGGAAAAGATTGAAGGTTAGGTCACATTTACATGTAACAGGGTTTAGGTATAGTTATGATTGGTTAACAAAACAGAAAGCAATCTGAATCACCTAACAGATGATCCCTTCTCCTAAATACTATTATCTTTATATGTATCCTCAAAAAAGGAAGTAGTTTTGTCTAGTAACTGTTACTGTTAAAGCATGAGTATTTTTATAAAATAGGATCAAAGTTTTTCTCCAAAAGAACAAGAGCCCAGTGTCATGTAATTTTTCAGTCATATTTTAAAGGTTACCAATACCCTTGCCTCAGATCAGATTTTTATCTACAGATTCCATATCTTGGGCATTACTAAGATAGAAAAGAATTTCCACCTTAACCACAATTCTTACCCAGAACAACTAGCGTGACTTATTTAGCCTCAATTCTGACCATAATAGGATTTGTATGTGTTTTTGGTTTGTTTGGTTTTGTTTGCTTGTTTTCCTAAAAATAAGAAAGACTTGCTCTTACTTGAGGCGTGCCTATTTTTCTAGCAAATAGCAAGTCTGAGAATAGGGAATGACTCTTTCAAATACAAACAGGCTGTAATGATGTCTGTATCAAAAACAGGAGAAGGTGCACCCCACAGAATCTCCACCTGTGCCTGCCCCAGGTGAGAGACCCACCAAAGTGCATAGCAGCAACGTCTCTGTGCTCCTGAGTTCCCTTACAGAAGAAACAGGTATGCAAAGGGAGGAAGAGAGGAGGATGGTTTATGCATAGAATCAGTCTTGTCCCTGTATGAATTCACAAGAGGTTCATTGTATAACACATTATACAGAACATCCACCCAAAGGTATACAGCCAGTCAGTGAAATAGTGAAATTCAGAGGGGAGGAGTTGGGGGGGTGGGGTGGGGAACAAATCTATAAAAGAAGCACAGGGTACTTCTCATTTCCTGATCATGTAAATTGATGAGCCAGAATGTGAGCATTTCACAAAGAAAAAAACATAATTAATAGAGGGAGGGTAATGGGACTAAGGCCACTTATGGGAAAGTCAGATAAGGTTCCTCTGAGGATGCAGTGGGAAAACAGTGGCAGCCACCAGTGTATTTTATGTGTATCACAAATGCTCAACATTTCTAGTGTTATGAAAAACTAGTTACATGACAATAGATTTTTCAGAGGGACAGCAGTTATATCTGCATGATTTTTATTGTATATATTACCTAACATTTTTTACTATAAGCAGAAAACATTTCGTAATTATTATCTATTATGTATTGAAGGTACTTACAGACTTTACGGATATATATACATACTTCTTTTCCTATTCAGTGTCACTTTCTGTCTTTTAAAGCTGAGTTATTTACTAGTCAACCAGCAATAAGCTGCCCCAGCTAATGAATGAGCCCTGTGAGACTTCACATAATAACTGCACCTCCAATAAAATAAGTTACTCTCTTAATTTAGGATTAGAAAATTAACTGTTCTGTAGAACTCTATCCACAAAGACAGTTTAATAGCACCGTGGGACTTCTCATTCATATAAATGTACACAAAAACTGGGGTTCAAGTACATACATTTTTGAAGGGAAAAAAAAAAAGAATGTTGTACAGACAAACTGAAATACCACAGCACTGCTTCAAAAATAAATGAAAATGCTCGAATACACTCAACTGTAAGTTGTACATTTCTTCTCTTTATGGAACTGTCTTTAGAATTTAATTCAGGACAATATTTTTGTCCACAACCCTTTAAAACACATATTAAAATTTACAGACACCAGTCTATAGTATAATTTAAAAATTCTGGTAGCACAGTACTATTTCCTAAGTTTTAAATGCCTTTTCTATTGAACCAGGTATTACCTTGCTGGCATCTCCTATTATTCACTTTGGTTAAAAGCTATTTAGAATGTCCAGAAGTCTACCAAGTTAAACAGCTGGGGCATTAAGTCTAATTTCATCCAAAACCATAAACAGAAATATCTAAATTCTAAGATAAAGACGGAATTAAAAATAGTCTGTATACTGAGGTTTATCGGCATGCTTAGCAGTATTTAGAACCCACAGAAAAATAGCTTACCCTGTTAAAAATGTTGATTCCTATTTTACCAGAGCATGTAAGAATGCTTTTGTCTTTGAGTATATGCTTTGGGGCTGAAGTAAATTTTAAGTATCACCCATAATAAAAATACTGTCTGATTTGATGCCTGAACTAATGAGAAAATATAGTTTAATACAGAGAAAGCTCCCAAGATGACTCATATCTACTCTGTTACCTTTAACAACATAGTCTGTCAAAAATATTTTAGCTAATCAACTCTTACTATTTTCAAATTCTTTGTATAAAATGCAATCTTCTTTAAAGCCTCAACAAACAAAGAAATGAAGAAATCAGTAGCTCCAGGACCATATTCATTTAGTAGCATATTTGGTTGCATCAAAACAACTTAGTTTTAAAGCATTGTGTAATTTATTTAAACATACAGTTAATGTAAAATTTTATCTCTTATTTGGATTACTGCTGTTGTCTATGAATTTTACAGCTCATGAAGCTTTCAAAATTTCAACAAAAATAGTAAGAATGTGGATTCAATTCAACAAATATCCAAGATACTTCATTCTGTCTTACGTCCAAAGCTACCACTGTTTCGTGAACTTATTCATTCACCTTAGGGGATCATAGATTCCTATAGAATACTGCCATCTCCTTTTTCATTGTTTCTTTGTTTTCCTTGCATTACCCATTTTGTGTCATTCCTCATGTATTTGACCATATAGTACCAAACGCCACTGACAATACACTATGAGCAGTATAAAACAAGTATATATAAGAATAAAATTTGGGCCAAACTGGTGATAAAATTACGGTAGCACAATATGTATGAAAAAGTGTATCTGTTTCATTCTTTGGTTCTAATTGGCTTCTAACGAAAAACTCAGTAATAAATAAATATAAGGAAGGTAATGCATGGGGTATGGGGCGGGGAGGAGGAGAAAATTACAATTGTATGTTAACTCCATATGCAAATCCCCAAATATGGGCAAGTCATTTAAGAGATGATTCTATGATTCTATATCTCCAAGTTACTTTGTACAGGGAGCAATACAGAAAAAAAAAAAAAAAAGTACTTTAGAGAATGCAAGATATACAATACTCAAAGGCAATTAAAAGGACTGATAACAGCCTTGAAGGCTAGACTACATAAGAAGTTTATCAGAGGCTCAGATCCAACAAGCTGGAAAATTTATATCACAATTGTCAAAGAGGTGAGTAGACCATAAAATACAGGAAGAAATTCTTTAAAACTACAGGGCAGCTGGAACATATCAACATAGACATTTCAACGTGCAAAGTTTCTAAAGAAGATCATAAAGAACATTTTTCCAACTTAGTACTTGAATCCTCTGAAGTCAATGACAAAACCATCATTAAGGTGGTAAGTTTTGAATTTCACTTCTTGATTTTATGTTACATACAGTTAATAGCATAATGGACATTACAGAAATTAGTCATTCAAGTAAAAAATAAAGAAATAAGTAACCATTATAACATGTACCTTATAAGTATTAAAATGAACACACTATAAAGCATACATAAAAAGCCGCATTTTACTTTTTTTCCATACTGCGCTAAGGCATAAAAGAGATTCCCTGCATTGTCTAAAAGCTAGTTTTCATACCTCACCTTTTTATTCAGTACTTTAATTTCTGTCAAACTTGACCTCAAATACATTCTTCACTTCACTTCGAATAATTTAACATTAAATCTGATTTTTTCTGGATTCTGGGTTTGATGCTAATAACATTTTGATCCATTTTAGGTAATTGCACTCAGTAAATAAAACATTTACCACTCCTTTATTGGTATGTGTTCAGTCACCAACATTTTAGCTTTTGGTGGTTTGTTGTTTGGGTTCCCTAATCTAAATATAAGTACGTATTTTTTAATTCAACTATTATTTTGCGCTGGAGCATTACAGTGACTGAAGGAGAGCAAAGTAGCTAGAAGCCAGTAACTAAGTACCAATACTAGAGTATTGGTGCATATCAAAGAAATCAGAGAAATGGGTACTCCCATTTTCCTCTTCCAGATCCCTCCTACTTCTAGTAGTTCCTACATTTCTGTGGAAATATTGCTAAGTCCCAGTATCTTGCTAATTTCAGATCTGCTTGCAATAAAACAGCTGGCATTTTATCATTTGATGAAATTTCACTTAAACTTTTCAAAATCAGCAGCAATGTTTGTCTCCATCTATGTTGTGCTCAAGAAGATTTCTGCTTCCTGCATAAATTTATTCTCCTAAGCAAAATCGTATGGCCTTCTCCTTCAGCTCATCACAGTAAATACTTATTTTGTTTCAGTTAATTCTGATGTTGAAGCGCATGTCAGGGGGAGGCATGTTTTATCCTCCCACTATGTTCTTCTGAAGCTGCAGTATATATAAAAATCTTTACATTCCTTTGCCTACTCAATCTTTTTTGCTCCCCAGCCACTACAGTTTGAATGGCCACATCTTGCGGTTTAAAGCTGATTTCCCTCTGTCAAGAATCTAGACAATGTGCTGAAAGTTATGTTACATTTGCTCTCATTAATCACACCCTACTTCAGCCGGAAGGAGACAGGCATCTTGGGCATAGTGGCTAATTCCTGGCAGGCTCTCTTGATGTAACCTTGGACTTTAGCTGAAGCTAAGATGGATTCATGGATAATTTTGAAGGAAGTTTCATGCAAACTCTCAACATTTCTATAATTAAAGGCTGAAATACAATTCACTTTCTGGACTGCTATACCACGTACATACACGTCAAAAAACAGAGTAGTTTTGTTAAAGAGAGAAAACATCTACAATTTAGCAGCTCTCCCTTAATTTAACTTTTAGTAACAGATCACTTAGCTGTTAGCTTTCTTTATGGAACTTGTAGAAACTAGGCACTAGGAAGAAAGAGTAAATGGAAAATTAATACCAAGGAATCTTATCTAAGTCTGTGATTCTTACATGAATGGTTACAATGACAATACACAGAAAGCCCTTAGACACAGGTACTGGCTTAGCCTGTCCAAAAGGAAATAACCATGTGAATGGGTAGTCAACATATGCAGAAAGGTCTGAAATAGTTTTTAAGGTAGCATTAAGCCTAAATAACATTTAGTAGCAGCTACATAAATTCTATAATTTCTATGTCTGAATCCTCTTTATTTAAGTGGATAGGGTTTTTCTCATTTTTAAATTAAGAATGGTTTTCTTCAATAGGCTAAGTAATTTTATTCAATTAGAAAAATACAAGCATGCTGTTAATCATTATGAAGAGATTGAAGGCTGTAATTCATTCAATATTTACAAAATATTCAAAGTTTTGATAAAACATGCAATATACCATTTTACTATATGAGCAGGAGCCGGAAATTCATTTGTGTCCTTGCTAATTTGACTAAGGCATTTCACTCTTATCTTTAGAAATCTTTGGGAAAATAGAATGTTTCAATGGATCAATAGATTTCAATTCCAACTGTCAATATGCTTTTGAAGATCATACAAATTAAAATGAACTATTTCAGAGGATTTCTGCTGGCACTATGGGAGTCAGACAGACTTGTACGTACACTCTTGACTCTTCTAGTCTGAATACTGCTGTCCTTTTTCTTTTTATGTGGTAAATATGTGCAGATAGAACTCCAAACCCAAAACTATTGAAGCTATGATCCAGAATTTATCTCTTGACACATCCAGTTTACCTGTTGACAACTTGAATTTATTTGCAGCTAGTACACCATGTGTAGAACCTTTCAAATCTGTCGAGGTTACTGACAATATCAAGGCAGACAATGATTTCAACCTGCACCAGCTCTGCAACTGTTCTATAATGGCAATCAATAAATCTTGCCCTCTAATGCTGTGAATGATTTCATGATGGTTATCTGCATCATATTCTGAATACATGTGTGACTATACAACACCACCAAGATTTTAATTTGGTAGTAACTTTATTATCGTTAAACTTACTAATTTTGCTGAGCTAAACACCTAGTCAGGATGTAAGACTATTAGTTCTAGTTTGCTTTTGCTGAAGGCCAGGAAACAGAGCAAAATAGAAAGTCTGTAGACAGTTATCAATTCGTGTTAAAAAAAAAACCAAACAAATACGCTCACTGTGCACTGATCCACTCACACAGGAGTAGTAATATGAATGGTAAAAATAAATACCTACACAGCACTGAAAAAAAGTAGTTATGGGAAATGATGAAACACTCTGAACTTCTCAACTGGAATTAGACAACATCAATTACACAGCAAGAGACTGTCAATTACCATTTATAGTGATATCTGTTCCTCAATACCAAGTTTCATTTTAGCTGCATCTTTCTATTGTCTGATGACATTTTCTCAGAGACTAATCACACTACAGCAAATACCTGTCTACTAGCGGGTCTATACCAGCAAAATCCTCCTATCTGTGACTTCTGTTACTCGCTCTGTGTTATGATAAATGATATTATATGGTTTATTACTATTACTACCCATGTCAAAAATATTTATTCAACCCATATTCTTTATACTGGGTTTAACTCATGTATCTTATTTATCTAAGGGGTAAAACTCTTCCATTCCACTGCTGTTTCAAAGAGGCCCTCTACTTCTACATAGATCTTTGGCTTCAGATGTCTTAAGACTATCTATGTAGCTTGCTCTCTTGCCCAGGGTTCTGGTCCCACGATTCCTCATCCTGCTCCATTCTAGTTTGGTCAGTAACTGTCTTCTGGCACAAGGCAGCCATATCTTTCCAAGAGGAAACTAGAGCAGTCTAAAAAGAAAACCAACCTCCCCCCGCCAAAAGAAAGAACAACCCTCAAACCCCAGAACAAACACCAACCTCCCTCAAACACAAAAAACACCATTCCCAGAGTCACTCTAAAATGACAGAGCATGGTTTGCTCCTATAAATATAAAGGTGATGAGTTTGTATTGGGTTAGACCAGCAAGGTTTTGGTACTGGGGTTTGCAGAGGTGACATCTGTGAGAATAGGCCAGGCTGGATGGGGCTGTTGAGCAAAACTGGTCTAGTGGAAGGTGGCCCTGACCATGGCAGGAGGAATGGGATTTTCACTAGGTGATCTTTTAAGGTCCCTTCCAACCCAAACCATTCTATGATCTAGCAAAGTATAGAAGCACAACAGTTATTCCTTCCTGCCATTTCCTCCTCTCATGTTCTGCTCATGCCTCCCTGTACTGAACCTTACTGACAGCTATACAACTTATATAATAATTACATTATTTACTAAACTAGAAATACAAGAGAAATTAAAATCACAGAATACGGCACTGTTTCAGACTGATTCAAAACATATTCCTATTGCAATTATTCATTAGCCATTTAATTTGCATTGATACATGGTACCATGCCATTATCTGAGGTTTAATACATAGACCTAAATTTTTATAATCTGTATTAACAGATTTTGATTAAATCTGAGAAAAAAAAGAGAAAATAAAGTTCATATAATTCAGGAATACTGTTCAGACATCTTACAACATATGATGCTTATTATAGTACATCATCACATACAAGTCACAACACAGGACTCAAAGAATAGTTTAGGTTAAAAGGGACTTCTCACTGTCTTTCAGTCCAAATCCCTGCTCATGTTTATTTTGTTACTAGATATAGCTTTCGGCTGCCTCAGTGAGGCCACAGAAGTGCTAATTATTAAGTGATATTCAAACTTTTTCTTTTTTATAGTTCACCAGTAGTTAGCACGCTGACTTTAAGTTATTGTTTTGGCCAGATTTTACCTACTGCTTTTTTCTGCACAAAAAATAAAATTTAGAGATATATTATATTTTCTACACTCACTGTATTGTACATGTGCCATGCGATATTTCTTACAGTTCTTGCAGAGATCAGTTAAGCCAATAATTTATTGTTATACTGAACAACTTTACACATTTATAATTGTGCAAATAGAGAGAAAAAAAGAATGGAAACAACAGATTCGAAATTAGTATCCAACAGCTGCTCAAGAGAAGACCACACTTTCGGTTATATACTGCCTTTGAACAAATGGCCATTCTGCATATGATTACACTTGCTGCTCGTGATGAGACTGCACCCCTGGCATAAAAGAACTATTGCACACCTTATAAGTTATAAATGCTGTTTCAACAACATTAATGTTAAGTTGGAAAATTAAGAGAAACTTGCTTCTAAATAGAGCACAAATGATTATGGGGCTATGATATATTAAATGACAAGGAGTCAACTCATAGAATAACTAAGCTGAACACACACACAATAACGTCTTGGACTGGAGGTGCTGTCCCCCATGCCTGTCCTTGTTTAAGAGGCATTCAGACAATGATGACCTTAATAACATGCTTTAACTTGGTTAGCCCTGAGTTGGTCAGGCAGTCAGATTAGATAATTGTTGTAGGTCCCTTCAAACTGAAATTGTACTGGTCTGTTGTAAAGAGTGCTCACTCAGACATGACATTGTGAAGGACTATAAGGGTTAACTGATAAGAGCAAAAGCAAAATTTATAATCCTGACTTACAGCAAAAATTGAACTGGTTTTAACTCAGAAAACCATTACAAATTGGGTTTAAAAAGCTAGGCATAGTAATTTACAGCAAGGAAAATACAGAAGTACTATCTTAAATTGGAGAAGATAGACATAACTATGTAAACAGGAAAACTTCAATGCCATTTACTCAATGCACTACAAATCAGTAAAATTTCTTGTAAAACAGTTCAGTGTAAGTACTGAAGGAAAGCAGGTGTAGTTTGATAAAGTATGGCATAACTTCTCATCTAAGTATGGCTACTTTTTATGGCTTGTATAGAGACAGAATGAGTCTCAAATACCACAGCTACATACTTCCTGTAAATGGTTCTGCTACATCAGAAAACCATCTTAGACTACCCGAATATACTGTATTCTGAACAGAAGGTGCACTAAAATAACAATGCCATTCTTCCCATGCCTTTCCTTCAAGTGTCCCTGCTCACCATGAGGACATGGGCCCCATTATTTGCTCTCAAATCTGCTATTTCTAAATCACTATCATTGTTGGGAGAAATTATTACTTTGTTTTCACCTGATTGTTTTTTGCTCTTTTCTTTGCATTTATTGTTCACTCCTTTATAGACAAATAAAGATTACCACACTTTTTTTTTATTTTGCTAGCTTTCCATTTTTCCAACTGTCACCTGCCCACCTCTCAGCTCTGCAAAAAACCCAGACTGGTAATCTGTTAAATGCTGAAAGAGTTTGAAGTACATCCTCTGGTACTACAATTCTGTATAATTCACCTGGAGCACTCTAAATTAAGTGGGTTTTGATCTTATGGACAACAAAGGAACTATGGGATTATTCCAGCTAGTCTCAGTTCAGTGCAAAAGAAATAATGGATTCAGCTGGAACTGGACATTGAAAATACCATCAACTTACAACTCTTCTGACCTTCCAATAACCTGATTTAGTCAGAGCTTGTCATTCTATCCCATTTTTCAAAGGTGCAATAAGCAGGTGAAGCTACTTCCTCCCAAAACTACATCAGTTTTAAAAGGAGGGAAGAAAAGAGAAGACAGAAGACAAATAGCATTTGCTCAAATACTGGTTTTATGGGTGAACTTAGTTTTATTTATGTCAGTTACTCTAGTTCAAAAAAGTTTGACTATGTTCACAAATCAGCTTGAGATGTCAATTTTTGAGATACTGTCAACATAGAAGAGAAAATAGGATGAGTAAAATGTCAGCTGAACTACCTGGAGACAAGAGCATGCTGTTGCAGTTAATGTGATGAGAAGAATCCAAGAAGTTACAGTTTGTGATGTGTTATATATGCTAGCCTTGTTAGATGATTACAATTAATGTATATGCCCCAAGAGAATGAAAAACCACAATTTTAAAATCTGGACATTTCCTATTTGATTTTCATTTATGGAAAGTCTAGGTTGAGATCCTGGTACCTGGTAAGTAAAAAGTGTGAGCAACCAGAAATATCAGGAAAGTAAATGAGAGATGCAATGCATCAGCTCCACAATCACATAAATTGCAGTTGGGCTAGCAGCAAGGAAGCCTGAGTTGTGTATCATGAAGAAGTTCCAACAACAAGTTTTGCCACTAATCCATTAATAGTTCTGATTTATCCAGTTTTCTCCACATATAACACTAGGATGATACTGACTTTTTTCTTTTTTATCTTTAAGAGGGAAAAAAAACATGATCTTGTTGTGATTAGAAAGTAAGTTCATATATATGCTAAAACCAAGATAGATCATTGTGTATTTATTGCAGGTTTTAAAAGAGTGTGCAGTAAAATAAGGGAAAGGCCAACACTTGAATTATGAGGTTAAAAATACCAAAACAGCTGCTACATTTCCCAGGCACCATTCATCCAATGCAATGAATGAGATAGGGAGCCTAAGGGAATACTCAGTGACTGTGTTGATTAAAGACCATACGATAATGAACATGTGCAGAGGCTGCATTATGCTTTCAACAGGTAACGTTCATTCTGACATTTCCTAATTTTTGAAAAATTGACTTTGCAAAAGACTATCCTCCAAAAACCCCCACCCCACAGTTCTTGAATTCAATCCACACCATTACGAGCTTAAGTAAAAGGAAAACCCACAACATGTTATTTAGATAAACTTTTCCACCTCCATCATACCATGTTTCATTAGTAGTTTTTGAAAGTTAAATGATGCAGCATAGCCTGAACCAATAGATCTAATGTTAAACGCTTCTGGAGAAATCCTAATTCCAGCAGAGTGGGAAAGGACCACTGGACCTGTGTTAATGCTTCTCTCAAATGCCATCCACCCAGGTGCCAAAATACAAGTCTTGAGAGACTAAACAGGTTACTGATTCATGCTTTCCTTTTTAAATAAACAACTCAGTCTCTTAAACTGTTACTGGGTATATGAATTAGCTCTTCACTAAAATAAAGAGGTCAGTTCAAATATCTCAAAGATGTAATTATGGACTTATCAAGAATTTAAAATATTAATTACATTTCAGCTAAATTTTCTAGATAAAATTATTAAAAAAACCCACAAGGTATTTATTTTAGAAACATCCAAATTTTAAGAGAATTAGCACACAGCCAATCCCACTTACATTTAAATGTGGATGTTTTTGCTATGACAGTTAATGAAGAAATTGTCTTGCTTTCAAAACGTTATCCCATTAGGGATGTGTACACTTATGTTAGCATAACAGAAATTAGTCATCTAGTAAGAGCTGCAAGGGAATGACATTCAGTTAAAATCTATCTTTCGGGATTTTATTATGGTCCAGACTTTAGCTGATATTTTTATCAAAACTAAGTATTAAAGACTATAAAGATCAGAGACAAATCTAAGCAGTTATCGATAAGTTCCACTTAGACTTCATAGTCAGAATTTTGTTATGTGGGCAGGCTATTTAGCAATTGAGACATTACTCCTTTTAGTGGTTTATGGGGAGAAAGTAGATATCAAAACTAATGCCAGAATATTTATTGCAACTCCAACTTGTCCTGTTGAGATTTTCTAAATGAATGTGATATTTACTGATGTGCATGATCTGATATTTGCAGTCTCTTCAATCATGTATAAAAAAATTTTTGACAATTGAACACATCCCTTCATGATGTACCTTTTGAATGCAGACTGATTAACAATAAAGTAATTGTTGCTTTTTAATGATAGGCAGAATTAAGTTATTCTATTCAAAGCACCCTAATTTTGCCAAAAAGGTAGGCAGGCAAGACTATCCTAGACATCCCTAGCAAGACATCCCTAACGCCTATCAAAGAGCCACCACATTCTTTAATTTTTCTCTTGTTTTCATGGAAGCCAGTAGATTAACTGACCACTTTTTAAGAAGGACATGTGAGGTATTTTGGAAATTATGAAGCCTGCAAATCTTCATTTGCTAGAAGAACCGCATAATCATGGATCATGCATTTTTCAAAACAAAAACTAAATCAAAACCATGTGCCTCATTTCTGAAAGAGGCGATACCGTATAATGGAAAAATCAGTTGGAACTGTAACAGGTATCATTAAAAAAAAAAAAAAAACAAGACATAATTAGCTCTACATCATTCCTGCAATTTCAAGGTCAGACTGGTAACATTTACCACAGTCATGGCAAAGAAAATAAAGGCAGAGAAATGCCTCAACGACAAAGTAGGGAAAAGCATATAAAAAATTAATTCCAACAAATAGCATGTCTTCCTCTTCATCTTCCAAACAAAACTACTCCCCTCAAGACCACCAAAAAAGATATTTAAATTCAGGTAAGTTACACTCGTATTCACTGGAACTCTTTTAAATGCATTTACATTAATGCATTAAATGCATTAATGGATGCAAACACATGCACAGCAACAGCCTAAACCAAAATAACATTTAAAACCAGCCAGAAAATGTGCAAGTGCTAAATATGAATATTGCACTTAAATTATGCTTTATAGCATTCTATTATAATGAGTTTTATTTAGTGACAGGTCCTTACAGTTTCTAGGTACACAAGTTAAACTGGGATTCCTAAGTCCCACTGACTTAAATTCACTGATTCAAGAGGCTGAATGTAAATTCTACTCACTATGGGTTGAGCGACTAAGAATATACCATGTATATATCCACTGCCATCTAAAGGAAGCCTGAAAATGAACTAAAGAAATGTAAAATGTAAGAGCTATGGGAGGAAAAGCATAGCAGTATCGTGAGTTGGTCCCCAATGTCACTTACAAATTTTGCCAAGACACAATTCCACTCCCTATATGAAGACAAAAAGAAAGAAACATACTGAACAAGACTTGTATTTTAATGAAGTTGGGGGAAAAAAATTTGTCCTTTGTTCAAGGGAACCACTGTAGACTGAGAGGAATCAAAGATGGGAGTGGAAACTCTTCTGTCTATCTGAAAATTGGTAAGTATTAGAGTAAGTAAAAGTCAGATAAAAGCCAGTTACTCAAAAACATATTCGACACATCTTGCTGACAAAAATACATTATAGAATCATAGAATAGTTAGGGTTGGAAAGGACCTTACGATCATCTAGTTCCAACCCCCCTGCCATGGCCAGGGACACCTCACACTAAACCATGTTGCCCAAGGCTCTGTCCAACCTGGCCTTGAACACTGCCAGGGATGGAGCATTCACAACCTCCCTGGGCAACCCATTCCAGTGCTTCACCACCCCTCACTGTACAGAACTTCCTCCTTATATCTAATCTAAATTTCCCCTGTTCAAGTTTGAAGCCATCACCCCTTGTCCTACCACTACAGTCCCTAAGGAAGAGTCCCTCCCCAGCATCCTTATAGACCCCCTTCAGATACTGGAAGGCTACTGTAAGGTCTCCACGCAGCCTTCTCTTCTCCAGGCTGAACAGCCCCAACTCTCTCATATTCCTACACATTTACTTAAATTTATAAATGTGAATGTTAAATGAAAACCCATGATGGAATTATTGAAAAGGCTAAACTTTCACCTTAGAAATCTGACTAATGCAAATGACAGTGGAATCTCCAACAAGATTTGGAACCTCTTAGCAAGAAAAATGGATTCACATCATCAATAATCAGCTCACTCACTGAAAGTAGTGGTGTAAGTGATGCTTAAAAGTAGGAAAGTAATAAAATTGAGGTAACAGTAGAAAGCATGAGAAATTAGAAGTTTGAAGAGTGATGTTTATTCTTGGATCATTTTAGATGAGATCTCAAGGGACATTACCCACACTCAACTTATTTCACTAAAAACACCCAGTAAATTTTTTCAGTTCTGGAAGATAGGTGGACATGAAGCACTTCTCTGTTTTACATGCTTTGTGGTCTGCTGTTCAGTCATAATCCACCTTGTCTTTAATGTTTTCCATTCCACATCCACAATATGATTTGGAGTCTGTGCTTCAGCATGGGATGCACCCACACTTCTGAAGATGACAGTCCTCTGAAACTGCCCAATATCTAAATCTGGTTGTTCACACCAACTCCATTACTTTAGGACAAGTTTGACTTTCCTTTACACTACCCCCCACTTGCTACCAATCATTTTAATGAAATTACAGTAATTTGAAATCAGCTCTTAAGTCAAATATTTATAATTTCTAGAAAAAATATCTGCAACTAGACATTTGTTTTCACAGAAAAATTCTTTAGACATCTAAATTGCAATAAAAAGCTGAAAAAAGCAATCAACAAGTTACCTCATTTTCTCTTTTAGTCAAGTGGCTGAAGCTCTAAGGACATATCCCATACTGAAACTGTATTATACATGTATTTCACTTAACAAAAGAAATTTGCATACAAAGTGAAATTCTGCTTGAAATACACTAAACAATCTGCTCATTAAAAGAGGTTTCTGTGGCAACAAAGCCTATCATTATTGAACCACATTAATTTCTTAAGCATGGCAAGTATACTACTGGTAGTTCAGTAATGGTGGCAGAAGGGGAACTGGAGTAATGTGAAATTGCAGCTGCACTGGGCCCAGATCACCCTGTGTTCCTATGATTCATCTTCACTTTCTGCTCGGGTCAGAACACAGTACCATAATCATGGCAATCTTCTTTAGCTCCCCCCAGTGAATCAGTCTGGCAATGATCCTTACTTGCAATGTTCCAAAAAAATAAATTAATAGAACAGAACTACTAAATGCCTCAGCAATCAACAAGAAACCTTCTGTATTCGCAATGAACAAGGCTTTTCAAAGGTATCATAACTAATAAAAAAGTGGAAAAATTAATGCTTCTTTGTAAACAGATGATCTGATTCACATCATAGATGATAAGAAGTAAATTCCTTAACAGAGTTAGCAGATTTAATTGCATTTATCTTGGTTGCATGAAAGACTGAAAATGAGAGATAACAATGCCGACTTTATAGCCAAATCATTCGTGGGCTTAAATCCAACCAGAATTAAACTGATACAGAAGTATTTTCCAAGGTAAGATTAAGTTATATTTCTCCACAGGTCCCGGGAATAAATAACGTAATTTGTGCAAACAAGATTACTTTTATTTTTTTTTTCCCCAAGATACTGACTGAGTTTAGGCTTTTTTCCCCACTTGCTGAATCAAAATCATATCTAAACCACCATGTTTTACAATAAAGATGTCAACTAAAAACATTTTTCATAACATGTTTAAATAGAGAAATCCCTTGATTTTTAGAGCACTTCTGACCTCCTTATGGGGAAAAGAATGCAAAATATTTATGAGGGGCAAGAGGACAAAAAAAAAAAAAAAAAAAAAAGGAAAAAAAACCCCACAAAAAACCCAAAATGCTTTCATGATATTTGTGCTGAAATTCTAGTAATTTTGAAGAAAATACAAAGCAAGAAAGTGTGGTGAAACATTAAGTTTTCTTCAGTAGTATTGGGCTCACTGGAAATAGGAGGGTTAGGGTTGCTAAGGAAGACTATGGAATGATGATTCTTCTGCTCAGGTTAGCTCTGGCTTGCGAACAACAAAGACAAAAGGTATTAGTTTTGTGTTGGCCTTCCATAGACTTCCTGCACACAGCTTCACACTAACAGAATGCAGTTTTTTGCACCTTTTCAGCTTTTTAGTCTTCTTAGAATAGTATTTTAAGTGTAAATATTTACTCCAGAACTTACCTAACAGAATGTTGTGCTTTATCAGACATACTTATCAAAATAAATTTCAGATAAATGAACAGAGGCCATGTGCAGGAAGAAGATCCTGTCCTGTCACAGGAGGTAATAAATAGGCACCACTTAAAGAGCAGAAAGAACAAAACTCTCAAAAATTTAGAAAACACCACAAATTTAGTGATTTAATTATGATTCACGTGTCCAGCTAGGTGTCCTAAATATAACACCATTAAGTGCACAAGCCACTTAAAGAACTAAAAAGCTTGTAGAAACCATGGGAAAAAAAAATATCCAGGCAGCACTCAGCTGAGTAGTAAGGCCATGTAAAAGCCAATTAATTTTATAACCCTTAGTATCTGGTTGAAGAGATCGAAACTGGCAAATGTCCAATCTCTACTGTACATCTTAACAGGATTATTTCCAACCTACAACAGCATTTTAGATAACGGGGAAAAAAAAAAAGAAAAAAAGGAGTATACTTGTATAAACAAAAATCCAAACCGACAGAAAACAAAACTAAAACCCCGCAGCTTTAAACACTCTTCAAAACAAGGGGCGGGAGAGTGGGGGAAGAAAAGTAAGCAGTTTGAAAAAGACTCTGGCAATCTTTTTTGAACTACCCACTGGGTTATATGAGCATATCACCAATAGGTGTGGAGCCTAAATTGCTGAAAGCGAATAAAATTTGACCCACCATCTGTTTTTCTCAAAACCAGACAATTAGCAATTTAATTGACTTGGCAAGCTATATATTACAGTACATACAGTGTGACATTTTCACACTAGATGAAGTGATTTGGTTTCAACAATGTTGTAGAAAAGGTGCCTTGAAGCTTTTGAATTATTCTTATTTCTTGGTGGTTGTATTTTGGAGAGTTGTGTTTTGTTTTGTTTTTCTTTTTTTATTTTGACAAAACTATGCCCAGGGCTCAAATTCTCCCATGTGCAACTTTTTAAATGCAGTGCTAAAGTAGAAAACAAGGCACCATATCACTATGCCAAATGCTATTTATTATTTATTACACTGTGTCCATGCTTTCATTTTATGAAGCCTGAGGCTTGGACTGTCAGATTTTAGGTGTCCTTTCAGTTGATATAAAAAGTTAATAGTAGAGAGGGACATGTTAACAGAATACATAACAATTTCCTACAGTCCAAGTATAAGACATTTTCCCAGTTACAGATACACTAACACAATGTACATTTTCAGGAATATTTTTCATTTAATTTCTCTGTTTCTTCTTATATATTTAAATGGTAAAGCATATGGGGATTTGGAGTGTGGGTGAAAAATAAGCAAACTGAAGCAAAAATAATATTAGCACAGTAAGTTTTAATAAACAATAGTTGCAATACAGTACCTTTAGACAGCAATAGCTCAATGGCTTTTATCATTGTATATGAAGGTATTTTATGACTTAAATATGAGCTACAGATATCATGTAGAAAGCAACCATAACATTTATGCTACAGATTTTTTTATACTTTTTGTAGTCAAGCTTATTGTAAGATTTATTATTGCAGCTACATGTGTAATGTACAGCTATTATGTTCATATCTCTTTTAAGTAACTGCAAGATAACTGTCTAAAAAAAATGCATAGTTGTAGGCAATAAATAATAAACTGGTGATAGCCATTAAGACTTAGCAACAGTGTAATGCACTCCATTTTTGCCACTAACAATGAATGCTATCACTTTTTACTTTTTCCCTCTATTCAGCCAAAATTTTAATTGGCCAATAGGTTCCACTGAAGTGTGAGTTACTCTTATATCACTTCCTTTGGCTATGTCTGGATGGCACAGCACTCATCATCCTAGTTTCTTCAGATCACCCCTCTGAAATGCTTCCTCAAGGAGGAAGGATTTCAAACCCCACTTTTTGGAATTGAAGATTTTAGGGATCAGGTGTTCAAAATTTCAAAGTTTCTACAGTTCATTTGTATCCCTGACTTTTTCCAAGAATTCAGTTTCATTTTAAATAATGCCACCAATACATCTTCTATTAATTTCTGTTATTATTAAATGCCTGCTAAAGTTCACCTTCTAGGGTTTATTCTATTTGACTTGTGAACTAATTTGTTTAATGTCATCAATTAATTCCATCAGGTTAACTTCTGTATTTGCTCAGTAATTTCCACTAATACTCAGAGAAAGTTGTCATAATCTCCCTTTAATTAAAATTTAATAAAGTTATCAGTTATGGTTCCTATTATAGTAAAGTTCATTTTCTTCTCAAATTGGTCTCTATAACAATCCAAACAGTTCAAGTGAAAACACTTGACTAACAAAAGCAATAATCAAGATTACTTAGTTTGCAGGCACATGCTCACATCTCTGTATTTTCTCAAGTCATTTAAAGTGCAGACTAAATTGATATTCTGCGCTGTGATTTCATAAGAAGATATTTTCTCATTTTTGTTAATCATTAAATAAACAAAACAAAAAACTACTATCTAGTGGCTCTCCAGTTCCATTTAAAAGAAAAAAATATATATATAATTCACAGAAATGAAAACAATTATCTTAACTGCCTTTCTGTACCACTGAAGTTTCTTGAAACAATTTAAAATTTCCAAGACACAGTAATCTCAAATGCTTTTTCCTAAGTCCCAGGAGTCTACTATAAATAGATTGTAACAGTTCCTCCAGACTCAGTTTAGCTGACAAGTCAGCTGTGGCCTTCTTTCATTAGCTCTCTCCATTACCTCTCAATCAGCATTAGTAAAGCATTCACCATAGAATCAGCAAATTCATGCAGTTGTACCTTTATGACGTAGTTGTACCTTCATGTATGTACAGTTCCAGGACCGGCTCCCAAGCACTCTATCTACAGGCTAAGCAAAATGGTATGTTGTTCAATCTGGCAAATAAGTGAACTGGTACATTTAATTGAAAATGTATTCAGTTGAAACGCACTTTTTTTTTTAAAATATTGAAGGTGTTCCCCCTGGAGGGAATCTAGTTTCTTTTTCCATGGTAAATGAAAAATATAGTATAGTACTTTGATTCTTACAAACCATAAAGGAAAAGGTATTTTCCTGGTATTTCTCAATGTATCAAAACTAAATCACAGAAAATTGTCTCCAAGGGATGCTGGATTGATATAAAATATTTTTATTGCCAGTCAAATGAAGTTAGAATCAGAAGAGATTTAAAATAATTTACAGGGGAACAACATAAACAAAAGAATAAATGTGCAAATTACCAGTTAAAAATCCTCTTTTTTCTGCTTAAAAAGTCTTTAAAACCCCCACATTTGTTTCCCAGATTATTTTGAAAATTATACAATTTATAAATGTTGACAATTCTATAGAAACTTTCGATGTTCTACGAAACTTTGAGACAAAATAAAAGAAGGAATTTTTTCATGGAAAGCACAGGGAAAGAGTTATTTACTCTCCCATTATTACCCCACACACACCCCCCCCACACACCCCCCTTTTAAGAAACAAGAAAGATGTCTTGCATTTTTTTTTTCTTTTCCAGCATAGAATCATAGATTCACAGAATCATTCAAGTTGGAAGGGACCTCTAGAGATCATCTGGCCCAATCTCCCTGCTCAAACAAGGTCATCCACCTACAGCAGGGTGGCCAGGACCATGTCCAGCCAAGTTTTGAGTGACCTTCAAGGATACATATTCTGCAACCTCCCTGGGCAACCTATTCCAGTGTTTGACCATCCTCGCAGTAACAGAGTACTTTCTTGTATCCACATGAAATTTCGTATGTTTTAATCTATGCCAATTACTTCTTCTGGGTACTAGGGAGAAAAGTCTGGCTCCCTCTTCTTCATTTATTCTCATCAGGTATTTACACAAATAGATAAGATTCGCCTATGCCTTCTCCTCCCCTGTCTGAAGAGCTCTAGTTGTCTCATCCTCTTCTTATATGAAAGCCACTTCAGACCTTTAACCATCTTTGTGACCTGTGATTTGCTCCAGTAAGTACATGCACTTTTTTTGTAGTGAGTAGCCTCACTATGAAGAGCTGGACACAGTACTCCAGATGTGAGTAACAAGTTACAGAATTCATTCTTTTGGCAGATGTAGAAGTTCAAAAACCATATAATATCCCACATGATGTGGATGGACAGAGAAAGCTTCGACTCTTTTGTATACATAAGTACAGATATATTATTCTTACGGGCATGCTTCATTAATTATTTTCATCAGAGGATAAAGAGGTGGGGTTGGGTTTTTTTGGCTTATTTTTATTATTAGAAAAAGCACTAATTCATTAATTTGTTCTCTAATTCTCACAAGTGGCCTGTCTATTTAAAGGATGTGGTAAATGCTCCATCCCTGGAAGTGTTCGAGGCCAGGCTGGACAGAGCCTTGGGCGATATGGTCTAGTGTGAGGCGTCCCTGTCCATGGCAAGGGGGTGGGAACTAGATGATCTTAAGGTCTTTTCCAACCCTAACTATTCTATGATTCTATGATGTGTCATAATTAACATGAAAACACTTTTTTAAATTATTATGTCAGATAATTCTGAGTTTATCGTCTCAGTGTATTAAGTTCAGTTTCTAAATTCACAAGTCTAGAAGACTGCACTTGAACTTCAGAGATTTAAAAAAAAAAATAATAATTCTGAACATTCATTGTCTCTTTAGAGTGAATGGGACCAAAGATTGCATCAAAAGCACTAAATTCCACAGCACATTTTCTAGAAAATAATTGTTTACCTAGTCATATCAACTTGTAACTCCCTAGTGGTTTTCTGCCACGCACTTTCTCAGGTATTCAATCAGATTTCATAAATGTTCCTGAAGCTAAAAGGAATTTGAGATCATCTGCTCTCATCTTGTGCTAAGATAAAAGGAAAAGGGGAAGTGAGAGAAGGGGAGAGCAGAGAACAGTGCCCCTGGCAAGCAGATCTTTTCATGTAAATGGAAGGAAATTTCTACATCTGGGTAACCTATTAATTGCAAATAAAAGAAGATACGACCAGATACAAAAAATCCTGAAAATGAAATAAAACAAATTTGGCAGGTAATTTCTCTAAGCTGCTGCTTAGAGAAAACAAAGACTCTGTTGGACACCCCAGCACCATCTTGGAGCACTGCCAATCCATGCACTATTTTGGTTTCTGATAAAATTAAAGCTTTTAGTGTTTTGCACATGCTACAAGTGGTTAAATAAAACAAAAAAAACAAACAAAAAAAAAAAAGAAAGCTAAAGCCAATGGTAGATGCTACTCTCTACCCATCCATACACAATATAAAAAAGAAACTATAATACACCTCAGAGGAAACATTCCTTTCCATTAGCAGCAACTAACCAGATGACACATGTACAATAAGTGCCTTGTCTGTTTAAAAGCTGTAGGTTAATCAGTTTGGAATAGCTTCTTACTTCTGAGAATACATTAAAAAAAGTAAAAAAAGCTTAGATTTAGAAGGAGGGAAGATGATGGTCTATTTTTTGATGTGACAACACAAACTCAGCCTCTCATGATATTAGAGACTGGATTTTTCTCTCATATGGTGCTATGTTTTGGATTTGCGTTGAAAACAGTGTTGATAACACACTGATGTTTTACTATTGCTGAACAATGCTTACACCGTATCAAGGCCTTTACTTCTTATCCCACCAGTGAGTAGGTTGGGGTGCACAAGAAGCTGGGAGGGAACAGCCAGGACAAAGCTGACCCCAGCTGACCACAGGGATATTCCATACCATATGGCATCACACTCAGCATATAAAGCTGGGGGAAGAACGAGGGAGATGAGGCCTTTCAGAACTATGAAGTTCATCTTGCCAAGTAACCATTACGAATGATGGAGCCCTGCTTTCCTGGAAATAGCTCAACATCTGCCTGCCGATGGGAGGCAGTGAATGAATTCCTTAGTTCGCTTTGTTTGCACATACAGCTTTTGTTTTACCTATTAAACTCTCTCTATCTCAGTCCATGAGTTTTCTCACTTCCACCCTTTGATTTTCTCCCCAGTCCTGCTGTGGGGGCTGTGAGCCATCAGCTGTGTGGGTCTTAGCTGTGGTTTGGGGTTAACCACAACAGCTGGGTAAATCTAAAGCTTTATAGCTCATAGGCATTTTCTCTGGAAATATGCTAGAGAAAATGCCAACAGCAAACTGAAATAAAAAGCCATCAATAAATGTAAGATACAATCTACTCTCACACAATATAATTAATTAATAGAGGTTTCTTAGCACATGAAATTACATGACAAAAAGGCACTGCTGATGTGGTTGTTTTCTAGCTTAGTAGCACTTACAGAAATTAATTATTGACTTGGGGGAGAAAGGTAAAAAAAAGAAAACAAAACATTCCCATGGTGTAATGCTCGGCAATATGGAAGACTCAGAAGTTCAAAAGTGCAAAAACTCAACTGGTTATGATAATTCTTCTTTTAGTTGCAAACATTTTGAAAAACCTTCTACATACATACATTTTAAATTTAAGTTCTGACTGTACCTCAAACAGTGTCTACCTACTTGTAGTTATCTTACATAATGAAACATAGAATCATAGAATCAGCAAGGTTGGAAAAGACCTTTAAGATCATCAAGTCCAACCATTACCCCAGGACTGCCAAGTCCACCCTTAAACCAGATCACTGAGGGCCTCATCTACACGGTTTTTGAATGCTTCTAGGGACGGTGATTCCACCTCTTCCCCTGGGCAGCCTGTTCCAATGCCTGATCACCCTCTCTGTGAAGAAATTTTTCCTAATATCCAATCTAAACCTCCCCTGGTACAGCTTGAGGCTGTTACCTCTTGTTTTAATCACTTGTTACTTGGGAGAAGAGACTAATATCAGAGTAGAGAAAATCCTGCTCTTCTTTACAGATAATACTATCGCAAATGGTTTCACTGCTAAATTCTTGTTATTAAATACTGTAAAGCAGAAAAGATGACCTACAGTTTTATTGCACAAAATTAAAATGTAGTGGGCATCACCTTCAAATAACAATTTGTCTGACCAGAACTCTAGTGACACGAGAGTTACAGAAAAAGAAATCAGAAATTGTGTGTCATGGAAATAATTACCTTATTTTTAAACAAACAAAACCATTAAGTAGAAAAATTATTATTAAATTAAGTCTTGTTGGCAACAAATACTCTCATTTTATAAATCAACTTAGATAACATAATATTAAAAAATAGTAAGATGCAGAGAAATTAGAATTAAAAGCAATAATCAAAAAGAAGCAGTAATCCCATGCAAATAAATATTTTGGGGAAATAGGTGAAATAAAGGTAAACCACACAATTTAATTTTCTAAGAACATGCTTTTAGACTGAAGACCTATTTTCATCAACTTGGTAAAGTTAACAGAAACATGATAGTTTCTTGATACCAAAAAAGTACTCCTTTCAGAGATTATTTTAAAAGACAACTAAAAACCCCACACACAAATGCATTCTGATGTAACAGCTTTTTGAGGCATAGTTTACTGTTAGTTCTCATATGACCTTAGACCAGTATATTTCTATTGAAAGATTGCAGAGTTACATGCAATACTGGTAATAATCTTTGAAAAGCTAAATTCCAGTAGCTGCATACAATTCTATACTTTTTTATCCTCCTACTCTATGAAATTTTTAAGATCTTCATTATAATGTAACCTGCACAGTCTTTTAAGTACTCAGAAATACCATTTAAGGAGCCATGAAAGATCAAATTTGATGCAACATCAATCTATATTTCTCTCTATAAAATATATCAACTAGGTATATTGTTTTGAGCATTTATAATTTACAAATTACATACTAACATTTTACTTTTTGTTGGATTACAAGTATATGTGCGTGTGTTTACACATATACATGGTCAAATTGTTGCATGCAATCTTGACTAAGAGTAGACAATGGGTGGGTAGAACAGCACTAGTCTTTCTGTTTAAAATCAGATACAAAACAAACAAACAAAAAAAAACAAACAAAAAAAAAGTATCTTGAGACAGGAAACTTCTTATCTCAGCAGTAAAATTAACATAAACTTTTCTAATAATGAAGATGAATTATCAAAGACTGAGATGTCAAAAGACCTACTGGAAGAAATTTGTAATTAAAAGGAAAAAAAGAAAACCAACAAACAAAAAAACCCACAAACAACACTCCCCCCCCTCCAAAACACAAAACCTATCCTTATGCATCAAAGTTTTGAAAGAACTTTGTTTTCAGCAACAACACATGATCATTTGTAAACTGCCCCAACAAATAAAAAACTTACCAATAAATAATTTAAAAAAAAAAAAAAAAAAAAAAAACCCAAACAAAAACACACCTCCATCAGAGAGGACAAAAATTTCTTATTTGTGTAGCCATTTCTGTTGGTTGCTGCAATAGCAGAAAACCTAAGTAATTTTTCGGACCTATGGTCACAGGAAAAGAGCTTGGATTGGGGTCTCCTTAGGCATACAACTAGGAGTGTGTGTAAAAAAGCTTAAGGAATGTCTGACTTCTTCCTTAAGGTGATCTTACTACTAGAGAACAGAGGGGCAAATACAATGTCTGTTTTCAGAAAGAGTTTCAAGGGACATCTGAAAAATACAGATTTGTAAATTTGGGATGTAATAAGACTGTGGAAATGAGAATAAAAAACAGATTCAGCTGAGACATGGATAAAAATGACATTTAAAAAGCAGTACGGCTTTTCTAAAGGGAAGTCCTGCATTAAAGAACAAATACAGGATGGGCAGTATCTTCAAGAGAGATCTGAAATAGGAATGAGCTTGAATAACAAAACTTGTCAATAACACACTCAGCAGAACTGGAATCAGGTTCACAGGAAGTTGTACTCTATTTGTAAACTATTGGTTAGTTGATTGGTTAGTTGATTATTGATTTTTATTTCTATTTTTTTTATAAATACAAAGCACTTTTATTTGAGAATCTGAACTAACGATGAGACTTAAAAAGTTTAAAATCATTTGCATTGATTTAGCACAGGGATTTTTGCTGTTAATGTGAATCTCTTCTTTCTACAAAATTAAGTTAGGATAAACAAGGAATAGAATTGAGGATATCAGAATGCTATTAAATAAATCATTGGCATGATCCTGCTCAGTTACTGCACCACAAATACACACAAAGCAAACACAGAGGAGAATGGGTACAAAGGCAATAGAAATAATCAGAACAATGAAAATATCTCAAGAGAATATAAACTGAAACATATAAGATTGAAGAGTTCAGAAAGCAAACATGTCAGAGATTTAACTCCTGATTTTGATGTGCAGAAAGTACAAAAGCTTCACTTTCCCCTTCCTCACAAAAGGATTAGGTAGTATTTAGCAAAAACACAATCACCTGTCTTGTAAAACCCAAAATTATGCAATGAAACTGCTATGATCTCACTGATTTCAGTAATTTTTTTTTCTAATTAGTCTACTATATGAACAAGAATTAAAGCTATACTTTTCTTCATAGAACAGACATGAAGATATATGTTTCATAGATAAACTACTCTCACAACCTGTTGAGATGAGACCTTCCTGAACTTAGAGGGCTAACATCAGATTAATCAACCTAATTCAGATCATCTACTGTTCTGTCACCAACAGAAAAGCAAGTGCTGTTAAGCAGTTAGTCATTAAAAAACATCTCTCTGCCATCTGTGACAAACCTCAGATGTGTCTGAAATTCGGTGCTTACTGCTAGGAAAATAGGATGAAATGTGGCTCACAAACTCCAGAAGGCTACCTCAGCCTGCAATAGTACCCCAAGCACTCAGGAACAGAAGTCACACTGGTTGAACCAAGATGAAAGTTATGCTTTAAGCAAAAAGAAATCTTTTGAAATACTGGGTGTCACAGTGTAAATGCCATATCCTAAAATTAGATCATTGATGCAGAAAATTGAATAAGCAAATCTACTTTGCTTCAAATTCATGTTTAGCTACTCTTCTATCTAGCTGGGCATCTCAGACAAACCTCTACCAAAACTTATGATTACACTCCAGTCAAAGCAACCTTCTTCAACTTTATTTTCTTACACAATTAAAATTAGAATATGTCTGACATATTATTATAGTTAATAACAAAAGCATGGAGATTCTGTCCTTATAGGAGGCAGAGATACAGGAGAACCTACTGATCTAAGATGTGTTATTAGTGTGTAGCCAGTTATTTGGAAAAAAATAAAAAAGACACACCAAAAGGAAAAAAAAAAAAAAAGAAAAGAATCCCTCAGATCCAGCCACAGCTTAGAAACTGAATGTCTGATATCAAGACCCGACAGAACTAGACTGCTCTGTGGATAGCTTCCTTCGTTTCAGACAAGTCAAATCTGATCTAAATAGAAGTTCCACGTGTCTGTACTATGGTAATACAGGATGGTTTTGTATTGTGTGTTTACAATACTGACTTCATTCCTTAAAATAACGTTTCCTACAAATATACACCATGATTATTTACTTTATTCTTTAATCACACAACTTCTGTGATAAAAAGTTTATTTTGAAAAATTGTATAAGGCATATTTTTTTATTTGATTCTTTTATATATGTCCAAAGTTACAAAAGGAAGCTATTGCATATGAAAGCTACTGCAATTAGAGTTCTCGTATAATTTTTCAAGACACATGCCATTGCTAGATTCTCAGTTTTTGCAAAATTAAAGTCATAATTCTTCAAAATCTTATGCTCTTACAAAAATGGTTTTCTAGTTTTTGAAGGCTATGCCACAGTTCTATCAGTTTGTCTTGTATTCTGTGTAACTGTTTTTTTCCTCAATTATAGATGAAGACCATACAGTTACAGTGTTTAAAAATGTTTTGGAGATTGTTTCTCCATTGTTTTTTTGATAGATACTTCTTTCCTCTTCACCATGGTTGTGGGAATAGAAGTACTATTGTGACAATATAGCACCATTTCCTGAAATACTGAGTGATGCAAACTATTATGCAACTTGTCATCAGTAATAATTATTCCTTTGTAATTTGGAAATAATGCACTTAAAAAATTCAGATTGCTAAATATTCCATATTTTCACATTAGAAAAAAAAATCTACACATACATTTGAAGCATGAAGAGAAAACAGCTTACACATGGGTGAGCTAACACGTAAAATATATCTCTAATAAGGCAGTGCTTATATTTCTGTCCTGCTCTTTCCTGATATTTATTCTTCTACTTAAGTAGAAGATGAGATTCTGGAAAAGGAATTTCAAAACGACAACTGATTTACTTTAAAATACCGTCTCTAATGTTTATATCTTCATTTTATATTTAAGTAATTATAATGTGACCTAGTTATTAAAACCATAAAATAACACCATATGCACCATTTCAATCTAGAAGAAGACAAAGGGTTTTATTATTTCACAAAGTCTTACTAGATTCTCTCGAACAGCAGATACATAAAAAAGAATGAAATTTTAGTTCCTTTAATAACAAATAACCTAAACTTAGAAGAATTCTTCAGCTGAAAACATACTAATGCAGAGGTATTAAAAAATTCATTTGTCTATTTCTGTCATTACAGATGATATGGCATATTCGGTTCTACCCCAGTCAGAAAGGATGTGACCTTCTATCTCACACCTTCAGCAAGTATACCATTTCACAGGTCATGAGTAAAGGGCATTGGGTAATGACATCCCATAACCTTCTGTTCCTCCCGTCATATTCTACACAGGACTCGGAACAATCTATGTTCTTGAAAATGCCTGCCGGACTCAGCCTTAAATGTCAACTAGACTGAAGAATGTCTTTATAAATTTTGATGGGATGAGGCATGCACATTTCCACTGCCTTTGTAGTTAGTTGAGTCTCAGGATGCACAGAAGCACATATTTCAACACAAAAACATTTCAGTGTTAAATTATTTTAGCTATTAGCAAGTACTGTTATCGAATGCATTATCAAGTAATTAACTCTGACATAATCAAGTCTATAAAGTGAAACAATAGAAGATACAGTATCCATACAATCTATAAGAATTTCATTGTGGTTTAGTGGTTTTACTTTGGACAAGCTTTATCAGGTCCTGATAAAAGCCCATTAGGAGCTGGAGCACATGAGGAATGCTATTCCTGATGCTATTCAGATGCAACTTACTAATTACCTCAAAGGAATGTAATTTGCGCCCTTCAAGATTGCTCCCTGATGAAAACTAAAGCAAAGGGAGTGGGAATGATCAGAAGATTCAGTTCAAAAATCACACTACTGGACCTAATTTAGAATGCTAATGTATTTCTGCTTACCTTTTATGTAAGCAGAAACCAAGGTGTATAAGTAGAGTACCAGCTGTAGTTAGATGTCTAAGTGGATACTGGAAATTCTGAGGTTCAAGGGGACAAGTTATAGAAATAGAATTTGATCTAGTCCATTAAAGAGAAATATAAGTAATCTGGGCATACATTCTTAATAATCCATGTAATCACTTAAACTAAAATGTCCTCTGACCATGACTCCTAGAAATCACAATTCTCTTAAGTATTTCTGAACTTTTCTAAGAGAAAAGTCTTTGCAATTTTCTTATTCTAGTAAAGAAGTCAGTGATATTTCATAGTCCTGAATGCACTGTTCTAACTCAGTTTACTTCACTGGACTTTCAACTTCCAATTCATAAATTCCAAAACTTTAATTTCAAAACATCGTTAGTGTTAATAAACTTACAGAAAAAACAACAAAAAAAAAAATAGTAACCCCCTCAAAAACCTTTCTCTCCTTACCCCCCCTTTCCCATTTTATTTAAGTGAACATTGCCTGGTTTCAGGCATCTGCAATGAATACACCCTCTCAGGGATCAAAGCCAAGGCAACTGAGGCAACTGACATAAAAAAAATTGATCCCATACTCTAGATTGGGGGGGGGGGGGGGGGGGAATCCCAAACCAAAGCAAAACAAAACAAAAAAAAACCCCCAACCCTCCACACAGTACCTATCCATCAAATGCTTGATGCGTTCAAATGCTATTTAGTGAGCTAGTGTGAAGTACCAGTGTAATGCAAGAGAAACATATAGACTCAATATTTAAGTGTGTAATCACAAAGTTGATTATATGGAGATGAGATTGTGCATGTTCACCCTTTCTGTCCCCTTCTACCTATTCATATTCAATTAATTTTATTCTTGCAGAACTATAGGTTCTAAGAATAAATGTAACTCATGAATGAAACAAAACAGTGGTACATTATAAGACACTAGACAATAATCCTCTGCCTTTTGCAAACTAAAACTGTTGCAAGTAAAATTAATTTTACTATAAAAGAATCCTGTAAATAAAGGAAACACCTACTTTAGCTGTGCAAATTATTGAATTCCGGTCTAAAAAGCTTCCTTTTCCACTCAACTATGGTTTAGGTTTTGCTATATTAACAAATACTTAAACTTGTTTATATTAATTATTTTTCTAGCCCCTTTCAGCAGCTGGAATGCGGAAATCCTGGGTCTTGATAACTACAATACAACGAAGTAGTAAGACTTTTTCTTTCTTAGTCCACTAGATACGAATATCAAGAATGCACAAGCACAGTTGTGCCATACCACTATACAGTTTATTATACACAAACAGCCAAAGGGAAGTTATGGACAGAAAAAAACCCAGCAAGTCACATTGTGCAGGTTTACTCCCCATATGCTTGTACACTCCAACTGCCTATCCTTAGTAATATCAGCTCCATTTCTAATACATGATTGCTGGTTTAACTTTTGCCTTTCCTCTCTCCCCTTCTGATGAATAATTTTAATGAATAATCATACTTTCTATTATTTGGTTTTGATGGTAGGCAGGAACCATACAATTTAAAAATTTTTTGCAAGAAATACATGCAGCTATGTTAAATCTAATATAAAAATAATAAATATAACTAATTCTGTAATAATATAATAGTGCATATGTGCATATATATATATGTTACTTTTAAGTTTTGGGTTAATTTTGCTGTTCATGCTCTATGAGAACTGTATGTTCTTCCAGAACCATCAAATAGCAACAGCTACAGCAACAGCTATTTATGTTATGCATTATAAGGCCCTCACATTTTAAGACCATAAGGAACAGCATTATTAGGTACATTTTAATTTGTCTTGGCTCAAAACTCATCAGTAATTCAAATTCAGCAGGTTTTTTTTCTGTTGTAGTAGGCATGCTAAATTTTCCAGAGAATGTAGGGAAGTATTCATTTCCTTTACACATTTAGCTTTACATAATCACAACATTATTTAATTTTAATATTTTTCAACATGAAATAACAGAAAATTAATATAAAACTATATGCCAAAAAATCAACTGCCATAAAACCACACAAAATAAAAAGTATGCAGTTTATTGTGACATAAGACCTTTAAAGAGAACAAATTTATCTTTTGTATTTTTTTAACTCAGCTTGTATTTTCTTGTTTTTAAAACTTACAGAACTGAAAATAGAATGCATCCAGCAATACGAAAGAAAAAAATTCATAATATTGTCATAATTTTTAGTACACCATTAAATTCACTTCTGAATTGTATTGTTACCTTTGTAGTTAACCTTGAAACCGATTGAACCCACGCTTTCATCCGTTTGAAGATGCAACCACATCTGATTGCTCATGCTCACAATTAAGTCTGGTACAAAGCTCCCAGTTAACCTATAGAAAAAGGGAAAAAAAAAAAATCCTTAAATCCATTAAGTATTAAGTAGCTAGATTTGGTTTTTGATTTTTATAAGGAATCTAAGTAACTTTTTTTTCTTCTTTTTTTCTTTTTTTTGCTTGTTTGTTTTAAATTAATTGTATTCTGCTCACACCACTTTACTTACCTACTAGCTGGTTAGTCACTGCAGCTTTCAATGTTCTAATGATGCGGATTTGGCAGCAGTCTATAAACACAAGCAATTACTGCTTGCGTTGTACTGAAATATTTCATCTCACCTTCAGCTGCTGGTCCAGAAAGACATGCATCACCCCTAATCCAGAACCTTATCTAGAAGTCCTGTGTGCATGACTCAGGTATGTGCAAGCATATCAAATGGCACTAGAAGCCCACAATAAGGCACCACATTTATTCTTCCGGGAAAGTATTTCTCCTGTATACAATTACCCACTTTGGAATATACACATTGCGTATTTAAGAGGAATTATTAATCTTAAATTGCAATATTTAATCTTATTATGGAGGCCCATGTGTTCCATGCACTCTCTCATCTCCTTCTCTACCACAACAAAGAACCCGCCTGACAGACTCAGCTGATGTTCATTCCTTCATTAACAAAAATAACAGAAGTCACAACTTTAAAACCACCTAATGTTACAAGATGCTGAGTAATTAGAAAGACCTGAACTTGGGTTTTAGTTTTTACCTTCCTTTTTTTCACTTTTCATACAGTTTGCAAAAATTTGCAAGTCAATGATATCTCAAATGTTAATTCTGTTTGCTGAATGAAATCCTGTGATAGCAAAAGGAAATGTTGTGAAAGCTGCAGTTTTATGCTAAATTGCATTTTTTCCTCAAATCTCTCCCAAATTTGGTAAGAGTTGATCAGCTAAAACAGAATGGTGGAAAGTACCAAAACAATTTACCCTCTTGTTAAATGGATCACAAGCACAAGACTGTGTAAGAGTGAAAACTGTTAATTTCAGTTTGAACAATTCTTTAAAGCTAGCTGAAACTTTAAATGGACTACTTTAAATATATTTTGCAGTTAATTTTAGTTCTCCCCTCTGGTCTTTTTTAGCTTGATTCTGCATGAAATACTCGGATGTAGGAGAAATTCATGTCTATTTCCCACATCTGTGTTCACAGATGGAGCTACTACAAAGACTCTTGCCAGAATTGATCAAGTAAATGCCTGGCCAAAGTAATGTACTAACTGCTCATTCCCGCACTAAAGGAAAGTGTCTTCAGTGAGTTCAGTCTTTGCCAAATTAATAGATTAACAGGATGTTCCTCAGAAACAACAGTGATGTAATGGCTAACAGAATTTTGTAATTGCTGCTAGTGACTGACAGTACATTTTGGGATTAGTAAAGCCATTGGGAATATTAATCTATGTTGTGTCAGAGAGAATAGCTTCTATGATAAACAGCTACCAAAATTCTTGTAGTTTCTATTTTCTGAAGTTAATTATAAATACATTTTTAAATGCATAATTTTCAGAAATAATATTTTTTCTATTAAATAGTATGTGGGAAAAATACCATTTGAAAATAAGAATCAACAGAATACAGATATCACTGCTCCTTTTTTTAAGTTCTTAGGGATCTCTGTACAATAATTGGGAAGACTTTGAGAGCAATAAGATCCGGGGGGGGGGGGGGGGGGGGGGGGGAAGGAAGCTATTTTAGATAATAATGAAATTCTGCAGTTATGAATTATCCTGTCTTTCCTCCTGGGGTTTATGTGACTTCCTCTACCCTGGATTCATTACCTAGACTCCTGTCCTTGAAGTAGGTTCTTACACCTTCGCTTTCAAATCTGAGCAGTGAACACTCAACAGTAAAGATGGAAAGATGTGATTATGATACCTCTCTTTTTATTAAACAGCTTAACAGTTATGACACTCAGTGGGGTGTTTCCCACCTGTCCTCTGGACTCAGAAACTACCCCTCCCACATACTAGTGACATACATTCCCCTTGGGAGACCATACTGAAGACTAGGTTAGAGGATATTCAGAAGATTGCAACACTCTCCCTCTGCTGAAGATGATCTGTAATAGGGGAGACTGTACACCCAAACCAGCAAACATACTAAAAGACTAAGAATGAGTTTCATTCTTTATGCACCAGATTTTCCAATGCGTGGTACAGGAATGAGTGCCCAGATGCATATTACGTTAAGAGTTGCCCACAGCAACTGTCAGCTCAAGCTGCTGAAAGCAGACTTCCAAACATCTTGAAAGAGTGCTGGGACTGATTTCTGAAGCATCATTTCTTTTTCTTCTTCCCTTCTATCACTTTGTAATAAAACTTAACAATGCTCCACCATGCAAAGATCTTAGTTCTATAAGAAAGCACTAAGAAAGGCCATATTAAGTCATCTTGTCAAACACACAAAAAAGTATTCCGTACACATTTAAGTTCGCTTAGGTGCTAGGCTCCTTAGGTTGGAGCAGTCTGTCATGTTGCTGGGTGTATGCATATAGGCACAGAATTATAGGCACCCAAGGAAACTTAATGGCAAGCACTGAAATGGCTTTGGAGTTTTAGCTACTTCTGTGATTAGCATCAGCGGAGTAGGAATTATCAGGATTGCAATACGCAATTGAGGAAGCATAATTCTAGCTAAATGCCACTTCAATTTTTGATTCTGAACCTTCCTATCTAGCAGTGTTCAGTAATACTACTGGATTAAACATTTGGATAGTTTTCCTGATTAACTTTGATAAATTGGAAGATACACGTTTTAATATCATTTACACGTAAGCCATACACATTCAAACCAATGTTTTTCAGCAATTTGCTGGAGGAAAGATAATTATTTTAAATTTTAAAATCCAAAATTAAATAATACAATAGCTGATTTATTTGCAATGCATCATATCTCAGACAAAGTCTGCATGGCTCATGGGAGAAAAGATTTACAAGGTTTTTACAGTACTCAATTATGTTCCATCTTCCATGTAATTCTTTTAATACGTTTTAATCCTAATAAATTCAACACTGATTCTTCTGATCACAGAATAATCATAAATCATTCCACTGGTAAATAAAAATAATATATGTGTGGCTGATTATACAATTTTTTTAATATTAAACCCCTACAAATTAATTAGGGGATTTTTGCTTTGCCAGGATCTCTATAGTAATAATTCTTAAAAATTATTTACCTAGTTATTTAAAGAACAGGTTCTCTTATCATATGTTAACATTTCACAACTCTAACTCTTTTATTGAAGAAAGTTATTCAGAATACCTTTATACTTATGACAGGTTTAATCCTGTAATTTCATAATTTCTCCCCCACATAAGTCTCATTATCAGACATACTTTTATAAAATATCATCTTAACATGAAATAAATAACATCTTAGATGAAAAAAAATTAAACAAAGTGCTTTACTACATTACTAAAAAAATTAAGTATCATTGTACTGTGCCTCGATGTGTTACTCTAATTCAGGTACCAATGAAAAACAATACTTTAGTTAAATGTTAAGACTTGGTGAACCAGTACTTAATAAATGCTCTTTCCACATGACAGGATATTCAATATAATTTAGGAGTCTAAGAATATCTGAAATTGAATTCCAGCTTCGTCAGAAATTTATTTTGAAGGCTTGGTACTCTTTATAAAATAAGAATTACAGTATTTCCCCCTTTCTCAAAGCTATTATTAGTAACAATTAGCACATCTACAATCCACTGAAGAAATTCTGCATTATCCTAAAGTAATTGCACCTGAAATACCTGACCAATAGCTGGTCCCCTCATTGATAAGAATCATAAATCATAGAATAGTAGAGGTTGGAAAAAAAAATTCAGGTTGTCAAGTCCAACCATTAAATTAACACACCAAGTCACCCCAAGTCCACCACTAAACCATGTCCCTGAGCACCACATCTACACGTCTTTTAAATGCCTCTAGGGATGGCGACTCCAACACTGCCCTGTGCAGCCCATTCCAACGCTTGACTTTCAGTGGAGAAATTTTTCATAATATCCAATCTAAACCTCCCCTGGTGCAACTTGAGGCCATTTCCTCTTGTCCTATCGCTTGTTACTTGGGGGAATAGACCAACACCCACCCCGCCACAACCTCCTTTCAGGTACTTGTAGAGAGTCATAAAGTCTCCCCAGTTCTCTCAGCCACTCATCCGACTTTTGCTCTAGATCCTTTATCAGCTTTGTTGTCCTTCTCTGGACACAGGCCAGTACCTCAGTGTCTTTCGTGTAGTGAGGGGCCCAGAACTGAACACAGTATTCAAGATATAGCTGCACCAGTGCCTGGTATAGGGGGACAATCACTCCCCTAGTCCTGCTGGCCACGGTATTTCTGATACAACCCAGGATGCTGTTGGCCTTCATGGCTACCTGGGCACACTGCTGGCTCATGTTCAGCTGCCTGTCCTTCAGTTGACAAACACCCCCAGGTCCTTTTCCACTAGGAAGCTTTCCAGCCACTCTCCCAAGCCTGTAGCGTTGCATGGAGTTGCTGTGACCCAAGTGCAGGACACAACCTTCTTGAACCTCTTACAGTTCGCCTTGGTCCATTGACCCAGCCTGTCCAGATCCCCCTGCAGAGCCTTCCTACCCTCAAGCAGAGCAACACTCCCACCCAACTTGGTGTCATCTACAAACTGACTGATGGCGTACTCGATCCCCTCATCCAGATCACTGTTAAAGAACTTAACAGAAGGGATAGAATGTTGCAAAACTAATTAAAAATAGGTCATATAGTCTGTCTTCTGAAGGATAGATATAAGAGGGAATTCACAATGAAGACCTGCAAATCCTGAAGCAACTTTATTTTCTGCTCAAAATCTTGCAATTAACAATACTGAGATGAAATTAGGAAAGAAAGATAAAAATTAATTATAGGATGCTCAAACCAAATAGATTCTTTATGTTCCTATGGCGAATAATGGAAAGTTACAATAAAAATCGTAATAATGCATTTCCATTAAATATACTGTGGGAAGTATTCTAATGCATTCTGATTTTGCTACACTTTTGGGGTTTTCTGATTATATACAGTATTTCCCCACTTCTTAAACCTATTACTAGTAACAATTAGCACATCTGGGGTTTTTGCTGATTAAATAAATTTCTACATTTATCACATCTACTTCTGTTCTGACCTGAGTTTTAAATTTGAAACTTGAAGTAATGATAACATGAAATACCCTCTAAGAGGCAAGTTTATTTAAAAATAACAGCTAAATAGTACTTGGCCTTTTCCAAAAATCTTTTCTAAATATTGAAAAAAAAAACCAAACCAACAAAACAAATGTCAAAAACCAAAAAACCAATTTATCTTAAGGGGCATTCATTTCTTCTACAAATTATTGTATTTATTCAGAATGGAATTGGATCTACATAAAATGACAGACTACAAGTCATACCTAATTATGGTTTGTTCTGCTTATTTTCAAATGACTGGGAAATAAGCATAATTACTGGATTATACCGTTGTCTTCAAAATACTATAAATTAAGCAATAAGATCATGAATTTGCCTTCTTGATACTGTTGTTATTATTATTAAGACCAATTAACATCACGATTTTAGTATTTGAGAAATATGGATGCTGAATTTAGTCAATGGTTGTTAAGTCTCTTCCTCTCCCCCCTCCTTTTTTCCCCCCTCCTCTTTTCCCCCCTCCCTCGACTCACACATTCTGAAAGAATGTTACTGGATGATCAAAACCTTAATATTCAGCGCAGTCTGATTTGTAATCATATGTGGGTTTGATAATATTCTACGCAGATTTTCTCTGTAGTAATTTTCTTCCCTATACATGTTTCAAATTATCTATAATAGTTAACAAGCACTTAAATGTCAAGATACTATACTATACTACGGTACATAGTATACTATAGTATACTGTAGTACATCTTTCTTCATACTAAGCTTGCTAGGAGATTGCAAAAGTTTGTAAGTAAGTAAGTTGCCCATTAACTTATTTTCAATTATGTTCTTGTACATTTTTAATTTGAGAATGCACTTTTAAAGGGAGCACAATAGACCCTAAAAATTTACATTTGTAGACATGAATGTACATACTATGTCTTTTAAAATTTCTGATTTTAGTTTATTTTTTTCTTTTCTGATGGCTAGCCCATCTCTTTCTGACTTCAGAACAGTAAACATATAACCACGTAGTTTAACTATGACTTTCAGTATTCGTAGAAGCTCAGTAAGATTAGGCTTTGTTCAGATTTTCCTGATTCTAATCACTGTTTACTCTCATCAAAACTACATTAATTATATTCTGTACTGTAGACAAATTGTAAAAGAAAAAGACTTACACTTGAAGCACTGTTTTAGGATCACCCACTTCTCCTCCATCACCGATTGTCAGCGTGTCATAGCCAATCTCTAGATCAAATTCTTCAAAATTTATCTGAATAACCTAGGAAATAAAATAAGTAATTATATTTTAGAAATAAAGGAACATATCTGAGAGTTTAGTCTGTAAATAAGCTTTTCAGCAGTGTAAATAAATGAGATTTTCCAATTAACAATTATATGTAACTTTAGTACATTTTACAATAAATTATCGTAATTAACCCAACAGGTTTGGCCCATGAAATATGAATTATAATAATTTTAAGGTATCATCACTCTGTTGACCTCTTCTAAACACTGTCATTTCACTTATTAATGTAGTTGTTACATGTTTAATACAGTTCTGTATAATTGCATTACATTTTGATTAAGATATACTCAAAGGGCAACATAACTAATTGCACTTCGTGCAATACAACTGTCTCCAAATAACAACTGAATAATGTATTTCACTGAGTAAATGCAGTGGAGGTGAAGAATAAAATTTACTTCTGACATCTATAATCTGGCTCAGACAGGATAGAGCTGGATCAAAGGTAAAAGTAATTTCTTATTTCATGAACCTGAGTAGAATGCAATTATTAGAAGCATAGGTATTTTTTAATATCCTGTAATTTAAACCACAGTGTGCATATTTAATGATGAAGTATAAAAATTTCAATTCCATTTTAAGAATAGAATGAATTTTTCACTTAGAGCAAAATGCAAACATATTCTTAGAAAAGCAAATAACGCATATTTTCTCCACCCATGTATTAATCATGCTAACTCTGTCTTTATGAAAAGAATAGAAATTCCTCAAGTTTTCATACAGGTTAGAATACTTATGCATAGAAATTTTTATACCTATGTCTGTAATAAATGGTTTTTAATTATTGTTATAATTGAGAACTGAGAGTGTTTGTGTTTAAAGCTGTGGATGCCATCCTGATGGATCAATATCATGTCCTTGAAAGCTCATATTACTTCATTACACTGGAGTTCTGCTAACTGTTTGAAGAAGGACATGTTTCTATGAATAAAAAAAGTCAGTAAAGGTAAGTTGGAGAAACTTTATACATTTACTGCATTTATGCCCCACCCCACAATCTCATTTAAAATAAACGACAACAACAAAAAACTGCAGAGGGACCACAAAATATTTTCAAACGGTCAGGTAAACTTTCAGGGAAAAATACTATAAACAAAAAAATGATGATTTGCCTGAGCTACCAGATTCTTGATAAGAGGATGGTACTATCAAAAGTAGGTTCTGGAAAGCAGGCACAAGGACATTTCAGAGACACAGAATTCCAGTTGAGACAATTTGCCACAATAGTCATGATCTATCATTTCACACGTAAGTCAACTAATGATATTGTATCTGTAGGGTTTCAGAACTGAGAAGAATACTTAAAATCAAGCAATGTAATAATTACTATTCTCTTCTTTTTAAGAAATAGCCATGCAGTAGTCCCTGAAATTTTGTACCTTTATAGTAGCTTCTGTGATGTAACCAGCAGGTAGCAGACTACAGTAGTTAGCCTGATACAGACTAATTATGTTTTGAGTTTTGTTTCAGAGGATGTTATTAAACATGTACCTAGACACTACTGTCAGGAAAAAGGAATCTTTTCTTTCCTCTTCCCCTATATACACACATATATATGAACAACAAATTTTATTTAAAGTAAAATATGCCTAGTTATGCACTCCTTATTCACTGCAGTAAATATGAAAGTAGCTAAAAGGAAGGCAGTAGTCTCTTTCTACATCCTGGTCTGCTTTTGCTGTTTATAAACCCAGAAGCAATAAACAATTTATAACTGCTGAATTAAATTTATAAACCAAGAAACATATCAATTAAAAAAAAGAAAAAAGTTGGTAATACTAATGATTATTATCCAATCTACCAAAAAAAAAAAAAAAAAAAAAAGTTCTATTTGCAAAATGACTTTCTGAAAATTATGATAGTGTACTTCGGTCTCTAATAATTTTGCAAGGACGTTTCCAAAAGAAGAAATGGCAGCACAGATGTAATTTTTAACAAATTTCAGTAGATGTGCCTCCTTTCTATGCCTTGGTACAGAACTGACTCATTACCCATCTCAGAAGTAACACAGGAGAAGACTTTATTGCACAATTAATGGCTAATTTGAGAACTTCCTACAACTCTTCAGAGAGAGAACATGCTTAGGAGGATGTGTTCCAGACAGCAATCTTTCCCGAAAATTGTTCAATATGACGTGTGTCTGGTTACTGATGGAACTAGCTCCCCAAAGATTTTTCAAGGAAAGTAGTGTTTCAGGTTATATATTCAACTTTTTAAAACTTCAAAACATACAAAGCAGAATACTATGTAACAGAAGAAAGTATATGTGCTTCAGAACTGCTTCTAAACAGGAAGTGTAGTAAGGAACAAATTTGAATTAAAACATCCTGCCAAGAATGCAACATTATTACATACTATTTTGTTGCACATTGCATATAATTCAATAATTCAAAATATCCAAGAACTGCTGTGTAGCATAACAATAGTTTAACTGGCTCTTTGGTATTCGCTTATTACATGAATAAAACCCACAGCTCAAAATGCAACAGCCCAAATATTAAGCACTTCTGTCTTTTCAAATTTAATTTAATCTTTGAGTATCAGAGGGGATGAGAAAATAGGAAGAGGGGGAACTAAAAAAGAGAGAAAATTTGGAGATCTTTAGAACATTACAAAAAAAAAGCAGGTGACACACAAAGCTGTAAGACAATTCCAGGAAACAAATACTCACTAGCTGAACTGGAAAGTTCCTTCTGTATTGCCGAGTCCATTTGCTGGCAATAGAATTCGTCATACTTAACTGTAGACATCCCCAGTGCAAGCATCTATATTTGATGTAGGCTTCATAACCAGTGAAAAAACGTCTCATGTCTAGAGTGTAATCTATTTCATTAAAAGGTAGATAACACCCATTAAATCAACCACAGCTTAGAAGTACCCATTTCTCTTCCTTGACTATAAAGCGAGACTAGGCATTTATATATGGGTATCTACACTGTGGATATCTAAAATTGAATTCATTCAAATATATTTAAGTAGTACCATCTGAGATGCTGTAAAGCAGCCAAAAGATTCACACAAACCTGGCAGATAAAGGATCTTCAGGAGAACTGTGCTCTTTTGGGAAGGCAGCTGAAGACCAGATGGGGTTATCCCAGAGTATTACATGCCAAAGGTAATCTCAATCCTACAGATAGCAGATGAATTCTGTTTTACAGAGTCATTGGTAAACACATCATGCAGCTCTTTAAAGGAGGGGGTTGTTTTGTTTTAGTTTGTTTTTTTAAACTACAATACTAGTGTTAAGTGTCACTTAATTTTCCATAGAAGTTAATCCTGCAGTTATTTACAAAGGTAATTTAGAATTACTTACTTTGGGGCCACAATAATTGAAAACAAATGTATAGTCCTTCCCTATCCTGAGAACTATCCTGAGAAATACTATCGGAAAGTCTTAAAATGAAAGGATAGCACATTAAAGTAACAGCATGAACAGATTTTATTTTTCATGTTATAGTTTTGTGTTTGCGTATAAGTATGTTGTGTTTGCATATAAGTATTGTGTTGGCTTGCATTCCCAAGAAGAGTTTCTGAGATTGGTTAATCAGAGGAATAGTCTCAACAGTTTATCAACCTATGCAGCCCCAATAAAAAAAAAGCATTTAAAAAAAAAAGTTATCTTGTAAATAAGGCCTCTAAAGGAAACAAAAAAAAAAAATAATTACACAATTTAATCGAACTATCAATACAGTATTCCTTAAGCAAACACATTGGCTCTTACTTACATCAGTGTGTTTATTATGGTCTCAACAATGCAAATTATTACATAACTTTTACCTTGTGAAAGAGTATTGTGTTGTGGGTTTGGGTTTGGGTTTTATTTTTTTTTGCCTCTAAGCAATTTCAGATTGTATTCTGCTGCATTTTCACACATCAAATATCTTAACCTTTGCAAATGTCTCGTTATACGTCTAAAAATTACTAGTGGTTCTGCATAAAATTAAGTTTCACTCATTTTTATTAAGCTACTAGTAAAAAAAGATTTTTTTTTTTTTTATCTAGGCACTGAAGGAAATGACTAGTTATTTACTAACTTTAACATGGTGTGGGAGCAGCATTTGCACATAGAAGATAGCAAGAGATAGAAAGTTTGGACTTCAAAATTCTGGCCACCTCTCTAGTGCCAGAACATCTATTATTGATCTACAAAGAAATCTATTTCTGCAAACATTATCTTGTGAAAAAACACGGTATGAATAATCCAAACATACCAGCAAAGGCAAGAAATCCACTTCACTGATATCTACTGATATCACAAGATATCTACTTTAATCAGTTTTCACTGTTAACTCCAGAAAAAAACCACCTGTAGACTGCTTATAATGCCATGCCCATCCTTTGCTCATCAATCAAAAGGAATTCTCTGGTTGCCTTCTTCACTGGTAGAAGTTAACTAAGCAAGGAGAAGAAAATACATCCTGTTCATACACCCTCAGGATGGCTAATTGCTTTTTTTGCTGAGGATGTCTGACTACTTCCCAGTTAGTAAATGACATGCATTTGTATCTGATGGTATAAGCTAATGAAATGCTACTGTCTGATTGATAGGCTTTAACTCCATAATTTTGCATAGAATCACACGTCCTTCCATCAAAATAACTGTGTTATTATGTATTCGATTATAGAGGAGTAGTTTCGGTAGGAAAACCTATTGAATCCATAATTTATAATAAGAACTGAAGTATAATTTTATTTAAATTATTTATACTGAGGTGTAATTTTATTTAATACTACCATGGAGCAGTTAATCCTGGAATTCATTTCCAGGAACACTAAGGACAAGAAAATCATCAGGAGTAGTCACCATGGTTTTGCCAAGGGGAAGTTATGCTTGACCAACTTTGAAAATCTTTTATGATGAAATGACTAGCATGGTAGACATGGGGTAGACAGGGGTAGATATTGTCTACCCGGGCTTCATGTAGGCCTTTGACATTGTCTCCTGTAAGTTATTCATAGACTGTTGATATATGGGCTGGGTGAACAGGCAGTGAGGTGTAATGAAAACTGGATTAAAGTGTGGGCTCAGAGGGTAGTGATCAGCAGAACAAAGCCTAGTTGGATGCCAGTAACTGGCAGTGTATTCCAAGTGTCAATACTGGGACAAGTTCTGTTTAGTATCTTCACTGGTCATCTGGATGATGGGGCAGAGCGTACCCTCAGCAAGTCTGCCACAACACCAAACCAGGAGCAGTGGCTAATATGCCAGAGGTTCATGCTGCCATCCGGAGGGACAGGCTGAAGAAATGGATCAACAGGGAACCTCGTGAAGTTCAACAAGGGGAAGTGCAAAATCCAGCCCCTAGGGAAGGAGAAACCACACACCAGTGTATGTTGCTGGAAAGCAGCTTTGCAGATGTGTACCTGGTGGATGCCAGGTTGAATATGAGCCAGCAATGTGCCCTTGCTGTAAAGAAGACAAATAGTATCCTTAGCTGAATTAGAAAAACTACGTTACCCTCTGCTCAGCCATGGTGAGACACATCTGGATGTGGTATCCAGTACTCCCCAGTACAAAAGAGACTTGCACATAGTCAAGAAAGTCCAATGAAGGGCCTCAAATATTATTAAGGGATTCAAGTATCTGGCTTACGAGGAAAGAGTGACAGAGCTAGCGCTATTCAGCCTAGAGAAGAGTCAAGGGGATCTTATTGAAGTATATAAATATCTGAATGGAATATGCCAAGAGGAAGGAGGCAGCCTCTTTTCACTACCAGGGACAGGACCTGAGGCAATGGGCACAAACTGAAACACAGTTGAGCTCCCTCTGAACATCAGGAAAAATGTTTTTACTGCCAAGGGTGACCAGACACTGGCACAGATTGCGCAGATTGTGGAGTCTCCCTCCTTGAAGATGTTAAAAAGCCATCTGGACATGGTCCCATTGGCAATCTGTACGTGGGCCTTCTTGAGCAGGGGAGGCTGGACCAGAGGCCACTTCCAACCTCAACCATTCTGTGATTCTGCGAAAATTGAATCAACTAAAAATTATGCATCTGTTCAAAAATGATCACTTCCTACTTCCACAGCTAGTGCTTTTCTACAGATAAAGGTATTTGGAGAGAAATTAATCTTGCCTATTTTGGACATTCCTCTTAAATAATTAATCAGTACATTGGGATTTGTACATCTAGTGAAAACAGTATCTCTTCATTAACTGGAGAGAGTTTAAAATAAAAAGTCTAACAACTACAGCAATTAGCCTTCTGTTGACTGAAGTCAGATGACGCCAAGTTAGATTATAAAGTTTCTCTCTTCCATAAAATTGCCCCTCCCATTTCTTCTTTACTGCAGTTGTGAGAAAGATGGGTATGACTGTATTGAGAATAACATGCTAATTATTTCCTATTACATCTAGCTGAACACAATTCCCTGCCCAAAAAGCAGCTGATACAGTAGCATGAGGAATGAATGAAAGGAATAGTAGATTTTAGAGAAAGGTGAGAGAAGATGCAATTGATTACAATTTATGGGCTATAGAAACACAAATCTATGTGATTAAAAATATATGTATATCCATATTAGGAAGTTGGACATCTAATCTAAGATTGCATTTGTTTTCTTAGGCTGCCAAAACTCCTCCTGTCTAATCTAGTCTTTTGAATATGTTTCATGTATCTTAGCAAAACATTCTCCAATGTTACTTTGAAAAAATTATGGATGAATGTCACTTCCAGATTAGTAGAAGTTTGACCAGCAATAAGCTACAAATGTTCTAGTCTTTTTCTTTCTCCTAATAGAGGAATTTGTACTTTCTATTAATAGGAAGACTTTTTCAAGAAGAGTTGTTATACTTGGAATTCATTTCCTCACTGATTTTTAGTGGTATATAAGCACCTTAATGCCTACATCTCTTTGATAACATAGATCTTAAGGTTGAAAGGTTTTATAGCAATTTAGTTAAGCTTCTGATGTTATTAGGGAGGTGAAATGCATTTCATTGATAACATCATCCCAGTAAATAAAAAGAGCTGAGACTAAAAGACCATACAGCAGATTTAGTAGCAAAAGTATATTAGAGTAAGATTCAGATCTTTTTCTAAAGAAAACATAAGTAATCTTAAACCACTGCATTTAAATTAACTTTAAATACAAATGTTCCATGAGTTACCCTTTCTACGCTTTGAAAGCTATTCTTGTAGTAAAACCCATCAATTCATTTTACTACTTTCCAAGAAGACGTGTCAGGAAAACCCTGAAACTTTTGGTGTCCTTTCACTCTAAAGAATTTTTTTTTTTTTTTTTCCCCACAGATAGGGGGACAATAATGCTCAACATTGTCTGAAAAGTATGACTTGCCAAGACCATTATAAACAAGTAGTACTAGGTATAAGCAGGGGAAAAAAAATCAACCAATCTATAAAACAACAATGAAAACAATCATGATCATCCTTCCCTCAGAAAACTACGCTCACTGTCAGAGATTCACTAAGTTCACTGTTTTGTTTGAAAAAACAAAATCATTGTTCTTAAACAGCGAAGATGACTGCAATCATAGCAAGGGGTGAGGACTTTTAATTAACTTGCCCCACTTGCCCCTGCTTCTGTTCTTCCATTCAGTAGTTAGCCAAAAGGATAACCTTACATAGTATAGATGTCTGCCCTTTTTCACCCCACTGAGGGTAAGCAGTCTGCCTCCAAAAAACCCCCGAGATGTCACGAAGTGATGTCAGCCTAACTTGGCCGAGCAGCTACGCATGCTGGAAGGGACAGAAACACAGGAATGATAACTTTGATTTAAATATCAATAGATGTTCCTGCACCTTCCATTTGTATTGTGACATGTGCACTGGTTTATGTGGCAAGGTTTTGTTAGCAGGGAGGGACTGCAGGGGTGGCTTCTATGAGAAGAGATCAGGAGCTACGCCGCATGTCAGACAGAACCAGTTCCACCCTGGCTCCAAGACTGATCCACCACAGGCCAAAGCTGAGCAAATCAGCAACCTCATGTTGGAAAAGTGCCTTGAACGACTATTTCCTGTGGAAGGGATCCAATGCTGAGCAGGGAAAGAGCCTGAGGAAGAAGCAGCAGATACAGTGTCACAACCTGCACCACAACCCCATTCCCTGTCCCCCTGTGCCACCTGGGGAAGAGGAGGAGCAGAAGAACCAGGAACAATGAAGCTTAGCCTGGGAAGAAGGGCAAGAGGAGGAAAGTGGTTTTAATTTCGTTCTCTGTGCCAGAGCAGGTGTGTGTGCCCTGAAGGAACTGTGACTCCATAAAGAGCTCAAACTGGAGCAGGCTTCTGGCAGGACCTGTGACACTGTGGTCCATGCTGGAGCAGTCCACTTCTGAAGGACGGCACCCTGTGGGGAGGACCCATGCTGGAGCAGTTCATGAAGAACTGCAGCCTGTGGGAGGGACGTGACACTGGAGCAGGGGAAGAGTGTGAGAAAGGAAGGAGCAGCAGAGACAATATGTAATGGACTGACCTCAACCCCCATTCCCCATTCTCCCTGTGCTGCTTGAGAAGAGGAGGTAGGGAAGTTGGAAAAGAAGTTGAGCCTGGTAAGAAGCGAGGGGCTGGGGAAGGTGTTGGTTTAGCTTTGTTCTTACTTCTCATTATCCTACTATTTATCCTGCAAATTATTCTAATTTGATTTGCAATAAATTAATTTCCCCAAGTCTGTTTTGCAAATGATGGTACTGATTGAGTGATCTCCCTGTCCTTATCTTGATCCATGAGATTTTTCATCATATTTTCTACCTATGCTCCTATTGCAGATGGGAGTGATAAAGCAGCCTAGGGGGCACATGGCAGCCAGCCAAGTTAACCCACCACAGAATGGTGCCATGAGCCTTAAAGGAGACACTTCTTAGAAAACAAACAGCAGCTCTATTTCCCAGTCAGAGATCAGAAAAAGGTACACGTTGAGCAGAACAATTTGTTATAAAGATCACTCACAAGAGCAACCAAGTGAACTCAACTGTGCAGGAAAATGACAAGTCTCTCTGCCAAAAATTCACCAACAAAAAAGACTGAATGTGCCAACTGCTCATAGTAAAAGCACTGAAAATTTCCCTATCAAAGTCTCCGGGTCATATGCATATGTCTTTTTTAAAGTTCCAGCTTGGGGTGTGCATATACATCATAAGTACAAATAAGAAAACATGTTTGCATTCAAAGAGTATGGGCAACATAACTTAGACCAATTTTAGGAACTTATGGAAAGTAAAACAGAACTAAAACTCAGATTCAGCCTTTAATTCAATATAAAGTTTTAATCAAAGGTGGAGTTAATATCTGAAATTCGAGTATGGCTAGAATCTAAAACTGCTGATGGCTGAAAGTAATTACTTCTGTTGCACTTATTGCAATAGGTAGAATCTCTCATCCATTCCCTATAGGTAGGTAGCATTTTCAGAGTGAAAAACATCAGTCACAGAAATGTCAGGAAAATATTTAGTGAGATAAAATTTACAGTGATTAAGAAAATGGACCTGTCCTCCTTTCATAATGAAAGTGGAGTTATAGTAAAATAGCCGTATGGGAGGACAAGTACTTTTTCCTCTGTAATTGCATTACTTTCTTTTTCTCCACATGTCTATTATACTATTTTTTCCCAACATTTAACCCAAAACACATGCACTTACCACCTGACTCCAAATTCTCTCATTCAACAATGATTCTATCCCCTCATAGCCAAACCTGCTAACTTCCTGCCTTAAAAAAAGCTGTTCTGAACAGAACTGAAATATTTTTACACTTTCTAGTTTCATATAGAAGTACGTTATCTCCCATCGATAAACACAGTACTAGCTTTTTTAATCTGCATGGATGAAAAACAGGGTTGTGGTTAAAATGTATAGTTAAGAATGAGCCTATGTATGCTCATATTGTCTTGTCATTTATCCGACTGTAACACCTACAGTACATCTTCATGACAGGCTTTGGAAAAGCCAAGTTTGAGACATTTGCTTGTAAAAAGAGCTCCAGTGTAGTTTGTTCCAACAGGCCTGACCAAAACAGACTTCATGAAATGAATGTTTGAGTTCATGCGTAATCACCCAATCTGCTTGAGATTTATACTGTTAACAATAATAAATATGGATGGCAACTGAGTTTAGGCTTGACAGCAAGCTTAGGAAATATTCCACTGACAGTTTTGACATGGTTACCAAAATAACACAGCTGTGCTAAATTAAGTGTAAACACTCAGCTTTTTGCTGAATTTGTTTTGCTTATTTTTGGCTTGTCCCAAAAAGCACAAAAACACAGAAATGAAAAGATTACATTTTTGCAGGAGAAAAACAGGAATATCATGATACAAGGAAGGAGGAAGAAAAGAATGGAAGGTACATCAAAAAAAAAAATCAAGAATCTCTTAATACAGAGTGATTAAATGAGAACCATATTTATTATAAATTCAGTAGCAGTTGCAAGTTATTCCATTAGTAAACTTCTTCAGACTTGCAGAAAATATGTGAGGCAGATATTTTATATTTTGAACTGTTTCAACAGTTTATCAGAAAGTAAAGGACTACAGCAGTTGGGAACAGATGTCATGAATTTTCAGTAGGCTCTGCCACTACAACAGAATTCAGATTATAGCTTTCCTACCAGATATTTGACATCCACAAAAAAAAAAAAAAAAACCACCCTAGCAAAAATTATTAAAAACCAAAAAAACAAACCAAACCTAAACCCCAAATCCAACTATCTTCCAATTCTCAGGCATAAATCATTAGTGGTTTCCAAATTACTTCAAAATACAATATATAAAAAAGATAAGAATGTGAAGACTGGTAAACTTTTTAAACCTATATTCCAAAGACTATATCCTAAAGAATAGATTTATGCAGGTAGTAAGAATACTTTTACGCTTGATATAAACTGAATATAAAATTTAAATATTATGGTAACAAACAAAAAAAATAACATCTAATCATGAAAATTTTTTTTTTTTTTTTTAAATTCCTGCCATGTAAAATTAACAGAACCAGGACCTAGTTTTCTGATCAATCTAGATTTAACAGTGAGTTATATATTTAATTCCTCCTTACAATTTTGGAAAGCAGCTTGATTCTTTTTTTAAAGGAATCCTTTTGCTTATTTTTCTCTTTCTTAATGCATGGTGGTGAACAATATGTAGTGTGAATATGGCTGAGATCTGTCAGAAAGGCTGTCATTTTACCACTGACGTTTTCCACAGTGTTTCTGTCACTCTGGATTAGAAAAAAATCAGCAAATATAATTCATAAGACTTGAACTTTGGTTAACTTCAGCCTTAATTCAGACTTCACTGATATTTCAGCCTGTGGTTAAATTTAAACTTGTAATTTTGTAACCCGTCCTTTGAAGGGCAAAATCAAGTCACAACTGCAGTTTTCTTATCCCACATGCTATTTAAACAAACAACATGATCTAGGCTTTAATGTAGAACAGCAAATAACATTTTTGCCATTAGTGATAAAAATCCCACAGGATTTGTACTGATCTGACAATGAGCATCTCAGAATTATTTGGCTTTCTCTTGGCCTAAACCAGTTTTAGCATGCTTGTGCTATGATAACAATTACTAGCAATTACTGCCTAAGAGGTCTGGTTCAGCTCTGTGAATATCATACATGGCAAAAAAACCCCTAACAAACCAGGGCACTCGCTGTCTAACAAACAACAGCCTTTTATGTTAAGTGAAGCTGAAGATATTGTGCAATTTTCAAACTTCACCTAGTAACAAACGAAAAGGAAGCAAGATACTGCCTTCATGTGGTGCTGGAAACAGTCTTCTTACTTCATTAGCAAAAAGGCCAATTTGATCCAGCTGAGGTTTTAGGTAGCTAAGAATGAAAGAATTAAATTGACCATTGGAAAAAATATCTAGACCATTTCAAGCATCATAATGTAAGAGCACCTATAATGGAGAATTGATATATCATTTTAATCCACCTGTCAAAGAGGTAATTTGCAGATATATAATCTACGAATCTACATATGTCTTTCATTTCTTGAATGTTCTTTCAGGCAGACCCCTAGAACTATAGTTTTGTTCTTTTTGATCAACAAAGCTTTAACTGATTCCATGGTAGCCATGGATAAAACAGTGGCAAAAATCACTTGCTTGACATACATAAAAAATGGGTGCAAACAATGTTAAGACAACCCAGAAGTGGGAAAATTCTTAATGAACTTCCTCCATCATATACTGTTGGAGAAGCCCACAAGTGCAGGTACTAATCCTCACGCAGAATTTCAACCACCCCAATATGTCCTAGGAGGGACTGCATCATCTTTCAAGGACTCATGACACATAATCTTTAAATTGATTATCTATAAATTGTGTAAATTGGATTAGCTGTCCTCAGAACAAGGATAAATCCAACAAACAGCCCTCTCTCTGCCCCTAAACACATTACTATCTTCATTATGAATATCTTAATCACTTGATTAAATATCCCTTTTTCTTCTTTCAAAATGGAACATAAGGATGGCCTCCACACAGGACTCTCTAAAATTAGAGGGAAAAATGCAGCAATGCAGCTAAACGCCTTCTGAAATGTAATCGGACTTACTTACTGAGTCCTCTAATAATCTCAGATATAAAGCAGTAGGCCTTCTAGGCCTCTCTGATCAATTAATGGAGTGTGATGCAGATGGCAATATAAGACAAAAATTAGGAGCTAGGAATATACGCCTGTACCAGCAAACACAGATGTTGACAGTTCTTTATAAAACCTTTCTGAGCTGTACAGCTAATTTTTGTTTTATTACATCTAAACAAGTCCATTACACTCCATTCAGATAAAATGATACACCTGCAAATAGAATATAGCCATTGCTGCCAGGTGCCTACCTCTTGAATTTAAAGACAAGTGGTGTCATAACTCAGCTTTACTGCTCTACTTTGACTCATCTGGCATTATCAGAACTCCCAGTACTTCTGGTTTAGAGTGTAGGTATAAAGAACATGGGATTTTAATACAGTGGTTCAGACGACAAAATAATTACACAACTTTGGAACAGTCCTTCATGAAAGTGAATTCATGAACTTCAGTGATTTCTCACATAGTCTAAGGCCAAATATGATATACATAGTCTTATATACAAAACAGCTGTCCTGATTATAACGCAATATTAGTGGACTCATGACACTGCTTTATAACACTGGGTAGATGCTTCCGGGTATTATCTTTAAAAGTCACATAAAAACCTGATAGCATCTATTTGGCATACAAAAAGCAAAACACTCTTAGGGGAAATAACAGGTTTTAACATCTGTCCATACCCATCTAATATCAGCCATTTATTAGAAATGTCTGAAATGCACCAAGTACAGCAGCCGGACTGTAAAGATAAATTATATTAGTGAAAAATGTCATGGTCTACATGTACTTTTGGTGTTTCTTTTTAAAGCAAAGCCAGGAAAACTTACTTTATTAGTATTGATAGCCGTGATGACCCACACACATTGAGCATTGCTGTCATACTGGAATGGAAAATTGGGTGATGTGAAAGTACCTCCAGGTCCCTGAAGATTGGAACCGCAAGTCTTGACTGAAAAAAGAAAGTTCACCTCTTAATTCACATATAAAATACATGTAGCAGTTTCACAAACCAAGCTCTAAATTATATTAATCAAGGTGTGAAGGATTAAAATACCATTGAGCAAAACCAGAACCACTTCATACACCTCATACAAGACCACAGAATATTCATGTTTAGCTTTTCTGACATAGTAAAATAGACTTTCTCTTGTGTCCAAGTTTGTAATCCTAAAACAAAACAAAACAATTTGCATATATGAAAATTACCATACAGTTGTATTGCACTTTCACAAAGCATGTTTATTTGATCAATACTGAACACAGGAAGATCTGTCTGCTGCTGGATGAAGACTTGTTCCTTCCCTGCCATTAGCACCTAGAAAGAGTGTCACTATTTCCACCCAATCTGCACCACTTTCACCCCTCAGAGAAGCAATAGTCCAGTGAAGTCTGTCCAAAGCCACCGCAGAAGCCTGAAAACAAGGAAGGAGGAGAGATGAGAGAAAGGCTCCTCATTTACAAGCAATAGCTAAAGCCACTGAAGTCATGAGTGAGACTAACACTGAGCACAAATTTTTATCTATGTTTTTAATAAGTAACTGTATGACTCTTGCAGCCTATATGTGTGTGGGAAGAAAGTCAGGAGGGGAAAAACAGTGCTCTAGACACAATCTGCTGCTCTATTTGAACATGAGTCTATCCTTTGAGGCAGAGATGGCATGTAAAGCACATGCTCTTGTGTGCATGCTGTGGTAGAGTTATGAGTTGTGTTCTGCACAATCAAAAAAATTCTCATGTGATTTCTTTACCCAGTAACTTATATTTGCCTCTGAACCTCAATACTGTATTTTCTCCTTCAATATCCCCATTTTTGCCTTCTTCCCCTTACCTGTGGTCTTTATCTCAATACATATGTCTCTCAATGTCTCTTTTCTCTGTGATGCCTCTGACTTTGTGTGAATCACATAAAAATTTGTTCTCAGTCACTGCAACCTTTAAAGTGCTGCAGGGTGCAGAGTGTATAGTATTTTTGTTTAGCTTTTACTGAGCATAAGAAAAATCTCTCAGAGATATAACAAGTGGTCTGCATAAACTTTTTGCTTTCTTTATTGAAAATTATAAATAATTCCTGTCTCTTTTAAGACATTCTTTAATAACCCTTCTGAATTCAAGTAGTTGCTCACAAGACATTTCATCTAACTGTGCACTGCCTCTAATGGCTTTGTGTTGATTTTTACAACACTACAAAGATTAAGTAAAGGAAAAAAATTAACTGTTTCCACTGGATTTTGGAAGTAGTTCCTCAGACAATGGATTTACACATCACATAAGTCTATTTAACATCAGAAGAGTTTACAGATAAGCTGAAAGTTGCAAAATTGTAAAATATATATATATAAAATGATCAATTAATATCAATAATGCCTTTTCCTGGACCTTAGCATTGGTTAGCTGCCACCTGCATTGATGACTGGCTATCCGTTTCCGTTTCCAAAATATAACGAAGGACAGAAGTTCCACCTGCATTTTCATCACAGTTCTTATACGTGACATATAAAAAAAAAAAAAAAAAAAAAAAGGATATATGTGTATATATGTATGCATAGATGTAGAGAATGAATTTGTATATTAATTGCAGAAAAGTGCAAATTTAGCCTACCACTTTTTCCATTTTTCCTTTAGCATTCGACTAAAGAAAGAAAAGTGATTTTTTTTTTTAATTATAATTTTTAACGAACCACTTTGTTTATTGCATTTTTCTGGTCACTATGATTTGCAAAATTTAGCGTTTAAAATAATAATTATAAAATTTTTTGTAAAAGCTTCACCTTTCCCAGATTTAACTAGGTTGTGAAAACTAAAAGCTCACTATTAGCAAAGTAATGAGTATATTTTGGCCGTACTTACTTCCCAAAAGTAACAGGAGGTATGTTAGAAGTTTTGTCTTATCTATTTTGAGTTGCATAGAAAAATAAAACTTCTTTAGAAAAAGTAATCTGTTTACATCTGACAGTTGCAGCTGACAGTTGCAGCTATTCAGAAATGATTTCTGGATACTATACAAGTTTATTCAGACTGCATGTCTCAATAGATTTTTTTCATTGCTATTGCTCACACTGTATAGCAATGACACATTTCAAAATAATAAAAAGAATACAATGTAGAATTCAAAAAATTAGGTCTAGGTAGCGTACTAAGAGCATATGGAACAGTAAGCAAATTGCAGTATTGACAAAGAAAATCTCACTGAAATTTTTCAGATTAAGAAGGTCTTTCATTTTTACATCTGCTTAGGTGGAGTTGGGGAGCACCAGGAACGGCCCCTCAGGGGCTCACAAGTATTTTACACCTAAATTGTTGTTGGTAGTGCTTGATAGACAAAAAAAAAAAAAAAAAAAAAAAAAAAAAAAAAAAAACCCAAAACACTGCAAAATATCAAGTTTATATTGGTAGAATATAATAGAAAAGGAAGATTCTTTTGGTAGAATGATATTTTTTAGCGTAGCTTCTTTTAGGAGCAAATCTGAATTAATTTTGTCACTAATTCCCATAGTTCTTTTGAGATGTCTACATTTTATTCTCGTATTATTGATTGCCCAACTACGCAAAAGGGGGTTGGTCATATAAACGAGGCATATTTTAAATTGTACGTATTTTTAAAGTTACTGGCCATTTGTGGTTCCTCCAAGTTAAGAGAGAGATTGAGAAATTGGAATGCATCCAGTGGAAGACCACCAAGACTGTAGAACTTGACAGATAAAAGAATATTGAAGGGACTGGGTTTGTTTGACCTAGAAATAGAACCTTCAAGAAGGAATCTAATCACAGTTCTTTGCTATCTAACAGGCAGTTACAGAAAACATACTCTCTTCACAGGGATGCATGGAGACAGAATAAAAGATAACAGGTGCACGTTTTTTCAGGAGAAATTCCATCTGGTTATAAGAAAAAAATTCTCCCCCATATGAACTACCAAATATTGGAAAAGGATGCTGAAAGAAATGGTAGAATCTCCCCAACTGGCAATAGCGAAGACTTGGCTTGAGACAGACATGGATTACCTAATCTAGGCCCTGCTTGCAACAGATCAGATGATTTTCTGATGTTCTTTCTAGCCTAGACTTCTCTGATGCTTGATCGGTGTCTCAGTGTCAAAAGGAAAGAATAACTGAACGAGGTTCACAGAGGTTTGTCCTGGGTCATGTTCATTCAATATTTTCATTAACAGCTTGGACAGCAGAATGAAGTGCATACTTATTTAACCTGCATCTAACGAAGAGCTGGGAAGGATGGTGATTATATTAGCAAACATAATTAGAATTAAAAATGAGAAATTGAAGAAATTACATTAAAATAGGATGCAGTTCAGTAGAGACAAGTGTTGGACAAAGCACAAAAGCAGGAATAATCAATTCAAAAATACAGTATAAGCAGCAAGTAATTTGGCAGCAAGTCTTCAGAGGCTACAGTAGCTGGGAAACATAACCCGAGTAAAAAAATATCGTACTGTTATGAAAAGATAATCAAACTGGAAGATATGCACATAGTTATAGGTAGAAAAACGTGGAAACACGAGAAATAATTAATTCTCCACTGAGCACTGGGAAAGCCCCTTCCAAAATATCAAGCCCGTTTTTAGAAACTATAATTTAAGAAAGACATGGACCCTTTGGGAAAATGATTAAAAAGGCTGGAGGACTATAAAGAGAACCCATGAAGAAGGAATGACTGAACTGCTGTTGGTTAATTTAAAGAAGAGCAGGTATTCTTGAAGTATACAGTAAGCTGTTGAAAAGACAAATTAAACCACCTGATCTTTATATAGAAGTACCTTTTGAAATAAGTTAGTTTACAGCAACAAGGGTTCACATTTGAATTAGAAAAATTCTTCTACTTGCAAGGCTAATGAAGGACTGGAATGCTGGAGTAGGATCTAAGAGCACTTTCCTTGGGAAAAAAAATTATGTTAGACAAAGATCTTCTGGGAACAAATACAGCTGGAGCAAGGAAATAGTGCTGACCTGTTAGGACCACTGTAAGCTTTATTTATCTATGATGTGTGGCCTGCATATATGGGTGTGTGTATACATATATACATACATTGTTAGTCAGCAACACACTTAAGAGGTCCAGATACATGTCTGCATTTTGGAGAGAAGTGGATTTTTTTAAAAAAATGTACTATAGGTAAGTAAAGTATTTATAAAGGCAAGATCTAAAATGCATAATGTACATTCTTCTTGCACATCCATGTTATGCAAACCGATGTTTACAATATATCAAATTAAAGATACTGCATCCATTAATTCCATGTTGTTTTAAAAATCACTTCAGTCAGTGAAATGAACTCGCCAAAATAGCAATACGAAGCAAAAAAAAAAAACCTGTGTTCTAAATTTGTCAGAACCCAATTCAAATACAGACTACCATTTGTTCGTTTTTCTACTAATAATCCAAGTTACTTTGTATCCTGTCAATTAATTGGATGATCACAATTTAAATCATAAATTGTGTGTCTCCTTTAGTTTTTTCAGACACAGATTATTATTTCAAAACCACATTTTCTTTCTACAGATTTTCCAAAATACTGTACTTGTTGCAGAACTGGCTGCTGACTTGCCAGCAGACTTATAAAAGGCAGTATTCATAAACATTTCACAGGGTCTGAGAAACAAGCAAGCAGAAAACAGGAGAGGCAGGCATGAAAATAAAAAGACTAATCGACCAACTGTGAATAGATCTATCTGTTTCATTTCCTGAAACGTAAATGAGAGGAAGAGGTTTATCAACTGGCAAATAGTTTCACAAAGTAGATAATTGTCTCTGCTTAATCAAGTTGGCTTTTTAAAAATGGCATTGCCCTGTAGGGGAATACTGAATCCCGTGGCAGATAGATAAATAAGTAGGGTCTCAATCCTGAAGTGTTTAAATTTTCTCTCTTGAATGAAGTCACAGATGGGTTGACGTAAGTAGCCATGTTATTACAGCCACATGTATTAAGCATTTATTGGGATACGAAATAATTGACAACTACAGAAATTTTCATCTTTCAAATAACAGACTTCAATTGTAACTCAACGTACAATAAATGCCTGGGCAAAGATCGTCAGGTCATTTTTTGAACATTTTTTTTTTTTTTCTTTCTCAGGAAGGATGGGAAGGCATTGTTCTGCTGTCCTGTAACAATTGTATGCTACAAAATTTGCATGAGGCCAATTAAATTGGAACAAATTTTACAATCACCAGAAGAATTTTAGGCTTGCATGATGCAGTGATCTTGAAAAAGTCCAGTTAAAACACCAAATGTTTTAGAGGAAGAATCCACTTTAAAATTTCAATAAAATTTCAATAAAAGTTAATTTTCAGCTGCTGCTTATGTTAATTCATCTGCTTGACTATAACATAAAGACATACTTTCCTCATAGCTCCAAATTCTAACTTCTTTTCAATATATCTTTTCCATAAATCACAATGGGGCAAATGCCTTGATGTTCCGCCATCTTTCTTCACCAGGTCCATCTACCCGAGCAACTGCTATTTTGCTAGGGTGATGGGAGACATGAATTATAACACGCATTTTTAAAAGAAATTTAAAATCTGAAAGAAAAAAAAGGATAATTGTTGGTAAACTATAAGATATTCCAACTGCAATTAAATCTAGTCAGGATATTCAATATAACTTTACAATTCTCTCCTAGTATTTTCTGGAAGTCTAAAAGTTTAAAAATCAGCCAGACCTCCAGAGTAGCATTTTCCTGGAAACTACCTCTTAAGGTCCAAAAGATGTTGATAATCTACAATATTTGCTGATATTTTCAAAGTGATACACCAGTTTTCCTTTTTTAATTCCTCTTATATTTCTCCTGTAGATATGCTTCAGACTTATTCCAGATTCATTTTCATGAATATGATCTTATGCCAGTTCCAGCCGGTATTACATGATAACTCATAAGGAGAATTACATTTTTGGCAGGCAGTTATACTCGGCCACTCATATGCCCTATGCATCTAACAGAATTGGAAAGTTCCTGCTTAGAACTCTGCGCACTTGCAGTATATAACTAATTATTGATATTCACATGCTATTTTGGAAAAAAATACATCATTGCTGTGGGATTTTTAGCATGTGCTCAATATATACTTATGTAAGTGAATGAAAACCATTGCAAGCTGTACTGTTCAAATAGGAAATACCACATTATAAAAGCAGCACTTTAAGTCACATTTTAAAGGCTAACGTGTGAAGTATCTAATTAACACCGGTGCCCTCATTACCTGCAAAGCTACATCAGGTCCCAGGAAAATTTCTTGCATAAAAGAATATTTGTGAATGATTGTTTGCCCAAATGCTTTGTACACACATACGCAAGATCAACAAGCAAATGCAAGCATATCTTTGCAGATACTTTATTCATGTTACATATTACTTTGTAGCACTTATGATACCTATGCAAAATCGTTTCAACATGTTCATTGTGTTTTGTGCATGAAAATTTGAGAAGACATAATTATTAGTCTAAAAGAAATGTCTGTATTTCAGCTTTAGGATATCTAAAAGCCTAATTGAAACATCTATCAATCACCATTGTATTAATTCCTAATAACTTTCTTAATACTGGTCCTCTGCTTTTAAAGGTGGAATTAGTTAGTTCTATAAAGCTGACAAGTGTAAAGAAGTGAAACACTGTCCTTTTGGTTGTGAATCATATGTTCTAATTGTGAATAATGGTGGGTTTGGATATCTAATTAATACACATTCTGCAGTTTTACATTTAGATAGAAGTTTATCAGAACTGCTAACTTCCCACAGATTTACTGTTTTCCTTTTTTTTTTAGTTCAGTGTTAATGCTTACTTTATCATTAGACATGTTTGAAATGTGATTTGTAAATCATCATAAAATGTTAGTTCTAAATATAGTCATACTGGGGAAAACATAAAAAAATGCACTGAAGAACGTGGTTACTCTTTTGTATTTAAGTACTTTGATACCTGCTGCTATTCAGAATTCAAAACTTAGACAGAAGTAAAAAGCAATATACTTAACAACCATTTATGCTTGAAGGCCACAGTCCACAAAAGCTACTGAGCTGCCTTTCTAAACTTAGAATTTATACATACATCTTAGTCTTACCACAGTACTGCTGATAACATTTTATGGTCTGTTTGTTATGATAGATACTTAAAAAAAAAAAAAGACAGACAGTGTGTGTGGTATTGATAAATGAAATGCTATTTGCAGTATGCTTTCCTTAAAGAGTCTTTTCAATGACAGATTACTAAATTATTTTATCAAATACATAATACAGAGTATAGCAAGATTTGAGGTACAGTTACCATTTATGTTACTGAAAATCTCTAGTAGATAAAGCCTTATTAGTTTGATTGAAAATGAAGCTTTCATTTATGTGCATTACATGGCTAATTCTGCTATGCATACATGAATGTGTGTATGTATCTCTTTAGCAATTTCTAGCAATTATACATACACATAGTACACAGTAGTAGGATATAAAATGTTCATATTCTGTATATTTATATATATATATAGAAGTAAACTTTTTACTTGTTTATGTGATGTGCTATTATTGAAGCACATAAAGCTGTGATCCATTGTAAAACTATTTCTGCAGCTGTAACACCTATTGTGGTTTTTCTCATCTCAGATTTTGGTAGCTGATTATTTCAACATCTAGCACTTACTTATAGCACTTATCTATAGTGAGTCCCATTTAGACTCTCCTGGTATTTTGTTAGCCCCAAAAAAAATAAAATGACCCATGTAATTTTCCAGCTTTTGTGAATTTCTACTATGTACCACCTGGATATCACCTTCAGATTTTTTTACCCTCTTCCACTGTTCAAAAGCATGTTACAGTTCTCTCTGGACATTAGTTTAAGCACCCATAGCCTTGAATTACAAGATAAATGTCCCTTCTGCTTCCCATAACAAAGTGCTCTTTGTAAACAAACTGTACTCTTCAATATTAGGCTTTGCTGTTAAGCCAATTTACATGTGTATGTATACACTAATATTTTCATTATATATACTAATATATACATTAAATATGTATACACTTCTTCTTTAATCCTTGATGCAGGTATTCATCATACTACTTATATATATTAAGCAGAATGAGCTTGTGCTTTGCTTCTCTTGTTTTCTGTATTTTTGCGCTTTATCCACTTGGTTAGGGTTGAAATCAGGTATAGGCTTACTTCTCCAGTCCTTATTCATTCTAAATTCAAGTCTTTCTCATATGCTTAGCAAAAATATAACGAAGATGCCTCATGAATTACTGACTGTATTTTGAATCACTGCAATTTTGAAATCCATCTTGGTGAGTCTTACTATTTAGCATGTGATACATTTTCATCAGCTCATTATGAAGAGAGCTTCATAATGTAAGTTCCCAAGTAAAATAAGCATACTGAAATATAGACAAAGTTTGTATTAAACAGAAGAGTGCTGGTGATAAACCTTTTTTACTAAGAAAGTGGGGACACTAGGAGTAAAACTCTAGGTACTTAGAAAATATTAATTTAATAGGATTGGCTATCGAACAGTAACTAACTGTGAAATGAGCAAATCGCTGTAAGGGTAAGAATTTCTCTTTACCTTTGCACACAGGTCTGTGATCACTCCATGCAGCAAAAACTTCAGCTATCCTCTGACAGGTGATACTTTTTGAACCTTGTAGCACATAATCTTCATCGCAGGAGAACTGTACTGTTGCTCCCAAGCTAAAATCAAATGATATAAAAAGAGGCATTTTTTTTTTACAAATATATATCAATTTTTCCATTCTTTCAGGTATGACATAATTGACAAAAAATACAAACATGTAACAGAGTAATTTTTGCTCTTAGTAGCAGAAGGCTACAGACTATGTACTAGCCTGACAGTACACAGCATTCAGCTCTCTCTGGCCTTGCTTTGGCCAGAGCTGGTTTACCTCTTCTTAACAGTCGTCTGGAGGTCAAGTGACTATTTTCCAACCTAACTTCTGACGTCCATATAGTAAAGGTTTGACAAACCTGGGCACTGTGTAACAAACAGTAGCTATTTATGTTAATCAAAGCTAGGAAACAAAGAGAAAGAGATATAAGGAAATCATCTTAAAAGCCAAAAGGTCAACCACAAGACTGAGGAAGAAAACATTACTATAAACATTGTATTCCAACCAGTAAAGACCTCAGGACACAGATGACATGCTGTAAACATCCCCCACCCCTGATTCTTCTTGAGGAAGTCTAGTGCTTTTGACTTTAGGATCAGAGGGGCATTGGGAGGTGGAGCACAATACCAGTGAAAAAGATTAGATATTAATAAGATTTCTTGTATTTAAAAAAAAATTATTAATAAGACTTTCCCATATTAACTTGGACTGCGAATTCATTATTTTAAATAGACTAGTTATAACTGGTTTTTATATTTTGATTAGTAGGTTAAGATTTTAATTAGACTAGCAATAAAGTCTTGACTCTGTCAATGTAAGTGATGTTTTCTTTTGCCAGTAAGAAGATTCTGAATGTAACAACAACGAGACAATGAAAATTACAAGGCCAGTATGAACATTTGCTCCTTTAACTGGCATATGTTTCTCAACTTCAGTGAAGAAAATAAAGAATTCTAAAAACATCTTTCTAGGTATTTAGCTGTGATTGATTATTTATGATGTGATAATTCTGCCTTCAAAAGATTTTGTACTTTTCCATATGGAGCTGACATTTGCTGTTGCAAACTTGGCACAGAACAAAACAGGAAATAAGCCCAGAAAAAGTTTTAGTTTGTTATGGGTTTTTTTGGGGAGACAGGGGCGGGCAAGGGGGGAAAGGTGGAGGTGAGAGATTGTGTGGTTTTTTTTCAGTTCAGAGAAGTTAAAAAACTCAGTACATAAATGTGTATTACTGAGATAATTATTCTTCTCCATTAATAGAACTTTTGTTTCAAGTCCTCATTGCAGTTGAAAATAGTCAACATATCAGCCCTTTCTCTGACATCAGTATCTTCTTCTGTAATTGATCCGAAGAAGATAGCTTCTTTAATTAATTATCCGTGCAGAAAAGGAATTTATTTACTCATTTATTTTTATTTTGGTACAGTTCCTTGAAAAAAACTTCCTAATTTGGTCGTTGAGAAATCAGTATAAAATCAATACTGCACAGGACTTCTTTCTAACTCAAACATATCAACTGTTAGATCACAGACACTCATTGATTTCAAAGAATTCTGCCTAGATTTACATTTACATTCAATCAAGACCTGAATTAACTCTTTTTCTGGGACAGTGATCACAGTAAGTGCTTTTCAGTTCTATTCTAGCCAAAATACAAGGTGACTTTTGTAACACACTTTTTGTATAGATCTATATACTAGATCTTAGCATCAGGTCTTTAAACTTTTTCTGAATTTATAATCCCTCAAAGGATGTCAGAGGCTTTCCTAACTGCATTTGCCTTTATAAATGAATTTATACATACACATTGCTCACAAGACTTTGGCTACACTATGCATGTAGTTCTCTGAGTAATTAAAGATTAAACATGGAGTAACTCCCCAAAAGTTTCTATTAAAGCAGCTTTCCTGTGTGACCCTCTAACTAATGGAATTACTGACCCTCCTCAGATGGATGCCATAGATCCCATTTTGAAGCCTTTACTATATTACCTATTTTTTTAAAAAATGGGTTTTAAATCTCTGTAAGCAAAGCCTCTGTAATGGCACAGGTCTTCACTAATCTAAATAGATGTTTTAAGGCTCCTTTATAACTCTCTAAAGCTGGCACTTCTACAAAGAGGTTGGAAGAGGTATGAAGGTATCACTCAATGGTGATTGATAGGATATCTCTGTTGATTTGGCAGGGATTTCAAAATCTGGGTTTAATCCCACAGAGTATAACATTCCTTTTTGCTGAAACACTTACTAAACTTCATTTTTCTCTGCAGGGCTTGGCTTGTAAAGAATGCGTCCTGTTTTTCTTTCCTTACAGATGAGGATTTAGTGCTGTAATAGTAATTTCAATTTCAGTTCAATTTATAAAGGCAGACAAAAAATTTTAAAGACTGAACACGTCTTCCAGAGATTAACTGTTGTTAGGTAATCAATTCAAATACACTTATGATGAAAATAGCTACTAAAGAAGATTGATACTGAACAGAACGAGAATAAACTTTAGGTGGTTAGAAATCTTAGATGTTTGAAAAGGAATGGTGTCAGCACAATAGAGCTGATGAAATCTGCGGAGTACCTCGGCTTTACAGAGACATAGATAATAAGTAATGAGGCCATGAAAAGATTATATAGTCACCTGAACAGAAATCTCAGAAAAGCAGGATACAATAGTCGTTAACAGCTCTATGAACTATTCCAAAACAAGTTCCTGTTTGTACAAGAAATAAGAATGTTTGTGAAAGGAGAGAAAGAAGAGCTGCAGAGTCCATGAAAAACAGAGGAAGATACAAAAGTGAAAAACTGAGAAGAATAAAATGTAAACATAATGTAAAGGCCCTTGCAAGGTAAGGCTGAAAAGCTTCTACATAAGACTGAGGAAAAAGAGCCACAAGGCAGATCACAGAGTTGGAGGAAATGTCAAAATCATGAAATAGAAAGATGATTTCTCATTAATGTTAAAAATTAAGCTCAGCTAGTCCAGGGACTGTACAGGTAGCAAGGTTCAAACGGTAGTAATTGGGAAGACGAGAACAAGTTTCTCAAGATTAGATTTTCACAAGAATCCATCTGTTGTAGAAGGTCGCATTGAGAAAAGCTGAACCCCTTTGATTACTCAAAAAAAAAAAAAAAAAAGGAGGACCTGAAAGAAAACCCACATGGAAATCTATTTAACTGTAAGCATACTGGATGCATAAACACAGTGAGACTGGAAAAACTACAAAATCTGTAACATGTGCCACATGAGTGAGAGTTAAAAGGACAGTTAGATAGGCAGATGATAAACCAGCATTCTAAGAAAGAAAAAGGAAGAGACAGATATGAGATCCTATGGCAGATAAACTCAAAAAGACAGTAATATAAAAAAATCAAACAAACACTTCCTGTCCGAAAGGTCAAAAAAAGGACTGAAACAAAAAATAAAATCCTGCGGAATCCTTCTGGACTTGCAGTGTAAGAATGGCATCCATAAATGCCAGCATACTGACTATCATGAGCTTGTCAAGAAAATGTTAAAGAAACTGGGTCTCTCAGGAATTTAAAAGCCTAGTTCTAAACCCTTTCCAAAACTGAAAAGCATTAATCTTTCACAATTATCTAGCAGGAGAGATCTTTCTTGTTGTTTCTGATGATGATATTTTTTTTTCTTCTTCAATCTGTTGTATACATACAAGAATTCAGTTCAAAATTCATTTTTCTCTTAAAAAAAAAAGAAATTGGTAACTGAGTACAGGAGGGAAAAGTGTCACTTCCCTCTCCAGGTGTAGTAGATGAGTTGAATACAATAAAGATTCAAAAAGGACATGAAGATTACCAGGAAATAATTATTAGCTCTATGACAAAATGAGAAAAGATAGGCTTACATCTACATTCCTTAGACTAAGCTTTCTGTAGAGCAATTGGCCATGGTTTTGCTGTGGGTCTAGTGTGATGTGGTGACATAGCAACAATTTCAGTAGATTTAGGGGGTTTTTTTCTTTCTGAAATGCCATTAGGTTTGCATTTTCAAGAAAAACAAACAAACAAACTTTGGATATATTTCTATTAGGAAAAAAAAGTATGTGTAAATATTAAATAAGATAGTTCTACAAATTTGAGAAAACAATTTAATCTTGTATCTCTTTTTGAAGTGTCCTTCATATGCCCCCAATTTTGGATCCCTCTTTAAAGAACACGAACTTAAAGCAGTAAGGAGTCTAAAATGAAACTATAGAATCTCTAAAGGATACAAAAGAGCAGGTTTAAAACATTGAACTTCATATGAAGTTTATATCGAATAGTATTAACAGTTGGCATACGTGCAGCAAACTAACTCATTTCAGATTATTTTCCACTATTATTTGATACATTCTTTAAATCATTAGAAATGAGGAATCAATTATGCAAGGAATCAAAACCTCAAGCTAAGCTGTAACAATAAATTATATTATTCCGCATTTTGAACTTACATTCCTGTTGTAAATTTTGTGCTGGATAGGTGGGACAGACTAGAAGAAAGAAATAATGCAGTTTGCATTTTTGCACTGATGTGCAGGGAATATATCTGAATTCATACACTGCAGTTCTATTCCATTTCTATGGAATCAACTGAAAGGTCATATATATATTAAAGAATAGAAAAAAGTATTCTCCCAGATGCACATCTTTCTGCCCTATTCATCTATTCTGTCCACACCTGCAACCAAAAAAGTTTGAGAGTACACCATTTTTTGCCATAATTAAAAAAAACCAGCCCACCCACAATCAGAAACACCTAAACATCAGCTCTTAAGGTCTGTCCCTATCAAAGAATTAATTTTATGATATATTTTAATGCTACTGTATATAAATAATCAGTAGAGCAACACATATTATTTTCTCCATCTGCAGTGAAAGACACTAAAGTTATACATAAGCTTTCAAGACTATGCACGGTGTATCAAATTTTCTTAACCTAGCAACTTTCTACACAGCACTGATCTGTAACTATTTACGTGCAAGCTACAGACAGAACCGACTATAGTCTCTTTGAGCCACAGTAGGAGAATTGAGCTAAGCCACAACATCTGTCCCAATTTAAGAGCATCTATAGGAAAAATTCTGTAGATCAGTTGATAAAGTACTTGGAAATGTTGCTGCAAAATGTTAGAATTCCAAGATAGAATGTTAGAATATCTAAATCTTCAAAACTTCTATTCAAGAAGAACCCTTACCATGAGCTGAACAAACTAAAGTGATGACTAAATTTCAGCTGCAGAGGAATTCCTGACACTCTGGAGATCATCAGTAATTCTGCTTACACAGTTCTTAAAGTGTCACCATTTCCCACAAAGCTTGTACTGTCTGAAGTTTCTGTCTGACAAAGGAGCCAATTAACTGCTGACAAATGAAACATGTAATATTACACTTTAAACTAGACTCACATCTCACACTACAAATCATCAGAATTTTGTTCAACTTTCAGGATGATTTACTTGAAATTCAGACTCTAGAAACTCACTGCATATCTGCAGAGAAGGGTATGTGATTGAGAGAAACTTTAAAGAAAATTAAGTGTGAAACTTCCAGTCTATTAATGTAGTTACACTTCAAATTCATGATTCCAGAGAAAGTAACTATAAAGCAATTTACAATAATAAAATGAAAGAATAACTTATCATTAGTTATACTGTAACTCAACTCACTGGTATAGTAGATTGTCTTTAATATAAACTTCATATGTTTCCTTCTCTCAGTAGAATCTATATTTCTAAGACCACACTGCCATCTTTGTGGCTGTCCAACATTATTCACTGCCTTGTTGTGATCAAGTTTGATCTGAATCTCATCTTTAAATACCTAGTTGGACTACACGATAAAGGTAGAGGGAAAGAGATAGGCTCATTCACTCATTTTGTATAGACAGAATTTTGGGACGGAGGTGGAGGAACACATTTGTTTCACAATAAAATACTTCTCCAGGTATAATTCAGTTTGGCTACGTTTATTCCACTAGAAACAAAGAAAGAAAAAAAGCTTCCAAAAGCCAACACTTAAAAGGAGCAACAAGACCACATGAAAATTTTTCTCTTCATCTAATACACCTTTTTTATATTTACCACAGTGGCATTAATGCTAAAATTTGATTTAAATGTGGAAGATATGTGTATTTTACTGTATGGCAAGTAACGTAAAATAAGCTGTTGGAAATTCCAGCAGAAGGAACACTATCACATCTAAAATTTTAAGAAACTTCTTGAGAAGGGAAGTTTTCATTATAAGATAAAATATTTTTTTCAATACAGAAAAAGCTGGCAGGTATTAGTAAATGTTCCTGACTTTATCTCAATCTGCAACAGCCTGTTATGCTCAAATAGTCATCTAGCACCAGAAATGATTCAAAAACTCAGACAAGAATGATTATATATGTGTCTCTCTAGTCATATAATACATCAACCACTGCTGTTACTGACAGTTGGAGTCATATATGTTCACTAAGAAAAAGACATAGAATGTTTTGAAGGAGTATTGAATTTTTTTTACCTTAAAAGATAAAGAATTTGAAATATAGATGAAAATGAAGAAGAATATAATTTAAATTATATTTAAATTATATTATAATTATATTAAATTATAATATAATATAAATTATAATATAATATAAATTATAATATAATATAAATTATATTAAATTATATTATAAATAATAAAATTAATAGAAAAATAGTCTGCATTAAGAATGCTAAAACACTCTGAGGACTACTAGGGAAATGCATCTGCATGTATCAAAGTCCTGGGTTCCTGAAAAACATACTGCAGAAAAATGCAATATTCTCTATTAGATTCCAATAAGTATTTCTATAACAATATCTGAAACTGTGAGGTTTTATTGTTCTTTTTGTGTTGCATTCAATTTTTCTTTGTGCCTCATAAAAACCTCCAGTACCACATATATGCTCAATATTTATAAATCTAATACAGTATTTAAATGAGAAAATTATTTTAACTTACCTTCTTCAATCCAATTTTTGCTAATTATCAGTGATATATGCTCTCTTCCAAGTAGATATTTTATCATCTTTGCATATTAATTACATGCTATATTGCACTACATAATATTATACTGAATTCCATTTCACTTTTTACTGGAAAGTTCAGTTTTGAAAGAGTAGCAGAACAACAGCAATACATTTTGAACAGTTACATTTTCAAAGTTAAGTATTAGAGAAATGATGCAGTGGTAGGGCTTATATTTTACCTAAAATCTGAGCCTATCCGTTTTCCATTTTCTGGTTCTCCAGGATCTGGACACAAATTGGATGCCTGTTTAATACCTCCCTCATTTACTGCAAAAAGACAAAATAAAACAAAGAAACAAACAAACAAACAAAGATGAAATAATACAGGTTTTTAGGAAATTAAGAGTTAAGCAGTTAACAAATACGAAAAAATATATTATCTACATTTTAGGTCCTTTAAAACAGATTTTCTACAGAATACAATCACCCATAATCTCTAGTTTCGATACATAAATTTCTTCTCCCTATAATAAGCAAAGCATGTATTTTCTGGTTTGTTTGTTTGGCGGTTTTGGGGTTTTTTGTTGTTTGTTTTTTTTTTTTTTTTTAAATAACAGAGTTTTTTCTAAGTTGGACGAATAGCTATTTTGTTTGCTTGTATTATTAAACTCATATGGAAATGATATTACTATTCCTTCACAGACATTAACATTTAAAGGAGTGTTCATTAAGTTTAAGTCTGTAAGATTTTATTCTTAACATAATCTAATAAATGTCACCTCCACAAAGAGCTGACCTTTTCCTCCTTGAATTATAACAAAACTTGAATGCACAGGCTCATTGTGAGACAATTGTCCTTCACCGGTATTGAAAATGCAGATATCTGAATGTAAAGTCTAAATGCCAGTTTGATTTGTACACATTCATCTTAACATAAACTAAAATGGATCTTCATAGAGAAAGTTCCTGTGAACCTTTCAGTGTGTTTTTCCAGAAATTTTTATGTACCAATCTAGCCCTCAGCATATTCAACCAACTCTTCGCTCATTTTTTTCATGCATTACATATGTTCCTGTAATTGTTTTACAGCTTGCAAACGTATGTCTTGCAAAAATAATTTCAGACCAAAATAATTCTACTAACTTTGTATTTCATTCTTCAACTTCACTGAATGAGGAGTGAGCAGTTCTGAGGAACTAGACCAATGGATTTTAACTTTCTTTTAAAGAAAAGTTTGCATATAATTAGTCTAATCACATTACATTGTAAAGTGAATTACACAAATAAACAAATCTAGTTTCCAACTATACTTCTAAAGCGTGTTCATGAAATTTCAGCTTTTAATGAAAGAAAATAACATTCAGAGTACTTGGGGTTTTTCCCATACTTGAAATTTGTCTTATTACACTCACTGAAAGGGAATAGTTGATGTGGTACACCTGAGGAAGCCAAAAGCCAAATGAAAATGTTGCAGATGGTTAAAACTAAAACATTTCACTGCTCAAAAAAACCTATCAAGCTCAGCCCTTGTCAACTGGAACCACAGTATTTATCCTTCTCTGCCCCAAATACCCATGTCCAAAGTTATTTTAACACCAAACTAAGGCATTCTCTGTTCATCTGAATCTCTATGCTCTTTTGGGCCAGAAGGGCTCTTCCCCAGAACCTATCCATACTACGTGGTTTCAGTCTTTATCCCTCAATACCAGAGAGGTGTGATGAAAGCATATTGACTATAGAAACCCAAGTTCCTGCTAGGGTTGGAGTAAACATATATATCAAGCTGAGAAAGTTGGGGCTGTTCAGCCTGGAGAAGAGAAGGCTGTGTGGAGACCTCATAGCAGCCTTCCAGTATCTGAAAGGGGGCCTACAAGGATGCCGGAGAGAGACTCTTCATTAGGGACTGTAGCTATCACAAGGGGGAATGGGTTCAAACTTAAATAGGGGAAGTCAGGTTAGATATAAGGAAAAAGTTCTTTACAGTGAGGGTGGTGAGGCACTGGAACAGGTTGTTCGAAGAAGTGATAAATGCTCCACCCCTGGCAGTGTTCAAGGCCAGGCTGTATGGAGTCTTGGGTGACATGGTTTAGTGCGAGACGTCCCTGCCCATGGCAGGGGGATTGGAATTAGATGATCTTAAGGTCTTTTCCATCCCTAATCAGTCTATGATTCTATGATCAGAAAAGTGCAATTCCATAAACTGCATTTTGTAAGGCCATCTAGCAGGAACTTCTTGGATGAGCATTTAAAATTAACTATCTCTTTGAAGTATCAGGGTACTTTTCTACAGTTCCAAAGCCTATATCCAGACACGACTAATTCAGAATCATCTTAAGTAGCCTGTATATAGAAAAGACTGAGCAATGCAGGAAGGGAAAGGAAGTATACTTGAGAACAAATGGGGAAAAAGACACCATCTCAGTTTTGTGACAGTCTGTTAAATTTTCTGACACTAAATATATGGTAAAACTATAGCTGGGAAATAATTCATGATGCCTGATAATAAAATCAAAGAAATTAAAATAAAAGTGTCATTTTGGGGGCTGTATCGTAGAACAGTGCACACAGAAGTAATTCTTTACTAGGAAAAGATAAAAATGTTATTTAAACAGAACTGTATCTATTTACTGTAATTCATGGTTTAGTATTTCAAAATATAATTTTATTTTTTGTACACTATATTTCCCCATGCACAGGTACTAGAGTGAATATTCATATAAAAAAGAATGTTATACTGGATTTCAAAGTATGAGAAATATTATATACTCCAATATCTACCAAAAATGGAAGCCTGATAATCCTGTTGGTTTTATGACATCTTCTGTATCAAGTTCCATTCTTAAAAATACTCTATTAAATGGATTTTTAAATTATAAATTATGAATTTATTAATAATCATAAATAAAAATAAAAAAGGCTTATGCTAAAGAAAATCATTAAAATAAATACAGTAACAAAATTAAAATAAGACATATACCACAGTAAACATTCAGAAGAAAATGTTGTAAGTAAAAGTCATTAAACTGATTTCTGATTTGGTCCCAAACCAGAAATCCGTTTAAACACAAACTTCAATCCATTTTGATTTCTCTTAAGCACTTCTTAGTGAAAAATAAATGCACATTTTATTTTTTAATTGATGTTGCTTCTCTAGACATAATGCTTGATTTTTCAGTCTACTGAAATGCAGCTTTGTGTAGTTTCCCAGATATCTATCTGTATTTGTTTGGTTTACACCCCAGATAGTCATATGACAATAAACAATGAAAGGGTTCCCTTTAGTAAATTAAAGGCTCCTCTAGAGAAAGCATTAATTCATGCTCTGGTCATTAAACCAGGAGGAAGAAATGCCAGAGTTCTAATCCAGACTGAATTAGGTCCCCCAGTGTTGGGGTTTTTTCTAAATCCTAACACTTGTGAAATGACGTTGATGCATACTTGTTTTGAAGCGTGTCATCAAATCAAATATTGCCATTTTTGCTTTATTATGTGCAAATTCCCTTAGCATTAGTATTGAATGTTATATACCCAAATAAAAAAAAAAACGTAAAGAGAAAAGTAAGGGAAAACACGTACACCTGAGAAATGTTAGATGATAATTTCTAAAGACATTGCTAAAATAAGGCCTAATGTAAAATAGGTCTTCACTTATCTTATTTCCATCAACAGTTGAATGATGTCATTGTAATGCAAGTACAGATAATCTGAAACCACACTGGGAATTTTAGCTGAAATCAACACCTAATTACAGAGGCTTTTCACGAAATACTGCCTCAATTTCATCAGCTACCAGAGTGATTAGCTAATCAGTCTAGCCAGATTACAATATAAAATCTTACACATCTATTTATGACCAGATTACAACACTAAAGGTATAAATCCCCAAGGTTTTCACCTTCAATTATTATTGATTCATACAGGTAATCTGCTCTGCATAACCAGCAAAACAAGATACAGATGTTCTTATTAGTAACGTGAAATTGTACAAAGACTTTCAAAAATATATTGATAAATTTCATCACTGATGTCATAACAAGCACCTTTAGATATTACAAGTGTCTGCTAATTCACTTTAAATCTACAATTATTATTGTTCATATAGTGGAATGTTTAACAATTTGTGTAAAATAAATCTGTAGATAAACATTCTGTTTTATCAGCCATTGTACTATTCTCATTTGTTACTATTAAATCACAGATGGACCATCAGAGACCTCAGTGTAATTATCTTACCGTTATTTCTTTCTGTATGAGCATTCTAGCTTCCAGTCACTCAATACGTGTAAAAAGAATACTTGTTTTTAAGTATAATGTTACGAAGTTTTCAAATAAATCAGAAATGCCTTACAGAACTATTTAGGTGATGCAGTTTACAGAAAAGTTGAATATGGCAATATGCTACATTATAAAAACTGAACAGAAGTGTGTTTTGCTTTATTTTTCTGACTTGTCAAATGTTTGACAAGTGCTTGAGACACCTTTTTATGAAAAAATACACCTCTTATGTTGACAGTTTAAAATCTAAAACTGAAAAAAAATGCATTAAAAGGTATGACAATGTGCCCTGCTAAATTCTGGAAACCGAATTTACCACTGATACTTTAAACAAAAGATTTGTGCAAATATGTCTAACCTAAGGAGCTTTGAAAGCAAGTCCTTTCACCCTGTGAAGAATAATGAAATGTGATTTAAGCATACACAGGCTAAACATTTAGTCCATCTTAATTTTAACCACTTACTCGTAAATATTTAAAATGCGGTTCTAATCCAAAAAAGAACTCTATAAAAATGGCACGTTCTTTCAAACAAGATATCCTCTTTGATGTATTCAGAGTCATACCTCTTTATTTTATGTTAGAAAGTTGCCTGACTCCTCCTTATGAGTTAATCAGGACTCTAAGATGCCAAGCGCTTTTAGTTTCTATTTTCTGCAATTAAAATCGAAGGCACTAAGCATCTCCAGAATTTTTAAAACTAGAGCTTGTTAATCAGTTCACAATGACAAAGTTAATGAAGAAAAAAAAAAAAAGTCAGAAAGTTACCTCGTGTGTCTCTTGAAAAAGATATGTGGTTGTACATTTATAAATGAAGATAGGCTTTGGTTTGTATAGGCTTTTGCTGCTAATTTTCAATCAAAATAATCTACCTCCTGTTCACAGCTAAGATTTCAGCTGACACCTGGAAGGCTGAATATTTATTTGCAAATACTGCAAGTTAAGTGTGAAATGCCAGATTTATAGAAAGCCTACCTTTAGAGTAGAACCATATTTAAAAATTCACCATGCAGATTGGAGAAAGAGATTTAAGTCAGTTACATTATCAGAAATACATAAACAATTTTGAAAACACACAAACAACACAGACAGCACAAACTTCACTCTTGCACTAGAAAAAAAGTAACAAAAAAGGAGTACACTCACAGATAGAAAACTTGTTGCTGTTGTCTTTCCCTGGAAACAATTTAAATCCTCTAGATTTAAAATCTATGGCCTTTTTCACTAGTTAAAAAAAAAAACAAACAAAAACATGTATCAGGCAATACATTCTAAAATATTTCATTTCATTTGACAAATTTTATCATGGAAGTATATACCAATTAGAGTACCGGCTACCTAACAAGCTCATAATGTGTACCTTTTGTGGAAAACAAAAAGCAGCATTGAGAGCAATTTGTACACTTGACAAAAGAAAGAACTTAATTTTTCTCCTGCATAACCAAGTAACAAAACAAAAAAAAAACAAACAAAAAAAAAAAAAGGCCAAAAGTGTTTGTTTCCATGCACCATATAGTTGTGTTCCACATTTTTGGAACCTGGAAAATGAAAAGAATCATAGATGTGTCTGCTGTAAAACAGCTGAACAGTTGACTCTTCTCTGGTGTGTCTTCTTTGTAAAGAAACAGTAGTGTTTATGCCCTGCTTACAACAAAAAATTAAAAATAAAACCCCAAAGAATACTATCGTATCTTCCAACTTGAAAAGTGAGCAACCTTTTAAAAACAGGTATTATGGCATTTTTTTAAGCAGCTGATTTTTTTGAGAATATTGAATTCAATTATTCTTTTCAGTGATAGAGAATTTAAAAGGAAAAAAAGAGTCATCCACTACATGTTATTGAAAGCACACTGAAATCCAACATATATGCTCAGATCTTAATTTCATAAGCATCCAAGCAATACAGGACATATATTAGTCCACATATATTCTGAGAAGGTTTAATCAGCAGTGGAAATGCCAGCATATTTTTTGCCAATATATTTTGCCTGTCACTTCAGATTTTAAAATTTACATTAAAAGTCAGTATTACATTTGGGGAAAAAACAAAATAGAGGCAACAGCTAAAAAAAAATAAAAAATGCAATGTTTTAGCAGACAAAAAAACCTTCCAAAAGTAACACATTCTCAAGATCTACAGGTTTACCTCTCCATTCTGAAAGTATCTCCATTAGTTTTCAAATTCTAACTTAACTATGTTCTTATCATTAATACGGAAGAATAGTTTTTATCCTTGAAATCCTGACATTTTATTATTTGTGTTTAGATCACATATGCAAAACAGAAATCATAGAATATACATTGCATTATTAAATCAAGCATACCAGGCTGATTTTCTGTTTTAACTACAGAGATCTAGACACAAAAAATAAAATACAGTCTACTGTTCTTCAGTTGGTCCTCTTTCTAGCTTGAAAATTGTATTTGCAAAGTGTGACATGAAAAGTAGTTGGCTCCCACCTCGCTCCTAAGCCCACAGCTGAACTATTTCTGTAAAAGTCTTTATGATGTCTTTCTGGCTTTATGATAAAGGCAGTTAATCCAGGCAAGCAGCAAACCATGTGGCCATAATTTATTTTTGAAACAAAATGTCTAATGGAAAGAGTAAATCAAAACTTAACAGATATTAAAAGGCAAGAAAGAATAAAGGAAAACAGCAGAAAAAAGCTTTTTTCTTTCAGTCATTAAGCTAAGTGCACCTTTTCTCCATTACACTTTGCCAGTGAGGAAAGAAAAATAATACATAATTATGGACGTCCTAAAAAAAATTGTAAATTTTAAGTATAGTTTAATTTTAAGTACATTATTCTCAAGAGACTTTTTAGACTAGATATATTTAAAGACTATACAGAAGAAGATGCCTTGTGTTGGCTACAGGCAAATACTGCTGATGAAGACAGTGAAGATTAAAGGAACTAGTTCTAAGAGAAGTTAATACAAGATAGACACTACATGATCAAAGGATTTTTCAGCACCTGTTAACTTGTTATATAAAATCAATGAATAATCAATTAAACCCTTACATGGAACATAAATACCATGTAGCAAAATACTACTGATCTTTTTTTTATAATTAAAATTAATCATTATCACACACAAGAGCTGTACAAGATTCAGAAGAAAACAGCATACAACTAAGAAAGACAATTTACAGGATCAATACAGGATGTGATGATAAATATTTTTACACTTCTGGTGGAAAAGACTTCTAAATACATGGAGACTTTTTATCTCAAGCGTTAAATTATCAAATTGTAAATTTGCTTGTGTATCATCATAATATAACCTATAAACATTGCTAATGGTTCTGGGAAATACATTATTTGCAGGAGCACAACACATCTGTTGCCACAAAATACTATTTTTTATCTTTTTTTTTTTTTTAACCCTTAATACCAGAAACCACCCCCACCTTCCCAGTAATAGAAATGCATAAGCAATTCTATCCTCAGTGGAAGTCATGGGCCCAAGAACTGTACCTACAGACAATAGGACCATACTGGAATAGCAGTAATGCTCTCTCGTCATTGTGTGAGATTTCTAAGATGCTATTTTGACATAAATATGAATGTAGGAGTATAGCTGTAAGCTTCTTTTGGCCTTCTCTGAGCATCAGTATAAAATAACTCCTACTGAATCAGAAGATAGATCTAGCTACTCTTCCAATCACTAAGTAAAATGGGAATGAGCTTGAATACATGATCTCAGGTGCTGGGATGCACTTAAACACCCACATTAGGGAGAGGTTTGTCCTTTATTTTCAGAAATCATCATAACACCACATTAAAGAATGAAGACTGGTTTGGGTTCTTTGTTTCTTTTCGTCCTCAAAAAACATCGTTTATGAAGACAAGAAACAGAGTTCACAAGACCTAAGTTTGAACTGAAAATAGTTACAAGAGTGGCTTTTTGAACACATGTAAAACAAGCAAAGATTTTTGTAACTATTTGCATCACTGTCGAGGCTACTAAATACCACTAAAAATGCAAGCAACTCAAGATCTCTGAAGAATCTTTACACTACAAGAGAAGAATTTTACTTTCAACTGGGTTTTGTATGTTGATTTACTGAGTGGTAGTTTCTGAATACACTGTGAAGGACTAGTAATAGAAATGTATTTGGTCCAAACATGCCATCACTAAACTATGTGTCAGGCTCATATGCATGCACATACATAAAAATAACTCCACCAAAAATTACATACCCAGAACACAATAAATACATTCCTTACTTCTTGGCAAACTAGGCATTATTTTGCACATGCCAGTGTGGAAAGCAGTGAGGAAAACGATAACTGTTCAGAAACAGTTATAGCATACACATGACAATAAGTACTGAAACTGGATTTCACTCTTCAGGAGTCTCAGAGGATGGATTCATGTCAGCAAACAGTGCAGTCGTACACATCTACACTAGTCCACAAAGAGAAATAGACACTTTCAGAGCTCAATTCATATGGTCTTAGATACCTACTTTCTCACAAGATGAGTTTAAACTTTGATATGCCCATTTCTCTCAAGACAAATAGTTCAGATGTGATAAATTTCAAGATGGAAAATCTGCTTCTAAAATATGGCAGCATCAGGCTATATAGCCACACAAAGGATATCTATTTAAACACTGACAACCCACAAATTCATGTATTTATTTTAGTTATGCAGCAGCATTTATGTAAAGAAATTGTCCAGCTTGTCTTATCTACATTTTATAAACTACTCAACCAAGTATAAAATATATTCAAAATGCTGACGACTAAACCACATTTCTACACAGAACAGGCACTCAAGTTGCATTACTACAAGTAACTATACAGAGTATTAAACATGGAATCTTGGGCCATTTCTGACCTTATATACTTCTTCCCTTGGGTATAGCTCAAAGTAGTTCAAACACTGACACAGCCCTTCCCATCTCCTGAATCTTTCTTACATTATATTCCCTACCACTGAGGTAATGGAAATGGAGAAAAATATCCTAATGTTAATGCCATTATTTCAAGATTGCACATACAGCTGTCCTTAAATGACATCTTCAGGAATATGGTATGACGTGAAAAAAGGCAGTAGATTGCTTATTTGACTGTACCTAAATGTGTATGGATTTTACTCGCAGCATCTGCTATTTCTAATGACAGAACAGGAGTCCCAAATACTCTGGACTTCTAACATTTGGCGCTCATGTGAAGACATGCTGAAGAAATCATGAATGATACTTCCAGTTCATCTTGGGCTTAAGTCTAATTCATTGTATTTCCCCTAGGAGTTGATCTACATGCATAGCACAGCCACAGCCTGAATGTATCAAACTTACTATCCATGTACAGGTCTATTCCATTCTTCTTTGTGTACACTTCATTATGCATGTGATGCAACTACTTATCTAAATTTCCAAACTCTGACAACACAAGTGCTAGATATCCAGATATCTTAAGGGTCACCACTTAAAGGGATTACACAAATGGGGTAGTGGTGGTGAGGAAGATACAGCAACCTATTTAACACTTATGGCACTTAAGGGTACAGAAATTTACATTAAAAACTTCTAAACCTAGCAATTACCCAAATAAACTTTACTGTGATCCTACACGCTGACTAATGTGGCACTATCTTCTAAAGCCTTACTGCACCTTGAAAATTGGTTTAACAGGAGATGAATTTTCATCATTTTTTGTAGTAAAGCATCAACAGCACAGCTTAATCATTTAATATGAAGAACTATTTAGAAGATGATCAAGACTGTAAAGTAGTGAACCATCCAATTTGCATATTATTCTGTTTTTTACTTTTTACATGAGCTGATCCCACTTTCCCTTTTACTATTCCCCTCTCCCTTGTCCCTCCCTCTAAAGTGCCCTAGTCAAAGCAGATTGTATAGAAGACTTATAGTTCAGATTACTGCAGCCATTGCGTTACTGTCCTGAATTACTGCACTGTACTACCAATTACTCCACTAACACACTGCATTAGTACAACACATGGTAAATATTTGTTTCTTGATCCTACAGTATGTGAAATATTATGCGGTCGACAATAAAGACTAAAAAAACTGAAATTTACTTAGTGTCTCCTTCCTAAAAGTAGAGATGTTTAAACAAAGTTACTGCTCATTATGATCTAGTATAGAGATAAAATTACACTTTTTATTTTCAGGTATCATAGTTTTGCTGGCAAGCTCTGTTTTAGTGTTACTCCACAGTCAAAAAGTTTATTCAGAATGGAAGAAAATGGAAATAAATAGGAATGAATGTAAAATTCTCTCCATAAAATTAAATGCTTTAATAGTTCAATGAACATAATTTTATACTTTAATGAAACATGCTATAGGCATATGATTCTAACTCAATGTGTGAATGTCACCTTTATATTAAAATTTAACGTATTATGATTTTATTTTAATATGTTGCATTTCCATTTTAATTGTGAAACTTTTAAGGTTTATTTTTCATGCATAGATAAAAACCTATGACAATTTTCAGGGAACAGTATGTTATAAGCTATGTATAATTTAATATGCATTTGAAAATTTCTGATTGGGTTTTTAGAGACACACAAGAGAAGTTTTAGTGTTACTGTGCTAAGTAATTTAAAAAAAAAAAAGGTATCTGGAAAAGTCCCACTCTACATTATTTTCAATACAATTATTAAAAATATTTTACTTCCTTAGGTCAGTCCCAATTAATATAAAGAACATCTTTAACATCTTTAACAGCTCTTCAGAAAACCTCTCCTTCTCTGCTCCTCCTTTCCTCTTCCTGCTTCTAAGTAAATCTTAGGAAAAAAAAAGGATATATGAACATATTTTTCTAACAAATCCTTAAAACATTTATATTGAATTATCCCAAGGCAGTGTTTGATCATTCACTAAATCATTCAATTAAAATCAAGAGGATTAACTTTCTCTTAAATCCATTTGTTTTCAAAAGTTTCATTAGCATCTGATTTAATTATTCATAACAGATCTTTAAAGTACTTAAAGAAATCTTCTTGCCGTCTACCATCATAAATTCTCCTGTAACATACAGCAAGAAGAAATGCTGGTTCAGTGGGGAGCAGCCCGTAACTATGCATAATGCAGTTTTTTTTCTCCCTGATTCATTTTTTTCCTGGATATCACTAGCCAGGTATCTGACACAAAGTCAGATAGCAAAAAGCATACTGTAAGGTGTGACAGACTAAGTAATAGATGTGTTCTTAAAGAATAAAGGGGAAAGGGTAGAAAAATTATAAAGGCTTTATAAGAAAGTAACAAAAAATAGACCTGAAACAGAGAGAGAAAGAGAATGGAGCTATCAGTAAAATGAAGTATACTTTGAAAACAAATAGCTAAGTAAAATCATCAAAACCTGTATCTATACCTTAATTCTAGAACTGAGCAGATACAGTTGAAAATTCACAAATGCTTGGTGACATTTTTGCTCTTTCAAAGGAGAACAGAAGTTCAGAGCAGTGAAATGTGTTGGACTCTAGAGTTCTCTTGGAAATAAATGGGTCCTAAGACCCTAAGGAAAGCACTGAGTCACTTTTGGAACTGCTAAAATGATGACTAGTGTCATCCATTAGGATTTCATGGTACTATTTGAGTTTGATGAGCAATTTTTTTTCTCCATCCTTAATATCTCTGTTTCATACCGATATTTTCAATATTTCAATTAAGAACTGTACTGGTGGTCTTGTTACATCACTTGCACCTTGTATTCATTTGTGTCTGTAGTACAGAGGTCTTACTTCAGAAATTTATTTGGGGTGAATATTGTTTTACAATGCAGAACTCCTTAATGATACACTAAAATAAATTAAGTAAAAAATAAATTAAATCTTTTCCTCTATGTGACTTTCTTGGTATATACATTTCTTTTCCTCTTGTGACTTTCTTGGTGCAGGTAGTTACATACCTGACAATACTGTAAATAGTTTTTGCAAATATTCAAAATATTCATTGGGAAAAAAAGGTCAATACTTTATTTCTTAAATTTTCATGTAAAAAAAGTAAACCACTGTTCAATTGCCTGCACTGATCATGATTGCTGAATAAAAGGATATAGCCAAACTTTATGGCTCATACTTGAAAAAGAAAAAAGAATGCCTACTGTAAATTGTTTATATTGAGTTCATCTCACATGATATGAGCTAATTCTTATTTATTTCTGGGGTAGAAGTCCAGGTTCACTACAATGAAGAACAAAAGCCCAGTAACTTGATTGGAGATACTTGAGCTTCAATGCACCTCCTTTTTCCCCCTACTTCTGAATAGAGGAAGAAGATATACTTTTTGAGTGCTTTCATTAGAACTCAGGACCTAAAAGACACTATGTTTCTCTTCCAGCTATCATATCTAAATGCATTTTTCATTAGCCTATCAAGCTGCATCTTGAAAGTAAGTTTTTAACTCTTGAGCCACTCTCTTCTTCTACCAGAAGGCTTCATCATTCCAACAAGGACTCTTCTTGCTCCTCCTCCTAACGTATCTATTTATATACTATAAACTCATTTGTCCTCCCCTCAAATTCTCAAGATACTAGCATTCACTTCCCGAAACATTCATCCTTTCATCCTGTCTTACATTTTCTTTTGTAAGATGAGATGATCAGAATAATGTAAAACCATTACAGTTCTTATGTTCATCTGATTCAGTCTGAATTCTTTTGATGAAAGAACTATACTCATGTATAGTATTCCTCATGAGATCTTACTACTGCCTTATAAAATGATGCCTGTACTTCCCTAGCTCTAATGGAAGCATTTCAGCAAATGCATCTAGGGTTCCTTTTTCCTCTCCTAAATAGGCATAACATCTTCAGCTAGCCTTTGACACAACCTACAATTATTGTTGAAGTCCAGATAGTACGCGTGGTAGACTAACTTCATCTAGCAGTTTAATTTTAGACAGATAGACACCTCTAGTTCTCCCTACACATCTCTTTCATACATATACTTCAAAAAATATCAGTTTAGGAAACAAAACAGTATTGTTAGTGTTTACTCATTCTGAAAGATCTTATTCACAGAATAATCCTATGGAAGCAAACAGTACTAGTCTTATTCTGTAGTTATTGGTTTGCATCAGTGCTAATGTACCATAAACCAGCACAATTCTGATCTCACTAACAACATGCTAAAAAAAGCCTACAGTGAAGACTACATGAACAGTACATTTTTACCACTTTAAATATACATATATATGATATAGTAAGCTTCAGTAAATTCTATTTAGTATATTAAATTTGGTCTTTTCAAGTATTCATTCATTTGGGTAGATTTGGGAGCATAATTCTTAAACTATGATCAAGAGCACAAGAAAAAATATATTTCCAGTGTAAAAACTAATCTTTATATATATATTAAATAGAGAAAGAATTAAAAAAGGAATTTACACAAACTTCTTCAGTAGCTCTTATATATAGTCCCATAGTAATTTAATATGTAGGGCAAGACACGTAGTTTTTATACTTTTCTGCATATTTAATTGTCAAAGAGGCTAAAATACTTCAACAAAACCCTACAAGAAACTCCATAGAAACACCTGCAGAATATCTTCCCATAATGGAAATTTCTTAAAGTCATTTAACAATAGTCTCACATTCACAAACGTTCCTTCAAAATACATCTGTGTCTTTGTAATGAGGAATATTTTATCGAAGACCATTACAGGTTATTTAATGAGGGACATTTGATATGTTTTCATGGCTATTATATTATCAACTATTGGTGTTAGCCAAGCAAAAATAGTAAATTTTTTATTCAGTGTATGAATAGCCACTTTAGTAGCATACTTAAGTATACTGTTCTGTGTGTATGATATGGTAATAAAAAAATATTTAAGTGATTTTGTATAAAGAATTCTAGCAAAATCAAGACTTTAAATGTGGCATGAGAGAATAACGTGCACACAGAACTACACATGGGCTTTCTTCTCAAGTACAAGATAGATTGATTTAATCTGTATACGGGATGTGGTACCTTTTATTACCTGTGGTACTACTTATATGTGACAAATAAGCACCATAACATTATTTTAGAAGTATCTATCTTAGTCTCTTTTGCCTTTTTTTTTTTTCATAATGGAAGCTTTAGCATTTTAAATGACACAGTTCAGAAGCATATGCCTTACGTATATCCTATATTAAAGGATACATTAGAGAAAAGGACAGTGAGAAAACAGAGGAGAGGACATTGTAGTGTAAATGATTACAACCAGGAGATGGAAGAAACTGTATGTATATTAAAATTACTGTCAATTTAATCGACAAATTAGTACACTCACATCTTTAAATTAGAAAAGAACACAGGCCCTCAGATACTCCCTTGACCAAAGATCTTCCAAAGTGAATGCAGAGCCACAGAACCAGTACAAACCAAACTATTAATTTTTACCAGTCGATAACCACAAAAATACTGGACTGAAATTAATACAGATGAAACATAAGGAGCTGTTCAATGATATGTTTCATATGTAAACCAAATACAAAGTTTGTTTTTCAGTTATTCTACTTAAATTACATATTTTGAAATTCTGTAGAACTGCAGCTCTGTTTTTTTCAGTAAGTGTTAGTAAACGAAGCTATAGTAATTTTCAAAAAAGTAACTTTCACTATGTAACTGTCTGATCCAGCTATCTTTACAAAATATCAACCATATGAGCCTTCTACAAACTGCTTGTGCTATAAAAGATGTTCCTCTTCAATATATTTGTTTAGAAATTCTTCATGCACAATAGATTAACACTAAGAGTGGACTAGCACACAATAAGTTAAAAACACATAATAAGTAGTATTCAACATTAGCCTGCAAAATTAAACCTCTTCTTCCCTGAACTTGTGTATGTGTGAAAACATACTACTTGCAATTTGCTTCTGTATGTCTATGCTGGTTAAATTAAGACATTCTAGCATTGCTGTTTCTCAGTCTCATGAATCTTACCTTTTAACATTTACCTTTTAACACAATAAACAATGTTTTGTTTGTACTCCAAATGTTGGTCACTCTCAGTATTTTAGCATGTGGATTAAACCATCTGAATATAGAAACATATCAAATCTTTAGCTTTACTACTTTAATACTTACAATTGAATTCCCTAGTTTTCTAAACTTTGTTTCATTCATTGATTCCATGTTTGATAGAATAAAAATGTACAGATGTTTTAAAAAACCAAAATTTTGCTTAAGATTTAAGAAGGGAGATGATTACAACTGCATCACTGATTAGTTTCGAACAAAGCAGCCATTTACAAAATACATTTTTTATGCTATAGTTGCTTATGTCTAAATACATATGCAGAACAGATTAATATTTTAATCTCAATTCTCCAGACTTTCATCAGATCTAATTTACACTACGCTTGATAGTGAAATATAATGATAGAAGCTATAAAGTGGCATCAAAAGAAAAATCCTTATCTTTCCCTTTTGACTTTTTATAAATCAAATTAATTTAAATTATGATGACAATATTATTATTAATTTCATTTTTCCATCTGGCTGCCCACTAAAACTCAATTTTAAACAGATTTAATCCCTTTCCAATTTGGTTCAATTACATTTCCTGAATGGATGCCTGACCTTTCACTTTTAATTTACACAAAATACTTTTCCATAACTACATGGGCACAAGTAAAATAATATCCAATACCTCTATGAGTAACAACTGCAAGTTCTTTAGTTCTTTCTATCTGCTCAGCATTTCTTGGTCGTCTTCTTGTGCTTTGTAAATTTGCTTGATGAAGGGAGAGTGCTTCTTTGGAAGTGGCCGACTCCAGAACTGATTTTCTTATATTCGTAGCTTGCACTTGTTGCTCTTCAGAAGGTTGTCTATAGATGGTTACTGCACTGGATACAGCAACATCAGCAGATGTGCTAGCAACAGTAATAGCACCAGTAGTGGCCGCAATACGCTCCTCTAACTCACCAGTGGAGGCAGTTTTGATCAAAGTGGAAGAACCTGTGGGACACACAGTAGCACTGGATGCTAACTTTTTCTTTTGAATTTTGTTTTCCTGATCAACCTAAGAGACCATATTTCCCTCTGTTTAACATAGTAACGACAACTGACATGAAAAGAAGAAAGTCAATATGCTTTATTTAAAAAATTGAAGTAATCAGAAATTTTTTTCATGCTAGTGAACATCTTGTAATTATAGTGACACTGCACATTCAGTTTTAAATGTCCTCAATAACTGATAAACTCTTGTACCAGTCAGAATGACAGCACATAATTTCCACCCCTTAAAATTCAGTCCTGAAATCAGCATGGCTAGAGCAAAATATACACCTATATCATTAGAAAGGACATGTAGGAAAGTGATAACCACCCTTTTGAGCAGTGAAATAGCAGCATTATCTAGTAACCTAGGTAACAGACGAAGCTTCCATACACCAACTGCTAATAAGGCTGACAAATATGTTCATACATTTGATTCTCTTAATTAAAGCTTGATAGGGCTCTAAAAGCTCATTTAGACTTGATACAAGGCTAAGGGTGGATGGATAGTAAAATGTATATGTATAAAGAAAACATCTAAGCATAATTATTTATACTTGGACAAAGCCTGTAATTCCCTTTTTGTTCTGATTCCTGTAATAGGCCAGATTATGTTACTCAAAAAACTCATCCACAAAATGTCTGAAGAGTTAAAAATTTTTCCATGCACTGCTTGTAAAAATACTAAGTGAACACTCCTAGCTTGTCTAGCAGCTAAAACATATAACCTATGTGGGAATTTTTAAGATTTTAACAACTTTTTCATCCTTCCCTATTTCCTAGATTTGGCTACAAATGTTTGGAACCCAAGACTCTCACCTGTGAGCGTTTAGAATATGTAACACAGTAGCAACTCCATCTTGACTGGAATGAATAAATGGCTGGGCAACGCATAATAAAATTCATAAGAAATTAGCATAAACAAAATTAATATAGCATGAACTGTACTATGTTATACTACTGTTTTTAAAATATGGGATGGTTATTCCACAATAATGATTATGGGGCTCTTGAACAGTCATTCTAACAATAATATTCCACACTTCTCTTTTTACTTCTAAGCTGTCCTCTAACACAGTCTCTGAGACTTGTCCTTTTAAGTGTAGTGGGTGATGACAGGATGGAAACAAACCAGAGCTTTTGCACTGTCAGAAGAATCTATACCCTAGAAAATGGAAGTACGATTCTGAGAGGAACTGAGTAGTATATAGAACCTTTCATACACAAGGTATATCAAATCTCTTGACAGAATTATCAAGTGTTCCGTATAAATAAATGAAACAGATCCTAATGCCAAAAGCAGTCTTGCTAACAAAGTCTTTTTTGTTTCCTGCAGAAATTTTAGGCTGAAAAAGTCTTATTTTGCGATACTACTAAAAAAATACTACCATAACAGAATACTTAAGCATTATACAGACAACTAATAAGGCTGCTGTGGGTACATATTATTTTTGCTATCTTACATTTCATGTCTTAATACCTGTTCTGCACTACAGCACTTCTAAGTCATACAGTGGTGGTTCCCTCTGCAAAATTAAATTACCTCAGAAGTACCAGGTAAGACTCCAGGTTTATACGTCAGAGACCGAACCAAAACCTGCTTACTGTCCAATGACAAGAGTACTATAAGGAACTAAAATAGACCTAGATGTGTTTCAGTCTTTATTTCAAAATAAAAGAAGAAAATTGCCACAACAGTGAATAATATCAAAAGATGAGACTAGTTGTGATTCAGGATACAATAAATTTTGAAAGACTGGTATCAAGATTAAAACACATAAAATACAAGTGCATGGTCAAGAGATATTTTGGAACAGGATAATGCTGATTAAAACAAAGAAACTTATTACATGTTACATAACTACTACTATTGAAGCAAAATCTGTGCAGACACATTTTTATCATGCAAGCAAATATACAAGAACAGGCAGTCCTTTGCTCCCAGTACCAAGCTCAAAGCAAAATTAAATTCAGAATCTCAGTCAAATGGTGTGTTACACCCTACTGCTTTAAAGAGGCACAGCACTTTAAACAAAAACAAGAGAACCTTCATCTCAAAAGAGAAAGGCAAGAAAAATTATGCTTACTTAAAGCTTCAAAGCAGATACATTGAAAAGTACTGTACAACTTAGATACAGAGGCATCTTTCAAGCAAAACACCTAACTTGTTAGGCTTCCACATACACTTACACTGCAGAAAAATGAACTCATGCAGGTCAGTAAAAGGTACAGTGTGGTGTGGTATACATGGAAGAGTTTAAGACAAAATTAAGGTTATGTATAAACAATCTGGTAAGTATCAGTTACTGCATAGAACACATGCATTCACGTTTGCCTAAATATCATTTGTAATCTGTAAAAGCATAAACTTTGGTGCCTCAGTATTTTATGAAAACAGGCTCAGATCAATTGAAACAAATGTAACATACTCTTCAATCAGTCATCTGCAGTCAAACATAGCATTTCAATTTTTCAAAGAGACTATTTTAAAAATTATGATTTCCTACATGATACCGAAACAACCCCCACATATTATTTTCCCTTCATGTTATGGTTTAAAAGGTAAAATAAAATAGCTAAAAGAAGCAAAAACTTGCCATAGGGCAAGGTGGAAGAAAGGAAGACTGATTTCTGCTTTTCGGATAAAGTTTAAACCAACAAATTTCAGTCAGTTGAAGTCAACGCAGAGGTAGGCCATCACTTTGAATTCACAATCAGCAACTAAGAAAATCTGAGGCTTAAGGAGCTGCCAGACTGCACTATGGGAGGATGTGGAAGCAAGAGAGAGTAATTGTTGCTCTGGGCATAGGTTCACAACAACAGATCCTGACCAGATCCCAGACTAAAACAGTCTGAGACCTACTAGTCTGGACAGCCATTTCTCTGAGTCCCTGTGGCTCGAGAACAGGTTAAAATCATTAAAAATGAGGACCTTTTATATGTTAAATTAGACTGCTTAGGTGAGTAAAGATTTGAAGCAGTATTTACACAAAAAAGAATCGCAAATATGTAGAAGTTCAAGGAGATCAAGATGATGATCTACAGAGCAATTCAGTTCAGAAAACTAGTCTGAATGAACTACTACTCAAAAGTGTTGTAACTGCTAAAACTTTGGATAACACAAACATATGGAAGACCCATAAGCCTTTCTATTTATATAAGAAGTGGATGTTGCTCCTGATTCCAGGATCATTTTCAGTAAAGAGGCAAGAGCCTTTGACATTTGCCTGAGACAAAGCTTCAAAAATAGACTATGAATCTGTGCTAGATGCACACACTTTGCATATGCAATATGCTACAAGTATACACAGGGTTCCTGTTGTAAACATGATTGCAAAGGAAATTTACCCCAGATAAACTCATAGTGGAAGTTCTTATTTAAATTAATCTCATGGACTAACTTTTTACAAGTACTCCCTAAGGGAATAAAATAATGTAGGGAGATAATGAATACCTTTGCCCACTCTGCAGAAGCATTCATCAGCAAAATACCTGAGGAAAAAAATGCTATCTAATACAATGAAAATGCCTTTATTGCAAATTATTTTTTCTTCCCTTTTAGAAGCCTATGACTTGGCAAAACTTACCTTTAAAACAGGAAATACTAAACCAACGTATTTTCCCTCTCCAGTCAGTACAGATACTTAAAATGTATTCATGTAAGTTGTAAGTAATGTGCCAGTATTAAATTGAAATTTTACAACTTTTACAAAATGGATTCATTTCAGACAAGGCCACCTGAGTTTTATGCTCTCATTTTAGAGTCTTGAGCTCTGTGCTATGTTAACATGTTGTGTTCAATCATAGATTAAGATGTATATTTTAGATGTGGCAGTTGTATCCTATTAAACCGGAATTGTTTTTCTCTTGTGTTTCCACAAGCTTCTACAAAATAAAGTATTAGTGATTGGTCAACATACTTTAACACATGACTTAAGATTGTGTTTTTTTAATAAAGTTAACATAATTAGCTACTAATAATTAATTGCCATTCTTTCTTATAAGATATGACAAAATAATGTTTTAGCAGGATTATATAAAGAAGTTTTTATGAAAAACAATTAATTCACTAAATTAAAGTGAGAGTGGAATTACAAAATTACCATGCTTTCAGATATTAAAGATCAACTAGACTGAATGAAGCTATTTCTAGCACAATGCAATTTTTAAATAAAGCTTTGACATGAAGTATGTTACCGTAACTTCTGCTATTACAAGTCAAATATTGTAATTCCACAGATTGAAATCACAGCCAGTAAGACTTCACTCAGTTGAAATCCCATCATTAAATGTCCGAAATGCAACAAGTTGGTTCATAAAGAAGCATTTTGCAAAAGTTTTAAATTTTTTTCTAAATTTTCTTTTATTTTAGAGATAATTGATGAACAAACAAACATTCTAATACCATTTATTTCTCCACTGGTTAGTAATACCATGCTGATTAGGAGTCAAACTGATCAAAAAAAAGCGATCAATCTGTAGTGTGAGTTTGTTTTGTGTAACACTGGGATTAAAACAATCTTTATCCATAGACTACCTCAGGGCAAAATGGACTTCAGGAGGTCTCTTGTTGTCACAATAACCTAAAGCAGGGTCAGCCATGAGTTCAGACCAGTTGCTCAGGGCTTTATCCAGTCAGGTCTGAAGAAAACCTCCTAGAATGGAGATTGCACGATCTCCCTTAGCAATTTGCTCAAATGCAAGACTTTTCTCACAGATTTGACCTTCTCAATTTTTTCCAGTTGTCTCTCATCCTCACACCATGCTCCACCATGAAAAGTTCGGCTCTATCTTTTTACTAACCGCCTTGTAGGCATTTGGAAGCTGCTATTAGCTTTACTCTCTCTTCCAGGCTGAAAAAGCCCAGCTCCTTCAGCCTCTCCTCATAGGGCAAGTGCTCCAGCCCCCAACCATCTTGGTGGCCCTCCACTGAACTTCCACCAGCAAAGAACTTGTCTTTCCTGTCATAAGCCCCAAATGCGATACAGTGTTCCAGCCATGGAATAGGTCACAGGAGAGTTCAGTAAAAGGCAATAATCCTTCTTTTTCATCTTATAGCTACATTCCTGTTAATATAACTTGGCATGCTTTGCTCTCTTTGCTGCGAGGGCATACTGCTAGATCACGCTCAGCTTGCTGTCTCCTACAACCCACAGGGCCCTTTTGTCAGAGCTCCTTGCTATCAACCAGTTCTGTTGCCAGGGTTCTTCCTACCCAGGTACAGGGCTTTACATTTGCCTGTTTTGAGTTTCATAAGATTCCCATCAGCCCCTTCTTTCAGCTTGTCTGTGTCACTATGGATGGTAACCCTGTCCTTGACTATTTTGATTTTTGACTGACTTCATGAAATTGCACTGTCACTGATGATACAATCTCATTGATAAACACGTTGAACAGAACTGGTGCGCTGTACCAGGATGTAACCCTGCAGTACGTCATTTGCTACTGGACTCTAGGTAGAGTAAGGCCTATTTATGACTGTCCTCTAAATTTACATATTTTAACTTCAGTAGTGGAAGAACAGATGAAAAGTGGCAAATTATTCATAAGACCAAATATATGGGATCTAAGGCTACCGTTCACCACTATTCTAATTCATCAGAATTAGTTTTGCTGACTGATTCCTAAGAAACAGAGTTCAAAATGTGAGAGTAAGTAGGGATATTCACTCTCTTGTTTATTCAGGATGAATTCAAGATGCAGGACTTCATTAGTCCTTGTGACACATATGATCCAACCAGACTTCCCAAACAAAGCTAAAGGCTAATACAGATGACCCTACACGGGACTTACTACAGTCAAGTGCTAATGAGGTCAGCCTGGGATTTTTCCTGTATATCTTAGTAGCATGAAATAAGCTATTCTATTCTTTTGCAATGGGTAATAGAGAAAAAAGCATTGACAGTTTTAAGCAAAAATAAAATGCATATTTCATTAAAAAATAAAAGAGGTGGTTACAATTATCTAGAGAATTGCAAAAAAAGAGTAATCACTATATTCCATCTTCAAACTTTCAGATGTTAAAGGACTTTCAGTCAAGACATATTTGCTATCCTTACTTAGAACCTTCCCATAGTTAACTAACTTGGCAGTGACCAGTGCATCTCATTAGGAAGTTGTTTTGGGTTTGGGTTTTTTTTTTTTTTAATAAAATAACTCAATTAACTTTTCACTTTGATGTTCTCCGTCATTAAATATCTGCTGCCTGCAAGACTTTTCAATAAAGTTATAAACCTAATTAGAAGCATGTATCCTGGATCTGTTAAAAGAATTTTCAAGTTAGTGTAGCTATAACAGTTTATTTAACTTATTTTTCTAGATGTCATTCCAGGCTCATTATTTTCACAAATCTCTTTTTTATTCTTCATAAATTTCTAGTTATTTTTCCTGCTCTTAAGTTCAAATTACACTTTTGCTTCTGTTGATTTTTCAAGAAAGTAATAGAAAAGAAAGGAATCCAAAATGCAAATATACATTTGAGAATCTAAAATCAGTATAAATGGCTGACGGAAAACATTCTTCTGACCAAATCGATTTTCAGTTTCCAGATATTCAGGAAGAAAATAAAACTGTGAATTTAAAGAAATACATGACTGAAAAAATGTGGTTCAAAACAAGTTTCTAGACTTCAGTTAAAAAGGCAGTGATCCCTGGATTTATTCAAATAGCAAAGACTCCAAAAGCTGTCTAGACACCATTATATTGTGCTCTCATTTCTTATCAACAGAATAACAGTCACATTTTCCTTTTACTGCCAGAGGGATAGTAATATTAGTTGTCTAATATCTATTCAGTGCTATAAGCAAGTAAACTAGCATGCATAAACCAAATATACAGTTCTAGACAGAACAACACTTGCTGAAGCTGGAACTACATATTGATATGACTTTGAATCTTCTACTTTTTATTTTTTCAATTAAGTTTAGATGTGTGGAAAAGTAATGAATGATAAAGCAAGTAATAATTGCCTTTCATTTACTCTTCATATCAAAAAAATCTTTGTATCACTGATCTTGAGTATCTAGGTCAGGTATCTAATCTTTGCCCTAAGCAGACTAAATGCCCGAATTTTCTATTTAAATCCAATGTTCGGCATCATGGAGCTATTTGATACAAATTTATTACTAAAGATTACTAAAGTAATTGAAAAGTCATAAAATTTATCCAATGTATTAATTAATTATTTTAAGACCTAATAATTTTTTTCGTTGTTTTTAAACAGATTAGTACTTGTTAGAAATAATGTGAAGTTCCTAGAAAGGTTGTTAATTTACTACGCAAATGGCAGACAAGCTTGCAGAAAATGTATCTTGCCAGTTTACATTAATCTGTGTATGTTCATTGTAGAGGAAAGAATGAAAATCTAATACTTACCTGGGTCTAGCAAAATTGACAGAGAATGCTATAGAAATTCTGAAGAATGTAGCTTAATAAGTATAATAATATACTTAATAAGTATAAATTTGCCATTAATAATACATGGCCACAGGATTTGTGTTGACCCCATGCAGGCTTGCCTTGGTTTTTTTCACTAGTTTTGATAATTTGTAGTGGTTACGTATTTCCTGATCTGTTTGTATTGTTGTGCTCTGAGAATACTGTATACACTAAAGTTCCGATAAAGCTACATAGTCACTGCATAAAGAGCAGCAGCCTTTATACTGAGGCTGAGGGAGGCTAATATGCAATTTCAGACTTTAGTAAAGAACAATGAGTAAGAAGCAGACTGTGTTAAGAAAACATATCAAAGAAACAGTTGAACTCCAAGACTGAAGATGAAACCCACCCCATCATCATCATGAATATCAAACTCCCCCAACACAGACCCTTGGATGCTATCAGTTCATTATAACCCCCACCCCAGGCGCACAGTGAAAAGGGTGAAAATAAGACAAGAGAAGAATAGTGGAGAGTATGAAGGCAGTTCTTAACTTTTAAAAGTATATTATTATTATTATTAAGGCTTTTCTATATTCGATAGACTACCAGACTGTTAAAACTTTAACTGCAATAACCATAAATTGTTAACTCCATATAAACTGCGTTCCCTTCAGCCATAACAAACTGTGTCTAACATTTGTATCATATATGTGCATTACAATACAACTAACTTTAGATCCGAAGTTTTGTATACCAAATGTAAATTATGTTTCTATGTATCTTAAACCTCTGAAGGAAGTACTGTTAAGGACTCTTGGGACTCTCAAAGCTCTAATGGGCCTAAACAGCATTGCCCGGCCCCCCCTGGGCCTCCTTTCACCCATGCCCATGGGTCCAGGACCCCTAGCGTGGAGCCATCATCCCTGCCCCAGCAATGCCACAGCCATGCTGGTCCCCAGCCCTGCCCAGGCATGGGGCTGTTGTCTCTGCCTGGCCTTGGCCTGTCCCTGTTCCCATAGGGGTGCCTGATGCCCAGGGCTGGGTCTGCCTCCAGCTGCCCCCGGCCTGCCTTGCGCCCTGGCTGGGGGCAGTGGGACCAGCACCGGCTGCGGTGCCTGGCACTGCTGGCCCCCACGCAGATCCCCTGCTGTCCCCAGCTCACCAGCCCTCAGGGAGCCATCAGCCCTTCATGCACCCTGACAAGTACTGTCTCTTAATTACTTAAAAAATACAATGCAATGTGTTAAATTCAACAAGAGCTATTCTTCTCTTATTCTGACTCTCAATTCTTATTATTCTCAGAATAAATACATGAAGTTTATCTCTAAACAGAGTAAATGTTTATTACAAAGTAAGGCAAAGTTGAATGATTTATAAATGAAACTGTACCATCTTTTATTTTGGGGTTTTATCTAAAAGGTCAGGACAGGCTAAAAAATATTACTTTTAAAGAAAGGTCAAGTCCTAAGTGAGATGAAAACATTTCTTTGGGAAGGAAGAAGGTTCCTTCACTATAGAACCTGATTCAAAATCCACTTAAACTTTACAGAGATAAAGCTACTCATGCAGAACATTATGTGCTGTCAGCATCAAGAGGACAGTAACTGAACTTTTAAGCTATGAAGTAGGCATCCAGTGCAAAACAAAAGCTTTGCCTCAAGAACAGCTTCTCCAGGAGATGCCCCCAGTGATTCAACTAGCCAACAATTTCAAGATGTCTTAAGCTAAATGCTTAGACATTAAAATAAATTTCAAAAGTATTCTTAGAAGTGTTACATATGTATTGCTTTAATGAGCATTTCAGACATTTTTGCACCACAACACAATGATAGTAATGAAAGAGTTCTCTTTCAATAGCCAAAATGGTTACTAACATCAAAAACAGCTTCCTCAGTTACTGCAAATGTCTTTCCTGGGCAGTGTATTATGTTATACAGAGAAATGCTCACAAAGCAGCATCTTCTACAGGAGAAAGATCTATTGGCATGTCTAAAAGTATGGCAATTTGATTTTCAGAAATGGCAGATGGATACTTCTTACATTCCTTAGCTGATAGAACTTAAGGAGGTCAAATTTTGAGATGACTGTTTGCTCAGCATATCCGAGCACTTCAGAATTAAGCAGAATGGTTGAGGTCTAAAGACACCTCTCTAGTCCACCCCCAACTGCTAAAAGCTGGGTCAACTATTGCAGGTTGCTCAGAATAGTGCCCGGTCCATGTTCGTTTCTAACCCTATAGGGATAGAGACTCCCACAACTTTCCTGGGAAACATGTTCCTTTTTTCTATCACACTCACAGCAAAAAGGTTTCTTCTGTTTAAATGGAATTTCCCATATCTCAATATGTGCCCATTACCATTCATTCATTCATTGGGCACCACTGAGAATAGTCTGTCTTCATCTTTATTACTCCCTCTTGCTCCATCTTTATCACTCCATCTCGTCAGATATTTATACACATATGCACCAACATCCATGTTTATTTTTCAAAATACTGATCTGTTGAAGGGTCTTAAAAAATTATATTCTTTAAATTAGAATCACATATTTTTGGAAATGCATATTTTAATCAGAAATTTAGAATAATACATGTTCTGAACATTCTTTCCACTTTTTTCCTTTTCTTATAAAAATACCATACTCTTAAGTCAAACTGTCTACTGTGACAATCATCTTCTTGGATATAAGTTCTATTTTCCAGAAAATCTCAGAGCTGACATTGGAAAAATCTGTCTAAGATCATGTGTCATTTTCATTCTAAAGAATCCTCTCAAAACTAAAAATCAAAGTTGTAGGAAGTTATCAATATTTTTTAAGTTTGTTGAGACGCTGAAATACCCTTTCAAGTTTGTGTGATTTACTTGAAATTTCTGCTTTATCCAAATCAAGGACATTTAGATTCCTGGACTCAATCACAAAATCTATTCTTCCATACAAAAAAGGAAATTCAGTATTTTTCACAGCATTTGCCAATTATCTAGTCATGCCAGAAAGCATGACTTTCTGGCTTCTTGCTTTGTAGGAGCCTGCTTTCAGGAATTTCTTTGCCTCTATCAAAGAGCTAACTACATTAGAAAGTACATTCATATCCTTAGACTATGAAGCCCACCAAAGAGGTCCTGGTAAGCAGAACTAGAACTCCGGTTTCAGACAACAAAAGGAACAAAACCCAGAAAGTAGCATTACTATTAGGGGAAGTTACTTGGAAAAAAGCACACATAGCAGTCCACAGAATCAAGGGTCTGAAATGCAAAGCTAGTACAAGCTCTCTACCTCAGATATGGATCTTAATGTGTTGTAATATACTGTGGGACCCTATCCATGTAACAGATACTTCAAAGAGTGTAAGTAAAAAAAACCCTAAAGATATTGTGAAAAATTTTTTCTTTTACTTTCATTACTCTAGAAAAGTATGACTTAAAGGCTTAAGGTGCTTTGAATTTAGGCTGTTTCTGAATTTTTTTTTCTTTAAGAGAAAGATTTTGTAAGAATACTGCATATAAAGAGTAAACTTTTTTTAATTCATTCTACAGAAGTCATGATACTTTCCAAATGAAGATACTTCAAAATAAAAATGGAATGTTCCCTTATTTTCAGCATACTAATATTAATGCAGAATCAGACACTCAACAAGAAGATACTGTACAAAACATAACGTTATGTTGTGTGCTTTCTTCTCTGAAACCCACTGAGATTACTGAGATGGGAAAAAGACATTCCAAGAACGTACCTGAAACTAAAGTCAACAGACTAAATTTACAGTATTCTAAGGTCCACCATTAACACAGTCAGAAATAAAAGAAAGCAGGAGGCACTATATGAGATTTAGATGCTCTTAGCACCATCATAAATATTAGAACATGAATATTCTAAAACCTTCTCGTGCATGAAGGGCAGCAACTCCCAATTTCACATTGATGGGTTATGCAACAACTCATGGGGTTTTGAGGTATAGTATTTTATTGGGGATGCTATGACTGTCACTAAGCTAATTTTTTTTTTCTGTCTCTGTTTTTATTTATTTCCATTAATTTATTTTTATTCTTTTTAAATGAGCAATGTTCCATTCTTAATATCCCTGAGGAAGAATAAACTCCTAAATAAAAAAAACCCCACAACAGTTTCTCTATGTTTTTACGAATGGAAGATACTATGTTTTTCTACACAGGAATGTAACATTCTTTGCAGTATACATAATTAACTAGAACTTAAGATCCTTAGTGGGTAACTATCCTGGGTTCAGCTATAGCAGTCATATTTCTCCTTCTTAGTAGCTGGTGCAGTGCTGTGGTTTTTAACTTTCAGCCTGGGAACAACGCTGATAACACTGATGTTTTTAGTTGTTGCTAAGTAATGTTTATTCCAACCAAGGACTTTCTCAGTCTCATGCTTTGCCAGGGAGGAGGGGAAGCCGGGAGGAAGCAGAGACAGGACACCTGACCCAAACTAGCCAAAGGGATATTCCATACCACAGCACGTCATGCCCAGTATATAAACTGGGGGGAGTTACCCGGAAGGCCCAGATCACTGCTCGGGTCGGCCTGGGTATCGGTCGGCGGGTGGTGAGCAAGTGTATCCTCTCCCCTTGGTATTTCACTAATCATTATTATCATTGGTGGTAGCAGTAGTGGTTTTGTATTATACCTTAGTTGCGGGACTGCTCTTATCTCAACCCGTGGGAGTTACATTCTTCCGATTCTCCTCCCCATCCCTCCGGGAGCGGGGGGAGGAAGAAGGGGGGGGGAGTGAGCGAGCGGTTGCGTGGTTCTGAGTTACCGGCTGGGCTCAAACCACGACAGTTCTTTTTGGCAGCCAACGTGGGGCCCGAAAGGTTGAGATAACGACAGATCTGACCAGAGTGTGTTTAATCATATTTGTGATAAGCATTCATTGTTACTACTCATCACAATGGTGATTATTTGGCTCTCAGACTTGTTGTGCTTGATCTCAGAGTTTCAGCATGTTGTACCTTACTTACAGCCACTATTTGCTGTTTTAGTGTTTATCAGCTGGGGGGCCTGGGCTAAGGTTCTTGTTTCACTGTACTTCATGGTAATGACCTGTAATACAATAGACTCATTGATCATGAAACTGGTCTGGTTTGTGCTTCCAGCGTGGCCATCACCTCTATACATTGGGAGGTATATAATGAAATATTTTAGCAATTGCATATCTTTTTTTTTCTCCTCGGGGGGTAAACTTACGAAGGAAGCATTCTCTTTCACCCCCCGTTCCCCCACCAGCATATTTGCAACAGCAGTTGAGAGTTCTGAAGGTTTTAGATGGCCTTTGAGTACCCTTGAAACCTGCCTGCTGATTGTGCCGGGGATCAGCATGTTGGCAAACATACGGAGTGTGTTTTACCCACGGCCATCCTGTCGTAGGAACATCCTATTTCGTTTAATCTCAAAAATTCAGCAGCTGTCCACCTTACCCGGTCTCTCAGAGGATCCTTCTGTTGGGGGGTTGCTGAAGGTCGAAGAACAACAAGTGCCAACTGCGACCACAACAGTGCACCGGCGGCAATATCGCACCAACCGAGACTCCTTGATTCCCATCCATAAGCTGATCCGCAGACTGAAGAGCCAAGGAGTGATCAGCAGGACCCGCTCACCCTTTAATAGCCCCATATGGCCAGTGCAAAAGTCTAATGGAGAGTGGAGATTAACGGTAGACTATCGTGGCCTGAACGAAGTCACACCACCATTGAGTGCTGCCGTACCGGACATGCTAGAACTTCAATATGAACTGGAGTCAAAGGCAGCCAAGTGGTATGCCACAATTGACATTGCCAATGCATTTTTCTCAATCCCTTTGGCAGCAGAATGCAGGCCACAGTTTGCTTTCACTTGGAGGGGCGTCCAGTACACTTGAACCAACTGCCCCAGGGGTGGAAACACAGCCCTACCATCTGCCATGGATTGATCCAGACTGCACTGGAACAGGGGCAAGCTCCAGAACACCTGCAATACATTGATGACATCATCGTGTGGGGTGATACAGCGGAAGAAGTTTTTGAGAAAGGGAGGAAGATAATCCAAATCCTGCTGAAAGCCGGTTTTGCCATAGAACGGAGTAAGGTCAAGGGACCTGCACAGGAGATTCAATTTTTGGGAATAAAATGGCAAGATGGACGCTGCCAGATCCCCACAGATGTGATCAACAAGATAACAGCAATGTCTCCACCAACTAACAAGAAAGAAACACAAGCTTTCTTAGGTGTTGTGGGGTTCTGGAGAATGCACATCCCAAATTACAGTCTGATCGTAAGCCCTCTCTACCACGTGACCCGGAAGAAGAATGATTTCAAATGGGGCCCTGAGCAACAACAAGCCTTTGAACAAATTAAACAAGAAATAGTTCATGCAGTAGCCCTTGGACCAGTCCGGCCGGGCCATATGTGAAAAATGTGCTCTATACCGCAGCCGGGGAGAATGGTCCTACCTGGAGCCTCTGGCAGAAAGCTCCAGGGGAGACTCGAGGTCGACCCCTTGGCTTTTGGAGTCGGGGATATAAAGGATCTGAGGCCAGCTATACTCCCACTGAAAAAGAGATACTGGCAGCCTATGAAGGGGTTCGAGCTGCCTCAGAAGTGATCGGAACTGAAGCACAGTTCGTCCTGGCACCCCAGTTGCCTGTGCTGGGCTGGATGTTCAAAGGCAGGGTCTCCTCTACACATCATGCAACTGATGCTACATGGAGTAAGTGGGCCGCACTAATTACACAATGAGCTCGAATAGGAAATCCCAGTCGTCCAGGAATTCTAGAAGTCATCATGGACTGGCCAGAGGGCAAAGATTTTGGGATGTCACCAGAAGAGGAGGTGATGCGTGCTGAAGAGGCCTCACCATATAATGAACTGTCAGAGAGTGAAAAGCAATATGCCTTGTTTACTGATGGGTCCTGCCATATTGTGGCAAAGCATCGGAGATGGAAGGCAGCTGTGTGGAGTCCCCTGCAACAAGTTGCAGAAACTGCTGAAGGAGAGGGTGAATCAAGTCAGTTCGCAGAGGTGAAAGCCATCCAGCTGGCCTTGGACATTGCTGAACGAGAAAAATGGCCAGTACTTTATCTCTATACTGACTCATGGATGGTGGCAAATGCCCTGTGGGGGTGGTTGCAGCAATGGAAGCAGAGCAACTGGCAACGCAGAAGTAAACCCATCTGGGCTGCTGCATTGTGGCAAGATATCGCTGCTCGGGTGCAGAACCTGGTGCTGAAGGTACGCCACGTAGATGCTCATGTACCCAAGAGTCGGGCCACTGAGGAACACCAGAATAACCAGCAAGTGGATAAAGCTGCTAAGATTAAAGTGGCTCAGATGGACTTGGATTGGCAACATAAGGGTGAATTATTTTTAGCCCGGTGGGCCCATGACACCTCAGGCCATCAAGGCAGAGATGCAACATATAGATGGGCTCGTGATCGAGGGGTGGACTTAACGATGGACACTATTGCCCAGGTTATTCACGAATGTGAAACATGTGCTGCAATTAAGCAAGCCAAGCGGTTAAAGCCTCTCTGGTATGGAGGACGATGGCTGAAGTACAAGTATGGGGAGGCCTGGCAGATTGACTATATCACACTCCCACCAACCCACCAAGGCAAGTGCTATGTGCTTACCATGGTGGAAGCAACCACTGGCTGGCTGGAAACATGCTGTCCCCCATGCCACTGCCCAGAACACTATCCTGGGCCTTGAGAAACAAGTCTTGTGGCGACACGGCACCTCAGAGAGAATTGAGTCAGACAATGGGACTCATTTCCGGAACAACCTCATAGACACTTGGGCCAAAGAGCATGGCATTGAGTGGGTATATCACATCCCCTACCATGCACCAGCCTCTGGGAAAATCGAACAGTACAATGGGCTGTTAAAAACTACACAGAGAGCAATGGGTGGTGGGACTTTCAAACACTGGGATACACATTTACCAAAAGCCACCTGGTTGGTCAACCCTACGGGATCTGCCAACAGGGCTGGCCCAGCCCAATCAGAACTTTTATGTACTGTAGAGGGGGATAAAGCTCCTGTGGTGCACATAAAGAATTTGTTGGGGAAGACAATCTGGGTTGTTCCTGCTTCAGGTAAAGGCAAACCCACTCATGGGGGTGCTTTTGCTCAGGGACCTGGATATATTCGGTGGGTAATGCGGGAAGATGGGGAAGTCCGATGTGTACCTCAAGGGGATTTGATTTTGGGGGAAAACAGACAACGAACTCAATTGTACGCTGTTGCCTGCTCTATAATACTTTTATAGCCCACCAGCTAGATATCTTCAGGTCGCCAGCCATTGACCCTGACTTCCCTCCAATCATCACCTCAACAAAGAATGAATTTTGAGGAAACCAGACGAGCTCAGCAGTGACCAGACGAGTTTGGCGGTATCATCAGCAGGCAACAACCCAACACTACGTACCGTCCCTCCTGCCCTGAAAGACTATTACAAGAGATGGAGCCTGACATCATGGACTGGATGAGTTCAGCAATTTTACAGGGATTGGTCCATGGACTAGGGAATGATATCTTTCTCTGTGTGTGGGTGTGGGTGTATATATATGTGTATATATGGGACAGGGGTGATGGTGCGCTGAGAGATGTGGGATCTGAGCATGACGTGAATGGTATGGAATAAGGGGTGGATACTGTCCTGGGTTCAGCTATAGCAGTCATTTTTCTCCTTCTTAGCAGCTGGTGCAGTGCTGTGGTTTTTAACTTTCAGCCTGGGAACAACACTGATAACACCGATGTTTTTAGTTGTTGCTAAGTAATGATTATTCCAACCAAGGACTTTCTCAGTCTCATGCTTTGCCAGGGAGGAGGGGAAGCCAGGAGGAAGCAGAGACAGGACGCCTGACCCAAACTAGCCAAAGGGGTATTCCATACCACAGCACGTCATGCCCAGTATATAAACCGGGGGGAGTTACCCGGAAGGCCCAGATCACTGCTCGGGTCGGCCTGGGTATCGGTCGGCGGGTGGTGAGCAATTGTATCCTCTCCCCTTGGTATTTCACTAATCATTATTATCATTGGTGGTAGCAGTAGTGGTTTTGTGTTATACCTTAGTTGCAGGACTGCTCTTATCTCAACCCGTGGGAGTTACATTCTTCCGATTCTTCTCCCCATCCCTCCGGGAGCGGGGGGAGGAAGAAGGCGGGGGGAGTGAGCAAGCGGCTGTGTGGTTCTGAGTTACCGGCTGGGCTCAAACCACGACAGTAACAATTTAAATAACTATCACTTGAATATTACTTGGATTAATACCAGCAAAAAAATACAAAAGTAATCTCTAAAATAAGTTTCATATCTTATTTTATGAAACTAAACAAGGGCAAATTCAAACCTTGGCAACAGGAAAGGTTGGAGTCTGACTAGAAGCAGAGCAGCTCTACTGAAAAGGCCATGGAGGTCCTGGTGGACAGAAAGATGAATATGTGAGCCAGCAGTATGCCCTGGTGAACACCATCCTAAATTGTATTAACAGAAGCATGGATGATGATACACAGATGGCATGGATCATCCCCAACTCTATTTAGCACTTGCTAGTTCCATATCCAATTTGAGGCTCACCAAAAGGAAGATGCCTGGGGAAGAAACTGATATAAACTGTAATGAGTTTGGCAGACAAACAACAAGGTGGTTGGGACTGAAGCACTTGCTCTGTGAGGAGATGCTGAGGAAGCTGGACATGCTCAGCACAAAGAAGAGAGCTTCAGGGCGGCCTAAAAGGAGCTTTCCAATACATTTAAGGTGGGAGGACAAGAGGAAAGGGTGTAAGCTGAAACAAGAGAAGTTCTGAGCAGATATAAGGAAAAACTTTTACCATGTGGGGACAGTCAAGCTGTAAACAGATTGCCTGGAGACTTTACGCAGTCTCCAACCTTGGACTTTTCAACATAAGAATGGATGAACCCCTGAGCAACCTGGCTTTATCTCAACATCCAGCTTCTTTTAAGTAGGAGGTACCCTTCCAACCTGAATTATCTTATGATCTTATGATACCTAAGCTACTTCTTAGGGTAACTTAAATTCTACGTCATTCACTTTTCACTTCTTCAAAATTATAATTGAATAGAATTATAGCTAACTCTGCACAGCAGTATTTTAATGGATCCTCAGTCTACTCTACAGAGTGTAAACCCCACCTTGTTGACCCAAACTTTTCTGGTAGATTTCAGGTAAATAAAAAAGCTAAAAAAAAGGCAAAAAAAAAAAAAAAAAAAAAAGCCAAACAAACAAACAAACAAAAAAAACCCGAAACAAAAAAAACCCAAACACACCCAAACAACCCACCAACCCCAAAATCACTCTTAGGAAATGCCACAAACACTTTAGTATTCACACTGTTATTCTGCTGTCGTTCTGGCTATTTTCAGACAGACATAGAAACAGAAAAGGTATGACGAACATGGCTCTCAGAGAGCTTTTATAAAGTTTTCTTTCAAATATGAATGGTACTGAAATTTGACATAATGAAGATAGGAAGAAATTACTTAACCGAGTATCTCTGGTACTCATTGGTGATTTCACAGATTAACATATTCTATACAATAATGTTCATGAGTATGCCAGGTTTATTGCCTCAGCTGCATTTAAATGAAAACACTTCATTAAATGGAGGTATAAGTTTAATTAATTTCCAGGTGTCTGTGAATGGGGAAAAAAAGTTAAATTTCTTTCACCTTTTTGTTGCTGCTACTGATACAGTACACAAATAAAGCAGCCCATATTTTAAAACATAAAAAGATCAGTTGACTGGAGAAAGCAGAGGTGGAATTAAAAAGGTAGTTCAGAAAATTCTTTAATTCCTTACTTGGAGGAGAATTCATTAAAACATTAACTTTTTATTAAATAGATTTGACTCCTTCTTTACAAAGAAGTTTGGGGGATACTTTGTAAAATGTACTTCAGGAATTAGATAATCTTAGACAGTTCTGAAGAGTAAAGACAAATGTCTTCAACCTTACCTATACTGGAAATAAGTAAAACCTGTAGTATCTTCTTTAGCACTAGTGACATATTCATATTCCAGAGCAGAATTTTGGACCTAATTTTTCTATTGGAAAAAAAATAACTTTCCTATCTTTAAGCAGGAGACTATTCAGCATAGTACTCAATCTTCACGTAAATAGTGTGATTAGAGCCTTCACAAATAATAAAGGAGGGAGAAACATTTAAAAGAACGCAACAACTATATTTCACATAGCTATCCTGTTCATACAATTAAATTTAAACTAAATAACCGCTATATTTTTACCCTCACGGATACGAGGATGTGATTTCTATCAATCAGAACTGCAAGTTCTCAAGCAGCTAAACACTAAACAACAAACAACTCTGGCTTTAGAACAAAGAGAGGTAACAGAGACAGAGATAATTCTGCATAACAATTTATGTGATCTGATTAGAAAGAACATGGGAAACTTGAATGCTAGGCAAGACACAAAAAAATCCCCAAATCCCACATTCAGTTACTTCATCATCTAGTTCTAGATTGTTAGTTTCTTATCAAAAGGATCTCTTTTATTGTGTGGGTGTCCCCCAAAAGTACAAAAATCAAAAAACCCAACCAAACCAAACCAACCAACCAAAAAACCCTCCAAAATTAAAAATTACCTCCTAGAAATGAAAAAAGTTTAAAATTCAGGGGGGATGGGAAGGGGGGGTGGGGGTATGGAGGGAAGAAAACGGGAGTAAATCATCCAGCAGAAATCATTCTAACACATCTGATGTGAATGACAGTATTCATTTTAACACTTAATATCTGTTTTTAAAGGTAGACCACTTCAGGCTTGTTTCCTTCAGTGTCCAGTAAACTTCGTAATGGTTAAAGCTATTCAAAACCTAAGTAGAACAGCTAATCACTTTTGATTATGACAAAATATTTTTCACTGCAGAAGAAGTCACTTAATGAAAAAGCCCAAGCGTATTATGGAAGCATTTGAATGTCAACATTTTTCAAAGAGGAAACAAACTGTTCCAACAGTTTAGCTCAATACCACTAAATATTCTAAATGTAAATAAGTAAGTGTTTTATCCCAGGTTTTTACCTCAGTTGTTTTATCATCTTGACATGAACAGATCATGAGTGCAATATATTACACTGATCACCATGAAACATACAGATGCACAAGTTAATGTATTAATGTTCTGACCTTATAAAAATGAATATTTTGAAGGTCCTATAAACTTTACAGTTTATGTACTATTATTACAAGAGATCCATTGTCAGAGAATATTTATTTTAATAATTAATGTTTCTTAAATTTTAGTTGGTGTCCTTAGAGGATTCATTTTTTTTAAATACATATTTATAGATACATGTGCACACATAACATCTAGTTATATAATTACAGATATTAAATAGTTTTATATATTTAAAATATTTACTTTTTAAAGCACACTGATTTTTTAATGCTTTCCCTTCCATAAACCAGGACTGTTCATATTACCTGTGGATTTTATATTTTGAACATCCAATTTTCCTGGGTTTTTTTGTTTGAAATTCTAGTTTTCATTTCAATTTATCAATTCCTGAACTTCCAATAAAAATGACCTAAGTAAGGAAAATACTTTCGTTCAAAGTATTACCTAAATTGAAATAAAGAGTAATTCAGTATATCTTTTTTTCTTCTACAGATGAGATGGAATTGCTTAGAGTCAGAAACATTGTAAACATAAAACACCATCATTTTCTCTTTTGTAAACAATGAACAGATGTGTGTAGAATAGTAAATAAAACAGAAAAATATTAAATTTTTGAATGCACATAAAATATTAGAGGTTTTTCTTTAGGCCAAGTATGAAATTAAGAAGATATATCTGTTGAATCATAAAAAAATGGGAAGGACTCTTTACTGCATCACTTAACATTTATTTCAGAAGTAATTTATAATCCATCAATTTAAACATTAACACAAACTAACAGAGCCTTGGACCACGTGGCTTAGGGCAAGGTGTCCCTGCCCATCGCAGGGGGGTTGGAACTAGATGATCTTAAGGTCCTTTCCAACCCTTACTATTCTATGATTCTATGATTCTATGTTTTCATATTTAATGTTAGTTCTAGTGTCTTTTTTATGAATGATGATCTTATTTGAAGTAGAAAAAAGTGAATTAAAATTTTAGAAACAAACCTTTCTGGATCTGTATACAGCATTAGAACTAACTTACTTAACTAACCACCAACAGTGCTGTTATTAAAAGCTGTAATTGGGAGAATTCTAAAAAAAAGTACTTTAAAATGGGGGAGGGTCAAAAAACGAAGAAATTTTTCTCTTCTCTGACTTGACTACAGCAAAATCGATGTTATTCTGTGCACTGTCATTGTAAGGGTATATAGTTGTGAACAGAAGACATCAAGAGTGCAAAGGTGAAAAATCATCTTTTCAGAAAGTATAGCTCAGTATAAGATGAAGTGGAGCTAAAAGACCCATGAGTATGAAAATCCACTAAAAGCATTTACTTGTGTGACAATGTATGCAATTTAAGTCTTTGTTATGCCGGAGGGGGGTAAAAAGTCTGCCAAGAAGTTCTGGTAATTTCCTTTCATTCTATGAAGATGGTTCTTTTTTCCTACATCCATTCCAAAACCAGGTAGCCTGGGCTGTTTTGACAATAGGAGTTCGGGGTCTGAAAAGTCACAGATTTACAATTCTTAGAACTAAGTGGCTGTCAAACAAATTACTAATGCAACCAGCAGCTTATTTACATTGCCCTAAGGTGAAGCAGGCATAGCCCTTATTTAAGTAGCAGACTTCTCAGATGTGACTCAAGTGATGCAGCACCTTAATTTCTCCCAGGGAATCTCCAGCCCATGAGCATGCTGTTAGTAAAAAGCCATTTCAGTGAGTTATATTATGTGAGATTCAACCTGAAATTAAGAAACCCACATCTACCGAGTCTATAGTTGCACTAGGTATATAAACTATTATAATAAATGCAAATCTAGTCAATGTAATCAGTGGAATGCAATATTTTAATTCATCTTAAAGTACATGCCTTGGAGAGGACATAACAGCTGCTCATATGCTGTTTGTTGTCATCTTAGTTCTTCCCTGTCTTCTAGTTTCTGTGCCAGAATGGCACGGTGCCCTGCTTCCAGCCCTGGTTTCAGCTGGAACAGAGTTATTTTCTTCCTAGTAGCTGGGACAGTGTTGTCGTTTGAATTTAGGATGAGGATAATGTTGATAACACACCGATGTTTTAGTTGTTCGCAAGCAGTGCTTACACTAAGTCAAGGACTTTTCAGCTTCTAATGCTGCCCAGGCAGTGAGGAGGCTGGGGCACAAGAAGCTGGGAGTGGACACAGAGGGAACAGTTGACCCAAACTGGCCAAAGGGATATTCCATGCTATAGAACATCATGCTGAACAACAGAAATGGGAGGAGTTGTCTGGAGGTTGGCAGCCCACTGCTCAGGGATGGGCTGGTCAGCAGATGGTGAACACTTGTATTGTGAATCACCTGGTTTCTATATTCTTTTATCATTATTATTATTTTCCCTTTCTTTTCTGTCCCATTAAACTGTCTTCATGTCAAACCATGAGTTTTACCTCTTTTCCGATTCTCTCCCCTACCCCTCTGAGGGGGGGTGTGTGACTAAACGGTTGTGTGGTGTTAACCTGCCTGCTGGGTTGAACCACAACACATGTTCTCCTGCAAATTCTAATTTCCCAACACTATGCAGATGTCTCATTTACTCTAGAACACCTCTACCAAACCCCTACCATGTGGTCAACTGAATCACTCTTTCAGTGCAACCTGCACTGAAAGGATTGCCCATCCTTTGTTTGTTGCCCATACATAGTTTGGGTTCATGCAGTTTTGTTATTTCATAACGCACCATTTTGCAACACCTTGGTTTGTCTGCCAGAAGAGCCTCTGCACTTCTGCCACTGTCATAAAAGTATCTTGGATACACTGTGATTTCATATGTGCACACAGACTCATGCAGCTGAACTGTGCCCCACAGCTCCTCAACTGTAATTGTTATTTATATACCAATAGGTGCCTAAATCTACAGGCTACCATACAGAGACATCTACATTTTGGTGTCTTGGAGCCGAATCTCACATAGGACTTCATTACAACTTCCGAGTCTTCCAGCAGTAATACTGTGTACTGTTTTGAGCCTGTTTTCCCTTTCTGGCAACTCAAGACATGATGTTCTGAGGCAGCTTAGAACTACTTACTTTTGTTCTTTACCTGATTGCCAATTGCTCTCTCAAAGCAAAACCAACAAATAATCTAAGAAAACTCTAAGCCCATAAATCTTTCTGAATTAAGATACATTTCTATTCACATGCAAAATGACTGAAGAAAGAGAGGAACAATGGAAAATCAAGCAGAGAAATAGAAAACTTTTCAACATCTGTTTTTACTATAGTGCATCACACACTGAAAGTGCTGGCATTTATCCATCTTCAGCTCTACATAGTTGACTGTGAAGTATTAAGCACTGTAACCATTTGCATGCATTTCAGTATGAGCATGACAGCTGAATTCTGTTCTGAAAAGCTCACTGATATATTTCATCTCTTCATCTGTATTTTTCTGTAAGCAAAGATCCTTACGGAAGGCAGATGCCACTGTGCATTCAGTCGACATATTTGATACTATTTTGTTCACAGTAGAAGCATTAGTTTGTACATGGCTTAACCAGAGGAGGAGGAAAGGAGAAAGAAAGCAAAACTAATTAAGAAATGGATTTCACAAGTGAAACAAATAGCAAGTATAGGGCTACTACTGAAACCTTCCAGAGCTTAAAAAGAGAGGGGAAGGAGAGACGTAGAGAGAAAGGATTCTGGATCTCAAAAGACAAGAAAGTTATAAATTCTTAAAGTAATGTTTACCGATCAGAAAATGAAGAATTCTTTTCCAAAAGCCCTTACATAGTCCAAGTATGCTTGACATAAAGAATATTGAAGTTTATGCATGCCAGCTTCTAAAACTGGAAGCTGTGAAGATAACTTAATCCCTTCTGTCTACTTAGATAATATTATGGATTCATACATAAGTAATGGAGTGCAAAGAGTGGCCAACAGAAAGCAGTAAGTGAAAGGAACCTTTACAGGAACTGCAAATGGATGGAGTAAAAATGTACAACTAATTTTAGAAACAGCAAAAGAGGATTACCAGTGCCAAGAAACATTGAAGCGGCAGCTTCAGGAAGATCCAATGAAGCTTTGGTTCTACTTCACCCAACAGTTTCTAACTCATTTAGAGTTTTAACAGAGCAACAAGGACAGAAAACATCACAACAATGAACCCTCAATGAACAGAAAGAAGTGCTGAAACACAGGTGATCAGACAAGCAAGAAAAAGCATGTCTCGGTAATGATTCCACAACCTGGGTAGGGAAACAAATTTGATTCTCTGCTAACTGACATAAAGCACTTTGATTATCATTTACCAACATCTTTTAAAAAATTGTATAATTCAATATATTTTGTGAGTTAGAATGAACATTAAAAGCATTTAATAAACATAACCTGCACAACAATGTACTTAAATGAAGCTGAGAATTTCCCATAGTTTCATGTACCTCAGTAAATTTCATTTTTTCTGTATAAGGCAATTTAAACAGTCACAGGTGTTTGCAAGGCCTGAAACAGAAAATTAGGCAAAATATGAAAATTAATGAAATTAAAAGGAAGTTTATAAAAGATTATGTAATACCCTTGGTTTTCTGTTGGCTAGTTTTTTCTTAGGCAGCTAGATTTTAAGACTTTTAATTGCATCATTTTTAGTCTTTGTTTCATGTGTCTAGGCCACTATAGCTTTACACATTACACTGAAGCTAGGCCATGTGAAGCTGCCTTGTGGAAAAGAATCTTAAAAAAGCCATTTCTCTAAATTTAAGACAGTAAGATTTGGTTATTTCATATCCTGCCTAAAAAGTGGCCATAAAACTTAATTTCTTTTGTTTGAATAAGGCAACAAATGACAATATTTTTCAGATTGTAATTGGTATAAATGGCAGGGGGTTGACAGGAGGGGTGTGGGGGACTGCACATGTGACCTCTGTGATCACAGCTGGTGGCAGCTGGCTCTGCAATGGACCCATCACAGGACACAACCGAGCCCAGCAGCAGAATCTGTGGCATCTCTGTGAAAATGTATTAAAGATGAGGCAGTAAACACTGAGAGAAAGGAATAAGACCAGAGCAGAAGTGCTCCATTCCAGAGCTAGTGACACCCTCAAAGGGACTGGAGCCCACGGGTAACTCACACTGGAGCAGGTTCTTCCTCTAAGAGACCATGGCCCATGGTCAATGCACATCAGAGCAGACGAAATGAGTAAGAAGGAAGGAACAATAGAAGAAAAGAGTGAGAAATGAGAAGTAGCAGAAAGAAACTCCTGCGCCTTGACCTGAATGTCCTGCACTGTGTGTCACATCACCAAAAAGACAAAGTGTAATCTGTGGTGAAGTAAATAGAGGAAGAAGAAGGAGAGATGTCTGGAATGAAGCTAAGCCTGCAAAAGGGGAGACAAAAGGTGTTTTGCCTAATTGTTTGACTATTTCCCAACATTCAAATCAGTAATTGTTTTATATTAAAACTCATTTACCCAAGACAGAGTAGTTGAGGAGTAATTTTGCCCATCTTCATTTCAATCCATGAGTTTTCTCACTCTTGTTCTTCCTAACTTTCTGCCCTGTTCCATTGTGGGGTTGGAGTGAGTGGCTGTGGGAATGCTTCTCTGATACTCTGGGTCATACCACCACCCAAATATACTTGCGCAAAATGTACAGTTGTTCAAACAAAGCCAGGAAGCCAACGGAGTGATGAGGTGAAAAGAGCAAGTACCAAGAAAGTGCCAAGCAGTGACGGAGTAAAAATTATGCAGTGGTCTGAAGTTCAGAATTTGGAGTCATCCTTTGAAAGATGCAACAATAGAATAAAAAAAGTTACAATAGATGAAGTGGTAAGAAAATAATTCTGGTTATAGCGCTACTACATAGGAAAGATGAAGTTTGAAGGAGGGAAGTCAGAAAGAAGTTACAGTCATATCTATGTTAATGAAGCAGGGGAAAGAGTGAGTTTTCCAACAGTTATTACAGTGTAGTACAGGGATAATACAGGCTATTGAAAGGATTAACAGACACTTTCTCAAAAGTGATGCAGAAAAAATTCCTGACAAGAAAAACCAGGCATGTGTATCTGTACTACATGGCTCTTTGGAAAACTTTTTTTTTATTTTTATTGTGACAACTCGTGTGTCCTGGGTTCAGCTATAGCAGTCATTTTTCTCCTTAGTAGCTGGTGCAGTGCTGTGTTTTTAACTTTCAGCCTGGGAACAATACTGATAACACTGATGTTTTTAGTTGTTGCTAAGTAATGTTTACTCTGACCAAGGACTTTCTCAGTCTCATGCTCTGCCAGGGAGGAGGGGAAGCCGGGAGGAGGCAGAGACAGGACACCTGGCTCAAACTAGCCAAAGGCATATTCCATAATATGGCACGTCATGCCCAGTATATAAACCAGAGGGAGTTACCCGGAAGGCCCAGATCACTGCTCGAGTCAGGCTGGGTATCGGCCGGCGGGTGGTGAGCAATTGTGTCCTCTCCCCTTGTTATTTCCCTTATCATTATTATTATTAGTGGTAGTAGTAGCGGTTTTGTATTACACCTTAGGCTTAGTTACGGGACTGCTCTTATCTCAACCCATGGGAGTTACATTCTTCCGATTCTCCTCCCCATCCCTCCGGGAGTGGGGGGAGGAAGAAGGAGGGGAGTGAGCGAGCAGCTGCGTGGTTCCGAGTTACCGGCTGGGCTCAAACTACAACACATGTCAGGGCACCAGTGAAATTACTTTTTGAAAATGGTCTTTACTAAAAGGCTTAAATTTCTTTTTGACCAGGAAAAAAAAAAAAAATCAGTTCTTAACAAACTGAAATATTTTGTGCTTTTTTTTTTTTCTAAATGTATGAAGGATTTTTAATATGTTTATGTGTCTCCTTTACCCTACAATCAATCCAGAAATCACTCCTCCCTATTACCTGACAACGTATTTTTCCATTTTCTACTATCAAGGATAATTTTTAATGCTCATACCTGCTGGAGTAGGGACATTTGATGTTTTTACATGCTGAAATTACTTACTGCTTACTTTTTTTTTTCCCCCCGAAGAGCTGTAAAAGGTGTTTTCTTCATTTTAAGAATGATGGACTACTGCAGAATTTCACAACTTAGTATACAGTACAATTTAAACATGCATTCAGCAATATGCCATTAGAAATTACATAAGCAAACCAAAATAATATTTAAAAAAACCCATAATGTAATCACTACAAACTTAGATGGTAAAGACAAATAGAAGATACACAGTATATTCAAATTTTCCACACCTAGCAACTCACGTTTTTTATGACTTGCAGAAAACATATTTTGAAACTAAAAAAAAAGCCTATTCTCCTTCATTAACTATTACCTCACACTCTCAGCAGGAATCCAAGTATGTGTGTCATCTGAGATAGTTTGCTCTTCTTTTCTCAGTAGTTCAAAATTAACATCTCAACAATCCAAATTACTTCACATAAACCACCAAAATAGTCATCACATGGTTTCTCAATTTTTGAGGTAGCCTCTAATAGAGAAAGTTTCTACTTTTTATCTCTTAGCGGTCCCATAAACTAGCAATTTCCCAGTAAAGAAGTGTGGTTTATCATACTCAGTATGAAGGATACCATGCAGAAAATGAGTCTGTGCTTTTCAGTTATAGCAGCCCTGGAGCTACAGTAGGAAGGCTCCTTTTATCTAAATTCACTCAGAATACACATTCCACAACTTCTATGAACTTGGGAAGTTCAAACAGAGACATACAATATTTGCTAACACAGTAATCAAATTTGTTCTGTTCTTGTATAGAATATGTTATCTGAGGCAATCACAGAGTTGTGAAAAGTTTACTATTATAAAAGATCAATTACATAAAAAGTAGTCCTAGTGTTTTGTTAGTTGCATTTTTTACATTAGTTGATTAATTTTATCAGATTCTGCACGTTTATTTACCTAATCTCTTCCTATGCTGAATTTCCTATAAAGAACTGTTAAAGAAATTCATGAACTAAATTTCATTCAGAATGCCATGAATTTTTTTTTAATCAGATAAATGGAAAAGCACAAAAGCACAAAAAAGGGTTACTGTTCCCTGAAGATCCATTGACACACTGTAGATTTGAAAAATATTATTTACAGTAATGTTTGTGAAAAAGCAGACAGTATTACCGTATACTAACGAAGCTCAGTTTTCATTAGCACTTCATCATTAGAATGACCTTGTTCCAAATGGTGATATTCCCAAGTTAATGCTTCAGATGCTTTCACTCTTACTCAGAATAATGCTTGTTCATAAAAACAGTGGATAAGAATCTTATAGGTTAATTAAACGCTTAATAGCACAATACTTTCAGAAAGAGGTAGTAAGAGATAACAGTGATTAAATGCCACATTAGTAAATAGAAACTTACTCACTGTTTTACAAACGTGACATATACAACCATAGATGCAGATACATATTTTAATAATAAAACCATTATTTCTGTATCTGTGAAACAATATCTTTCAGAATATTACGATCATTTTAAGAGCTCAGTACTTGCAAAGGATGAAGTGGATATCTGCTGTAATTTTTTTATAACCGTACTTAGATACACTAGATAATACACTGCCCATACTATAACATACTGTAATTTGATATAACAGGTTGCAGAACTGAATTTATCATTATGCAAATACAAACTATACCTGCATGAGGATTTTTAATATGGCCCTTCCCATTTCCTCTATAACTTCAGGCACAAGATTTTTTTAACAAAAAGAACCACAAAAAAATGTATTTCTTTAAATGTACCTTGGTAGTGAGCACTAAATCCACGGTATCGGTGATTGCTGTCTGTTACAAAATGTAGTCTGAGCCAGTTTTTGTTACTGATAACTGGAGGAGGTATATTCATTCCAGAGAGCCTAAATTAAAACAAACAAAAAATATTATTGAAAGATTATCAGGGATGAAGATCACTAGATTTTCATAAAGCTTTGATAAAGGTCTTGTGTGGAAATTTTTTTTTTTCAAAGACACATTCACTGACTGCTTTCTGTAGGACTTTTTATTTATCAACGAATAGTATATTATTACAAGCAGGAATAGATAAGACTGTTCATAATGACCAAGTGATGAGATACGGATCAGTGCTAATCCAGAAACCACAGTGTCATGTAATCGGTCAGGCAAAGCACTACCATGGTGCAAGCATGTGACACTCAGGCTAGAAAGAGTTAGTGTCTACCCGGATCAGTTACCAGGTTGGGCAGAATGCTGCTTTGGGCACCAGGAAAAGGATTATACCCTGTGACTTTCAGGTTCAAGATATGGAGCAAGAGGGCTTAGATTAGGCAGGCCACCACACAGAACTATAAAACAGACACCTATTTTTCAAGAACAAGTATTTTTCTAAATTCAGGGTTAAAAAAAAAATAAAAAATAATCACTTCAGTGAATCTGAAAATAAATTATTAAACATACAGGAAGAGTACAGAGCTGTGGATTGATCCCAGCTAGCAGCTAAGCACCACACAGCTGCTCACTCACTCCCCTCCCTGTCCCCAACAGCAGGACAAAGGAGATTATAGGAAAAACAAAAGGAAGAAAAGTTCTGGGTCAAAATACAGACTCTTCAAAAATCAGTTTAAGAAGTGAAGAGGAGAGATAAAAGCACAACAAAACCAAGTGATACAAAGGCAATCATTCACCACATCTCACAAGTAGATCAATCAAGCCAGTCTCCAAACAATGGCTACCTGCCCCAAACCCCTCTTGATTTTTTATTGCTGACCACGAAGTTATATGGTGTGGAATATCCTTTTGGTGAATTTGGGTCAGCTGTTTATGATTTTCCCTGGCCTACTTAATGTAAGAACAGAGTGGGGTGGTGGGGAAGAAAGCCTTGATAATGTGCAAGCACTGCTCAACAGTAGCCAAGACACTGGTGTGTTATCAGCTCTGGTTTAGTCACAAATCCAAATCACAGCACTCTATGGGCTTCTGTGAAGACAATTAAGTTTGAGCCACTAGACCCAATATACAAAATTATCCAGACTTTTTGTTGTTTTTCTCTTTGTTTTTTAACATCAGGACATTACTCCAATTACTGAAGTCTTTCATCTTGACTTGCTCATTAGGATGGTCTGAATTAGAGGTTTGGTTTGGTTTTGGTTTTTTTATTAGATAAGATGTAGTTAGAAAGAAGGTGAATAAGCTTTAAATAAACAAACTTTCCATCAAGTCAACAATCTAAGATATATTTCTCACCAAAACTAGAAAGATAAGTCATATCTTCAGAATGTCAACATACTTATCTATGTCCTCCTATTTATTTCTAAATAGAGTCCTTCCTTTAGTTAGAAATAAAATAATAGCCAACAAGTATACCATTTTATGGACAGACACCGAGGATTCCTCTTCCACATTTTGGGGGAAAAAAAAAAAAAAACCCAAACAAACAAACAAACAAACGAAAAAAAAAAACCACAGAAACAAAAAAAAAAAACAACCAAAAAAAAAAAAACCACCCACATTCTATAGTGAAACAGATCACAAAGCTATTCAGGCAATCCACAACTGAGAGAGTGGATTCTGTTCTAGAACTTCTTTGCTTTTACAAAGGACTTTTCATATAACCCTCGAAGTGGCTTTGCAAAATACAGTAATGTCATTATCAATATTGTTATCATTATTTTACAGAGAAACTCATGCACAGAGAGAGAAAGCAATTTCAACTACATAGCAGACCAGCAACTCTAAGAAAGTATCTGCAAGTTCAAAGCTCTGGCTTTTACAACTAAAATCAAATCAGCACTGCCTGGTAAATGGCTGCACAGTCTTTTGTACAGTCCTCACCTACACCCCACCACCACCCCCCTTTATTCTATTAGAATCTTTTGCTTTGAATTTTCTTTAAAAAGGTATGTTTTTCTTTTTTCAAGTAGAAATAAATTTGACAATTTGAAATTGTTTATCAAATAAAAAGTCTGAAAAATTTTATATGGTGCTCTATGTTGAAATAGTACTTATTTTTTATTTTGGTGTGAAGTGGTTTTTCCAGCTGTCCTGTGACAGTAAAATTAGATGAATATGATGACTTTAACAAATACAAGTGATACAGTCAAAACTACCAAAAATAAATCAAAACCAAATATTTCATCATATAAATAAAATATTTTGACTCATCCATTTCTCATTAGACATCTCAGTTTCTTTAAACAGTATTTCTGAAAATAAACTTACTACATTTTCACCACTAATAGAATAAAGCTTCAAGCAGACAGAACAGTGGCATTCTCTAAACTTTTATTCTTTGCACTACTGTCAGTGTTCTTTTTGTTCTTTGCTTCTTTGTTCTCATGCAGTGCCTAGACCTAAATTTCAGCTCAGTCCTGACTTAGAGCTAAAAGCTGACCAGCTCAGGCTTTGAAAACTTATGGCAGTTTAGATGCAGCTGAGCATCTGTCTATCTAGTTAAGTTTACCTGTCAAATCAGTTATTCATTAACACATCTATCCTTGACAGGTATAGGTTATACTTAAGATGATTCTAACTTCAGCACATGTTGCTATCATCTGAGTTCTAACTAAATTCACAGTTCCTAAAATCTGATCTTTACAGCTCATGATTTCTATGGAATTGTTCCCAGAAAGTAGATTTGCAAACTGACAGAATTTATAATGGAGACTGGCATAAAATGAATGCTTATTCTGCTCATATAACTGCTCCTTTTCTCACATCAATTTATCTTCTCAGCAAATTACAAAGCTGTTCACCATTACCATAATGCACTGGCAGTCCAACCTACTTCTATGCCAGCTACTGTTCCAAGCATAGCTAAACTGCATCGTCTACAATATTTTCCTAAATTCAAAGAAAAACACCGTATCTACTATAAAGGAAATGCAGCTGCCTCTTTTTTTTTATTGTTCAAAAGATGTAGCTCCCCCCAAACTGCACAGAAACCTGCATAGCAAAATTAACTGGCAGTAGGCTTCCCTTCTGCAGTTTCATAAACTCTTAGAAATGTCCATGAAGAATCTTCAGATCACTGGTTGTGAACCAGAGATTTAAAGTATCTCACCACTATGTGTAGTCAACAACGTTTACCTTAGATAGTCTGTTATCTAATGTAAAATGCATTTGGGAAAAAAAAGTGCTTACTGAAATAGTGCACCTTTGTTAGTAAAAGTGTAGGGATTAGTAAAAGTGTAAGACTATGCATACAGACAGACCATTGAAGTTCCCATCTTTGCATCTTATTTGGTTTGTGACTGTGGGTAAATCACAGTTTACAGAAGAAATAAGGAACTAATATTTTTGAAAATAAAAACATTCTTCTCTCACTTCATTACAACACTGTGCCTCTAACTCCTTCTCTTCTGCACACTTTAGGAGGTAATTTTCAAAAATCACTCTGCTTTAGGCTAACACTGGTCCAGTGAAGTCAATTAGTATTTTATTCTCCCTCGAGTATCTAACATGTAATTTCCACTTTATGTTGCAAAGTATTGGTTTGGGTTTTTTTAATAGCATGATATGCATGCTCCATTTCTTCTGAAGACATACTGACATATACTAAAATACCATACACTTACTTTAACATTTGAAATGCACACTGCCAGCTAGCTATAATCTTGACAAATAGTTTTAAAATAGCTGTCTTGTTCATGTACTAAACTAGCTTTAATTACTAAAAATCTTCTAAAATTATAGCTCTTAAAACAGGAATTAAAACAGGCAGAACTGTCTTTTTTCTTTTAAGTCAGGTGCCAAATAAATGAGGATTAGTAGAAGACACAAATGATAAAACAAAAATCTTTGATTTTGTACAAAGTTCACAGATACATTTTCCTCATTTTTACAATAATAATAGCCAAAGTATTTAACAACTACTTCCATTCACACCACTGTTTTCTTTTTCATACATTGCTCATGTGCAATGGTTGTCTGTCATCTTGTTAAGAAGTGGCTCAGAAGCTTTCTTCATCAGTATCATTTTTTATCACGATTAAATACGGTATATAATATACAAACAAAAGAAGTAATTTAGATATGATATGGGTATGAAGAGAGGCCAAAAGTGCCCACATTGCAAAGGTCCAGTCAAAGCTCAAAATCAGATTAGTTAATAAATGTGTAAAAACTTCAAGGAAGGATACAAACACTACGAAATATGCATATAAAGGGTAGGAGGTACAAAAGAGTCAAACAGGCAGTCATCACTCTATTTAAGTTCCCAATTCTATTTTATTATGTTTGAATTTGTATGGAGAGAATGGTATCAGAATTAAAGCTTTGTGTGTTGCTTATGTATTTGGAGCCGAAATCAGTGACAACGAATCAGGTATTCTTTCAGTCAAATTGATTCATTCACAAAATGTGCATTTTAATTTTGAAGAAAGATTATTATCAAGTAATAGGCATGCAAGCCCTGCTAATAGAAGCAGACATTAAAAATGTCCGAAAATATTCCAAACATATATTTTTGTTGGAAAAACATACAGCAAAGCTTTTCACAAAATTTTTCATGAAGCATATAGTTACTGCATTTCCTCACAAGCCAGGAGATTTACAGAAATCAAACTGATCAAAAAAGGAATTTGCAGTTGATAGATCCTCTATAAGCACTGCTGAAATCCATTCTAATACTTCCAAAGCTTTAGGCTAACACAGAATTACATTTTGGCATGACTAGGTGCGTACATAGATCTCATTGCTCAAACATATGCACTACAAAACCGTAAGCACTTGTTTTGATTCTAACTGCAGCTGTGTGGAGTCTTTCTCATTGGTATTATTTCCTTGTTGAAATAAAACTGCTATATGGAAAGCTTTGATTAAAAAACATGTCACATTCTGATAAGAGTAATCATGCATTATCCATGTACATGGACATGCTAGTGGGGCTTAATACTTCCATAGCACAATAGAAATACTACAAAAGACCACATCCTAACCAACAGAAGAGCACTTGACCTGTGACTTACATGGTTTGGTTAAATTTTGGTTTATTTAGGGAGCAGGTGCATTAAAGACAAATGTGAAGTATTAAGCACGTACAGCTTATCGTGCTTCCTATGCTGGTATGCAACATATAGTCATCAGTAAAATTTATAGCATCCTTTACTTCGTTTTTCATGATTGTCTTGATCCCATAAAACAACTCTTCTAACCAGCTTCATAATGAACATCTTTTATAAAAAGATCCACTCCACAATGTAGATGTACTCACCCATGGATAGAAGACTAAAACTCAGGTCTCTGAATTTAGAAAGAACCAGATTTACACTAAAGCAAAGCTGAAATTAACTGAATATTTAATACATTGCTTGATTTGAAAGATTGTGAAGGACTTAATGATTAAGTTAACATACCCCTCTTGTTCCATCAACCCAGTTAGTAAGATGTTTACACTGAGGTTCAGACACTAAACTAACCATTAACCTTTTGGTCAAACAGTAAACAAGCAAGATGACTACACCTATGAATATCTGTTATGTTTCCAATTCCAGTGATGAGATTAATGGGCCTTAGTGGCAGCCATTATAAATGTATCTATTGCATGACAACTTTGGGTACTGGCCTTTTATTCCTTTTTTTTTTTCTGGAAATGTTCTATCCAAATTCCATTATATCATCTTACCGCAAGGACACTGTGACATATATTGTCAAACTGCCAAAAATAAACCCTCTTCTAGCTCTTAAAAAAAAATCTATTGCTATCTGAACTAAGAACTCAAGATTTTAATTTTGTTGAAGATATCAAATAAATGTTACATGCTAATAGATATCTTTGGATAACAAGACAGATCAACAAGATGGGTAATTGCCTGTAAATTGTTCTTTTGTCAAGTATTTAAAATATAAACATTAAAGTAACATGAAAGTAAGTATTTTCAGAGCTGTGGATTTCCTAGAATTTTAACTGCAGCTTACATTTATGCAGCAACATATATAATATTGGTGTATCTGTATTACAGTAAAAGACTTAATGAGATGTCTCTGTGACAGAAGCTATAGAACTTTTACATAAGTGTAAATTTTCATTTAATTGTAGGTGTGAAACTCAAGCTGTAGGTGGGTATCAGGGCTGCTCTTGTGTTAGCATCCAGTACACTTGAGTCATTAATCCCTGGATGATTCAGGGATCGTTATCAGTCTGCTATTTACTAGATTGACCATCTAGTGAGGTAGCAGACTGGCATGAGAAAATAGACCAATTTGAAAGGTAATTACAATATCAAAATATGCAGTTTCCCAACTGAGTCTTCAAATAATGAAAACAAGAAACAATACAGTGAAAGAAAGATTAGGTTGGAAATACAGCAAGCAATTAAATTAAATTAAAGAAAACAAAAGAGGATGGTAGTTGAGTTAATCTTCTGCATTACCATAGTCCAATGTCCAGTCATAAGGAATGACAGAACAGAAAGTAAACGGTACTAATTCAGTCTTGAAGGAGTAAAGAAAACATAGACTCCTCTCCCTAAAGCCAGCTCTTTCTCAAAGTTAAACATGCATCAGAAAACAAAAAGTTTCCAAAAGTGTCTAAAATATAGACGCTAAAATATTCCATTAGCAGTTTGAGGGTAATATATCACTCAAGTTTTAAGTGGTTACAAAGGCACAAGTCAGTGAAAGACCTAGTTCTTAAGGTTGGTTCCTGTAAAATTGTCTGTAGTATGACTAAGCATTTTATTCAACTGGGAATCAGGACATTGACAAATTTGAAGCTACATATAGCCTTGATTGTTGTTTTCATATCTTAGAACTGCAACCAAATGACTGACAAAAAGCTATTTTTTTACTTTTAGAACAGTAAATTACCACCCTTCAAATTTAACCTAACGAACTATTTAGAACTAGACAAAAGTTTTAGGCAGAAACTCCACTGCAATCACTTATTTCTGATTCATGAAACAAACATGAAAACTTAAATAAGCCAATGTTTGGGAAGAAGGGGCGAAAAAAGTTCTACACTATGTCACCTTGAAAATATACTTGTTCTCCAAAGTACTTCAACAGTCTGTTGATTAATTTTTGGAATTATTCAGCTAGAGGGATAAAAATAATTCACCCTATGACTCTTTTTGTCAAGTTTGTTATGATTTCTGGAAGACTGAAAAAAAGTCTTTGTTTTAAAAATGTCAGTGTTGAAATATATGAAAGCCCAGTCATGCCTTTGCAAAGTTGGAAGAAGTTCAATTTTGAAGTAAAGTTACTGTCATATAAAGCAAGTCTACGAGAAACCACTGTATGATCATTAAGGACTGAATAAAGATTCAACTGATGATTAATGAAAGTTTGTAGTACTGTGGATATGAGATGTAGAAAAGTGCCAAGATTAAGAAATGCTTTTTAATTTCAGAAGTAAACTGCAGCTTATAAAGCCAGATGTTCATATGTTAAAGATTTTCTAATTAATCTGTTGACTTGGCAGAATAATGAAATTCTTTGATGAAAGGTAAAAGGAGACTTCCAAACACATACTCTGAAAAGTTAATCTATGATACAAGGAATGTGTTGTTTGTGACACAAGTAATAAACATGACACTGATAAACAGTGTTGCTGTCCTGACTGCATGAAGGACTAATGTCATAAGTTGCTGATTTTAATATAGATGTCAGGGACTTCGAGTCATTACTCATAAATGCGATGCAAGTAACCGATACACAAAGTGACCTCGTGCTTACAACGTCATTTTCCTGAACATATCATAGAATTAATATAAATACAGATTAAATTCACCTGGGCTGCACATAATGGCTAACATATGGGTCTTTCTACCACACAGGCTGTCACAAGTTGCATAGCTCCTTGGTGCAACTGATGAGACCAAGCCATGGTCAGGACAGTCAGCAAGGAGCAGATGCAGATGAGTTTGAATGCACCAGTGAAAACATGCAGCCCCAGCGCCAGCAGGCTATACAGGGAGGCCTCCCGCAAATGACTCATTCTAGTGGCCTAGAAGCTATGATAAGCTGGACACCAAGAGCTGTCACAGGATTTCTTTTCCTGGAAATGCTAAAGCAAACCTGTAGGGCACTGTCTCTTTCAAAATCAATGTATGCGATTATTCGAGTGTTTTCCCTGGAATCCTGCACAATTCTTCTCTCTACTTTCACAGATACTCTAAATAAAACTGAACTGAATATACCTTGTATCTGACCAATTACTTCTTTGTGTAACAGCCAAAATGAATAATGGACCATTATCTGTGAGACGTTTACATAGTTTACCTCTCTTGAAATGTTGCCAGTATCTTACTATTTCATAACCAGTTATTTTCTCCATTTTCTTTTTTTTCTTTAAATGCTAGATAGAAAATTATTATACTTACAGGTCTACTGTCCGAATAGGGGAAGGAAGCTTGTTCTTAAGTCTTTATAGTAAGTGTTAATAAATGAACCAAACAAAAAAAACATTGCACCTGGTACTACAACTTGGTGTTCAACAGACCACATATGCAATACTATCGTATAGTTTGTTACACACAAAATCATGTTGGGACAGAAGAGAACACCTGATATATGGAGCCAAAATTTACTGTTAGTCCAATTAATGCTTTAATGGACTAATAGTTTAAATATCAGCAAGTCTCACTAATAATACTAGTAACTTCTTTAACTAAAGAAATCTTCCTAATATCTATCCCTTTTCTCTGCTATTACGGTCATCCTTTCAGTGACTTGCTGTGTCCTGAGATCAGGGCTTCATTCTTTCTCAAACAGAAGGAGAAAAATGTTTATTAGGAGTCATCACTATCCTGAGGTCATCCCTGGAAAAATGTTAATGATAAAACTCTCCTCTCTCAGTCCTTAATCATCTTTGAGCTATTTGATGTTTTCTTGATGTTTTCTTCTTCAGAGCTTGTTATTGATTCCCAGCCCTCCTCAGCCCCTGTTAACATACAGGGCCAATGTGTGTTACACAGCAACTGCGTAGGGTTGTCAGACCTTTACTATACGTGATAGTCACATAGTCACTTGACCAGTAGGCAACTGTCAGAGCTCAAACAAGCTAAAACCAGCTCAGGTCAAAGACACCTCAGAAGATTCCTAAGACAATCTTGCTGTCAGATCAATACAAAGATTGTGGTCATTTTTCAATAATAAGGCAAAAGTCATACTTACTGGGCTACCAGCTGATATCAGCATTGCCAGATTCATACTAAAGAAACTTGGAGGCATTGGAAATAGGAAGGAAAGAGTTCTTCTCCTGCAGCTAATTCTCATTTAACTTCTCTACCTAATCCTTAGTACTTCATGTAACTACAGTAGTTAAAATGAAAAGCACATACAGGTATGCAATATTCAAACTGGCAAAAGACTCTAATTATATTTTCTGTACAGCAAAAAGGGAAATTGGCATGCAGCTCTGGCTGGAGATAAAGTTTAAAATATAAGTCAAATTACTCCCACTCTGCAGCAAAATTAGGGACCCCATGGGTCTTATTAGGAAAAGTACTTTCAGAATCTGAAAGTTTTCCTGAATATCTGCCACTCTAGTTACTCATAGTTAGATATTAAATCCAAATGCAAATGTACCTTAAAAGAGCTGTTCCTTAAAATTAGAATAAAAATTCAAAAAGTACTGTCATGTTAGGCCTGAGTCAGTTATGTTATTTCATCTTTTTTAAGGGTGATAATAAGACAGTGCAAGTCCTGAAATGCCTTTAAAAAACAACTCATCAATACAAAGTAAGAGAATAAAAATTAAGCAGCTCAACTCAAACTACACATGATCTTTTTCTGAGAGTTCACTCCTTATTTCCTATTTTCTGCCTCTGAAAATCTATCAAGGTAGACCCCGAAATCTGTCAGAAAAGGCTATTCTTATTGCGGGATTTAAATATAATTACTGTTCAGGAATTCATGCAGATTAGTCACAGAACCATTCACCTGAGTTTCCACCTTATTTTTTGTGAATTAATGTTTTGGTCAGTTATATTTTGTGCAACAACTTTCTTCTACATCTCAAACATCTGGTCTCCTAGTTCTACTGTATTTATCACATAAGAGATTTACCTTCCCCTCTTCTGCAAGATATCTGTAAGCCAAAGAATTTCTTACTCAGTAATTTTATAGAACTTTCATCTCAGAGTGCTTGACAAGTATCAAGGAACTGTATCATCCCTTATTTCATTTAAAAAAAAAAAAAAAAAGTCAAAGCATAAAGAGACAATATGTTGTAGTTTACCGCAAAAATCTAAGACAAAACTGGAATCTGATAGAACTATAAGGACACGAACTTGGCCCTCTCTGGGGACCCTGATGACCCTCTGCCTTTGGGCCCAGGAACCCCATTCAAGCTTAGCCTAAGGTTGCTCCAGCTCTGTCCTTGGCCATCCTCTTTTTGACTGGGCTCCTGAAGGGACTCTGGACCTAGTTCATCACCTAGCACATTAGGGGCCGTCAAATGATTCTGTTATCAAAGTCCCCAGCTCTGACCCCTATGTTCAGCCTCTGCTGGACTGCACATCTTTGGTGAGTGCATGGCCTGCGTGGGGTCACCTCAGTTCCCAGTTGTGCCTTCCTTGCTCCTGCTACTCCCAAACAAAAAGAATTCAAATATCCCAATTAAACTGCTCTAATTACTAAAACTGCACTACTTCCCTATGATAGATTTTCTTATTTAAGCAATACTATAAATTTGCTTTGTGTATTTGAGCATACTTCTCTTATCCTATTTGTAGCATTCCTATTCAAATGTTCTCCGACTGCAATTAGGGAAACCTTTATTCCATCTTTTGAATGGAAGAACTTTAAGATGTTATGATAGAATTAACATGCAGATATCATACACTTCCATCACTGTTAATCCATAAAGATATAACCGACAGAAACTCTTTAAAACCAAGGACAAAACCTTTGAAATTATCTGTGACTAATAAGAGGTAGGACAGCTCACATTTAGCCCTATTAGATAAGTCAAAAGGGTACAAGGAGATTAGACAAGTAGTATCAGCACTCATGTAAAATGACGCATTTTGAAATAAATTATTTTGACACTTTTAAGGATTTTAGACTCTAATTCCAAGTTTGATGGTTCATAACAAAAAAACCTCCAAAGCTAGAAGTTGAGAACTCATGATCTGTTTGTGTTTATATGACTGGGTGAGATTCAGTAATCCCAAATGTGTTTTGTTTGGAGTGGGGGGAAGGTGTTGTTTTTTTCTTGTTTTCATAGATTAGCAGCTCCTAAGAAAAGAGAACATTTTATTTCTTTGCCACAGAGAGCTGCACGACTGGTCTGTGCAAGCAGAGACCAGAGGGCTGCCCTCTGCCTAACACAGTTAGTTCCAGTCAGATCCACCGCAGGATACAGCTGAACTCATCAGCTCTACAGTGTCACCTCTGTGAAAACATATTTAGGAAAGGGCATTACACTGCACAGGCAGTGAGGAAAAAAAATGTGAGAAACAATCCTGTGAATACTAAGGTCACAGGAGGAGGAGGGGGAGCAGATGTTCCAGCTATTCCCCTGCAGCCCATGGAGAGGACCATGCCAAAGCAGGCTCTCCCAAAAAGAGCTGCGGCCCAAGCAGGATCGTACTGGCTTTCCATGGCAAGGTTTTCTTAGTGGGGGACAGGGCTACAGGGGTGGCTTCTGTGAGAAGCTGCTGGAAGCTTTCCCCATGTCCAACGCAGCCAACATCAGCCAGCTCCAAGATGGATCTGCCCCCAGCCAAGGCCAAGCCCATCAGCAATGGTGGCAGAGCCTCTGTGCTAAAGTATTTAAGAATTGTGCAGGAGCAATTGCATCTGGAGAAAGGAACGAGAATACGTGAGAAACAGCCCTGCAAACACCAAGGTCAGTGCAGAAGGAGGGGCAGGAGGTGCTCCAGGCACCAGAGCAGAGATTCTCTTGCAGCCTGTGGTGCAGCCCATGGTGAGGCAGGCTGTGCCCCTGCAGCTCATGGAGGCCCATGGTAGAGCAGATATCCACCAGCCCATGGAGGTCCACAGTGGAGCAGGGAGATGCCCAAAGGAAGCTGTGACCCCGTGGAGAGAGGAGCCCGCGCTGGAGCAGGTTTGTGGCAGGAGCTGTGACCTGCAGGGGACCCACACTGGAGCAGCCTGTTCCTGAGGATGCACCCTGTGGAAGGGACCCACGCTGGAGCAGTCTGTTCCTGAAGGACTGCACCCCATGGAAGGGACCCATGCTGGAGCAGTTCATGAAGTACTGCAGCCTATAGGAAAGACCCTATTGGAGATGCTCATGGCTGCCACAGGAGGGATCCAAGCTGGAGTGTGAGGAGGAAAGAGCAGCAGAGACAACATGCGATGAACTGACCACAACCCTCCATGGTGTCTATGAAATGCATACCAAATCTTAAAAAATTACATAGAGTTGCTGTATTTAATCCAAAACAATATTTGCATTCCTGACCCCAGAAACTATTTCTTTAAAAGTGGTCTGAAATACTCTCTTCTTTACTGAGAATCAATTACCTCTTCAGTTCTGTATAGACTCTGTAGATGGCTGATGTATCTAGGCAATCAAGAACGATACTTCTGAGATACTCAAGTCAGTGCCAAGCACCCCATTAAATCTGAGTTCTGAACATCATACCTCTGCTTGTATACTCTGAATCACTGGAAATCACAGAATGTGGATATCAGATACTGAGTGAAATAGGCTTGCACCACAAAGCACCAGAGTCCTTCCCTCCCCTTTGTGCCAGGTATCAGTCCCTGGGAGTTAACAACCACTCCTGTGTTTCAAAGTGAAACAACATACAGAGATATTCATGCACATAGAAGCAAGAGTAATTGCCCTGAGCAAGATTGCATTGATGCAGCTGTACTGCTTCCAGTTCTAGACCTAGGTAGGTATGGCACTGCGCGGAAGCTTGAAGATATACATGAAGTGATGTGTCTGTAAAGCAAGAGTCTGGGCCAAACGCTACCGACTTTCAAGAGATCGTGGTGAAAAAGATGCACCAAAATACACTATTGATACAATAGTGAGTATTGACTTTATATATGTTAAAATATCAAGAATAAAAGACATTTTTTCAGTGGGATTTCTTTGTTTGTTTGTTTTAGAAAAAAAATATAAAACCATTTTTTAAATGCAACATTTGTAACAAATCTCATGAGAAATGAGACAAAAGGGATTTTTGTTTCTTAATTTGAAGTATAATTATGAAAACATGTAAAAATTGTTTTATAGATATCAATTCTTCATACACAAGTGTGTGTAACATCACAATTTATACAATCATTTTCTTTCAAGTACCAAATGCTGCTCTGATGAGCATGCACTTCAGGGACACCACTGCATGGGTCTGACTGCTAGCCACCTGCTGTTTCCAGTAAATCAGACTCTGAATTACTGATCCATGTCACAGCAGTTTAACCTCTCCATGCTTTGGAACCATGCCTCTGAGTTGAACATTTGTAGTTTTAATTTGTCCAACAGAAGACATCACACTCCCTATTAGCAGAGGCCATACTGAAGATTTAAACAGTAATAAATGTCTAAAAATCCAGTACAACAACGAATTACAAACTAAGAAAAATGTGTAAGATTCTCCTGAGTACTAGAAAATCTCATAGTATATTTTTATTTGTGGATAATTAATATAATTTAAATTGAGAAAAGGTAATTAATAATTAGGAATATTTCAAATTCATTTTACTGGATCAATCTGTGCAAATTATAAAACTTCCTAGATCCAAAAGTCTTCATTTTATAGTTATTAAAAAGATAAATATTTAAAATAAATGTTTTTTGTGTTAAAATGTAAATGTAGCATATTCATTGTGATATAAGCAAAAGATCATTTCTTCTTTAGTGTCGTGTCTTTGCCTCTCCCTCTCCCCCAAAACCTAGGCCCACTAAAGAATACTGGCTTCTATATAGGGCACAAAGAAAATGTTTATTAAAATACTTGTTTATAATAAAAATTTATGTGTTTAATATATTGACTAATACATATAACAGCTTTGCTAAAGAGCAAAAACAAAGTTCAGAAGATTTATCAACATTCTGTGTTGTCAGAATGAAATACCTTACACTCAAGGAAAATCTGGTGCATTGCTTAAAAGGCCAACTCATGTAGATTTTCCAGGCTAAAGCATATTATAAGTAAACATTCCTTAGATTAATAATTCTGATTTACTTTATAAATCAATTACTGATGAAATTTCAGATCAATTTCACCAAAAGAATTTTAACTTTGTGCATGACATTTGGCTGTAAAGTGGTATCATGTAAATTATGCAGTAAAAAGCCAACTATGAGCTTAAAAATATCTTGTATGAGTTTAGTACCTCTTAATTTCTTGTAAGATGCCTTTTAGCGATATTAGTGGTAATGATGATATGTTATCTGTGCACTCTGAGAGACTGCTATTCTGGCACATCTGAGTTGGAAATTTGCAAATATTCAGATCTAAAACTGATAAAATAGGTCACTAATTCACCTATTATAATTTAAGGCTGACCTTTAAAGTACTGCACCTACAAGAATGCAATAATTAGGAAGCTAACCAGAGCAGACTATATATAAGCATGAGCATGCAAAAGAAAGCTCCTGCTCCACAGCTGTTTCGGTGTACTAAAGTCCTTACCTTTAGCACCTATACTAGCATGACACAGAGAACAAACGTTAAGCTTACTGAGCTACACCACCAGCTAATGATACAAAATGGTTTCAATTTTTTTTTTTTTTCTCTTTTTTCTAGCAAGATATTCTGGGATATAACTGATTAGGAAACATGAAAAGATTTGTGTAACTGCTAATGCAGTTTTAAAAGATTTATACTTGCAAATGAACTTCAATTTACTTTTTCCAGCTACTTCAGAATGCAACACTTTTCAGCATCCTCATTAATGCTCTCTGCAACTTATGAAGGTTGTGTGCCTGCATAAATGCAGGGCAAATTCTATAGTAAGAATTTATTTTTGCACACACAAAAGCATGCACACAGAATTATGTGAATAGTGCGCACAGGACACATAGTGTTCATTAATGTTTGTTATGTCCATTTATTTTTTGTGTTTTCCTGGTCGACTTGCTGGGTATTACTCCTCTGTCTACGTATTTAGTCCTTATTTTATACTTACACCTTTGTCCTCTTCATTTAGTTTATAGCATTTTGCACGTGCCTGAAGTAAATTCATGTTGATATATATGATCACGTTCCCTTCAATGTATCAGCATTATTTTGAAGCATACTTCTGTACTCTGAAGAGCCTGCAACGCCCCACACTTCAGTGTAACTACCAATATTTATGCATAATTCTAAACCCACTATCCAAGTATAGCAAAAATATTTAACATTACCAGGCCTAGAATTAAGCCATCTAAGGTGCAACAGGAAATGACTTACAGAGACTATAACTATTCTTTGCATGACTTTTCCCAACTAATTACAACATGTATTTAGAAACAACACTGAGTCTTCTTTCTGCTAGTTTGTAATTAAAAATATGGGTATCAAATAGAATTTGATTTTGTATTAAGCAATTTTTCATCACTTTCTCCATTATTTCTTTATAGAGTTCAGAGCTAACTGGCTTTGTTACTACTTCTCAGGTGTCCCTGTTCTTTTCCCTCTGTTATTTGCCTTGCAATGAGGATCTGGTTTTCTTTTTTCTTCTATTTTCTTTTTACTTCTAATGTATTTATAAATGTATTTATAAATGTATTTATAAACTCTCTCAATCGCTGTCTTGCATATCCTTTGGTAGCCGTAATTCAGCAACTGTGATAACCTTTCCTATAGTATCCTCAGAGATACCTATTATTTTATGCTTTTATTCATGATTCTTGATTGACTTAATGTAAACAAATATGTACATACCACATAATTGATACATTACAGCTACCTCCTTTTTTGTTTGTTTGTTTGATGCAGTACCATAAAAAAATACCAGTTTTTTTTTTTAGCTGGCTGCAATATTATTCTCCCTCATGAATTCTTGTGCCCCTCCTGACTGGCAAAGCATGAGACTGAAAAGTCCTTGATGAGGGTAAGTGCTACTTAGCAACAAGTAAAACATTGGGTGTTATCAGCATTGTTCTCAGACTAAATCCAAACCACAACACTGCACCAGCTACTAGGAAGAAAATTAACTGTATCCCAGCTGAAACCAGGACACTAGTTTAAATCAATTAACACATTCGTTGAAGGTCATTTGAGCAGATTAATTTGTATTTCAAAACTGAAAGAAAAAATTATACTCTAAGGACTGTTAGCCTTTTCTGCTGTCATAATCATCTCTCATTTCTCTCCCACAGGAGCTGAACTCTGCTTTTAATTGCATTCAACACTATAGCAGTTCCTTAATTCCACCTTTTTAAGGAAGTTTCCCTTTATTATATAACTCTCGGGGGGGGGGGGGGGTCCAAAACAACAACAAAACACACATCTCAAATATTAGCAAAACACAAACATTTTGGGATTGAACATCAAATTAAGTTGGAAGCATCTGTTCAAGATTGGGTTTTTTTGAAAGACATGCTGTCGGCTACTAGGTAGAAACAAAGCCTTATTACAACAGTCTTTCACCTTACCCTTCACTTTAGGACATGCAGGATAGTATGCTCTTGCTCAGCAGAGATGATGGTAAAAGTTTATCCTCTGACATAAAAAACACTGGGGAGAAGAAGAAGTGCAGCAGTGCAATATATCCACATAAAAGATGTCAGAACCAGTGTCATATGCTTCAAGGATGACAGAATATGTACTATGCAGTAGGTAGGTTTTCTGCTGATTCAGATATACAAGACCAATACTAGAAGTTTGGGTATAGAAAAGGCTGATTGAGAGATGCGAAGGCTCCAGCAACTTCCTTGCTAGATCTTACACAGAATGATTCAGAAAGTCTAGAAGCAAAGAAAGAAGACTAGGAGTTCAATTAATCAAGATAGATAAATACCTATATTAATAAGCTTTTTAGTAGAGGAAAGAAAAGTCCAATAAGCATTCCCTACTGGCTTGAAAAAGAAACCAGACAAAAATGAAATCAAAAGTAGTATAATCATAATCAAACACTGATTATGTTTAAACATTAGTTAATACCAGGTGAAATTAGATTCCATATTTGCTGAAGCCTTAAATAATGATTTGGCATCTTCACGTTTTCTTATCACAAGCCTTAAAAAAAGGCAGAATAATTCTATAACATAAACGGAAAAGTTCTGAACTTCAGCCCTGAAGATGTTTTACAGATGCAAAACTATTACTCCTGACGCCATCCCAGTTATGATCACTTCTTTGCGTTTATATGAATAATGCCAAAAATCTCTTATTGCCATGACTGGGAATTATACTACTCTGTTAGTACCCATCATATCCTTGATGGTATCTATGAATGTATGCAGTGGTGTGTTAGATCAGAAATACACTGAGACTAATACTTTATTTCTGACGATGAGCAGTAACAGATAATTCACTAGGAGTGCCAGAAACTATGATTATACAGAATGAAATTCATCCCTTCATACATCATCACAATTCCCAGCAACTTTATGGACTGCAGGCTTCTTGAATGGAGTCCTTCAAGCAGGCCTTTATGTTTAATATCCTTTGATAAATTTTCCGTTCTGATCCATTTTTCAATCTAAGTTTTCTATCTATAACATCCCATGCCAGACTTTCACAACTTAATTATGTATGCTACAGAAAAGTTCTAACTTTTGTTTTAAATCTTCTAACTGATAAATCGAGCATCCCTATTTATTTTAGTGTAAGAAATGAATTAATGATGTTCCTTATTTACCTAACATGTAATATTCATAATTTTATTAATCTTTCATATAGTTTCTTACTTGTTTTCAAAATGTAAAAGCTTTAGCCTATTTTATTCCTCTCTCTATAGATTTTTTCCTATATTTGTTTCCATCCTTTTCCCCTTTTCTGTACTGTTTCTCATGTTATTGCAGCTATCTTGACATAGGTTTTCAGAATATTAACGTGGTTCAGGAATTAGGTCACAGGGAAATTGCATTTAACCTTCAAAAGTCTAAATTTTTAAAGCATACCTAGATGAACTTACCTTCAGGGTTTCAAAATGATGAAAATGCATTGTACTTCATTTGTAAACACCTAAAACTGTTAACCTTAGAAACAGTTTAAAAATTATGGGATAATAGTATTTATTTTTAATATTCGTATGTATGTAATATTCACTTTCATGACCTACTGTAGGCAGAAGAAATAAACACAGTAAGTATACACGAATAGATTATTTTCTTTTTTAGTGACTGTTCTGTCATGACCAGGAAGCTGTGGGTTACGATGGCATGTGATTATTAAAAATTGCTGACGCTGGTTTGACATTGCGTCTATCCTTAATATAAAGAAATGGCATTAGCAGGGTCATAGGACGCTTAATGGTTTGATTTAGGTACTGGTTCATTTTACAAGTGAATTTGCACTCTAAATCACCTAAAGTGATTTTCACAGGCAAAACAGATAGACAATCATAAAAAGTTTTCAGTAGTCTGTGGGCCCCATATAAGTGATGCTTTATCTTTTTTTCAGGATTTATTCACAAACACAAAGGGTTTCATTCATGCATTCAAAATACTGTATTTTTGGCTGTTGTGGCCAGACACATAAAAGATGGAATTATGACTGCATGTAGTTTATCCAATGTACAAAGCACAGTAATAATTTTAATCCAGAATCTAGGAACAAGAGTGATTTGGGATTATCTCTGCGGGAATTAACTGTTCTACCACAGTCCGTTACTTACTTTTCTCAGTAAAGCAAATGAGTTCATGGCAGGGACTCAGTATATATGACAAGGAAGTATGAATATTTAATTACTCTGGAATGACAAATGAAACAATTACATGTATTGGTCTGGGGTTATTTTTTGGTTTGTGTTTGGTTGTGAGGTTTTTTTTTTCCCCTGCCTGGTTTTGAGAGTTATGTTATCCCCTGCTTTATGTGTAATACCCTTTCTCCCACCATACAACTCATGCAGCATAAAATACAGCTGTTCCAGCTTTACTTGCAAGCTCAGTCACTGGTGTTTCAGTTAAGACAAGAGTAATCAGTCTCCCTCACCACTCCAGCAATTGCCCTCCTGAGACAATAGCAAATGACCACATCAAAACAAGTGCAGTATTCTGCTGGAGTAAGCACAGTGAAAGTGTTCTCTGTTAAATTAACAAGCCATCTTCCTATTATATTTTTTTCTAGAAACTGCTGAGTCACAGACTCCATTTTTGCATTTGTTTATTACTGATCATGATTTTTAAGTATTCATTAGTAAAATGCCCTAGGTCTGGATTGTTATTTATCTGGTTTCTACAAAACAGAGTTACAAATAAGCAATACTGGTACATCCAAAGAGTGTTAAAAATGTCCATGGAAGCACAACCCATTAGCTAGTAAATCTCTGCCCAAAAGGGATAGTGGAAAAACCTAAGTTTTTCTTCTACCATATAAGGATTCCTGAGAATTATGTTTCAACTTGTTTCTGAACACTGGTAAGACTTCGGGAAATGATATGATATATGATATGACATATCATTCAGCCTGGATAAAGCCCTGAATGACCTTCTCTCGCCTCAAGATCTGAGCCTGCTTTCAGATGTAGGTTGTACTAGACAGCTCCTGAGTTCCCTTCCATGCTGAATTATACTGATTATAAGATTCTATCATTCTCTCCTGTGTCCCCTTACAACCTACTTACGTAGACACATACATAACGTATTGAGTTTCAGGATTAAACTCTTGTTTTACACCTTTGGTTGATCCGCATTTCCAGGGATATGACAGTTTCTTAAAGTCAAATTCTCCCTTTACTAAGGATTGGGTCTATTTATTGTAAATCTTACAAAGTAACTAAATGTCTTTAAAAAAAAAAGCATAGACTACAAGTTCTTTACTCTTAAGTGGCAGAACGAAGATTTTTATCATGAAACTCATGGCTACATGTGTCTATTCTGCCTGAAAAGTTTGAGACATATTTCTGCAGTTCACTTTGAAGTACAACCCAAGAAAGGAATGCAGAAAATACCGCTAGAACAGGGTATCATGAAAGGTACTTTTATTTCTTCAGAAACACACAAGAGTAGTACAAAATAACACAGAGAAGCCTCCACCTCTATTGTTAAACATGTGATTTGATATCTTTTTCCTCTCTAGATTAAAATCTTCTTCATGTTTCAACAGGCATTTTAAGAGTCAAAGTCCTTTTCAAATGATGGTTACCAAATGGAATCACACAACAGAACAACAAAAAAATGTGCTATTAACCTCCTCAGTCACTGCAACAAATTCCCCTCCTAATACTACCATTGGGCCTGACCCTACATATTACAGAATGCACTGTGCTTCTTGGACTGTTCTGAATGACCTCATGGAAATGCTACAGGTGAAATGCTGAACCACCATGCACAAAATCAAACCACAGAGGCAAACGCTAAAGGATAGAAATAACTGATTTCTATGGAAAGCTTTTGTTTCCAAAAAAGCCAACCACTTCATTTCTCTTTCTCTTCAGAAAAGGGGATGAAAACTATAATGTACAATGCATGGATAATCAAAGACTCAACCAGGCAATACTTTCAGCTTTAGTATTCCTCCCATTCCTGGCTTTCTGCTCACCCTGTTCTATTGTTAAGCATTATCTCTCTTATCTTCTATTCCTTTTTTTAGAAGGCGAGATGGACTTAGTCACTCCAAAACCTGGCTGCCTTTGCAGTTACATCTATTTTTTTTCCAGTTTAAGCCAATAAAAAATTTAATTATATCCACTGGCAGTAAACACTCTACTTTCAGCAGGTTTTTATGACTGCATACTACTTAAATAGTTTTTCCATCTATTTGGCTACAACTGCAACATTCTTCTGAAGGCATCTTTCCTGTGACAAGCAGTATCATTTTTGCCACCACTCTTTAAATTTGGATTCAATTGTATCCGACTACAAACCACCTATCATCTGGGGCATTTAACATCCTTATTAGGATCATATCACTCATTAACATTACTTTCCTGAGTCTTTCCTCTGAGCATTAAACAAGATGTGAAAATTTTGTATAATAACTAGTGGGAAAACATACAATGACATTGCTACTTCTTTCACCAATGAATACCTCAAACTGTAAATCTTTGCTTAGGCAAAACCAAACATTTCATCATTTACTTTCAGGTTTTTGGTTTGTTGATAAAAGATGGGAAAAACAGCTTCCTCAAAATAATAATTTTCTCTTGGTTTCACTTCCAAACTGAAAAACATACCTTCATTCAATTCAAATTACCAATCAGAATCAGCCCTTGACAACAGACAACAAAGACCCTGAAGGGCATCTATACAACTTTTTCCCACTACTTAAATAAAAATGGCCTATTAACATTTTCTTAATGAAAAGACTTGGCATAACTGAAATATGACTGACTGGAAGACTACAGAAAGCTAGAACTTCATAAAGAATTCCAGGTCTTGTCTTATGGATAACCCCAGACTACTTACTTGGTATCTACCTGCACAACATCCTTGTCTCTAAATTGTACAGGCATGGATTTGATGGACGGAACATTCTGTGAATAATTGTCTGGATGGTCGCACTCAAAGAGTTATGGTTAATGGCTCAATGTCCAAGTGGAGACAAGTGATGAGTGGCATTCCTCAGGGGCCAGTATTGGGACTGGTGATGTTTAACGTCTCTGTCGACGATATGGACAGTGGGATTGAGTGCACCTTCAGCAAGTTTACTGGCAACACCAAGCTGTGTGGTGCAACACTGGAGGGAAGGGATGCCATCCAGGACCTTGACAGGCATGAGAGGTGAGCCCATGTGAACCTCATGAAGTTCAACAAGGCCAAGTGCAACGTCCTGCACCTGGGTCAGGGCAATCCCAAGCACAGCTACAGGCTGAACAGAGTCTGGATTGAGAACAGTCCTGAGGAGAAGGACTTGTGGGTGTTAGTTGACAAAAAGCTCGACATGAGCTGGCACTGTGCACTTGCAGGCAGAAAGCAAACCATCTGCTGGGCTGCATCAAAACAACACCTCACTCACAAGCAGGTTGAGTGAGGTGATTGTCCCCCTCTGCTCCACTCTTGTGAGACCCCACCTGGAGTACTGCACCCAGCTCTGGGGCCCCCAACACAAGAGGCATGTGGACTGTGGACCTGTTTGAGTCCAGAGGCGGCCACAAAGATGATTCAAGGGCTGGAGCACCTCTTCTATGAAGGCAGGCTGAGGGAATTAGCCATGTTCAGCCTGGAGAATAGAAAGCTCTGGAGAGAGCCTAGGGGCCTACAAGAAAGCTGGAAAGGGACTTCTTACAAAGTGATAGGACACTGACAGAGGGGAGATTTAGATTAGATATTAGGAAAAAATTCTTCACTATGAGAGTGGTGAGGCACTGGAACACATTGCCCAGAGAAATTGAGGATACTCATTCCTGGAAGTGTTCAAGGCCAGGTTGGTTGAGGCTTTGAGCAACCTGATCTAGTGGAAGGTGTCCCTACCCATGGCAGTAAGGGTTAGAACTGGATGATCTTTAAGGTCCCTTCCAAACAAAACCATTCTGTGATTCTATGTAGTTCCAGCCTATTGTTTAACTTGGAAAAAAAATAGGGATATTTTGTTATACAGCAGATTTGCAGAAAAGTTTTGTTGTTTGGTTTTTTGGTTTTGTTTTTTTTTAATTCAAGAGATGTAACAGTCACGTAAAGCAACAAAATGACTAAGAAATTATTTTATAATGCTACTTACTATTCAGATATGATTTTAGTAATTTTATAAATTCTGTACTATTTGTTTTCCAGAACGAAAGATCAAGAGCCTGGTTTTAGTTTTAGAAGTATACTGCTATGTATACTTTATAAAGTAAGACATTTTGAACTAAACCTATAGTCTAAGGAGATATAAAGTATTACCACTGTAAATCTAATTAACAAATTGTTATTAATTAAGCTTTCCAAATCTATTTTTCCTAACACGTGAGGGATATTTTTGCATAATTGAATACATCAGTCTAATTTAGGGACTATAATTAACAAGCTAAAAAAAGAATATGCTCTCAATCTGCTTCTCTACATGAGCAATTATTAAATTACCATTGTAATTTTTTATGTTTTGTAAACAGATAGTATGAGAATTTCCCTATATAATCTTATTATATCATTTAAATATAGCCAAAGCTTTTTTGCAAAAAAATTGTTAAGTCACTGATTGAAGCTCATGATTGAATACATAAAACACATTCAAGAATAATCGAATGCATGTTTAGCTGTTCAAGTGATTCACATTGTCTATATGTCATTAGTGTTACCTCACTAATAATTATTATAAATTATTGTTTAAAAATTACCTTAGCTGACAGCTAGTTCAAAAGATTTCAGTTTAATAGCTTGAACAACTCAATGGCAATTAAGTAATATTCTAATACAGGTAATTAACTATGTAGGTGGCAGCACGAATTAACTCAAATTATGAAATATTATTTGCTAAAGCTGAGACTTAGTGTATACCCTGAAGTATAAGGAATATTACTTATAAGCATCGCTTGTAGAAACCAAGACTGATGCTTTCAAAACTATGTAATTGTCTAATTTTTAGATATTTGCTTACTATAAAAAAAAAAAAAAATTTTTTTTTTTTTTTTTGGGCTATCCTATGTTTGGTGGGTTTTTTGTACTGATAACGAGAAAACAAGACTCTACTGACTAATATGGCTGGCCACCTGTTGTATCACCTGTTGTTCAAATGACTGTTGTGCCAGACGTTCTAATACTTTATGAACCAGTTAAGAGCTCAAGATATTACTAGAGAGCATCGCTGTTATTTCTGGGCTTGTACACATCCTCTTTTGTGAACCGATAGTATATTTAAGCCAACATAACAAACACAAAGATTTATCATATTCATATGTTTCCTGAGTGGTATGATGATACGTTACCCTAAAACTACCTGGCCAGAAAAAACACAGGATGTATAATTTATTTTTTCACTTAACTGAATGTGATCTTGAAAGAGATTGTTTACTACTTTATTCCTTCTATTTGTTTTACACAATGCATCTACACTGAGATCAAGAACTGCAGGAAGCCATCCTAGCAAAAAAATAATTACTGCTGCTAAGTCAACAAACACACACATAAATAAACAAACAGAAATACTCTCTAAAGGCAGTGGATTTGGAATAAAACCAAAACCAAGAAGTGCTGTGGCTACTCAGTACAGGGTGTTGTACCTCACAGATCAGGATGGAAATTTCTAGATGTAACACCAGCCACACCCTAACATATTATTTAGTGAGACCACATATACAGTTCACTGTACAGAAACTCCTCCAGAGATAATCTGTGATCAACAGATGTGATCAATGCCACAATGCACAACTCTGTGCTGATAGGACTCCATGCCATTAACTTTCTGACATTATGTAATTCCTTCAAGGCTCCATCTACCCTTACCAGTACAACGGTACATTCCATTCTGCTTCCAAATATAAACATTTTTAATACAATAATGGTTAGACTGTTAAACCTACAGACAAGGAGGTGAATGAGTCTACAGTGTCTTTCATCTTGACGTTACATCCTTGAAATATATTTGGAAATTATTCTACAGCTGCAATTAGAAGAATATCAACATTTATACTGATAACATAGTAGCAACCATTACTGTTTGTTGGGTGTTTTTCAGCAAGACTATCTACTGATAAAAGGAAAAGTCACAAAAGTTATCCTTCCACATTTCATCATCCCTTTTCTTTTAATGTATTAAAATTGCAATAATTGACTTACTTACCATATTGTAGGTGGTTCAGAACCTTCTACTTCCAAATAATCATATTTTTCTTCCATTTGGAAATCTGTAAATATGAGCGAGATAGTATCACCAGGCTCTGCCACAACCGTCCATGTGCAATCCGCGTTATTATGATATTCATTAGGAAAGTTGGGGCTCGAGATGATACCGCTGGATCCTCTCATAGTTCCTCCACATGCATCCTCAGCTGTTAAAAAAAAAATAAAAAATTATAAATGTAATTAAAAATCACCCCTTAGAAATGTATACTTTCTTGTTGAGAACAGTAGCTTACTACCACTTAGGTGGAAAATTGCCTAAGGTTTTTTAATGTGTTAAGACTTGGAATGCTGCTGCAAAGTTAAAGAGTTAATAAGTAATTGCTTCAGATTTTAATGATTTAAAAATTATTATACTAGTGCCAGCACATATTTTGCGATCTACTATTATTTTGATTAGCATTGTTTCACTCACATTACAACAGCACGCAAAAAATTACTTCCAATTCTGCTTTAACCAAAACTGTTTTCATAAAACGAGCTGAGTTTAATCCCTATCATATGCAGTCTGATGCATGACATGCAGCAGTCAGTCACATTGTACTGAGAAAAGAAGTATGAGAATCCTACCCATCCTATTATCATATTTTAGTTTATTGAACATGTAGTGATATTTAAGCTTGTTCTCCAATCAATCATCTTTTTCTAATTTTCAAACAGCTGATCAATTTTAAAACCAAGGCTGTCCATGGGTGATTTACTAAATGTCAGATACAAGACACTTTCACAATTAAGATGTTTACATCAGAGTCATTTTAATGGGTGTAAGTTTTAATAGACCAAGTATGTCAAATTTGACCATAGGAATAAATTTTTCATGCTATGTGAATAATCATTAAGTTATTTGACCAATTATCACAGCCAGTCATTTATTGGTTAGGAATACACCAGTAAATCCCTAAAATGAAAGAAGGCTCAGAAGAGATGGGCAAGAGCGATGTACTCATAAAATTCACGGAATAATGCAGTGTATGAATGAGCACAGCTGTTGCCAAGACTCTGACTTTTATCTCAACGCAGAGGACTGGAGGGTGGCCTTTGTTTTAAATAAAACAGCTATCAACAGCTGAGTGGATTAACTGGTGGCAGGAATGTTTCTCCCAGTGTTCATTAAGAGTGTGAATATCTTCCTGAGCCAGACTAGCATGGATGGAGAGAATATCTGGCTCAGCCCAACACAGAGTATAAAAACTAGACAATTAAAAAAAGAACTTCACAGAGCAATGGGCTTGGGCTGGCTTCAACCCATGTATTCCTTCCAGTGATTCGGGATGCCTAGCATTGTGATGATGAGCATATTTTAGATACCTGCAATTGGAATCACATTGGTATTGTGATAAAACTGTGTATTGCAATCGCTATGTATTTTCCTAAGTGTAACCTATGTAAGTGTTATTACGCAATATATTCTGTATCACTCTGCTAAATTAGAACATCAACCATCTTTAAGTATGTAAATTTGATGTTAAACATTATGTATTCCACATGTGGCATATATAAAAGAACCTGGTCAGAGTGTATTTGACTCTGACACAATCATGTTCCACTTTCTAACATACAATTTTATGCAGAATAAAGTTATTGGAGGTTATAATTGGAGATTTGGAGGTAAATACTGGAGATTTAAAATCAGTACTAACAGCAACAGAACTAATCCCATGAGTAAATAATTCTCAAATGACTGTGTATCTTCTATCTAATTCAAAAATTGGTTTTGAGAATCTCATGTCAAATTTTTTTCCGTGATCTAATAAAATTGCCTGTGAATGTATAGCTATTACTTCTAAAAATGTTACCATTCAGATAACTTACATGGAAATACCATGTTACTAGATGGAAATAACCTACCACATTACTTGTTTGTTTTGTCATCCAAATATTTGAAACATACCTGAAAAGCAATTCCTGTTTCTGCTTAATTATAGAATCATAGAATCATAGAATAGTAAGGGTTGGAAAGGACCTTAAGATCATCTAGTTCCAACCCCCCTGCCATGGGCAGGGACACCTTGCACTAAACAATGTGGCCCAAGGCTCTGTCCAACCTGGCCTTGAACACTGCCAGGGATGGAGCATTCACAACTTCCTTGGGCAACCCATTCCAGTGCCTCACCACCCTCACTGTAAAGAACTTCTTCCTTATAGCTAATCTAAACTTCCCCTGTTTAAGTTTGAAGCCATTACCCCTTGTCCTACCACTACAGTCCCTAAGGAAGAGTCCCTCCTCAGCATCCTTACAGACCCCCTTCAGATACTGGAAGGCTGCTATGAGGTCTCCACGGAGCCTTCTCTTCTCCAGGTTGAACAGCCCCAACTCTCTCAGCCTCTCTTCATACGGGAGGTGCTCCAGCCCTCTTGTCATCCTCGTGGCCCTCCTCTGGACTCGCTCCAACAGCTCCATGTCCTTTTTATGTTGAGGACATGTCCTGGGTTCAGCTGTAGCAGTCATTTTTTTCCTTCTTAGTAGCTGGTGCAGTGCTGTGTTTTTTAACTTTCAGCCTGGGAACAACGCTGATAACACCAATGTTTTTAGTTGTTGCTAAGTAATGTTTATTCCAACCAAGGACTTTCCCAGTCTCATGCTTTGCCAAGGAGGAGGGGAAGCCGGGAGGAAGCAGAGAAAGGACACCTGACCCAAACTAGCCAAAGGGGTATTCCATACCACAGCACGTCATGCCCAGTATAGAAACCGGAGGGAGTTACCCAGAAGGCCCAGATCACTGCTCGGGTCGGCCTGGGTATTGGTCGGCGGGTGGTGAGCAATTGTATCCTCTCCCCTTGGTATTTCACTAATCACTATTATCATTGGTGGTAGCAGTAGTGGTTTTGTATTATACCTTAGTTGCAGGACTGCTCTTATCTCAACCCGTGGGAGTTACATTCTTCCGATTCTCCTCCCCATCCCTCCGGAAGCGGGGGGAGGAAGAAGGGCGGGAGTGGGCAAGCGGCTGTGTGGTTCTGAGTTACCAGCTGGGTTCAAACCACGACAGTTCTTTTTGGCGCTCAACGTGGGGCACGAAGGGTTGAGATAGCAACAGATCTGACCAGAGTGTGTCTAATCATATTTGTGATAAGCATTCATTGTTACTACTCGTCACAATGGTGATTATTTGGCTCTCGGACTTGTTGCGCTTGATCTCAGAGTTTCAGCATGTTGTACCTTACTTACAGCCACTATTTGCTGTTTTAGTGTTTGTCGGCTGGGGGCCTGGGCTAAGGTTTTTGTTTCACTGTACTTCATGGTAATGACGTGTAATACAATAGACTCATTGATCGTGAAACTGGTCTGGTTTGTGCTTCCAGTGTGGCCATCACCTCTATACATTGGGAGGTATATAATGAAATACTTTAGCAATTGCATATCTTTGTTTTTCTCCTCGGGGGGTCGACTTACGAAGGAAGCATTCACTTTCACCCCCCGTTCCCAAACCAGCCTATTTGCAACAGCAGTTGAGAGTTCTGAAGGTTTTAGATGGCCTTTGAATACCCTTGAAACCTGCCTGCTGTTTGTGCTGGGGATCAGCATGTTGGCAAACATACGGAGTGTGTTTTACTCACGGCCATCCCGTCCTGGGAAAATCGTAATTCGTTTAATCTTGAAAGTTCAGCAATATCAGGTTCGAATCTGGTCTAGGATTAGACGACGATATGGGAGGACCACCAGGAGATTTTCCCTGAGGCTGGAGAGCCATGAGTGGCAGGGTGTGTGGGATAGTATGGGCAAGTATCTAGGACAGTGGGCCCCTCCAATGCTTTGGAACTTCACCACTGAACAAGTGCAACATCCGGAAAAACTAGTAAAACACTTAAACGAGGTGTGCTGTCGTCCTGGTTATACCAGAGAGGGACAAATCATGGCAACGTGCTGGGGCTTCGCCTACGCCTACAGAGCCCTGCTCAACACTATCCAGCACCTTCAAAGGGAAAAAAATGTCTCTGGATCTGATGGCAAAGCAAGAGACAACGCAGCAGTGCCAACTACAAGCACAGCAGCTACTCAGACCCTGACCACAACAGACAACGCAACTACTCCAATTTCAAGCACCGCAACTGCACCAACCCCAGTGACAAGCACAGTAGCTACTCAAACCCTGACAGCAACAGACAATATAGCTACTCCAAGCACCGCAGCCACACCAACCCCAGTGACAAGCACAGTAGCTACTCAAACCCTGACAGCAACAGACAATGCAGCTCTTGGTGTTACTCAACTCCCAAGCACAGCAGCTGCACCAACCCCAGCAACAGACATTGCAGCCACTCCAATCCTAGTGGCAGACACTGCAGCCACTCCAACCACAGTGACAAACACTGGAGCTAAACCAAATGGCCAGTTTGTGACAATGTCTGTTGCCCCTGTAAGCAAAAGCAGACGAGAGGCACAAAGAGCAACCCGCGAAGCAAAGAAAGATGAAGACCCAATGCCATTACTACACGGAACAGCATCTGAACAAGAGTTACTACTACGTGGGTCAGAGGAAGAGGAAGAAGAAGAAGAGGTCACTTCTCGACCCCGGACCTCAACCGAGCTGCGGAATATGCGAAAAGATTTCAACCGTCTTCCAGGGGAGCACATTGTCACCTGGTTGCTCCGATGCTGGGACAATGGGGCCGACCGTCACGAACTAGAAGGTAGGGAAGCCAAGCAGCTGGGATCACTTGCTAAGGAAGGAGGAATTGACAAAGCGATTGCAAGAGAGAAGCGAGCCCTCAGTCTTTGCAGGCGGCTCCTGGCAGCTGTGAAGGAAAGGTTTCCCTACAAACACGATATTACGAGTCGCTCGGCCAACTGGACCACGATAGAGAAAGGCATCCAGTCCCTGAGGGAATCAGCCATTATAGAGATGATCTATCGTAGGCCGGATGCCAGGAACACATCCGTAGATCCAGATGAAGTCGAATGTACACGACCCATGTGGCAGAAACTTACACGGACTGCGCCATCATCATATGCCCACACATTGGCATCAATGACCTGGAATGTCGGAATATCATCAACAGTGGATTGCCTGATTCGTCAACTCCGAGAGTTCAAAGACAATCTCACCCCTATCATCATTCCAGCTGTGGAAAAACTGTCCCAGGAATTCAAACAATTGAGAGACGATTTATCCGATCTATCCAGCTCCCCACGCGTACCAACCCATGCCTCAGCTATTAACAGAAGGCGCCCTACTGCTCGAGAAAGAAAATATAGGAGGTACACGCCACGGGCCACCCTATGTTTTTACCTGCGGGATCATGGAGAAGACATGAGAAAGTGGGATGGAAAACCTACCTCAGTTCTGGAGCAACGGGTGCGTGAACTGAAGAGGAGAACAATGGTCAAGGATGATCCTCCCAGGAAAGCTGCTGCTCCAGTCTCTGGTGAGCAGTTTCCCAGATGGAGTGAAAGAGCTGATTTTACTCCAGCTCCTGTGATAAGGAATACTAATCCCTTTCTACAAGACAGAAGTGGAGAATTTTATGATCACTATTAGAGGGGCCCTGCCTCCAGCCAGGTGGAGGAGAGGGATAATCGGGTTTACTGGACTGTGTGGATCAGATGGCCTGGCACATCAGTCCCATAGAAGTATAAGGCTCTAGTAGATACCGGTACACAGTGTACTCTGATGCCATCAAGGTATCAAGGGGTGAAACCCATTTATATTTCTGGAGTGACAGGAGGATCCCAAGCGTTAACTATACTGGAAGCTGAAATCAGCCTGACTGGGAGGAAGTGGCAAAAGCACCCCATTGTGACTGGTCCAGGGGCTCCATGCATCCTTGGCATAGACTATCTCAGGAGAGGGTACTTCAAAGACCCAAAAGGGTATAGATGGGCTTTTGGTATCGCTGCCTTGGAGACAGAGCAAATTAAGCAGCTGTCCACCTTGCCCAGTCTCTCAGAGGATCCTTCTGTTGTGGGGTTGCTGAAGGTCGAAGAACAACAAGTGCCAATTACGACCACAACAGTGCACCGGCGGCAATATCTCACCAACCGAGACTCCTTGATTCCCATCCATAAGCTGATCTGCAGACTGGAGAGCCAAGGAGTGATCAGCAGGACTCGCTCACCCTTTAATAGCCCCATATGGCCAGTGCAAAAGTCTAATGGAGAGTGGAGATTAACGGTAGACTATCGTGGCCTGAACGAAGTCACACCACCATTGAGTGCTGCCGTACCGGACATGTTAGAACTTCAATATGAACTGGAGTCAAAAGCAGCCAAGTGGTATGCCACAATTGACATTGCCAATGCATTTTTCTCAATCCCTTTGGCAGCAGAATGCAGGCCACAGTTTGCTTTCACTTGGAGGGGTGTCCAGTACACTTGGAACCAACTGCCCCAGGGGTGGAAACACAGCCCTACCATCTGCCATGGATTGATCCAGACTGCACTGGAACAGGGGCAAGCTCCAGAACACCTGCAATACATTGATGACATCATCGTGTGGGGTGATACAGCGGAAGAAGTTTTTGAGAAAGGGAGGAAGATAATCCAAATCCTGCTGAAAGCCGGTTTTGCCATAGAACGGAGTAAGGTCAAGGGACCTGCACAGGAGATTCAATTTTTGGGAATAAAATGGCAAGATGGACGCCGCCAGATCCCCACAGACGTGATCAACAAGATAACAGCAATGTCTCCACCAACTAACAAGAAAGAAACACAAGCTTTCTTAGGTGTTGTGGGGTTCTAGAGAATGCACATCCCAAATTACAGTCTGATCGTAAGCCCTCTCTACCACGTGACCCGGAAGAAGAATGATTTCAAATGGGGCCCTGAGCAACAACAAGCCTTTGAACAAATTAAACAAGAAATAGTTCATGCAGTAGCCCTTGGACCAGTCCGGCCGGGCCATATGTGAAAAATGTGCTCTATACCGCAGCCGGGGAGAATGGTCCTACCTGGAGCCTCTGGCAGAAAGCTCCAGGGGAGACTCGAGGTCGACCCCTTGGCTTTTGGAGTCGGGGATATAAAGGATCCGAGGCCAGCTATACTCCCACTGAAAAAGAGATACTGGCAGCCTATGAAGGGGTTCGAGCTGCCTCAGAAGTGATCGGAACTGAAGCACAGTTCGTCCTGGCACCCCAGTTGCCTGTGCTGGGCTGGATGTTCAAAGGCAGGGTCTCCTCTACACATCATGCAACTGATGCTACATGGAGTAAGTGGGCCGCACTAATTACACAATGAGCTCGAATAGGAAATCCCAGTCGTCCAGGAATTCTAGAAGTCATCATGGACTGGCCAGAGGGCAAAGATTTTGGGATGTCACCAGAAGAGGAGGTGATGCGTGCTGAAGAGGCCTCACCATATAATGAACTGTCAGAGAGTGAAAAGCAATATGCCTTGTTTACTGATGGGTCCTGCCATATTGTGGGAAAGCATCGGAGATGGAAGGCAGCTGTGTGGAGTCCCCTGCAACAAGTTGCAGAAACTGCTGAGGGAGAGGGTGAATCAAGTCAGTTCGCAGAGGTGAAAGCCATCCAGCTGGCCTTGGACATTGCTGAACGAGAAAAATGGCCAGTACTTTATCTCTATACTGACTCATGGATGGTGGCAAATGCCCTGTGGGGGTGGTTGCAGCAATGGAAGCAGAGCAACTGGCAACGCAGAAGTAAACCCATCTGGGCTGCTGCATTGTGGCAAGATATCGCTGCTCGGGTGCAGAACCTGGTGCTGAAGGTACGCCACGTAGATGCTCATGTACCCAAGAGTCGGGCCACTGAGGAACACCAGAATAACCAGCAAGTGGATAAAGCTGCTAAGATTAAAGTGGCTCAGATGGACTTGGATTGGCAACATAAGGGTGAATTATTTTTAGCCCGGTGGGCCCATGACACCTCAGGCCATCAAGGCAGAGATGCAACATATAGATGGGCTCGTGATCGAGGGGTGGACTTAACGATGGACACTATTGCCCAGGTTATTCACGAATGTGAAACATGTGCTGCAATTAAGCAAGCCAAGCGGTTAAAGCCTCTCTGGTATGGAGGACGATGGCTGAAGTACAAGTATGGGGAGGCCTGGCAGATTGACTATATCACACTCCCACCAACCCACCAAGGCAAGTGCTATGTGCTTACCATGGTGGAAGCAACCACTGGCTGGCTGGAAACATGCTGTCCCCCATGCCACTGCCCGGAACACTATCCTGGGCCTTGAGAAACAAGTCTTGTGGCGACACGGCACCTCAGAGAGAATTGAGTCAGACAATGGGACTCATTTCCGGAACAACCTCATAGACACTTGGGCCAAAGAGCATGGCATTGAGTGGGTATATCACATCCCCTACCATGCACCAGCCTCTGAGAAAATCGAACAGTACAATGGGCTGTTAAAAACTACACAGAGAGCAATGGGTGGTGGGACTTTCAAACACTGGGATACACATTTACCAAAAGCCACCTGGTTGGTCAACCCTACGGGATCTGCCAACAGGGCTGGCCCAGCCCAATCAGAACTTTTATGTACTGTAGAGGGGGATAAAGCTCCTGTGGTGCACATAAAGAATTTGTTGGGGAAGACAGTCTGGGTTATTCCTGCTTCAGCTAAAGGCAAACCCACTCATGGGGTTGCTTTTGCTCAGGGACCTGGATATACTCGGTGGGCAATGCGGGAAGATGGGGAAGTCCGATGTGTACCTCAAGGGGATTTGATTTTGGGGGAAAACAGCCAATGAACTCAATTGTACGCTGTTGCCTGCTCTATAACACTTTTATAGCCCACCAGCTGGATATCTTCAGGTCGCCAGCAATTGACCCTGACTTCCCTCTGATCATCACCTCAACAAAGAATGAATTTTGAGGAAACCAGACGAGCTCAGCAGTGATCAGATGAGTTTGGCGGTATCATCAGCAGGCAACAATCCAATACTACGTACCGTCCCTCCTGCCCTGAAACACTATTACAAGAGATGGAGCCTGACATCATGGACTGGATGAGTTCAGCAATTTTACAGGGATTGGTCCACGGACTAGGGAATGATATCTTTCTCTGTGTGTGGGTGTGGGTGTATATATATGTGTATATATGGGACAGGGGCAATGGTGTGTTGAGAGATGTGGGATCTGAGCATGACGTGAATGGTATGGAATAAGGGGTGGATACTGTCCTGGGTTCAGCTATAGCAGTCATTTTTCTCCTTCTTAGTAGCTGGTGCAGTGCTGTGTTTTTTAACTTTCAGCCTGGGAACAACGCTGATAACACCGATGGTTTTAGTTGTTGCTAAGTAATGTTTATTCCAACCAAGGACTTTCTCAGTCTCATGCTTTGCCAGGGAGGAGGGGAAGCCGGGAGGAAGCAGAGAAAGGACACCTGACCCAAACTAGCCAAAGGGGTATTCCATACCACAGCACGTCATGCCCAGTATAGAAACCGGAGGGAGTTACCCGGAAGGCCCAGATCACTGCTCGGGTCGGCCTGGGTATTGGTCGGCGGGTGGTGAGCAATTGTATCCTCTCCCCTTGGTATTTCACTAATCATTATTATCATTGGTGGTAGCAGTAGTGGTTTTGAATTATACCTTAGTTGCAGGACTGCTCTTATCTCAACCCGTGGGAGTTACATTCTTCCGATTCTCCTCCCCATCCCTCCGGGAGCAGGGGGAGGAAGAAGGGGGGGAGTGAGCGAGCGGCTGTGTGGTTCTGAGTTACCGGATGGGCTCAAACCACGACAGGACACCAGAACTGTACACAATACTCCAAGTGAGGTCTCACAAGAGCAGAGTAGAGGGGCAGGATCACCTCCTTCGACCTGCTGGTCACGCTTCTTTTGATGCAGCCCAGGATACGGTTGGCTTTCTGGGCTGCAAGCGCACACTGAAGCCAGCTCATGTTAAGCTTCTCATCAAGCAACACCCCCAAGTCCTTCTCTGCAGGGCTGCTCTGAATCTCTTCTCTGCCCAGCCTGTAGCTGTGCCTGGGATTGCCCTGACCCAGGTGTAGGACCTTACACTTGGCTTGGTTAAACTTCATAAGGTTGGCATCCGCCCACCTCACAAGCGTGTCAAGGTCCCTCTGGATGGCACCCCTTTCCTCCAGCGTATCAACCGAACCACACAGCTTGGTGTCGTCGGCAAACTTGCTGAGGGTGCACTCAATCCCACTGTCCATGTCGCCAACAAAGATGTTGAACAGGACCGGTCCCAACACCGACCCCTGAGGGGCACCTCTAGCTACTGTTTTCCAACTGGACATTGAGCCGTTGACCATAACTCTTTGCGTGCGGCCATCCAGCCAGTTCTTTATTCACTGAGTGGTCCGTCTATCAAATTGATGTCTCTCCAATTTAGAGACAAGGATGTCATGCGGGACAGTGTCGCATTAGAGTGCTAACATGAATAAAACTTGTCCTAGAGCCTAAAAATCCAGACAATCTTGCTGAAAAATTAATGACAAGGATTAAAAAACAAAAATAAATTAAAAAATTAAGTATAACATCACAGAACAAAAGCTTTAACTAATTCTGCCATAAATAATAGTTCACTTCTCATGGAAAGAAAAATTTTAATGACTGCAAGAAACCTCTTAATTACAGTAATTGAAGATTTTAAAATACCAGGTTTTGTCTTTTAAAAAATCTGCTAAATTATTGTATGACCAGATAGAAAAAAATAAAGTAAAAACACATCTTGAATTTGATCTTACTAATTAGCCACTAAATACAACAGAACTAAGGAACTTCATCACATCACAGGTTCAGGTTCTTCACTGTGGAAGGAATAAAGAAAATATAAAAAAGATAATAATGAAGTTTTGTTTTGCTGCATTAAAGACAATCAGGAGAATAATGTTAATTGTTCATTCACAGAAGTAAAATATCCATTAAAACAATGGGTAACATACTGGCTCAATGATTCTGAAGGATCCGTATGTTGATTTTTAAATATTGATTATGTTTTATCAAGTACTGATTTATAAAAATTCTTATAGGTAAATTTTCATAACTAAATTACTGAAGCTTATGCAAACTGCAAAGACAAACAGTAGTATGTGAAATAGCTTTTCAGCTCATGTAACAGGTTAAAAGCAGAAAACTAGGAGTATCATGCACAACTAAAGACGTTAGAATAGCTTTCTGACTTAAAAAATAGCAGTGCTTTTGTAAAATACTTTTCTACAGAATTCATTTTTTTCTTTTCCCATATGAATTATAGAAAAACTTATCCTAGTTCCTAGCAGTATTAAAAACAAAATGATAATTGAAAATGTTGCTATACTCTACCAGTACTTAAGAGAATAAAAAGTTTAAAAACACAAGCTGTGCCAATGAGCATGTATGCTATTCTGACCCACATCTGTTTACAGATTTTTGCCAAAATGTAATTTTGCTACCATAAGCAAAATGGCCCAGACAAATCGTTCTGTATTTTGTTCTGATTCACATAGCAAATTTGCTACTAAGAAAATTAATACTAACTACATTTAAGAGGTGTGAATATAACCAATAGCACACCAGATATCATCTTAGGCTCTGTAATGAAAGCATTTGCTCAAGAAATAACAGAACTGCTGTACTGTATTCCTATATTCCTCCACCTACAGTATCATCTGCTTGGATTTATTTGGTTCCAGTCTTGCGGTTAGGTTTCACAGGTAAAAGCTCACCTGTGGCACAAGGCTAACAAACATTAATCCCCATGAAAATGTTTGGTGAACATTTGGTGAACATTTTCTTAACTTGTGAAGCCAGTGGAAAAAATAATCAGTCTTCAGGTAAACTGGCAAACACTAAAGTTGACAGTAGTGCTACCACTGACTTCATAGTGCATAAGACAAAAGAAAAATGTGCAATCTACTTTTAGCACCTGCATTTCGATCACATTGAAACAGCATAATTACTTCGATGTCAGCTATAAACATTACAAACAAAAGAATAACTGGAAAGAGAATATTTATGAAGACTAACATCTTTATCAATGCACAACAAGTCCAGTAACGATATCTGAACACAGAAGAAAGACAGGAAAGAGAATCTTTGCAGCGATTTCTGTACAGACCCCTGAGAATCTCTCTTTCATTGGCCTTTCCACAACCTTCTGCTCTACCTCTATCAAATCACCAAGGTAAGAGTCCTCAAAGATGCTTAAGTGCCTAACACTACAATCACTGCAATCAGAATGTAAAAGCTAAACAGCAATTAAGCACCTAAATACCTTGAAAGATATTTAGAATCATGTATCTGTCCCTGTTCTTTTGATTTCCACTTCCTAAATATGGAGAAAACCATTCACAGGAATGGTGAGAAAACAATACTTCAGTTAATAATTGATAAAATCTGATATTATATGGAATTACAAATACATAATTAACATTGGTGACATGTTTATAAAACAAAACACTTTTTAAAATTCTTACCCCATATATTTAAATTAAATTTGTCACATACTGGGAAAATTTATCTAACCTACAAACTTGCAAATGTGATATGAAGGCATAAATGCAGAAAAATATGCATACTGCCAAGATGTCATTTTTCCCTATATACTTCTCTGATCTTAACCATATGCTGAAAGGGGAAGATTTTTCAGTGATATACAACTGGGGACTTGGCTTAGAAAAGCTTTTCAAGGTATTATGAATTCAAATTAAGATCTAAATTTGAATATGTATAAGGGCTCTTATGCAGAGGAAGCATCACTGATATGATGTGAGTGATGATTATGAGAGTACGAAAGTACAAAGGTTTTGAGGGTTTGGGTTGGTAGTTTGTTGGGGTTTTTTTTGCTTTTTGTGGGCATAGATTTTTTATTTACATATATAGATACACACGGCTTTTTTTTTTTTTTTTTTAATGATGGCTAAATGCCTGTAAAACAAATAATGTGGAATGAGTACACATTTAAATAATTTCTGGTGAAAATTAAATTAATAAAATTTTATATTTCTTTTTCTAACCATCTTCCTGGTTTGTTGTTCACTGGTCCTTTTTCATAATACATTTTGAAAATATATTTCTCTAATTAGTCTTGTTTAAATTTATTTTTCTGCTGCTTCTTGTAGGTTTCAGTGTCATTCACAATAATGTTATGTAAGCATTGAACTGTATGATTCAATGATGATCAAAGACAGGCAATGTTATCAGTGATTTATAGATCATGCAAATTCATGGATTTCAATGAGAATTCAATGAGATCGCATGGTAGATCAAGCTTTAATCTGGCACACAATGATTCGCGCCATCTTATCTATCTAGATATTTATAGTGTACCAAACAGCTAAACTTAAGTGCATAACTCAACTCATCGCTGAGTAATAGACCTTTGTTATCTATTCAAGAAAATAATGCTAGGAAAAAAAGAGTATTGAAACTTTCCAGGTTTAAACAATGATCTTTACAATAACAAATAAAAGCAAGCTGAGCCACTTTTAAAGAAACCTATCAAGAAAAGCTGAGAAAAATCTCTCCATATCTTGATTTTAGCTACACAGACTCTATGACATTCATGACATGCTCTTCACAGTGTAGTTCAGGTATAACCCCAGACATACTTTTGTCTCGTCTTTCAAATTTTAGACAGTATTATTTCAGACAAATTAGCTTAGCAATCTAAAGGAATCAGCACTTCGTGACACCCTTTTAAGCATTTTACAGTCATATTAATTATTGCTTTTAAATATACACATTAATAACTAGCTTTCAGCTGAAGATCATGAAAGATCTTTATATTAGAAAGCCATCAATTCTTTGAGAAACTCCAGTGCTCCTCAAAAGAATTTAAAGTAGGCAAACACATAACACTAACTAGGGATTGCATTACTGGAGTGAAAAACTACTTCACCTGTTTCTACATAGCAAAACCATGCTTGTTTACACATGTCTACATAAACTCTAACCATCTACAGATCTCTGAGGCTTAACTGCTGCTTTAAATATTGGTTTCTCACTATTAAGATTTCTGATGGGCAACTGAAGAAAACAGGGACCCTGAAAAATGTCATTCTCTTATCACCCCATATTTATCATACATTAAAAATAAATTAACCACTGACATGGATAAAATAATTATGTGAAAAGTGAAGCATAATTCTAAATATTTTCAGATGTTTCTAAATGAAAGGTATTTCTTTTTACGTTCCTCTGAAGCAGCTCATGATTATTTGATGCAATAAAATATAATGGAAATGGAAATAAATTATATACTTAATACTTTCTGGTACTTTTCCAACACCACAACCCTTTAGCTGAATTCTCAATTTTGACAGAAAATATAATGTTTTGCTATAAAATTCTACCACATTTTCTAAATATGATTTTTAATCAACTACCTTCATATTCAAAGTAAATGAATTCTTCAGGCAGGAACTTGGCTTGAGAGAGCAAATTACAGTTTGTTAAAAAAGTTACACGCAAGATAGTGTGCTGCCTAAGTTATGCAAACATTTCTGAATCAGAAGGCAGTTCCTTTCACAAGAACCTTGTCTCTTTTTGTTACTTCTGAAAGTTTATCAGAGCTTAGCTCTAAATAAACATAAATATAAAATCTCATCTGAATAGCAGCCCCACTGATCACTGTTCAGGGAGGAGGTTTTCTATTTTCAATAGGTGCTTATTACAAATGTTTTAAAATATAACAATTACATGGAATTATTTACTAATTTTTTTTTTTTTTTGGATGAGGCTTAGAATTATCTTGACTTCATATTATTACTACACAAATGTTTTCTGCTTATTATTTTCCCCTCTATAGGTCGGTATGTTTATACCCTTATATTGTTTTTACAGAGCACAGCATTGAGAAGCACTTCATAACACATTCTGAACTTAATTTTCCACAAGTTTGAATTTGCAGGTTTACCCAGCAGCAACTTTCACAAATTTCCAGTGTCACACATGGCCACTGTTTAATTCAGTGATCTTATATACATTCCAGCTTTGCAATTTTCTGCACATCCTATACTGCCCGATAGGCAATGCCATTTTCCCTCCTTTGCACAAACTACAACACTCCCTTTTGTTCCCTACCCACCTTTCTTGGAGAGCCAGTGTACCCCTATTGCAGGATGCCAGCGGTACCAGCTGTTCTGCTATAGCTTTATGATTTTTCCTGCTGGCTGTCAAATCCTTATAAATTTTACATCTATACTGAGCATACAAGTGCAAAGTGAAGGATTTGAGGATGTGAATCGTCAATTTATAATCACCCTTGGTTTATTTGGAATTTAAAATCTGTGAGTTTTACAAACTGCATAGACAGTCAGTACATCAGCCAACTGTTCCTTCACTGCTGCTTTCCAGCACGAGAATGAAATACATCTTTTTCTCACATATAGAAACTTTGGGGTGGAATTGGTGCTTTTATTGCTTACAAACAAAACAAGGCAATTTAAACGAAAATGTTTGGACAGGCTTTCCTTGTGAAAGTACAACAAAAGGAATTAAAAATAAAAGATTTCTTGCTGATCAAACTGTTTCCAATTGATTTGTGAAAACTTAACAGTTCTGCAGTGTTAAATTAATATATTAATTCAGATTTCATAGTTCTCAAGCCTGATATTTACTGCTTAAGTTGCTGAAGAGCAGAGGGCTTAAGATTCAGGCTAATAATGATTAAACTATACAGATTTGCATTATACTAGCAGTAAATTCTGGGCTTTATATACAAGGTATGCTTCCTCTTCATCCATGACTTCAAGTGTAACAATATGTCTTTAAAGAAGTGTTTGTACCTATGAGATACTGCTGTAAAGGATGTTTATTATACTTGCAAAAAAACCCGTTCTTTATTTTAAATCTCATTCATAAGAATTGTGCTATTTGGGAAGCTGATACAGAAAAAGTATGTTTAAATACATAGTAAAGAAAATATAGTTTAAAAGATTTCAATACTTTTGACTTATTTGGGTAGAACACACAATCTTTGACTACCTGAAAGGAGGCTATGGAAAAGATGGAGTCAGACTTTTTTTCCAGGTTGCACAGCAAAAAGACAAGAGACAATGGTCACAAAATGTAAATTTGGATATTCCATTTTGACATCAGAAATTTTAAAAATTGCTATTTGAGAAGTTGTTTGTGATATCGGATGTCCCGGAGAGGCTGTGGAACTTCCATCCTTGGAGATTTTCAAAAGTGAGATTAAAAAGACCTTAAAAAATATATTTGCCTTTAAAGTCAGATTTGAGAGGTGTCTTGGATTTGATAACCTCTTTAGGTCCCCAAATAAGTTCTCCTCTTATTTCTACAATAGCTGAGATACAGGAAAGAACAGCAACAACCAAACAAATTGAATAAACAAAGAGAGAGGAACCTCTATTGTCTGTGTATTTTTTAAACTTCCCTGTACATAATCTAGTAGAATATTTAAAGCAAGACGGGGGGGGGGGGGGGGAGGGGGGGGAATGAATACTTCCCTTTGGTTTCTTTTCAGCTCTTGACCTGATATTTAAAGTTGTATTTTTTTCTTCAGAACATGTGCATCAATTTTAAGTTTTACACCATCCAGTGGAGAAAGGATTGCAATAAATATACCTTCAATCATTTTTATCTTTGCTATAAAAATTGTGGAATGAGACCACTTGAATCTTTATGTAAACCACCATGCAATCAACTCTTACTAATTTTCTACATTACATTCAGAATAGGAACAGGTTGTTCAGGGAGGCTGTGGGATCTCTATCCTTACAGATACCCAAAACCCAACATGACATGGTCCTGAGCATCACACTGTAAGTGCCCTTGCTTTGAGTAGGGGACTTGGACTCGATTCTATCATATCCCTGAAGGGCCTTCCATCCCCAGCCACTGTTTCTCCAGTTCTGTGACATGCGAATATTATGCCCTCAACTACTTCAAGAGCTGAGTACAGTGCAGACTGTGGTGATCCATGGCAAACAGGACAGTATAAACAAGAATTGAGTGTTACAAGTCTTGGCACTGGTCAGAGATCAACAGCTGTCAGAAGAACAATACCAGCCACTGGTGGAAAGATGTATAGTGTGGGTCATTGTGGACTGATCTGACTCACTACAGAGACTCTTGTCTGTAGTAGAGATCTGATGGAAGTATTTGAACACAGCCATAAAAAAATCACATAGAAGCAAAGTGTCCACAATGGAACTGTTCTGTGTTGAAGCTGAGCCCCTGTGTAAGAGCACCAGCACAGAGACTGGCCAGAGCAAGCACTGACTTCCCTGAGCTTAACTGACATCCTCTCTGGAATGATCTCGGTGTATGTCAGTCTGACTAAGACAAAAGCTTTACCCTGACACATCTAATCCCTCCATTGTTCTGCTTAAAAGATTGAGCTCTGGCAAATTACATTTTTCAGTATTCCTTTCCCCTCTAATGGCAAACTGCACACACATTCTGTCCCTTCATCATAATCAAAAGATATACGTAATGGTTCTTTTTTAAGAGACGTTCCTTTAGAGCCATTAAGGCCATTAAGGCCTACAATAGACATCCTTCTTATTTCACACATCATTTACTCAACAGGTAGTAATGGCATCTTCAGAGCCATTCTCGTTTATGATAGGAATCCAAAGCATTAAAAATATGTGCCCAAAATCAATATAGAAATTTTCCTGGAAAATTACAGTGCATGTGTAAGAGTAAACCTAAAATCCCAGCTTGGTGTCCATTTTGCTACTTTACTTCAAACTCAGAAAGTGACTGGATCATGGTCCAAGTGCTTATCTTTTATTTTCATGAGCTTGTTATCAGGTACTAATAATTACTATATTTCAATTACCAGGACTTAAATATATGCCAAAACATGGAATAATAACCTTGTGAAAAAAGCAATGATAGCAGAACTAAGCTAATCATAAATAGATAATAACATACATCCTTCCAATACTATTTTCAAATAACGATGTTGTAATACTTCTATTAAGGGTCACAGCACTCTCTGTGCGACTGTATGCGTACAGCTGTTGCAGGCACTTCCCAGACTGAAGCGAGCTGAGTTGAAGAGCCAGTATATACAGAGGTACCAATCTCAGAAGCAAAACTCTGAAGTCCCTGATGAAAGACCTTGAGCAATGGCTACTTTGAAAAAACTCTGGCCTTCCCCTGCATTTTTATTGCTCAGCATGGCCAATGGCACAGAATAGCTCTTGGGTCAGCAGGGGGGTTCTCCCTGCTTCTCGTTCACCCCCAGCCTAATTGCTGGGGGACATGAGGACAGTGAGAAACAGACAGGAATGCCTTTATGCTCTGTAAGCACTTTTCAGGAATAGCTAAAACACTGATGTGTTATCCACACTGATTTGGTCACAAATCTAAACATTAACTCCATGCCAGCTGAACACAGTACACCAGGTAAGGAGTATCATATCTCCAGCTCATATTGGTTTTAGTTTGAAGTGAAGACATAAAGCACTTCTCCTATTGAAAGGGTACAACGATTCAAAATACAAGACACTAAACTATTAAGGTTTATAAATCCTTATGAAGTATCCTCTTTCTTAATAAGTTTAAAACCTTTCTGAGGTATTCAAAAAGCTGAATACATACTGTTGTTGCCAAAGTGCTTTCCCCATAAATGTAATTAAAATCAGGATTTACAGTATCCTGTTATCATATGTAATAATCCATGACTATTTATTTGTAGAATGTCAAAAAATGGAATATCAGAATAAAACTGAATCATGCTCTTTAACTGTCTGGATGAAATAAATATCAAAAAAGAATGAATACAGACATCTCACCTCAGTATCAAGAAACTGAAGCCAGATAGGAAGTCAGCGAAAAAGCTAGAATTCCCTTTTTTCCTTTTTTTTTTTTCCCTCCCACTCCAGTAGCTAGAGCAGAGATCTATAACATGTACAAACTAAAGTGCATAAATCAGGGTATCATTAATACTCGCCTACCTTGAACCCAAATATAAGTGCACTGAAAAAGTGTAACCAATGTAACAGTGTAACATAAGCATTTTGGTGATGTTCTGATGCCACAGAGAGACACAGTACACAGACATTTTGGAGAAGCATGTAAGCAATGGGATCACCAAAGGGGCTGCACATAGGAAGTATCCAAGTAAAAAAAGTTGCAAAATAAGATAAGCACAAGTAACTACAAATTAATGTTTTGAAGTCACATACCCCTGTGACTTCTATTTTGAAGAATGACTGGCAAGGATATGTTTTCAAGACTCAATAGTTTTGTTTAAATGATGCTAATTAATAATAGGTGAGAACTAACTGCTGCCACGAAATGTGTGGTTAATAGGTGTATTTAGTAAAATTCAGTTTTAAAGTTTAAAACTGGTTTGATTTGTCAGTTTTCTAAGTACTCCATGACAATAGACTAACTCCCTGATATATATGAGTGGAAATATTTACATATTCAGTTGCAACACTCCTCATCCAGTACTTGCTATATCATACTGCTTATGAAGATGGTGGGATGGGATGTGTACTTATGGATAGATTTTGCAATTCCATCTGGATAGATGGCATTACACAGGATTTACTAAAGCAAAAGTTTTACTCTGTAAGGGTATTTAGAGGTACATGAGGAAAGAACCACTAGGTCAGCACACTAGATTTCATATCAGAGACTTTTAAAAGATTAATTCTAAAATTAATTGGGTTTTAATAGTGATGCTGACACAACACAAACGTGTTATGTTTATGGGCTTCTTCAGTGCAGGACAGCAAAGAAAAACAACAAGGAAAAACAAATTGTCTGATAAAGGTCATACAATTCACTGGCTGCCAGAATATTTGTATTTAGTGACAATTCTCAATGCACACAATGTAATAATACAGTAATAAAATGCTTAACGTGCTATTTTCATAATGATGTCAGTGTAACAGAATCAAAGAAAAACACATTCCTTACATTACAGTGCAGACTACCTGAAAGTTAAATAATTCAAGAACAGCATAAATTATTGTCATATAAATTAAACACTGTATTTAGGAGAACATAGCATATACGATTACTTGTATAGGAAAATGCAAAAGAAACCTGGGACTGCATTGTTGAAACTCGTTGCTGAACTGGCTACACGAACAGTAAGAATTTCAGCTCGGCTTCTTCCCACTCCAGCAGATTTTGAATCTATAGTCTAACTTTAATCAAACTTGCAGTAATGACACATTTTGATAAACATTTCATTCCTTTCAAGATTTTCATGAAAATAGGCAGCTGGATAGAGATAAATTGCTGCTCCCTTTGCAGAAAATACCGGAGTGTGAATGCAATCATTATTAGGCACTGAAAATCCACAGAAGGAAAAGCACCAGAGAGCAAGGATTTGCACATTCCACAGCTCAATATTTCTATTGCTCTTTTGTACTACAGCCAACCACCACCACAGAAAATAAGCATTTTTACCTTGCTTTTTGGTTTGCTTGGTTTTCAAGGACTAGAGGTGTGGCTGAATAGAACAAAGTAATTTTAATACTTTATATTTTAACTGTTGAAAAATCCTCCATTGATTACTTTTTTCTCATATTCTAAACCTAAACTGTTTCTCTAAACAGTTATATTTCTCTCCATCTACAATAACCTCAACTAAATGAGGATGAGTACTATTTTAGAACCATGTTCTACTGTCTTCCTACCCCATTCTCTGATACAGGTATTTCATATGCTTCTGCAGAAATGATTAAAAATTAGGATTAAAAAGTTATGCCTTTAAAATATTAGAACTTGAGAAAAATCAAAAATGCAGTTCTCAGCCTATGGCATACCGCTTCAAAAATGTGAGTGAAGTAAATTACCACAAAAATAATATCACAAGATCATGGATACAAATAGAAAGTTACTCTATTACAGCTTTAATATATAGACATTTTATTTTAGAAATATAAATATTTATATATAATAATATACTCAGTATTTTTATGTTTATGAATCTTTTTTGAAGGAGACAGACAAAAATGTGTAATACTATTGTTAGATTTTTCTACAAATGTATACTACTTGTTCATTAAAAATGCAGCAGATTTATGAAGTTTACCTTGCTAGATTTTTTTTATTTTCTTTTTATGAATATAGTATGCTTTAATCAACAAATCCTTACATGCCTCTCTAATGCACCTGGATTGCTTCCCATTCAGTCTGTTAGTTTGTGGATAATTTTCACATTTTTCTTCTTGCCACACTGAAAATCTTTAACTGAAATCAGCAAAAGGGAACATACCTTTTTTGGCAGAAAACACTACAAGGGTTATAGCGAATGAAAAGCAGCAGCTTCTCAGTATAATCATAAGTTTGACAGCGAGACAAGGGAAAACAAAATGTATACTTAAAGAGTTCATATTCAAAAGTTTGGTTTTTTCCCAAACAGATTCACAGACAGGCAAGGAAACATACAAGTAGCTGTTGATCTGGAAAAAATAAAGATTGTTTCCAATTTTATATATTTATATCCTCTTGTATACCTTCCCCATTCCCTCATCAGTGTCTCAGCTTTGACTTTCTATTTTGGTCTTTTTATCAATACCCTATAATCACTATATATTTTTACATATTCTTTTATCTTCTGTCCCATCATGAGTTATAGAATCATAGAATCATAGAATCAACTAGGTTGGAAAAGACCTTTAAGATCATCAAGTCCAACCATAACTCTAGGACTGCCAAGTCACCACTAAACCATGTCACTAAGGGCCTCGTATACACTTTTTGTGAACACTTCCAGGGACGGTGACTCCACCACTTCCCTGGGCAGCCTGTTCAATGCCTGACCACCCTCTCCGTGAAGAAACTTTTCATCATATCCAATCTAAACCTCCCCTGCACAGCTTGAGGCTGTTACCTCTTGTCCTATCACTTGTTAGTTGGGAGAACAGACCGACCCCCACCTCACTATAATCTCCTTTCAGGTAGAGAGTGAGAGTTGTTGTGGGTTTTTTTCCATTAACGGTGTCAAAATTGTGTCTTCCACTTCTCAGAATCTTCTTGCCTACTATCATTGTCTTCTCTCATGCTTATCCTTATTCATAGTCTGTTACTTTGAGATAGATTTTTCTAGCTGTTTCTTTTTGCATTTGCAGAATCTGCTTAACATATGCGACTGGACATCTCACCTAACTTTTGATATACATACACAGTAGACTTCTATATTTAAGCTAGTCAACTTAGGCTCTTTTCATAATGATTTATGAGAAATAGGCACTTTTAAGGTGTGCCATATCTGATTTGAGAAAATTAAGAGTATAGTTAAGTCTGGGGACAAGGGAGGGTTGAGGGCAAGGTGGTATAAGATTTATTTCTCATTCTGCTACTCTGGTAACTTAAACTCATTTCCCCAAGTCAAATCTGGTTTGACCATGACAGTAATTGGTGAGAGAACTCTCCTTGTACTTATCTTGACCCACGAGCCTTTTGTTGTATTTTCTCTCCCCTGTCCAGCTGAGGAGGAGGAGTGTGAGCTGTGGTGGGCACCTGGTGTCCAGTCAGGGTCAACCTACCACAATGGGAAAGACAAAATGGACTGAGCCAAGTAGAGAGCTGCCAAGGCGATTTGAGGTCTGGAACATATGATCTTACCATTGTCTTCAACTACCTAGCCAGAAAGCACAGAGAAAATGGAGCCAGGTTCTTCTGAAAGATGCACCATGAAAGGAAAAAGCAGAAGGTTGGACTAGAGGCCTCCAGAGGCCGCCTTCCAAACTATGTGATCTCATAATTCTATGATTAGACATTAGACAGACCATAAATATTTTATTCTCTCTTGTGGCCCTAAATGTAGTCTAGACAAATCATGTACACATAGCCTTCTATACTGAAGATGGTTGAAGGAATCCCTCAAATCCTGCCTATTCCAAATTCAGCTAAACACCACTCTGATTTGTAGCTTCACTTAAATTGATCTTACAGGAAGCTTTTTAACTCTTTGGTCATTAAACAGCCTTCGTAACTTCTAAACATTTCGAGAATTATGAAATTAAGTGGTGGTTATGTGAATCAGTCACATAATATTAATTATCATGATCTGATGGTGTTGTCTGGGATAGAGTTAATTTTCTTCACGGTAGCTAGTATGGGCTATGTTTTGACTTTGTGCTGAAAACAGTGTTTATAACAGGGATGTTTTAGTCACTGCTGAGCAGTGCTTACAGAGTCAAGGCCTTTTCTGCTCCTCACCCCACTCCACCGCTGCGTACGCTGGAGGGGACACAGCTGTGATAGCTGACCCCAACTGGTCCAAGGGATATCACATATCATATGGCATCATGCTCAGCGTGTAAAGCTGGGAGAAGAAGAAGGAAGGGGAGGATATTCAGCGCGATGGTGCTTTGTCTTCCTAAGCAACTGTTACACGTGATGGAGCCTGGCTTTACTGGAGTTGGCTCAACACCTGCCTGCCCATGGGAAGTGATGAATGAATTCCTTGTTTTGCTTTGCTTGCGTGCTTAGCTTCTCCTTTATCTATTAAACTGCCTTTATCTCAACCCACAAAAGTGAGAGTTTTCTCACTTTTACCCTTCCAATTGTGTCCCACATCCCACCAAGGCAGGGAGTGAGTAAGTATCTGTGTGGTGCTTAGCTGCCAGCTCAGGTTAAACCATGACATATGAGAAGAAAGGCACATTTGAGAAATGCAAAAAGTCATGCAAAAAAAAGGCAGACTTCCTTAAACTCTTTTCATAAATCCCATAAGAGAATGTGATACTTCTCTTACTAAGATAACACAGCTTCATTTCCATTACAAAGATAGATCTAACAATATATTTACTGCTATCCTGTTGAATGAATCTTTCATTAAAATGTTTTCTCAGCTAAACAGTATTTTTTTTGCAAGTATGCTTCCCCTGCAGTTGCCATCAAATATCTCAACTGCTTATGAACACATAGTTCAGAGCCCAGCGGAAATGTTTAAATTAAAATATTTCAGTGCAAGAAAAAACCCCACACTGTGTTAGTACTCTTTAAGAAATACATAAATTCAGAGATGGAGTAAACAAGTCAATAAGCCAATGTAAGTCACATGACATGGAAGTGATCTTCTATTTATTTCTTTTATGGTTTTTTTTTAAGCCACTAGAAAAAATAAGTATGACAGTCTTGGTCACTTTTCCTCCTTCAACTTCCATAAATGAATAGCCATATTACCCCTAATGTAAAACTGCCTAAAATTAGGACAGCAGCACAAGGATGGAACATCAGAGCTTATTATGGAAAGCAGTATATTCCTTTCAATGAAGGGATGAAATTCTTCCATTTATTGCACCATTTGAAATGAAACACATGCACAATACAAGCAATCTAAAAAAGAGGCAGGGGGGAACTGGAGACAGGACTTCTTGGAGGATTTAATAAGGTTGTTGTTTCCATGGAAACCCTGCCAGTGTGCTGGATAGAATCCTCCAGGAACTGGTGATCAAATAATTCAAGACTTCCTAATTGTCTAGCAACAACTTGTTTTATGTTTTTAAGTACAACTCTTCACTTAATAGCACACTGAGATTGCCAGAGAATACATTTCATAAAGGAAAACAATATAACATGAAAGTACCCTACACAGGACAAGGTAATGTTTTAGGTTGACTTACACCAATTATACATTTGCACAAAGTTTAAATATATACATATATAAAAATATATATGTAATAAATAACACAGATATAAAGTAATCAAAATTTTAAGAAGCAGTATAGTACACGATATTCCAAATGACTCTGTAAAGAACATCCTAAATCTACTTGAGCTAATTGAGCCTAGCCATCTAACACATTTGGTCTCAAGACGATCTGCACAAACAATGCAGCGTTTTTTTCTGTATTGAAGCTCTGAGAGAATACTCTAATTTTTTGCATTTATTTGTGTATCTAGTAGAAGAAATCATCTGCATATACATATACGCATGTACAAAATGTCAGATTTGCTTCAAGTGTGAAAAACATCCTATCATATACAGTGAACCTGTAATTGCCGTCAATGGAGTTGAGCCCTGAAACACAGCACATACCAGCTCTTCAGGCACTTGCAAATAGTTGCCTGGTGCCTATTCCTTAAGACAGGACTGTCTCGAGTTTCCTTGCTTTCTTTGGGGCAGCCTGTAGTTCAGACTTATTTCTACATGGAATTTCATATTTGTCCTTACTAGCCAGCTCTGCAAAATGGTCTTCATGCACTTCTCATTTCCAGATTCTACAAAAGTCTTTGGTTTGCACAGCGCCACTTTGCTTGTCAAATATTTGCTCACATTAAATACTGTCAATTGTTTTCTAAGTTTTTGATCTACAGTGTGACAAAATAAATTGCACCAAGATTTGCAACCTCTGGGGAGGCTGTTACAAGACCTTGAAAACTACGTGTTGACTGTATACCTACCTGCTAGAAGAGTCTGTGACTTAATCAGTTCATTTATCTTCATTTGCTATTTTGGTTTGCTTTAGATTTTCATATAAAGCTGAAATGGTAGTTTGACAACATGAAATGTTTGGAGGTAGCTATGACAAATGTTATACCCAGACATGAACACTTTGCCTTCAGAACTCCTTAAATATAGGGGAGGGGAAGGGGTGGAACGATGACACAACCCAAAGGAAAAATGTATTTTTGTTCCAGAATTCCATTTTCTTTCCTCAATTTACAAGTTATAAGACAAGTACCATTAACTTAAGGAAGTTTGTTTGTTTGGGATTTTTTTTGTTAATTTTTAATGCTTGTATTCACACCTTCACTTGTCACATATTTTCTATAAGTGTGTGTAATATTGATTCCCTAACTGAAAGCTCTTATCTAACAGATGTATCTGAACACTGTCCAGTAACAAACTCGTTCTGTTAACATTCCAGGATTTGTTGATAAGTTTCAAGCTATTCTTCATAATGGATCTAAATATTGATGGCAAAGCTTTTTACTAGCAACTTCTTGATGTGGAGCATAGCTCTTTCAGAGTGTTATGCAACTGATGGTACAAGGTTTAAGAAGGAAGACTAGAAAGCCTGGAAGAGTGAAATACTGGGGATAACAGAAAAGGAAGCTTTTAGTGTAATTATTTGGGCACATTTAGAAAATCTCTCAATTGGACTCTCTATGTGCTAGCCTAGCCAGGAAAAGGCTGAAGTGCAGGAGTCTACCAACCAAGCCTGCCAATTTCTGAGCTGTCAACATGCAGACTATACATTAATTTATTCTGGGACTGGAAGGCTACAGAATCACTAAACCATCTCCATAGTGCTGGCACAAAGCAGATAATATGCAGTGTTGGAGTTTATATCTGAGAGAGAATTATTTGGCTAATAGCAAGATCATTATAGCATCCTTGTTCAAAATGGCAGGTAGTCTTGCAAAGAGCAGGGTAGATGTGAGATACAAATAAATTTAATACAAAGATAATTGAAAATAGGATGGTTGTAAGTCTATATGCAGTAGCATAAAACAAACTGAATTAATGTGCAGTGTCATGCTAAGCAGTTCAGGATACATGACCCTTTTTGTCTGGCTCTTCTATGTACATACGAAACTTAGGCAAAGCAATATATCTAAGACTCTAGGTGGTGAGCAGAAGTTAGTATTCATAATGGAGAAACAAGTCATGTAAACACCTATGTGTTATCACAGGCTGAAGAAGATACTGCAAAACAGATTAACCTGTAGTTTTTCCAGGAAACAGAAACCTGAGACCGCAACTGGGCACAGACAGCAAAGCTTCACAATACCTATGTACAGCAGAAAAAGTTTCTTGAGAGATAAATCTGTGCTCCAGATACTGTGTCAATGCACTCAGGCAAAGATAAAGAATTTGTCCTGAGTTATCTCTCCTTCCCATCTCAACACATCTGTATTATACAGGCATTTAACCTTAAGCTGTTTTTAACTAGTATGTATACTGCAGGTTTCTACATTTTTATAATGTCCTAGTAGCTGATGTACTATTTAGAATATGTTTACTAAATAATCACAGAAGAAGTATATGTCAGTCAAAACTAAAAAAAAAATCAGCAGGAAGCTTGTTCACAAACATGACTATTTCCTTTTGCATGCTCTAAAGAGAATCACAGTTCAGAGGAAAAAATCAGATACGTGATGTATATCTGATATATGACATGGCATGTGGAACCACTTCTTTAATAACAATAGAACACTGAATGAACCAATAAAACATAACCTATTAAGCAGTGTAATCACTGGATAACTTGAATCCTACTGAAAACTCCAAAGTCCAAAAAAAAAAAAGTCATGTGCTTCATGAGACAATCAAAAATATGGAAATTGTATTCTAAAAATTGATATATTTTTACAATGCAAATCCATTACACAGCACTAATCCAATGAATTTAAATGTTAATTTTTTTTTCTGTCTAGGAACTAAGAAGAAAATAACAGTGTTCAAGGTTTTTAATATCATTTTCCTTAAAAAAAAAATAAAAGCATGAAAATGTAGAAAAGTTTTGGTTAAAAAATACATTCCAATTACAGTTCTAAGACTCTCGGATGTTTGAAATATATTTCCTTAGTTTCTTTTTACCTCTTTAATACTGTAAAAATAGATATTAAAATCAAATCGGAGGAAACTACTTAGTTAACCTCTGCAGGAATCTGAAGTCATACACTTACACACTACATTTCTAAAATGTAGTATAGTAGTATAATTTTCAATACAACCGACTAGGGATATAAAGGAAAATTTATACTGCAGAGTAGAAATGATTTGTTTACAAAGGCTGCAAGCACCCGTACTTCTATGAATTTTTGAGTGGATGGGCTCACCACTGAAAAGCCACTGAAAACTATACTGAACTTTTAAAAGCCTAGAAAAGCTCAGTCTTAGCTAGTTTCTCTACTCTTACATAAAATGAAAGACTTGTCATCCTGAAATATCTGAAATCCAACCCAAGAATCATGGAGTGCACTCTGGCCTCTTTGATAACTACAATTCTTTAAATAACAGTGGGAGATGATTACATGGGAGTAATGTAATTCTTTAAATAACAGTGGGAGATGAAAAGGAACACCTGGTTTATCAAGGTTTGTTGGACAAACAGAAAAATATATCTTTATTGGGACTGAAATAAAGAAAAATATTGTAAAAATCACTGGGGCCAGGGGGTCTTTTTTTCCTCTTTTTTGTTAATGAACAAACTTTGATACTTCATGTAAACAGCTGCATCAGTAAGGGAACATCTTTTTTGTTTTAATTTAGGAGAACTGTCCTTAGCACAGAGAAAGAAACGCCTTTTAATTGATACTTACAAAAGTATTAAAAGAACAGAATGATAGCAATGTAACATAATGTCTTTCACCTGATGATCATAAGGCCATTTGCAAGTGAAACACAGCTCACAGCTAAAAATAAAATAAAAATAAAATAATGATTTCTAAAAAAATTATGTTATCTATACGTCACTGAAATACTCAGACTCTCTTCCAGGCAGCTCCAGACGAAACAGCATCAAAACGGAATATGTGCTTGACAGAAGGCAGGATAACTGAAAAGGACTATGAACAGGTCTATCATATGTTGAATTCACATATTGATTTTTGATCGTAGTTGAATCTATTTAAGGAAAAAAAAAAAAAACTAACAACAAAAAACCCACAACCCTCCAGACTGTAATAAAAAAAATATTTTACTGGTATGAAAAATAGTGCCCACAAGAGCCATCAAACTATGACTGAGTGTGAGGCATGCAGTGGTTGACTTTAATTTAAGGAAAGAGTTTACAGACTCAGAAAGCAAGTCATAAATTTGCAAGGTGAGGGATCAAATTCCCTTTTAAGAGGTCTTTTTAAATAGTAGATATTTTTCTAAATATGCACATATAGCTGTTATGTATACTTGCTTTTCTTGCACAGTTTAAGCTTACTTGAAGATCTAGAGTGACTAGCAAAAGTGGATAATGGAGCAGCCATGCATCTATCTACAAGAATAACTAAAGCAAGCATGGCTGTTTGGAACAGCTAGAAAGAGCAAATGGTTGACAAGCCACTTTGCTGACTTAGCTACATCTTAAATGAGGCTATGCAATTAAATAAGAAAGATGAGAACATCCTGGATTTATTAATCCTGTACTACGTGCGATGCATAACTGCATGTCCTCGCAGCTGCATCACAGGGGTATGAGAAAAGAGCCATCATTTCTGTACTTTGGGCATCCAGAGCTGCCAGTTATTGATTATTCTGCTACTCATTCTTTTGCTTTCTCCCCTCACTGAAGAAGTACTCTTAATCCATTTTCTGTACCATATAAACCTTAGCTCAGTAAGTACCAGACACCTTAATTTGATTTACTCAGGTTCCTGAAGTGCTAGTGTTTGTTAATGGTTATAAAATTTGAACTCAGTCCTTGGTGTTCCTAGTAATGATAGAAACCAAACACTTCACAAAATCATTAGTGTATGGATGATGTCTACACAACTTGGCTAAGTGACAGAAACCCTTGGAACTTTCATACACAATGAGAGGAAAATTCCCAAAATAGCTTATGAAGTTATGATCATTATTGTTATTCATAAATCACTGCTTTTCTAATCCTCTTCAGAGGAACAAATATACAGAAAGTAATTTTCATTATATGTTCAGTTTGACAGAAATTGAGCACTGCCTCAGCATTTTACTTGATGTCCAAAGATGCAGCAGGATGAATCTCCAAGAATTTCTTTTTCAGTATTTGAATTAAATGAAATAGGAGTAAATGAAGAGTTAAGCCACAAAATTATATCCATAAATGTGTGCACTTTGTTTTTTACTTCATATAGTTAGAAAATTGGAATCTGGCACTGTATTTTTGGCCAGCCTGGAGATTTATAGATTGCAGTAAATAAACACAATATTATTCTGGGACTTTGGCCAGGTTTGTCTACAGCTCCTGGAGGCCTTACAAGTGCTTTATTCCATGGGCAATACTGAAAAATAAAAGCCTTGCCCATCTACCTGGAATTCAATAATTAGTCTATTCCGACAAAAAAAAAACAAACAAACAAAAAAAAAAAAACCACAAAACAAACCAAAACCAAAACTAATCAAGAAAACATTCTTCGTTAAAAGAGTTATTTAAAACCCAGACCATTATTTTTTATACGGAAAATAATTATAATAACCCTCGTAGACTAAGTAGGTGAATAACTGGACACATCACGGAGCAGAATAGAGCATGCTGTAACTGTGAGCTGCAATCAATGAATTACAAAAATTCTTACCTATTCTTCACTAGTTGGAGCCAAACACTTCAAAAGAAAACATGGATAAATTAAAACCAGTCTAGAGGAAATGAACAAAAATTACTTGTGGTCTCAAAAGCATGACTTCTGAAGTAAGAGTGCATTAGGATTATTGCAGCTAAAGAAGACCAAAACTAAACAAGTAAAAGGAACTTGCAACAAAGAAGAAAACAGTTAGTTTCTAACACAGATATATCAGGAAGCATAAAGTCCCATGAGAACTAGAGTCTGTGAATTAGAGACTTCCTTGAGCTATTTAAAGAACACTTCACATATTTCCTCTCTGACTGTTCTATTCTTCTCTAATCCTGATCTATAAGCTCTCAACCATCCCATTCTGCAACCCTAACAGCAGATCCATACAACCAAGCTGCTCCTTCACACACAGGCCACCACACCATCTTCTCTGCTGTTTCTCCTGAGAAGTTTGCACCGATCCTTCACCACACTCCAGCTATAGCTATCCCACCATGTCTCACTTACTCCAACAGCATCACAGTTCCCTGACTGCACGTGGAGCTGCAGTTCCTCCTGCCTGGTTTTGTCCCAGGCTGACCTGATGCAGATGCCCAGATGTCCCTTTACCTGGCTTTATCATTTCTGAAGTTTCCCACATTCCCATCACTCTGCACTTTTTGCTTTTGACCCCTGTCCACTGCTACCTGTCTTAAATGTGGGTCAGAATGTCTGTTTTCCATGGCTATTAGTTTAAAGTTATTTTGTTTCAATACTGATATCAAACAAGGTTTCTTTTCAACTCATGGTTTACTCAAGAAGAAGAAACTAGGAACTAGCAGGCTTCAAAAACAGTCTTTTTTTAGTTACTATTATTACTATACTGTAAAGATTTTTTAAAAGTTTTCTGACCTATAAATACACATCTTTGCCATGTGTATTGGGTTTGCATGGCACGATGTTGGTAGCAGGGGGGCTACAAAGGTGGCTTCTGTAAGAAGCTGCTGGAAGCTTCTCTCATGTCCAATAGAGCAAATGCTAACTAGCTCCAAGACAGACCCACTGCTGGCCAAGGCTGTGCCCATCAGTGACAGTGGTAGCACCTTTGGGATAAGACATTAAAGAAGGGAAAAGTTATTGCACAGAAGCAACTGCAGCTGGAGAGAGGAGTGAGAATATGTGAAACAGCTCTGCAGACACCAAGGTCAGCGCAGAAGGAGGGCAGGAGGTGCTCCAGGCACCAGAGCAGAGATCCCCTGCAGCCTGTGGTGCAGCGCATGGTGAGGCAGGCTGTGCCCCTGCAGCCCATAGAGGTCCATGCCAGAGCAGGGGGATGCACCCAAAGGAGGCTGTGACCCCCACGGAAAGCCTGCGCTGGAGCAGGTTTGCTGGCAGGAGCTGTGACCCCCCAGGGGAACCACACTGGAGCAGGGGAAGAGTGTGAGGAGTACTCCCCCTGAGGAGGAAGGAACAGCAGAGACAACGTGTGAGGAACTGACCATAAATCCCATTCTCCATACTCCTCTGCTGCTGAGAGACAGGAAGTAGTGAAAATCAGGAATGAAGAGATTCAGAGCAGCCCTGCAGAAAAGGACTTGGGGGTGTTGCTTGATGAGAAGCTTAACATGAGCCGGCAGTGTGCGCTTGCAGCCCAGAAAGCCAACTGTATCCTGGGCTGCATCAAAAGAAGCATGACCAGCAGGTCAAAGGTGATCCTGCCCCTCTACTCTGCTCTTGTGAGACCTCACTTGGAGTACTGCGTACAGTTCTGGTGTCCTCAACAGAAAAAGGACATGGAGCTGTTGGAGCAAGTCCAGAGGAAGGCCACAAGGATGATAAGAGGGCTGGAGCACCTCCCGTGTGAAGACAGGCTGAGAGAGTTGGGGCTGTTCAGCCTGGAGAAGAGAAGGCTGCGTGGAGACCTCATAGCAGCCTTCCAGTATCTGAAGGGGGCCTACAAGGATGCTGGGGAGGGACTCTTCCTTAGGGACTGTAGTGGTAGGACAAGGGGTAATGGCTTCAAACTTAAACAGGGGAAGTTTAGATTAGGTATAAGGAAGAAGTTCTTTACAGTGAGGGTGGTGAGGCACTGGAATGGGTTGCCCAAGGAAGTTGTGAATGCTCCATCCCTGGCAGTGTTCAAGGCCAGGCTGGACAGACTGTTGTGCCACATGGTTTACGGCAAGATGTCCCTGCCCATGGCAGGGGGGTTGGAACTAGATGATCTTAAGGTCCTTTCCAACCCTGACTATTCTATGATTCTATTATTCTATGATTCTAAGTTGAGCCCAGGAAGAAGGGAGGAGTGAGGAGAAGGTATTTTTAAGATTTGGGGTTTTTTTTAATTATACTGAGATCAATCAAAATCACGATTACTTTGATTGGTAATAAATTTATTTCCCCAGGTCAAATCTATTTTGCCTATGACAGTAACTGGTGAATGAGCTCTCGCTGTCCTTATCTCAACCTACAAGCCTTTCCTTGTATTTTAGAAAATACAAAAAGTATATAATGTTGGGACATAACATCAAACTTACATTTGTAACAAAATAGAAGGCTAATGAACTTCACCACAGACCATTGTTCAAATTCTTGATCAGCCAATTTGGAAATGTAATGACATAAAATTTTATACTCTTAAACCTAAATCAGGTTGCTTAAAGTCCCATCCAACCTGACCTTGAACACTTTCAGGGACAGGGTATATATATTAGAAATGCTAATATTGTTGTTATTAGCACAGTAAAACTAGTATATTTTAGCGTGTTAGGAATATATGATAATACTAATACGATAAACATTTATATTGCTCTAACAATTTCCTGATACACAACACATCAATAATGACTTGGCTTCAAATAACTCAGAAAAGTTGCACCACTATTTTGAATAATAAGAAATCACAAGTTAAAATTCACATGGAGATTTCCTGTTCTTCAGGATTAGATATATTTGTTCACATAAGCAGACCGTGAATTTATGTGAAATGCTCCTGACCGTAAGAACCAGATACTATCCTGAGAATAACACCAATAAAATGAAAAAAGATAAGTATGGTAGGGTATACTAGAGAGATAACTTACATTATGGATTCACAAAGTTCTTCTATTGCAATAATTCAAAGCAACAAAAGGTAATGTAACTTCATTAAAAACAAGTCACTCAGGGTATTATTTTGCAGAGCTTCTGGGCCCTGCTTGAAAGCACATAGCACTCTACTTGAAAACACACATTTGTATCATACTACTATTTCAACAGTAGTAGTAGTCCTTTCTCGTCATTTCCATCCCTCACCTCCTCTCATCCTCCCCTCCCTCATCTTAATTAACTTCTCTAATTTTGGGGAAGCAATATTACCATTTGTAGACCATTTACATTTTTTTAATGTACTAGCCATAAGACCATGGGCTATTCTAAGGCAATGATTTAGAATGTCCCGAAAAAAGACCTGTGGAGCAATCTCTGAAAAACTGGTAGTTCATTAGTCATCTTCATGTCTTATACACAAATAAATCATTCTACAAGATATTTTTGTTGGTTTTCTTTTTATATTTCCTTAAATAATCCAACATGTTTTAAATCCAATCTCACATGGCTATACTGTGGCGTTTCCAAAAATAAGCAGTAACAACTGTTTGTCTGTAAGAACTGGTTTCAGATGAAAAAACTGCTCGTTCCCTGTGAGATGTACTGTATTTCTGCTTTTAAGTTAGCGCACTTTGTTTTCCTCTATGTATATTGTCAGTTCCACTAGCTAATGCACTGCATGGCATCAAGTGCTGTACTTTGACTTTATCTATCTCCTGCTTTTTTCTCCCCACAGCCTACAAAGCCCAGCTTATAACTGAGATACAAAGGCAGAGTCAGCTTATTTACTGCTTATATTACTGGATTATATTTGCCACACTTTCATAAAATCATTTACCAACCTGCAGCCAAATTTCTCTGTGAAATTCTTACATTGTTGTATGACTATTTCTTGGTAGTTATGTGAAGTTTAATTCCCCCCCCCCAAAAAAAATCTGTACTATTATAGGCTGTACATAAACAGATATACTCCTTCAAGAAAGTGTACTGGAGAGTCTGCAAGACTCTCAGGTACATTTTTATTTCATTTGAAAATACTCTTTGTTTTATCTGATCTAAAACTTAACTCATATAGTCGAAATATGTACAGTCATGTATCTACAGAGTCACAGAATTATACCAGTGACTTGCAATTAACAAATATTCTTCTCCAGTGGGTTCTACACACAGGAAATAGCACAATACTTCAATAGTGAGATGAATATTCTAATATTCAACTTTGATACCCACTAGATCACTTTTTAAAAATATGAGTTTATAAATATCTTACTCCAGTTTACTTGGAATAAATCCACTGAAGAAGAATAAATTAAGACTAACAGGTAGAAATAAGCATGGATTTATATGTACAGGGGAATTACAGAATTCCCAGACTTGGAGTTTAGTAACAACCTCTTTATCTTCTACCTGTCGTGGCAAAATATGGAAAAACAACTCAATATCCTCCCAGCTAAATAATTAAAAAAAGCAGAAATGCATTTTGTCCTTGTAAAAAGAGTATTTTGTAGCTATACGTACAGACAAGAGTGGCAACACTTTTAGAAATACAAATAAACATCCATTTTACCCTAGAATAGGAAAAGCTTTAAAAATAGAAAAGTTAGAATACTTCCTTGATTGTGCAAGTGTCTAATTATTATTACCTTTATAGAATGACAATATTATATGTAAGTGTAACCTTATTTATTAGCCTTAGTAAATTAGTCCTAGCTTGCTGCATTATGGAGAAACTGCAAGCTGCAGCTTTATCTCAGGAACAGGTGATATGATAGAGCTGCTGTCATATTCCACTGTTGAAAAAAACCTTATCAAAATTAATTTGCCAGGGAAGAAGACTTTATTTAAAAACTAGTCATGGGTTGTGCACAGTATAATTGACCACAACATAAAAAATCCAATTGAGTTTTATTTAAATTATTTTTGCATTTATAGTAAATCTAATGAAAATTACAGTATTTTAGTGGATGCCAGAATCTGCAAATGACAGGTGGAAAACTGTGCATTCAAATTATGTTCACTGAAAAACACTGAAATAAAGCAATTGTTAGGTATGTGCACTGATTTTGCAATACAATTTAAGTAAAGAAAAAGGAAGCCATTTGAGGAATAACTCTTTTCTTCATGAATAAAATTTGGCCCCAAAATGTGTAACTTTTAAAAAAATACAAACATCAGAGTTATGCACCAAATTTAAACCATAAATATGTAACAGGATCTCATCTAATGGCAATACTGGTGATCCCAATGAAATTACCCTGAGACATTAAATCTCTAAGAATTACATTGCTAAAACACAAGCATGACCTTCTCCTGATCTCTTCATTCACAGTGAATGCAACATAAAAGATATGATCTAAAAAAAACAAATTCATCCCCAAATTTACTTGTTCTGAATTACGAGAGGAAGAGAACAATGACACTTATACACAGACGATCTTAAGACATCTATGAGCTTAACTCTGCTGACATCTAAGCATGCTGTAAGTTCAGAGCTTTGTTTATTTCCCATAGGGAAAAATGAATGAACAAACAAACAAAAATAAAAACCCAATTAATATTGAATAAAGTATATTTTAGTGATATTCTTGAGGCTTTTTTCTAACAAATCAGACAATGACATTTCCTAGGTCATGGCATTGAAATATTCTATTTCCCCAATCCAACTAATTATATTAAAATGAACAACTAGTACATGCATGTCTGGAAGAGACCTGGCCATTTACCAAAAAACAGTAGTTAAGTTGTTTAGCATTGAGAAAAATGAATTCTTACACATTGTCCTGGTTTCATCTGGGATATAGTTAATTTTCTTCCTAGTAGCTGGTACAGTGCTGTGTTTTGGCTTTAGTCAGAGAATAATTTGAATAATACCAAAATTACACACTTGTTTGTCTCAGGATCTCTGGTTTAGATGTAATGACCATTGGTAAAGAACAGTAAGACATTTATCATAGCAACTCTTAAAAGATGAGTGTTTAATCGAAGAGAGTCTCCATGGCAAACAGAGAGAAAGGGATAAGTAGTTCATTAGTGGGTAATTACCTTTAGCAACCTTCTGCAGAATTCTGGTTTGGATAATTGCATTAGACGAAATTAGGACAAATTCATTAGAATGGAAACACATAGGGCTCTGTATTAAATGTAAAGTTAGATGTTTCTGATATCAAACATGGACTCATAGAAGGAACTACTGAAAATAATTAGGGGTTTTTTTATTGAACACAGACCAAAAATATCTGAACAGTAATTTGGTGCATTAAGCCTTAAGCCATTATGCCTGATGTTAAAACTTAAAACAAGAATCTGTCACATTCCTAGGTTACATTTTAGTAATTTGCAACCACTACTATTAAAATGTGCACCTTGCCTTTTGAAGTTTTTTTTATTTGTCAAACTTTTAACCCTTAGATTCTTCACATTCCTTTGAAATAAAAATAAAATCTATCCAAAGTTCTACTGAAAAAATGTGGTATTAAAAGAAAGCATGTGTAGCACTGTGACTATGATGGCTGACTGGCAAATGGAAGTATCAGGTTCAAGTCTCTCATCTTCCTCATTTAAAAGTATAAAATTTTATGTCATTACATTTCCAAATTGGCTGATCAAGAATTTGAACAACGGTCTACAATGAAGTCCATTAGCCTTCTACTTTGTTAAAAATGTAAGTTCTCTGCAAGTTAATATATTCTCATCAAATATCTTTTATGATCATCTCCACAAACAAAAGTTGGATGTATGCCTTGATAGTGTATCTTTAGTATTAACTAGCGTTTTTCTGGGAAGTAGGAGGGGAACATTCGGGACTTATAGCTTTACTAGAAAATAGTATTATTAGTAAGAACTCTGTATTTTCTTCAAGGTAATGGGTAGCCATACTAAGTAGCTCTAAACCAATAACAGGAAACAATAGAATGGTATTTCCAATTACATACATTTTCCACATCTAACTGCTTTTCTGTGACACTGGTTACTCAGGTTTTAACCTAACTGAATCTTGATTTATTTTTTGTTTTAATCAGAGATTTATCAGGATACTAATTTCCACTGGAATGTTTTCGTAGTCCTGCAAGACTGCATCAAATTTCTTGGGACAAATATAAATTTACATTCTACGAAGTTAACCTGTGAATCCAGAAAAGGATCTCAGGTTTGCCTGACATTAACAGTGCTTCACCAAAATACTATCTATCATCTTTATTGTACTTCGTATGTAATAGTGATAATTTCTTCATTTTATCAGCTTAGTTCCTTTCATTACTCTGCAAATGTTACAGTCTCAGAAAATAAAATTTACCCATTAAACAGGATTCCCTACTACTGCTATAATTCTAATGCAAGCAAAGTAAACAGACTCAACCTACAATATTTGTTAGAATACAACAGATATCCTATACAGAAATCTTAAGATATCAATTCTGACTGAGAATGAGAGGAAGCCCTCAAACTCAACTGTTTTGGTAGTTTCAGACTTTAGTTTGCTCAATATCCAAGTTAACACTTGACAAGAAGTCATGCATTAGAAAGTATTAATGGATCCAAAATTTCTATTCCAGTAGTTGTAAACATGTTGAACACAGGCACTTCTATTCTGCTTATTACTGTGTTTCTATTCTTATTTCATGACATATATTTTAAAATACATAAGAAATATAATAGGATATAGACTTAAAAATTCATAGATGCATATGCTGAGATATATGTGTGAGCAAGAGATAAAAATATTTTAAAAGCTTTTCTTTAATCACAGTCTAAAAGCTAATAATTAAAACAGAGTTGTACATAATAATAAATATAACATAAAAAGTTGTACATAATAATAAATATAATATAAATTCTGTAACACTAATGTAGCATTTCTCTTACCTCTACAGATAGGGACAGGGAAGTCCCACGATGCTGTATTCACAGAGTTAGCTATGCAAGTAAGCTGAGGATGGCCATCCAAAATATACCCAGTTACACAGGTGTATCGGATTTTGTCACCAACATCAAATCTTGTACCATACAAGATACCCTTTGGCGGAACTCCTGGATTCCCACAGGAACTACTCTGTAATTCTGGAGAAGACATATTTTTATTACTTATAATGTTTTTATAAATCAATACTACCTTTTTCTGAAGAATACAGAACACAAATTACGGCAAGTTTGGGCAGATAGTGTGCTTTCATGGATATTATACAACTTCTAACACTGAAAAGCCATTACTGACTTAGTCTATTAAGTATCTGCTTATGTACCCACACATCCAAGGTAGAATATTACATGAAATTGAGCATGAGGATTTCCTTAAGCTCCAGATATAGATATAGCCATATATTTTTCTTAATTGATAGCAAAGAACTCATTACATAGGAAAAGGAAACAAAGGAACTTGATAGATTTCTGACTGTTAAGTTATACAAATGCAAAACAACAAACGAAATCGTAAATACAGACATGAAGGAACATTACATTTTAATCAACCAAAATCTGGAAGAATAAACAAAAATATTCAAGACAGAACATTAGGAGAAAGTTTCAATAAACATAAGCCTGAGCATGATCAGGAAGTTGTTGAATGATCTAATACATTTTAGATAATAAGACAAAAGTGGTAAGATACTGTGGGCTACTGATTTCTGACAAACGTATTGGTTAACTTAATCATATAGAATAACGTAATAGACTTCTATTCTAATGCCAAGTTTTAAGCAATTTAGAATCCAAAATGAGTCATGGCTCTGCTGTTAGTTTGATCTTTGTGGACGTTAATCAGAGTTTAGTGTTACTAGTTGGTACTCACACTCCAACTGTGTACCCTTATTTATAATGTTTGAGCATTATAAATAGCTTTATTACAGCATTTCCCATCACTTACTGCTGAAGTCCTTTAGTTAATGGCCATAAAAAGATAGATTTTTTTGTACAAGTGTGACCAAAAGAGGTTTCATATCATCCTGAGCTCTTCAAAACTTGTGCCACGTATACTCACCAGCCTAATGTGAATAAGCAACAGACAAATCAGGTAAACCTGTATTTGGATTCATAACAAATTTCCCTAATCTACAAAGTAAGGAAAGAAGATGTAAGAACAGAAGGGTATCTACGTATTGTCTTAATTTCTATTCCTGAGTTCCATGTAACTAAATTATTCTTCTGTATCCCTGATGTGCTCATGGGTGTATGCACAGAGGAACACACACATATATAGGTATAAATATAGTATGGAAAAAATTATTCGAACTGTTACAGTAGGTTTCAAATAATAATTAAAAAGGTATGAATGGTTATCAAAACAAGTAGCATGGCTCATAAGATACACTACATTACTTCCATGCCAAGAACTAAAAAGAGCTAGGATGTAATATTAGATTATGTTATCTAAGTTGATTTATAAAATAAGGGTATTTGTTGTCAACAAGACTTAATTTAATAATAATTTTTCTGCTTAATGGTTTTGTTTGTTTAAAATTAAGGTAATTATTTCCATGACACACAATTTCTGATTTCTTTTTCTGTAACTCTCGTGTCACTAGAGTTCTGGTCAGACAAATTGTTATTTGAAGGTGACGCCCACTACATTTTAATTTTGTGCAATAAAACTGTAGGTCATCTTTTCTGCTTTACAATATTTAATAACAAGAATTTAGCAATGAAACCATTTGTGATAGTATTATCTATGAAGAAGAGCAGAAGGATTTTCTCTGCTATTAGTCTCTTCTCCCAAGTAACAAGTGATAGGACAAGAGGCAACAGCCTCAAGCTGTACCAGGGGAGGTTTAGATTGGATATTAGGAAAAATTTCTTCACAGAGAGGGTGATCAGGCACTGGAATGGGCTGCCCAGGGGAAGAGGTGGAATCACCATCCCTAGAAGCATTCAAAAACCGTGTAGATGAGGCCCTCAGTGATCTGGCAGTCCTGGGGTAATGGTTGGACTTGATGATCTTAAAGGTCTTTTCCAACCTAGTTGATTCTATGATTCTATGATTCGTGAAACAAAACTATGTAACAGTTATGAAAAGAAACCAGTATAATCATAAATATATGCTCTACATGTCTATAAATACATATGCTATACGTAAAATACATACTAACAATGTTCATCTCCAAGACTTGCTGTACCAATCATGTTCTGATGTGAATTTGTTAAATATGTAGATTAGTTGATGATGTTGTTGCTGATTCTTTCTCTTATATAATAAACTCTGTGAGTCTGGATTTGACTTTCATTGCCTTGCACAAGGATACAGAATAGAAGTAAAAAGATAGCCTGTCTCATCTTGGCCACTTCAAAGCTCACCGAAGTGGTTGATATTCTTACTACTGTTTTATCAAGCTAAGTGTTCTGCCCTCAAAACTCCCCTGTCCTCAAAAACCGCTTGCAAGCAGAAGGCACTGCTGTAGTTGACTCCTGCATATTTGTTCAAAGGGATTGTCTTAAATCCTTTAAAGGTTTTCAAGGCCACTCCAGTTATTATTTATCATCACAGCATGTCAAAGGAGAGGTAAGAATATCATCCTGTGGATTTTGGTTATCTTATGTATCACATTATATTAACTTGAAAACTGTGCCTGTACACACTGTGTTTATTTTCAGCTTCTCCAAGAAGAATAAATCTTTCAGAGGCCTGTATTTCTGAGTGCTTTGTAAAAAGGTCACGAAAATATTCCCTGTCCTTTGAAATGAAGAATATAAAGATTAGTGATGCTTTTAACAGTCACTGCCTAAAATTGCTTGCTTTACTCTTACTGCTGTCTCATCAGGAATTACCCACAGAAGGCAATATATTCTTCTGAAATTATATTTTAAAGCACTAATTAAAAATCACCCTCTTCTAAAATAAAACTCATTTTTCCAGTTGCAATACTATATGACTTGTCTACAAAGAATACTTGGCATTTTCCATTAACTTTTTAAAATTATGAAAGTGGCTAGTGAGTATATGTCTACTTCTAACCCTTCAAGTCATTTTGTTCCTGATTTTAGATAAGAAAGTAAAAAATAAATTGCACAATTTAAAATATATTAGTTTCTCCTGTTGAGTATTTTAATTTTGAACACATGCAAGTACATTATTTTGAAAGAGTGTGTGTAATTCACCAAGTAACTGCATTAGTCTTCTTTGATAGATAGTATCTATTTTCAAACTGAATGCGACACTGTGCTACACACTCCCTGCCATTTAAAGCTACTGATTGTTACCTTGAGATTGTCATCTGTCAGGGAATACAGGAATTGCTAAACTAGATGGTAATTTTTATTCTGCTCTCCACAGATTCTTGACTTCAGTGACATTCTGATATTCAGTAATGATACGAAGTGCGAAAAAGTATTTGCATTTAAATTTGCCACATTGTAATTTGGTTGAAATTCTCCTTGTTCATGTACTCTGAAAATAAGCATAATTGAATTTTTACACCATCCTACTTTTTTTTTACTTTTTTTTTTTTTAATTGTGTATTGTTGCTCTTCTTTTTCGAGCAAGCTGTCCCAATTGTTTCAATCTCTCTCCAAGTAGGAATTTTCTTTGTCCTAGATTTAATTGTCAGTTATCTCTGACATGAAATCATGTGCATTACTTGCTTGTGCAAAACCAAAATGCTTTTTAAAATAAACATTCCACCTGTAAGCGACTTGCATATGAACTCACATGATGATAAAACACTGAGATCAAAATACCCTTCAGTGCTTTTCAGTAACTTTCTATTTCATTAATTCTTAATATCAATGGAAATTCTTTTCAAAGACTGTGGGTAAAATATACCTCAGAGACTTCTGCTTAGCAGAAATAGACACTTCTTTAAAGAGTTGAATTATAAGAAATTCAGCCACTTATAAATACTAGTTAATAATCTATTCAAATTAAATCACATTAAATATTGATTCTTTGTGACAATGCTTTCAAAAACAAAGCTAGGACAAGTTGAGACTCTTTTTCTCAGCATTCATTCAAATCATAACCAGATATGGAAATTTCAAATTTACTTTCTTTTTATTCAGATTTTAAGTCAGGATTATTTTTTTTTTTTAATGATGTTCTTTATGAAAGCAAGAGTAGCATCTGTCCTCCCTAAACTGTTTCAGCATGATACTTACAATATGATGTCCAGAACAAGTATTTCCAAATGTTTCACTTAAAAAAAATAGTGTTTGCATTGCATTCAGCTCGGTAGAAAACACTTGTATATTCTCTGCTGAAGATTAATGTTCTTCGCACATTAAATCTGATTAGAAATTTAGGAACATACATAAAGAACTTGGTCTTTTTTAAATTATTGAACCATGTCTTTGTCACAGTTTCTGTTCACAGCTATTACAAAGCATTATGGTTCTATTTTTCCTAAAGTGAGAAAGTGTCAATATCAACTGCGTATCTTCATGAGTATTCACTCACTGAAAATCCTATTAAGTACCCCAACAGAGGCTAATGTTTGTTTTATTTTTTACTTTTGAAATTGAATACTCCTGGTATTCCTACACTGTCCGTTTGGATATTACCCTGTATTACTGCATGGCACTAGTCCTAGGCTGCTTGTTCACTCATGTCTAGTATGCCAAGCAGTAATTCTTCTGCCAGCCAAACCTGAGAATGGCCCAAGTAAAACTTTTAAACTTAAACAGGGGATGTTCAGGTTAGATGTAAGGAAGAAGTTCTTTACTGTGAGGGTGGTGAGGTACTGGAACAGGTTGTCCAAAGAAGTGGTAAATGCTCCATCCCTGGAAGTGTTCGAGGCCTTGGGCGACATAGTGTGTCCCTGCCCATGGCAGGGGGGTTGGAACTAGATGATCTTAAGGTCCTTTCCAACCCAAACCATTCTATGATTCTATGATTCTAAGTAATATGCCATTCTAGGGACAATTCCAGTCGTCTTTTGGTACAGGACTTGGTGTAACTGGTAATACTAGAACACAGCTGTACACAGATATCCCTTGGAAAAGCAGCGCATGTGTAGTTTTTCTTACTGACAAGCAAGAATGCTTTGGTATTGAAGACTCAAGACTGATTTCAGAAGTGCTGCAAGTAGTATGTGTGTAGATATAATGAGTACTATACATTTAAAGGGTCACAAATATTAGGGAAGCTGATACATTTGTAAGAGTATGAAGTGGCCTGAAATTCTCTTGCCCAAAAATTCACAAAAATCAGATCTTCTAAGGGTACAATTTAGATGCACATAGTTTTCCAAAGGTTTTAGAAACTAAAAAAGGAACTCTGATGCATAGTTTCTACCTCATAATATTCTGGGTTTTGTCTCAAAAACATGTATTTTGTTTACTTTCTTCTCTATTCTGTTCTTATTCACATTGCTCTGAATATATGAGTAAGCATGGCCTAGATTTAGATCTAAAAGAGACTAGAAGAATTAACTGATGAGTATAGAAAAAACATTATCTTCCTACACACATATTGAAATGTACATACCAATCCCACTTGAGTGTACAGAGTGAGAGAAACCACAAGAAAAAAAAATGAGTAGGCAATATCAGTGCAGTGAAGGAAAAGATAAAAAACTTAGTATCTAAATGGCAATTTAACTGCACAAATATGTATGCTTCAAAGAGCAAAGAAAGAAGCAATACAGGTTTATTAAGAGAGATCAAATGGGAAAAAAATCCACTCCCCAAAAAATCTAGGTCTCTCTTTTGCAGTAAATGAACAATAAAAGGGGTTATTCCTTGATTCTAACAGATCTCTCATCTCAAGATACAAATGCAGAATGAACAGTCACTATTCTGAAATTCACATTTCTAGGTAGGCAAGAGGAAGTGTGAGAAAGATTTTTAGGGGGTTTTCCCCTAAAGGAAAACAAGGTAAAACATGTTTTTTCTTCTCTTGTTCCTAATTGCTCTTTCTTGATAGAAAAATATCTTTGTAATAGTAACCTCACTGAGGGTCTCTACTGTTGACTAAAGATAATACAGCTAATTACACTGCATAGTTTCTTACCTATCTTTTAAAGAATTACATAAATTTGCTCTTTTTCTTCCCCTTGAAATGAATTTAATGCCAAAAAATGACAGAGGAACTTGATTACCTGGTGTAAAGCAACTGTTCAGTACAAGGGTGTCTTTTAAAACTGTGTCCTGAGGGAACTTTTAGAGCAGACTTTTACACTGCGTTTGATTTTGGTTCTAAGTATATCGAAACAATCACTGCATTTGCCTTCTTTGCAAGTAACACAAGAATATTACTATTTATAGCTTTGAAGTCACATGTTATTTTTATTAGGAACAAACTATTTCAGCATTATTAGAACTGCGTTAATAGAATTCTTCTACAGGCAAGGGAACAATAACAGTAGGAAGTAAAGCAAAAAAACCCTCCAGGATATGTGAAGGAGACTAGTGATAAATGTAGTTGTGTAGTAACATTGATACAGTGAGCATGACAAATGTAATACAAGAAATGGTCTAGGGTTTGCCATACATTCCCTTCGCATGAAATACACTATTCAGAATGCCTGTTTAAATCAGCCAAAGACACAGACCGGTACTAGAGAGCTGAAAGACCACGCAAAATAAAATGGTAGTCTCTAATTTTACCAGATGACAGCATAATCCAGCACCAAGTGAAATGAACAAAAAGATGACTATAAGCTTCAGTAGAAGTGGTTAAATCTGACATTTCGCCATTAGACATACTTCTAAAATGTTACCTAAAGGGAATGACAAACAGGTAAAGAGCGAATAGTTAGCTAGGACAGCTCTATAGTTAACAGCACCAGCCACCCTTTACAAATTCCACTTGACTTTGACTAAAGCTTTATCTGCAGTAAATTGTTGTACAGCTGCTGAGGGCACCAGTTAAACTGTGAGTATGGCTGGGAAGTAAAGTCATGTAGTGCATGGACTGAGAAAAAGCCCTGGAGACTATCTGTAGTTTTGGAATGGGCGTAGAATTGAAAGTGTCACAGAGATTGCTCCATCCACACTGTGTTCTTCATGTGTTCAATGCTATGAGTATAGTTCAGAGCCTGAGGTACTGTATCTGCCACATGTGGTAATTCTTTAGCTTCCCAGGTGAAGCCTAGACAGATGAACCCTGCTTGCCATGTAATGGCTGTGTAGATATATCCATATATGAGTCATAACAGGATTCTTCCAGTGATTTTGAGCAGGTTTTTTGGCATAGCTGTACTCTGTAGGCAGCTTGGAAGAGGCTGTTGTAATTACAGAGCAAGGATAATTTCAGAGCCCAGGACAATCTAAAATAAAAAATAATCCTAAAACCTGTACCATATCACTATTCCTTCTGCAATACGTGTTTCTTACTATGCCTTTAAAAGTTATGCAAAATAATTTCATCTTCAATTTTTGAATTGTTATGGCAAGAATATTACATCATATATATATATTTATCATAGTATTACTTGTTTTCATTCCACTGCTGCCTCAATGCTTCATCTTATTTTGCCTTATGCTAGGTACTTTATAAGTGTTGCATTATTCCTCATTGCCTGTCCTTACCTGGAAGATTTACAGTAACCAAAGATATAAAAAGCTAATTGAATTTAGGAAAAGGCAGTCTGCCCTCCAAAGGAGGATGTCATAGCATAAAGGAGCATGTCATAGCACAAAAAATCTATATGATATCTGTGATATCATATAGACGGTGTCTCCACACAAATTTCAGGGACAAGAACGGCTGTATGTCAAAAAAAAAAAGTTATTAATTTTATGTATTTGATGTACTGTCATATCTAGATTCCTACTGAAATTAGGGTTCCATTTTGCAAGGTGTTAATACAAATATTAGGAAGACATATAGTTTTTATATTCAAGATGACAGGAATACTGAAAGCAGAGAACAGAATGAGATAAAACACATTTTGTGGAAAACTACTGGGACTTCTCAAGGGGACTTAAGAAGAAATATGAGAGTTGACACTTGAGCACTGATAGGAATTGCTAATTAGTGAATTGACTCTTAAAGTGTTATAAAGGCTAATCTGAAGGATTTATGGATTAAATGATTATAAACTAGAAATTGGCAAATCTTAAAAAGAAAGTATGCAACATCTTTTCCAGTTTCCTGTTAGCAAAGGTTATCTGAACTGACCAGTATATAGTCTGAGGATACACACATGTGCATGGGTAATCAACCTCATGTCTGACTTATTGGACAAGGTTTCCCTGCCACTGGCCTTCTACACAAACTGTGGCATTCCATTAGAGACAGAAGATTTCTGCTATGTTGAACTTTTCAACTTTTTTTTTTAAGAGAAATATTATTTCTGCTACAGTAGGTCACTCGGGGTTTAATACTGGAATTGGAAGTATAAAATGTGGATATGGCACACATCATGGATTTATCATTAGATAGTGGCATAAAAGGGTACAAAGGAAATGAGCTTTCATTTCATGAAAGGGACTAGACACTTACAACTGGGCACTAGGTGGCACCTGAAACATTCAGAGACATTGTATGACCTGGCAGAGTAACATTTCCTTCCATATATATCAGTGGTAACATAAAATTATGTTTGTTATGTGTATATATATATATTACATTTGCTTGGTATATGTATGTGTTGACATATATATATGCTTATATATAGAATTACTATTAGGAGACATTACAGTGCCCTGGTAAAAGTACAAATATTTGAAGCAATTGCATCCCTTAATTAACTACCTGCTTCTTTTTCTCAACGGACATGCTGTCTCTTACAGTGAAGTTTCAGTCTGGTTTCCACCATTATTGCTGGTATGAACAATTCCTTAACGACACAGTTTACAAAAAACATGTATACAAAGTTCAAGTTATATCCCTATACTTATTTTCTAAATGTTTAGCCATTTTGACAACAGAAATGTGGGCCTTAATTCTTTAATTTAGTTTAGAAAGTTTTATGGTTTAGAATTTTCTTTTGGAAGGTGGAATCATTATTCCTTCCAAAATCTGTATCACAGTTGTTTTTGCAGTATACCATTTCTTAATACAATTAATGTCCTTACTGTATTTGATGGCAAAGAGTCATAATCAGCCTTCCACGATGTCATGAAGACATTATCAAAGTCTTCAGAGGTCTTTTCTTTTTTATATTTCACAGGGAATCTCAACTGGCAGGTTGAAACTACTGCTCAATCAGTAGGATATATAGTGGTTAGGCAGTTCCTTTGTTTTGTTATGACTAGATTGCTGTAATTACTTTTCTGAATGTTCTTATCATATCCTTTCAATAAAATAACTTCTTTAGAAAACATACACTCTTTACCCTTTAATGTGTCTCAAGGTCCCAGCACACCAGGTGAAATTTAAGATCCTTAACCCAAGCTTCCTTTTAAAGTATTTGCATGAATGCTTCACAAAGCACCAGGACATCTTTCCAACTTTGTATGGATATGATAGAGCTTATGCATCTGAGAAATGCACAAGCCATCTTTTATCATATTGCATAGCTGTCATTCATATGTATTTCTACTCTCAAGACTGCAAATCTGTGGTAATGCATAAATAAATCTGAAGTAAAAATATTATGTTCTTAAGTACAACATGACGTACTGTGAATCAAAATATTTTATCAAAATGCTGAAATAAAATCTCCATTCCATATCAGGATGGAAGTGTAACCCCTTCTCTTTAAATCAAACTATACTCAAACATCCTGCATTCAGAATACAGGTAAAACTTTTAATTTGCTCATTTTTCTCAGTATTTATGATAGGACTCAGAAATACATCAAAAATACAAATCTTGCATAATAAAGTGCTATTCTCGGAGTTCTTTTCCTAACTACAATCATACTTTAAGGTCTGAAACAAACGGCTTACTAATAAAGTCATTTTTATTAAAAAAGGTCTCTTTGGTTAATGTTCATCTCGGGTACAATATGAATTTTTCACTAAAAATGTACAGACATGAGAACATTTAAAAGTACTGGGTCAAGGATATATGCACAATTCTGCTTTTAATGATGCTTACCCTGATAATTTCCCAGTGCTGAATTGCATTATGGCCTAATGCCTCTACTGCATAAGGTGAAGTAATACAACATTACTGATCGTGTCCAAATTTCTTACATGATGATTCATTAACCACGAAAGACAGTGATCAAATTAATGGATAATAATGTGAAGAAATAAACATCTGCGACAGGCTATTCATCAAGAGTAAGCACAAAACATTTGAATAACATACTATGTAAAACTTTGTTTTATAACTCAGTGCTGAGCTGTGCACCCACAATATTGTACCTTCCAAAACAATCAGCTTTCCAAATGGGAGGAAAAGCACATTCTACTCCAAATACAAAAGTATTAGGTCTGGTTTTCCCTTCTACTCCATCTTTCCTTTACACTTTAAGCAAGAATTTGCAGACGCCCTTTCCTTGGGAAGCAGTTATCTGTGATTGCTATTTTATTTCAGCATTATGCTATCATTTTTCTTTTGCAAGAATTAAAATTAGTGTTGGTATTCAGCATTCTATTACCACCTTCATTGCATGGGCTTGTGCATTTCCTAGAGAACACCTCTCCAGCTTCAAAATTTTTGTGCTTTGCCTTACGCTGGAGGCAAGTTCCCTGGCACATTTGAGAAAACATTTTCAGAACTCTTAAGCACATAAGAACGAAAATAGTGTATTTTCTGATGAAACATATGATTTCCTTATGCAGGAATGATGTAAAATGTCTGAAAAGCACAAATACGGGCTGGGCAGAGACTGAATTGAGAGAGTCCTGAGGAGAAAGATTTGGGAGTGTTGGTTGATGAGATCCAGCAATGTATGCTTGCATCCCAAAAAGCCAACCACAGCCTGGGCTGCATCAAAAGGAGTGTGGCCAGCAGATCAAAGGGGGTAATTCTGCCCCTCTACTCTGCTTTCATGAGACCCCACATGGAGTACTGTCTTCAGCTCTGGTGCCCCCAACATAAGAATGACACAGACCTGTTGGAGCACATCTAGAGGAGGGCCATGAAGATGATCAGAGGACTGGAAAAGAGATGACTGCGAGGAGACATTGTAGCACCTTCCAGTACCTAAGTGAGGACCTACAAGAAAGCTTTTTACAAGAAAGCTTTATACAAGCTTTTTAAAAGAAAGCTTTCTACTTGAAGCTTTTTAAAAGAAAGCTTTATGCATGAAGGTTTTTAAAAGAAACCTTTTTTACAAGGGCTTATAGGGATAGGATAAGGGGTAATGGCTTTAGATTAGATATAAGGAAGAAACTCATTACTATAAGCGTGGTGAGACACTAGAACAGGTTGCCCAGAGAAGCTGTAGATGTCCCACCCCTGGCAATGTTCAAGGCCGGGTTAGAGGGGGCTCTTTAAGGTCCCTTCCAACTCATAGCATTCTATGATGCTATAGAAAAGAAAGAGCTTTCAAGCTGAATATTCACCAGCATAGAGGGAATTGCTTTATATAAGCTATCCTTTGAGGAGCTTGGTGAAAAGTGCTTAATTATAATTTTTTATTCTTTCTAGTAGTGGAAAAGTAAGTAATATAGTAATGCACATGATTCAATACACTACTGCGTCTGGGCTGTGGACCCTTATGGGCACCTTTCCCCAGAGGTTTTAAAATCAGAAAGGGCTATTTGTAATTTCTAGTCTGAGTCCTGCAGAAGCAGAGATCAGACAGTTTCCTTTGTTATTGCTGTATCAAAATAATTGTGTTTCAAGACATAAACAGTAAAAAGGCATTTAATCTCACAGATGCAGCGACAGAGAGCATCTGCAAAGTAATTCTTGTGATACAGGCATATTAACTTTCTTCCTTCAAGTCTCCTTTTGTCCCCATCCATTCAGGTTATCTGCTGTGGGTCATTCCTCTTGACTAACGGTATTGGAATGATTTGAAATGGTCATAATTTGAGGGGAAAGAAAGTTTTTTCATTAACGTAACTCAAGATTTGAATTAACTTCTCATTAAACATCTGTGTAGGTCACTTTTCTCTCGCTATCTCTACATGACAGGTTAATATTGATACAGCCATGCCAGTCATGTCTCTGAACTTACTCATATTTCTAAATTGAGAAACTACTTGAACAACACCCTTTCAGCTTCTACTTTTAAATACTTTCAATATTCTCTACTTTTATTGAGAAAAAGAAAAATGTTCTAGAAGCTTAATAGCCTGCTGCAGTCCTGCAGAAATCAGTTTGACAGAGCATATGAAGCATTCTTTGTGGTGCTAACTCACTGAAAGATCATATATCTTAGAAAGATCTTTGCAAAACTTCTTTAAAGAGTGACAGATTGGTATGTTAGAAGAGTTAAACAGCGTCAAAGAAATATATGTTCTACAAGTAGGCTGTTAACACAGTGTGAAATGGTAAAGAGTACGCAGAAATGTATCCTCAGGTCTAGATGTGACATGTTCAATCATGTGATACAGAATTTGACTTTAATGTATAAAATGCATAGAAAAAAATAAAGATGTCACTTTATGGACAAAAAAGAGTATTTTCAGCATTAATTTTCCCTTTTTGGTGGAAAGAGGCTAATGAACTGATGACCATTTCAGTTTGATTTCCACTCTTTCTTCCCCTGCAAAATAGAGATGAACAATAAAAATAAGGACAAAGATCTTTTTTTAATTTCTTTCTCAACAAGTTTAGAAAGATATGTTTTAATTCAGGGAAAAAGTCTATTTTCATGAGACATGTTTGTAAAAATTGGAGCACTTCTGCAATTAAGGTTGTCTCATTTATCAGATATTTACTGTATTAATGTGTTGGCTAAACGTAAATAGAAGGCTGTAAGGGAAAAAAAAGATGGAGTCAGGGGCAAGGAAATTTATGCATCTGCAGATTTCTCAGGTTTGGTCTCAGCACCTGCATGCAGGTGGGATAATTCAGGCAGTGAATTTATTGGATGGCTCAGCAAACTAATATATATTACTATATGAGCCTCTGGAAATCCTGAAAACCTTTTTGTCTTTATCAATTATACCTGACCAAATATTTACTAACAGACATATGACACTACCTAGACAAAACTATAGTGTTGATGTGATTTCTGTAATGTCTACCTTGTTTCAAGGTAGACAAAAAAATCAAGCAAGTCTTCATTATGATGTATTTTCTTTCCTCTACATATTTGTTATATTAAGAAAAACTAAAATTGAGTTATTAACTCCTAGTTATATTAGCGTGTTTGTATAAGCCGAAACTTTTCAGTATACCTTTACGTCTCTCTCTTTCTGCAGTAGTTTATTCCATTTTAAATCTATCACTTATTTAAGTCCTGCAATGCTCTGCCTTCTCTTACATCAGCAACCTTTGCACAAATACACTGAGAATATGCTGGGACATAAGACACAAATGTATAAACTCTTAACTGGAATCGGCATATGTATTTCTACTTTCCTATGTTATTTTTACAAAAGGATTTAAATGTAAAGTCTACCGTTACAACAGAGTTGACTATTGTAAAAATGTAACAAAACCTAATTAAACAGATCTACAAACTGGAGCTAAACTGGACGTTAGCACACCAAATTTATACTGTGATCCCCCTAATTCACAGTTTTTGAAAGCATTTTTCAATACAACTGAGAAAGCTTCAGGGCTCACTGCTGAACATTAGTTCTGTAACATTATCAAAAATTAGCTTGAGAGTAGGGAATAAAAATCCTTACTTGTTTACAATTTTTTATTTGCTTTGTGAAACAAATGATATTTTGAAACACATAATGATTTACTAAAATCAGGAGTTACTTCTTTCCTTAGCAGCTGTTTTGTGAAGGACAATATTACTGATATTGATACATTGCTGATATAAGTAAAGCTTTCTCCTCCAATATTACAATTTATGGGATTACTTAAATTGAGTTATTTAGTTGTTATTTAGTTGTATTCGAGCAAAACTTCCAACTATGTGAATAGATACTCAAGCTCCAGATGACTAACTTCAAGTTCTTGGTCATAGAGATTATTATGACCAAATAAAGAAATAAAACATTATTATTTCCTTTTTTTTTTTTTTTAACAGAGATTGTATTTGATTTTTTTTTTTTTTTTAGTTAAAGAGAAAATCTCAGATGTAGTTTATTTTCTGGTAATAGACAAGTCAAATCTACTTTTGTTTATGCAAAGCCAAACTTTGGTCTAATCACTTGTCTTGGAAAAGTATATTAAGTTCTCTGCACTGCTTTCTACTTCAGTCTTTAGTGAAATCAGTCTGTGATGGTGGTAAAAATGGAAAACAATCCACGGAACTCTTCAAGAATCAACTGCATCATCAGCTACATGAAATTCTGCTTGCTCTTCAGAAGTCGGTGCTGTTTTCAGCACTACGGTCATCTGGCTCATCACCAAAACTCAAATTCCAAGTGTCCAGAATCAGCAGTGTCCAGAAATGCCAGTTATTGTTTATAACTACAGCTAGTTTCAATCTGTACATGTCAGAGTGTCCAATGACACTGAAGTGGTCTTATTCACCCCATAAATGGGTAAGTTTTTAACACAGGGTTAGAAATGGTTGTCAAGGCAACCTCAAATACACAGCAATCCACATATCAAGTTCAAGAAATCAAACTACATCAATTCCTAGTAAAATAGATTCCTAAATGCCACTTACACTTGATTGATTATGGCTTCATTCTATAAATTTTAGTCCTGGCTAATACTGGATCCATTTGAAAGACTTGTTGATAATTACATCATTTTCTCTTGAAAATGTAATTATTATCCTCTCTGTATTTCTACAACTTAAAATTCTTTAATTCACGGAATACCGATTGCTTCCAGTTTAAGAAAGAATGTTTTCATTTAAACACTTTCCTATCCTTAACAATTGGAATATATATACAAAGTATGTGGAGTACATATCAGACATGTTTCACAACACAAGCTTTCCTTTTGAATATTAACCACTTAGAACTTTTTTCCAACAAGATATCACCTGTAAAAAGAACAACAAAAAAAAAAACTAATTTATGAAACAAATCCATATATCCCTGTGGTCATATCCGCTCTTTCTTGTATTCTTTTGGTTATCTATTTTCTGCTGTGAAAACCGCACTAGCTTCAGGTCATTGTAGATGATTTTGAATCACATGAGTCAATAGTTTCCAAGATACACTGTGACGGATGGTGACACAATTACTGGCATGTCTGGAGTGCTCATATACTGGATTTTTTCTAAAAGACCTTTAGTATCTTAATGACTGGTTAAGATCTGTAGTGTTCATTGGACAATAAGCAGATGACAGGCATGACCCACTTGCCTTTGAAACTGTGGCAGATATTTTACTATCTAATGATTTTATAGTTGGTAACCAAAATTATTGAAGGAAAAGTAGAATTCTATTCAGTCACAAATTTTATACATTAGGTATGAATTTCATAATTTTCAAGAAAAAAATAGAATTATGAAAGGAGAAATTATTTTTTAAGTTACATGAAGCACAAAGAAGGGATTGGCAGGGAAAAATATAAATTTTCAAGAAAATCCACTAAAAGAACCTTATTATTCCAGTCCTTCTCATTTTACCAGTCATCTTCCCGCTTCCGTAAGAGACAAGAATGAGTTTCTGAAACTGCATCCTCCTTTACTCCAGAAGTACTACCTCACAGTCAGAACACATATAGTCCTTGCACTGTGTCACGGCCATGCTGGAAAAATGTGTCCCTCATTTGGTGTTAGCAGCAGAATCCTGGTCCAGCAGGGACCAGAGGAGAGACAGATGCCCTCATCTCAGTTCAAGGATTTGGTCTAACTCAGCTTGGGGAAGCAGTGAGAAGCCTTTATCATAAAATCACAGAAGTTTCACTGCAGTAGTTTGAACACGATACTGTCCTTGTCTATTAACAGTAGACCTCCTGGAGGTGCTATGGGCCTTTTCATAACCACAGTCTCAGAGTTTAAAGCATTTCCGTTTCCTAGACAGTCTCACTGAGCCTGAGCTATCTACAGTTTTTCAGTATGATAGCCATAGTTAGACAAGGTAACAAAAGGCATAAACATTACCATGCCAAATTTTCAAGATGATCTCTGAAAATGTATGAAGTTTCTAAACCACTTCAAAGCTTTCAGCAGGAAAAAAACTTCCTTATAAAAAATGAAAAAAAAATTGAAAAACGAAAAATGGAAAACATTCAGTATAAACATAATATTTAACATTATAAACAACAGAAAATATTGGGCATCTTTATTAAATAAATCTAAATAATGCTAAGTAATCCCTTGTGCTATATTGTGAAGGAAAGCTATTCCACAAGTTAAATATTAAGTACAAACAATACAAATAACCTGAACAAAGTTTTTTTTTAAAGTCACCTGCAAAGATAGTTCTGAAAAAGTAATTAATAAAATGAAAAGTTGTGATGTAATCATGGCACATGATGGCAGACAGATTCAATTAATTGTTTGAATATATAATGTGCATGAAATGTATTCAGATAAGGGTCTGTATTTTTAATTAACTTTATCAATATATGCTTCATGCACTGATATACAATTTTCTCAAACTTTTTCATTACATAAAATACTTCTCTATGACTTTGCCGATTTCTTACAGAGATTACTATTTTGATTAAAATCTAACTATTTTGAGTTGATTTTTCATTTGAAGAATGTTTACCTACTGAAATTAATTAGCTTTTAGTTCGTTAAAGGTGCTTTGGTATTTGTATTGATAATTACATCTTCCTTGAATTCAGAGTTACTTTTTACTCAATTCAGAGTTTACATGAGGTTTACCCTCACTCTGCATTTTAGCTTTCAATAGTCCTGCTTTTAAAAACATTTATTTTGGTCAAAATTTATTGCTTTGTCATTCTGTAAATATCATTTAATTATTCTTTTGAAAACACTTTATACTGCATGATGCACTACTTATATATTGTTTTAGATTAATTAATTGACTAAATGGATTTTCATAAAGATGATATATCCCATTTTTTCCAGACTTGTCTGTTTCCAAAATGGTTTAACTCAGGGTAATGTCCTGATGTCACTGATAAAACATAGCAAAGTAAGTACACCATCAGGGCAGTGTATCTTGGGTTAGGAAATAATATCTTTTATTTCAAAATAGGTTGGCAGAATGAATCACTCATACTGTAATTGGCCAGGATATTGGATTTAATATTGGTATTGGCATGAAGGTGGTGTGAAATTTTTAATGGTTTCCTTGGAATCTGTTTTCTACTCCTATTTTCCTTATAAAAGGTTGTCATTGATAGATTACAAAAATAATTCAGCAATCCCATAATTTTGTGCTATCGCTAAGGGAAAATTACTACAAAGGAGAATTATTGCAAATGCATCTTCCAGCAGGAATCTGGGACACTAAAGAGATTTTGCACACAAATTGAGACATACAAAGACTTGATGGTAGCTCTCATTATCATCTGGCCACTTTATTCACTGCAACTTGCTATCCAACCCGCTGCCACAGACATTAAGGCTGCTAGAGGTGCAACAAGATATTTTGAGGGCACAATGTGTTTTTTTCTTTATATAGGGGCTATTTCCACTATTGCATGCAAATACTTCCCTGTTCTAAGCCTGTTTAATAGGATGTGAAATAGGATCACAGCAGAAGAGGGACTTGTTGCATGAGCAGCTGAACTGAATCTCTTCAGTATGACTATGGTCTGTTCGTCTTTCTGTATTTTTCTTTGATGTTAATTAATGTTAGTCCTTGTTTTTTAACTAGCAGCTATTTCTATAAGGCAGAAAGCTCCTAAATTACTCTCCAAGGCAGGAAAGGGGCAGTCAGGGTCTACTTTCTCTAAATACAGCAGTGAAACAAGTAACAAAGTCCTCTTTCCTGCAAGAAGCAGTATTTTGTGATGTTTTCATAACGAAAAGTAATTTTGGTGATGGGAGAAATAACAGTACCATGGCGTCCTAATGTGCAAACCTTCTCTTAATTTTTTCCTTCATTTTCTGCAAGGCCAGAGATTCACAGTATCAGTGATTACGGGCATCTTTATATACTTCAAGACACTGATTGCAATATGTTGTATAATATTCATATTACTCATAAATGTTAAACAGTAAAACAAAGTTCTCGTCAATACTGCAGTAAATTTGAAACAATGTAGATCACTTGATTTCAAATTGGGGAAATTGCTCCTGGGCACAGGTTAGTATCAACAGCATCACTGACTCGTTGAATATTCTGCATTTATAAATTTTAAAGTAAGCCAGATTTTGCCTGATCTATTTTACAGATTAAAAAGAGGTAGTAACTTAAAATAATATTCAGTTATTTCTCTGCAGTTAGCATCTGATTTGCCCTCATCCTATTGATTTACCTCTTTCTGATTTTACTTTGCTTCTTTTTATACGTCTGCCAGAACAGCCACCTCTTAAATGAGTTGAGAAATCAGAGTCTAAGGTTAGAAGTGACATGTCATGAAAATCCTAAAACTTGGGGGTTTTTAAACCTCGAATCAACAGAGTTAGATATATTTTAAGATGCCATCTGGTAGCTTTATACATAACACAAATTCTGAAATTAAAGGGATTATTTATTAAACAATTACGGTCATCTCAAAGCATTATTCACTTACTAGTAGCAATGATTTGCATGAAATCAAGATTAGTAAGCAGCATTCAATTGATTTGTGACACTACACTAGCAATTGTTTGTTCTTCTGTTTAATGGATATCATGTGAAACTTAACAGACAAAGCAAAGCTTTCTAATGACCTAGAAACATATTAATTAACTTAAACTATAAATCAGAAAGCACTTTCAAATATAGCAAACTACCATATGCTTAAAAATTTTTCTTATTTTTTTTTTTCCCCAAAGGGCTCTCTTTCTCAGTTGGTCATGTACCTGCTCCCTTTTTCCAGGATAAAGATGCACCTTTTGTAGTTGCTTAAGGACTGTTCCTGAACCCTGAAATTAGTTCTTAAAAGCACTATATCTTAAGATAAATAACACTTCACATTCTGTCCAAGACTGTGTGCCTTCAAATGATTTTTTTTTTACAAATGCTACCAAACCATCGTAAAAGTGAATTTTTCCTTTCTCTATTTCTGCTATGATTTTGAAACTGTTAGCTAGTTGTCTTTGGAAGGGGTTTGAGGATAAATCCAATGATGATCTACAAGTTGAACAGTTGCTAAATCCTGTGTTGCCTTATCTAAATTTTAAACACCCATCCTCCAAAGTAAAAATCTAAAAAGCTACATTCCATGTCTTAGCTCCACATAATATACAATGAAACAGTGCCAAGGAAAGATAATTCATAGATACGGCTGTTGAGCAGGGGAACACACAGAACTAGCTAGATGGTAAAACTACGCACAAAATGTACATTTTATATGTAAGTCACCTGGGAGGTTGAGGCTACATATGTGAAAGTAAACAAATATTCCCTACCCCTGAGACCCAGTGTCAAGGCATGGCAAAAATCCTTATGTCCTAATATTTTTTCCCAAACCACGATGGCCTCATCCATACATGCGATCCCCCATATCATGCCTGGAATTGTGTCAAGGCACAAACTGATACAAGCAGAAAACATGCCAGGGAATAAATATTCTGACAATTAAATGGCACACGATCATCTGGTAGGGTCTGCACCCATTTTATAGACATATTTGGTTTACTAGTACATATACACACACTGAAGTGATACAGTCAGTGCTGCATAAATGCCTTTCCATCTGCTCTAATCAGGATCCTTGTTAATTAAAAACTCTGGAACTACTACTACAAAGCTCAAGCTGGGATCACTGTTTTAGCTTTCATTTTGCTGCAGTGGCAAGAAGAAGATGTGATGTGGATGGAGGAAAGACATTCTCTAAGAGGAGTCTATGGAGGAAACTGGGAATCACTCAACTGCAGCATAAGCAGAAGGAAAGCTCCTACTGTAAACATTTGAAATTGAATTTCCAGAATAATGGAAATATTTTTTTTGAGAAGCACTCCATGTGGAGCAAAGAGACTTCTGTTTATTTGTACTGATACCATTTAGATAGAATATAAAATCTGGGTGACAGCAAGACTGGTGCTAGGGATTATGAAAGATGCTGGGGTAGGACTTCAGCTTCCTAACATAGATGACTAACAGAGACCAGATAAATTGCATTCTCAGAGCATTCCTCTTTCCCCTACAACTAAAAAAGGAAGCTTACAGTGCCTAGGTCACATACTATATATATATATATATATACACACACACACATATATACTGTAAATGCCTTTAGTTAGCTGACCAAGTCCCAGATGATATATCATACAGATATGCTTATACTATTAGAAATTTATCTGTTTTGGTAGTATCTAACCAGACTATTTAAGTTTCCATGTTACTTTATAGGCAACTAAAATAGGAAAAATGTGGGGTTGGGCATATACTTTCTCATCTTAAATAAATGTAACATTTTCTGACTTTGCATCTGGGGTTTTCTGTGTGTATTAAAATATATTACTATTTTCCAACTATCTATTCATCAGATAACCAACTCCCAGTCACTTCTCTGCATATTAATTTGCTAAATTACTTTAAGATTAATATTCATGTCCTCCATTTAATGAAACAATTACCAAAAAAATTACAAAAAAAAAGAAAAAAGAAAAACATTTGTACCAATGAAAACTGTAAGACTAAAATTTCTTTTAATCTTATACCCCTTATATGTATAAATTCAGAACTTTAAAAGCCTGAGAGTATCCAAAATGCTTTCAGAAACAGCTTCCTGTGGACCAAGAAATAAAAACAGGGCTATTAACCAAGAAGTTTTCCCATGACCAGTTTCACAAACAGCAACTAATTTAAAATTAACCAAGCTGTTAATTATTTTTTTTTTCCTCCAAATACAATACTACAGATCCTTTGAAGTCTCATGAAGCATCAGAGCACTAAAGAATGCATTGGGTTTGGAAAAAGCATGATGCAATAGACACTAACACACAATACATACAATTTGCTGGAGAAGTTTAAACCACTTATACTGATTATCAACTGTGCTGGTAACCCAAATTCAGCTTCCTTAGCTTAAATGTCTGGGAACTGTTAGGTGAAATCTCTGCTGAATATTTTTATTTCTTTCATCATGAAAATTTTGGTTCAGTTATACTTCCTGATCTTGACTGTGTCAGCATGATCCGAGTTAGAGAGATGACAAACAAGTTAGGAACATTACTAGCCCCAAATAACCCCTTAGAAAAGTTGGCAAATAGCCAAATGTGAACATGCCACAATAATTCCTTTTAATTAAAACTTGTTTCCCAGGTGTCATGGTTTAACCCCAGCTGGCAGCTAAGTAGAACACAGCTGCTCATTCACTCCCTGCTCAAAAGGATGGGAAGGAAAATAAAAACAAAATAGGTAAAACCCATAGGTTGAGATATGAACAGTTTAATAATTTAAATAAGGTATACTAATAATACTAATGAAAAGGGAAATAACAATAAGAGAAAGAGACATAAAATGAACAAATGACAAAAAAAGCCCAAAACCAACAGTGATGCACAGTACAGTTGCTCACCACCTGCTGACCAATACCCAGCCCAACTTGAGCAGCGATCAGGCCCTTCCAGGTAATTCCCCCCAGTTTCTATACTGGGCATGATGTGCTGTGGTATGGAATACCCCTTTGGCTAGTTTGGGTCAGGTGTCCTGCCTCTGCTTCCTCCCTTCCTGTGCCCCTCCTCACTGGCAGAGCATGAGAGACTGAAAAGTCCTTGATCAGGGTAAGTGCTACTGAGCAACAACTAAAACATCGGTGTGTTATCAGCATTGTTCTCAGACTAATGCCAAAACGCAGCACTGCACCAGCTACTAGGAAGAGAATTAACTTTATCCCAGCCAAAACCAGGACACCAGCTCGTGATTAATAAAGCTGACAGTGGTGCTCCTCAACATAGGCACAATAGCTGAAATAACTATTCCTACTCCACAGTCACATGTGTAAGTCATTACTGTTTTGCTAGATCAAGTGCTTAAACATTGCCTTCATGAAAAAGCAAACCAAAATATAGCAACCATAATATAGCACCAGGAAGCAAAAAACAGAGTTTTGAGGACAAGAGATTATTATAATAAATACAGACATCTACTGTGTAGGTATCTATGAACTGTTCATCTGCATTTCATTTATGATTAGTTGAAAGTAGTATCTTTAAAGAATAATTAATCAGCTTAATGAATTACATCAGCTTTACTACTCCTTAACCTCATTTACCTAAATTAAAATATAAGAAGTCTTGTCCATGTTATTTTGTCTTTTATTTTCCAAAGTAAAACTTTTAATTCATTATTAAGTTTTTCTGCATATAATGCAGGTTTTAAATCATTCAAAGATGCAATCGAAGAAAGTCCTCTAGCTACACAAAGCAGAACAGATTAGAAATCTTCCTCTCACAATTATTGCATCTATGAGAATAACTACTACAGATACTGCAGATAGGATTTTCTATTTAATCTGCATTAAATTGAAAGTGGCTGTACTGTGTCCTATATAATTAGATACACAGTCTCAGTCTTCATCAGATATGTCTGTCAGAAGCTGATTTTACTACTTTGCAATGTATCAAAATTCATTCTGACCTCCATAATTTTTGACAGAGGGATGAAGGCTGGAAATCTAGAAATATGTTTCATGGATTTATAAACACCACAAGACACATGCAGAAACATAATATGAGTAGGGACTTCAGATGCCAAAATAAATACAGTTCCTTGGAATAACTGCCTTTTAATAAAGCTGGAACAAAGCTTTAACTTTCAGTGCATAATCACTGATTTTTAACATCCACATGAATAAGAAATGATTGATTCAATATGAAAACATAATAAAAGTAACAAAATAACAATAAAACTAATATTGAGAACATTCATGGAAAGGTACAAAACACAATATAAACTATTGTAGTATTCTTCCATTGCGTTATATTTTATTAAAAAAAAAAAAAATTGAAGCTGAAGTCAGGAACTAGCAAGTAATGTGACCTACATTGGTTTTAGTCCCCGCTCCTATAAGGAGCTGAATTACATGGAAAAAATTGTTTCCAATTTATGTATACATTTATTTTTATTGACATATATTTAACTTACTGTACTCTTGCTGTGGTTTCTGTGCAGCAGAAGTTATACACAATGCTAGTGTCAGGATAATTAGGCTATAATCCTGCCTTCAATTCAACCATACAATTCACATTAATGTAACTGGGAACTGAACCAAGGGCAAGAAGTTACTTTAAGTCCTGTGGCACTCTGGAGCACTCTGAAGCTACCAGTTTGCATTAGGGGATATTTCCTTGCATTTGGTATTCTGTAAAAAGACTGATAATTTGAGGTACAAAAGCGAAGTTTTGTTTCCATGATATTGAACTGCTCAATATTCTGACATATTTTTTCCATCCAAACAGAAGGTATCATTTAGGCATTATAACCTGTCAGTCATTCCAAATTAGAGGGCAGATTTTCTCCCTTGTCTTTCCTTGCACTTTGTAAGCAACTGTGTGTCCTGGTTTTGTCTGGGATAGAGCTAATTTTCTTCCAAGGAACTGGTACAGTGCTGTGTTTTGAATTTAGTCTGAGAATAATGCTGGCAACACACCGATGTTGTAGTTGCTGTTAAGCGGAGTTTACACTTAAGGGCTTTTTAGCTTTTCTCACCACCCCACCAGCAAGTAGGCTGGAGGGCACAAGAAGCTAGGCACTAGGAGAGCTGACCCAAACTGGCGAAAGGGATATTTCATATGATACAATGTCATGCTCAACGTATATAAACTAGGAGGAGAGCTGGCTTGCAACTGCGGCTCAGGAACTGCCTGGGTATCACTCGGCAGGCGGCGAGCAACTGCATTCTGCACCACTTCTTTCGTATATTCTAATTCTTTTATCATTACTATTGTAATTACTGTTATTTTCTCTTCCTTTTCTGTACTACTATACTGCCTTTATCTCAACCCATAAATTTTACTTTTTTCCCCAATTCTCTCCCACAACCCACTGGGGGGATGGGGTAGAGGGGGTAGTGAAAAATTAATTGGCTTTGTGGTGTTTAACTGCCATCCAGGTTAAACACGACCATGCCAGAACCTACAGGCAGAATTTGACTGGTGTCCAGATACAGCAAAAAAGAAAAATGGTGTAATTCAGAAGCAGGGCAAACAGAAAACAGAATACATACAGAATATCACTTCATTTACTCTTCATTTTTAATTCTTTTGTTTCAGCTTTATCTGGCATATTTTTCTACTAAAATGTCAAATACCACTTCCCCAGCTTCCTTAAGGTTCATTGTACTAATACTGTCCTATCAAACTGCCCATCATTGTCATTGACTAATGTAAGTAGAATTTCTCCCTAGTTACCTTTATAAAGAGGATATTCTAGCCGTGCATATCCTAAAGAAACCACTTATCCTGAAAAGGAGATTGCTTTGCACACAGACTATTTACATTTCTACCTTGCTACTACTGTATGAGTAAGCTTTCTTTGATGCGTATCAATTACTGCCCAAGTTCACTGTGCAACCTAACAATCTAAACCACCCTTTGGTAGTGGAAAGGATAGGAACGGCATACCAGCTCAAAGCCTGCTTTTCACAGAAACAGAGGCTGGGCAAAGGCAATATGCTTATGAACAAACTGGTAAGAGATGTAACTGCTGTCTTTAACTTTGCATGTCAGTACTGGTATTTCATTTTTGCAGGTATGTTCAAATACAGGCTGGAGACAAAGTGGTAAAGGCAAATGGTAACTAAAAGGAAGCTGAAAGGTAAGATGACAAAGATTATTAAAGACTATTCCTAGCTCACTATCCTATCTCTTTTACAATTCCACTTCTATCGGAGTTTGTCAGCTTGAGCTAGTGCTCCCAGATACCACAGCTCCCCTGCTACCCACACAAGCAGACCATAGAAAATAGAAATACAAGGTTCCAGTCTGCCCTGGAGCCAAAGGCCTGGGACTTCAGGCACTTGAAAACCTAAAGGGCCTGCACAGTTCCACCTTCACAATTTAAAAAGTGTCTTATCGGTTTTGCTGCTGTTATTATGGTGTAGGCGGCAGAAATGATGACAAGAAACATTTTTAATTCAAAGCTTCTGTTCAACAGTTCACAACAGAGAAGTGACCTAGAATTCTCTAGATTTTCTGTGGCAGCCAAGCTGGCAGCTACAGACCCTGTAGAGATTATTTTAAAAATATCACTGTTTCTAAAATGAAATATTACAGTGTCCCGGGTCCCACCTGGCCTATACAGACTTGAGGTGGGGGTGTCTGAACAGACATGGAGTAATTTTCTTCTAATCTTGCAAATTTTTTAGCCTCAACAGTGAGTTTCTCATAAAGGGCTTTAATAACTATTTCATTTTCTCATTTTTAACTTTTCATCTCTGTCAGTATAGCCAAATACTACTTGTTCACTTTTGCTTTTCCTATTTATTCACTAAATTCTAGGAAAGGAAAATTAGACTGAAATAGATTTTAATTTAAAGAGAACATATGAAGGGTTAATAGAATTCAGTAAGAATTTAATGAACGTAGTAAAATTTATTTGGGGAAAAAATTAACTTTCTTACAGTTTATTTTCATTAGCTGATAAGAATATGCTTCAGAATTCTCAAGGCTTAATTAAATACCTACAAAAAGAGCAAAAGAGCAATTTCAATCACCACGGTGAAAATTTCTATATAAAAATGATTATTTAAAATAAAACATATCTGAATATGGTTCTATTAATTAATTCATTAGTAATTTAAGCTGCTTATTAAAATTATTTAAATACTACATTCATAGCAGAATTAAAATGCAATATTTTTTATAATCTTAAAATAACTTAATATGATATAGTAACATTTAGGAGAGGGTTTTTCTCCCAGTTTGCTGGCTCAAGACACCACACCAATGTTACGTTAATGAAAAAGCAGGGAAGGAAGCTGCAGTGCATCAGATAAGAGTGCTGGCAGTTGTCACCATGCCTAGAACAATTCAGCATTCTCAGGAAAATGTAAAATACTGAACAGTGAAAAGTACTGATCTACTCCATGTCAAGCTGATATCAGATTGCAATCTCCACTAAGATACAGGTTTATGAGCCCCTGAAGTGGACTCTGGAAGGAGACATCAATGACTAAGGTCATTTTAGTTTACTATTGCTTCCAAAATGCAACAAATATGACAGTTAATTGTGCCTTTTCTTTCTCTCTTTTACTTTTTTGAAAGGGTCATTCAAGAAAAAACACCAGGAACAATCAGTTGTTATTGCCTAAGAGTTCTTCCTCATTCTAGGTAGCTGGTAGCATTCTAGGGATGAGAACAACCCGCAAGTTTGCTACTGTTTTGCTGCTGTTCAACAGAATGGGAGCAAGCTTTAATGGAAATCACCACCAAGGCTCCTCCTTCTCAAAAATCATACCAGTAATGTTGCATAGTAAGACACGGTGTAGTAGCCAGATCTTTTTTTATGAGGCCTGGAACTCCATACAAACTCTGAATCTTGCCTTTGCTCCTGCTATGAGAAGCCAAGGTATTTCGGGTGGTACCTGGCTTCTTTGGATGAAGGAAAAATATATGAATGTAAATATACACGAGTATGAAACTTGTATTTCAGTAGAGTGACCCATACAGGAAAGAACTATAATCAATACACCACAATAGTATGCAACAGAATAAAATTATAAATGCAAATACTTAATTATATTACTTTATCTTAATATCTCTCTTTCTTACTATGATTTATTGTGCTGTACCTAACTATTTCTATTTTCCTTTGTTGATCTGATCCCCAACAGGTCCACATCATTAAGTGTTTGTCCTGGGTTCAGCTATAGCAGTCATTTTTCTCCTTCTTAGTAGCTGGTGCAGTGCTGTGTTTTTTAACTTTCAGCCTGGGAACAACGCTGATAACACCGATGTTTTTGGTTGTTGCTAAGTAGTGTTTATTCCAACCAAGGACTTTCTCAGTCTCATGCTTTGCCAGGGAGGAGGGGAAGCCGGGCGGAAGCAGAGACAGGACACCTGACCCAAACTGGCCAAAGGGGTATTCCATACCACAGCACGTCATGCCCAGTATATAAACCGGGGGGAGTTACCTGGAAGGCCTGATCACTGCTCGGGTCGGGCTGGGTATCGGTCGGCGGGTGGTGAGCAAGTGTATCCTCTCCCCTTGTTATTTCACTAATCGTTATTATCATTGGTGGTAGCAGTAGTGGTTTTGTATTATACCTACCTTAGTTGCAGGACTGCTCTTATCTCAACCCGTGGGAGTTACATTCTTCCCATTCTCCTCCCCATCCCTCCGGGAGCGGGGGGGAGGAAGAAGGGGGGGGGGGAGTGAGCGAGCGGCTGTGTGGTTCTGAGTTACCGGCTGGGCTCAAACCACGACAGTTCTTTTAAACAAGAACCTTAGCCCAGGCCCCCCAGCCGATAAACACTAAAACACCAAATAGTGGCTGTAAGTAAGGTACAACATGCTGAAACTCTGAGATCAAGCGCAACAAGTCTGAGAGCCAAATAATCACCATTGTGACGAGTAGTAACAATGAATGCTTATCACAAATATGATTAAACACACTCTGGTCAGATCTGTCATTATCTCAACCTTTCGTGCCCCACGTTGGGCGCCAAAAAGAACTGTCGTGGTTTGAGCCCAGCCGGTAACAAAGGGTCACCCACAGACCCTTAGCCCTATCCAGAAATTGCTTGGCCTTTTGGTTAAGTGAAGTAGAAAAGGCCTTCAGCTACTAAGAAGGAGAAAAATGACTGCTATAGCTGAACCCAGGACAGTATTGCTGTTTTATGGAATTAAATTTAAGCTGAGCAACAACGTTTGTTTACAATGTAGTTATTTTTTTACTGTTCTATTAAAAAGAAAAAAAAAGCTTTTTGTGTACCAGTGTTTTACCAGAGTTTGCTTCAGCAGCGCCTAGGCCAACACCCTTTGTTCTATCTTGCGTACACAGATACCTGTTCTACTCCTAGTTAAACATTTCTTGTTATCTAAATTGCTTGTCACAGAATGTACAGAAGACAGCTCAGTTCATTGTCTGCCAGGACAGTTAGCCCTGTCCATAAAGATTAACCCATTATGGTCTGAGCAAGTTGAGTATCAAGCTGCAACAGTCTAGACTGTAGATCTCCAGAAAGATACCCACTAAGGAGTATCTGGTAGTAAGTTAATTAATAAATTCACATAGTCTAGACCTTGAATAAATGCCCAGTTTGAATTTATCTAAACTTGCAAGCAGGGTGGCAATTTAAATTTAGGTCTTTTCTTTAAGAAAAAGTTTTCTAACCAATACAAGGAATTCCTAACCTGCTGACAGGTATCTTTTGCAGACTGCAAAGCTAATCAGCTGCTGCATCTGGTTCTTCTATATGAGAAGTTATTTTTACATTTCCATACGTTACTGTAAGATCAAGCCTCATTCGGAAGATGAGTAACTCATCTAAGATTTAAATTCCCCTTTTCTATTTTAAAATTTAAACAAATTAACTGAAGAGTTCTTTTTTTCTGTAGACTCCTTCCATTCCTATTATCTTTTCAGCACTCTTTCAAGTTCACAATAATCCAATTATCTTTCTTGAATTGCTCAGTTTCTCTTGAAGTCTCAGTTCAACGACAACTCTTTCACTAGTTGGAGCTCTTTGATAAGACCAGATAATGTTTCCTTTTGTAATCTTTTGAACTTTCTGACAACCTCTCTGCTTTCTTGGTTCAGATTGTGAACTCATGTTATCACAAATTAGATCTCTCTAGTGATCTCTCTAGTGACAGTACTATGCATTTCAGAGACTTTCTCACTTGAAATGTATCAGTGACAATATAACTTTGGATCCAGGTAAATCAAGAGTGGATCACCAGTACTAAATAAAAAGAAAAGTTAAGATTAAAACCAAATCCAATCTTTAGATTGAGGATTACATTATATTAAGTAGATGAACATTTACTAAAAAACTTAAAAGAATATGCCATCTATTTAAGAAGCTAACATGCCACAGGGTAAAGATTATAACTGAACAGAATAAAGCACAAGTCCTTTATTGATAGTAATAACCATTTAACCACATTTATGTCTTTCAGAGTTGGTAGTTGGCAAGAAAAATTAGCAGAAAATATGCAAATAGTTCTCTGCATTGAGTTTATGCAGCTTTAACTAATGTAATTTAATTAATTAAATTGCTAATACTGCTCCAGAAAGAACAAACATCCTAGAAGGTATGCTGTAGTGGCAATGTATTTTATGTATTTAATCCAGGTTTATAAACTTCAGGTAGAAATACACTGTTCTAGCCCTTTGTCTTGCTTACAGTCTGCAACACATTCACCTTGCAACCCTTGGAGGATCAGGAATTGTGTTTTACACATCTTCAAAAAATTACATGTAACTTGACAACACTTTTAAAATATCTGAAATATAATTCACTTAATTTCATTTCACCAGATGGCAAAGTGGGTACAACTGCATTTTTTTACAGAAAATTAAAGTCACTATCAGCATCAATCATCAGTTTTGTTTTACTGGGTATCTGCTGCATCAAATTTAGAAGACACCCCAATAACCAGAAATTTACCATAATATGCAACAATATTCTAATTGGCTGAAATGCTACACAGCTTCTATATATACATTTCTATGCTTTAGATTATGACATACAATGAAGAAGCAAACTAGTCAGTTGCAGAAACTTTTAAATCTCAGAGCTGAGCATTCACAGATAAAGTGCTTTTTTTGGTTTTCTGAGGACCACTCTCACAGCAGATATGCATTGAACTCTTTCGACAAGTTTTCTACCAAACCAAAAACATAACAGTTCTGTCCACAGTCAGGTTCCTATTTTGTTTCTCGAAGTTGAGAGACAATGTTTTTCACAAAACCAATGGAAATAATAGTTCCTTTTCAATGGACGGTATGTTAGTGTCCAACTTAAATGTTCTAAGGCAAACTAAATGCCCTGATCTAGTGGTGTAAACATTCCTTCATTGTGCTTTATGAGGTATTTTGAAAGTAGAGGTCACCTGGTTATAAATGTTAAAATTATAGTCCTGAGGAACTTCACATGAAGGAATTTCTGACCTATAATTCCAAAAATAGAAAGAATGAATGATGTAGTAAAGCATGTCTGCTTAATTATAGATTTCATGAACAAGATACCTAGTGTAACTGCAGGGTCCACACACTTGGAGCTATCACAGTTCAAAAAAGGACTTACAATATGTACAGTAAGTCCAAGTATCTTTCAATAACCTGAGACAGAACAGTATCCAGTGCCTTAGAGCAGCAATAGACCTTGACCATCCCCATCTGTTTCCCCCATGCCTGCCCATGGGCCCAAGAGTCTCACTTCTGCTGAGCCCAGGGCCATCAGTCCTGTGCTGCAGCAACACCCGTAGGATTGCCAGTCTCTAGCCAGCCTCCAGACGTCTGCTGAACAAATGCCTTGGCCCTACTCCATCTTATCTTAGTCCTGCAAGGACTCTCGGCCCTGCCCATACCCTGTCACCAGCCTGGCCCTGGCCCCGGCCACATTTCTTTCTGCTCCCTGTATGTACCCTGTCCCTGGTCCACTGTTTGCCCTGTTGCCATGGGTATCAAAGGATCCTGTTTGCAGCTCCCAGCTCTGAACCCCATACTCAGCCCTTGTGGGACTCTGCCCAACTGAAGAGGGTACAGCCTGTCTGGAGTGACCCTTAGTTTCTTGTTCCTTGTCTTCCAGCTCTTGCTGCTCTCTGACAATAAACTTACATTTAACTGGATGTATTTCAAGACAACTCCAAAATCTGTCTAGATTTACAGAGAAATAAATCCCTCAGGAATGTACATTCAATTTTCACATTAAACTCAGAAATGAAAATTATTACTTTTGGTTACTTTCTGTGGATTACTTAGTATAAAATAATTCAGGTTAGAGGGACCTCAGGAAGGCTGCATTCCAACCTCCTCCTCAAAGCAAGGTTAACTAGGAGATCAGACCTTAGAGGGGAGATTCCACAACCACTCTGGGTCATCTCTTAGTTTTGGTTAGGATGTATGTCCTGCCAATCACCTCGATGGAGATACAATCCTTACAGATATTTCAAGAATGCTCTAACATCTCCCTGTCCCCAGCCATCTCTTCTCCAGGCTGAAGAAGCCCATTTCCCTTAGCCTCTCCTCGGAGGGCAAGTGCTCCATGGCGGATCCCCCGATCTTGCTGCAATTTATCAGCATCTTTGTTTTACTGTTTTGTTGAGGATCCAATATTGGATGCTGTATTCCTGAGTTGAGGAAAGGGAAATAGTTGCTTCCCTCAGTTTGCTGACTAGACTTCTGTTGATGCAGCCTAGTATGCAATTAGCTACCACTGCTTGCAGGGTGCAGTGCTGACTCCTGTAACAAGCAGATGAGACTTTTACCTTTATTCTATTGCAAGAAAAGAATATTCCATTACAGATTGGCGTTTTCCCAAAATAACTCACTAACAGAAAAGATGATTTTAGGACCTAAAGGGATGACATGAAATAAACAAGATTTCCTGATACTTTCATTTTCTTTTAAAAGACAGCATAGCATTTGTATGAGATGTAAAAAAAAAAAAAAAAAAAAAAAAAAAAAAGAACTCTCAAAGGAGTCCAACTATTAATAAAAACAAAAAAAAAACTATTGCTTTATTTTTCTCTGAAGATGACCCTCTCTGTAATGTGAAAATTAACCCTAGATGTATCTTATGATGTTTCATGGAAAGGCAAGAAGGGTCCATAGCTCAGGCCTTGAAATAAAGTCTTTGATTTGCTTCAAAATTCTAACGGTATTGCCCTTTAACAAACCTACTGTTTCAACATCTGGATGTAATAGCAAAGAATATCAAACAAACAGCTTTAATTGTTGCTGCAGAATAAAAACCAAGTAACTAAGTAGCTGTCCAGTCTTTTGCATCTAATTAGCTACTTCTTTAGATTGTTCCTAAATGTAACAGTTAAGTTAAATTTCCTCATTTCTGGGAAAAAGAAGGAATGAAACCTATTCCTTCTGTGTTATTTAATTTGGGGGTAAAATCAAGTGATAACTATCCTTACAATTCTGTGTAATTTCTGTGGGAAATGCAAAGTAATGTTTAAGTTATCCTGTGCTACATTTACAGATTAAAACTAGAAGATGGTACACGTTAATCTTAATTTTTTTATTCCTAAAATGGTATAAGAACAATTAACAATATTTATTACAAAAAAGTAAACTGAAAAGTACTTTGTACTTCTATGACTCTATGATTTTAAATGGTATAAAGAAAAATTAATCACCAACTTATTGCATTCATCTTTTTTTTCTGCTATGAACAGAACTGATTTATATGATTTTTTTAATTAATTTAGTTATCTTCCAAGACAAAAAAGAACCAATGGATCATATGAACTGTAGTGGAGTCCTAATTTTGATCAGGAATGGAGACGCACATATCTAGGCTAGATCTGTAGGCCATATGAAATCTAGAGCAAAACCAAGCATATTCTGTGAATAATGCATTTCCTACATTCAGAAACATTATAAAATACAGTGTTGCCTTCATTGCAAAAAGGCTAATGTCACAAGAAAAATCCATGAGCAAGTAACACATAAAATGGTCAGATAAATTGCTTGTAAGTGGCAGTATGGAAGTCTTTGATTCATCCTGGTGTTTTAATGAGGAAAAGGTGAATTCGACCAAAACACTGCTGTGGCCTTTTAGCAGTCCCACCAGCTGACAGTCTCAGATGCTCTACAGAGTCCACGTGAATTTCATGTGAAATTTGTCTGCTTTTAAGACAACAGATATGACCTGAAGGCAGGCACAGCAATAATGCCACAAGGACTTTGGTTTTCCACCATGTCACCTGCACTTACACACAATAAGGGCCTTTAAACTGATGAAATTGGGGGGGGGGGGGGGAGGGGAGGAAAGTCTGTCAGGGTGAAAAATGCTAATTTGTAATTTGTATAGTAGTGTGTCATATATTCTATCAAAGAAGAGAAAAAAAAACCACCCAGGTGTTACACTTGTGGCTAGGTATGTCTTACCAATACACCTACATGTACTAGTCATTTATGCCTACTTTGTAGCCAGTAGAGAGAAAAGAAATGGGATGGCACTCTGTTTCTCTCTTCCCTCTACTATGCAGATGCAGGAAGTCTGCAATGATAATACAGCATATCGACATCAGCAATGTAATATGTATTGGAAGTCTTGTGAAGTGAATCCCAACCACCTAATCCCTCACATGTGATAACATTTATAAACTTGACATAATAGTCTTTAAAAGATGTTATCTACAGGATAGTGTGCTTGGCTTAAAGGAATGAGCTAAGGAAAGAATGCACTAGAAATTAAAATGAAAACTAAAAAAAAAAAAAGATCTCTCAAGAAAGGAAACCAATCCCAGAAAACAGGGCAGTACCCTTTTTCTTTCATTTGCATTTGCACCACAGGTAGTACTGGAGGTGAAGACTGATGAGTATCGTGATAATCATAAATTCAGGACATGCTCTCTATCAAATAAATGAAATTGGATAGAGTTTTAAAATCTAGCAACAGAAGAAGAAAAAATAACCCCATCCCTCAGAAGAGAGCAGTGGAAGTAGAATCTGAAATACCTCATACGGGAAAACCAACCTTAGAACCAAAGAGGTTTAGGGGGAGACCGAAGTCTCAGGAAATTGAAGCAGCCCAGGAAAAAAAAATAGTGCTATATGTATATTAAGATTGCAACTTCTTAAATTAAGTTTGTCTTTTGTAACTCTTTCCAATCTGCAATACATATTTAATCTTGGGGGTTATTTTTCTCAAATCTACTCATGACTCACATCTAAACATGACAAACTTGTTCCTTGGAGCATTTGCAAACCAAAACAATCTTGGGAATCGGAGATATTGTGATGCATTTTCTTCTAAGCAGCAAGAGTCAATTTTTTGTGCTCAGTACGTCTGCTAGCAGGCAATAGAGACAAAGACAAGTGGTGAGACAATTTACAACTGTAAGGCTGCTATAATCTCCTATTGTCATTCTGCATTACACTTGTTGCATCAAGATGCAGTTTGCTAAATGTTTTAGATTAAGGTAAATGGGCTGTTGTCAAAGGAGCAGTGCTTTTTCTACACCATCAACACTACATATGTCATTCATGCCTTGGGTTGCTGTTAGCATTTGTGAGCCATGCAGCAGGCTGGACCAGAGAAAAGGACGAGGGAATAATATTAGATGCAACAAAATGATACGTTTTTATCCTTACTAATTCCCTGATCAGGCTCCCTACAGAGCATTGTGAGTGATACAGTGCGAGGGAGAAAGGAATAGGAGGCTGGGGACCAGACTAAGTCCATAGCACCTCAAAAGCAGTAATAGCATTTAATACTAAAATTCAAGTAATATTCTTTCCACTACTTTTTCAATTCCTCTGCCTTGCTTAATCTCACCAAGCTGATGGTTACCCCTCTGAAAAATTCTCTAATACTGTGGTTGTTTATATTGGTCCATTGGTCAAAATTGAAATGTGTTGCCTACCAACACTAATGTGAGCAACTTGCTGTAAGTCGTACCATTTTGAAGTTTGAAGTTTCCTTTCCTATTATCACCTTCCAATAATTTCTTCTTTTGATTTTTTTTGTTCGATCAACTCCTTGGTTTTGAGCAACTTTTCTTGGGTTTGTTAGGTATTATTTTATGCTGTACTTTAAAAAGTATTCTGTGAATAGTAAATAAATAAATGTATTTAATTGATAAAGAATGCTTTTATAAAAAAGGCTTTATAAAGACCTTTCCAGGTGACTGCAGAGCCTTGGAAAAGGTGGAGGTGTAAGGAGCCTGTACTACCTTACACCTCAACAATACATGAAGCGGGAATGTATTTCAGATGTGCTAGTAGCAGAACTGTGAATGTAAGCAGAAAATTTTTCCATATGAAGATTCTTCATGCTCAGAGTAACACGTTCTTATTGCCTGCAATAAAAACTCGTGACAAGTACAGAATTGAGTAATGCTAGACTGTAATTAAAGATGACATAGCATGTTGTTATTTTACAACACTACTTGTCTATAAACATGTTATTCTTCTGTCTACTTTCTAAATAACTAGTAAACTAGTGAGACAGGGTGCTGAGAGGAATAAGCATACAGCACTGGCTTTCATTTTACAGCACTGATTCAGACCCAGACGCAAATGCTCATGTGGAGAAGCCATAATTTAGTAGCATTTTCTTATCCTGTGGTTTTAAACAATTTCCCAGATGATGCATATCTTCATCACAAAATCAGCTCTACAACTGCCACTAAGTGCATCAGTGTTGATTATCTCTTTAGAAAGACTGGGAATTGAATGCTACAAGTGACAATGATATCTGGTCCTAAAAGAACTAAGAACACTTACTCCTTAGAGACACACTGACAGAAAAGGGAAAAGTGACATAAATGCTAAATTCAATTAAAATATTTGTTATCCTAATATTTAATTTAATCTTTAACAATACCGTAATTACGCAAGGAAGCCTCCCAATCCTCTATTTTTTATATGGAAGTAGTAGGATTTCTTTCTCCTATCAGGTCTGTTCACCTTCTCTCTACTCACTTCAGATGCTCTTTTATAACAGCGAAACTACATAATGTAAGATCAAAACCAGAAAAAAAGAAAGTGTAAGAATTATGTACCAAAACTCAAGCTGATATTTTTATGAACTTTTAATCATTCCATTGCCATTATTTTCAGAATTTTTTTTTTTAAGTGTCCCAAATATAGTGAACTTATGTCTTCAAAGTTTGTAAACTTCTAGGGTTTTAGATAAAACGTTTATCAAGAATTCATGAAATTTTTCCTCTGTTTAAAAGAAACAGGTTAGCTGTGGAGTTTTATAAACATTTCTAATATAGAGCTGCATTTAAAGAACAAGTTATAAAATTGTGTCAATATTTTTGGACAACTTTTCCAATTATATATATATTGTGGATCTTTGATAAGTAGCTTAGCTAATTAATTTTTAGCTGCAACATGCGACTTGTGTTCCATGGGATTTTAGTGGCCTGCAGCCAACCATATAACAAAGGAATGGCTTTTTTTTCTCTTTATGTTTTTTAGGTAGGGATTCGTCAACAGAAAAGCACAATTACGAAAGAAAAATGGCTCCTCCGCCCAGAAGAGGAATATTTATTTGTAGATAAAATTGCTTTAAATCATTTGTGGTTTTTTTTTTCAAATTGTAAAGCATTTCATTAACCATCTAGTCCACTGTCAAAGCTGTCTAAATTTACACTGAAGTTTGCATGTATGACCTCACTGGTTAATGACCAATTGTCTGCCAAGAATTAATCAAAAAAGCAAGTATCTTCCAAAATAAACTTCTAACAAATTTTGCTTTATTTTAAAAGACAAGGAATTCTAGTGCTGAGTAAGCAATTACTCCTCTCTTCGTGTTAAAATAAAACTGTCATAACCATGGCTAACTGGTTATAATGTTATTGTTCCGGATGATGTCAGTAACTGATATAACTGGATGCTTAATTTACAAACCTAAAAAAAAAATCACTTATTCCCAAGCATTTTACATGTCACATAATTTATATTGAGCTTAGTGGGAGCTACTGAATGCCCAACGGTATGACTATCTTACTACGTACCTAAGTAAGTGTCCAAATAGGAACGATACATGTGAAAAACTGGAAAACTTTGAAAATCTGTTAAGATAATAAAATGAGTCTGTTCCTAGGTTACAGTTCTGTATTACTGAGATGCATGTTCTCATCATGAATAAACCTCTTCACTTGTAGTTTCCTAGTGAGTTTTGAAGACTTTTTAAGATTGCATGCTGAGTCTGCTATTGTATATTACTGATTCAAAATTTCATTGAGCTGTAAGTTAGGAAAAGCATGAAGGAAGCAAATGCTTATAAAGATGGAGCTGCATTTATTTTGATACTTTTATGAGCAGCAAATTAGTTCCTATAGAATACAATTTCAATTATATTGGATTACATGCACTACTTGCCTAGACGTGGGATGAAAATATGAATCTTGAATTAGATTGCCTTAAAATTTGCATTTGTCAGGATATTGTACTTATTTTAATAATATGACAGTCCAATAGCTGAAGAATGTAAGTTCACAAAGAAAACCTCAGAACCTCTTGGGAAATTTCTCTCAAGACTTGCCATGTATGTTAATTTAGAGGTTGGGGGGTTTTTTAATGAAAAATGACATTAAAAATATAAGAAAAAAACTAAAGGCTGACATATAATTAAGATCTCAAATTAATCACTGTCTTAGTTGAACTTCAATATGAGGCGTACATCAAAATGACAAATTATAGTACTAAAGGTTGACAAATATGGCTTATTTAACAACATTATTCTGAAGGAAATAAATTTAACAGCATATTGAAATGGTAAGTACATTTTTTCAGACTAAGGGAGAAACATGTTTTCTTCCAATAAGTAAATATTACTTAAGGCAGAAGAAAAAATAGGTTACTCATTGGTTTTTAACTTTCAAACAATTATTTTATAGCTGTTAAAACAAATTAATTGATTTTCATTCATTTTGCCTGTAACAAAATTATGCATGTTTCTGTGTCTCTCTAATCAATAAACTTATTTATTTAATTTATCAAGATTTGACAAAGAAAATTTAGCACCCAAAGAACAACAACTCAAGTCCAACTGCTAATTATGGTAGAAACACTAGGTCTGTAATCACATGTGCATGAGCTTTTTTCCTACAAATGACAAGCTATTTTGAAAATGAAAGTACTAGGAAGACAAGTCTATCTAGAGGAATTTATCACATATTCTAAAATAGAATGTCAAATTCTTCGCAGCAGAAACAATCTTTAACTGTACTTTCCTGCACTGTTAGTAAAGTGACACTGCCCTCTATACTGAGTGCTTGAGAGGTACTAGTTTTTAGATACTCCCTCCTACATGGCAGAGTCCCCTGCCTGCAAGCCAGAACTGTAGTCTTGGACAGTGTGCTTGTTGTCTGGGACCCAGACCCATATTTCACAGAGCAATTGCTGTTCGCTCAGTTTCGCAAGTGCTACTTCATGCTATTCACCCATGTGAGTGGTAATAACATGGTCAAGGGAAACCATAAGCAGATCAAAGGTTAGTATGGATTTCTGAGGATGAAGAGTGAGGGGAATATGATCAGATGGTACTGGTATCCCTTTCAATCCTACTGCTTAGGAGGACAGCTCTGGCTACGAGCAAGTGCATCTAGCAGACCAATGCCTAGCTGCAACGTTATCCTGAAGGGTGTGGGTTCCTTAATCATGGTACCTCACCTGAAGGTGAAGTAGGATTGGTGGGAAGAAATTAAACCACCTGATCACGGCAAAGAAGAACATAACTGCACACAAACTTGCTTACCTCATAAGGAGGTCCTTTAAAAATAGTCATCAGGGAATAGAGGCCTAACTACAAATGGAAGAGAAGAAAATTGAGCGCAGGATTAGAAGGCTGGGAAGAAAGTAGTAAAATTTGGATGCTAGGCTTTGAGACATCGCATTTGGACTTATTTGGGGAATTGTTAAGCAGAATCTCCTGGGAAGCAATTATAAAGAGGAACAGCTGCCAGAGAGACAGATGATTTTTTTAAGACAATCAACTACTTTAAGGGGAAGTGAACTTTGGCAAATGACTTATGAGGCTAACAAAGGAGCTTCTTAATGAAGTAAAATGAAAAGAAGTACAGATACAAAAATAATGGAAAAGAGGATATACAAGAAAGTAATATGAAATGTTTTCGTGCATCATTCTTCACAAGAAGAAACTTCTTCATGTATCAGTACAGTTGGGAAGGTGAGAGGCAGTTCTGGGTGCGCAGTTAAGTGAGGGATTAGGTAGAGAAGTTGAATATAACCACATTCACTCAAGGGTACGACATTTAAGGATGTGACGGGATGTTATAAATGGCCACTGCCTCCAGCAGTTCTGGGGCCTGGAGGTTTTTCTCACCCAGCCATGGGGGTCCAGCCCGGAGCACCTCGGGACCTGGGGGTGCCTGACTCAGGCCAAGGCACCTCATTGCTGCGTTCCCATTTGCAGATTTAACCAGTCACGCAGCTGAGCATGAATCCTGTCACCGAAATCCGGGAAAATATCCAGGGAAACACACCCTGCACACCGACACGACGGCCTACAGACTGCCACAGGCAAGGCGCTGCCTTCACCACGACCTGCCTACTGGGCTCACATTAAACACAAGCACCACCAGCCAAATCTCCGCTTCGGCCGGCCAGCACAGGAGGTCACTCATGCGGAGATGCACAGGAATCTATCTGGTTTCACACGCACACGTACATTCGCGGATCGCCCAAGTACTAGCACCAACTCTCTGCCCACTCGGCACCCCTGCCCGGGTCTCAGGCCTTATTACCAGCCCCACGGGTCCCCTACTCACTGGCGGGTCCAGCCTGACGCTCACTAACATGTCTTTTGCGACACACACCATTCCGACCCCAGTGAGTGACAGCCGAGCCCCCCTTCCCGTCACGCCCGGCGGGGCCGAGGGGAGCAGATCTTTTACCACACTGCGCCGTTCGTGGGGAAACCACAAGCTCTCCAGAGGTTGAAAAACGAAACAAGAAGTAATTTTATTGTAAGTTTCTCTAAAACTGTGTCAGGAGGAACAAAAGTCTTGGCAGGTTCTTATTCTTATAAAAGATACGCAATAGAAGGAGAAAAGGATAAAAAAAGGAGAGAAAACAGAAGTAGGACCACCATCCCGTGGATCCAGCGACGTCTTCTCGGTCGGCGAGTGGAAATTTTTCAGTTGTAGTCCTTTCAGTTGTAGTACTTGGAGTCCTTGTACTCAGGGAGTCCGCCACATGGCTGAAGGACGGTTTTGTATTTTTCCAGGGTCAGGCTCTCTTGGACCCCTCCCACTGATGCAGACTCATCACCAGGGGATCCGGTGAGCCCCAGACCCAGTTCTCGTTTTGCCCTGACAGGCGCCGCAGTGTCTGTCGCTGTCTCCGCGCTGTTAGTTGCCGGGGCAGTTGACTTTCACGGCCTCAGGGCAGACACCACGGGAAAGCATCCCCCACCTCGGTGGAGCAGGATCCCTGCTCTGCCCCGCTGCCGTTTGCCCAAATGATAAAGAGCTGTCAGTTCTTTCTATCTTTGGAGTTGTTTTGAGACAAACACAAAAAGAGCTCTCTTGACCATCACACCCCCAACCCACACCAGTAGCTGGCACTAAGACCTCACTTGCTCCAGTAGCTGATGCCACAGGCCGAGGGCACCTGCACCCCTAGTCTGACTCCCGTAGCTGGCACTCGGCCCTTGAAGCCCTCACACACACACAGGGTAGAGGGAGATTACACTGAGAGTTAAAAAAAGATTTAATAAGAGGGTAGGACAAACTGTGGCAACCACGTGCAGGGCTCAGCCGGACAGCGTACTGACCAGACAGACCCATTTTTCACACAGACATCACAACACTCTCAAAATGATGAAAATGCGTGACTAGCACAAAATAATTTGTGACTTGGAACAAAATACTTTATGTTAAGACTTTAAGAGCTCGTATTAAAGAGAAAGAATACTCTGAAATGTGTGGTTTTATTACAGTACTTAAGAACCTAGCATAAGAACTAACATGCTAATAGTAAGGGCCCTGTATTTAGCAGATAAAAGCAGAACAAGAATCAGTGACTGGAAAATTAAAAATCAGAGTTAAGAAGTCTTATTTCTAAGTAAGGCAGAGTGATCGGTGGAATCAAAGAAAGTGATAGTTTTCTTATATCTCGGTCTCCTCAAGAGCTGAATTTCTTTCCAGATGTTATTCTTTAGCCAAATCTAAATTAGTGATTGCAGTATCAAGAAAACTGTGTGAAATGCAATAAAATAAAAATTCACCAGAGTAAGTCCACAGGCCTATTTTTATTTACTCTTTCTGTATGTATACAAGAGTGGTGGGAATGATGCAACATATAAGTAAAATATTTAAAATTAATAAGCACCAAGGTAACGTGGTATTGATTTCATAAGCAGTGATTCCCTTCTGTATTACAGCATTGCATCTGAGTACTTCTGGCGTTAGGATTAGAGTGGTAGTCCTGAGCAATGATGTATTGTGATACACAGGCTCACTAGATCGACTGGAAGAAAAAAAACTTTTTTCCGTGCCAATACTTATTTTATTCAGTGACAAGTATTAGCTGACAAAGTGCAATTTAGAAATGTTACTTATGATTTTAAAAAATATTGGCTGGGAAGATGTCATGTGGCTATACATTTCTGTATGATACATGGGAAAGAATATTGATTTATAGTTTTATCAGATAAAATACCTGAGAGATTTTGAAATTTTTAATAGAGTGGACTTGTTTTGCTTTTTTGTTGTCTGGATTGATGCTGAAGTATAAATAATATGACTAAAAGCAGGATAATATTTTGCTATTGTTAATCACAGCATAAAGTTGGTACAACTTTAATTCTCTTAGTGGAGTTAAACTGCAAACACATCAATACAAAAAAAAAGAAGCAACTTTGCAACATGAGCTAGCACCATATTTTATAGCTTACATATTTATTTATTCTTTTGCTAAACTTTGCTTATATATTTGATAACTCCCATTCATTTACTAAATTAATTTTAAAATATTGCAAATTGTACCTTCCCTTTTGCCTTCCCCATACTAAGGGAGTTCAGAACTACCTACCACATTAATGACTTGTCTTAAAGAGTGGTACAACAGTCAATATGATAAGCATATTTGATGTTTTCTATTTTCTTGAATATACAATAATTTTATTTCTGCAGGTACAAGTCTACAAGCAGGCATTGTTGGTATGTTTATGTCCACAGTTAGTATTCCAAGACCAGAAGGATATGCTAGATAATTTTACGTGACTTCCTAGGCAATGTGACAGATACTGAGACATTCAGTCAACAGAAAGAAACTCCAGCACATATTTTTTTTTCTTGTTATCCAACATGCTGAAGGGAAGTAAAAATTCAGAATTTAGATTGACTTCAAATGTTTAATATGTTTCCTTGCTAGATTTAGTGTGGTTAATTTTCAAAACAGGAGTCTCCATGATGAATATATCTATTTAGGTAATTAAAGCAGTCTTTATTCTAATTATTCTTATCTTTTCTTTGTGGACTTTTCTTTCAGAAACACTAGGCAAATTCAATTTAATTCCATTTTTATTAAGGATTTGCTGAAGCAGTCTAACAACAGAGAGCAGCCATACCCAAAATAGCAATGACAAAATATGAGCCAAAAGGAAAAAAAACCTTACAGTGTCTGTTGTCTGTCAGGTAGTAAGTCTAGTGACAACTTTACAGCTTAGAGTCTGTGGCTTTTATGACTCCAACCTGGCAAACACTTTTTGAGTGGACCCTTTATAGAGGCTACACCAATATTAAATGATAATTCATTGGTACTCCCTTAAACTTTTATATGATGTTAGTAGTGATGTTATTAGGTTAATACACTTCATGAACCTTATCTGAATCCAAAATTTAAATTATGCATGCCACATTTCATAATTTTGATATGCAGAAGAGCTAAAAATAGATTATCCTATTTGTTCACATTCTCTAGCTCTAACTGCCAAAATTATTTTTAGCATCCACATCCTGACACATTTAAGGCCTACTAGTATCTCTGATCTACATGCTTCAATAATCCTGTACATCAGCTACCAATTTTTCTTAATATTGCTGAAAGAAATGTATGATATGTCCCTAGCAGTCGCATTATCCTATTCTGTTAATAAACACCATCTGCTCCCTTCTTTCCTTCCCCCGCCACCCATTACCCATTAAGATGAGATCAGTCTTGAAAGTTTTAACATTGCTCTCAAATCCCTCTCAAAAGAATTTCATCAGAATTGCTGAATTCCTATAGCACTATTCTAGTACAAGCATGAAGAATATTTCATTATCTGAAGTGTCTAATAATTCAGTTTTATAATTCAGTTTAAAATTAAGTGTAGCAGTACAAAACAGATAAAATTGTATTTCATAAGACTATTATAAACAATTGCAATTCATCACCAGGACATTCAGAGTTTTTACTATTAGAATATATATTCAGGTGGGGTTTTTTTCTCCCCCATGATCAATAGGATAGCACGAAAATATCTATCATATTTATCTTGAATAAAGATGGCCATAAATTCTAGCAGCAGGTTTGTTAATGAAGTCAGTGATTTCAAAAATGTCAGCTACCTGTTTAGTAGCTGTAAAATAACCCAGTAAGAACAAAAGGAAGCACTGTTCAAAGCAGGACTAGGTTCAATGAAGCCTCTTGCTGTATAGGTCAAGCTGCTATGTTGCTTTCTTTCTCAGCAGCTGTATTTCCCCTCCCATGCTCTCTATGAACAAAGCTGCTTATGTATCTTAGGACAACAGGAAATGGAAAAGTGCATCAAATTCGTCTATCCTGAAACCAAACTAATCTTATCATAAATAAAATAAAAAGAACACAGCTACACTGTGACTTGACCTAATTTATCAAATAGGGGATTAAGTATAGCATTTCTTCCCCATACATTAATACCTACACATGTTACACAGACCCTGAAAGCAACTAAAAAACGGAAGAAAATATGCCAGAAACCTCTCCAGAAAAAAAGTAGGCATGGAATCAGCAGACTTGTAAGTCCCTCATTTCTCACTCCAGCCAGCAAAGCTCTGTTGCAAAACAGAAATGAAATGATAAATTGCTGATGGTAATTATTGCAGCTCAAGTGTTTTTCTTAAAATCCCTCTTTAATTTTCAATGCATCTCACCATTTTCTGTTGTCACTGTAAGTGGTCTTTTTTTTTTAAGTGATCTGTTTCTGTTTTCTCTCATGAGATCCTTTTTCTCCAGGGGTATTGTGCTATATAGAGGTGTATTTCTCAGATATGTTCTTTCCCAGATAATAGAGAAGCTGAACATAAAGAATTATGTGCAAAACAGTACCAAAGCTAACCCAGATAGGCTACTTGACATTGAGGAAGTAAAAAGGTGAGAAGGAGAAAAGGAGGGAGGGATGCAGGGAACACATTAAGGCTTATGATATTGATGGTAAGAGGCCACAGTGTGTATTTCTGTGATCTATCCTGTACTTAGGATAGACCACAGAACTGGATGCCATTGTAGGGGTTTACATATGATGGCCCAGCATAGTAGTTCTATTGATGACATAATTTTATATTTTTTCATACACATTTTTATTCTCAGGAGACCAGAAAATTAATACGTTCTTCTGTGTTATGATTAAGAAAGCCCACAGTAGATTCTTATTTCCCACAGAATCTGTCAGGTACTGTGTTGTTTCTTGTCAACTTTCAGCTCAGCCGCAAATCTGTCAAGGAGGATGGGGGGTCAGAGAATGAGATGTTGGTGGGCTTTGTTTATTTGGGCTTTTTTGTTTGGTTGGTTTGCTAGTTTTTAAAGATAGTGAACAGTAATTCACCCCATATAACCATCTGTCTATGTCCTCTCTTTCCAAACATTTCAAAGGGAAGTATTTTAAATGATCACTGATTATGAAAGTTATGCTCCTTTTTCAAATCACGCCTGGATCTAATCCCTTCAGATGTATGTCTTTACTGCTCATCCTGCCCTCTCATGCTATCTCTGTCTATCATTTTTCTTTATTGCAATGACAGGTTGCTAATCATTTCTATCTTAGGTTTCAAATTATAAATCCATAATGAAGCACTTAAGTATGTGGTCTGATATTTAGGGGTACTAAGTATGCAGATGTTTCATCAGGAAGCTAAGAAGGAGCTACTGGGCAATCAAAATTTTTTAAAATTGAGTACTAGGTAGAACCAGATCTGAAAATGTTGATTGCAGGGTTATACACATTCATAAAGAGCACAAGAACAGAAATGGAGAATGCCTTGATGTGATTATCATTTAAATGCAACTATTCTCTCATGTCAAGGAATGATGCATGAAATGAATGTAATGTAATGAGTTTTCATTTCTTTGCTAGCTGGATAAAAAGACAGGTAGTTTCATAGGATGTTAGAAAAACAGGAATTGAAAGAAAAATTCTCCTAGTGAATGGAGCTACCTTGATGCAGCTCTGAAAAAAATAGAGCTGGCCATAGGAAGGGAGACTCCAGTGAACTAAAACTCTAAACTCTTTCAATATTCCTGATTCCACAAACTGAAGTGTCAGATTCAAAAAAGATGAGTATCAAATTCAAGGCATTAAGTTTATGTTTTGTTCTAAAATGCCGATTTCTGTGGTTGAAGGTAAAATTCCCCCCTCTTATGTCAGTGATTCAGGAGCTTGAGTTCTGTTAATCAGCATGTTATTTTAGCCCAGAAAGGAATTGTATGAGGAGTCAAACATGTGCAAACTGAACTCCAAGCTGATAAGCTCGATAGAGCTCATTGTCCGAGTGCCACGAAATTTATTAAAAAAAAGAAAAAGAATGGATAGCATATTCTAGCTTTTCAAACATGACTCAAGTGAGCTTGATCATAAACCAGTTCCTTCCTGGAACATGCATACAATACTATGAAGTTCTGTACTTCAGGAATACATGTGCTTGCTCATTCACTTCAGTGGCTGGGTGAAAACTGTAGACAATTGTGAAAACTGCAGTACAGAAGTAGGTTTATGTTAGTTTGGAGAACTGAGTCAGCATTTCTCCTATGCAAAAGCATGACAAAGAATCCATCTATAAAACTTGGAGATATTAATTTTACTATTTAGTGAAATTCCAGAGTAACTACTAATGTCTTGGCATTAATTTGAAAAAGCATGTGTTGGAAGGACCAGAAAGATTATGATTATGTTTTTCAGAATTTAAAGAATTTGGCATTATTAAAGGAAATATCATAAAACATTTGTGTCTGGATGGTACTGTAGACAGTAGAGTTTTAAATATTTTGGTTTCAGATGTGAGTCTGTGCATCTGAATGACTGCCTGAAAAGCAAACACTGTAACTTGGTGAAGTTATAAATGTGTATTTATTTGTATACATTTTTGTGGGACATTTATGATTCATAGAGATCAGAGAAAAAAAATACAGTCTTTTATTAAGAATGTCTTACCTTCGTAGTAAACTTTAAACCCATGAGCACTAACTGCAAAGTCACTTGTCAAGCGCAGTGAAAATACAGACTTTGTACTTGTCACAGGTGGAGGAAGATGAAATCCTGTTAACCTAAGACACAAAAAAACACAACTCATGGTTAATTGTCTGAAAAATAAAACTGTGTGTGACAGGTTGCTGTTCCAAACAATATTTCATCATGGAAAAGGCAACTGACTTAACAGTATATAGTTTATAGTACTTAAGAAAATTATTTTTAAATGACAGTTTAAGTAATCAATATACAATTTTAGTGGCTTTCATGGACACTGAACCAGTTAAGGTACATCAGTTTGAGAAAACTGTACTCAGTAGAAATGATAGTAAGATATATAAACTTGATTTTTAAAATGGTCCAGATTATAACACTTATTTTCTTTATTCTAAAAGAATAACCTCATCAGGGTTCATACAGGAAAGCAAACACGTAGTATTTACCTGTCAAAATATGCAAAGAACAAGTTGAACAATTTAGCTGTGTATACTCATCAGTGAAATCTAGACATACTTTCAGAGCCCAGTTAGCCTTGTGTGGCAAATGCAAGATTAGGGTGATTCATTTTATTAATGATTAACATTAAATTGTGCTTGTTGCCAAACCCTATTTTTACTTACTACTTTGGATTTAGAATGATAGAAAAGTTTTGGTCAGAAAGGACCTGTGGCGGTCAGATAGTTCAATATCCTGCTCAAAGCAGATTTAACATGAGAGTTGGTCCAGGGTTGGCAAAATTTATTATTTTCCTTTTCCATTCTTAGAATAATAAAGTCACCATTTCTTTTTTTTTTTCATACATACATTCATGATCATGTTTTAATTGACTATTGTATGTGATTTCATTACCCTATGCACTTATTGAAACCATTGTTAAAGACACTGCAATAGCCAGTGTATGCTATTGGTTACAGTCATGACAGATATGAAAGCCAAATGATAAGATAATATTACTTACAGCATAATAGCCAGAAAATTGAAAAAGAATAACAAAAGTAGCAATGACCCTTAAAGAGTTGTATAAAGAGATCTATATATATGCAGCAAGTCACCAGTGTGTGTATCCAGAGACCTATTCCTTGGTTTGGCATTGGCATCTTCATGAATAATGTCATTAAAACAATTATTTACAGAATATTTAAGATTTAGGAAGTGCATTTTTTTATTTGGTTATGAGAATATATTTTTATTCTAACAATACAATGAATTAATAAAATGCTTACCTCTCCCAAATGTGCATATATATAATGCTTTATTATGCAATATAATATATAATGCAATATTAGTGCAATTTTCCCATTAACTTATTCATAAACCAATAAATACATTAATTCACTGGCAAGTATCACCACTTAAGACCTAACATAAAACCAAACCAATGATGTGAGTAAAACTTTAATTTGCAGCACAGAGTAGGTCTAACTGATATCTATTTAGCTACTCAATGATTTGAGGGAATTGTGGGTATAAATGCATATCCAGCAGAAGGGAAATACACATTTATCCCAAATTATTTATTTTTATGAGTGGTACATATGCACAGCTCTGATAGGTAGGGGATTTTTAAAATGAACACGTATTTTACTAACATGGCAAGTGTTACAGCTCCTCATGCAAAACACATCATTATTAAAACTGTTTGATACCATTTAACTTTCAGGGTTGTGCGTTTTATCATCATCATTATGCTGCATTAACATAGACAGGTTCAGCTTATTTCTTTGAATTGGTTGCTACATTTAAATTTATATGAAAAATGCAGAGATTTTATTTGTAGTTTAGTGGATGCAAAATTAATTAAAATCTTAATAATAGAACCATGCAAATATCACTTGGCAGATACTGCAAATTTTCAAAAGAGAATGTAATTCAATGTTCTCAATCAGTGTCACCTAATACTTGAGTATTATTCGAGTACTACAGCACATTGACCTCACAACTTAAATCTCATTTTTATGTAAAACTCTACAAAAAGTCATAAATGTTAGTGAAAATAGTTTTTGTTGCCATTTAAAATGAAACATAACAAGTACGTAATAACTGCAAAAGAGAGGTGTCAGGTAAGCAGCAATACGGCTGTAAGGTAATGTATGTGCAGAGTTCCGATTGTCATTTATTCAGAGCAGTCACAACTAAATGGCTAACTTAAAGAGAGTACTGTGGTAAAAGCAAAACTTTAGGTGGGACACTTATGCAAAACAAGCAGTCATCTTCTTAAGCTGGTATCGTCTGCATATTAAACACATTTAAAATTCAAATTTCCTATACTAGCTGAGATTTTTTTATCTACAGCAATTTTCTCTCTTACATTTCATTTGCATAGTTCATTCCATTTGCATCAACTTTTTTTCAAATTTAAAATACCTAATGGAGTGATTCAGGTGTCTCTCTACTGCTATTTTAGACACCGTGAGGTATTTGAAACATAAGCACAAAGTCGGTAGATATGACATTGAACCAACATGAGACCCACGCTTTTCTGGAGAGCTGGAGGCCAGGCAGGATCTGTTAGGATTCTACATGTTATGCCAGGCACTTCAATCACCCCTTTTACAGTCTACCACTTTCCACTTCGGCAGAAGAAATTTATCCTATGTCAGGATTTCATTCACTCAGTCCTTATCCTCTTTCTCTTTTTGGTTTTGGAATTAGGTCATCTAGTGTTCCCTGAAACACATAGAGATCCCATAAGCAACTGGTAGGGGCTCCTGTGGCAAGAAACCATGAGAACTAAAAGACAACATCTCCAGAAGTCTGAGAAAGAAATACACTTTTTTCTGTCTCAACTTTTAAAAAAAATAAATTGTGAATTGTACCATTCTACTGAAATATTTGATAGAGATGCTGTAGTTCAGCTACAGTGTTATCCAACATACAACAGTGTCCTGGTTTCGGCTGGGATAGAGTTAGTTTTCTTTCTAGTACCTGGTACACTGCCATGTTTTGGCTTTAGTCTGAGAATAATTCTAATAACACACTGGTGTTTTAGTTGTTGCTGAACAACGCTTACCCTGATCAAAGACTTGTCAGTCTCTCATGCTCTGCCAGTGAGGAGAGGCACAAGAAGCCAGGAGGGAGCAGAGACAGGACACCTGACCCAAACTAGCCAAAGGGGTATTCCATACCACAGCACATCATGCCCAGTATATAAACTGGGGGTGGGGGGTGGGGGGGTGGTGTTACCCGGAAGGAACCAATGCTTGGGTCTGGCTGGGAATCGATCAGTGGGTGGTAAGCAGCTGCATTGTGCATCACTTGTGGTTTTGGGTTTTTCCTCTTCCTTTATTATTATTAGTAATAGTAGTACAATGTACTTTAGTTATTAAACTGTTCTTATCTCAACCCATGGGTTTTACGTTCTTTCGATTCTCTTCCCCATCCTGCCCAGGGAGAGGAGAAAAGGGGAAAGGGTGAGCAAGCGGCTGTGTGATGCTGAGTTACCAGCTGAGTTTAAACCACGACAAACAGTGATACAAATTGGTAAATTATTACACTGCACATTAATGCATATGTTTGCTTTGTTCTTGCTGGTGTCTTAGCAAGCTTGTCAGATACCTTATGCCCAGAGGAAGTGGACACATTATGTGCCTGCCTAGTAGCCTTTAAATTGTGAATGTGAAGTATGAAATTAGCTGGGTGTGCAGGAATTCCTAAATATTGTTTCACCATTAATACAGTAAATAAATTATATGAAATTGTGATTATGTTTGAATCTATATGAAAATCTGTAGTAATATTTTTTTGGTTTTGTAAGTGACTGAAAATTAAATAATAATTTTCTTTCTAACATGCCATTTACAGCATGTGTCACTGTGTCTCTTCTTCCTAACTATATTTTGGCACATGCTGTAAATTCACAAAAAAAATGTGCATTCAACAGTTAGCAGTTGAGTATCTGTCTGTTTTCCTTTTCTTAAGTGGATTTTAAAAGACTATTACTCCAAGAAGAATTATAATCTCTCTCACTCTCTTTTTTTAATCATCTGTATCGTAATTTAAAAATGACAAGTCGACCTAGATGTATGGTTTCCAAGCTTTTATGAGTTCTCACTAGAAATTTCTGAAGTTCGATCCATTGTTTGTTTTCTGCTTTTGCTGTGGTGTTTGGGATTAATCTTTTAATCATATAAGAAGTAAACTTTTAGCTGTATGCCAGACTTACTTTGAAACTCACAAGCGCTTAAGGAAAGACAAGCTCCCAGCTGCAGGGTCAAGTTAGAGTAATCTTTTTGTAATTACAAAATTAAAATGATGGAAAGCAGTCTTGATTAGTCATACAAAAGTGCTCCTAGATGAATTGTTTACTTGAGATTGTAGTGCGATAAATAAGATGACAGCATTTCCTCATTGCTTGTATATCTTAGATAATTGGTATTTGACAAAGCAATGATTACACATTTAAACATGTAACTAAAAAAAAAAGGCCCTTTTTTTTTTTAGGTTCACGGAATTCTAGTTTTTCTACACACCGTTACTGATTTCCAAAGAAAATATAGTTAATCTGGAATATTTCAGTTTGGATTGGATACTATACAAAGAGATTCACCCAAAGATCTTTTAAATTAATAGCAGTCTTTCATTTGATCTCAATAAATTTTTTATTAGCTCTCAGAAACTTTACAACAGGAAGAGTTCCAGGCTAATCTGAAAGATGTAAAAAATGTTTGCCCCTAATTTATATAAAATCATGCAGAAAATTAAAATGTTTCAACATATCAACTTATTAGAACTTTGACTTCAACTTTTCAATGCTATGTCCTTTCCTGAAGCTCATAATCTGTACACCCACCTATGCATCCATGCCTTTCTGAACTTCGAGCAGAACAGACCATGTCTAAACAGCATGTTCCAAAGAACACTAAAAAGTTAAGGAGCAATAGTTGGTAATCCAAGACAGGATCAAATATGCTCTAAAAGAATTCTGATGAATTGGAATGCAGAATCATGCATGATGGTAATCAAGTCACTACTCATTACTGAATTTTAGAGGCAGAAATAGTGATTTACACATTGAATTTCTGTCTTTTTAGAGATATGTTCTCATTATTTTTCTGGCATTACATTAGAAAGTAAAATAGTCCAGAATAATTAAAATTGTAATAGGTTCCTTTTTAATCCTTCCAACATCAAACTCTTTCCATTGACCCAGTATATCTTTTCCTACAGTGCTTGAAAAGGCAAGCATCATGCTTTTTGCTAGTGTTCTGCTATACTTTATTAGAAAAATAACTATTTTAATTTAAAGAAATCTATTAATTCTTTCATAATAATAGAAAGAATTCTGTGAAATTTAAAAACGGCAAATTAAAACTGAAAAGATGAAGTTCAATTACCTTGTTGAACTAGTTCTTATATTAATCCAAGAGTTTGGAAGCATTCAGAAAGGGATTGGGCATGTAGCTAACAAGCAAATTCAGAGTTTAGCAGTATAATCACTGAAATAATTGTTAGAGTTTTAGGAGGCATATGAAAAACTCACGATTCAAGGAATCAATCAATTTCTAGACAGTGAGTTAAACTGGTCTGTAATTGTCGTGGTTTGAGCCCAGCTGGTAACTCAGAACCACACAGCCGCTCGCTCACTCCCCGCCTTCTTCCTCCCCCCGCTTCCGGAGGGATGGGGAGGAGAATCGGAAGAATGTAACTCCAACGGGTTGAGATAAGAGCAGTCCCGCAACTAAGGTATAATTCAAAACCACTACTGCTACCACCAATGATAATAATGATTAGTGAAATAACAAGGGGAGAGGATACAATTACTCACCACCTGCCGACCGATACTCAGCCCGACCCGAGCAGTGATCTGGGCCTTCCGGGTGACTCTCCCCAGTTTATATACTGGGCATGACGTGCTGTGGTATGGAATACCCCTTTGGCCAGTTTGGGTCAGGTGTCCTGTCTCTGTTTCCTCCCGGCTTCCCCTCCTCCCTGGCAAAGCATGAGACTGAGAAAGTCCTTGGTTGGAATAAACATTACTTAGCAACAACTAAAACCATCGGTGTTATCAGCGTTGTTCCCAGGCTGAAAGTTAAAAAACACAGCACTGCACCAGCTACTAAGAAGGAGAAAAATGACTGCTATAGCTGAACCCAGGACAGTATCCACCCCTTATTCCATACCATTCACGTCATGCTCAGATCCCACATCTCTCAACACACCATTGCCCCTGTCCCATATATACACATATATATACACCCACACCCACGCACAGAGAAAGATATCATTCCCTAGCCCATGGACTAATCCCTGTAAAATTGCTGAACTCATCCAGTCCATGATGTCAGGCTCCATCTCCTGTAATAGTCTTTCAGGGCAGGAGGGACGGTATGTAGTGTTGGATTGTTGCCTGCTGATGATACCGCCAAACTCGTCTGGTCACTGCTGAGCTCGTCTGGTTTCCTCAAAATTCATTCTTTGTTGAGGTGATGATCGGAGGGAAGTCAGAGTCAGTCGCTGGCGACCTGAAGATATCTAGCTGGTGGGCTATAAAAGTGTTATAGAGCAGGCAACAGCGTACAATTGAGTTCATTGTCTGTTTTCCCCCAAAATCAAATCCCCTTGAGGTACACATCGGACTTCCCCATCTTCCCGCATTGCCCACCGAGTATATCCAGGTCCCTGAGCAAAAGCAACCCCATGAGTGGGTTTGCCTTTACCTGAAGCAGGAATAACCCAGACTGTCTTCCCCAACAAATTCTTTATGTGCACCACAGGAGCTTTATCCCCCTCTACAGTACATAAAAGTTCTGATTGGGCTGGGCCAGCCCTGTTGGCAGATCCCGTAGGGTTGACCAACCAGGTGGCTTTTGGTAAATGTGTATCCCAGTGTTTGAAAGTCCCACCACCCATTGCTCTCTGTGTAGTTTTTAACAGCCCATTGTACTGTTCGATTTTCCCAGAGGCTGGTGCATGGTAGGGGATGTGATATACCCACTCAATGCCATGCTCTTTGGCTCAAGTGTCTATGAGGTTGTTCCGGAAATGAGTCCCATTGTCTGACTCAATTCTCTCTGGGGTGCCGTGTCGCCACAAGACTTGTTTCTCAAGGCCCAGGATAGTGTTCCGGGCAGTGGCATGGGGCACAGCGTATGTTTCCAGCCAGCTGGTGGTTGCTTCCACCATGGTAAGCACATAGCGCTTGCCTTGACGGGTTGGTGGGAGTGTGATATAGTCAATCTGCCAGGCCTCCCCATACTTGTACTTCAGCCATCGTCCTCCATACCAGAGAGGCTTTAACTGTTTGGCTTGCTTAATTGCAGTACATGTTTCACATTCGTGAATAACCTGGGCAATAGTGTCCATTGTTAAGTCCACCCCTCGATCACGAGCCCATCTATATGTTGCATCTCTGCCTTGATGGCCTGAGGTGTCATGGGCCCACCGGGCTAAAAATAATTCACCCTTATGTTGCCAATCCAAGTCCATCTGAGCCACTTCAATCTTAGCAGCTTTATCCACTTGCTGGTTATTCTGGTGTTCCTCAGTGGCCTGACTCTTGGGTACATGAGCGTCTACGTGGCGTACCTTCAGCACCAGGTTGTGCACCCGAGCAGCGATATCTTGCCACAATGCAGCAGCCCAGATGGGTTTACTTCTGCGTTGCCAGTTGCTCTGCTTCCATTGCTGCAACCACCCCCACAGGGCATTTGCCACCATCTATGAGTCAGTATAGAGATAAAGGACTGGCCATTTTTCTCGTTCAGCAATGTCCAAGGCCAGCTGGATTGCTTTCACCTCTGCAAACTGACTCGATTCACCCTCTCCTTCAGCAGTTTCTGCAACTTGTCGCAGAAACTGCTGCCTTCCATCTCCGATGCTTTCCCACAATACGGCAGGACCCATCAGTAAACAAGGCATATTGTTTGTCACTCTCTGACAGTTCATTATATAGTGGGGCCTCTTCAGCATGCGTCACCTCCTCTTCTGGTGACATCCCAAAATCTTTGCCCTCTGGCCAGTCCATGATGACTTCTAGAATTCCTGGACGACTGGGATTTCCTATTCGAGCTCGTTGTGTAATTAGTGCGGCCCACTTACTCCACGTAGCATCAGTTGCATGATGTGTAGAGGAGACCCTGCCTTTGAACATCCAGCCCAGCACAGGCAACCGGGGTGCCAGGAGGAGCTGCGCTTCAGTTCCAATCACTTCTGAGGCAGCTCGAACCCCTTCATAGGCTGCCAGTATCCCTTTTTCAGTGGGAGTATAGCTGGCCTCGGATCCTTTATATCCCCGACTCCAGAAGCCAAGGGGTTGACCTCGAGTCTCCCCTGGAGCTTTCTGCCAGAGGCTCCAGGTAAGACCATTCTCCCCGGCTGCGGTATAGAGCACATTTTTCACATCTGGCCCGGCCCGGACTGGTCCAAGGGCTACTGCATGAACTATTTCTTGTTTAATTTGCTCAAAGACTTGTTGTTGCTCAGGGCCCCATTTGAAATCATTCTTCTTCCGGGTCGTGTGGTAGAGAGGGCTTACAATCAGACTGTAATTTGGGATGTGCATTCTCCAGAACCCCACAACACCTAAGAAAGCTTGTGTTTCTTTCTTGTTAGTTGGTGGAGACATTGCTGTTATCTTGTTGATCACGTCTGTGGGGATCTGGTGGCGTCCATCTTGTGCCATTTTATTCCCAAAAATTGAATCTCCTGTGCAGGTCCCTTGACCCTATTCCGTTTTATGGCAAAACCGGCCTTCAGCAGGATTTGGATTATCTTCCTCCCTTTCTCAAAAACTTCTTCCGCTGTATCACCCCACACGATGATGTCATCAATGTATTGCAGGTGTTCTGGAGCTTGCCCCTGTTCCAGTGCAGTCTGGATCAATCCATGGCAGATGGTAGGGCTGTGTTTCCACCCCTGGGGCAGTTGGTTCCAAGTGCACTGGACGCCCCTCCAAGTGAAAGCAAACTGTGGCCTGCATTCTGCTGCCAAAGGGATTGAGAAAAATGCATTGGCAATATCAATTGTGGCATACCACTTGGCTGCCTTTGACTCCAGTTCATCTTGAAGTTCTAGCATGTCCGGTACGGCAGCACTCAATGGTGGTGAGACTTCGTTCAGGACACGATAGTCTACCGTTAATCTCCACTCTCCATTAGACTTTTGCACTGGCCATATGGGGCTATTAAAGGGTGAGCGGGTCCTGCTGATCACTCCTTGGCTCTCCAGTCTGGGGATCAGCTTATGGATGGGAATTAGGGAGTCTTGGTTGGTGCGATATTGCTGCCGGTGCACTGTTGTGGCCGCAATTGGCACTTGTTGTTCTTCGACCTTCAGCAACCCCACAACAGAAGGATCCTCTGAGAGACTGGGCAAGGTGGACAGCTGCTTAATTTGCTCTGTCTCCAAGGCAGCGATACCAAAAGCCCATCTATACCCTTTTGGGTCTTTGAAGTACCCTCTCCTGAGATAGTCTATGCCAGGGATGCATGGAGCCCCTGGACCAGTCACAATGGGGTGCTTTTGCCACTTCCTCCCAGTCAGGCTGATTTCAGCTTCCAGTATAGTTAACGCTTGGGATCCTCCTGTCACTCCAGAAATATAAATGGGTTTCACCCCTTGATACCTTGATGGCATCAGAGTACACTGTGTACCGGTATCTACTAGAGCCTTATACTTCTGTGGGACTGATGTGCCAGGCCATCTGATCCACACAGTCCAGTAAACCCGATTATCCCTCTCCTCCACCTGGCTGGAGGCAGGGCCCCTCTAATAGTGATCATAAAATTCTCCACTTCTGTCTTGTAGAAAGGGATTAGTATTCCTTATCACAGGAGCTGGAGTAAAATCAGCTCTTTCACTCCATCTGGGAAACTGCTCACCAGAGACTGGAGCAGCAGCTTTCCTGGGAGGATCATCCTTGACCATTGTTCTCCTCTTCAGTTCACGCACCCGTTGCTCCAGAACTGAGGTAGGTTTTCCATCCCACTTTCTCATGTCTTCTCCGTGATCCCGCAGGTAAAACCATAGGGTGGCCCGTGGCGTGTACCTCCTATATTTTCTTTCTCGAGCAGTAGGGCGCCTTCTGTTAATAGCTGAGGCATGGGTTGGTACGCGTGGGGAGCTGGATAGATCGGATAAATCGTCTCTCAATTGTTTGAACTCCTGGGACAGTTTTTTCACAGCTGAAATGATGGAAGGGGTGAGATTGTCTTTGAACTCTCGGAGTTGACGAATCAGGCAATCCACTGTTGGTGATATTCCGACATTCCAGGTCATTGATGCCAATGTGTGGGCATACGATGATGGCACACTCCGTGTAAGTTTCCGCCACATGGGTCGTGTACATTCGACTTCATCTGGATCTACGGATGTGTTCCTGGCGTCCGGCCTATGATAGATCATCTCTATAATGGCTGATTCCCTCAGGGACTGGATGCCTTTCTCTGGTCCAGTTGGCCGAGCGACTCGTAATATCGTGTTTGTAGGGAAACCTTTCCTTCACAGCTGCCAGGAGCCGCCTGCAAAGACTGAGGGCTCGCTTCTCTCTTGCAATCGCTTTGTCAATTCCTCCTTCCCTAGCAAGTGATCCCAGCTGCTTGGCTTCCCTACCTTCTAGTTCGTGACGGTCGGCCCCATTGTCCCAGCATCGGAGCAACCAGGTGACAATGTGCTCCCCTGGAAGACGGTTGAAATCTTTTCGCATATTCCGCAGCTCGGTTGAGGTCCGGGGTCGAGAAGTGACCTCTTCTGCTTCTTCCTCTTCCTCTGATCCACGTAGTAGTAACTTTTGTTCAGATGCTGTTCCGTGTAGTAATGGCATTGGGTCTTCATCTTTCTTCGCTTCGCGGGTTGCTCTTTGTGCCTCTCGTTTACTTTTGCTTACAGGGGCAACAGACATTGTCACAAACTGGCCATTTGGTTTAGCTCCAGTGTTTGTCACTGTGGTTGGAGTGGCTGCAGTGTCTGCCACTAGGATTGGAGTGGCTGCAATGTCTGTTGCTGGGGTTGGTGCAGCTGTTGTGCTTGGGAGTTGAGTAACACCAACAGCTGCATTGTCTATTGCTGTCGGGGTTTGAGTAGCTACTGTGCTTGTCACTGGGGTTGGTGTGGCTGCGGTGCTTGGAGTAGCCACATTGTCTGTTGCTGTCGGGGTTTGAGTAGCTACTGTGCTTGTCACTGGGGTTGGTGTAGCTACTGTATTTGAAGTTGGAGTAGTTGCGTTGTCTGTTGTGGTCAGGGTTTGAGTAGCTGTTGTGCTTGTCACTGGGGTTGATGTAGCTGCTGTACTTGGAGTAGCTGTGTTGTCTGTTGTGGTCAGGGTCTGAGTAGCTGCTGTGCTTGTAGTTGGCACTGCTGCGTTGTCTCTTGCTTTGCCATCAGATCCAGAGACATTTTTTTCCCTTTGAAGGTGCTGGATAGTGTTGAGCAGGGCTCTGTAGGCGTAGGCGAAGCCCCAGCACGTTGCCATGATTTGTCCCTCTCTGGTATAAACAGAACGACAGCACACCTCGTTTAAGTGTTTTACTAGTTTTTCTGGATGTTGCACTTGTTCAGTGGTGAAGTTCCAAAGCACTGGAGGGGCCCACTGTCCTAGATACTTGCCCATACTATCCCACACACCCTGCCACTCATGACTCTCCAGCCTCAGGGAAAATCTCTTGGTGGTCCTCCCATATCGTCGTCTAACCCTAGACCAGATTTGAACCCGATACTGCTTAACTTTCGAGATTAAATGAATTAGGATGTTCCCAGGACGGGATGGCCGTGGGTAAAACACACTCCGTATGTTTGCCAACATGCTGATCCCCAGCACAATCAGCAGGCAGGTTTCAAAGGTGTTCAAAGGCCATCTAAAACCTTCAGAACTCTCAACTGCTGTTGCAAATAGGCTGGTAGGGGAACGGGGGGTGAAAGAGAATGCCTCCTTCGTAAGTTGACCCCCCGAGGAGAAAAACAAAGATATGCAATTGCTAAAGTATTTCATTATATACCTCCCAATGTATAGAGGTGATGGCCACGCTGGAAGCACAAACCAGACCAGTTTCATGATCAATGAGGCTATTGTATTACACGTCATTACCATGAAGTACAGTGAAACAAGAACCTTAGCCCAGGCCCCCCAGCCGACAAACACTAAAACAGCAAATAGTGGCTGTAAGTAAGGTACAACATGCTGAAACTCTAAGATCAAGCGCAACAAGTCTGAGAGCCAAATAATCACCATTGTGACGAGTAGTAACAATGAATGCTTATCACAAATATGATTAGACACACTCTGGTCAGATCTGTCGTTATCTCAACCCTTCGAGCCCCACGTTGAGCACCAAAAAGAACTGTCATGGTTTGAGCCCAGCTGGTAACTCAGAACCACAAAGCCGCTCGCCCACTCCCCGCCTTCTTCCTCCCCCCGCTTCCGGAGGGATGGGGAGGAGAATCGGAAGAATGTAACTCCCACGGGTTGAGATAAGAGCAGTCCCGCAACTAAGGTATAATTCAAAACCACTACTGCTACCACCAATGATAATAATGATTAGTGAAATAACAAGGGGAGAGAATACACTTGCTCACCACCCGCCGACCGATACCCAGCCCGACCCGAGCAGTGATCTGGGCCTTCCGGGTAACTCTCCCCGGTTTATATACTGGGCATGACGTGCTGTGGTATGGAATACCCCTTTGGCCAGTTTGGGTCAGGTGTCCTGTCTCTGTTTCCTCCTGGCTTCCCCTCCTCCCTGGCAAAGCATGAGACTGAGAAAGTCCTTGGTTGGAATAAACATTACTTAGCAACAACTAAAAACATCGGTGTTATCAGCGTTGTTCCCAGGCTGAAAGTTAAAGAACACAGCACTGCACCAGCTACTAAGAAGGAGAAAAATGACTGCTATAGTTGAACCCAGGTCAGTAATGCATGTATTTCATGTGTGCATCGGGTGCAGGTGTCAAGGCTTTGGTAGTGGGCGAGGTTCTGTGCGGAGTCCAGGGGCTGTCCAGTGCTGGACACAGCTGGTTCCAGCTGGGTCCCCAACAGATGTATTGCAGAACACAGCTGAGTTCATCAGCAAAGCTGCTGGCACCTCTGTGAAGACATATTTAAGAAAGGGCAAAAAGCTGCACAAGCAGTGAGGAATGAAGAAAGAAAGTTTGAAAAACAGAAAAACAGGGAACACCAAGGTCAGAGAGGGAGGAGAAGGAGATGCTTCAAGCAGTGTAGCAGAGGTTTCCCTGCAGCCCATGGTGGACCATACTAGAGCATGTAGTATGGCACTGTAGACCATGGAGGACCTCACACAAGAGCAAATGGATATTCCCTAAAGTAGTTCACAGCCCACAGAGAGGACACACATTGGAGCAGCCTATGGAGGACCCAGGCTGGCATAAGGAAAAGTATGAAGAGAAAGGAGCAGTAGCGAGGAGCTGTTACGGACCAGCCACAAGCCCACATTTCCCATCTCCCCTCTGTTGTTCAGGAAGGGGGAAGGTAAAGGAGATAATAATAGACTGAAGTTATGCTTAGGAATAAAAGGGTGAGGAAGGGGGGCAAGGTGTTTCATTTTATGTCTTTTTTTTTTTCTCACCATCTAAATCTCTTATTGACTGGCAATTAATTAAATGAATTTTCTCCAAGTTGAGGCTGTTTTGACTTAACTGTTTTGATAGTGTTCTGGTTTCTGCTGGGATAGAGTTAGCTAACTGTCCCAGCCAAAACCAGGACAGACAGTAATTTCCCTATAATTTTCAGTAAGTGATTTCCTCATCTTTATTTTGACCCAGGATTTTTTTTTCATCTTATTTTCTCTTTCTGTCCCATTGTTGAGAGGGAGTGGTGGAGTGACTGGGTGGACATCTTGCAGCCAGGCAAGGTCAACCCACCACAACCTCTAATGTTCTTTCTTACACATCAGTCAGAACAAACATTTTTGAAATCTCAGAAGAGTATTGGGAAGGGAAAACACCACCTTACTTCCTACAGTTAAGTATGAATATAATTAGTCTTTAAGTTTTTGGGTGTGCATTTGCACATGCTTGTGTACATGTTGAGAAGTTATTAAAGCTGTTGAATTGCAACTGAGAGTATTGCAAGGTTGATCTGCAGTGTCGTGGTAAAATTCAGCTGAGTTTGGTCTTCCAATTTTCCTTCCAGGGAAGCAGTTATTTACCCATTGAATTAGGAAGAAAGGAGTGTAAAGGCTTTAAACGTATTCCAATTCAAATATGAATAGGAGTAACGCCTACACTTCTTATATGTCTATTCAATCAGTTTAAAATAAGCAAACAGAATTTGTCATAATAGCCTATAAAACAAAGCAAACAAGATTGAGCAGAAGTGGCTAATTGGGTTCAAGTTTTGCTCTCAATAAAAATGTTCATAAAAATATCTTATACTTTATTCAACAATTCATTAACAAATCGACGTGATTTATGAACTCGTTTATTTTTGTCAAATGCTAATTTTTCCCTGTCAAAATGCAAAACTGCTCATGCGATCTATTATTTTAAAATAATGATCATAGGTCAAGGCTGAACATTTTTGATTGAACAGCTGCTTTGAACTAAACAATAAATTACTCATTAGATTCTGGCATGATCATTATATTCTTTACAAAGAGTGTTTCTAAAAACTGCTACCATCCATTATCAATGTAAAACTTATTATACAACTCAATTGTTTTCTAGCACCAAAAATGAAACAGGCTTTATAAATAATTATCTTTTCTATAACAGTCAATTCATTTTAATACACAAAAAAATAGGAAGAAGAACTTCAAACAGCAACTAAGAAGAACCAGATGTCTCACTACATACAAATACAATTTAAAAATCTATAGGGTGAGGATTTGCCTGCTTCTTGGGTAGAAAACTGATCAGAGCAAAACATATCTAAACAATTACTTTTAGAGCACTCGAAAACATTCTAGGTCCATTAAGTAACAAGAATTAAAAAAATTATGAAGCAAACAGTACATATTTTTAATCTTTATCAGCCTGAACATTATGACAATATAGTTTATTCTCCTCATCTTTTTAAAGCTAGGTGAGGATGTACAGTACATTTTAGTAGGTCTTGAACCTTTTTAAACATGAAAGAAAGGAGCCTGCTCCTTCCAATTTTCCCACAGCTCTGATACTGACTTCACAGTGGTTCTAATGATTTGCACACTTCTCTGTGAATTGATTCATTTAACTATCCTGATGAAGAACTAATCCATTAAAAATGAACCCAAGTCAATTCAGTTAGCAAAGGGAAGCATATGCACAAGGGAGTATTGCCTGATGAGTGCCAGAGCCAACAGCATTGAAGGGAAGGATCACACAGCCAAAGTCAGAGGAATATGAGCTGGATTTGCTTCTGTAAGTGACAGCAAGCTTTTAGATAAGCTCAACTATCTTTTGTAACTTGCCTTAATGTGTGAAAATAGCACAATATGGAAAGGAGAAATGCCATGTTTGGCTTATCACTGTTGTAGGTGCCAGGAACTTCCAGATGAGCTTCAACTTATACCAAATATTCTGTGGAGTTTTGGAATTCATCCATGAGAAAAATGCTTGTGACATTATCACCACACATGTTATTTCTATTCTCGTACACAGATAAAGTTGTAGTAGCAGGGCATGTGAAGGAGGAAGAGCTATCTGCATATATTTCAGAATCTATGATTTTAATATGAAAACCTTGCTGTCTTAGAATATAAAGTCATTATTGAGTAACATCAACAAATAATAGAATAAATCAATCCTGAATCAATCCTCAATATACTGCAGGGAAGAAAGAAGTATGTATAAAGGTTTTATTTTTTACCACTGCAGTGAGAAATCAAGCTCTCAGTTTCCCATATCCGCTCTGAACTGCCCTTGGCAGGGTGGGTAGAGGAACAGCAAAATTTGTACTTGCATGGGAGGGGAAGGGTTTCACAGCACAGGAAGAAATAAAATAATATAGGGCGAGAGAGATGACCCCATAAAACACCACGTGGAAGAGAAAAAAGCCAGGATAATGGAAAAGAATTTTCATTTACAGGTCAAAAATTCTGAGGCAGATCTGTAAAAAAGCTGTGACGCTATTTGACCTATCAAGCCATAAATGTGGCTCTATAGTGATCTTTACAGAACCCAAAAAGTAAAGGGTTGTAAAATAATGTATCTATTACATAACCACAATGTATATACTACATAAGCATAAAGAATATAAACATGTAATTTTTCAGTCTCATAGCAGGTATTTAATTCCATATTGATCATTATAACTAAAATGCCGTAGCAAAATTTCTAGCAGTAAAGTGAAAAGCATTTTTAAGAAAATTGCATCTGAGTTTAAAATACCAAATAAGGTCCCTCTTCCGAGGGAGAAAAATCTAAATAAAAAAATTGGATTTGGAAAATGTAGATTTTCTTTTTAAATTTTTCTCTTTCCTTTACATATAATCAATGTATGTGGAAGGTTTTTTTTCTCTTTCCATCCCCACAAAACAAAAAGGAGAAGACTTCCTGGGAAGAAAAAAGCTCCCTACAGCATAATTAAGTTTCAGATTTGTTAAAAAAAAAAAAAAAGTATAATTTTTCAAATTAATTGACTCCTCTTTTCAAGCATCTCGTATGATATGAAATAAAAAGAAAAAAATAGCATTTATGAGAGGAATTTTTTTGTTACTTGAAAGACAGTGAAACATTTAAAATCCAGTATAATATAACAGAAGGGTGTCAGGTACCTTATTCTAACCTGCACTTTTGGAAATCTTCCCTTAACTGTTCTAACAAAGGAGAGATCTTTCCAAAATTAACAAAGATGTAAAGTCAATTAAATATATAATTTGATATATTTATATATTTATATATTGATAAATATATCAATTAAGTATATCATTCCTATTACCACTTTTTATACACATTTATTGTCCCAACACCAGAGATTCTTAGTGCTCATTGGGTAGTGGACTTAATACAAAACCCATCGCAACCAAGCAGCATCTTCCCACCAATTTCCATGGGCTTTGAGTCAGATGTTTAGTTCCTCTACAAATCAGCTTTGAACATTCCTGTTAAAATAAACACGAGCTACATTTGTTCAGTAATTGTAAATCAGACTTTTACTTGGTTTTCATACAAAGACCACACAATGAACCACTGAAAAACAGCACCTGTTTGAAGCAGACTAGTTAGCATGTAAAAATACAGAGCACTTCAGTTTTAGGGGCTTTTTTTTTTTCCCTAATAGTTATAATAAACATAGATAAGCAAGCATTACAAAAGTCATTAGTGTAGGGACAAAATGGAGCTTACCCATTGACAACAATAAATGCACAACTAGAATATTTTTCTCTTCTATATGCCTTGACAATATATAGTTTACTGCATGTCATTCTGCTAGGTATGAAAGCACACAATGTTGTACTATTAAAAAAAAAAAAGTTCTTTTTTCTAACAAACATTTTTAGATATTTAGGAATGACTAGAATTATTATTGCAGTGAGAACCAAATAAGTACATTTCCAGTTGTAAGAACACACTGCTGTGTGAATATCTGTACTGTTCCAGTGGTAGAGACAGTGATTTCAAAATATACTACTTTTCCTTACAAAGTAACACTTTTACTAAACATTACTAAGAAAAGTCCAATATGACAAAGTTTTTTTGATTACATTTGGAATATCCATGGTTTTAGCATGCTTTTTTCATGCTTTGAGTACCACAATCATTTCAAGAAATAAATTTTCAAAGATTTTCTTACTTTTGCTGAAAACGGGTAAGAAAATGTAGTCTCTATATTTAGGATTGGATAATAGCTATGCACATGTATAGTTACATGTCTGCCAGGTCTGCGGCTAGCATATGCATGTTAATAAATGGGGGTAGGTTTAAGTAAAAATAAGTGTATAATACAAATATGAGTCCACTTAGATGATCTTTTTTGTAATCATCAAAGAATAGGTTAGGCTGTGTTATCTTAATTCCAGATATGAGTAATTTTGCCTGGCATTAACAAAAAACAATTCTCAGCAAACATAATCAAGAGAATGGAGTAAAAAAGACTTTTAACAGAAATAATCATTGCTGCAAACAAAATATCTCTCCAAAAAAGAGGATGAGTGAGCAACTCGCATTTCCTATCAACATAAGCAGTTACAGTTGTTACTTTTTACAGTTCTAACTGATAAAGACAATCAAACAAAAAAACCTATGCGGAAACTTTTAAACATTTTCATTGTCCCTCATTGTTTGGATATATGTTTTATAAAAATACTAAATATAAGTTTTTGAAACCACTGAGACATAATGCAAAGTGTGAACTCAATACAAAATTATTCCCAGGACACAATCCATTTAACAGGATAACAGTGAATAGGCTTTTTTAGAACACTAAAAGTTGTTCCTGATCTGTATCTTTTTTGAAATTTTTTATTGTTTACAAGGAATAACCAATCAATCTGAAAAAAAAGACTCTGTTTCAGCAAGCAAATTTTTATTAAAAAAATAAAATAACACTGGAAGGTACTTTTTACAAGGGTATGTTGGGACAGGAGAAGGGGGAATGGCTTTAAGTTGACACAGGGAAGATTTAGATTAAACATCAGGAAAAAATTCCTCTCTATGAGGCTGCTGAGGCACTGGCACAGGTTGTCCACAGAAGTTGTGGCTGTCCCAACCCTGAGAGTGTCCAAGGCCAGGTTGGACAGGGCTGGGAGCAACCTGCTCTAATGGAAGGTATCCCTGCCTGTGGCAGGGGAGGTGGAACTATATGGTCTTTAAGGTCCCTTCCAACTCAAACCATTCTATGATTCTATGAAAAAGCACAATATGTTTATGTGTTGAGAATTATAATTAAAAAAACAAACCAAAGCCCCAAAACAAAAAACACAAAACCGAAATCAAACAAACCAAAAGCAACCAAACAACCAACAAACCAAAAACCAAAAAACAAACAAACAAAACCAGACCAGTAATGTCTCAGTTTTTGAAATGGCTTCTTCATGGCTTAATGTCAGTTAAAAAATTTCTTACAGCTGCACCACAGAAATCAGTGTTAAGAACTGGATCGTGTTAGCATAAAAAATGAAACCTGGTATTACAGCATATTGATCACTAACTTAGTGTGGTTCTAAACAAGAAAACAATGTGCAATAATATTCTGAGAAAGAAAAAAAAAAAAGATTTCATTTCTCTAGACAACCATTGAGAAAACCTTAGGCACAGAAAAATTAAATCTACTTCACCTGAAATACAGAGATAAAGAAGCTTTGAAATCCTCCACATAGAACTGAACAATCATGTCAAATGTAACTCCAAAGTTCAATATATGCAAAGCTGAAAGCCTGTCAGAATCTTGTTTATTACAGGTGTCTGGATTTTTTAGTTGAGGGCTTTTTGTAATTTTTAGATAAGGCCACTGTGAGATCTTAAAAAAAGTGATCTTCAAAAGTGGTAAGTTCACAGATAGAAACTACAGATAAGAAAGTAAGTTCACAGATAGAAACTACAGATAAGAAATGGTAAAGTAAAAAAAGAAAAATTATGAGAGGATACTTAATTAGAGTGGGTTTGGAAAGATAGGACAGAGATGGCTAAAACAATTTTACCGAGGAAGGTGGAATGGAATTCAATAAAAGATAAATTATAGACCAATAATGGTTTGATAGTGAAAGCAGTATTGTGGAAACAGGAGGGTACAAATATATTCATACTTCATCTTTCATGGGAAAGTCTAGTCAAATCCACAGTTTTCCATTTTAACTTCAAAAAGAGAGCTATCTCCATTTTGATGTTTTGCCCTATTTGTAACTTTAATTACAGAAATTATAATACACACCCTAAGAACAAGACATGGATATAATATTTATATATGGAAACATAGTTCCTTTCTATAATACTTTTTATAGTATTTTATTTGGAAAAAAACATTTAACTTGCGTGCATAGTGAATAATACTATTTTTCATACCTCTGAGTTCTCTATTTTGGCCAATCAGGAAGTTTACTTGATTTTCTATTTTTTCTGCTTGGCATGGAGGACTTTGTGATGATTTTATATTTTAAATATTTTTTTTTCAGTTCTATATTTAAGTACATTTTCACTTCCGATAATCACTTGAAGTCACAGAGGAAATAAAAATAATTAATAGAAACTATTACAGCCATGATTCATTTTCACATGGCCTGCTATACAAGCTTACAATGACACTGGGACTAGGCAAAGCATATTTTTGCAATTATTAATAATCAAAAGGCTATGAGAGGTAATTACCTTGATTAGTATGTCACTGTGACTTTTTCATTCAGTTTATATTTATAGAGCTGGATTACAAAGTACCACACTACATACTTCCTATGAAGGCAGTAATCTAAGAAATTATTTCATTTCAAATTCAAAAAAAATCCGACTATACTTTGACTTAATTCCATATTTTGCCATTGGAGAAAACTTGTGTTAGTGGTTATGATTCAAAAATTGTGTCCTTTAATATTTACTGTTGTCTTCAAATAGTACAAATCTTTTTGCAATTTATCAACAGCTACTTTCTAAATGACAACTGAAATACTACAGTATATGAACATTTACAGTACAGAAATAGAAGTACAGCTGTTTTCACTCAGGATTTTGCCACTTTTGTGTGTGTAGAGTTCCATTTGGGAGTTTGCATGGGTCTGCAATACCCTTTATAGCATCTGTCTCTTCTCATTCCTGTCATATCTTACTTGTTGCTTACTAAAGTTTCTTGGGTTTTGTTAGAAATTAGTGTAATAAAAGACATACATCAAAGATGCTATCTATCTATGTATCCTATCTCTTCACATCATTCCTCATTTTTATACTTAGTGTTTATTAATTAGATCATCATATTGGGCCCTTTTCATTTCACTTTTTCCAACAACCAATACTCCATCAAAAAATACAGGCTCCATTCTTTATACATAGGTGCCTGTTACTCGAGAGAGGAGTTCTCATCAACTGCAATCACATTGTAAAAGAGTATCAGAGAAAGGTCCATCAGCAGGCTTTAGCAATAGATGTCTGCATTGGTTTCCTGCAGGCCACAGATAAGAATGAACAGCATTTGTCCAAGAAAAGGTTCTTTTTGTATAGTATTAGAAAAAAACTGAAGGAGATTAGGATTCTCTGCTTGCAAGTCTCAGTTAAAACTTAGTCTACTTGTATAAACATATATAGTTTTAGTATGGCAGATATACAGAAAGGGACTTTAAACTGTGACCAAGAAAAGCAAATCTATTTTATCTTAGAGGAACTCCTAATATTGTTTGAAACTGGATAAAATACACATTTCTCTCTAGACACGGTTAATTTTATATTATAAGGATCTTTCTTTGTTCTTTTTTTCCTTGTTTCCTTATCTCTTCATTAGTCTCTGACTACCACTTACACCTTTTTATTTTCTCTTTCTTTGTAAGAAGAGAGTGTCATCCCATTTTGTTTATTTCACTGGTCTCTAAATTCTCAAGTGAAATTCCTTTTCTTCTCTTTCATGAAAACAGTTGAGAAAACTGGAGAACTGTGGATCAGCTTTCTTTCAGAAAGAAAAATCAATGACTCAGAGTAATCAGAGAGGTTCCAAAGTGTTTCCAAAGTGTTGAATCCTTAATTTGATTTTAATCAGCTCAGTTTCTGCTCTGGTTGCCAATTTGGGCAGAAAGTGAACAGTGACAAGAGAAGAAAAGTACATGTACTTAAGGCATAATAAACACTCTGAACAGAAAAAAAATCAAAGGGTTGCTTCTGATGACAATGGAAACTTTTTGAGGTTCAGTAAATGGCCCATTGTCTCCCTATCAACAACTCCTGGTCTACATCAATATCCAAAGAAACTTAAACAAGAGAGTGAAAAAGGAAACTTTGTACTTTTTCCATTGTGAAGGTTAGTTGGGAATGAAGACCTGAATGACTGCAAATATTCCACTCTGACATGTCTTAAAGACTTGATAGCCAAATACTCAAAGAGATTTTGTCTCTGTCATTTTAATCTAGAACCTCACAGAGTTGCCATTTTTTTCTTTATTTTATTAGTACTGAGTCTGCTAACTTGATCACCTGTTATGATAGTAGATGGAAGGTCCAGAACTAACTTGCAGTTAGATAACTGAAACTGCCATTTGAAACGGCAATAATATAAGACAAACAATAACAATACTCAAAAAGGGTCTTTATATGGTTTAAATAAACAAGGCATTGTTCTTAGGAGAAGGAATTTACAAAGGATACACATGCATGAAGTAAAATGAAGCTACATACAACAAAGTTTGGATTCAAAACGCTCTGGACTAGCACACCGTCACTAGCTCTGGGCACTCTGTACTACATCTTGTAGTACTGTAGATTCCCCAAAAAAGTAAGATAATGAATTTAGCTGGGAGATAGTAAAGGACATAACAGAGATACAAACCTTCACAAACAATTAAAGTTAAATTTCTAAGGACCACAATAAGAAAAGAGTCTGAGTCAGAAGAAAAAGATTATTCTGGCTGCCAGGGTGGCGTTAGCTGACATGCAGCGAGCTGGAAGCTGCATTAATGGTAGCAGAATAGCCTAATTGTGGCCTGTTTGACCCAGACTTCTATATGTTAAAAGGAGAAACATATTCAGCATAGTTAGAGAAAGAAATGGAAAAATAAGCAGAGCTAATATATGAGGAGTTACTGCCATTGCCAACATTCATTCTATAGCTAGCCTTTCTTCATCCTAAAATTTCTGTAGAATAATATTGACAATTTAGCACAAGTAAGATATAAATTATAATTCTTCCAATTTAAAAATATAAAGTTTCATAGATAAAATCTGGTGTAACAGAAATATATTTTTCCCTTTTTAAAACTGGGAATTGTTAGTATTTTACTTAGTGCTACTGATTTTTAAGAACATAAAATTATTAAAGTATCCTTGATTTTATTGTGGGGATTTTTTTTTGTTGTTTGCTTTGTTTTGTTTTTATTTATCCTATGCCCTGAATGTTTTTCAATAAAATTTTAGATGTAGAAAAAAGAGCAGATGATGCTAGCATTTCAGTGCTGTAAAAATAAAAAAAATATAAATTATTCAGAGAAAGTACACCTTAAATCTGTTTTGAACTAAAATACAATGTTTGATTATGTTGTCAGTAATACCTGGTACATTTATGATGGAGAGACAGGTATCTGACAATGTTATTAGGCCAGGAGAAGGCACTAACAGGGTGACAGCAGGGTGCTTGAGTCATCCATCTGGGTGTTCCCTTACCAGCCAAGGAAAGTACTCATCCTGCTCCTACTGTGGTCCTATAGATCACTGTACCAGGTCCAACTCCTATGGCATGGTCAGAGTAGCCGGTTTGGCTTCTTGTCCTGGCATGTCCGAAAGTTTTCCATGGCCTTTTCAATAAGGATAACCTCAGCCAATAGCCAAGTAAACAGCCAACTCACCAGCCTGCAACTCTAATAATATTTAATATCAATCAATATTAATTGTAATTTTACATTAAAAAATGGGAGTATAAATCTCCCCTTCTTTTTTCTTTGCTTTTCATTAGTTGGACCAAAGAAATTAATTTTAATTTTATAGTCAGTACCACCCATTCAAAGAAGAGCAATATCTGTTATTCCATAAACTATGAAATAAAAAGAAAAAAAAAGTATTTTAGTTTTATTTAAGTTTAGCTTTGAGCTTATTCCTCTGTAATGCAATAATCAGTTCTATTTCCAGTAGTTTGCAATATCATTATCAAAGTAGGGGTCTGTTTGTTTACCACCAAATTCAAACCTTTGGAAATACTAGGGTGAAGAGAACATACCTAATTACATTTACCACCAGCAGCATCCTAAAATCTACTTAATCTTCTGGGGGTTGCTTCTCTTTTCTGTTCAAGTGTTTGGGGATGGGGAATAAATGTTTACAATGTAGTCCTACTCAGAGAGTCAGATGTTGTAGGAGAAAGCAGGTCATTGGTACAGAAAAAGCAGTGGATGTCTCCAGTAATTTCAGTGAATTTCTCCTATGCAGCTAAGCAGCACTGATCAGGTAACCTGTGCATTTGATTCTTGTTTGTCTCAGCAGGGAATGTAGATGACAGGATGATTCACCTTACTTAAAAAACCAGAGATTATAAAAGATGAGTATTAGCTCACCTTTTAAACACAGAATATTAAAGCTTCTTTCCATTCAAATTTCCTAAGAGGAAATTAACAGCGAGTAGGTAAAGTTTTTAATTCATCCAATTACATCTTTGCATACATATCAATATTTAAAACTATCATCTCTGCAGATATATGCTGGTCTTGCAGGCTCTTGAACACAAGCAAAAGATACATTTATTAAGTGTTCAAAAATTCCAGTTTGTCAGAGGTCTGCTTCTTATGATTTTTAGATAAACATATTCATACTTCTTTTCAGTTATGCAAACAAATGAATAGCTGTCACAAAATGATTATACCCTTTTGACAACAATGGAGCTTTCCAAACTCCCATACTATGTCTGTCCTTTTGAAGACCACACATAGTGAAATATTCTGATGGGTTTTTTCCAGAACATTCTGGTAGACTTGTCATTTTCTAAATAATTTTAACTTCGAAAGTATATAATTTTGGCTACTATAAAATGTTTTTCTGAACATAAATATATGAAAGATTCTTTTAGTCAACGCGACACAGAAATATGCTAGTTTCAGTTATTCAATTTATCCCAGTAAAATTGAAGCAGCTATGCGGTTTTTTCTCTCTTTAAAATAGATATTAATTTGTTTCATTGATTTCAATGCAATGTTAATTTTGTGATGAATATTTAAATTTCAAATCAATTAACTGGTTAGGTACTGGTAATTTTGGAAAATACATTGCCCTGGAATTGTGAACAGAGCTTGGGTATATAATCACAAGTTATTCAATCATTTAAAGGTATTTCTAATATTGTGTTGCAAGTTGGAGTAATTAATTAGAGGCAAAAGTTTAATTTTAGAAAACTAAGTATGACATCTCTTAAAACTAATGTTCAGGTCTAAGCATCGTACTTAAAAAAAAAAACAAACATGCTTTTTAGTATTTGCTGATTGTAAATTATGCGTGAGAGGCTGAACTGAAATCAGACTCCACTGTCCTTTGTCTCAAAGATCCGTATGAGAAGCTGAAATGGGACTCCACTGTCCATTGCCTGAGAGATGGGTGGGAGGAGCAGAGATAAGGCTCCTCTGTCCATTATCTCAAGGATTGGTGTGAGGAATTGCTGCCCATTATCTCAAGGATTGCTACAAGAAAATCTGGCTGCAAGGCCAGGGAAACTGGATGCACGTGATTCGCCAGGAATGTGCAGTATGTGACATTAAGAACAGAGGTACTTCCCCTAGTGTGTTATAAAAGGGGAAAAAGCTAATCGCCATTGTGGACACCCTCCACCAATGATGATGACTATAGACCCTCAGACACCACCGGATCCACAGTGGTGACTGTCTATCTGCACTCTGAATGCTTGCTTAATTTCTGTCTTTTTTCCGATCTGTCCTATTGTTATCTTTTTTTTAATAATAATTTCCTTTTTTGTAATAATTGTCTTTTTATAATGAGTAAACTGATCAATTACAGTATTTGACCTCACTTGCATTGTAATTTCACTCTGGGGATCACATATTTCCGACACTGGGTTTTTCTCCAGTTGGACCCTGATAGTTGTGCTCAGAAATTTCTTTTTAAAAAAAGAAAAAAACCTAATATTACACAAGTTGTAAAGTAAAATACTTGCAAGGAAATGTCAGAATTGATGTGGCCATTCCCTCATCCACCTACATATGCACCCCAACACGGACACTAATAGCACAGTTTAAAATTAATTGTGGTTTCCATATGACGATTCAAGGAGTGACATGAAGAGTATCCAATGAATAATTCATATAGGTAGTCCCATACTTGGTTTTGTACGACATCTAAATCTTCTAAAAAAATGTCAGGATCCTGAGGAAACCAGTAGCCCTTCCTGGCCCTGACCAGCCTCAGCTGGGACTCCCAACCACCACTGCCCATGGCTACTGGGACTCCATTTCAGCCCACAGTCAGCCATCCAGTCCCTGCTGCAGCTGTGTCCCTGCCTCTCAGCGCTACTCTGTGGGGAGCTTAGCTGGGTTTCTTTTTTGTTACAGCTAGACAACCTGGAGGGACCCTGGACTTGGTTCATCGCTTGCCATGTAGGGTGCTGACCCTGTTATCAGGCCCTGGCTCTGCCCCTCGTGTTCAGCACCTCCAGGATTATGCCCCTCCTGGAGCAGCCCTGCTCTTGCCACTACCAGTATATGGCAGTAGGTACTACAGTGAATTATTTACAAGGTATACTAAAAAATATTTTCATAACATGCAAGAGGTATCACCATGCGATTCCAATTGGCTTTTGCGAAGCAGTTGAATTATGTGATGTTTTGTCAGTTCAAATCATGCCTTAGATTAGCTTCAGTTAAAAGTGGGATTTCTTATCACTAGTGCAAACAAAGCTCTCAGTTTTCAGGATGGACACCCAGAAAATTGAAAGAATGTTATTGATATGCATCTTCAAAAAGCTTGTCTGAAACAATTGATCTAAAAACACACAAAAATTATGTGAAAGGCAGAAATTTAGAAAAAATGGAATGGGAGTTATGTCTGGAAATGCAGCACTTCTTCCACTCAGAGTAGCAGTTAGAAATATTAGCTACCTTCCCAAATAAGGTGTACACAAAGTTGCAAATTAAAAGTAATCATATAAAACTGAACCCTGATATAATTTTTTTTTTTTTTTTTTTGAGGGGATATTAGGTGTGTAAATGTGAAAGAAAGGGTACACAAAATTCACAAAGATGCACAGGAGGGCAACCAGAAAGCCCTAAAATTAGACAGTGTCTGTGATGTGCCTCATAAAAACTCCCATGTATGAAATTTTGCTGAAAGCTTGGTTTAAATACAGGAAGTAATACTATCTATCTTTATGCAAATTTTTTGTAGGTGCTTACAAATATGATTTATGAAAAGATATTATTATTTGCATTTAGTTCACAAGCTTTAACTATTCTATATTTGTCTATTTATAGTTTGAGGAAAAGATCTATGCTAAATTGAAGCATATACAGTAACACACACATGAAAGCGTAATATTGACTGTTCTCTTTCTGTAATGGCCACACCTGACATGCTTCTTTTCCATTTATTATTGTTTAGATGCCAGTTAAGTGCCATCTAAACCAGTTAAGGCTGTTAAGCATTCACTGAAGACAGTCAGTGACTGCACATTTCAGCAAGATTCAATTCCGAGGAGATCAATTAAACAAAGTACAAAACGGGAGGACAGGGTCAGAGGTTATGAGCTTCAAAAATAGCCCAAATGCAAAATCTTTTTCAGTCATATAGAAACTTCTTTTGATTCAAAAATATTGAAGTGGAAAAAGAAATAGTGGCCTTGTCTGAGGTTTATTTTTTAGCTGTCATGTTTTATATTTTACAAATATACCTGTACGGTCCCCTGAATATGGTCTTTTTCCTGTTGCAAAATTAAGACTGTGACCAGTGTAATCTAATTACACTTTCATTAATGTCAATAAGTAAAATGATAAAATCCACTGTCATTCTAGAAAGAAAGTTTCCACAATCAACTGTACCTCTGTAAAACTTTAGGTGTTTAAGTAAAAACCTTTTGCAAAAAGCTCTAGAAAATATGACCTTACTACTTTCTACCAGCAATCTGAGAAATAAATGTCACCATGATTTAGTAAAGCTTGCATAATTTCACTATCACACTTTCTTAATTTAAAACCCAGTTCTCCACTCACACAAATGTGTACTATTTTTCTACTGCACCCACACACTGGCAAGATCTTGTAAGTCTTGCAAAAGTAGTCTATTTCAAGACCTATGAAGAGCTTAATCATCTTTTCCTTTTTAAGTGCTGACTTTATTCTCTTCTACAGAACTCCTTAACCTATTCTTCACCAGACTATAATGGCATCCTAATACACAAACCAAAACTATTGAGCATAGCCAGGCTTCCTTGACACAGTTCTCAAGACAATGACCCTTAAAAAAAAAAAAAAATTTATACCAAAGCTCCAGCTTTGAAGGCTTAGTTTGATATAAAAGAATCCTGCACTTATATATCTATGTATGTACATAGGTATCTAAATATCTATGTGGACAGATAAATATACATAGATATGAGCATGCAAATATATATAATCCTTCCCTGTAGCTTGGACAAGATGTACAAAGAAAAAATTTCTGTCTTTGCAAGATGTTGTTTTCCTCTTTTTTCCTTCTCCTAGCTTCCTTCACCATTTTTTTTTTTTTTTGATTTTTCCTAATGTCTAATCTAAATCTCCCCTCTTTCAGTTTAAAAGCCATTCCCCCTGTCTTGTTCCTACATGCCCTTGTGAAACGTCCCTCTTCAATATTTCTTTGGTAAGTTCCCCTTTAGGTACTAGAAGGTTGCTATAAGGTGTCCCTAGGCCTTCTCTCTCCAGGCTGAACAACCCCCACTCTCTCACCCTTTCCTTATAGGGAAGTATTCCATCCCTCTGATTCATTTTTGTGGCCCTCCTCTGAACCTGCTTTCACCAGGTCCATGTCTTTGCTGTGTGGTGGGCCCCAGAGCTGGACGTGAGAGCAGAGGAGAAGGAGCCAGATTCAGATCCCTCAACCTGCTGGCCATATTTCCTTTTATGCAGCCCAAGAAATTATTTGCTTTCTGGGCTGCAAGCACTTACTTTAACTAGAATTAAAGTGCATCATATAGATTTTAAGGCATTTATTATTAGTTAAGGAAAGTGCACCTTAAAGTCTAAATAAGAAAGAATTCATAATTCAAAAAAGTTAACTTTATTTTCTCAGATATTTTTAAGATATGAATATATTATGTTTTAATAATGTTTATTCTTTACCTTGTCCTAAAGTTTGCAGGATGAGGATGCCCATCATATAGTGACAAATAATCATATTCTTCTTCTAGAGCAAAAGACTGAAAGACGATCTGTATTCTGTTTCTTTCTTCTGCTATTATAACCCATGTACAGTTGGCACCATTTGGATATCCATATGGGAAGCCAGGGCTTTCTATAGTGCCATTAAGTCCTTTTAGAGTTCCACCACAGGTATAAATAAATCCTAAAAAGCAACAAGGAAACAGAAGTTAGCAATCCATTTTTATATCAATCTTCAATAAAATACATAATTGGAATTCATTTTTTCTAAAAAAAGTATCAGAATACTTCTTTGCAAGTACTGCATTTAGAAAGGTAAACCCCATGTGTTAATACAAATCCTGGCCACTTAATGCAAAACAACCCCACCCACCTAACAAATGTGTTTTCCATACTGTTTATGTAAAGACATATGGTAGCATATTTGCAAATAAATAAATGTAACAACATCTTTAACTATATTTGGTCATCTATGAGGCAAAGTATTTGTAACAATTCCCTTTTTTGTAAAAAGACTGAGAAGCAGCCAGAGCAAAGTAAATGTTCTATTTTGGTGCAGGTCTGATACAGATTAGATCTATTAACCTTCTGCTGCTCCTTCCCAGATTTTGGGACTGGAAGAGTCTGAAAAGTTATTTATTATCAACAAGCTTTTTCCAATCAATATTTCTGGGTTATGAAAGCTCTGTACTTAAAGACTCAATGTGAAATAGCCATCTGTTGCATCATTATATTATCTCACATAAACAATTGCACTGTGCATTTGTAACCTGAAAGAACTTAGTTAGAATTTTCCGTATCAAAATAAAATATTACGATGAAAACCTGATGTGTTTTGACTGACCCTAAGTGAGTGTTTTTGTTTAACTCCAGCTAAGTCCCACACATCTGCTCAACCCCTCTCCCCTTGGTGGGATGGAGGAGAAAATTGGAAAGGTTAAAAGTGAGAAAATTTGTGGGTTGAGATAAACACAGTTTGATAGGTAGAGCAAAAACTGTACATGTAAGCAAAGCAGAATAAGGAGTTCACTGGCTACTTTGGCAGGCAGGTATTTAGCCATTTCCAGGAAAGCAGGGCTCCATCACACCTAATGTTTACTTGGAAAGACAAACATTATAACCCTGAATGTCCCCCCCTTCCTCCTTCTTTCCTTCAGCTTTTATCACTGAGCATGACATCATATAGTATGGAACATCCCTTTGGTCAGTCGGGGCCAGATGTCCCAGCTGTGTCCCCTCCCAAATTATTGCCTGTCCCCAGCCTATTTACTGGGAGGGGCAGCATGAGAAAGAGAAAAAGCCTTGACTCTATTTAAGCACTGTACAGCAATATCTAAAACATCCTTGTGTTATCAACACTCTTTTAATCACAAATGCAAAACATAACACCATACGATCTACTATGAAGAAAATCAACACTATCCCGCCCAAAATCAGTACATGAGTCAAAGCTGAAATGTAGATCTGCCAATACATCCTTTTTAACATGAATATCCCAAAATGTCAGAAAAGGCCCCTACATTCAAAAGCCAAATTTTCTTGGACTATAAGCAATTTTCTTTTTATTTAGAAAATTCATTTTCTGAGAAAAAGTAGACAACAATTATAATTACAAAAAGATCTCCCCTAAGCCACTGTGTCCTGGCAGGGCAGGTCCTTTTCTATACTCCTGCTATCAGTTACAGCAGTTCCTAACTCCTCTAGGTCCTTAGGATATGTTTTTTCTTTCAGCCAGCTTTGCAGTCTGACTGTAGGTCTACATCCCCTCTTCAGGTGTTCTGCTCTCTTATCGATTAAATACTAGATCAATTTTCCTGGTTTGTCTTCTGCAGTCCCCAAAGCTTCTCTTCCCCAAGCATGCTCAGACCAAGCACCCTCTGCTAGTGGGGGGATATTATCAGCTGAAAAAAAAGCACTCAGCTGCTCAGCATGCTCTTTCAGAGAAATATGATATACATTTCATAACAAAGTACAAACAAACAAACCAGATGCTGTCTCTTTAATTATACACACATGTGTATATTTGGGCTCATTAAGTCATCGTCTTTATGGCATATTCACAAGCTTGTCTTCGTGCTGAGCATTTAAACATGCAGAACCCTTTCCCAGAAGAATTAAGCAGAAATCTCGTTAGATTTTACACTTTGTGTACACTTGCTACACTCTAAAGTAACTTTTCTTGACAACAGAAAAGGGACACAGCCAATATTTTTATCTGGGCTTTTGAATATTTATATGCAATGGTGAGAAAAGATGCTTTTTATGTAGTGCGATTACTCTTTTAGTACAAATATCAGTATATCATAGATATAAAGGGAATGGAAGATCCTCTTAGAAAGTAATTAGGGCTTTATTTACCTCATTGGATATGTATAGCAAATTCTATCTTCTACTGCATATTAGCTTAGAGAATTCATTTTCATATCAGTGCCTACAAACTTTCGTTTTTTATCAACCTTCATTGCTAGGAATCTGTTTTATTTATGTCTTTCTGCGTCTCCCTCATATACTCAAACTATTTTTAAATCTCCTTTATGTGCTATTATTTATTATTTAAGCTCAGCTCTTTTATTTAGCGCTTAAAAAAAATCTCTTGGAATGCTGTTTGTGTGCCAGTCACTTTACAAAACTGAACTATTTACTCATGCTAAGATCTTCATCCTAGAAATCTAGCACCTCCCACCAAATATAGCTAATGGAACAAGACTTTTAAAAGAGGTAAGTGTGCATATAGTTCTCAATTTATTTTTTTTCTAGAAATCTCTTCCTGAGGCCTTCTTCAATTGAATCAGAGAAAAAAGAATACTAAAAAAGAGAGAGAGAGGAGAGAGAGAGAAACTAAATAGCATGCATTGTTAATTTCTGTGCATCTCATCAGACTAGGTGTGGAAAGCACAGTGTGAACTTTGGCTCAGCATTATGATGCAGCTCCGTAATTCAGAATCTCTGCCACTTTTGCTGTATGTAAGTCAGGATAGCTATCAATTACATATGTACTATTCTGTTAATTCAATGCTAGCTTTAAAGAAAAACTCAAATAATAGGTCTTTTGTGACCAAAATAAAATTGGATTTTTCCAATTAAAAAAAAAAGAGCAGAGCCATGACAACGAGAAAGTACTTTGTGAGATAACACATGACTTATTGAGGAATGTAATGCTCCATATTGGATGCAATACTTGTTCCTATATTCCTATGCATAGATATGAAATATATTTCAATGATATATGAAAGTTCCATTTATTCCTTTTACTCCATATCCAAACTGTACCAAAAGATAATTATTTGTATGCTGCAAGACGATGTAACTAGGCTAATTCTCAGCAATGGCTAGCAGAATGTAACACACTACACCTGTATCAGAAGATACATTTTTAATTCCAAGAATGAGAAAAACAGTGAAGTTTGATTTTGATAGGTTTACTCTTTAAGTCTGTAAAATAAAAATCATGCCAATGGAATCCATACAACATGCACTTTAATCTCTATTTTCATATGTTAATCTGTTCTGTAATGCTTTTCACCTTGGCAGACCAAATTGGTTACATTCAAAATAGACAACATGCATTAAGTGACTGGTCTGATCAAATGTTGAAAACATGACATTTATTTTCATAAGGCAAAATTCATGCTGAAATAACTGGTAACATAGACTGTGATCTTTTTAATCTAGATTTCAGAATTAGCATTCAAAACAATATTTACTTGCAAACTGTTTTTCATTAAAGAGAAGGTTTGATTCAAAACATAAGATAAAGAATTTTGAAAAGCTTGAAGTGAGACTAGAAAAGAAAAATACTTGCTGAAGTCAGTGTGAAGATAAACATCTTCACTGATTATATTCTCTTCATAGTTCGTATGATTCAAAATTTCCACTGTATTGTTTTCTATCAGATTTTAAAATTCAGATATTTAATTCTCATCAATTTTACATGGATAAATATTTCTTGAAATCAGAAGACACTGCCTCTCCTCCTGATCTCATTAATCCTTGTATTTATTGTGGGATTACAGTATCAGTTCTTACTTAATCTATTCATTAAACTTTCATTGCCTTCTAACAAAGCAAGTAATACTTATGCCATATCCATACCCCTTGCCCTTGGATGTCCTATAACTGTACTCAGTACACTACAAGATTGTCTTTTGCTTTTTCTTTTCCTCCAGACCATTCAATTATATTGTTTCATAACATATTTCCACACCTCTTACTTTCCAAGTACTCCTTATCTTTTGTTTAGTCTCCTTTATTTAATGTATTCTTTAATGGTAGTCATCACCATAATTATACTGTCTGCATTGATTTACACATTTCTAAGTTGTATGTGTATTTCCTTTTAAAGAGGTATTTAATACTTTCTGTCATTTACTTTGAGAGCAAACTGAGAAAATGGAGATAAGTTGTCCATATGCTGCTTTTTTTCTTCTGTATCTTATCATCTCTTTCTCTTGCACCCACCTTAAGGGATAGTCAATTGTATCTTAAGGGATAGTCAACTGTATCTTAAGGGATAGTCAATCGTATCTTAAAGTATTCCTTAGCCATGTCACTCACGTTCATACCCCTTTACTTGTGCGATCTACCTATTTGCAGAATTGTTCATTGCCCCCTGGATGGTGGCCCTCTTCCATTCAGAATCCATCGACTTCACCCACTTGTCTCTCCTGCTCCTTGCATGTTTCTGCAACATGTTTTTCTGTTTGTGATCTTTGATCACCTGACTGTCTGGCAGCAAAGAGCAGTTAATTTTCGTGATGACAATAAATCAGGAAGGATTTTTCTCCTAATGTTCTTCAATTGTGCTGAATTCTCTTTCTGTTGAATTGCATTATCATCATCTTAGCTTTTATTGTGTCTGTGTTGTATTTTTATTCTTATCCATCTTATTCCCCCCGTATAGTCCTGTTTGTGAAACTTTTTGCTTTGTATTTTCATATTACACTGTCACATGTGTTCTTAGCACTTCAGAGTACCTACTGGAATACTACAGTGATAGATTTCATAGTGATGTGAACCCTTCCCTATTTTGTGAACCTTTTTCTCCCTTCTATCAATCCTTCCAGTTTTTGGAAAATCTATACACAATTTTTCTCCCCAAACCATCTCAGCTTCTCTATAATTTTAATGGTTCTGACATGCCTTATACCAAGGTCTTTGAGTCTGTTTACAAAATGGGGAAGAGGAAGAGTTCATCAGCTGTAATGAGTGTATTTTTACTATGTTTGAATTTACCTTGTCATCTCTTTGCATTATGTCTTAGTTCTCTTCCATTTATGCTTTTCCATTTCCCAATATGCTTCTTTTCTGCATAAAAGAAACCTCCTTTCTCTAACCTTAACTTCCAACACAAGGTTTTATTGACTTTTTCACATCAAGTACAAAACATGCAGATAATTACCTCCTTTAATGTACTAGATTTAGTCCTTCCTACTCTTCACCTTTTTCTCTGCCTCCCTCAAATGTCCAGCAGCTTGCATACTTTTCTTTCTCTGCTGCGCTTTCATAATATGTGTGACTGGTAACTTTTAAACTAAGGACACTCACTGGTGTCCATTCCTAGCAGAAAATTATAATCCCCTGATTGTTTTCTCGGTCTCATTTCTTCCTGTGCTAGTCACAGAAGGGGCACAATACAATGCTGCACCACAGCACCCAGAACAGAAGTACACTATACCTGTGGGGATGGGGTAGGTAAGTATCCATACCAGCTAGAAGCCAGTGGAGCTGATGCTATTTCAGAAATTTCTATCTTGTATTCACATAGACCTCTATGCCAGTTTAAACCCAATACTTCTGTACTTCAAAGAAACCTTCTCAATTCCATCTCAGCTCCAATAGCAGCTTTTACAATAAGCTTTCTACCAGCTGTGCAAAGTCTACATTTAATATTTCACCTGACCAGTAAAAAACCCCAACAGATTAATTATATGATGTTCTTATTTTTTTAAGTTCCAAAACCAATAACTTCTGTTGCAATTATATCTATCTCTGTGTGTTGTTTTCTTTTTATTTTCTATTTTTGCCAATCATTTTTTTTTTATATATAATGCTTATTTCTTTGATTTTAGGCTGTTTTCTGTAGTCTAAAGAAATTCCAGATATGCCTAATAAAGCCTTGTAAAAACCACCAAAATCTTGTGTTTGTGAAGTGCACAATGTAATCACACAATTGTAGTGCCTCTATTAAAAACAGCTCTTAGGAGTTCCAAGAAATTTAGGATTTCTTAACTAAATAGCCATTTCACTTCAGTTTGTTCTTAAAAGCATTTGCTTTCACAAACAAGATATTTGAATGCTTATTCTCTCCACAGCTTACTGGAAATTGTGCCAATATGTAGACATTATAAAGTCTTCAAAAGTATCTTGTTTTAAGACTCCTTCTTTGTCTATGATTTGTATAATTTTAAGGTTATGAGAAAAGATAGTTATACATATTTGCAAATAATTAGGTAAGATAGGTTGTCTTGCTCTTGCATAAGCTGTAACAAGGTGCCAAAACGACTTTTCCAATCTGGGCTGGCTGGAAACCCAATGACAAGCTCAGTGGAACATGTACAGAATACCATCCAAAAAGAAGTTGTCACTGTAAAGTAATTATCACTGCATATAAAGAACTTCATGGAAGTACTGGTTTTCTTCCAAAGAGTAATTTCTTATCTCTGTTTCAGCCACCTTTTCTGAAAGAGGTTCAGAAATATTTTAGTGTTGTCTTCCACTTTCTCTGCTCTGAAAACTGGAAGAGGGACAAAAGATTATGCCCCCTCATGTCAACATAGAGCATGTTCTCTCTTTTAAGAAACATAAGGTCTGAAAAACCGCAGCACTGTTCATGTTCACATGGCATCCACCCGGAGGAGGAGAAGGCTTAAAATGGCAAGGTTGCTAAGTAAACAATTGGATCTCATTTAACAAAAGTATCCACAGTATTTTTATTACATATATTGAAATAAATACTTATTGCCATTGTGTGTATCTCTTGTTCTACAATAGGAAACTTTATAACTGAAAGCAAAAAGTCTTTAACTTCAGTAGTGTCACCAGTCTTTGAGGAAATTTAAAAAAGATGCAGCATAAGCCTACTGTCCTGTAAGTCATTCAACAGAACGAGATTATCACTTTCACACTTACCCTTAGGTACTTAATTATTTTAGTTTGTACATAAATCTTTGACAGGGAAGAGCCTTCTGCTTCTATTTTAAAAGCACTGCTACCACAACCACAGATGAAAGTCTGTTTTCAACCAAGTCAGCTGAAATATACTCAAGATTTTATCCCAGTATGTTATTAACTTTCCATCTAAGGATATTTCAATATTTCTCTCCTCTTCCTCATGTAATATCTGAAATGCCTTGTAGACAAGGGATCATCTGTTCCAAAATAACTGTCTCCTTGCTCATGCAGCCATAGAAGGGTAATCTTTCAGATGTGACAAACATCTGGGCAATTGAACTAGACATAAAAAAAAGAGAGGACATTTAGATTCTCATCACAGAACGAATTAAAAACACACACTGGGATTGAAAGCTTGCCATATTTAATACCCCTCACACATGCTAGTGCTGCCAGATTTGCAGGGGAATCAGAGTTCTTATGTTTGGGGAGATTATAGATAGATATTAAAGGTGTTCAATGGTTTTAAAGAGATTTTGGATTTCAAATAATAGAAATTTTGGTCTCCATGGCATTTAACCATCCTGCTTCTGTCTTCTTTGTTTAAGAATAAACATTTTGAGCTATGAAGTCTTTATTTTATGAGAACTACCTACTCTTCTTCCACCTGAAAAGTTCAAAATAACCAGCATACAACCAGAAATTTATCTAGGAATCTTCCCAGCAGCCTTAAAGGAAGACCATATCAAAGGGATGGCTGAAAAGGAATTCATGCAGATTTTGTGTTTGATTACTTTGGAAATTTACTCTGTGGAAAAGATATGAACAGATATTCCACTGTAAATATCAACTGTTGAAATGCTTGTGTTTATTTTACATTTCCTTTTCACTGTTCCCTTTCCTGCAAAGATAACCACATATTCAAAGGTTTTGTGAATGCTTCACTTACTTACTTATTGTCTTTTTTTTTTAATGTATGATCTTATAAACTGGTAATTTCATAATTCAATTGAGATATTTTTAAGTTAGCTTAGAACCATCACTTAACACATCAAAATGGCAAGGAAGACCACTCCTGAATACTATGAACTGCCAATAGTATTTTGAAGCATGTTGTTTCAGAAATAAAATGTCCTAATTTGCATAGATTTCCTAATTGATTTTAAAATAACATACCTCTCAGCAAAATTCTCTTTTTGTTAAAAGGTGCTGATAAGTAGTCAGCCCTTTCCATGTCAACTGCATGAAATACAGTAATAAGATACAACCACTGCTGGTCAAACTAAAACTTCTGAAATAGTCTATCATCATTAACATGAAACCATGCAATATACTGCTTGTAAATCTTCTTCACTACTATTGTCTTTATTTCTTAGTGTATTTTAAATGTTGATAGAGAAAAAATTTTGCTGCGAAGTACAGGTTTTTGGCTCTCTAGGATATAAGTATATAACAGGGCTTGAAAAAGTTATATGTGGGGAAAAAAAAAAAGTAAATTATGTTGTCCACAGCAGAATGATTCCATATTTTCCATGTTCCATTTCCACATTCTATGTTCCACACAGAACAATACTATTAAGTTGGTAAATATCTGAATTCTTGTTTAACCAAAACAGTCACACAATGAGATGTTTCAAGAGTATTTGCTCTTGGCATTAGTGGAATATAAGCAAAAACACTCTTAAAAAAAAAAAAAAAAAGTTAAACCAAAAGTAACTTCTAAAGAAATTAAGTACTACACTTTTAAATTAAAGTTCAAATGTCCAAATACCTTAATAAAAGTTTTCACGCTAATTCTAATCTAACAGGAGAACACTCAATATAATGCTGACTTGAATTGCTGAAATTTAAAGCAAACCGCTGTCATTATATAGATGATTCATTAAAATCTAGGAACTGGGATATGGATCTCTCTAATAGGATTTACACAGAGACTTAATCTAGTGAAGATAAAAAAAAAAAAACAAAAACAACCCACAATTACATCTGGTAGTTTGAAATCTTGCAGCAGTTTCAGATAAGTAACAGAAAAGAGATTATTGCAAATCTAAGTAACCTGTTGATATTAGTATATAGCTTTAAAGAAAGAAAAAACAGTTTCTGTAATCCTTCTAAAACATCATAGATTTAGTCAAACTCAAAAAGGGAGGGGAAAGAAGGGAGGAGGATACCCAGAAAGTTCAAAAAAGTTCCAGTAAGCATTCAGATAGGAAATAAACATTCTCAAATAAATATGATGCTGGTTTGAAGTGACTTCAACAAGATTAGAAAACTTTGAAGACTCAGTGCTTGGAAAATCAGGACAAAATTAAGGCTCTGTTTTAAGTTTCTGACACTAGAAACTGAACATAGGAATCACTCTGTATTTACTGCACACTGCAGCAGACGGTCTTCCCATATTCTGTTTCCTTCTTTCAAAAAATATCAGACAACCTTCTATGGCAGCTTAGATTTCTTCAGATGTAAATAACCTAGAAAGTCTTCTCATTCACTCACAGGGATTACCTTCAGAAGAAATGTAATTTAAAAACAAACAAACAAACAAACAAACAAAAAACCTTCTTGCTCTACACCACAGGGAAATTCAGACCTTTGAATCTCTACTATAAACTCGGAAAGAAAAAAAAAGATCTAACTAATGTTTCATGCTGCCTAAACATTAACGATTCTCAGTGAAACATTTGTAAAAGCCTGACGTCAATAGCTACCCTGTGATGCCATTGCCATGGGGTTTGAACTATTGTAGCATTGCACTCCACGCACTCTACAACACCCTAAGCTACCTGAGGGTAGCAAAATTAAAGGTGTGTTCAGAATTATAGGAAGCAGCAATTGAAAAAAACAACTTAGTCTTTGATCTACTCCAAACAGTGTCAAAACTTTTTGAGTTAAATAGGAGACAGATTTAAATCAATTTGGCAGGATCTCAACCCCTTTAGTGATTGTATTAGCAAATAAAGCCTTTATGAAGGTGGGTAAGCGGAACAGAAGTTACAAAGGGAAAATACGGTGAAGATCACTATAGACTAAGAAAAGAAATACCATTCCATAAAGAATGCACAAACACTCAGCTGTGACAATATGGCCTGCTGGGGTGGGTTTTATGGTTTTTATTTTCTAGATCATATAATAGTAAAAAAATGCCCCCAATTCAAAAATCAAAGAGCCACAGACTGTAAAAATGTCAAGTGAATGCAGGGAGGTCAGGAGAAATTCTCATGAAGAATTGGACACTATGGGACAGTTTCTGACACAGTACTTAAAAATGAAGGGAGAACAAATTAAACAACTTGGAAACAAATGATTGTCAATGGTAGATTTTTTCCAGAACTGCATTTCTGCAGATTTTTCTTTTGGGAGTCCAATATTATCATATAGGAATCTCATATCAAGTTATGGATTAAAAAAAAATATTTTGTATAATTTTCTATTTTTTAAGCTTTTAACGTGTATTACCACAGTCTTTTTGTAAATCTATTTGTGATTTTAATGATGCATTATCGAACTGAAGTTTCTGTACTGAGGTATCCAAGGTTTTTCTAAAATAAGACACACTAAAACCTCCAGACATAAAGAGCACTAGACCAAGCAGAAAGTTTAGTCAGTAAAAGTCTTTTAAAGAACAATGTTTTATGTCCACTTCTTAAAATATTTATGCTGTAATAGGATTTCCTTGAGAACAAGCATAAATTTTTTTAAACATAAATGATTTCTGTCTTCATTTACTCACAAACTTTCTAAAACAAGTAATTTTTGATTGAAGCAGCCTTTTACTGTACAAAAAAATCCTTTTCATCTATAAATCTACAGACTTCAGATTTTTTAAATGCTTTCATGTCTCTTACTGCAAAGGTAATTCTTCAGATATTATCAGTTCTGTTCACTTTTTAATTTTGAATGAATTCCATTGTGTATTTCTGAATTTTCAGTAGGTCAAAGTATTAACATCTTTACCATATATTCCTAAATGTCACAAATACTTGTTTTAATCCTAAATTTCAGTAGTCCGTTAAGGCAGTAGAGACTGAGGCAAGAGCAAAAATAAGTCAAAAAGAACAGTTTTGGTCACTGAGTTATCTCAATTTGTATATTTTTTTAATGAAATCTCATTTATTGATATCATTGCAACAACAACTTTAGTTAAGGGCAGAATCACCTCCCTTGGCCTGTTAGTCATGCTTCTTTAGATGCAGCCCAGGAAACAGCTGGCTTTCTTCATGTTCATTTGTATGGAACAAAGGAATTTGGGATATTATTTACTTTTTGCAGTATCTACTGGTTGGAATTTGGACAGACTTTAGCTAATATTCTAGGTATTAAGTGTTCGCAAATGCCTCTTGCATACTATAAATTGTTACTATTCCCATGTAAACACTTTATGCATGGGTAAAATGTAGATCATAGAGTCATAGAATCATAGAATTGTTTGGGTTGGCAGGGACCTTCGAAGGTCATCTTGTCCAACCCCCCCTGCAATGAGCAGAGGTATCTCCAACTAGATCAGGCTGCCCACAATCACATCGAGCCTGGCCCTGAATATCTCCAAGGATAGCACCATCTGCAACCTCTCTGGACAACCTGTTCCAGTATTTTGACAACCTGTTCCAGTATTTTAACACTCTCATCGTAAAGAATTTTTTCTGCACATCCAGTGTGAATGTCCCCTCTTTAGTTTAAAACCATCACACCTTCTCCTATTGCAACACGGGAGAGAGAAAGTCTCTCCCTCTCTTTCTTACAGGCCCTTTTTAAGTATTGAAAGGCCACAATAAGGTCTCTCCAGAGCCTTCTCCAGGCTGAACAACCCCAACTCTCTCAGCCTTTCCTCATAGGAGAAGTGCTCCAGCCCACTGATCATTTTTGTGGCCCTTACCTGGACTGTCTCCAACAGGTCCATGTCTTTCCTGTAATGAGGACTCCAGACCTGAATTCAGTATCCAGGTGGGGTCTCACCAGAGCAGAGTAGAGGAGCGGAATCACCTCTCTTGACCTGCTGGCCATAGATGTCTGGTCTGAGTCTTTCTTCTTGGGTTTCATCTTATATGAGCACAAAAAAAAAAAATGGTGCTAACTATTTCTTGAGACTTTATAACAATTAATTATGTAATAGCCTTGGACATTCAGTTCTTCCCTTCTAGCCATTACTACTCAGCAGGGCCCTGTGGTTTTTCAAGTAAACAAAATACATGATCTTCTATTAAATTGTGTGACTTTACATCTCTAATTGATGTACTGCTTGGTTTTAGGTCATTTCACCTTTTGGCAACTGTTACTTGAGTGTCTCATCCATTCTGCAGTACTGATGTCTGCTTTCAGCAATAAATATTTATGAAATGAATTGATACACCTCATTTCTGCAAAATTGCTGGTGATAGTGCCACTGGATTATCATGAATAATCATCCCCTTTGACATAACAAACTAGTTCTAGCAGAAAAGCTATTACTTTGAAACAAATTCTACTGCATTGAAACATTCTCAGTAGTAAAGAATCTCGGTAGAGTATTAACGCTTGTTCAATTCTGAACAAGGAGAAGAGAGACCTTTTGTCTTTCTCAGGCTGAATCATAGAATCATAGAATAGTTAGGGTTGGAAAGGACCTTAAGATCACGTAGTTCCAACCCCCCTGCCATGGGCAGGGACACCTCGCATTAAAGCATGTTGCACAACGCTCTGTCCAACGTGGCCTTGAACACCGCCAGGGGTGGAGCATTCACAACGTCCTTGGGCAACCCATTTCAGTGCCTCACCACCCTCACTGTAAAGAACTTCTTCCTTGTATCTAATCTAAACTTCCCCTGTTTAAGTTTGAACCCGTTACCCCTTGTCCTACCACTACGGTCCCTAAGGAAGAGTCCCTCCCCAGCATCCTTATTCTCTTTATTAAATATTAGATAATAGCAGTGTCTTAACTAACAAAATTTTGAGGTAGAAAATGCTTTTCTGTAAGTCTTTAAAAATGGTGTACCTTGCTTTTTATTTTTGCATTAAAAAATAAACATTTTATCTTCTTGGCACCTTAGTATAAATGTTAAGGAGCTTGCTTTTTTTTTTTTTTAACTTTTTCTGTTTTATTTCTAAACTAAAGACATGTTATTGTGTTGTTGGTTACAGATTCCCTTCTTTGGAGTAACTGAAAATGTCTGCTTATAACAGAGCAAAGACTAATACAGAGACAGGCTTTTTTTATGGGAGGCATTATGAAAACGCTTTATTTCAATATATATGCATGTGTGTGAATGCATCAGGACAGAAGACTGATAGCTACTAGGGCAGGCAAAGCACATACCTATAATACTTCTCTAGGAAACTAAAATGTTCTTTCTAATACTCCGCACTGATCACTGTGATAAGGAAATGCTCAGTCTCACCCTGCAGAAGGTGTAGGAGTTGTTCATAAGAAGGCTTTTCTAGTAGTTTGGAAAGTCAGAGAGTGTCTTTGCATTGTTGTAACAAGATTAAAATATTTACTTCTTGCAGAAAGGGGGACTTGGGGATCCAAAAAAGAACTGCAATACAAGTCCTTCCAAAGAACCTGGAGACACTGCCTTCAAAAGTTGTGAATATTTTCTCATAGCCATAATACCAGTAGAAACATTAAGGACACATGGCAACTTTGCTATCAGGGGATTATATTTTAAGATCTGTTTCTAGATTACAAGAGAAACAGCATCATTCAATCCCTCTAGCTGACAAGCAGAATCATACTACAAATGTGTAGTATATTGTTTCATCATGCTCAGCCTGAGGCAACAATATGGAATTTGGATTGTGTTTTGGTAAAAAAATACCAGAAAAATGGGGCATGGTAAAAGACTGTACCAGAGTCAAAAAGTTTTGACTATATCAAAAACCCTGTCTCACAGGAGATGTGACCACCTTGTGTGACATTGTCTATTCAGTGATGGTTGGTGCAGTTGGAAGCAGAATTGATTGGATATAACTTTTCGTTTTTGTTTTTGCTATTTTTTTTTTTTTTTTTTAATAAAATCTTATTTGAATATATCCAAAAGTTTTTATTAAGCTTTCTTAGTGCCAACATGAACTTCTGGTCTAACTGACATGCCATGTAATAGCTAGCTGTCCACAGTAATCACTGGGGTATACAAAACCCAATTTCAAGTCCTTGTTCTCTGTGTTGTCCCAGTTTATGTGTCCTGCAGACTACTGGAGATAGCTTACTTGCAAGTCAGCTTCATGCTCATATCTTCTAAGGTATCTTAGCTCTCACTTAAGTTGTTATTTAGGATTAAAGCTAAATTTGCAAACTTCTGTATTTTGTTTCTTTAAAAGCAGATTTGTTTTCCAGCCTTAATTGTATGTCCAGTGACTCCTTGGCCAGTGTATCCAGAATCCTCTAACTGCTGAATGCAGTCCAAGGGTTTAAGTCATCTTTATGTTCCAGTACTGACATTTATTCTTCTTTCGTCTGTTTAAAAATGAGACACAAAGAGCAGAATTTGATTAAATGTGAGTGTTTACAACATCCTAACTGCAAGGCTCCTGTTGTTATCAGTGGAGTGCTGGACAACAGATTTAGTGGTGCTTAGCCATGTACATCAGACTGCAATCAAATAAACTAACCCTATATAGTCTCCGTTGGCTGTAACACAGATGTAAATACCTAGATCAACTTAGACAACTGCTCTGCAGGTGCCTAATGTCAAGTGAAGAAATGCTGCCAAAGATACATCTGCAGTTTAGTACTTTCCAATGATTATATATTTTCATGCACTTTTTCTTCACAAGCAAGACAGTGACAGGAGTAAAATCAGGCAAAAGTGGGCAATTCCTTAGAGCAATCAGTATTCGCTTGTAATTGTACCTGCAAGGTTCATGGTGCTTTCTCGTCCTCTGCCTTTCCTGAAAGAGATGAGGGCCAGGAACCTAAGCAGTGCATATCTGGTCTCCTTTTCCTGCTTGCACATTACAACACAGAATCGCCACCATTGCTGCCATCACTGTAGTATGCACAGAAGAATGCAAGATAGCCAGCACTGCCAGGAGAAATCTGACAGCATTTTCCATCAGTACTAACTGAAGCCAGCACACCTTTTTGGTAATAGAAAGAGCATCAAGCCATTTTATTTCATTTCCTTCTCCCTGTAACAGGTTCCTCCCAGATCCAAGAGGTGCAGAAGGTAAGTAGGCTGTTCAGCTGCTCTCTCCCTCTGTGGAGGAGGGCAATGCAGGGAATCCCAGGGCAGGCTCTTAATCCTAAAATAAGGCCTTTATGTGCACAGGGTGGAGTTGATGGAGGGATGGCAGTGAAGAGGGAGAGAATAGTGTGTAATAGCAATGCTGCTTAACCAGCTTTTCAAGAGAAACACAATGAAAATTGTATCAGCTCTGCAGATGGTGCAAATGAATGCTCTGCACCGAGTGCCCCAGCTCTCATTGCACCAGGGAGTAACAGCAACAGCTTTAAGGGAACAACCCTAAGCATTTCAACAAGGCCTGGACAGCAAGAATAGTACTCTCGCTGAAAAATATCTTAACAGTAACCTTCTGTCTTCCTCCTTCCCACACAAAATATCTTTTTATTACAAAATTTCTGTATCTGTGCAAAATGCGATCCAATAATGAATTTTAATTAGTGCTTAGTGTGCCAATAGAAGTTTCTACAGGAGTGAGGAGTGGTATTTTCTTTTCTCTCTTATTTACTATCTCTATAATTAGGACTATGTGATTATGCTATCAGTGCAGTGAAACGAAAATGGAATCCACACCCAGTATGAATAATTTAACCAGTCTGCATGGAAATTAGAGAATTTTCAAACAAAACGTAATTACATTTTTGTGTTTCTCTTAATTATTTTGTTGTAATTTGAGGGATGTGACTAAGTTATTAATGCAGTGTAATAAACTGAAATCAATGCCCAGTGAACCTAACAACTTCTAGAAAATAACACTTCTTGGATGTAAAGAATGTGTTGACTTTGTTGCATTACTGCGGCAAACTGCATGTGATTTATGTTGCAGGAAGGGAAGATAACTGCTGCTCATTGCATTCAAAAATCCAGATTGCTAGGCTATAATTGTGTGCTACTAAGACAGTGTAATTGTTACTATTGGAAAGAGTCTTTGAATATGTAATATAAAATGTAGTGTATCAAGGCTAAATGCTGTTATCATCATTGGGTTGATTAATAGAGTAGCTCTTAGAACTCACCAGAAAGCTTAAAGATAGCAGATCTCCATTTAAAGAAGCTGAGTATCTGTATGCCTGGATTCTGCAACTGCTTTCAAAGCTTAAAAGTTCATTAAAGCTCTCTGAAAGTTCAGCATATGTGCAATAAGGATATTCAGGGAGGACTTCTCAGTACTTCAAAACTAAAACAAATCAAGGGGACCACTTCAAGAAGCTGCCTTCTCAAAAAATCATGCTAGAGTACACTGTATTTGTACTTGTCTGAAAAATGCTTATAAGAAGTTAAAGAGGAAACAAGAATTAATTTTAATTATGATACAATTTTTTTAAAATGACACTGGACTTTATGTATGAAACACCAGCTGAAATCCACCCATTAGCTGTACTTTGAAGTAAGAGATTAGATGCGCAAGGATGTGTCCTAATATTCAGAAATGCTGAGAGCAAGGCAGCCCCTGATAAGAATCAGACTGTTTATTTACAATCAATCTATTTTTAGATTTCATTTAGAAAATGTGCGACACTTTCTCTAGATCTTATCTCCTTTCTTCACTTCAGGATTCTGTTCACAAAACAACTTCCTGAAAAATGTTCACTTGCTCACAAAAAAACCCCCTGAGACAGTCCAGCAGAAATTGTAAAACAATGAAAATAACTCCAACCCTTTCGATCTAATGAAATGTATAATTTAATAACATCAAGGTATATTTCAACATTATATTATGAATGGAGAAAATCAGAAGATTTAAATTTCTTCCTTTCTTTGTACTTTACTCTCTAATCAAAAATTCATAAAAATATCTATTTTTTTTTCTTTAGAATGTTTTGTGAAAGATCATTAATTGTGGGTAACGTCTTACTAGATGGCCCTATTCAACAAAACAATTAAGCATATTCCCAATATGAGACATTCTGTTCTGCTTTGTGTGTAGATTTGATTAATATTTTGCTTACGTAAATCTGTAATCCTAAATGTTTGTAGGGTTAATGACCCCATGCGGAGTAATAAACCACAAGAATAATTGAAATAATCTATTTAAAGGGTTGTTCATGCCTCTATGAAATTCTGAATTGATTTTTTTCCTTGTAAGGAGTAAATCAAAACAACTTGTTTCTTGCAATTCACAAGCAATTAAAGCTTCTGTTTTTATAAAGATATAAGGTACAGATTTTATTTTCATTTAAAATCCATAAACATTGAAGGCCCCAGTATTATATTAAACCCATACTTTGGAAAATATATCAGCCATCTTAATAGATCTTCTTCTGAGCGTTAAGCACTGTACTTAAAATTAAATACATCTCAGTTTTTGGAATAACAGAGCACCCGATTTGTGCCATCATTAAAATGCATTCTTTTCACAAGTATTTTTACGTAAATATTCTGAGTTATCTTAATATATTATGTAGCCATACAAGAAAAGTTGAAAGAAAATTATATATTTATTGAAAGATTCTATATATTCTTGGCTTTGATAATTCATTTTATTTAGGACACCAAACACTAAAGTTCCCAGGTATGAGGAAAATTGTAAACATTACTATATTTGTATCACTGTATGATGGGCGATATTTTAATATCTTCATAACCTTATCTGTTTGGTTTTGTTTGGGATTTTTTTTACTACTTTATTTTGTCTCATTAGATATTTGTTTCATTCAGCTACTCCATTTTTTCTTTTTTTTCAGTATTTACTTCTAGCTTCTGCATGCTTTCTTTTCTTACTCCAATTTTTATTGCAATAAACTGTATACTGCTTTTTTCCACTTCAGGTATGATTCTGCATTTTTTAAACTATTTGTTTAAATACTATTTCTTTAATCTTTCTTCAGATTACTGTGCAAAATGAAAAAAAAAGTGCAGATTTTAGGAATAAAAGAAAATATTAATTTATTGTCCATGGTAATTGTCTTTTAAACATCCTCAGAGGAAAAAATCTCTTGCTCTGTCTTTTAAACTTCGTGTTCTGGGAACTTATTGCCTGCTTAAGAAGGCAATAGCAATGTTTGTATTACCTGTGGCTTGCATTACCTGCTACAGGGGAAGATGACATTGAGATATTGTAGAGAAACATACTGGAATATTCCATCTGGCTGAGTTACAAGATTTATGAAATGCCTAACGAATAATGCAGAAACATTAGCCACAGTAACCATTCTCATCGCTCCCTAGATGTCAAAAAAAATCAAGTCTTAACAACGGGTAAATATAATCATATCCCTCTGAGTTTTACACTTCAATGAGTGACCCAGAACCAGGAAGATTATTACAGCTAATGAGCTCAAGAAAGATGAAAGAACACTTACAGATTTACACTGAGCTGTTACTAGGTTCATGAATTATGACATTCCTGGCCACTTTTCTCTATAATTTTCTCTAACATAATGTTTCTTGGGATTTGTTATGGTAAAACATTTATATAAAATGTTAGAGAAAGGAGTTCATATATATCATATCATTAATTCATGAGGATCAGACTTAACTGATTACAGAATGATGTAGCTGCATTGACTTTGAGCTAACCATACCACCTGAAGACTGAAACTTCGGAAAAAAAGAGAAGGAAAGCCACTACAGCTCTATATATAGCTGTGCCTGGGATTGCCCCGACCCAGGTGTAGGACCCTACACTTGGCTTGGTTAAACTTCATAAGGTTGGCATCGGCCCACCTCACAAGCGTGTCAAGGTCCTTCTGGGTGGCATCCCTTCCCTCCAGCATATCAACCAAACCACACAACTTGGTGTCGTCAACAAACTTGCTGAGGGCGCACTCAATCCCACTGTCCATGTCGCCAACAAAGATGTTGAACAGGACCGGTCCCAACACCGATCCCTGAGGGACACCACTCGTTACAGGTTTCCAACTGGACATCGAACCGTTTACCACAACTCTTTGCGTGCGGCCATCGAGCCAGTTCTTTATCCACTGAGTGGCCCATCTATCAAATTGATGTCTCTCCAATGTAGAGACAAGGATGTCATGTGGGACAGTGTCGAACGCTTTGCACAAGTCCAGGTAGATGATGTCAACTGCTCTGCCCCTGTCCATCAGTTCTGTGGCTTCATCATAGAAGGCCACCAAATTGGTCAGGCAGGATTTCCCCTTAGTGAAGCCATGTTGGCTGTCACCAACCACCTCGTTGTTTTTCATGTGCCTTAGCATGTTTTCCAGGAGAAACTGTTCCAAGATTTTGCCAGGCACAGAGGTGGGGCTGACTGGTCTGTAGTTTCCTGGGTCTTCCACCTTCCCCTTCTTGAAAATGGGGGTTATATTACCCTTCTTCCAGTCATCGGGAACTTCACCTGACTGCCAGGATTTTTCAAATATGATGGACAGTGGCTTAGCAACTTCATTCGCCAGCTCCTTCAGGACCCGCGGATGGATTTCATCAGGTCCCATGGACTTGTGCACGTTCAGGTTCTTAAGATGGTCTCGAACCTGATCCTCTCCTACAGTGGGCCTAAGGTCTTCATTCTCACAGTCCCTGCAACTGCTTTCCAAGACTTTCGTGGTGTGGTCAGAGCATTTGCTAGTGAAGACTGAGACAAAGAAGTCATTAAGAAACTCAGCCTTCTCCAAATCTATGGTAGCCAGTTCTCTCGATAGCTTCTGGAGAGGGCCCACGTTGCCCCTAGTCTGTCTTTTATTTGCTACGTATCTATAGAATCCTTTCCTGTTATCTTTCACATCCCTTGCTAAACTTAATTCTAGCTGGGCCTTAGCTTTCCTAACCTGGTCCCTAGCTTCTCGGGCAATGCTCCTATATTCTTCCTAGGCCGCCTGTCCTCGCTTCCATCTTCTATAAGCTTCTTTTTTCCCTCTAAGTTTCCTCAGCAGCTCCTTGTCCATCCATGGAGGTCTCCTGGCCCTCCTGCTGCACTTTCTTCTAGTCGGGATGCACTTAGGGCCTCATCCACTGTTTTTGAACACCTCCAGGAATGGTGATTCCACCACTGCCCTGGGCAGCCTGTTCCAGTGCCTGATTACCCTCTCACTGAAAAAATTTTTCCTAATATCCTCCTCTGGTACAGCTTGCGGCTGTTACCTCTTTTCCTATCACTTGTTACTTGGGAGAAGAGACCAGCCACCTCCTTGCTCCATCCTCCTTTCAGGTAGTTGAAGAGACTGATAAAGTCTCCCCTGAGCTTTCTCTTCCTCAGACTAAACACCCCCATTTCCCTAAGCTGCTCCTCATAAGGCTTGTGCTCCAGACCCTTCACCAGCTTCGTTCCCCTTCTCTGGACACACTCCAGCAACTCAGTATCTCTCTCGTAGTGAGAGGCTCAGAACTGAACGCAGGATTCAATGTCTCATTAAACAAAAAACCAAAAAAAATCTGCAAGATAAAGCACAGGAAAGTCCTATCTGCAAATTCAGCAGAACACTTCTGAATGAAATGTGCTTTCTTTTTCTGCCACTAGTAGTTGGGTTTTTTTTCCTCCTTTATTACAGCACAAAATGTGCTGTAAAATATTTGCTTCATTATTGCAATTAAGATATATTTAGAATGAGACAGGACAAGGAAGGACTGTGTGTTGCAGTTTTGCAGGGTTTGGATGTAAGAACTTTAACAGTTATTAGAACATTTACATTATATTTGGAAAACATCCATGCAAAACAAATAAATTGACAGTTAAGGTGCAATGAATTGGATAGCACTGTTATTTCAGCAAGACTATTAATGGAAACTGGTAACTGAAAAAGCTATCTTAGTAAAATGTGTGATCCCACAAAATCCATGCATTGCTGTTATTTTGCATCACTGCATTTGAAAGTTCTTCCCCTGAAGTACTAAATCACGTCCTCCTCTGGCATGCATTGAAATAAATCCAATGAAGCCAAGCAAGTTACAGACATATAAGACAGCTGATAATTGTTCAACTGCATTCATAAACAGAAAGAATACAGGAACAAAGAGAAAAAAAATGTGCAGAGACAATGTGAGACGGAATGAAAGGAGGCAATTTAAAAGGGATTAAAAGAGATAAGTAAGAATAGGATGTATAAAATGATGTGTCAGACAGTTCAGATAAGATACTCTGGAATGATTATTTTGCCTAATTCTTGAATATTAAAAAAAGAGCGTTATACATTCTAAAGTTCCAAAAGCACATTCAATTTAACCAGTGAGTTCTGTAGAAGTTATTATCACAAGAAAATACTTAGCACATGAATTTACTTAGAGTGCAAGATAAGCTATCTCAATGGAAAGAAAAGAATTCCCAGAAATACATTACATAGGCATACAAACAGTCATGTTCTAGATGCTAATATCTATAACTGCATTATGTGATTATGAAATTACAGCCACTGAATTTTCTCTCCTGACATAATTTCTGTAGTTCTATAATTTCTAAGAATAAAAAAGGTACCAAAGACTTTTCTTCCGAAATCTCTTCCTTTCTTAAACCTACATCATCCTATAAAAACCTTTTGGATGAACTATTAACTGAAGCTGCAATTGAACAGGCAGAATTTAGCTCCATCACAAAGTCCTCTAGAGACAACTTTTCCATGTTTTATTCCCTCCCAACTACACAATGATAATGAGTATGAAATTATACAGCCCAAATAATAAATGGAACATATCTATGGTGACTACATCAAAGTCTCTGAATTTCTGTATATTTTCTTGTTAATCGACTTAGAGAAAAATGATGGAATAAACTACGAGTTTTTATATGTTTCTCCTATATTTCTTCTCTATATTAAAGTGATACCACATCGCTACACCAGGTTACAGACTCACTTTGATGACTGTCATTGTCATCTTAGGATCTGCACTATTTCTTTCAGATTTAATTTTTCTTAGTAAATATTGTGTTGGACTTCTGGGCTGTGATTTCTTTTTTGTTTACCAAGTACATTGATCTGTTTTTTTCTAGATGACTTTCCAGTGTACACACACAGGTGCCCTCTCTTTTCCTTATTATTTCATACAATGCCTCCTAACCAAACAGTACAGATTCTCACTGACAGCCTCTCATGGCAAGGAAGGAAATAAAGAATAGGAGAAAAAAATGTCTGGTATTGGCTGAAGTAATAGGAAAACTTGTACTTCTGACTGCACCCAGATTTTCATAAACGTATGTGAAAAAAATAAACTGTTATGCTATAACAACACTCTCCCTTTCTAGAAAATTTTGATGAGGTCTAATATGTTTGTTTCAAAAATACTTATTTTAAAAAATGGGTAAGATTTGACCTTTTCAGTATGAATAACTTTGAACTGGATTGTGAACCTACTGCCAGTATGATCTTTCTACATCTCCTTCTCCACTTTGAAAGAAAAAAAAAAACAAAACCCAAACAATCAGCTTGAAGCTCCTGTAGAATAGAAATATTTTTGTTTTGCTTTTTCTCCAAGTAATAATTCCACCAATGAACCATGATAAAGACATGCATCTCAGATCTTCCTACACAAAAACAATAGACATCAACATTGCTATTCATCATATTTTTTCTTATGCTATTACTGTTTTGATTTACTCAAGAGGAGATGCAGCATTTTAATTCAAAATTGAATGTATCTTTTCAGAGAGCTCAGTAGTGTTAAGCTTGACATACTGCTTGCATTATTTTGTTATCACTGTTCATTTGCAAAATATTTATTGAGATGAAACAGCAGTTTTGTTTTTATGAATTAAAATTGTGAATGTAGTAAATACAGTAAATTATACAAAACTGTCAGTAGAAAATAATTTACTAGAGAAACAAAACTATTTGACATGTTAAAAACTGTATTGCAAAAATATTTCTGCTCAGCATTGCATACAAGATTTATTCACAGAAGTATTCCTTCAGTTAAAATTACTCTTATTCAGATAAGGAAAATTATACATTAACATAATTCTTTTTATTATTATAAGCTTTGAGACTGAGAGGGACTTTCTGCCTTTATAAACTGAGCCGTTTAAAAAGGACCAGTATTTATTTGCTTGGAAGATGGTTTTTCGGGGGGCAGTGAGAGCTTAATGTGACCAAGCACTTACATTTTTTTCCGTTAAGTTCAAAAGTCTAAACAGGCTCAGTAACAGTTCGAGCTACTACAAAAACCCCAAGCAAACAACCAAAATAACAAAAAAACCCCACACCCAACCACCTATGTTTCTAATTTGGAAGAACCTACATATTCCTCCCAAATTAAACAACACACAAAGCCTCTCCCTGATAAGTTCAGAAGTCTAAACAGGCCCAGTAACAGTTCAAGTTACTGAACAATTTGAAGACAAAATGTAATTTCAAAATTTTGCATCTCCTTAAAATAAAAAAAGTGTTTTGTGCCAAGATCTGCTTACCTCTGAGCTGATTTTCTAAGCATTGTGTTACCATAGTGTTAGCTTCTGTGATAACTGCCTATACACACAACAGAGGAGAAACCCCAGTACCCCAGTCTGAGACTTTAGTCTCTCTTTGTTAATCTAAGTTGGTTTGCATCACATCTGCTTTGCATCTCAAAGCTTTAAAGCATTTGGTCGCTTAAAAGGCAACGTGTAACTACTGCGATGCAAGGGTTAGGTTTCTGATGAAATTTGGAATAAGTGTATTCATTAGCGTAACTGAAACACTCCATCTGCTGGCTTTCATATGAATTGCAAAAACTGCGGTGCCGTATTAATTTTCGGTGTTCTCACAGTTCCCTCAGCCAGCATGAACTGACCAGTAGCATCAGTAATATTTTTCCCAGCTCACAGGCACACTCTCTGAGATGGTATCAGTAACATCTATCATCCACATGATCACGTTAGCCAAATAATTTTTAATTAGCCATTCATCATTGGCTAACCTGTAAGTGTTCCGGAAGTGAAAACCTTAAGGACTTGTGGGTTACAGACATTCATAATGCCACAAATTTTAATCAGTGATGTGAAAAATTTAGCAGGGTCTAAAATGCCAGAATTATTTTAGAGCCCCTTCTGTCCTGCTCCTATCACAGTATCTTTCCTGATAAGGACTTAATAAGTTCTTGTGGCTTTAAAAGTACAACAACCCCCACTGCATAACATAGAGTTTGAGAATGGATATGTTCCTTGGTGCCTTCTACTGATGAAAGCCCTCACCTTGTTCCTTCTCTGTTATATCTACTAAGAAAAATAAATATTATTGAATGACCTTGTACCAAGCTCTAAAAATAATATTGATTTGGTAGCAATAAGGAGCTGAATTGGCCAGCTAAACAGTAATATGCATTGTAACATCAAACGTCAGGATATCTCCAGACATAAGTTTCTGAGGTCTAGGCAAATGCAGAGGACAACCGCTCATGTCATGTAGCAAGGGACAAGAGGGAAAGAGCACTTCAGAGATAAGAAGCAGTTAAGTACAGAGAAGGATGCTGTTGCTGCACACTTGTATCATTATCTGTACTGCACTCTTGCCTTAATTTAAGAGAAATATTCTGAGGTGTACTTTCAATGCCTGTGTAATTTCGACTATAACGTGTTTGAATGTCACTAGTTCGTAATAGAGAACAAATTAGTGTTTTTCTTCTAATTTTCCTTTGAAGACAAAGCATAATGAACTTAATTCCAATGTTTATTGAAAACAGTATATGAAAATTGTGTGCAGCTATCCTGTGTTACACGCTATTTTCTCTAGTATATTTTTTAAACTGAAACCAAAAATTGATCTGGAAAAGCATGTAGATGTTTAGAAATTGTTCTGATACTATAGGTTCTTTAACTTGCAAAATTAAATATATTGAAATAATATAAACTGTCATTTATCTATATACAGCAAGTGCTAAAACATAATAAAAAAGGACTGTATGAAAAGGTGTTTCAATGTGGACTTTAGATTCTTCTATTCCTAATCATATTGAGTGGACCCACTGAAGTAACTGCAGATTTGGTTTTACATGGTCAGATGGTAAAGATTCAAGGCTTTTTAAGAACAATTCATATTTCTTACACATGTTTGAGATCAATATTTAAGACAAATACACAACAAAATACACAAACAAAAAGTGTATTTCACTCCTTCATTTTACCTAAAATATTAATGGTGGCTGGCACAAATATACTGTATTATTTTCACAATTACTCTCGTAATTGTGAAATTAATGCTAGGAAATATGAGTAGTCATACACTACGTACTATATGTATACTTATTACATGCTGCATACATACTTCGTTGTGTGTGTGTGCAACTACAGAATTGTCGACAGCTACAGAAGTAGACACAAAGGACAGCACACATGAAAACAAGTAAGTGCTGTGCATAAAAGCAAGGATTAGACAGGTAGAACACTAAGCATAGGAGAAAATTGTGTCATAGAATGGTTTGGGTTGGAAGGGATGTTAAAGTTCCAATCCCCCTGCCATGGGCACGGACACCTTCCACCAGATCAGGTTGCTCAAAGGCCCATCCAGTCTGGCCTTGAATACTGCCAGGGATGGGGCAGCCACAACTTCTCTGGGCAACCTGTGCCAGCACCTCACCACTCTCATAGTGGTAAGACAATATACATAGACATATACATATGAAAATACAAATGAATGGAAGAATTTAGCAATCTAGGAATCACATATAATTCTTTAAGGTTCTTATTCCATCATTTTTTATGCAACATTACAATCTTAATTAAATTTTTGTGGCTCAGTATCCATCTACAGAAATAGGATAATAATAATTTTTCTTTCATTCAGGCTTACATATTTAGATTGTTAGTTCTACAAAGCACAGTCTAAGTATTCTTTCTTGTCTTTCATTTCCTGCTATTTGTAAAAAAATGTACCAATGCCAAATATCAAAGGTTACTGCTGCTAAATTATCTGACGCTAGATAAGGTAATACTAGAAATTTTTAAAACTCCAAGCCCATTTACATGCATGCAACTTAATTTTTAAGAATAAATCTTTGTGGATTCAACTTTCATATTGAAAATTAAGTAGGCTTCAAGACTGACATTAAAATATAAAAAAAAAAAACAACTTAATTTTATTTAATGGCAACCAAGGTGTGAATTTGTTTGCCAGCATACCATTAGACATTAGTAAAACTAATATAGAAGAGGTTTTTGGGGCAATCTATTGTCACATATGGGAAGTTCATAGCTATAGAACTGCATTTTATTCTTCTTTCATATTTTATGTGATGCAGTAAAACATGTTTGGAAAAAAAACATTTCAACAAAGATCAATTGTTCAGCTTTACCAAACATGGTCTTCTCTTAATGTTTTATGCATGATATTTAATATAGTTCTTTAAAAATATATAACAACTTTATGTTGGCAAGAATGTTACGAATGTATTTTACTCCATCTATCTAGTGGACTACTTTACTTTCATACAGTTAATGTAATGCATCCTGGCCTTTGTTTATCTGTGTAAGCATGTCTTGGAGTCTTTACGCCTTTGGGTACTTCTAGCACTTGGCACTACTTTTGCTTACAGGCATGGAAATTAATTCTTGCATCTTGGGATATGAGGATCCTAATTGTGTCTGCTCAGCAGCACTTCAAAACCAGTCATTTTCAATCACTGAGATACCACTCCCAGTTGGAACAACCTTTTGTTTTTACAGGAATCATAACAAATTGGCCACCTCTTGAATTATATGTCAGTCTTCTTAAAAGCAAAGATCAGACATGAACATTCAGAATTAGTATTTTATTTTATCACATGGTAAAACCATACAAAAATAACAAAAAGCCTGCGTGCAAAATGACAGATATGATTTCACCATTGAAATAAAGTGTATGTGCCTCAGATAGAGTAACTCCTCTGCAAGTATCCAGTTACCAAAAATATAAATGTGGCTTCACCAATAAATATCCATGCTAGATTAAGTAATATAGTTTACAGGAGAGGAATTGAAGCACTTGGTCTTCAAATCCAAAAGTCATTATAAAATTTGCATTGAGAGTCATCTAATATTTTACACCACTTAGCACTCTGTAACATTTTGTAAATTTACAAAAGTTCAAAAGCATATTACTGCTGGCCTCCATTGGCACTCTCAAAGAGTCTGCCTCTGGGACCTTAGATTGGTTACTCACAAACATACAACTATTGACTACCTTAAAAGTTTGTTTTAAGCCCCATATTAAGGACTTATTAAGGACATCATTAAGGACTTTGGATGACAGGGAATATATGTGGATTTTAGGCACCTGAAACCAGACTTCTGATCCTGAAAATCCTCACTCAGCTTAACGCAGGAAGTGTCTACATTTCACTGACAAATTAATTTATCACTTCAAGCTCTTTAAAGGCTTAAAAAGGCAATCTTATTCTGTGATGATTTCCAATCTAAATAGTGTGCCAGTTTGTCCTAATTACTTCTCCGCAGAGCCATACTTGTTTGTATCCGCGAGTAATTTGTCACAAAGCTTTGTTGCTTAGTGTTGTTAAAGGGCTTTATACTCTTCTAAAGGAAGTTACAGAAGTGTAAAATGTTATTGGGATTCACGTGTTTTCATTGTAAATAAATTAAAATCCTTTTTAAAGTTCAAATTCTAGTTTGTAAAGTATGAAAATCCTTTATGGTTGAAAATGAAAATGAAAATGAAAATATTAGAAATTTTAACTATGGGAAGTGCCACCCACTTAGTGACCAGTGTTATCCAGCCCAATTGCGACTTTCTTCTTTGTCACCTTTAACTTCTCATCTTCCTGACTTATAATCCTTCCTTCATTCTATGTGTATCATGCTTCTTTTACTGCCCTCACTGCAAAAAAAAGGATCCACTGATGCAGTAAAATATGAGAAACAGGGACTACTTACTGTTGACAAAAATTAATTGCAGCACAATGTTATCAATGGACAGTATAATATATTTTTCTTTCATATTTTTCTTCCATGCTTAACTTTTTTCTCTGGTAGTGCAAGGAAGAAGAAAAAACTTTTTTTAAAAGTCTATTAATATTCCTGTTCAACTCTCCTCATCTCAGTGGAACCTGAAAAGCCATGTATGCTTATCAAGTGCTGTTTAAAAATACATTTTTCTTTTAAACAGAAAAGGTTAAAGAGTCTGAAAGATCTGGAGTTGCAATCCCTGGAATATCTCCTCTGCTGTCCTGGGAGTCTGACAGTCAGCAGAGATGAGATGCTTCTTGCATATGTTGCTATGCAACCTCTGTGGCATCCCACGAGCTCAAATGTCTCTGTCCTATACTTCATGCACAAAATGGGGAGAAGAGTTGTCAGCCTGGGGGGTTCTTATCAGTATTTGCAGATTAGTATTTAAGCATTAGAGGTTGTCCAGAAAGATCTAGAATAAACGAGAATGAAGACTGAAAGTTTAACAATGGGCAACAAGATTTTAAAAAACATTCTCTATCAATAGCTTATATGAATAGCTAAATAATAATTTGTATTAGAGTACTCATGAATCTTTAGTGCTCTTTTACTTGACTTCTAACAAGAGCTATGCAGGGATATTTTTTCAGAATGTCCTGTAAAAATCTACATTTCCAACAATATTCCCATTTGGAAGAGAAGAAGCCTACGCTGAAAACAGGAACAGAAGAGCAAGAATAAGATAGGAAAGAAAAGGAGAAGGAAAAAAGAACTTTACTTAGATATCTTGCACCCTGATGTCTGTTTTATTAACTGTTACAATCATAATTAAAGTAGAAATTAAACATACTTTTTCCATTTAAAAATTGCTCAATTATAAACTGAAACCTTTTTTCTTTCTATTACGCCTGGGCTGGTCTACTTGCAGTGCTAACCTTCACTCCTGCTCCTTTTGTTGCTCTTACAGACAATTTTGCAAGCAGCTTAACATTATAGTAATGAATGCAGTTTCTAAGTTCCTTCAGTTCACCTGCATTCATAATGATGAAATAAGTGATGAGTGTAATATAGCTCACTTGGCAACAAACTACTTTAGAGTTTATTATATGATACCATCTAATTTTATCAAGAACTGGCACCCAAGTTAGTAACTCCATGTGTAGTTAAACCTGAGTGTTTTATGGCATCATAACTCAATGATAGTGGAGAAATCTGGTTTTATTATGTCCTAATTAAATGCATAAAACTTATCCCCAAAAAATCCAAAATTAACTTCATATTCATTACACTGGTATCCAAAAGGAAAAAAAAAAAAAAAAGGAAAAAAAAAAGCAGCCATTTAACTTTCTGTTGCTCTACTTCGAACAGCATAGTAGATTAAACCTCAAACCTAGCAGCCTGTGTAATAACTAATTTTGTGATATCTGCCAACACACCTTGCTTTGGTTTTCTCCACCATTAAAAAACCTTTCACACTAAAATGTGCCACTGAAAGACTGTGCACTGAATCCAGTCAGAAGCAGATTTCAGTTCATAAAGGTTCAGAAGGTTCTTCAAAGGACTGCAGAAACAACAGCTATGCTGAAAGAGGAGTAAAACAATCATGGATTTCACATGGTAAATAACAAAGGACACGGAATTTGAAGGAAGAGCATCCATTATCCTTGAATGGAATTAAAGATATTGTTTTCAAATGGTATTTATTCCCAAGTGGCTGGTCTGATTTCCTCTGTACATAAATAATTTACAGAATAAGAAATATTACACAGCCCCTACTGAGTTTTAAAAAAATAGAGAAAAATCAGACATTTTTAGAAGCTTATCTGCAAGTTTATCTGCAAATTCAGTGTGAAATTCTCAGTGTTCCAAACTTGGAAAATTAAGTCATATTTTCAAGATGGTTAACTAGGTATTTGGAAGACAGTTTTATTTAGAGCTTATTCACATTTCCAAAACTTGATCATTTGAGTTTTAGAAAGATATCTCTCCTACATTCCCATTAAATGAAATAAAGCAAAGAATGACCTATGAGATGCAGCTGTACTGTGGTAATCTTTTTGCAGACGCTGTATCTTCCTGAATACTCGTTTTGCTGTATTTTATAATAGATTAATGAATTAACCTGACATTCAGGTTAATTCCTTCCATTCTTTCCCATATATCTTTACTTAGTCATTTAGTTTGTGTGGTGAGTTAAAGCATTTTAAAGGAGATTTTACTGAATATTAATTTTTACATTTATTTTCCACGCCTTTTAGTGTCATCTATAAACTCGATGAGAGTCCACTCCGCAGCCTTCTCCCAGTCATTTCAAATAAGACAGACCAAAGAACTTCCACTTGTTAGTAGCCTCCAGACAGAGGCCAAGTCCATTAATTGCTGTTCTCTGAGCCCAACCACGCAAACAGTTTTCACCCATCTGGTTTTCCACCCATACAGATCATAATGTTTAGCTATGGGTGATAGTGTCACAGGTCTTGCTAAAGTCAAGGTAAATGACATCCACTGCTGTCTCCTCATATTCAGACCCAGACATTTTCTCGTAGAAGACAACCAGATCAGCCAGGTGTGATTTTACCCCTGCTAGTCATGGCCCAGACTCTGCTGAACTGCACATTATTTTTTGCTTCTGTGAAATTACCTTGGGTTGACTTCTAGGAGTCCTGATGACTTCCTTTTTCCACCTTCCCCTCAAATGTTTCCCAGATCATTTAAATCCAGAATTTGATATATAGTTGTTGAATTTACTTTAATCTCATGGAAAATAATTTTTTAATTTGCTATTAAGTTCCTTGCCATCCAAACTATATCTGCACTTTACATTCTGGCTATATCCTCATATATTTAAATATAGTTTTATATATGTGTGTGTATATATATGTATATATATAATCTACATCTAATTTTCCACAGTAAAAAAAGATTCCTTATTAAAGACTTATTTGTAATTTTTAACATACATTACAATTTGTAATTGTACTCACAATAAAAAAATTTTAGATAATTCATATTTTCCTAACATCAAATACATTCTCAGAATAATTCAAAACAAGTGCAGAACTACATGGAGAACATGAAAACACAACAATTTTTAATAGTTATTTAGGTACGCAGAGCTATTGTGTAGTCACCAGACATATTACTAAAATAACCATCTGAACAGGGACCCACATGCAGGTACAAACTGCGTCTGATAAGTAGTACCTGATATGTGGTATCACTTTCTGATATGTGGTAACAATAGTTCTGATCTTTTTCTTTTACTCTTCCTTTAATTACTTACGTTATTTAATTTCTAAAACTGAATTATGATCAAGAATTTACGTGAGTAGAGAAGTAATAAGAAAAATCCAAGTAAAATTAAAGCAAATTTGACAACTGAAGAAAAAAAGATAAAGTTTTAAAAGGATCCTCAGTAAGTGACTGAAAGAAATGATCAGTGACCGCAGGGCATACTCCAAACTTTTGCTGTCTCAAAGTAGAAATGAATGTCTACCTGGAAGAAAAAACGCCACATTGCCTTTATGTGCAAAGACAATGAAATCATCTTACTATGATCCTATTATAAAAGAAAACAATCCACATTGTTTAACTGTAACTTTGGCTTTCAAGGCAGTCTGAATCTGACAGTGTTAAGTCATAATTCCTAAATCAAATAGTACTACAGACACTGAAAATAGTAAGTCAACATTTTCATAGAAATTTTTTTTTTTTTTTCACATAGAGATCTCAAACCAGTAATTTGAGTCAGATTTGCAGCTATCATAAATCCTAACTGTTCCAAATTAAGAACATCTTATTAGGACTTTAAAAAGAATAAAAAAAAAGAAACCATAGAAAACTCATGTCCTCACTGGCAAATTTTGAAACATGCTGTGATATTTAAAGCTTCTAGTTCTTTAGAGAAAAGGAGGCGATTTCAGTAAACATATTCTACCATCTGCTTGGGATTCCATAAATTAAAGATGTCTGGGTATTTTTAACTGCATTCATACAGACTTGGATGTCTTTTCTCTGTTTTGCATCTGTTGTGTTTAGCTCTTTGGAGTAAAACTAAAAGATATGGAACATGCTCTTTCTTCTGGATTATGATGGAGTACAAAAAGATACCCACAACTTTGTTGAAGATGTTAATATTTACTATGAGGTGTATACTATCTTTCTATTAAACCCTAAAATTCCTTTATCATCTATTATCTTTCTATTTGTTGACAAATTCTAGGAACATCAGCAGGAAATATAAATTTAGAAAGAAAGAACAAAAGATCCTAAAAACATATGCCTCAAAAAACAAGATGCCGTTAACTGACTAGGTTACTGGTTTTAGACAAATAAGTGATCACTAACATTTTTTTATCTTTTGGTAATATATTCTTTTTGTGATTTCACTACATTGAAAAGTATTTTGTTATTTTCTAAATGCTTTCCTGAAAGACTGTGGAAATCAGACCATTTTGGCTATGTTTACCAAGAATTTTCAAGAAGAGATTAGTGAAAGAGCGCATCTGGAAATGAATGGCATGTGGCAAGTTCCCATTGTAGTTCTTAATCAGGCCTCCAGTAGAAATAAAGGAAAGCTTCAATTTTGTTCTATTTTATACTTGATGGATGGTAGCAGCCATAACTATTTATTTTCTTCTTTATGCAATATGGAAAGAATTACTATATAGTGACTGTATTGTCTACAGTACAGTCTTCCCCTTGTAGGCTACTCCTGAAATACTGTCTCCCATACAAGCCTCGTAGAGAAGATGATGAAGTATAGGCTGAATGAGCAGACAGTGAGGGGAACTGAAAACTTGCTGAATGGCTGGGCCCAGAGAGTGTTGATCAGTTCCATGAAGTCCAGCTGGAATCCAGGAATTAGAGATGCACCCCAGGGGTCAATACTGGATCCAACCCTTTTTAACATCTTCACTGATGATCTGGATGATGGTGCAGACTATACCCTCAGCATACTTGCAGATGACACAAAACTGGGAGGAGTACCTGATATGCCAGAGGGTCACGCTGCTATTCAGGAGGGACCTTGACAGGCTGAAGAAATGAGCCAACAGGAATCTCGTGAAGTTCAACAAAAGGAATTGCAAAGCACAGCCCTAAGAAGAAAACCCCACCCACCCCCATGGTAGGGTCCATTCCTACACGAACTACTGTATGATCATAGGTTTGTAATATCATATTGCATTTCATGGCTGACTTGGAGAGTATTAAGATTGGAAGTAGTTGAAAAGGCATGCCAAACAGAAAAAATGTGTTACCAAAGTGAATTACAGCACTGAAACAGAAGTGCAAAAATATTTTAGAATATCATTAAGATGTTTTTACCCATATAATTAACAAAGAATCAGATTAGGAATTGCAAGGAAAATACTGAAATGTTTTCTAGAAATCAAAGAAGCATATTGATAGTACGTATATCTTCTTAGAAAAGAAATCTGAGAAAGAACTGAACAAGTTTTTTCTTATTTTTGTTTTAATACTAGCTATGGATGTAAGTAGTAGTTTGTACTTTAATATATTCAGGAAGTTTTTCCGCTATATTTGCAAATGGAGCTGGATTAATCCAGTGTTGTCTTTCATTTAGTGTAATAAATATCCATCTGTGTATCCAACTGTGCATTCATACTTTATTTTTCCAGGATATTATAGGTAATAATATTAATATGACAATCCTTCCCATAATGATGAAGTATCATGATTAACTAAAGGTTAAGATATCAAATACATGTAACCCATTTTTTGACCAACTCTCAATTAGAAACTATAAAAATGTCTATATTTGCCCAGGTGACACAAGTGTCCTTGTCCCATTCTCAAAAATGAGGAAAGCATTAGATACCATTAGAAAATTTTTTACTTATTTTTTGCATCCTTAGATTAATTCTCTCAAATATACATTAACAGTATATGACAGCCCTATGGGCTGGTCAGCTGTGAATACTGTCTCACATGGCTTTAGAATATGCTGCCATCCTGACTTTAGTTGGACATATGTGCAGATATAAATACACAATGTACTAGCATCAGACTGACATCCAGAATCTTAAGGACTGGTTAGTCTCTGCAGGGAATCACACATCAGAGGTACAGATAATATCTATCATTTCCCTTATGCAAACAACTGCAATATGATAATATGACAATACACTCGAGTATTTTGAAATCCTAAAGGAAACAAAACATTCAAATAATTGAAGTCTTGCGTAATTAAAGGAATTCTTAGTTTAATAATGACAACATTTTTAGGAAAGAGAGTTTCTATGTAACTGAAATCATGGTCTGATTGCATGAGGAAGAGGCTTGTGGGAAGTAGTCACATTTTTGTGGCAGATGTACATTTATAAAATCAACTTCATGTGAAGAGCTGATCATCATGCCTTATTTTCCGAGCTGGCCACATTGTTTTGGGCCATAAACTTGAAGCTTGCATATTGGAATCAACTGCATTCATCAATACTATTTATGGTTGCCTATCACTCAAGGAAGGCAAATAGGAATCCAGACAAAAGTCCTTTCATCCAGTGAAAACTACATTGTATCAGATACTTGTCCTAATGGTTCCAGAAGCAAGTATCAATATCATCAGATCAGCTGAGCATCTCCACCATAAAATAAAACGATGCCTCAGATCATATGGTCTTGCCCCTTTAGGAAGTTTCAATCTGACTCTTTCATCCTACAGTACGAAGAATAAACCTCTACTCAATGGAAAAGTAACTATAAGCTACAGTGAAATTTAAAACTAGGCAGTAATCATGCAAGCAAATCACAGAATACATATGATACACTATTTTCTACCACTTCATTTGAGATCATGTTTTAGTGACACTACTGAAGCTTTTAAAACCTGTGGCTTTGTGGTTGTTTGTTTGTTTGTTTGTTTGTTTTGTTTTACTTTTGGGTTGGGTTTTTCTGGATGATCCCAGTGCTAATTAGGTTCAATAATCTATCTGAATGTACCCTTACTATCCTGCATTTCAGACAGGACAGTATGACCACCTATTTCAACCCAGTAACTAAATTTGTGAGCTGAGTGGTAGAGAGGGGACTGTATTCCTTTTCATTCTCTTTAAAGCAGATGGATAAGAAATAACCTCCAAAAGCCATTTTTAATCCATTCTGGGAGAAGAAATAATTGAGAGCACTTCCCTATCCTGAAATACCACAGTGGGACTAGACTTTCTTTCTGTTGAATGATTATTAACTCTCTTGATGAATATAGGGTTTAGAAAATACAATTACTTTATCAAATACTAACAAAAGCTTTGCTAGGTGTACTTCTCTGTAAGCTCAATTTTTTAAGCATTGTACAGACATTCTATAAAATCTTACAAAGCTGTCATTTTCTCTTCCTATAATAAAGAGTGCCTATGTTTGAATTACTAACTTTAAGACATCAAGTTGTTTTGGTACTGTTTCACTAGACATGTAAGAATCTAATTCAAACATACAAGCCAAGAATGTATTTTAAAATTAAAGTGTGTTTATTAACTTGCATGTTTTGCTTTTCATGGAAAATACATTTCTTTGCCTCTCCATCCAACTGACTTTTTATGAGACGAAAACTTACATTTTATACCACTTCGTTTCTATAAAGATATAGGAAGGACGAAACTTATTCTAGGAGGGATGGAAGTGTAATCAGCTTGTGATCTACAACATCACTTCTTTTCATTAATGATACATTATCTATAAATATGTTTAGAAATATTTATATTCAATATTCAATAATGGGGGAGGCGGGAGTTTTGTTTGTTTTTCCTATATTTAACATTTTCCAAAGCTACATGAAGTCAGAACATGTTAGAAGTTTAGCAGCTTATCATCTGACATAAATTAGATAGCTTTTTCTAGCCTGCGTCCACAATTCAATATAGAAAAGGAAAGCTCCAACTGGCTCTGAGTGTGATCAGATGTAATTCCATTGATTTCAGTGAAAATTTTTTGCAGTTTTGAGAAAAGCCAACAGCATATATTTTTCCCAGGTAAAATTACTGTAATAATGATCTTGCTACTAAGGTGTCTGTAGTGATGACTCATTAGTGTATTAAAAAACTTAATTCAGAGCTGATACACAGTCGTACTGTGAAAAAGATGTAACTGAATTATATAAGCAGCTTTTTTTTTTTTTTTTTTAAAGGAAATGTGTCACAACCACTCTTTGTATGAAAGCTCTTCTACCTGGTATCTTTAAAACCAGTTTTCTCCATACTACAAAATCCAAAAAACATTTGAGAACTATGGAATTTTAATGAAAGCAAACATAAATGTTAATGGTCCTAGGAGATGGAGGGAGGGAAGGATAATTCCCAGAATCACAACTGCTTCCATACTCGTTCCTTCACCTCCCTGCTGAGGCTCAGAGTACAGGTCATGCCAATCATTTGCAATACCCATAAACTGTATGGATGGATATTCATATGAACTCTTTCAGATACATTTTACAAGGTAGACTAACAGTTCACCTCATAAGCCATTGAATATCCAAATAATAAAAAAGATCTGATCTGAAACTTAAGTCTGTGTCCTAAATGTTGATGTTCGTCTTACCACTAAATGCAACCTATTTGAGATTTTAAAATTCAGTTCTCAGTAATACTTGTTTTTTTACAAGGAGACTCTTTTCATATTTATTTATATTTTTATTAAAGAGAAAAAAAAAAAACCTTACTGAGAAAGGATCAGAAATTTCTACTGTGAAAAATTAAACTAAGTAGCAGTATGTGTTTTCCACTGACTATGTTGGATGGGACTTTTCTGACCTGATTTAGGCATCCAAAAGTTGTGCCTTTAAGCCTGGGTTAGTCATTCTGTGCTTCCTCTATACACAAAGGAGACAAAAGGACTTCATATTGTCTATGAACTTCATATTGTCATCAGATTAACAGCTCAGAAGGATCACATGAACTGCCATCTTATTATTTGTTTCCTTATGTTGATTCTATAAATCAACTTTGGCTGACTGGTAAAGGTTTAGCCACAACTTCTAAGCATCAGAATTAGATCTTACTGATGTTTTTCACCTTAAGTGACAATTTTATTACACTTCTAGTTGGGAATTGTTTAGTAAGTGGTAATTAATCTCCGAACTTTTTCTGCCTACACTGAGTTGATATCCAATCCTTATCTTAGAATAAACATATCTAAAACATAGCATGGCATAAACTTTCCACAGAAATTCATGCATTTTCTTGAGCCTTCTGGAATTATAAAAAACAACTGATTTTGCTATTAGTTTATATTATGAAAGAAGCTATGTAATTCCATGAGGGTTGCTTGAAATCATTATTTTATTGCAATGTTTTAAAAGAGAGAAAATCCACTTTCGTATATTTCTGACTTATGCTTTAATTCCTACCATTACACCATCTCACAAAACCAGACACAAAACAAAGCAAAAAAACCCTTTGAAAACTGGTTATCAGTATGTATGCCCAAACCAAACTCAACATGAAATTAAAGAATTAAAGAGCAGTATGTAGAGCTCAGCAGATATCAAAGATAATTTTCTTTGCTTTTTGTTAATTCATGCTAGTAGCAGTGTTCCTTGTTATCTTCTTTCCTATATAACCCACCAAAACTGTCAGGAGGAAAGTGTAAGAAAATATGGGAACCTTGCTAATAGAATAATGAATATGAAGTCAATAACACTATGTACATAGTAATTCCGCAGGCATCCTAACGCAAAACAAGACCATGAAGAGCTGCAAATAAGTTAGGAAAAGCCCAACACATGCAGAGGTGTTGAATGATACTATTTGTCTTCATTAGCTCTGTCAGGTTATAGTACCAAAACCCACAAACTAAGCGTCTGCACATCAGCTCACATACATTCAGCTTCTCTCGCAAGGAAACATAAGAAAACACAGTTTCATTTTATCAGGATGCTTGCATATCAGAATCTTTGAAGAACAGGAAGAAATAATCTAAAAAGGACAAGAACAGTAACATCAGGCTTTCACCAATTTCAGCACAGAAGACAAAATGGCTACCAGCTATCCTTCCTAGATTTAGGAATCTTCTGCAGCTAGCGATTTAGTTCATTGTTCACACATTGTTCAAAAGCAAACGTTTTTCAAGAAGAAATAATAGCAAAAAAAAAAAAAAGAAAAGTGTAATGGAGTTCAGGTCAAGGAAGAAATGCTGAAAGACCAAGAGGGATCATGGATACATGAACTACACAGACATTTTCCCTTTCATATCAATAATAAATGTTAACATAATATTGTATTTTGCTTACTTACTTTTCCTTTTAAAAGGCTCATGTAATTTCCAATTAAAGCTGGTGACAATAAGTATATAGTAATTTTTAAAATTCTTTGTCTAATTAAGATTAATTTTCCTTTTCTATATCCAGCACACACTGTCAGGACACTAGTGCAGTGGAACATTTGTATCCTACATTCCCTGACGACATACATTAGAGACACACTATTTTCCATAGTTTATAAAGCAGTTCTTCCTTCCATGTGATTACAGTAAGTGCTTGATGAAGGTGGGCATTAAAATCAGTGGGGAAAATACCTCAGTAGTCAATGTGTTGTTCTGAGTTCTTATCACACTGAGCCATAATTGCCATAGCAGCTGAAAATTTTAACTGACAAGTTCTATGGTTATGAAAGAGGAGTAAAGATACCTTGTAGTGTAGGTGTTTTTGAAAAATGTATTCCTTCTCCACTGACATCCTTCGATTTTTGACTCTCCAGTAATTAAATCCCTAAGTAAGTTGTAGATTCCTTCAAGACTTTGTGTGCAATAGATCCATCCCTCATATATTTAATAGATACTTATGGGAAAATTCTTTGTAATGGTATCTGCACATTGAGCAGTAGTGTGAAGGCTACTTATCTCTAATCATTGGCCTTGTGGATGAATAGCGAAAACATTGCTTAGTTTATAACCTTGCTGTGAAGTCTGAAGAGAAGTCTTTTCCACCATGTCTGTACATGCCTCTGGTATTGTTTCTCAGTTTTCCTCTCATGGTTTTGTTACTTCCCAGGTTCAGCGGTGGGCCAAAAGTCTGCTCTGTTCTAATATGCTCATTTTCATGTCCCATTAAAATTCTATTAGTTTTGAGGACTAGTAAGCACATCCTGAATTAATTTTCTTGGTCATTTGCACTGGAAGTGATGACTGACATTAGAGTCCTGATATTGTGTCACATCACATAGAGGATGAAATCAGTGCATTATAAGACAGTCCTGTATTTCATCCCCAAGTTTAGCTGGCAAAACTTAAAAAAGTAAATTATGATGAAGTTAGTACATATATGTATATGGTACCAGCTAATTGTTATCAGCGTTATCACCTATAAACTAAAAGAGTAATTAAGTCTTCCTGTTATTTTCATCCAGCCTGAAAACAACATCCTACTAGTAGGATTATCCATGTAAGAAAGCAATCTAATGTCCAGTGTGCTGTACCAATATTTTGTTCTGAGTTTTCAGCCCCTCGCTATTCAAAAAAACATGCAAAATATTAGGAATTCTGTTCACTGTATCTTACACGCCACATGCATACCAAGATGGTAAAATCTCAGGGAAGCAGAAAGGATTATCTTAAACTTCTAGGGGACTGGGTAAATATAAAAGCACAAATCTAATTAATCTTAATTTTATATGCTTTTATAAGGTCAAAAATTGCAGCATTGGGATATACAGAATCTATTTCTTCGAGATTAAATACCTGGCTCTAAAACTGGAAGCACTTCTGTATCCATGTAACAGGGACTGCAACATTAATGCCACTGAAAATGCTTATCATCGGAACTACACGAAAATTCGAGAAAGAGATCAATGATTTTGAGATCATGATGCCTGAATAAAAACCAGGTCATTCAGCCTGAAACTATTAATGTGAGTTTTCTACAACTTGTTTCTTATGTTCCACATAAAATTTAGAGACCTTTGAATTGAGAACTAGGCATCTGCTGATGCAGCTAGAGCTGTAACTGAATTATTTATGCACCATCAAAATTACTACTAGATGCACAACTGTATCTTTTGACATCTATCTTTGAAAACTTACTCTGTACTTTAAAGAGGATTATTACAAAACTAAATACATTAGTGGTTATGGAATAATCAATAAGTGATATATTAGGAAGAGGTTATTCCTCTGTGCATTAAAAAAAAAGCAAAAAACCCCAACTTGTCCAGCACAAGTTCCTATCTCCCAATTAGAAGGATGTGTGTACAAGCAAGTGTGGTCTCAATGTCAGAGAAGGAAATAACTTTCCATGCTGAGGTTTTCATGATGAATACGACAGCTGTAATACTCAGTTTTGCAAAATGTATTTACTGTACAAAACATCTTTATTCGGGGACATAGTTTCAGTGCAGTGTCTGGTTTTAAAGATTAAAGATGCCCATCCTTAGGAAACCCTGGAGGAACAAGTCTCTGCAGAGGAAAGGAACCAATCTTCTTTTAAGTTTTCTTTTATCTATTTCTATACAATTTAATTGTGATGACCTAGATAGGTACTTTGTGCTAACATCTTTTGTTAAATTTTCTGGAGAGGGAATACAGTTTAATGACAGCTACAGAAAATGGGAAAATATTTACCACCCATAGGAAATTTTAGCAAACATCATTATGTTCATATCACAAAGAATTGTTATTTATGGAACAGAGAATAAAATTTATTTTGAAAGGAAGAGGCGTGAAAATAATTTATATGGAGAATGCTGTAGACTTTAAAACAAACTTTCAGGTTTAGTCAGCTGAAACTGTCAAAGTTGAGGCTAAGTAACATCGAATATTATTATTTATAGAGTACCACAAACTACATGGTTCTTTGCAGGCATAAACAAAGATGTGGATTCTTCTCCTGGAAAAAGTTTAGTATTTTATAAGACTATTTATTATGGTCTCATTAGATATAACAAAAATTATTAAGATTTATTTTCACTTCACGTAACTGGATGAAAGAGAGCATCAGTTGTGTTTCCCACATTATAATTCACCGAAGGTGCATTTTAACCATCTCTTCATAACCCCTGTTTTTTCTAGATATTATTTAAGGCTTAGATTAACCTTTGTTCACTGTAAATACCAAAACCCCATGTTAAGAACAACTCCTTTCTGGCTTAGATGAAGTTTCAGTTTCTCCTACGAGACTAGAGGTCTAACTAACTCTTCTGTTTTCATGGAGTCAAGTATCAGAAACTGGACTCATAAGCACAACATTTTAAATTGCTCTTCACTGAGACAAAATTGAGAGTAATCCATAGAGCACCACAGTCACCCAAAAGAGTGACTAAATACAGCTACTTCTGGTAAGAGATGAGGAAAGTTAAAAGCAGGAGATTTTTTCGGTGTGGGAGAGAAGATGAAATTGCAATTTCTCTAGTTTAAACTGGCCATTCAGCTACTTTTTCTGACTTGTACCCTTTCAGGATATCACTGTTCTCCACTTACCAATATAATCTTTCAATTCCCTGACTAGTTGATTCATTCAAGTCAACAGGGACTCTGTGTTTGTGTCAAGGTTCAATTTAGATGTACAGGACAAATTATATTCTCAGCTTCATCTCTCCATAAATAATGAGTAATCGAAATCAATGGACCTACTCCTGATTTATACAAGTGTTACTAAATGCAGAATTTGTTGTCTCTGAGGTCAATACCAAGGGTCTTGCACACAAAGCGTTACATTAACTTATATCAGGTCCACAGCTACGTCAAGGATACTGCTGTGTGGAAAGCTGCAAAATTTTATCCAGATTAAGAATTAACTGAATCCAGAACAAAGTCTTCTTAATATGGAATTAATAAGTTTCCATAATGGAAGTTGCAGCAACAGTAACAATCTTCCAAAATATAGATCCTGGCCATTTTAATGTTGATACATTGGCAATCAGAATTATAAACACTACCTGCATGAATATGAAGCCATTCCTACACTGAAAGGAACATTTGTTTCCTTTCATGACTTCAAAATATTAGAATTTTTCAGGGAAATAAATCACAGTGAATCAGTAACCAAAAAGACTGCAAAGATTAGACACAACTGGTTATTTTTAGTTTATATTTAAATCCTTATTGTCAAGTAAACATTAAATTATTATAAGTGCAAATAAATTTTACAGATGTTGCTATCCATTTTAAAAATTGAATTGTAGTGGTTTAGTATGTTACTCAGTTAAGACATTGAAACTTTTCTCTTAAAAGCAGCCACATGGGCAATATTTTTAAATGGAACAGCTGAAAAAAGACCAAAAAAGTGCTCAACTCAATGCCTGATTTTCAGAAATATTTAGATTGTTGTTAATTTTTAAATTTAAATGAGATGAGTCTGGAAACGATGACACAATTCCGTACTGCAAACAAGAATATTTCAACAGTAGAATCCAAGTTACACTTAATTAAGGTGGTCACTGACAGGTTCCCTAAGTAAGAAGAAATTAGTGATGTCATTGACCTTAGTAAGTAATTTGTGTGCTGCTTGCAGTACTGTTGCATACATGACAAACTAGCAGGACAAATATCTGGCTCATAAAGCAGATATGGGGAATTAATGGAATGTGAAGAACCTTTTTATTTCCAAGACAGAAAGATTAATAACTAGTTCTATCAGGGGAAAGTATTAATTTAATACAAGGCCCACTATATTTGATTTCCTTCTTGCTGCCTTCCTTGTTCTCACACCGTAAGCAGCCTGGCTTTTGCACCTCTTTTTGGTTGTGATTTCTACCTAATGAAAATTTTACAAATTATTTTGGAAGTGTCAAAATCCACAAGGGACAGAAGTATCGTAGGTTTTCATTCTTGCTACCTAGACTTCCAACTCCATACTGATAACCAGAATATTTTTTTATATATTTTTCTACCCAAATTACTTTTATGAGTGTATTTTCTTCATGTTTATTTAATTTGCAAGTAAGAATAAATAAATAACAGAGCTAAGTTAGAAGATGTAAGGATTTGTTACATACAGCAAATCTGAAAGCTCCATTTTAGGCAATGCCAAGACTTCTCTCCCCATTTCCTGCAGCTTTCCCTTTCTTCCCTTGACAGTTTGCCCTGGCACACACTCAAGCAACTCTGCTTGCAGTTGCTCCACAGCAGTCTTTGGCAGGGTCACTTTTACAACACAGATTTAAGCCAAAGCTAAGTATCTTCACCTTTGAAAAACTGTATAAACACTCTGAAATAAATCAGGCTGCTGTGGATGAAACTTGTCTAAGGAAGGTGAGAAAAATACTCACTACATTTTGGGAAAGGGGATAAGGAGAAGCACAAAGAGAAGGCAGCAGAGAAACAGAGATTTACAGAAAAACAGGAACATTTTAAAAGTGAATGCTACAGCTTGTGAGAGTTTGACTTTTCTAGAAGCTAACTGCTTCTGGTTTTGTACACAAAAGCAGCAACTCAAAACTTCTCCATTCTATCCACATTAGTGTGACCTGGAGCAGCCACTTCCCAAACCCATCCTTCTTAAGCAAAAGCAGCCAGTGGTAGCAATATTGACTGTGTTAATGCATTTAGTGCACTGGATACTCTCAAAGTTTGATTAGAGTATCCAAATTAAGACACAAATAGGAAAAAAAAAAAGCTTAAACAAGACAGGTATTTACTATCAAGAAGCACAAGAAATAATATGGAGTTAATTCTAAAAGGGTCTTTCCCATAAAGAAGCCTGCTTACAATTTTCAGGAACAGAGAAAATGTAACAGAGCCGCACACAGGCAGTTCACTATGGTTACTCTCTCCCCATGCTCACTGTCATGTTCAGTATTTCCTGAACACCTGAACTCTCAAGACTTACTTTCAGGCTCTCTGTTTGGAGTTCATTATTTTTAAATTATTCAGAATGTTGAAAAAATAGAGAAAATTAATCTGGAGCTCCCTACACTCAGACTTCTGTAATAATCTGAATGATCTTTTTCTGAAAAACCAAGTTACCTGTCATTCATGTTGTTCGAGTAGTTTCACTGAAAGGAGGAAGAGGGAAGAAAATCTGACTGAAAGGCCAGTGGACACTAGTATAAAATTTGAGTCAGATAAATCAAGAAAATCTCTAATTAGCAAGGTAGCTATATTTTTATCCTGTAAAGGGGCTTTCAAATTCAAGTTGCATAACATACTTTTTTATTACTTCATTCAAAATGCAGATTTTAGGACACTACACAATAATACATGAGGGAAATGTGGTGACCTAGGTCTGATTAAGAGATTGGAGAGTTTTATACCTTTTACTTAATTCACTGACATTACATCATAAAAGGTTTATTTAAAAAGATGTGTATCTGCAGAAGTTACTGTTTATAAAAACAGTGATCAGAATAAACCTGTATTTGTGACAGTTATGCATCTTTTCTGTTTGTCCCTCTCAAAGCCATGTTAACTTATCCTCATACAGTGTAGGCAATTTTAACTTAAAAGAATATGCAGCACTTTCAGAACTATAAGGGTTTGTCTGAAGCTGCAGTTTCTTCTGTCACACTGTTGGCACTAACGAAATGCTTAACGTTGTAACTCCAATGTCACAGCCTTTTTGCCTTGTTTATATGAGACTTTCTATTCATAAAACAACACAAGGTGGTAAGTACTAATAAATAGGATGGATAGGATTTTCAACAGCACTCAAGCTTGACAGACTTTTGCTGTCACTAGAAGTGTCTGAAGTAAGAACAAGATTAGGTCAATATGAAGGGCTTTCAAAATGTCATCCGCTATATTTCATCAAGTGAAAACATATACACCTTAAAAAGGCAGCACACTCTGTACATATTCATTTTGCATCCAACATTAAGCAATTAAAACTTTTTTTAAGAAGAAAAAAACCAACTCAATGTCCAACTAGTGATCAGTGACAAGCGGCATATCTCAGGGGCTGGTATTGGGACTGGCGCTATTTAACATCTTTGTTAGCGACATGGACAGCGGGATCAAGTGCACCCCTAGCAAGTTTGCCAACGACACCAAGCTGTGTGGTGCAGTTGACACGCTGGAGGGAAGGGATGCCATCCAGAGGGACCCTGACATGCTTATGAGATGGGCCAATGCCTCATGAAGTTCAACCAAGCCAAGTGCAAGGTCCTACACCTGGGTCAGGGAAATCCCAGGCACAGCTACAGGCTGGGCAGAGAAGAGGTTCAGAGCAGTTCTAAGGAGAAGGATTTGGGGATATTCATCGGTGAGAAACCGAACAGGAGCTGGCAGTGTGCAGAAACCAACCGTATCCTGGGCTGCATCAAAAGAAGCATGACCAGCAGGTCAAGGGAGGTGATTCTCCCCCTCTCACACTCTCTTGCACTCTCATGAGACCCCACCTGGAGTACTGTGTACAGTTCTGGTGTCTCCTACATAAGAAAGACATGCACATCTTGAAGTGAGTCTAGAGGAGGCCACAAAGATGCTCAGAGTGCTGGAGCACTTCTCCGATAAAGAAAGGCTGAGAGAGCTGGAGTTGTTCAACCTGGAGAAGAGAAGGCTCAGGGAAGACCTTTCAATAGCCTTCCAGTGCCTAAAGGGGACCTACAAGAAAGCTAGAGAAAGGTTTTTGCAAGGGCATGTAGTGACAGGACAAGGGGGAATGACTTTAAGCTGAAAGAGGGTAGATTTAGAGTAAATATTAGGAAGAATTTCTTTTATGCTAAGGGTGGTGAGGCACTGGAACGTTGCTCAGAGAAGCTGCGGCTGCCCCATTCCTGTAAGTGTCCAAGGCCAGGCTGGTTGGGGTGTTGAGCAACCTGATCTACTGGAAGGTGTCCACTAGAGCTAGATGCAGAGCTATATGATTTTTAATATCCGTTTTGACCCAAACCATTCTATGAGTCTGTGATTCTATGAAGACACTGAGATGTTACAAAAGCCAAAGGCATATTTAGGCCTCACACAGGATTCACACAGGAGCAAGTAATGAGTGAAAGAGGAAAAAATCCAATACACTGTGCTTAAAAATGCACTCTGGTTTTCAAAATAATTTGGAAGTGTCAGTTCTGAGTAGTGATAAACAGTGTTGGAGAATTAATGGTCTATAGAATGGCAGTTTACAACCAAAAGTAATGGACCTTCTGGGAAATAATTTGAGCTCTGACAGGTTACATAAAAGTCTGGGAATCCTGATGGATTCATAGCAAATTTACCAGTAAAAAACAGTTGGTTGGATATTTAAGATGATTGCAATGAAAGTAGGGTGGAGAAACCTTATCATTGAGAGATTCCTAATCACACAACGGAGGCTTGCAAAAGCACACTCATTTTCAAGCAATGGAGAAAAAAAAATAATAATTGACAAGAAAAGCCAACCACCCGCAAATCTACACACCTACACACCTTAGTTTAAAACCATTCAAAAGTTTCTTTGCTTCAGATTAAAAAACATAATACAGGAAAGATCTTTTGCCTAGTAGTTTGATCAGAAAGAGAATGCCTTTTTTAAAGATTCATTTTTGCATCAGCTATCATTCAAATCCCAACTTTAGTCAAATTCTTCAATTTTTTTGCCTTTGTATTAGGTTTGTGTGACAAGGTTTTGGTAACAGGGGGGCTACAGGATTGCTTCTGCCAGAAGTTTCCCCCATGTCCAATAGAGCCAATGCCAGTCAGCTCCAAGATGGACCCACTGCTGGCCAAGGCTTAGCCCATCAGCCAAGGTGGTAGCAACTCTGAGATAACATAGTTAAGAAGGGGACCCCCCCCTCTCTGCAACCCCAGCAGCAGTCAGAAGAGATGAGTGAGAATATGTGTGAGAAACAGCCCTCCAGACATCAGTGAAGAAGGAGGGGCAGGAGGTGCTCCAGGCGCCGGGGCAGACATTCCCCTGCAGCCTGTGTTGCAGCCCATGGTGAGGCAGGCTGTGCCCCTGCAGCCCATGGAGGTTCACAGTGGAGCAGGGGGATGCCCAAAGGAGGCTGTGACCCTGTGGGCAGCCCGCGCTGGAGCAGGCTACTGGCAGTACCTGTGGCCCTGTGGGGAGAGGAGCCTGTGATGGAGCAAGTTTGCTGCAGGAGCTGTGACCCCACGGAGGACCCACACTGGAGCAGCCTGTTCCTGAAGGATGCACCCCATGGAAGGAACCCACGCTGGAGCAGTCTGTTCCTGAATGACTGCACCCCATGGAAAGGATCCACGCTCGAGCAGTTTGTTCCTGAAGGACTACACCCCATGGAAAGGATCCACGCTAGAGCAGTTTGTGAAGAACTGCAGCCATGGGAAGGACTCACATTGGAGAAGTCCATGGAGGACTCTCTCCTGTGGGAGGGACTCCACGCTGGAGCAAGAGAAGAGTGTGAGGAGTCATAGAATCATAGACTCATAGAATAGTTAGGGTTGGAAAGGACCTTAAGATCATCTAGTTCCAGCCCCCCTGCAATGGGCAGGGACATCTTGCCCTAAACCATGTGGCACAACAGTCTGTCCAGCCTGGCCTTGAACACTGCCAGGGATGGAGCATTCACAACTTCCTTGGGCAACCCATTCCAGTACCTCACCACCCTCACTGTGAAGAACTTCTTCCTTATAGCTAATCTAAACTTCCCCTGTTTAAGTTTGAAGCCATTACCCTTTGTCCTACCACTACAGTCCCTAAGGAAGAGTCCCTCCCCAGCATCCTTATAGACCCCCTTCAGATACTGGAAGGCTGCTATGAGGTCTCCACACAGCCTTCTCTTCTCCAGGCTGAACAGCCCCAACTCTCTCAGCCTGTCTTCATACGGGAGGTGCTCCAGCCCTCTTATCATCCTCATGGCCCTCCTCTGGACTTGCTCCAACAACTCCATGTCCTTTCTATGTTGTGGACACCAGAACTGTACGCAGTACTCCAAGTGAGGTCTCACAAGAGCAGAGTAGAGGGGCAGGATCACCTCCTTCGACCTGCTGGTCACGCTTCTTTTGATGCAGCCCAGGATACGGTTGGCTTTCTGGGCTGCGAGCGCATGCTGCTGGCTCATGTTAAGCTTCTCGTCAACCAACACCCCCAAGTCCTTCTCTGCAGGGCTGCTCTGAATCTCTTCTCTGCCCAACCTGTAGCTGTGCCTGGGATTGCCCTGACCCAGGTGTAGGACCTTACACTTGGCTTGGTTAAACTTCATAAGGTTGGCATCGGCCCGCCTCAGAAGCACGTCAAGGTCCCTCTGGATGGCATCCCTTCCCTCCAGCATATCAACCGAACCACACAGCTTGGTGTTGTCGGCAAACTTGCTGAGGGCACACTCAATCCCACTGTCCATGTCACTGACAAAGATGTTGAACAGGACAGGTCCTAACACTGATCCCTGAGGGACGCCACTCGTTACAGGTTTCCAACTGGACATCGAGCCATTTACCACAACTCTTTGCGTGCGGCCATCCAGCCAGTTCTTTATCCACTGAGTGGTCCATCTATCAAATTGATGTCTCTCCAATGTAGAGACAAGGATGTCGTGCGGGACAGTGTCAAATGCTTTGCACAAGTCCAGGTAGATGACGTCAACTGCTCTGCCCCTGTCCATCAGTTCCGTGGCTCCATCATAGAAGGCCACCAAATTGGTCAGGCAGGATTTCCCCTTAGTAAAACTATGCTGGCTGTCACCAACCACCTCGTTGTTTTTCATGTGCCTTAGCATGTCTTCCAGGAGAAACTGTTCCAAGATTTTGCCAGGCACAGAGGTGAGGCTGACTGGTCTGTAGTTTCCTGGGTCTTCCACCTTCCCCTTCTTGAAAATGGGGGTTATATTACCCTTCTTCCAGTCATCGGGAACTTCACCTGACTGCCAGGATTTTTCAAATATGATGGACAGTGGCTTAGCAACTTCATTCGCCAGCTCCTTCAGGACCCGTGGATGGATTTCATCAGGCCCCATGGACTTGTGCACGTTCAGGTTCTTAAGATGGTCTCGAACCTGATCCTCTCCTACAGTGGGCCTAAGGTCTTCATTCTCACAGTCCCTGCAACTGCTTTCCAAGACTTTCGTGGTGTGGTCAGAGCATTTGCTAGTGAAGACTGAGGCAAAGAAGTCATTAAGAACCTCAGCTTTCTCCAAATCCATGGTAGCCAGTTCTCCTGATAGCTTCTGGAGCGGGCTCACGTTGTCCCTCGTCTGTCTTTTATTTGCTACATACCTATAGAAGCTCTTCTTGTTATCTTTCACATCCCTTGCCAGATTTAATTCTAGCTGGGCCTTAGCTTTCCTAACCTGGTCCCTAGCTTCCCTGGCAACGTTCCTGTATTCTTCCCAGGCTGCCTGTCCTCGCTTCTACCTTCTGTAAGCTCCTTTTTTCCCTCTAAGTTTCCTCAGCAGCTCCTTATCCACCCATGGAGGTCTCCTGGCCCTCCTGCTGGACTTCCTTCTACTCGGCATGCAACAGTCCTGAGCTTGTAGCAGGTGATCCCTGAATATCGACCAGCAGTCTTGGGCCCCCCTGCCCTCTAGGACTGTATCCCATGGAACCTTACTAAGCAGGTTCCTGAAGAAGCCAAAGTCTGCTCTCTTGAAGTCCAGGGCAGTGAGCTTGCTGCTCACTGTCCTGAGGATCTCAAACTCAACCATCTCGTGATCGCTACAGCCAAGGCTGCCCTGGAGCGTCACATTTCCAACCAGCCTCTCCCTGTCGGTGAGCACGAGGTCCAGCACGGCACCTCTCCTTGTCGGCTCCTCTACTGCTTGAAAGAGGAAGTTGTCTTCCACACAATCGAGGAACCTCCTGGATTGCTTCTGCCGGGCCGTACCGTCCCTCCAACAGATATCAGGATGGTTGAAGTCCCCCATGAGGACAAGGGCCTGTGAGCATGAGGCTGCCCCTATCTGTCTATAGAGCGCTTCATCCACAGAGTTCTCTTGATCAGGTGGCCTGTAACAGATCCCCACCACAACATCCCCTGTCGCTGTTCTCCCTTTGATCCTGACCCACAAACTCTCTGTTGACTCATCATCCGTCCCCAGACAGAGTTCCATACTCTCTAGCCTATCACTGACATAAATAGCAACCCCCTCCCCGTCTGCTGGGCCTGTCTTTGCTAAAGAGCTTGTAACCTTCCATTCCAACACTCCAGTCATAGGAGCCATCCCACTATGTTTCTGTGATACCTTGCACACATCTCTAATTCCTCTTGTTTGTTCCCCATATGATGGGCGTTTATATAGAGGCATCTGAGCCGAGCTCCAAATGAAGCCGACTCAATGGCTGGAGCAGCTGAAATCTCTCTGCATCGCTCCAAGCACTTATAGGTGCTGGCAATTGACCGGGAGTGTTGGGATGGATCGATGCCCGCCTCCTCCAAGGCATCTAGTTTAAAGCTTTCTTGACCAGCCTGGCAAGCCTCCTACCAACACAGCTCTTCCCCTTGTCAGACCAGCTTCATCAGCCTCCAGTAGACCTGGCCTCCCAAACCGAGTCCCATGTTCTAAATAGCCAAACCCCTGACTATGGCACCACTGTTCTAACCATTTATTAACCTGCCAAATGCACCTAGCTTTTTTAAGGCCCTCGCCTCTGTCCTGGAGAATCCATAAAAAAACTAGTGGAGCTCCAGAGCCCCTAACCACCTCTCTCAGGGCTCTGTAGTCCTTCTTAATGTTCTTCAGGCTACTGCTTCCTCCACTGAGGAGGAAGAAGCAGCAGAGACGATGTGTGATGAACTGACCACAACCCCCATTTCCCATCTCCATGCAGCTTAGAGGGGGAGAAGGTAGAGAAAATCGGGAGTGAAGCTGAGCCTGGGAAGAAGGGATGGGTAGAGGAAAGGTGTTTTAAGATTTGGTTTTATCTTCTCATTATCCTACTCTCTTTTTATTGGTAATAAATGAAACTAATTTCCCCAGCTTGAGTCCGTTTCGCCTGTGACAGTAACTGGTGGATGATCTCTCCCTGTCCTTACTTCAACCCACAAGCCTTTTGTTATGTTTTCTTCCCCTGTGTAGCTGAGCATGAGATTGATAGAGCAGCTTTGGTAGGCACATGGTGTCCAGCCAGAGTGACCCCACCACAGCAACCCCACCACAGCAGAAAAGATGTAACAGGTGTCTGTTGCCTAGACATGTTTCATATGATAATATCTGAGAAACTTCTGGAAAAATAAGAAAAAAAAATCCCTGTAATTCAAGGAAGAACTTAAACTCAATTGCCTAATTTTAAGTATGAGCTGAATTATCATTTATTTTAATGTTACTTCAGCTTTCTGCATAATGCTATTGAAGACGCTTTCTGCTGCCAAATAGGAGCAAGGTATTCCTACAGTGTTAATATTTGTTTGCTCTGAATTTCTCTGCTTTCCTTTGTTTTTCTCCTCTCTGTTATAGTCTTTGTAATTTCAAGTGGTTTTGGATCTCCATTTCTCCTAATAAGCTCTGAAAACCATCTTCTAAATAAATAAGAAGAATAGAAATTGGATTTTTTTTTATTTTTTTTCAGTTGGAATTGCTTTTGCTCTAAAACATTCTGGGAAATATGCTATAGCACGTAACACTGAAGTTTTCCATCATATCACAATTAAAACATTAATTCAAATATATAATATTTAATTAATGGAGATAGGAAACACATTCTCAATGCTTCTTCCATCAGCACTTTTGCCTCTTATGATGGTTAATTTCTGAAAACAAAAACAATCTTTCCATACATATGCATTTATTGCATGCACATTTTTCCTGCTTTGTGTATTAAGTGCTTGGTAAAAGTGGATGTGCAGGCTGCAAGGTGATCTCTGTGAAATCTATGAAATGTCTGAAATTACTTCAGAATTGTTGAAAAAGAAATGCACTGGAGGCAATCTAAGCTTTTACCTAAGTTAAACACAAGCTGCACACAGACAGGAGTCAAACAGCTCTGCTCTAGCTTACAATATGCTTTTTTTATATGGCCTCTGGAAAGAAGGGAAGGAAGACAACAGTACTTAGGGAGCAAGTAAATGCTGTTTGTTTGCAATACCTATGTAATTGAATCTAGCCACACAATTAACTTCTTCACATATTAAGAAATTTGTCTTGTTCTTAAAGTCCTGTGGGAGTTTTGCCGTTCAGTTCAATAGGAAAAGAACAAGAAAGAGTTAATAGGATTATTTCACTATAAATTAAATTGAACTGGTATGTGCATGATCAGACATAAAAGTAAGAACATACAGATAGGTACTATGCAGCATAAAGTATAGATAATTCATCATTTTCTCTTGTATTTCAGCTCAGGATCATAGAATCCTTTGCAAATATTAATTGGTTCCTATGATATGTCTATAGGGAAAGAAAAGGAATTTTCTCTACTAACAAAATATTTTTTCAGTAAAGGTGAAGCTTTAGAAAAAAATTACTGAATTTTATATAAAGGTTTAAGCATATATTTTATGACATATTAAGCATTAGAAGTATTACATAAGCAGAAAGCCACATGTGGCTTGTAAAAAGAATGTTTTACATATGACGAAATTGATGCAATTAAGAATTCACAGGCTGTATTAATCTCATACAGTTTAGACCCACAAACAAAGATTTTTAGAGTTGTCAGCTATGAGAATGAATTAGCAAATGCAGGATAAATAATGTCAGAAGCCTGCCAAGAGCAGCAGACTAAGCTGAGAAACTGACTTTCAGCTACTTCTTGAATACTGAAATATTATTTTGATATTATTGTTGTGAACATTTCTTCTTAAAAAACCCCAAAAAACCAAAAAAAAAAAAACCAACACAAAAAGAATTTAAAAAAATGCCAAACAACAAACCAACACCAAAACCAAGGTCCAGCTGGTTTAGTTTCAGCAGTTGTGTACAGTAAATGAAAGCAGCTTTCTCTCCCAGCAATATAGATAATAAAGAAGGTCCATGTGCATGCCAAGTTTTCCTGCAGACGTTGTAGTACAAAATAGAGAAGGTTTAATCCCTAATAGCACAAAGACTTTCATTGGCTTGAACTCAGCTATGAGAAACAGAGCAGTTACTGTTTTTTCACACGTAGCCATTTCATGCACGGCCAGTGAATTACTTCTGATGCACTCATATTTGGAGAATTTACAAAACCAGGGAGAAGGAAGGGGTAGACACCCACATGAAAATAAGATCCACACGTTTCTTTAAATAGTCATCTAGCGAATTGAGAGAAGTCATAAGCAAATGTAATGCCTAGAACAAAAAACATATTATTCAGCATTAGTTGTTTAATCCTGGTTATTGAAACAATTCCCAGTGTAAGAAATTTAAGCCAAGGTATTTTTTAATTCAAATATTTTTCATAATTATTCAGATGTATCTTTGGTAAGTGTTCTTTTGACTTAGTAAAAAAACCTAAATAAAACTTTTTTCCACTTTTTCAACCTACAGATCCCCCAGACATAGAGTGATGGATCATAAAGATATGTAGCAAATCAAATGTCCATGATGTGTTCTGTCTATTGGATAAGTGTTGATGTTACCCAAATATCCCTTTCAGCTACATTTTGTTTTTAGAAAGTATTGGGCAATACAGAAGTGTTACACTACATTGGAGATTAAGTAAACAACTTGTAAAGCTACTGAAACAACTGGCATCAGAGTCAAAGTACCTCCGAAGATCTGAGCATCTCAAATGTGAAACCTCCTAAGTCTGCTTGGCCACCATATAAAAGGATGTCATATGAAATAACCTTAAAAGCCCGGGTTCCTTTAGCTGAGAAGAATAAAGACTAGATATTCAGAAAAAGACCTGTATGGAGCTCCAAAACAGATTGACATCTGATGTCAATCAACACCAGTCATTGCACTGCTCTGGGTCTCGTTTTGTTGTTCCTGCTTAATATTTTTTAAGTTGCCATGCGAAATTCTTTATGTAAATCACACCAAGTCATACAAATAACACTGCAAGGTAGGACATGTTAGGAAAAGATGGATTTGACATATGATCTACTCATCCACAATAAATTGTGTGGATTTATGTTGTAGGATATTGCCTTATCTTTCTGTGTTTTCCTCACTGCTGGGTGAAGTAGGATTCGGGTAACTAAATTTTATCCCTATGAATATAATGAAATCCAGAATATCATTAATATAATGAATGTCCAGAAATCTCCTTTCCCATTGACTTCTTATTTGGGGAAAAGAATATTCTCACAGTTACTCAGTATCTTATGTAAAATTTCCCTGGATGCCTAAAATCCACTTTGACCATGCATTGCTGTGCTTCAATATGGGTAGGAGGAAGCCGCTGAGCAGCTATACTGATACTCAGCCTGAACTTGACTCAGACAGGATCAAAGCCATGCCTTTGTTCATGTCTACAGAACAAACTACTGGGCATTCTCAAAATATATGTAATATACTAGGTCTCATAAAATGCTATGTGGGTCATAACTTTACCCTAAATATACCAACAGAACGTATCACTCTGTTCCTCTTTTTGTCCTTAAAAACCTCCCAGAGAACAAAAACCAAGCAGAAACACTACCATGAAGCTTAGAATTATACTATTCTTCCTGATTCAGAAATTTGCTTTTCTGCCTGAGGGAATTCAGTTGTCTTCTAGATTTCCCTAAACAGCAGACTATGGTTCTTGGACATTGTCCAGTCCTCCATTTGTAGTCATTCTATTGCTGTCTATCAAAAAGAAGAGAAAAAAATAGAAAGAACTATTCACTGGGACAGAAGGGAAGATCAAGAATACAAGCCATAAGATGTCCTGATTCAGGCACTGACAATCCCTTTTTTCATTTCTTTCTGTGTCTCTTAAGTTATACATCAAAACAAAAGATGGCTGTAAAGTCGTAAGTAGAATTCCCTGCCTTGAGTATTGCACTAGCTGTTGGCAAATACAACTATAGCAAACATGGACAAAACCCTCCACATCTCAGAAAAATAAAGATAAAGTTTATATTAATTTGAATTTGTAATGGATATAGCAGCTACATATTGGGACAGAGCATTTACATGCACCTGAGACACTGAAATGTGAAAGTGCAAGGCAAGTACTGAAGCCTAAGTCTCTGATACTCTGCATCTGGCCTGATTCTGTATGACCTTGCAGCCCCTTTTATCACGCAAAATTATTATTAGAAGAATTAAAAGATGGAGCTAAAAGAATATTAGTATCTTATACACCTATTCATGACAAAACAATAGCAATGTAGTAGAGAAGCATATTAATAACAAATACTTTAGTATGTTCTTTATTATAACAGTGATCATTCTGTACTGGCTGTTTGGCTGGCCTTTTTAGCTACACTGGGAAAAAAAGGGTTCAGCCCATTTTGTTTCTCAGATTTCTGCATGTTTCAGTGTATTATGTAGCTAGTTGTATTTTCCTGCAGCCCAGGGAAAGGAGTATAGGGTGCAGATGTCAAAATTACAGTTAATGTCTGGCACTTGTATTAAATGGAATATGGGCAAAAATATAGACCTTCCCAATGCATATTTAAGAAAATATTAGAATATTTACAGATTGGTAGGCATATTTTTATTATCTTATCTGTGATGTGAGAATTCATTGCTCATTACTTCATGCTAGAAAAAAAATCCTTCAAGAAACCAAAAAATTTTCTTCATTACATATTGATAATTGATTAAAATATGAGGAAGTTCCAGTTAAAATATGAAGTTGTTTGCGACATTCAACAGAAATGTTTTCCATTTTGGACTTTAATATTTAAAAAATCCAACTCAACAACAACAACAACAGCAACAAAAAGAACAAAACAAAAAAACTAAACCCAAATAAGTTTGAATTAGGCATTTTCATAGAATCCTAGAATCATAGAATAGTAAGGGTTGGAAAGGACCTTAAGATCATCTAGTTCCAGCCCCCCTGCCATGGGCAGGGACACCTTGCCCTAAACCATGTGGTCCAAGGCTCTGCCCAACCTGGCCTTGAACACTGCCAGGGATGGAGCATCCACGACCTCCTTGGGCAACCCATTCCAGTACCTCACCACCCTCACTGTGAAGAACTTCTTCCTTATAGCTAATCTAAACTTCCCCTGTTTAAGTTTGAAGCCATTACCCTTTGTCCTACCACTACAGTCCCTAAGGAAGAGTCCCTCCCCAGCATCCTTATAGACCCCCTTCAGATACTGGAAGGCTGCTATGAGGTCTCCACACAGCCTTCTCTTCTCCGAGCTGAACAGCCCCAACTCTCTCAGCCTGTCTTCATACGGGAGGTGCTCCAGCCCTCTTGTCATCCTCGTGGCCCTCCTCTGGACTCGCTCCAACAGCTCCATGTCCTTTCTATGTTGAGGACACCAGAACTGTACACAGTACTCCAAGTGAGGTCTCACAAGAGCAGAGTAGAGGGGCAGGATCACCTCCTTTGACCTGCTGGTCACGCTTCTTTTGATGCAACCCAGGATACGGTTAGCTTTCTGGGCTGCAAGCGCACACTGCCGGCTCACGTTAAGCTTCTCGTCAACCAACACCCCCAAGTCCTTCTCTGCAGGGCTGCTCTGAATCTCTTCTCTGCCCAACCTGTAGCTGTGCCTGGGATTGCCCTGACCCAGGTGTAGGACCTTACACTTGGCTTGGTTAAACTTCATAAGGTTGGCATCAGCCCACCTCACAAGCGTGTCAAGGTCCCTCTTTTGATTAATCATGACCCAGTCTATTGAAACATGCTCAAGAGATTAAAATCTTTTGAAGTCCATCTTATTTCCAGGCCAAGAACTCCACAGAAATGAGGTTTGATTCTTCATCTCTGTGAATCTCCTTTCGCCATTAATGTCTTTGAAAACTGGACATAAATTGCTGTCACCATTCGAAATGCAAAATTATGATGCGGTATTATTTATAGCAACTGTGCTTGTCAAAAGCACCAAGCAATAGATAATCAGACCAACTGAATTAACTACATTCATAGCCTCCACTATTATTATGCAACAATACTCCTGAAATATTGACATTTACAAGGTATATGTTGTGCTACGAATTGCATAGATACAGGAAAGACAGAGATTTTGATTTGAAAAGACTTCAGTCTATACAAAACCAGGATAGCACAAATGCATGCAGACTAGACAGCACAAGTATATGCAGACTAGGGACTACAAAGAAATAACGAGATGGTGCTAATCACCACAATGTGAGGTGGTCTCAGTTCGCCAGCTCCCTGGCGTGCCAGGTTTGCAGAAACTGTAGCAAAGCAGCATTTGAAAAAAGGATCATTCATAGAGAATGTTAAAAAGTGCAATATGAACTAATTTTTTACCAGACTTATTTACCAGATCTCAGATGTATGCTACAGAAGTACAGCTATTTGTATATTTAAGTCAATACTAATGATTCTCTCATGTGTTCTTTGTATGTGTCCCCTTTTCCTATGTATGTACATGTACATGTATGCCATCAGTAAGTAGCTTCTTTTCATCCTTCAACGTAGGAAAGGGGATGATTTTAAAGTTTGTCAGAAAAAGTAACACCTAAAAATTAGAGATTTTTGTTGCTTACATTTTATTAATTATTGCACTAGTCTGATTATTTTTGATGGATGGCTATTACCAGTACTGAAAAGTGGCATGCAACCTAATGCTCTAATAGAAAAAAAATAGTAATTTACAATAATATAAAAAAATCTCAGATATTATTCTGGTGCACATAGTAAGATATGTAAGATAACATGGTTAATATTTTACGTTTATCATATAAAAGGAGAGGATTTCTCATGGATCCAATGTCAACAGAGGTGTCCTGCATCAGGAGACATGGCTTCAGCTTTCTGCTTGACCAAAGACTTCTGTAACTTCGGGAAATCACTTGGGACATTTTAAAAATTCTTTAACATTTTCAAAAGATATTTAGGGCCTGGAAATCCTGATAGGCCACAGCATGATTTGAAAAAATGTAGTTCCTAATAGCTATCAAAATAATGGGTCTTAGACATTTAGGTTTCTGCCAGTTCTGCTAGTAACTTGCCTGAGTCATTAGGTACCTAAGTACCCTTAAAAAATCTGGCCCATAACTGACTTGCAGAAGGACTTCCTATCTGCAAGCAAGGTAATAGGTAATAGTATTCCCTCATGACACTGGTACAAGGAAACATGCATTAAAAATCACAGCACTGGTAGATATTAAAGCATGGGGTAGTATATCAATATGTAAGATAGATGACTAAGAAATGCCATTACATAATATTAATGGTGCAGTTGTATCTAGAAAACTGCCCAGCCCGTACCAGAGATGACACTGCAGAATTACAAGTGGTTTAAAGACTGCGACAAGAAGGATTAAGTGCACTGTAAAAAAAAAAAAAAAAGGTTTGAACAAAGGTTGAAAAGAATTGAGAGAATCCCAAAGACTAAAAAACACCACCCCAAAACCCCAAAAGAAACCTGACTTGTCAGTGAGACCTTATGTTAAATGAGCTCACTGTACTAGATGTACTAGATCCTCTGTATTTTTTATCAATTTTCATGCATTCACACATTAGATTAACATGGTTTAGCTGTAATATTTTCTTTTTCTCCTTTCTTTATGATGCATCATTTATCTGCCAGATATTTTTTAAACAACAAAAATATTTTATATTAAGAAGTCAGTATCTGTATGTATTTAATTTCAAGCTATAGCTTTGTCTCTGTTTTTTTGGTTTTTTTTCGGGCGGGGGGGGGTTTGGTTGTTTGGGTTGTTGTTTTTTTATTTTTATTTTTGTTTGTCCTGAATCAGTTATCCTCTTTTCTTTCTAGAAAATGGACAGATCAAAGCAACACTTTGAATGCCTGAAAACATTCACAGAAGTAGAAATTACCTTAAGTATGATACTGATAACAATAATCTTGATAAGCAGAATGTCCACCATCTAACCAAAAATCAGACAAGTCTATGCAAAACACCTAGCACCAGCAGACCAAACGGCGTCTGTAAGTGGCACTGAAAGACGTGTGAATATAAAGTGTGGTACTGCTAATGACTGAAGATTTTGCATGGACTTAATGTACTGATGAAATGATAATTGTTAATAAACTGTGCAATAGAATATAATCCAAAGTGCAATGCATGATAGAGTTAAAAAATCATAAACACTTAGAATCAGAAGATTAAAGACTATGTCTAATCAATCTGTTCAGGACCAGCTGCCACTAGAATTTGTTCTGGGAGCCTTTTTTTTCTTCTTTTTTCATCCTACCAGTTCTGCTTCACATATAATACATTTGTATTTTAGTATCACTTCACATTCTCTCAGTGGACTTTTACACCAGGAGTTCCTACAATAGCATCTTTGTCTATATTTGAAAGTAAGGCTGTCCCAAATAGAGAAAACCACATCTGGCATGTGACTAAAGCAATTCAGTTATAAATGGGTAAGGTAAAACAGCTGTTTTTAGGAAACGGAGTGAATACAACAAATAATCCCAGTCTCTAATAAATTACTCTGAGACAGAATATGATGAAGAGAAATCACTGAGAAAACGGCTTGAGTCTTTATTACCACAAAATGTTTTGCATCCAACTAATAGTATAAATGTATGAGAGCTAACATATTGACAGAGACTAAAAAGACAAGAGCAATTAAAATCCTTATAGTCAGCATGAAAGCTTTTCAACATTTACTTTTCAACATTAGTCAACATTTACTACTAGAAAGGACTATCAGATTTTTTTATGTCTAAGCAACACTGTGAAAATCCATTAAGAAAAAGTTAGCTATGCCAGAGATAATTAGAAAACTAGAACTCTGTTAAAGATGCTGCTTCTTTACTAACACCTCGAAACAGTGCCAGTGTTTACTAGCTGACACTGTGTGAAGTGCAGCTTTTAAACACGGTGCTCCTGATCAGTCCTAGAGAGAACTGAGAACTGTATTTTAGAATACAAATAACACAAATCACTGGGCAGATCATCTGCTTGGGTGTCACCTTTTCCCCTAGTTCAAGCATAGAACATTTGTGGCTTATTTTGAATGTCAAACAATAATTATATGATCATATATTGTAAATTCTTTTTAGCAATGGAGAGAATTAGTGCTGGGTTTGCCTATGTTTCACTACTCATATCTGTGAAGTCTATTTTGCTAATTTTTAGCTACTGCTATGGACCTGAAACCCTTTGAAGTCTACAAAGTGGGCCCAATGAACTTCGGATTTGTATTGAGCACAATACCGCATTATAGTGCTGTTTATTTCAGTATTTGACAGTGCAAGGAACTGCATGTAATCCAGAAACAGTATGGTATGTATGGTAATCTTTGTGAGATACTGTGTTTTAAAGACTTGCCATAGGATCTTTTATTTAATTAATTATTTTTTCTCTGTTTCCTCCCTATTGAAACGGTTGAGCAAAAAAAGCTGATTGTTACACTACTTTCTTTAATAAAGCAATTAATAGTTTAATTTAAAATTGTTTCAATTTGTTTCTGTACATATTTTTTGTCCTTGCTAATCTGACATGTATATGTATGAAGCAATGGACAAGAGAGTCTGCTTCAAAGATCATGCTAACTTTTCCTCACTGCTAACACAGTGAGGTTCTGACACTTCCTGTTATAAATAATGATAATACTGGCTGGTTGAGATTATATTTTCAGGTGCTAAACTCAGGAATATACAAGTTAATAATTACATATTTTCCTATTTTCAAAAGCTGCAGTCAAAGTGTCCTTAATGTTAATATTATATACTGCATGAAAACAAGGTCACTGCCTAAAGAAGGTTGGTTGAGATAAGGCAGAACTGAGGTAGAATGGAAATCTATTTATGCTGCTGTAAAATTCCTTAGAAAGTCTTTTTCCAGTTGGGAAAAAAAAAAAAAAGGGGAAAAAAAAGAAAAGAAGTTAAAATAGACCTCCTTCTGCTTTAACTTTGATGAGTTGAATGATTTTGCTTTGAGATCTACAGATGGCTCCCTGAAGCTGCGATTCCCCATTACATCTCAGCATGTCTGCAGTTCAGACATTGTCAATAATGAAAGCACTTGTAACTGTACATAGTTTAGCTTTCTTTCATTATGTTCCTCTTAGAAAAATCACCTCCCATTCCCTTATCATTCACATGTCCCTCAAAGTACAAATGACTTCATACAACACAAGCACAATACAGTAACAGGCATGAGCCAAAGAGACCCATGAACTAGAGTTAGGAAGCTGGCTGCTAGGGAAACTAGCCTTCATCATGACTGCATTTTCTTGTTCTTCTCTAGTGGAGGGGAAAGCACAGGGGCTGTTGCCAAAGGCATTATGAGCCTGAGAAATTTGCTATAAATTTTAGGCAAAGTGACAATGATAGAAATATTAACATTCTCATTTTTTTATGCAGTGATAAAGTGAAGAACTGCATTTTTGTTGAACGTTTGTATCACTTTTGTCTTAACTTTCCTGACTAGCTTGGTATAAATTGGTAAAACATAATATTGAAGTATTGCTGATGTTCTTACCATTGTGTAATTTAGCTCTTATATTCATGGAGGGAATAAAAGTAGGAAAAAAAATCTGTTATGTTATGCAACAAAACATTAATAGGAGAATACGGACAGAATGGGCAAACTTCATACATGCTGAAGAAAACATCCTAGGAAAATGAGAAGCATAAAGATGATAATTTGAAAATAATATGATGTTTGTATGCAAATAAGATGCTGATGATCTTCCTTTTCTTACAGTATATTCCACTAATTTGCCACAAGGCAATATAAAAAGCAATAACAGTGAGCTAGTACAGTAGGAAGCCTTTGAATGTTCAAAGGGGACATTCAATCATTTAAGACTCACAATATAACATAGTGTGAAATTGTGATAATACGGTGGGAAACAGCCTACTTAACATAGAGGATGCTCCACTCTGCATGGCTGCTTTTGTGCTCTGTGGAGGAGCATCCGGCATTCCCTGCAGGTCTGCTTGCTCTGTACAGGTGGGCGGCTAGGCTGGCTCATCAACGGATAAAACTCCCAGCCAAGGGGACAAAACAACAGGAGGATACCCAAAAGAATTGCTATAGAAGTAATGTTTGCATGGAAGTAACAACTTTTAACCCAAAGGATCACAAAGTGTATTATGAACTGAAATTCAAACTGTCCTTTATCTGTCTCTATGGAACAGGGTTTCTGGAGTCAGGCCAGACTGTTGCCTGAACATGTTGCCCTAAATGCACACACAAGGATCATTTGGCTCTTTTTTCCTCCTTTCTCACTCCCAACAGGGAAAGTCATCCACTGTTTGTGAAAGCTCAGACTTATGCTGAAATAAAAAGAACCCCCAAACTGCTTCTCAAATAAGAACAAATCAACCAACCAAACAAAACCCTACCACAAGAATTATAATGGAAACAGTAACAAAAATTGATTTTGGTGAGGTTGCTCAAGCTCAAGCACCAATATACAGGTGTTTGAATTGCATCGGGGAGAAGAAGTAGGATTTCAAATGTAGAACTAAGATCATTAATTTAGTTACAGTTAACTAGTAACCTACAGTACATTTTTCTTAAAAGGCAGAAACAGTTAACAATTCCTTTTTCTTATTGTTTTTGCAAATATAGAATTTAATGTCTCAAATTTGTACTTAAGTCTTTGTAATATGTAGAATGAGACACTCTTGGGTAATCCTTTTTTTCCTTTGTTTTCTGAAATTGGAACTTTTTTCAGGAATTAATATAGATAAGAAAAAAATTATATGCTCTTACAAAGGACTAAGTTCACAGCTGGGAGTAAGTGAAAGAGGAAACACACATGCTCATGAGTTTATTTTGTAGTTGTGTAACAGCAATTCAAGAATCTGCTGCCCCTCAGCTGAAATGTGCTGATGGATTGTAGGAAGTAAATTACTTCAGTACTTGTAATCATGTAAGTTTGACTGTATTGTGATATTCCGTGAATTACATGAATAGACATGGAGAAAGTTTCATAAGCTAACATAGATGGTCAGCAAGTTCAGAAGAATGAGGCACCGAGTGGATGCATGGGTCTAAATGGCAATGTTGATACAGTTGTTCAGTTGTCGGTTTTCTTTTTCGTATATTTGAGCATTTTAAATAAGATTATTCACTCCAGTAGACATCAGGGTTTCAGAGGCAAGACTTGATATATTAATGAGCTGAAACTCAGAAATAACCCATATATAAATGCAAAATGAAAAGAAATACAATTGTGAAAGTGGAATAATTCTCAGAAAAAATAGAAATAGTTGGAAGTTTGGGAATAAATCCTTCCATACAGCTTGACCTTGAACACTAGAATTTTTGTGCTGTCTGCACTGGATTTGGACCTGCCCAGCTTCTCAGAACAGTTACAAAGCAAACCACTGTTTTTTTATTAATATGCAGATATAAGACAATATTACTTGCTCTTTTTTAATTTGCTGTTTATGTAACTGAAAAGAATCTTGAAATCATAACCCTAGAATGGGCATATAAATAGTTTTTTATGAATAATTATTCATGATTTCCATCTGTTTAAAGTAACTAAAGCAGATTATATTTGACCCACTAACTTCGAGATTTTATTTTTGTTTTTCTCCAGCAAAGGACAGCAGCAATTCCCTTGAAGCCAATTCTTATACAACTGTAAAGAACTGAAGACTTCAATGTGCATTTCAAACTACAATGTATATCCTGATTTTTTTTTTTGGCCATCTAGTCGTGAATTGCAAACCAAAGTACCTGAGGTTTTACTAACCCACAAATAATGAATCTGATAATGGAGAAATTAACTTATTCTGTTTTTCTCTTAATTATTACTTGCAAGAATACAGTTATTTGGTTTGGAACTGTGCATGTGGTATTAAACTCATATTTATTAATTTTGCATTCAAACAAGAAACTGAGCTAAAGAAAATTCGGCACGGAGGAGACTCCAAAATAGCAGTTAATCCAATTTTTGGCAACAGTAAGTCATAATAATGACCAGGCCAAAAAGGTCTCTGTACTTCTGTAACATTCAAAAAAAATAGAAATACTCAAGCTTTGAGATCACAGTAAAGACAAACATCTGCACTGTAATAACACTGTTCTCTTAAATCAGACTTAAATTATTTCTCAAAGGGCTATAAACACAAACTCTGCTTTAAACACAAACTCTGCTTCCACTCAATCCAGAGATGCATCAACCCTACGAATACCTAATTTACACATAACATTATGTAAAAAGCTCTTGGTATTATGCTTTTTTAAACAGATAGGACTATGCTTAGAAGTAGTTTGAGCAGACATGAGTATTGAATAGTAGTATGATTTTTTTATCTTGATCTAAAATAATGCCAAACAGTACCAGCAAACAGATAAATTCTTATGAGCTTGCATTAAGTATGTTGAATTGTCCTGCGTAAACCCCACAAAAATAAAGTTTTCCCATGAGCCTGTACAGAGTTTGCAAAATACGTGGTGGAACAATCATAAGCAGACATATCAGCACTGCCGTCCTCTTTTCACGGAGAGCAAAAGTCTTCTTCTGGCTTGATAGAGGGTATTCTATGAAAGTGTTGTGGTTTAACCCCAGCAAGCAAATAAGTACCACACATACACACCCCCCGGTGGGATGGGGAGGAGAATCAGAAAAAGATAAAACCAGTGGATTGAGATAAGAGCAGTTTAGAAACTGAAATAAAGTATGATGATAATAATAATAATAAGAAGAAGAAGAATGAAATGGTAAATAGAAAAAAAGAGAAAGAGGAATAAAATTTAAAAAAACCCCAAGTGCTGTTCACCAGCTGCCGATCGATACCCAGCCTGACCCGAGCAGTGATAGGCACCTCCTGGCCAATTCCCCCTGGTTTATATACTGGGCATGATGTGCTGTGGTATGGAACACTCCTTTAGCTAGTTCGGGTCAGGAGTCCTGTCTCTGCTCTCTCCCAGCTACTTGTGCCACTCCTCGCTAGCAGAGCATGAGAGACTGACAAGTTCTTGACTTAGGGTAAGCACTGCTTAGCAACAACTGAAACAGCATGTTATCAACATTATTATTCTAAAGCCAAAACACAGCATTGTACCAGCTACTAGGAAGAAAATTTACTCTATCCCAGCTGAAACCAAGACAGACAGGTAAATAATACTGAAAGAAATTACATAGGATAGGGTTTCTCCTACTTTAACAGAGCCATGTCAATAGGCACAGAGAAAAGGTGGAGATATTGAACTTTAGATAATCTTTTGAGGCTGGACATTTCGGTGGAGTCCCTTTGCTTCCTATCTCTTTTTTACTTTGGTGAGTGTTGCCATTTACAATAGGACAGAAAGGGAGGAACAAACACCAAGTTTTGGTGGAATGATGCAGCTCCACAAATTATCCTTAAACAGTCCAATAATGAGGAGTGTTCAAAAACACTTTGTTTGTATTAAAAAACAATGTAATATGCACTTCCTTTTCCTTAATTTTATTTCTTTTTTTTTCCCCCCACTCTTTTTTCTCTCTTTTCTTTTTTTTTTTTCTTATCACATTGAAACAAAGGACTGAATGGATATGTGCTTAGAAAAATGTTACTCAACTATATCTGAAATGTTTCATTTTCATCCACTTATTGCAATACTGAGACTTGGTTTCATGACTTGTCCAACTGAACAATTTTGTTCCTTTGATTTTTTTCATATCTGAGAAAAATTTGAAGTTTTGCACAGCTTTAGACTTTTTTTCACATTCTCCTATGTACTATATATTTACTACTACAACAAATAATGTATTTATTACTTATCTTGAATAAAAAAATCTTGTAACTTTTCCAAAACTTTCTATGTAGATGTCTCCAGGCTCATACTCGTCTTGCTGTGTAGAACATATTGTATTGTTTATCTAAAATGTTTCCATGAACTCTAAATTAAATTGCAGCAATCTTGGTAAGGAGGTAGTTTCCTTCTGGTTTTGTACAGTGCTAAGGAGCTCTTCCTACGTGGCAAGCACCACCAATGCCACTGTGTAATTTATCACTGAGCACTGAGTAGTCAACACACCTAAAACAGTCCCTTTCCCCTAGCATTTAGAAGCAGTTGAGTTTTAGATTAAGAAGAACTATTATTTAATAAATCTCAGAAATGCCACTCAGAAGATTGGGAAAGGAAGTGTAGAAGGTTATTTAACATACTCTGCTTCGAGAATTTAGATAGCAGACTGTAATTACACAAATTGGAATTTAGCCAGCAGATGAAGGCTAATAACAATATTCTGTGAAAAATACCATGCAATCTTTTAGGACCAGACATGCCAGCAACATCTCATTTGAAACATGGCAACTGCAACAGCTCAGTGTCTCTAACACTGCTTGGAATAGGAGTTCAGTTCAAATTCTAGAAAGAAAAGTTCTTCCAACACAATCAGCACCATTTCCTGAAACTCCGGAAATACATTTAAGTTTGTTTTACAGTACTAACCAATCTCATCCTACCTTAGAAGTCCCATGAAAAGCATTCTGATTCAACCCACAAAATATTGCTTTTTGGTGTAGTTGGAGAAGGCAGCCCTCTTCTCCAGTGCTTTTGGGCCTTGACCTAGTGAGGCTGGGTACTTACAAGTCAGATATTGCAGAGCTGAGATGGATTCTTACCTTTCTTTCAATAGCTAAACATAAAACAGGAGGTCCACGACTGAAGTTCAGAAATGTAGGTTAGGTCCTATGTTCCACATACTTCATGTATGAAAGAATTTAACTCCACTTGCATAAACAGCAGCTAATGTGCTAAGGGCTGTGATTTCTGTGGGCTGCCAATAGGGAGCTCTCAAGAAAGAGGCACACTGGAAACTCTTACATAGGCTTGCACTCTCGCTTCATTTAGGCACCTCTGTGAAACTGGGATTACAAGCCTGCCTCTTTATATTGGACCTTCATGCCTGGGCCTTCAACAGCTCTCCCAAACACTGTAAGTGGGTGGTTGAACTAATCTTTTCCATACACTGCATAGCAGCTACAGCTCTTGCCAACTGTCTTGTTCTGGATCTATAGTTTTGTATGGAAGCTTATGAAAGGAGGTGGGAGACAGGCAGAATACTACTCCCACTAAGTGGTTTTGGTTAAAACTGTCACCCAGGAAAAAGGAATTCTGGATCCATTAATCACAATAACTAAGCTTTTTAAATGTAGTCATTGTCAACATATAAGAACCTTTTGATGAGACTCCCCGCCAAAGGTTAATAAAGAAAATAAGTTACCATAGGACAAATGGAAAGAAAGATCCTTTTATCAACTTAAAGCTGGTTAAAGGATAAGAAGCAGAGTACAGCTTAATGATCACTTGCTTAGATGGGGAAGAACCAAAAGCACGGTTGCCATAGGATCAGTGATAGGATCAGTTTTCCTCCAAATCTCCATCCCCGATGGAGTAAGGAGTATGCAGAGAAATTTGCAAGACTGGAGATGATGTGAAGATCCTTTGGGTAATCAAATGATGCATCAGTATTGAGGAACACCAGAATGCCCTCACAAAATGAATGGGTGTACAAGTGGATAAGTAGGTGAGTTTTAGAGATTAACATGCATATAGGAAAATACATCTAAATGATACCTGCGTGATGCTGAACTTGGAACTAAAACTTTTCAGCTCAGAGTCATCACTGACATTTCTCTGAAATCATCGACTTTGTGTTCCATGGCAATAAAGCCCCCCCCCCCTTAAGCATGATCAGGAAGAGTAAAACAATGAGATTAAGACAAAGTGTAACTTATAACCTACAGAAAATCCTGATGTAGTCGTATCTTTAGCACTGTCTGGAGTCCTAATTGCCACTTGTAAGAAGGGCAGAGTGATGTTAAAGAAGATAAGAAATGGGCAAATAGCTAATCTTGGGACTGAAGCAGATGTTTTATAAGCAGAAATTAGAAGTCCAGGACTCTTTCTGGAGAAAGTGGCAGTTTGGAAAGAAGGTATCAGAGCAGTATATTCCTCTGTTTTCCCTCAGGACATTTTCTTCGAGCTTTGTCAGTCCTTGCTGTGGCAGCCTTGGAGAAACTGATTTCATCCTCACAGCAAACCACAAAGGCCAACAATGCTAGAAAACATCCTGTTTCAATGAAGGGCTACTGTGATTGTGTGATAGTTGTTCTGCAGGGATAGCTATGTGCCCTGGCTAGTGCACAGAGATTGTGTGGAGATGGAATAAGGCTGGTACGTTTGAATCACCCATCCTAATCAGTCTCTGCAGAGCACATGTTGTCTAGTTTTTCAGGTGTTTATAGACAAACTGGTGAAGATTTTCACGGGGGGAATGAAAAAGACACTAAGAAAAAGCTTTTCCAGAGAAAACTTGAGATTCTAAAGTTGGCAGATAATGGAGTTTCTCAATTACAGAGTCTAGATAGCTACCTTTCTCTCATTTTTATTATTATTATTCCATTTCATTTTCTGGAGAAGTTTTCTAAACATACTATCCTCTATTTCATTCTCCCCCCAAGTGCAGAAGATTTCAGCACAGGTGGTCAGTATTAAGGCAGTGAAATGTTAATTTCTGTATTTTTTGTTGGTTGTGATTTTTTTTGCCATGTCAAGACAAAGCTACATTTCTTCTAAGATAATTCCTCATTGGCACATTAAAAATGGTTGATTGTATCTGTTTACTCATACCTAACCAGAAAGGTGACTCAAAAAGATTGAAAAATGGAGGTTAAGTTAAACTTTTAAGCATCACTGGCTGCTTTTACAGTTTCACAGAAAATGCTACATCTTTTTTCAAATAACTTTTTTGTTACTTATCTCCATAAGTGGATGTCTCGAAGAAAATACAGCATTGCTACAGTTCAGCATTTCCAACATAAAGCTCCTTTTTTTCCTCCTTTCAAGAATTTATATATTTAACTCCATTATGAAAGATTAGACAGATAAAGAAGCTTTCAGTAGAATCACAATACAGGTAATTACAGGTCTGTTGGCATTTCCATTATGAACTCCATTTAGCATTAAGGGCTTAGCATTTTCCCATGATTTCACAAAATGTCAAAATGAAGGCTGGCATGCAGATTAGTTGCCTGAATGCAAATTTGTTTACACAAAAATATTTAAATCTTCTCAGCTGTTTTTGATTTAGAGATCAGCCAGAAACTTTAAGCTCTTAGGGTTTCTCATGTGCTTCTGCCAACTTCTGGACCAAATCACAGTTTAAAAATATTACTGTTTAATAAACTGTTGATTCATTGTCTTCGAAAGTTTTGAAATTATTTAGACTTTAAAATGGATTTTTAAATTTCTGCTCATCTTGCAACTCTAGCCTTTCTCCTGCCATCTTCATAAATGAATGATGAGTTAGAATAGGATTCAAAAGCCATCATAAAACCTGATAGCAATCTTAAAGTCTGAAACATCTTTTTAGACGCACTTAACTATCATCATAAACCAGTGACCAAAGCCTGTAAGGTTTTTGAGAGTGTCAATTACTTAGCTCACTAGCTCTAGTACCATCTTAGGGTACTGGCCTAAAACAATCTGATGGAGTTCAACAGTTACAGTTTTTCAGCTTCATCAGTTTAGTCCATGCATGGTATGAACAGTTTCGGAGCTGTCACAATCTAAATAATTTACCTGTATTGAAAGGAAGTATTTTGCTTGTTACAGCAATCTGCTCTGTTCTGCTGAAAGTCAATGACAAATCTTTTCATTTCAGTGGGGACAAGCTCCAAAATAATCTACTGTTAAGTACTTCAGTAAGGTTATAATTGAATAGATGATCACTCTTATTCAAAAATACACTTCTCACTTCAGAAGAAGCTTTGAATGGAAAGATTTACAGACACCAAGCAACATGAAGTAGAAACACTGTTAGAAACATTAATTGAGCCATCAATAGAAATGAAATAGGAAAAATAGTATTAAGTCAGGTAGAAAACAAACAGAAAAGATGCTGAGATTGCAAAATACAGATATTCAAGTAGATAGTGGGTATATATAAAATCCTGGTAAGACATGGGCAAACAGGAAAAATCAATGATGCAGCTTCTCAAAAAATGCACAGTCATCCAAGTGTGCCAGACAAAGAATAGGAACCTAGCCCCAGGCGGTCTGTAAATTAAAAGCACAAAAAATGTATGGTACAAAAGCAATAGTGAAAATAAACTTTGTGCAAATGAAGCATGGAGGAAGCAGATGAGGAGAAAACAATCCATCAACTAAATACATCCAAATAATTTTGGCCAGAGGATGTTCACCTACAGACCACTGTGTCCTGGCTAAAAAATGCAAAAAAAAACCCCAAACCCAAACCCAAGCTTTTAAGAATTAAGAATATGTTCTTCAGAAAACATTAAAGTACAGCTCAATCTTCAGAAGTACCTGCAAATTCTTCAATGATGATTCAGTACTCATTGTACTGTGTTCCATGTTTTTTAATAAATGGTCCATTTTTCTTATAATTACCTCAGACTTGCCTTAAATTCTAGCAGGAAGTTCTTGTCTTCTTAATAATTACAGAGATTCTCCTGAGGAAGTTCTCTGCTTAGCTGACATCTGTGGTGCACTCTGACTCTTAAGATTAGAGATTGACTCAACTGTCAATGAATTTCAAAGAGGTGACTAGTACAAGAGGCCCCATAGGGAGCAATTTGGAACAGTACATTTCAAAAGTCAGATACATAGCAAACTCTCCTGATTTCATTGAAATGCTCAAAGTCAATCTTGGAACAAGTGAGTAACAGAATACCAACAAATATGGCCCTGTTTTAACCTAGGTGATTTTTTTTTTTTTCTTCCCCTATGGCACCTTTTTTTAAAAAAATAAAAATAAAAATTCATATACAATATTCTGTAGAATCCAGAATCCTGACTAATCTGTTTTGGTCATCTCAGAATGACGATATCACTAAAGGATACAGCAGTAATACCAGATCTGTAAAATTTCCCTTTCCATGTCACATCAACAGTATACATTGGAGCTTGAAAAACAGAGAAGATGCAACTTGGATTTCCAAAATTATAGAATGGTTAGAGCTAGAAGGGGCCTTAAAGATGATTTAGTTTCAACCCCATTTACCAAGTATCTATGTAGAGTATCCATTACATTCAAATGTAATCTGATTCTATAGCGTTTACTTGTATGCAACAGGTAACTTACCTTTAAGTTACTATTAGGTTTTGACCTTTTTTAGTGTGTTTTGAAGTTTCTTTGTTTAGGGTGAAGGGGTATTACTTGGCTAACAAAAAATAATCATGTAGACAGGCACAACAGACTAAAGAATGAAAACAAATATAACTGAAACTCCACTCTTCCAATATTACTTTCTTGCAGATGATTTAAAATCCAAAGAACATCCTGAAAAAAGTTTGTAAGTCTAATCTATGACCATAAGGCTGGGAGGATATTTCATTTCCTAACAGATTACCCTTACACGTTTATTACTCTCGGCCACAAAAGGACTTTACAAATGACATGGAAACTGAAGAGAACTTTCTATATTTTACTGCAGCTTTATGTTTTTTGGGACTTCTCCAGTGGTACTTGTGGAGTGGGAAGAGAGTTTGGGAAGGGAGCCCAGAAGTGCAGAGGAGGCTGGATAAATTGGGAAAAATTACAGCAGCTAGCTGAGGAGCTAGAAATTGAGTGTAGTAAAAATATATAGATAGAGTTTAGGAGAATGGTGGGTTTTTTTTATGGGTAGCTTAATTTAAAACTAGCTGAAATTAGTGTAGAAACTCATACAAATTTAAATGACCTACAACTGTAGTACTAGAGAGATTTAGGAATTGTTGAAGCATATCCCTAGGAAAGTTATGGAAGCAGGCATGCAGGAGTCACCACTGCTGTTGAACTCATTCTGTATTAAACATTTATTCTGTTGCTCAGTGCTGTTTCAGCCAAAGAGCTTTCAGAAGCATAAATTTGTCAGGACATTTACATAAAATAACTGCGTCTTACATTGTTGATTGATGCAACTCCCCACTGCTGACAATGACAATGCCAATAAAATATAGCTCACCTATTTGTCAGGGGAAAATTGTTATCCTTGCATGAGAAGATATGGGAGGTTCTGTTGGCACTGTACCCTCTACAAAAAACACAGAAATTCCATTGCTAGTCTAGTGTCTATGCCATTTTTCTTTTCACAGAAAGGGCTGAAAATTAAACTTTCTCAAGAGTGCTGAACTACTTGAGTAAAAAATTGGGACACTGAAGAGATATAACATTCACATTCTTACAAGATGTCTGTAATTGCTATAAGGAGAATATGGTTGCATTTAGGATAGATGAAAGTTCATTAAATAGAATCTATAAAAACCTCTAAAGAAATATTCTCCCAAATGTCAGAGGTATTTTATTTTCCCAGGAAGGAGTTGCCAAGATTGAAATAAAGGGTAAAGAGGTGATGTTATCAAAGTCTCTGAAGCTAATAACGATGTGAATTGTGTGAGAGAAATGACTGGCCCCCTTCAAAAGAGCTTGCAGAAAGGAGCAGCTATTGAAAAGAATTCTGAATGAAAGTGGTAGAATAGTGTTGAATAGTAATGTGGAAAGGAGTAGGTAATGTTGTTTATATTTGTTTTTGAGTTGAAAATCACACCAAGAAACTGACGACTGAGCAGTCGGTTCCCCTCTTTCAGGTGTAAGAAGACATTTTTCAAGCCTATCAACTGTAAATATTTTGTTTTCTCAGTTCCAGGAAAATCTTTCAGCACTTTTATATGAACAGATTTAATATTTAATATATAATGTGAATGCTGTGAAAATTTTAGCCATTTTAGTAGTAGTATTAAGAGGGAACTATTGTTGCCATGAGTACTGCCAAAACATTCACTTGATAAAGTACAATTTGTATTGTGTTACTTCAATATGCTAGAATGATGAAAATTCTCTAATCAGATAAGCACTTTTGTGTACACTGTATTGATGTAAAGATTTTGGAGAAAATGTCTTGCCCCTTCATTCTGAAATATAAATGATATGTATTTCTTCACTTGTGGTCATTAAAACTGCCATGTCATGCAATTAGCATTGCTAAAATAAGTAGCAGTAGCCGTGTGGTTAAAGTGTCAGTTAGCATAGATGTGTTCAAGGTAAAACACGTACGATGAGCATAGTCATGAATTAAGCATAGGTTCTTGATAGAGCATACCGCTACAGATGCTTGCTACCAGAAGTGTTGGTATGCATTGCCAACAGAATCATAAACAATTTACTTCTGTAATCTTTAGATTTTATAATGCGAGTTTTCCAAAGCACACTTCTATTGCAAATTTCTAGTGTATCATGAAATGCATGACTTCTGTTATAATTTATATTGCTGAGTCAAATGAAATACATGTACAGAAAACTGTAATTCAAAACTCAGTATGAAAAGAAGCAGAGGGAAATCTACTCTCAGAAGTAGATTTGGACTCTTCTGTTGCTTTCAATGGGCTTAATAACAGGCAGTTTAGAAGCTCATTTTATATCCTGTTTTATAACTTCCATTCACCTTTGGATCAAAGCTGATAGAGACACAAAAATGCAACTTTTAGTGCAGACTTTTAAAAGATTAGTTTTAATTAGACTAAGCTTTGATCTCCAAAGAAAACTGCACAGCAATCAAGAAAGCTAACTATTGCAGAAAGTGAAGTTTCCCTTCTGGGTCAGGTTAAATAGTGGTGGTAAGGTTTTGTAATTCAAGTAGTTCCATCTCAATGCTATGATGAAACAAGAAGAATATCTGTACTCTGCATTTATGTAGTTCATTTTAGCGGAGGAGTCTAAACTACACTTGCAGATACCCACTTGCTGGGTATGGAAACAGTTCTGTAAGAAGATAATGATCACAGAGGGATCATTTTAACTGCTACTGAAATATAGCCACCTCTGAGATGTGATATGTCAGCCCCTTTAAATGATAATATCAGTATTAAAATAAAAAATAGCACAGAAATATTTTTTCTACATTTAAAAGGTGATTAGAGGTTTTCATTCTACTAAAAGGTTTTATAGAAACTATATTTCAAAAAAAAAAAACACTAAATCCGTGAGAGTAAATAATTGTGTCAGTTAATTTTTAATGTACTAGGATCAGTTTTTATTAGTATTTTAGAAACAGGTGGTTTTTCTTTTCATCAAGCTTTCTTCCTAACATTCGTTAGCTATCACTACTTGTACTCGTTTTGTTAATGAAATCAGTTATAAATTATAGTAAAACTTCCTTCTGAGATTGGAAATACACAATAAATTATATCATGAGGTAATGATGACTCAGGAAACTAATTTCAAACATTTCAAGCTGTTACCTCTGTCTTTGCAAGATAACAATGGAGGCTGTTCAATTTCTTCATAACATAATCCAATATATGGAACTCATTCCTGTATGGGCTTATTATGCATGTATGTGTACACATATGTGCAAACAAAATTCTGTGAGAATGAAATCAAGTTACAGTGCATAAAGATAGAAAGCTAGTAAGATAGGTTAATATGGGAAAGACAAAATAGAATTCAAGGTCAGAATCTCTACAATTCAAGTAATTACTCAGTCATTTCTGCCTCAAGCCTCCAGATTCTTTTAGTCCTATTGCAAAAATAATCAGTGTTATTTACATGCCTCGGGAAGTGAGAATTCATCACCCTGTGAATCCTTCTGCCATGAAGTTACTTCTTGTTATTCACCTTATTTCTGTGATTCAACGTGAATATGATACATGGCACTATGATCCATTTTATACAAACCAAAGGAAAATGGCAGTCTGTCTCTCTACGCCCATGCTGATTGCATCCCATCTTACATGGACAATCCAATTCTATGAGAGGACCAGTCCTGGTGGAATCCCTTGTATGCCATTCCTTAATACTTTGAGGTTCTCTCTATAAGTAACATTGTTCCTAAGTCCATAAACCTATCCATCTAACACTTCAGACACTGGGAAAGAGATGATGAATTTCCACCATTTTCTTCTTTGACATTTACAACAGTATTCAGCACTTGTGATGCTGGAATTATGGAGCCATAGTAAATCTTATGTAGTCTGTAAGAACAAGCCAGTGAGACCATGAATGCAGATCTGGAAAATTAAATGTAAATATCTACAAAAACCTGCTATGTCTGTGTGTGTGTGTGGATGTATATTTAAAAAAAATCTTCCTCACAGTCCGATAGCCTTGTCTATTCCATTTCCCAGAAGAAATGTTAGATGTTGGGAAGGAGATACTCAACATCTAATATCACAGTCTTTTTCTTTAAGACACAGTCGAGATCTTGTAAAGTACACATTATGCACCCTTCTATTTAAGTCCAAGATAATTGCTACATATTGTCCTTGAATTTTCGATAAATTCAAAGATTCTCTCTTTTTGTAAACAAATCATACAATTTCATTGAGAAGGAAGCATCTTCCACGGAGTTGTTTGAAAGACATGTGTTTAAAGCTCATAAGAGTTTTGGAATTCTGCGATAAACCTTAGCATGAAAATTATTCAATCAAAATGGTTTTGTAGCCTTTTAATAACTACTTCTATCATATGCCTCTCTGATTTGTTACTTAAATATCGCTTCTTCAAATATCTCATGTAATAAAAACTGCCTTAAAATTACAGTGGTCTAAGAAAAAACCAACAACTTAGACCAAACTGTCTGTTCTCTTACTGTTCTTTCCTGGATTGCTTTGGAGTAACTGGAAAACTAATTTCCCATGAAGGCTTTGTTCTATCTTTTCAACTTTAATCATTATGTCCAGAAATACAAGCCGAATGATACTTATCAGCAAGAAGTTGAGTCTGAGACGTCACGAGCCCATTGAATTAGAATTGAAGTTTTCTACCAGTGAAGAAGGAAAAAAAAACCCAAATGGGTTGCCCAGGGAGGTTGTGGATGCTCCATCCCTGGCAGTGCTCAAGGCCAGGTTGGACAGAGCCTTGGGCCACATGGTTGAGTGCCAGGTGTCCCTGCCCATGGCAGGGGGGTTGGAACTAGATGATCCTAAGGTCCTTTCCAACCCTTACTATTCTATGATTCTATGAAACCCAAAACAAAAAACTAACCAAACAAAACCAACAAGCAAAAATACCCAACAACTTTTGCAGCAGATTGTAAAGCCCTTCTTATTACTACCAGTTCCAACTTATCGGATTGCGTAGAATTAATGTTTTACAGATGATTTTAAGTTATTTTACAGATTTTTTCTTTTGACTTACACTGTCTCTCTCCCAGCATTATAGCAATGGACTCACTTGGCCTTGTTTCAAAAGTGCTAACTAGTTCCCCAGGCTTTTACTGAAGACAGATAAAATTGGAAATGATCAATACCTCTGAAAATCAGATAGTGTCCAAGACACTTCTTTTTATAAAAGCAGAGATACAAGGCTATGCTATCTTTCATAACCTTTTCTCTGAAAGGGTGTTATGATTATGCAAATTGGGCCATCCCCATAGGATATTTCAAAATATTCTTGAAATTTCTCTGAACAATTCTGTGCTTTTGTCTACATTAGATTCAATGGTCACAAATCTCAATTTTTTGGGGTTGACCTGTGTAGCATATTAACAACACTGGGTTATTGCCAATTTTATTACAAGCTTTCATACTACTCAGTGCTTTCAGCCAGATGCAGAGTGTGAATGATGGAGGTTGTACGGGAAGAGAAGGGAAGTGAAGCAGAAGGATAAAGAAGAAAAATGAGTGAAGCACAGGCCAGTCCGTGCCTCTTAAAACATGGTGTTCCAAAAGCAGCCTCTAGCTCAAAAGACGCAAAACTGCTGGCTGCTGAAATCCAGGATAACGTGCTAGTACTCTGTACATGTATTTCTCGTATCTTTCCCTAGACTGCTGCTAATAGTCACTGTTGGAGATAAAGGGCAGTAAGCTACATGAGTAACTGATCCTATTTGACTTGTTCCTCAAAACCAACAACAAAAAACAAACACACCCCCTCCCCCCCAAAAAAAAAAACCCCAAACCAAAAATTCCCACAAGCAAACAAGCAAAATACCAGGCAGACTACAAGTTTCTGCTGTTCACTGCACGGGAGTTTTGGAAAAGGATTTGGGATTTGAAAACACATCCATGCAATTCTTTAGGTCTTGCGGGATGGTGTTTCCAAGTCAAGATGTTGGTAACAGAGCTGGAGATAGAACACGTCCCCTCTTCGGCCTGTGGGTTGCTATAACCCCCAGCCTGCTCTCTCTAGGAAGGGGCTCGCCGTGCGCGGGGGGTATTTCTGTCCCTAGTGCTGTCTCAGACTTGCAATCAGAACACTTGCAGGAGTAAGCATGCCAAAGTAAGCAAAGCCAAGCGACGGAAGACTGTATTAAGAAGGACTCTGTGGAGGTGCGGCTGCGGAGGCTGGTGCCGGTGTCGGGCGCGGTGGAGTGCGCTGACGAGGGCTGTCGGCGCTCCGTGCTGGCTCCGCCTTGCGACCGCTCCCTCGGTCTAAAAAAGTGAAAAACCGGAGTCTACAGGCGACGTTCCTCTGTGCCCTCTGTGGGTCCCTGATGCAGGGCAGGGCGCGGTGGTCCCTGCGACGCTGCTGAGACCGGTTGTTTGTTCCCTCATTTCTAACCTGCCGAAGAGGAGGAGGAGGAGGAGGAGGAGGAGGAGCCGTGCGCTAGGCGTAGGGCTCAGCGGAGCCTTGGCTTAGCCCCGAGAAGGCGGGGACGAGAGGGGTAACTTTGTCTGCATCCCTGCAGAACTGTGCGGCTCGAAAAGATGCGCTGTATGCAGCCCGCTGAGCAAAGCCCTGCGTGATCTGCGGGAGCTTGCGGGAAAGTGGCACCGTGGAAGAGCTGAGCCTGTGCGTGACGAGGAGTTGAAAACCAAGGACGACGTTGTCCCTTCTCTCGTCAGTGTCTCCTAGTACCCCTGCGTGCGTACACACGCACAAACACACACACTATCAGACGCGCACACACGCACAAAGATGCAGCAGCGGCAGCGACCATCTGGCTCTGGGGAAACCGAACCCGCCGTTTCTAACCCAACAGTTTCCGCTCCGGGGACCGAGCGAGCACCCCGCTGCGCCCGCCCGTGCCCCGCCGAGGAAAACCATCGCCGGGAACCCCATAAGCCAAGGGACCGCGAAGGAAGCGGTGGGGAGGGGCTGCCAGAGCCTGAGGGGAGCAGGTGGGAATGGAGGAGAAGATAAACTAATGGACTTGATCTTAAAAGTCTTTTCCAACCTAGCTGATTCTATGATTCCATTCAATGATTCTGTGACTGCAGAGGTGGCTGAAAGCAGCAGGGCACACTTTGTCCCTGCTAAATATTCCCACATGTCAGGTATCCATCACTGGAAATGGAAATCCTTTCCATTTTCTCATCACTGCTTCTGTCAATGAGCCGTTTAAAATCTCACTGCTTCACCTCCCTTTCATTTTGAAAGCTGCCCTTGTTCTGCTTGTCACAACTGCAACAGGGGAACAGAGGAACAACAGCAGAGGCAAAGCCTCATTTTATCCAGGCAGACAAAAAAGCAGACCTTGGTGCTCTCTGATCTCTGTCTTGGAGCGACAATAACCCGAAAAGGTGGAGAAGTCTTGTGGTCTCTGGTCATTTCACCTGATTTCCCCTCTGGTTTGCTTCCACAAACAGATCACTGACATTTATAGGGGGTTTTTTTTGGTGGTGGAGGGAGTTGCCAAACTGAAGGGGTGCAGGTATCAGTGATTTCTCTCCTAAATTCCAGGAGGCAAAGCTCACTGATGCAGGTTGTTTTGTTATTGTATTTTTTTCTCCCTCTCCTCCCCTTTCTGTAAGGAGTTGGATGGTGGAGGTTTCCACTCCCTCCTCTTCCAAGTTTGGTTTGTATCTCCCATGCCTAAATGGTGCTCCTCATTTCTCTTATGGTAGGGGTGAGGGAGGAGGGGAAGGAACTTTCCTAGGTGTCTTGCACATCTAAAGGGAGGAGCACAGGATCCATCATCCCCTGCACCTGGCCAGGCATCACCCTGCTTTGCATTTTCTAAGGGATGGGTTGTGTGTGTGTTGTTTGTTGTTTTTGTTTGTTTGCTTGCATGCCATCTCTCCCTTTTCAATGATGTAATTTATTTGCTTTTTCACTCAATGTCTATCTGAGGAAGATTTTGTTGGAGACTGATCCATCGTATAACAGATACTGTGTAAGCAGTTAAAGATTTTAATTCAAAAAGGTATAATTCCTCTTCAGCTTTTCCTACCATTCCTTCTCCAGCAGTTCTGCCAATTTCCTTCCTTCCATTTTCTCCTTCTTTCTTTCTTCTTCCTTTTCTAGCCCCTCCCAAGTATTGTTGGAAGGTGCCAGGGAAGCACAAATTTATGGACAAATGTGAAGATCTTTTTTGTCTATATGATATATACAAGGAACACATAATTCATCAAATCAGCACGGCTCCATAAGCACCCTGGGATAGTTTGACACCTGTAACAGTGGGATAGCTGGGGATTGAGACTGGAGAAATGGCAACAAGACAAGGACAAAAGGGCCTGAAACGCAGATACCAAGCAAGGCTGTGGAAGTAGTCTGGATGAAACCTCACCAACAGTTTCGGTGTTATGATGTGGTGCTAGACTATTCAGCAGAGGTGATTAAGCAAGGAAGGGTATTGGCTGGAGCTTTGTGGAAGTGAAGGGTATGGGCTGGAGGTGGGGTTTGGTGACAAGGCCTTGCCAGGCAATGGTACAGCAGATGCAGGATCTGGGGAGTCACCTTGCTCCCAACATCTGGAATATTTTAAATGAGCAGGTATTCATTCATTGTTTGCCTCTGCCATGGTTTCTGGGAGCAGAAGCATGTACTGACAATGGGAATGTAAATCAAGGTAAAATGTATTCATTCACAGGAGTGGGGAGAGAATATAAATGCCCAGAATAGATGCAATGCTGCAGCGAGTCTAAGCCAGTTCTATGGAGCTTGGCTGCCTGAAGAAGCCTACACCCAGGATGTAAAATCTGACCTACTGGAGCTGCAGTTGCTGAGACAAACCCCCCAGTCCAAGGAAAGCCTATGGAAACCGCCAGGGTCAGCACCCAGGAAGCTCAGGCCCTGACCATAGAAAGGAAGTCACTTCACAGCATCTCTCTGGGACCGTTCGTCGGCAGGAAAAGAAAGAGCCAGTCTTGCAAAGCATGTTTTGTCTCTTTCTCTTGCACTGTTTTAGGTGCTCCATCCCGGCTTTGCCCTCCGCATCCAGTGTTTTTTCCTTTCCTCATGCCCAAGGGCAAGCGAAGCGGCTTCTCAACAGGTGCTGTGGAAACTTGCACAGCTCCCGCGGCCATCGCGGCGCAGGGAGAACCGCCCGAGCCTTGAATTTTGTAGGATGCTGCCGCCCCGCGACTCGTGCTCACCAAGCAGCTGCCTCGGCAGCAGCCCCGGCGCCCCCCCTCCGCGCCCGCGGGGCACCGCGCAGCCAGCCCATGGCTTCCAATAGTCGCACCCGGCGCAGAGAGCGCGTTAATGGCAGAGGGCTGACCCAGGGAAAACAGATGCCTCCAAAGCCCCGGGTCGGTCTTGATCGCAGACCTCCCCTAGAACGGGGCAAAGCTCATGGAGCAGCTCGCGCCAATAGATGCAAACAGAAAGAAGTTGCCTGTAATCCAAATGTGCATTAATGTCGCAGGAAAGCCCCCTCCCCTTGGATCCCCCGTGTCAGGATAACGTGGGATGAGGTAAAAGCCCTCGACATGCTCTCTATGAAACACGAATTATCTTTTCCACACGATGCAAATGGGGGGACAAGCAGCTGCAAAGCTCTACAATAAACTGTTTCATCCAAGGCAGAGCCAGCTTGGGAAAGCACGCTTTCGAATGCCGCCCCCCCCAAACACCTCCTTCCCACCGTGCTGGCAACCTCTGTAGGCGATAACCAAGTCTAAAAACTCGGAGAGGATCGATAATGTCTACTAAATATTCTGGGAGGGTATAAGTGTGGCAAGGAGGAGGAATGAGGAGGGGGATAAAAGGGTGATTAATCAGATATTAATCACCGGCCACAAACAAAGGGAGATTATTTCGGGTAGGCAGCCGACTGTGGGGAGTTGCAGAATAGATCCTTTTACTAAAGGCACGCGTGATGGGATCAGCACTTCACCCTTTAGCGATGCCTGTGTAATTTTGCAGGTGCACATTATTCAAGCCACATATTTCTTCTTCTCTCTGTGTGTAGCATTTCCCTTAACTGTCTGCAAGCACAGACTTAGTGGAGATATTTATGCCGCTAACTAGAGGTTTCCTTTTTGCTCTCCCTTCACGAACACACAAGCAGGAAGAAAGCAAAATAGCTCTTGCACAGAAAAAAAAAAAAGGGAGACCAAAACCACCCCAATACGCACCTCCTACCACACACATGAGGGGAAAGGGACCAGAGGAGGGAAGAGAAAAGGTGTCGATCTTTGCACACAGCGGCAGACCATGCCTTCAAGGCTGAATTGCTAACGCACCTTGTCGGCAGGCGGGGAGCCCCGCATGCATGCCAACAGCTGAGCCAGAAGCGCATTTCGGGCTGCGCGACCGCTGTGCGCACGCTGGGCTCCTCCGTAACTTTCCCCACACAAGGGGTTAAACTAATAAGTGCATCGATACAGGCATTCCCGCAAAGAGCCCGGGCTCGACCGAAAACCAGAAATGTAGGTAAACCTTCTCCCCCTACCCCGCAACACACATAGACACTACCATCATTACCCCTCAAAAAAGCCATCCGGTGGGATTTGCTGGAATATACACTAGTTAGAGGCTATATGAACCAACTCACGTCTCCGTTTGAGCATACTGCAAGAATATTTATTGAGCCCCAGCTCAGCCACTGCATTGAACGCCAAGGCTGGCAAGCAAATATATTTCCTATCTCCGAGGAGAGCTCTCAATCAACTCCTTCTTTCCTCCCCGCTTTGGCCATCATTTATATCTTTCCATTGCAAAGTACTCAGGATAAAAATGTAAATTAAGAAATAAATATATCTTGAAACACACCTTGGTATAACAAGGGGAGAGGTTGCAACGCCCTGACCGAAAGCAAACGGACCCCTAAAAATATACACCTCAAATGCTACCCTACCTTTCACACACGAAACCATCAACAAAAAGACGAGGTTCCAAAATGTAAATCCACTTTTAATCTCCATTTTCTTCACCAGGATGAAGTCCAGCCGGCCGCATTTAGTACATTCCCTTTCCCAAAAGTCTGTTAATTTCGATTCCTTTGTACGGGTTTCCTCTCTGCAGATCCCTTTCATATTATTCTTGAGAGCTCCTAATTCCTATTCCTCGGCCAGGCGCAGCGGAGTTGTTGCTGTTGATGGTGCGCGGTCACAGCTCGGAGTGAATGGTGTTTCTGGGATACCACAGCAACCTTGACGAGGACTCAACCATCTCTCCAACAGGGGCACAAAGTCTCAGCTACTCTCGATCGTGTCTTTTCCTTCCCCCACCCCCCCGCTACCCCAACTCCCTGCGCAGCCGAAACCCACCACAATCCGGGCTCGTTACAGCATCCTTCGGGAGCCACGGAAGAGCATCTTAAAGCTCAGGCACTCTCTCCAATAAACTCCAAACACTATTTGCATTCGAGATCCTGCCCCCGCCCCCCCTAAAAGAATCAATTCTGCCTGGGAAAATGGCTCGGGAGAGAGCGCGATGGCGAGGGCTCCGCGGCCGCCAGCGCAGCCCCGAGCAGGAGACGCGGCGGGGCGCGTCCACTCCCCCGCCGCGCGCGGAAACAATCACTGCCTCGTTATTAACGACTCACGTGCGGTGCGTGGGGCTGCCGGCGTCACTACACGCACACACACACACAAACGCGCCCTCGGGCACAATCCCCGCACGGCAGCAAGTGCGTCTCAGAAGGGTTTGCAAGCTAATTGCTCTGCGCGGAGACATTAATTACAGGCCGGTCTCGGGGAGGCGGCGGCCACAGCCGTGCCCGCAGCGGAGGGGCTCATCGCCCTGGCGGTCGGGGGTAGGCAGCCCGGCGCAGCGGCCACTGGGGGGGGGATATAAGGGGGGAAGCAGCGGCGGCGCCGCCCGGCGGGCGGGGCAGTGCCGGGCCGGGCTGGGCCGGGCTGGGGAGGGGGGCGCGGCGGCGCGGCCGCAGCTCTGCCAGGAAGAGCGCTGGCGCCACCTAGCGGCCGCGCCGCCTCGCCGCTCGGCGGGGCTGGTGGGGGACGCTGCGGGGGGAAGCTCTGCGGGAGCGGGGAAGAGGGAGGGGCTCCGTACGGGGCGGGGGGAGCCAGTGCCGGTACCGACCCGCTGTGCGGGGCTCGCGCTGCCGGTTTCCGTCCTTGCCCGGCGCAGCTGCCGTGCAAAGGTGCGCGTGGTTCACTGCGTCGCGGACAGCGTGCGGAGGGTGCGCGCAAGCCACGCCTCCGGTGCAGAGGTGTTTGTTCGACAGGGTCCGGGGAGGGGTGGTGTGTGTCTGTGCGCGTGTAGATGTGTGTGCACACATGTAACTGCTCTGCGGTGCGGGTGCGCCTGTGAGGGCCTGCCCGTGTGAGTGCACGTGTGGTGCGGTGTTTGCGTGAGTGTGAGTTCTGGTGTGTGTGTGCGCCTGTGAGTGTTTGCACCTGCGAGTGTCTGTGAGTGCGCATTTCTGTTTATGTGCGTGTTGTGCTGTGTGAACGTGTGTGCACATGAGCGTCTGTGGTGTGTGTGAGTGTGTGCATGCATGTGTGCATGTATTCATGTGTGTGCCTCTGCTTGTGTGATTCTGTGCATGAAAGTGAACGTGTGTGTGCAAGCATCTAAGTGTGAGAGTGCATGGATCTGCTCATGCATGTCTGTGTATTTTGTATGTGTGTCTGTGTGCATGTGTTCTTACACGTCAGTGTGTGCCTCTGGACATGCTTTTGTCAGGTTTTTGTACTGCATCGGTGTGTGTATGTGTTCATTGACACAGTTTTACATGTGTATGTTTTTACATGCATGTGCCCATGGTGCACAAGTCTGCACATGTGTGAATGCATGGGTATAATCTGAAGTGAACTGGGCGTGAACACGAGTGTGTGAGCCAGGAAGTTCTGGCAGGCAGTCGCAAAGCGTGGATCTGTATGACTGCACAGGGGGTTTGCATTTCCCCACATTGAACAGCGCGGGTGGTTTTTGTGTGTGCATGGAGTGCATTTGGGGAAAGGTATGTTCTGGTTAGGAACTATTTTCAATGGGTATGGATGTGAGGAGAGGTTTTATGTATATGTGTAGGTGCATATGTGAATTTTTATGAACGTATGTATATATAAATAATACATGCAGTAGTATCACAATATAGTTGAAAATAGTACTTAAAAAAATCTAGAAAGGTAAAGATTCAGGTTTATGCCAGGAGCACAATGCAGAGGAGGAAGTTTGCATAGAGAAGAGTCCGCTCCTGTGTGGGTGTAGGGGTGAGCAGTGTGCCTGCCTTCCACTTTTACTTACAGCCATGCCCTGTTTTAGTGAGGCTGCCAGCATTTAGCTGAGTGTGGCCCCACATGACTGACTGGTCTCTGTAGCTGTAAGACTGTGTGTAGCTGGCGTGAGACTAGAGTATCTTTAGCTGCAAGGGCTGATGCTAACCAGCCCCATTGGATCCATACAGGTTTGTTTACTGGGGAGAGCCAAAGGTATATATTTCATGGCCTCGTGAACTGTCTACAGCCCTCTATTGCAGACACATAAGTCTTGGGAGTGTGACTGCTGTAATTGAAACTTGGTGGGCCTGTTGGCTTTCGCTGCAATGGCTCAGGAATGTGATTTCACTTGTGATAGCAGCCTTGTGCTGGTGTTGAGGGCAGTGCCACATTAGGATCAACTTTTTGACAATTTACGTGGTTCCTGTTTTAGGTTATGTGGGATGGGTGGAAATCCCTCTGCTTGGAACCTGCCTGCTGTATCCATTAAAAGAATTCCAATATATCTCTCTTTACTATATGCGTGCGTTTACATTTAGGCATGCATGAGTGTAACTGGAATCCTTTTTCAAGGATTCATTTTTCAAGAATGATTGAAAACTGAAGGGAGACTTGTGCTTTCAGAATAGCACGAATGGCCGCACTTCTAGTATTCGCTGCTTTTTATGTGCTTGGAATAAAGTTCTGCCCTTATTCCCCCAAGAACACTTCCCAGCTCTGGAACTCAGAATCTCCTTGGGGTAAGTACTTTATCAGTTATAGAGAATAAGAAGCCGATATTGAAGACCTAGACTTTTTATTATTATAATTTCTAATTCATGCATTGCTTTGGTGAGTACTTCAATGCCTAACTTATTTAGGAGATTTATTCTAATGCTGTTAGAAGTCATGTCTGCTGTGAGTTACCTGTATTACTTCTGAAAAAGAAATTTTGGGTCATCAGTTAGCTGTTAAATGTGAATGAAGAAATGTTTATAGTTAAAAATGGGATGCCCAAGATATGTTTGTGGAAAAATTCCTGCTATTTTTCAAAGACACTTAGGTTTCCAAGTAATTTAGATGCATTTTAAAAATAGCACTTCAGCTACTTAGGCAAATTTTAGGCATATCTGATAGTATTAGGATTGATTTGAATTTCTTTATAGAACACCCCCAACCTCAAACAAATCAACTCCTCAAAAGCTGTAATGTTGCATTTTTATTGTGGTTGTTTTGTTGTTAAATGCTAGCATCCCATAACCTTTTGAAAGATTCTGGGTTCAAGCTGTAGATTATGCTCTATGTTTCATATTCATATAGTGTCTTCCCTCTTACTTCTCCCTTCTTCCCTTTCATCCTTCCCCTCTTCCTCCCATCTTCTTGCCTTTCTTCTCTCCTTCCTTTCTTTCTTTCTTTCTTCTCCTCCTTCTCTTCCCTTCTTTCTCTCTTTCATTCTTGTGCTCTCTGTTTTCCTTCCTCCCTTTGTCTTCCCTCTGCCCCGGCCTCATTCTTTCTCTTTCTTGCCCTCTTTTTATTCCTCTTTCTTCTCTCTCCTCTCTTTTTTCCCTCTTTTGGCATGGTCAAGCTTATTGATCATTTGGGTACCAGTCAAGGATGAAAGTGACTTGGCAAGGACCATTAAGTCAATCACTATGATTAAATACTCCCAAGAATTTTAAAATGTGCTGAAATCAGAAATGAGTAGACACTTAAATGCCTGACCTGTTAGGCACATGAGTATCAGCATTGTTAGTGGAAAATGTGTATCAGAGACCTGAGAGTAATGGTGTTCCTTCATGGTAATATTGTTACATGTTTCATAAGGTAAACTATGCTGTGATGTCTTAATTATAGTATCTGCAACCAGGCACTCTTGTCTCAGAACCTCTAAGAAATAAATACACCAAAATAGTTCTATGGAATAATGTATTACTATTGGTATTCACATTTCCCACCCTCACAGTTCCCTGTTCACTTTGCCAAGGCAGATCAAATTTAAGTTTTGATAATTACATTACAAATTCCTCCTACATTTTCAACTGCATTTGTTATTCTTCATTCACTGTCATATGCTTTTGTGTAAGATAGCTGTATTTTATTAAATAACTCCTACATTTCACCCCGGGTAACTTCACTCTTATTTGTAGATAGACTGATTGCTTAGCTTTAAAAAAATGCATGGGGTCTTCAGTGACAAACAACACTGTGAATAACACGATACACAGTGCTTGCAAGCACAGACAGCATATGTAGGCATGTTTAAAGCATATAGGAGTAATATTTTAAAATGTGTATTTGATTTAGGATACAAATCTCATTCACTCATATCACACAATTATTTTGAATATCCTGACCTTATGCAGAATGTAGCATTTTCTGAATTCCCATAATTTAGTCCATCTGGTTATAAACCCAAGTGTGATTGTTAAACCTAACTATGACCCTGAACTGCCTGCTTGTCTGTCGGTAGGCCCTAACATTGTTCTCTTACCTTGCAGATAGATAGTAAGTGCATGTTACAGATATACTCCAAAACTTCCATTTTCTCACACTTTTCAAATTGTGTTGGAGTCTTTCAGGGGAGGTTGCAAAAAGGAGGACACCGCTGTGCCGTCCCCAGGTAGGTGGCACTTCATTCCTTTCCTCTCTTTACTCAGACTAGAATAGTTTTACTGGCGTGAAACAGATTATGAGGTTTGGATGGGAAAGAGTGAGGTGGGGATTATTCCAAAGATGTTGGGGTGCTACCATGTGCTGATGTTACTGCCACATATTCATAGTACAGATTACAGCTGTAGTATGAAGATCAAGTATAATACAACCCAAGCAAAGATGCAGTAAAGCAAATAGAGATGGAAGTAGCTGGAGGGGAAAGGTGCCATAATACCTGTATACTCTTGACTACATTTTAACTTAAGTTTTCATAAATCAGATCCTAAACTGCCTCTAGCACAAAATATCTTTGTTCAGGAAAACCAGATAGCAGCAAAAGTACCCATTTACACTCTCAAATACTGGGGGGGGAAGAATATTTCTTTCAGATGCACTGTTCACAGGGAGAGAGAGATCGTATGTTTCATTATCACTATTAGCAGTGATTTTGTTATTTCCCTATTAAATATTTCTTGCATTCTGCTAGAGGCCACATCTGAAATCTGTTTGGAGACAAGAGAGAGAATGCGATTCTGGTTTATGCATAATTTCCTGATTTAGATATAGTACTATGTAACACTTAGTTTTCAAGTGGAATTCAAGGAATTAGTTTTGGTCTACTGCTACCAGATTTTGCATATCTTAGTGACTAAATTTATTCTTACTGTATCAGTCAAGATGATCTTGGTGTGTACTTGTGTTTGTCTGGGTTTTAAACAACTGACATTTTCAGCAAAATCTGTCACCACTGTAATGTTCTCCCAACTCTGGACAGCAGAGTTTGCGTTTGATGATTTGGAAGTCCTATAGGATGTGTGAAAATCAGAAGTGTCTGGTTTCCTTACACAGGCAGAACAGCTTTTTACATGGTAACGTGCAATGAGGCCAAGCTCACTAAGATGTGCTATGCAGTCAGCTTGGGCAAAATTTAGATCTTGATTCCCCTGTCCTTAGTAATTGAGCGGCATATGTTCAAATAGCTATTTGAACAGTAGCTGTATTACCCCTTAGATCTGGCAGTTTAGGACCTTTGATCCGTGACCAAAGATGTCATTATTTATTCTGCTCAATGCACTGCTTTGCTGAGATACATAAGTAGCTCCCGGCAAGCTCATGAATGTGATACAGTACAACACTCTGCAGTGAAAGCTTGCCGAAGGAATGCTTGAGTGGCAAATTCTAGAAAATATATTTAATGTGATCCTTCCACCAAATACAATTATTTAGTATATACTTAGTATACATTTATCTAAGACAAATTATCACCGGGAGTTCTGGATACCATGGATGTAAAAAAGGGAAATTCCATATTTGGGAATGGCTGCACATAGTGCCAGTAGAACAAAAGGGAAGAAAAGGTAAATTATAGAATCAACTAGATTGGAAAAACCTTTAAGATCATCAAGTTCAACCATTACCCCAGGACTGCCAAGACCACCACTAAACCATGTCACTGAAGGCCTCATCTACACGTTGTTTGAACGCTTCCAAGGACAGTGATTCCACCTCTTCCCCTGGAAAGCCTGTTCCAATGCCTGATTGCCCTCTTAGTGAAGAAATTTTTCCTAATATCCAATCTAAACCTCCCTGACACAGCTTGAGGCCCTTACCTCTTGTTCTATCACTTGTTACTTGGGAGAAAAGACCGATCCCCACCTCACTACAACCTCCTTTCAGGTAGTTGTAGAGAGTGATGGGGTCTCCTCTGAGCCTTCTCTTCTCCAGGCTAAACTCGCTCAGGTCCCTCAGCCATTCCTCTTCAGACTTGTGCTCCAGACCCTTCACCAGCTTCACTGCCCTTCTCTGGACTCGCCCCAGCACATTAGTGTCTTTCTTGTAGTGAAAGGCCCAGAACTGAACACAGTATTTGAGGTGCGAAAGAAATGTGCTGGAAAAGTGCTATGCTTTATCACTGAAATAATAAACAAAAGAGAATTGTCCAGAATTGCATCAAATATTATCCTTCTGTCATAATAGTACTGCTGCAGTATGTAAAGGAAAAGAAATCGGGAAAGGGTGGTGAGGTGCTGAAATAGGAAGAAAAAAGATCTTGTTTTTTTAAGTGGATTGTGTAGGTATGAAAGTGGGTGAGCTGGTGGGGGGAGATTAAAACATCCTTCCAAACTCCACTTTCCTGTTTGCATTAGATTAAGACATAGTAAAGGTATATTAAACATGTCAGTTATTTGCCATTCAGTGATAATCAGATACAATGTATGTACTATCACTTTTTATTGAGCAAATCTGAAAGCACTCACAGGTGATTGTAGATTTTCTCAGTAAACTTCTATTTATTAGCTAAGGAGTAAAAGAATACTTCATAGAAAAAAGGTTTCTGCCACATCTCAGATTTTAATTGTTTATTACTGTTTTTTTAATCTGTATTTTGTGTTCCGTTGTTTAATGTTTAATGGTTTTAATGTCTTTGTGTGGTTCTTGGAATGCTAGGGAAGATAAAATATAGATATAAAATTAATAATTGTTCTTGATTATACTTAAAGGAGTTATATGTATAAATCATCTGGCATCTGCAGGAGAACAAATCTAGAAGGCCTCTGTTTTACTGTTATTCTGCATGAAGGATTCTCCTTGGCTTGAACAGGAATTCTGTGCATGGAAAAAACTAAGCCTGTAAAATATTGGTAACCTTGACTCTAATTTCAGATTGTAAATTACATAATGAACAATTATAAGTAATTTATACCTAGAAAGAAGACTGGTTTTCTATCTGCTTGCCATATATTGTTCCTTAAAAACTTAAGAGTATAGAGACTGTGGACATTGCAGACAGAATTGATAACCTGGTTTAGAGGTGTGTTTCAGGATATGCAACTGAAGTATACTGATGGCCTTTAGATGCCACATGCTGAGGCTATAAAGCCACAGTTAGGTTAGGAAATTTTGGTGGCAAATGTTTGTAATTTTTAACCTTGAAGAAAAGACAGCCAAAAATGGAACTTTTCTGACAAAGAAGGGGAAGAGCTGTTTTGGTAGCAGGCTTGCCAGGCTGGTCAAGAAAGCTTTAAACTAGATGTGTTGGGGGAGGGGAGCACTGATCCATCCCAACACTCCTAGTCAGTTGCCAGCACCTGTGATAAGTGCTTGGAGCGATGTAGAGATGCTCCAGCTGCCACAGCCATTGAGTCGGCTTCATTTGAAGCTCGGCTAAGGTGCCTCTATACAAATGCCCGTAGCATGGGGAACAAGCAAGAGGAATTAGAGATGTGTGCAAGGCTACAGGAATATGATGTCATTGGTATCACAGAATCATGGTGGGATGGCTCCTGTGACTGGAGTGTCGGAATGGAAGGTTACAGGCTGTTTAGAAAAGACAGGCCAGGCAGACGGGGAGGGGGCATTGCTATTTATATCAGTGATAGGCTAGAGAGTATGGAACTCTGTCTGGGGATGGGTGATGAGGTAACAGAGTGTTTGTGGGTCAGGATCAAAGGGAAAACAGCAATGGGGGACATTATGGTGGGGATCTGTTACAGGATCAAGAGGACTCTGTGGATGAAGCGCTCTACAGACAGATAGGAGCAGCCTCGTGCTTGCAGGCCCTTGTCCTCATGGGGGACTTGAACCATCCTGACATCTGTTGGAGGGACGGTACAGCCCGGCAGAAGCAATCCAGGAGGTTCCTCGATTGTGTGGAAGACAACTTCCTCTTTCAAGCAGTAGAGGAGCCGACAAGGAGAGGTGCCGTGCTGGACCTCGTGCTCACCAACAGGGAGGGACTGGTTGGAAATGTGACGCTCCAGGGCAGCCTTGGCTGTAGCGATCACGAGATGGTTGAGTTTGAGATCCTCAGGACAGTGAGAAGAGCATGCAGCAAGCTCACTGCCCTGGACTTCGAGAGAGCAGATTTTGGCCTCTTCAGGAACCTGCTTAGTAAGGTTCCATGGGATATAGTCCTAGAGGGCAGCGGGGCCCAAGACTGCTGGTCGATATTCAAAGATCACCTGCTACGTGCTCAAGAGTGTTGCATCCCAACTAGAAGAAAGTGCAGCAGGAGGGCCAGGAGACCTCCATGGATGGACAAGGAGCTGCTGAGGAAACTTAGGGGGAAAAAAGAAGCTTATAAAAGGTGGAAGCGAGGACAGGCAGCCTGGGAAGAATATAGGAGCATTGCCTGGGAAGCTAGGGACCAGGTTAGGAAAGCTAAGGCCCAGCTAGAATGAAGTTTGGCAAGGGATGTAACAGATAACAGGAAAGGATTCTATAGATAGGTAGCAAATAAAAGACAGACTAGGGACAACGTGGGCCCTCTCCGGAAGCTATCAGGAGAACTGCCTACCATGGATTTGGAGAAGGCTGAGGTTTTTAATGACTTCTTTGTCTCAGTCTTCACCAGCAAATGCTCTGACCACACCACGAAAGTCTTGGAAAGCAAATGCAGGGACTGTGAAAATGAAGACCTTAGGCCCACTGTAGGAGAGGATCAGGTTCGAGACCATCTTAAGAACCTGAACAAGTCCATGGGACCTGGTGAAATCCATCCACAGGTCCTGAAGGAGCTGGCGAATGAAGTTGCTAAACCACTGTCCATCATATTTGAAAAATCCTGGCAGTCAGGTGAGGTTCCCGATGACTGGAAGAAGGGTAATATAACCCCCATTTTCAAGAAGGGGAAGGTGGAAGACCTGGGAAACTACAGACCAGTCAGCCTCACCTCTGTGCCTCGCAAAATCTTGGAACAGTTTCTCCTGGAAGACATGCTAAGGCACATGAAAAACAACGAGGTGGTTGGTGACAGCCAACATGGCTTCACTAAAGGGAAATCCTGCCTGACCAATTTGGTGGCCTTCTATGATGGAGCCATGGACTGATGGACAGGGGCAGAGCAGTTGACATCATCTACCTGGACTTGTGCAAAGCATTCGACACTGTCCTGCACAACATCCTTGTCTCTAAATTGGAGAGACATCAATTTGATACATGGACCACTCAGTGGATGAAGAACTGGCTGGATGGCCGCATGCAAAGAGTTGTGGTAAATGGCTCGATGTCCAGTTGGAAACCTGTAACGAGTGGTGTCCCTCAGGGATCGGTGTTGGGACCGGTCCTGTTCAACATCTTTGTCGGCGACATGGACAGTGGGATTGAGTGCGCCCTCAGCAAGTTTGCCAACGACACCAAGTTGTGTGGTTTGGTTGATACGCTGGAGGGAAGGGATGCCATCCAGAGGGACCTTGACACACTTGTGAGATGGGCTGATGCCAACCTTATGAGGTTTAACCAAGCCAAGTGTAAGGTCCTACACCTGGGTCGGGGCAATCCCAGGCACTGCTACAGGTTGGGCAAAGAAGAGATTCAGAGCAGCCCTGCAGAGAAGGACTTGGGGGTGTTGGTTGACAAGAAGCTTAACATGAGCCAGCAGCATGCGCTCGCAGCCCAGAAAGCCAACTGTATCCTGGGCTGCATCAAAATAATCATGACCAGCAGGTCGAAGGTGATCCTGCCCCTCTACTCTGCTCTTGTGAGACCTCACTTGGAGTACTGCGTACAGTTCTGGTGTCCTCAACATAAAAAGGACATGGAGCTGTTGGAGCAAGTCCAGAGGAGGGCCACGAGGATGATAAGAGGGCTGGAGCACCTCCCGTATGAAGACAGGCTGAGAGAGTTGGGGCTGTTCAGCCTGGAGAAGAGAAGGCTGTGTGGAGACCTCATAGCAGCCTTCCAGTATCTGAAGGGAGTCTATAAGGATGCTGGGGAAGGACTCTTCCTTAGGGACTGTAGTGGTAGGACAAAGGGTAATGGCTTCAAACTTAAACAGGGGAAGTTTAGATTAGATATGAGGAAGAAGTTCTTTACAGTGAGGGTGGTGAAGCACTGGAATGGGTTACCCAGGGAGGTTGTGGATGCTCCATCCCTGGCGGTGTTCAAGGCCAGGTTGGACAGAGCCTTGGACCACGTGGTTTAGGGCAAGGTGTCCCTGCCCATGGCAGGGGGGTTGGAACTAGATGATCTTAAGGTCCTTTCCAACCCTTACTATTCTATGATTCTGTGGTTCTAACTTCAGTATATCATCTGATGAACACAAATATCACAGCTGAGACATTTAATTTTGATTTGTGACTGTATTATTAATTTGTCCCTGAATGTTCAAGGTAGTCTAGTAAAATATTTCAGACTTTTGTTTGCATTATTTAATGTTACATGTTGATCAGGACCTGGGGGTGGTGGTTAATGAAAGTGGGTGGAAAATATTATTGGGCTGGTTTCCGGCTGTTTTGTTTCAGCTAGGTATTTGGTATGCATGAACATGGCTAGACCCTTTTGCTATCTATTTTGCTCTGTACTCCACTCTCAAATGATTTATAATGTTTGAATCCCTACCCTTGTTTAGCCAAGTGCAGTATTACAGCAAAGAGTGTATTGGTGCTGATTTTGAATAGCATTTCACAACCAGCTCTGTCTCTTCCTTCTTTTCCTGTATGGGTATCATGTATCAGTTGGAGAATGATGAGCTAGAAGTAATGACTGGTGATGTGGTGATGCTATAATTTTTTGTGTGGCTTGAAATGCAGATCTGAGCTGACCTGTGTTAGGGTATGTGATAAAAAGCTCACCTCCACACAAATAAAGGAGCAGAGACACGAGCCCATTCCCTGACCTCCCCATAGCTGTCGCAGGAGAGCATCAGCCCCACGAGTCAGGTGAGACCCAGTGCCGTGAGACTCTGGGACTGGTTCTGGCACTTCTCAGACTTGGGGGGTCCCTCCCCAGACTGGGGAGTCCCTACCCTATGGAACAGGGCTCATTATGGGATGCAGGGAAAGAGCATGCTGGGTCTGTGTGAGACTTATTATGGGGTGTTTAGGTCAGGAACCAAAGTTGGGGAAATTAAGGGATCAAGGTGTTTTGGGGAGGAACGAATGTGCAGAAATGGAGAGGTAAGAAGATAAAGGGGACCAGTCGTGTTGACAGGTTGCTGGTACCTTTGTCTGTGTTTTAGATAGTGGGCCATACAGCACTATACATCTATAGTTTTCTTAGTTTGATGCTCTTGAATGTGCTGCTTCTTACCTATTTATAGTTTTGATGGGTAGAAAAATTCGTTGGCATGGTATGTACACTACTTTTGATTCTGAACTGTTCCGTGGTGATTGTTTTCTGTATGAAAATACAGAATGTATAATACTACCTATTCTCATGAAAGGACTAGATGAACTACTGTTTTAAGTCCCTCAATTCCAGTTCTTAAGAATAAAGTACTTCAATAAATAGAAAATACAGTATTAATATCCCGAGGCACTAATTTTTTATTTTCTGTACCTTGCCAATTTATCACATATAAAAAATTTATATTGAGTTCCTCTGATTTTTTTTTTTTTTTTTCTTCTGATGTATTTTTACTGCTTTAGGATTCCCTGTTCCCTATGAATGTGTTAGCTACCTTTCTGAAACAGCAATCAGTTGCATTTTTTATTTCAGGCATATTGTCTATCCATATTTGTGTTTGTCATTATTATAGAAACAAAGAAAAATGGACTGTAGTGTATTGTCTTACTGAATGTATGACAGTATGCATCTCAGTCTGTCCTTTTCAGAAAATTGTTTCATTTATAAGCAAGCAGTTTCTTGTCTGAAATCCTAATAGCCTCTAGCAAAAGTATTTTAGAGATACAGTAAGTGGCATCAAAATATCTTATACTAAATGAGAAATAAGATTTGCACTAGAAACATTGAAAGTCTACAAGTGAAGAAAATAATAAGATCCTTGACTATTGAGTATGTTGAAAAATTGGCAATGGAGTCGGGTGAGTGTAAAAGAATCTTTAGTAGCTCTACAATCGTTAAATGGCGCAAGTTCATTTTAATTGTAGGTATTTCAGAGTTATTTCAGGAAAATAGTTGGAATATTTGAAAAGCTACTAAAAATAATTTATTTGGTTTCATCACAGTAAAACGTTGGGTGACATGGTTAGGTGTCCCTGCCCATGGGGAACTAGATGATCTTAAGGTCCTTTCCAAACCTAACTCTACAATTCTATGATTCTATGTCTAGAATAAGATGGAAAATAAATAGCAAAATACAATATATAGAGTTGAAACTGTCCAGTATTGTGTAAACAACAAGAAAGACTTTTTAAAGCATGCTGATAGCAAGTGGAGGTTTGAGGAAAATGTTCGATTGACACGCGATGGTCGTCTGACAAATAGGGATGAAAAAAAGGCAGAGACATTCAATGTTTTTGGTGGGATTTTTTTGCTTTAGTCTTTAATAATACTGATAGGCTTTGGGATGCCCAGTCCTCTGAGTTGGAGGACCTCAGCTGTGGGAACAGTGTTTTTCCATTGGTGGACGCTGAAATTGTAAGGGACCAGTTGTATCAGCTAAATGTCCATAAGTCCATGGGGCCTGAGGGATTCATCCCAGAGTACTGAAGGAGCAGATGTTATAGCAAGACCCCTCTCATCTACCACAGTTCTTGAGAGTCTGGGGAGGTCCCTGCTGACTGGAACCTAGCCAATGTTATTTCAATGCGTAAGGGCATGAACGAAGACCCAGGAAACTGTAGACCTGTTAGTCTAAGCTCAGCTCCTGGAAATATTAGAGAGAATATTATACTGGGTGCTATTGGAAGGCATTTAAAGAACAGTGCAGTCTTCAGACAGTCAACTTGGTTTCACAGAGGGAAGTCCTGTCTAACTAATTAAATATCCTTCTATGATAAGGTCACCCAGGTAGCGGGTGAAGGGAAGGCAGTGGATATAGTTTTTCTGGATTTTAGTAGGGCTTTTGATACTCTCCCTCACAGCATCTTTCTGGACAAGTTGTCAAACTGTGGGGTGAGCAGGTTCACGGTGCGCTGGGTGAAGAATTAGCTGATTGGCAGGGCTTAAGGGGTTGCAGTGTATGGGCCTGCATCTGGCTGGTGACCAGTCACTAGTGGTGTTCCTTAGGGTTCAATTCTAACCCAGTTCTGTTCAATATTTCTGTCAGTGATCTGGATGCAGGAGTTGAATACACCCTTAGTAAGTTTGCTGATGATACTAAACTAGGAGGTGCCATTGACTTGAAAGATGAGTCCTTGCAGAGAGACCTAGATCGATAGGAGCATTGAGCAATCACCAGTGGCACGAAGTTTAACAAATGCCAGATGCTGCACCTACGACATAGGTAATGCCAGGCACAAGCATATGGAAGAGGAGCGACTGAGAGCAGCCCTGCAGAGAGGGCTCGGGGGGTATTGGTTGACAGCAGGTTCAATAGGAGTCATCAGTGTGCCCTGGCAGACAAGAGGGCAAACTGCATCCTGGGGTTCATCAAACACAGCATAACCACCAGGTCAAAAGAAGTGATTATCCCACTGTGTTCAGTGTTGGTGCGGTCTCTCCTTAAGTACTACGTGCAGTTCTGGGCTGCACGATTTAAGAAGGATGTGACGGTCCTTGATTGCATCCAGAGTAGGGCAGCAAAGCTGGTGAAAGGGCTATAAGGAATGTCTTGTGAGGAGTGGCTATGGACTTTGGGCTTGTCTAGTTTGGAGAAAGAGAGGCTGAGGGGTGACCTCATTGCTCTCTTACGCCATGCTGAGGAGGGGAAGTGGAGAGGGAGGTGCTGATCTCTTCCCCCTGGGATCAGGGGACAGGACATATGGCAATGGTTCAAAGCTGTGTCACAGGAGGTTCAGACTTGACATTAGGAAGCATTTCTTTACAAAGAGGGCAATCAAACACTGGAACAGGCTTCCTAGGGAGGTGGTCGATGCACTATGCCTGTCAGTGTTTAAGAAGCATTTGGACAATACACTTAATGATATGCTTTAACATTTGGTCAGCCCCGAAGTGGCCAGGTAGTTGGACTAGCTGATCATTGTAAGTGCCTTCCAGTTTAACTGTTCTGTTCTATTCTAAATATTTTTTTAACATTATAATATTATAAAAATTGATTACATATAGAGGAAAATACACCTCTTAAAAAATTTCCTCACCTGCTGCATATAGATATTAACTGACATAAGTAAAATGGTGCCGTTTCACATTAACAGTTTATAATGGCCCTTATGTCCATCTCTTTTCACATCATTACATATAGAATTTAGATGAAACAGGATGAACACAGAATGAAAAAAATATTAGAAATGAGGAAGTATTTCTTAATATAATAAAGGAGTTGAAACTTCCTAAATTTTACTTTTTGTAATGGCTGTTTAGTAAGGTTTTTCATCTTTACTAGGACTAGACACGTTTCTATTATTCCAAGAGAATGTATTAATCATTGAATGCTTATTCCTGAGCCTTTCTGAAGAGGATGAAGCGTGTCTTTCTCCTTTGATCAGCGTCCATACTTTCCAGATAGTACGTCTCCTATACTGAGCATCCAGTCCAACTCCCAAATCCTGGCAAGCTTTTGAGATTTTTACTAAGCACAATTCCTGCCAGGCATCCTTGCGAATAAATGACTCAGCTGTGTTTCGTAGAGGAATTATTTAAGAACCAAGGTCCAGAAGAGAGTTCTAGGCTGATAATCCTCGCATAATAAAATAATTTCCCTTTAGATGAGAATCAGGTGTGTAAACTCCTGACACATTTCTTCATCATTCTTTATTTGTTAATTCAAGAAACTCAGTACTCATAGGGCTGGCTGTTGTCCATTTGATTACTGAATGTCCAAATCTCTTTGTGCATTTTGCTTGGAGCTAAGACTTTGAACTTAGGGCTTAAACAATTTCTCTTGGTGCCATACGCCTTGTAGGCAAAGCAGAGGCCTATGTCAGCTAGAAACTACAAGTGCTCTAATCCGTATTAACTTGCTTTGAGCCCAAATATAACGGTACTAAAATAAGGTAACCAGCATCTATACTTGTGTATTTTGTAATGCTGTGTGGCAGAACTAGATGCAGTACATAAAAACTTCACAAAGTATGTGAGGAGTGTAATTAAATGGACAAAGATGTATGTAGTTGCATGCAGGGCAATTTGGGGAATGCACAAGGCAAGAAAAAAAGCAATATAAGCAATATTGGGAGCAGATGAGACCCCTGCTTTCCCCTTGGGAGCACCAAATAGCATAAAACATCAAACAAATTGTTTCATAAAAGTCTTTCAGGCTTGATCACCTTAACCCTAGCAACTGAGAACCACCAAGCACCAGACAGTACTGTCATCATGAGATCCGGAGTGTTGTATACTCATAACTAATGTAGCATATTGGTGTTACTGACTGGAAGTTTTTCTTATGTAGTGATGGTGATCACTAACAAGCAATGGCTAATGATTAGCACAAAATATGTTAATGAATAAATTTAGTAAAGTTTGGGTTTACAGCTTAAAACTGGCCTGATTTGTCAGTCTTCTAAATACTTTATCACAGCAATCTCTTAATTAACTGATACATACATATATGCATATGTATTATATATACATATAGAGAGAGACATGTACATATTCAATTGCCATAGCCTAAAAGTTGGATGTTTGTCCTGGGTTCAGGCAGGACATTCAGTCAATGTTAAAGCAGTGACTGCTGGAGAAGGAGCAGTATGTTTTGTCCCTTCAGCCACCTCATCTTCTGCAGATATGGCTTCCATCTTTGGATCATTTCATGTCAGAAGGTGTCCATTCTCTTGCTTTTCCAGGCTAGGCAACTCCTTGTTGCTGCTATCACTTCTTCCCCATGCTGTCAGCAAGGACCTGGAAACTCTTTTTGCTGGCAACATTTATTGAAGCAGCAGCTGTTCAACTTGCAAATAGTTGCTTACTCAGAAGGACACTCTTGTCCCATGCTTAATACTGAGTTCTCTATTCTCATGAGTCCTCAGAGAATCCTAGATCCATAATTTAATAATTTCTAAAATGAGGATTTTGTAAACAGAACCATTCAACATGACAGCTTTCATAGCATGAAACACCAAGTGTTTGAAAATTAGATTAAATGGGTCTCTGATGTTGTACCTCAGATGCTGTGTTCCTGTGAAAAAGATAACAAGTCAAACAGCTGAAAATAATGTTGTTTTGTATTTTTAATGGACATGTGTAAAAGCTGTTCAAAGCAAATCAAATCAAAACTAACGTACCTAATTTGGAGGGAGTAGAAGTGAAAATGTTGAGAAAGTTATGAGTTGCTGAAGCCTGTCAATTCCAGGACCAGGGTTTCTTCTTTGCAGTTGCTGAAGCACAGCTAGGTACAGCCTGGGAACCCAGGATTCTCTCCATCGCATTCCATGGATGCTGCTGTTGCTTCTGTTCCTGCTTTTGCAGGTTTGGCAGGTGGGTTGAGCCTGTGTCCCAGAGAGGTGTGCACACACACAGAGAGGACTCTACCATGGCTGGCAACACAGACTACCATAGACAGGGCACTGTCTTTAGTAGCAGCGCTATGAACGTTAACAGCACTCACATAAAGCAGCCCAGTCCTGCTCCTCCTCTCTGGCTGGTCTGGACTGAAGTGAAAACTCACAACTGCCCTTACTCTGTCTCTTTATATACTTGCTCTAAGCATAGAAGAAACTCACTTTCCATGACAATCACAATGCATCTTCTCATCAGTGCTAAATTCTCTTCAAATACTTCAAAGGAAAAGAGGAAAAAAGGAAAAGACCTTCCACAAGAGACATAAGGAAAAGTCTGTTGCTTTAAATGCCTGAAGACAACACTGTAAAGTTATGTGGGTTTTTTCCCCCAAGTGTGAGAGTGATGCTTATTAGGGAGAGCTTTCTAAAAGAGCAAAATATTGAAAACATTTATATGTAAGAAAAAAATCAAATTTTCCAGTACTTGCAGTTCCTAAGTGTAGATTTTAATGAAATGGCTATTACTGAATTATTTTCCAGAGTATATGCATCAGAAAAAAAAGCCATAGAAACTATTATTTCCATGACAGTACTGTTCACTCAAATATATTACAGACACAGACTTAGAATTCAGCCAGCATTTCTGGAGCAAGTTCAAGGGTCTTAAAGCACAGGTGAAAATTTCATACATTTTTGTGAACTGTAACTCAGTTATGGCTAAAAAGGAAGGGAAAATTACCTTTTTGTGAAAAATTGTCAGAATGAAAATATTACACATCAAAAAAAAAAAAAAGACAAAATGTGTACAGTAAATTAAAAATGCTTCTTAAGGACTAGTAAGTTATGCTCAAACCTTCTTTGATATCATAGAATTTCTATGACGTGTTGCATAGATGAGTATTTTTTATGAAAAGTATTCACTTACTATATGTAAGTGTGATTTCACTGTTCAGTTGTTCAATACAAAGTTATTCTTCAATAAGTAGTAGAAAGTGCTAGTACCCTGGGTTTTTTTACTCTCTTTTGTAGTTGTCAGGCTTTGCAGTGTGAGATGACTCTTATTTCTTTTACCATAGGTACATACGTTTGTCCTGTAGCATTCTTATATTGAGTACATAAAAATCTAGATTGTCAGTATTCAACTTGGTTACTACTTACTACAAGGTTTCAGAACATACAAAGAATTATACATCTTTAAATTAGGATGGTATCATACTAATTTAGTTAAGATACTTTACTAGATAGCTAGTAGCAATCAGTATGCTCCCAGCAGAGTCAAAGAAGCTAAACCCTGACTATCTATCTGGTCTATTCCATATTATATCTAATCATGTATTTTAAAACAAAAGTTGAAAAAATGTTTTCTCTAGCAAGTGTTCTGAAGGACTTTCAAAATAATTCGTATTCTGTCATTCTAACTGATGATAGTATTCATGTAATAAAGTATAAATTAATAAATTGAAATAACATAGTATGTGCTAAATGAATTAATCTTGAACTACAAGCACAAAATAAATTTCCTCTGTTACAAACATACACATTCTTGCATAAAGCGAAAGTCAAGCATTTGCTAGTATATTTTAACACTAAAATATAAACGCTAGTTAGAGGCCTAACTGCTGCAGTTAAGTTAAGCAGAATGTATATTGTTATGGCTAAATACATATCTAATGAAAAATGTAAGACTCTGCCAACCTTACAGCTCTAATCTCAGCCTGCAAAGTGTTTATAAACTCATTGAACCTTTTAATGCATTATTCTGTTTACCAAAGAAAACATCAGTCATAAACTCATTTTGCCAGAGAGGGTAACAGTGATTTGAAGTTCTTGAAGATGTCATATCTAACACATCAGAAAGATGAACACTTCACTGAAAGTCTTCTGTCATGTTACGCTGATACAACTTGATCATGACAATCCATTTTTCTTAATTGCTTTCTGCAAAAATTTTGTAGACATATATATACTGAAGAATAGTTGTACATCCATATTAGATAACAGACTTACCTGTAAGGAAAAGTCATTCAGTTCTCATTCTAAATTGAAGACCGAACGAGACAAATTTTCATCAGACAATGATATTAAACAGTAAAGTTGTATGCATAATGTTCAAGTTTTCAATAAAAATTTGTTTGGGAAAGAGTTCATAGAAAGTTCTAATGAAAAACTGAGAAAAAAACCCAGTGGTGGATAATTATGTTAACTTTTTCAGAAAAGATGAGAGGTTTGGGTCTTTGCTGTCTTTCATGCTGGGCTGGCTTTTGAACATGTGTGTATCCCACCAGCTTCTTAATCTCTGAACTACGGGATGCCACAGAGTTCATTTCATACTGCAGTTTCTCATTGACATGGACATTTTTGAATGATGAGAGTTTCACTGTGGAGTGTGAATTTTTTAAAAATCTCCTGTCTAACACTTCTGTTCAGTACAAAGACAGCATGTGCCAAAAAAGAGCAACTGTTGCTGAATCATTAAGTTTTCTGTATATTGAGCTCCAGAGTGGACAGTGAATGTGCATTTTTCCTTCCGCAACACCACAAAGGCAGAACTAGAACTCAAATAAAATAGTCAAAACTGTGGTTTCACCTGCTGCTTCTCTGGCTTGATGATAGGTTTGTTCCTCACTAGTTTTATCCTCAGAGGCTGCCACAGAAAACAGAATTTCAGCATGATTTATAATGGCTTGACAAAACACTGAAAAATAGATGAAGTAAGATACAAGTACAAACACAATTTGTCTCTTAAATAAAGTTCTGCTAATGCTAGTAGAAATGGAATTAATTAGAGAAAGTATTCTGAACACATTCATTACAATATGAAAATAATACTAAGAAGTTATGTTTTCAAGGGGATATTATTAACAAGCAGCCATTTCATTCCCCATTGTGCTGGTGTTGGCTGGGATAGGGTTCATTTTCTTCATAGTAGCTTGTATGGGGCTATGTTTTTGATTAGTACTAAAACCAGTGGTGATAATACAGGGATATTTCAATCCCTGCCTGAGGTATGTTGTAGGTGTGCCTGTGTCCTGCGTGGGCCTGGGACCTGCACTGCAGATTGCTGCTCTCCTGGATGGACCCATCAGACCTTGGTCATAGCTTGTCATGCATAATTATAGGCATAACACAGCATAACCTCTTCCATTCCATTTCCTGGGCTCACCATGAGTCAAATAATGATGAGACTGTTATTTGCCTGAAATGCCAGTGGGTTTTCAGCTCCAAAAACACTTTCAAGGACATATACGACAAAGATTACAAGTGGAAACTTTTTATTTTATTTTATTTTATTTTATTTTATTTTATTTTATTTTATTTAGTTTGTTTTTATTTTATCTTTCTGAACCTGTTTCAGGGCAATGTTCACAAACATTAACACAATGCATATGCGTAGCCAGGAGCAGGCTGATACATTCTTCAGTTTAACTTGAAAAAATATCCCTTGCAGTCTGGCAGAGGGAAGGTACAGAGTCACAGAAAGCAGCAGCAGCAATACAGGCCAGGCAGTCGCTGTTTCCATGAAGAGTGAGAACCTGAAGGATGAGGATCAGGACTGACCATGTGTGGTAGTGTAGGGTATTTTCAAAAGCATGACAAACATATTGATGACAAGCATACTTTTTGCCTTCAAAAACTTGGTCTGCTGTGCTGCTTGGCATGAGAAGCGCTCTTGTGCTTGTGTTACATGCGCAGAGCACTGAAAATGGGCAGTTTCTGATGGTGCAGCGAGCCTGGAACCAGTCCAAGCACAGGAGGTTTTTCATCAGCCTGGGGAAATGGAGCCAAGGGAAGACCAGTGCTCACTGCTGCTACAGACTTGCAATGGGAACCAGGCAGAGCGAGCCGGGGCACAAGTGGTGCCTTGGTGGTGCAAGAACCTAGCCAAAATGGACCAGAGGAGCTCTGACAAGGGGCCGCTCTCAGTGCGACAAGGGAGGAGGAAAAACCCCAGGTGAACGTTTCCAGCCTGCCCTGACGGCAAAGAATGTTCCCTCACACACAGATGCAGATGCAGGGCACAAAGGGCCACCTTCTGGGGGCATGAGCAGCAGGCACCTAGAGAAAATGTCCCAGAGGGAGCCCTGGCAAAAGGCCATGCGCAGTGAGGTAGAGGAAGGCAAAAAATCCCTGCAGAGCAGTGCTGGTCCACCCTGGGGGATGAAAGCCTTCATTGCCCTGGCTACAGGGCATGAGAGGCCACTTTGTGGTGCATGAGCAGCAAGTAGGAACCTAGCCAGCATGCACCAGAGGAGGCCTGACAAGAGGCCATGCTCAGTGCTGCAGAGGAAGGCAACCCCTCCCGGGGGCCAGTGTAGACACATTGGGAGCATTCTGTTTATGAAGTCTTCTTGGAAAGAAGAAATTGCACCCCACAATTAAAAAAGGATGTTAAGTTACTTGAATGTGTCCAGAGGAGGGCAACAAAGCTGGCATGTCCTCTGTGGAGGTGTGTTTGGAGAGATGGGAGTTTCAGACGCAGCCTCACTGCTCTCTACAGCTTCCTGCGGAGGGGAAGTAGAGAGGAAGGTGCTGATCTCTTCTCCCTGGGATCCTGTGCAGGGACATGTGGGAGTGGTTCAAAGTCGCGCCAAGAGAGGTTTGGACAAAACAGTGTTGATAACTCAGGGATGTTTTAGTCATTGCTGAGCAGTACTTACACAGAGTCAAGGCATTTTCTGCTCCTCACACTGCCCCACGAACAAGTAGGCTGGAGGTTCACAAGTATCTGGGAGGGGATGAAGCCAGAACAGCTGACCCCAACTGACCCAAGGGATTTTCCATGCCATATGGTGTCATGCTCAGCATATAAAGCTGGGGTAAGAAGAAGGAAAGGGGAACATTCAGTGTTTTTCTTCCCAAGTAATGGTTATGTGGGATGGAGCCCTGCTTTCCTGGGAGATGGGAAGTGGTGAATTAATTCCTTGCTTTGCTTTGCTTCTGGGCACGGCTTTTGCTTTACTTGTTCAACATCCTTGTCTCAGATCACGAGTTTTCTCACTTTTACGTTTCGGATTCTCTTCCCCATCCTTCCAGGGGTGAGTGAGCGAGTGGCTGTGTGGGCCTTTGTTGCCAGCTGGGCTTCAACCACAATACCCATCAAGGTTTTCAGTAAAGCATATTTTAAATTCTTAAATTGTTCCTAAATTTTCACATAACAGTATTAGTTATAGAGGTTTTTCTGTTTCTACATGTGTCCTAGAATGTTGGGCTTTTATATCAATCTATATTTTTCGAACAATCTATCTGCTGTAACATAACCTGTTCGAATTTACTCAAGAGGCCAAGTTCAGTGGTTCAGGATTCAGATGATATCTTAATGTAGCAGTGGTAGCTGTGGGTAACATTGCTAATTTGGCACAAACATGTTTTAGAAGGATGTACCTTTGTGACAGAAAGTAAAGTGAGTTCAATAGAGTTTTCTTTAAATGTATGTTTGATTACCTCTTTGCTCTGTTTCTTGAACAGAAATTGTCTGTTATATTCCTTTTAAAGAAGTAATGACTGAGAACACAGACAAATCTACTAGTTTCCAGAGTTCTTAGCAGCTTGTTGTTCCACTGATTCGTAATTAAATATAAAAATAATATTATATCAGGTAATGAATGCCAGCTGAGTGTGAGCCTTTGCAGAGATCAAGAAACTGTATCTAAAATACAGAAGATGCTCAAATCCACTGATCGTAGAAATTATGTAGGGAACAATGTAAAACTAACAGAAGACAGACAAATTAATTGCTGAGACCGAACTGTAGCAATTAAGAAATATGACAGGGGCTAAAGGTAAAATATTACTGAGCTAAAGGTAAAACATATATCCTTTACAACAGCTGTGATTTTTAGTGTGATAGCAGTTACAGCAATGATCTAATGGAATGCATGAATTTCTGTGCAGAAATGGAACAATGTTAAACTCTCAGAGCATCGCAGAGAACCACATAAGCAAATTACTACTTTTTGTTCTTTTTATCTATGTGGGATGTATTGTACCTGCTGCTGATAAAGTGATAATAATAACTAGGCATTTTAGAGCGTTTTAATCAATAATGCCCTGAGAAAAGAACCATCCTCACTTATTACCTAAAAATATCACTCACTAAACAGCCCAGTATTACTGCTAGAATGGAACCAGAATTCCATTCTGAAGTCTTAGGAATACCAATGTGGGCTTTCTAATGAGATTTAACAGCTAATTACCTAAATTCATTGAAATATGCCTACAGAACTTTATATTCTGGAATAGCAAAAAGGCTGCTTCCACAAGCAGCTGTGTATAGGTGTATGTCAACTAATTAAGGTTTCTCTGGATGTAGGTAAATAAATACAAATGGCTGTATATAAATACAACAGCTGTAGGCATACGTATCCTTGTAAGAAGATATTTATTTGAGATCAATTCATAATAAATTACTATTTAAGTTCAAGGGGTTTATTTTTTTATTTATTTGTACCTACTTCATGTTAGCACACTGCAACAAGAATGCAAGGCATCTACATTATTTATTTATTTATTTAAATACGTGGTATGCTGAACCATAATGCGCCATCTAAAATGCAGAGCAATTGCTCTCTTCTCGTCAGCTATTCTTATGACTCAGGTAGTTTACTTTGCCATTGTCTTACTCGTATAAGTAAATGAATTACCTTAGTCTTGCAGAATAAAGGGTAAATTTTGCTTGGCACTGTGTGTGAAGCTCATAAACTGAAAGGAGAGGAAAATGTATAAAGAGTATTTAAGGTCGTATTCTTAATATCTTTCTATTACAGTGAATTATATTATTTAGCTCGCAATTGTAACTAAAGGCCTCATCAAAGTAATACAAATGTTCTTTGTCATAAAACAAAGTAGGAAAAAACCCCCTGTTTCTCCAAAATTTACTGTGCAATTGGAAAAGATAAATGAAAGCAATGGGTTAGGAAACCCAAAAAGCGATTAAGGTGTAGGCTGACAAATACTTAGTTTAACTTTTTTAAGTTCAGTAAGGAGATAGAGATGTATTAGAACTCTTCAGAGTTAGTTAACAGGATCGAAAGAAAATGAAGCCAAAGTAAAATGAAATTGGAGAATTAAAACAGAAAAGACCACAAAAAAAGGCAGAAAATGGACAGATAGCAGTGTGTAGTAGAGAACAATCTTTACATTCACTTTCCTTTTTAGGATGGATTTACCCCATGTTATGCACATGAAGTGAATTAATTTCAGGTCCATATGCTCTTAAATACAGTTGGTTCTGAGCTAATAATCAGTATTATTATGGTCAATTATGCTTACAGTTTTTCAGGTTTTATTTGAAGACTTAAGAATTGTATTTCTCTTGCAAAATGTCTGTATCTTCAGTAACACCCTGTGGCTTGCCAAATGCAGTAGATTTAGAAGATTTTTGTTAGGCAGCCAACATATTTTCTTTGATTTGATAAATTCCTCATGTGAAATTTTTTTCACGTAAGTAGGTGCTACAAAGCCCATACTTTCATCTTTGGAAAGTGTTTAAAACAGAGTAACATCTAAGGTCCCAAGTTCTGTAACTGCAAAATATTTCTTCAATGAGAAATTTCATCTGGAAACTCAAAGACTTCTTGTTGCAAAGATGATTTTTGATGCTCAGCTTAAAAATGTGAATCACTCATCAAAAATCTGGAATATAAAATGGTCCTTTTAAATAGTTTGAAGATGCCTTTTGAATATTTCTAACATCCACTTGATTTATTTTTCTGACTAAGATCGAATGCTAACTGACCTTTTTGCTTTATCTGGAGAGTACAAACACAGAGTTTCACAAAGTTAGAGGAAAGAAAATAGTAATTAGCATACTGAATACGGCCAACTCAGTCAACTGTATATTTTCCAGGAGTACGTCTTTGATGGATCAATATGTTTTATATGGAAATAATTCTAGATGGGTACTTAATAAAGTTATACTATGGTCTCATACTGCCATTAGATGAAGCATAACAGAATAATTGTAAGGAAAACGTAGATTACATTCTTTAATGTTAACAGACATAAATCATAGAACTACTAATATGATGACTTTTTATGAAATGGACATTTCTTTTTGTTAAGATTGGTTTAACTGAAGTTTACCTTATATATCTTGCTGTGTTTTTTTCAAAAGTTAGTGAATATGATACAATTTTCACTGAAATAAATATTTTCAGTCTTTTGATGAAATTGAGATACATCTGATTTCCTTGCATTCATTACACATGTGAAACTAATCAACTGCTTACTTGTTGCATCTGTAATTCATGTAAGTCAAGTAGTGTTTGATGTAAGATACACTAAATTGTATACAAGTGTATGCCTGCATGCATTCTAGTAGGAAGAGATATTCACTTCATAAAAAGTCAGGAGGAAGATTAACTTTTCTTTCTTGAGAACCAAGAAACACCTTGAATGAGGATTTCTGTTCAACCATTACATTATCTACTTTACTGCTGAAACATGTTTAATTCAACAGCTCTCTTAAAGCCTCTGTGGAAATTTAACTCCTTTCTCTGTTTTTGCAGGCTTGTTTAGTCAGGTCTTACAGAATAATTTATGAAACCAATAGACCAACTTGCATAAAGAATTATATTATAAATTATTATTTGTTTAAAGGACTTTAAAACTATCCAATAAATTTTAAATTAAAAGGAGGCCTTGTACTGCATGAGGAAATGATCCATACAGCTAATGTCTGATGCAGTAATAAGTCTGTTCAGATGAACAAATTGATGCTTCGTATACCATTGATGAATTATTCGCTGTTCATTGTTATTACTTCATATCTGGGCAATTTGGCTAATCAATTGGATGTGTGTGTAAGGACTGTGTGAATGGCTGACTGAAACTTTTAAGAAAGGTAGTAATATAGTGTACAATTTTCATACAAAAGAACCAATTAATATGTTCTTATGGTTATTAATACTAGGAAATGTTTTATCTTTATCAGAACACACTCAACTGGCAAAATTTTGAAATACTAAGAAATGACAGGACTTCTAAATACAAAGAAATTTATAAAATGTGTGAGATGGCCTTTTTTTATTTTTAGAAAAGATTATCTTTAATGTTTTATTTCTTTTTTTTCAGAGTAACTTCTCCCAAACACAAAACTTGAATATTGTAGCAGGACTTATTGTATTATTGATTCTACTTTGCTTACAACTAATGATCCTGTTTCTGAGGCATGTGTGTTTTGCAGAAACCTAAAGCAAGATCTCTTATGTAACTTCCATAATCTATTCCTCAGAGTATCTGTAAATTGTTTTTAGTTAACATGACTGCCAATGCTCTGTGTTACGAACAGATGAATTCTGTGATGTGCTAAGTACCATTTGAGTGAGTAGTCTTGTTCAACTCAATAGGACCCTTTAGTATGTGCTTAGCTTTCATCTGAAACCAGCATATCATGAATGTGATTTGCTTTGAATGTCATTAGCGATAGACTATTCACTACTTTCCAAGCTCATTTTCAGAAATAATTTCAACCCACAGCTCTCAATTTCTGGGGGTGGTGGTGGGGTGGTGTGTGGAATCAAAAACCAAACAAACAAAGAAACAAATCCCTACAATATCATATAGTTCATGTATACTTGTAAGTCATCAATCTCTCTGTAGAATCTTTAGGGTCTTTTCTGTTATTTTGGTGTTTAATACAAAGCTATGTGATGACATTCGTGTTCAGGTATCCACGTGTTTTGTATAATCACAGAATTATCTGTTTTCTCACATTTCTTGAGAATACCACAGGATTTTGTACAGGGAAGAGCTAACATCATTGATTTTATGTTGTTGTTGATTTATTCAGTGTGGTGCCTGAAAAACATAAAAATTCTTTTTAAATAAAGAACAAACCACTGGTTTACAAGATTCCTTCTCTAGTGACACATATCTTTTTGTAAGTCTCTTGGCACTGGAAGGCACTGTTTTCAAAAATGGCAATTTGTTTTCAAATCTGTAGATACTCTGTTAAATAACTTTGTTTATTATAAAGCAATACATGGATAAATTGAGTATCTGAAGTATAAAATAATCTACATTGTAAATATTCAGTAGAGCTCTGAAAGCTCACAAGTCAATAAAATGACCCTTTGATGATACAGTTTTCTTTACTGGTCATTGTCCAGTGCATAGAGCAATGAAAAAACACAAGTCCTAATTAGTGAAGTAGTGAGCTTGAAGCAATCGATGTTAGACTTCATTGTACCTCAGCAAAGCAAGAAAAAAGTTGTCATCTACATGTTGTACTCTTGTTCTTTTTGCTGCAGGAACAGGTCCTACGTCTCATAACATGCTTTTTCTTAGATATGTGCCAGAGTACACTGCTGTTAAGTATATGAACATTTATTGAGCTGGATGAAAATATACACTGTACAGTGGAAAAAAAGTAACATGGCATTTATGCATACTCATATGTTGCTATCATCCTAAGAGGAGAAACAGTCATAAATAAACACAGGAGATATTAAGCAAGGGTTAACAAGACTTTTAACTGCCTGGAAGAGCCAGCTGTAGGAGAGAACAGTTATTCTTTGGTTACAGTCCTCAGACAGGCAGTTCTCTGAATTCATACATAATTTGGTTATAATTAGAATCATATTTGTATGTGCTATATGCATTCTTACCATCTTCAACATACTGTAGAAACTCATATTTTAGGCAATAGAATATCACAAGGAAATGAAGCCGTGGAAGGATTTTTGTGGTGCTTCATTCATGAACAAAACAGTATTGCTTACAAGTTCATCTTCTGACTCCTTTGTTTGCATTAGTAATTTAGGAATAAAATTCTGCTTATTCCAATTAACTACAAGATCCTGGCCTGAAAATAGGAGTAGACTAGAAAATTATAATATTTTACAGTAATCTGACAAGGTAAAAAATCTCAAGTTAATTAGTGTGCCTAGACCAATTAATATCTGCTGTTATTTGTACTGTTATGGAATCTGAAAACTCGTATTGGGTGTACCAGATGTACCAGGTAAAAATAATGGAAGGTATAGTTCCATATGAGTTTCACTAGAAGCTGCATCGTAATCTTGCTTTGAAGAAGCACTATAACAAGATTCTGTTAATTCCAAAATAGGAAACCAGAAAAATGAAGGACAGGAAGAAAAGGGAAATTGTGTGGTCATGTCCTTATTTGTGAAAGCTTGCAAGTTACAAACATAGTAGGAAAAACAATTCATAAGATGTCTGTCGTCAATGTTATACTGCAAAGCTTTGTTTTAGGAATTATATTGTAGCAGGTTAATGTTTATAGCCAGTATTTAGTAGCATATCAAAAATACTTAATGATGATTGAAGAGAGCTGAAGATATGTGTCAAAATGCAGATTTGAAAGATGAATTCAAATACATTTCTAATAGTGATTTTCCTTCACTGTGGTGATTGCTATTGTAGAAATTACATTTATCACAAGGCAAGGAAACTAAGAATGATTTATAAAGTATCTTAATGTACAGAAAATTCCAGTAAATTATGGGCTTTTATTAGGTAGAGAAACGTATAAGAAGAATCATAGCTTGGAAATTATAAAATCTAGTGAAATTAGAAATAAAAGACACATTTTTGATAAAGGGAGGATGCAGTTAGATCAATGAAATCAGTACAGAATTGTAAAGCTTTCTCTTTCTGACTCTTTGAATAAGGACTGGATGTTTTTTGAAAGATATGATTTATCGTATCCAATCACTGAGATCAATAAAAATTATCTTCTGCAGAAGTCAACCTGGTAGTCTAAGAGCTTTGTCTGGATCAATCCAGACTGAGTTACAGCCTTCCAACAAGATAGCAGGCAGCTGCTGTATCGCTGCAATGGACTACATGTCATCTTAACCTTGCCAAAAGATAAAGGAAAATTTATACCCCAGTGAAATTAGTTTAAACTAATGCATTTGCCCTCATAAGTTAGGGAGAGCTAAATGTGATCATATGGTCTGTTGTAACTCACCTGATGAACAGTGACTTGTAAAGCTGCCATAAATTGAGAGCTTTTGATTGTGTGCCCATATGCTTATATGAACAGGAAATATTCCATACTTTAAAGCTTTTACAACTTGGCCCTCCATGGGTAATAGCACTTGATGAAATTTGGTGGATCTGTAATTCTGGTGGATCTGTAAATCTGGTGGATCTAGTAAGTGTTGGTTTTTGTTTTGTTTGTTTTTTTTAAATTGAAGTACAAATGAACAAGTACAAATGAGTAGTTACAAGATCTGTTTTTGTGAAAATTGTGATATGATTCATGGATGGTAATAATATTAAGCATTTGATGTAATATGATACACTTTGAGACCTTTGCTAACAATTAATTTAAATCCACTGTTCTACTCCTTGGAACCTTCTGGAAACATCTTTGTCTTACAAAGTGACCTCAAAGGTATAAAAAATTAATCAAATGTTTGATCAAAAAGGGGTCAAAAATTCCAGAATCCAGGTACTACAATGACAATATTTTTCAGTAGTGCAAAAATGTGTAAGTTAGTTCAAAAGTACAAGCTATAGCAACAATTTATATTACCACAGACAGATGATTACATATTCAGGCTGAACAGATGAGCTGTTAAAAAATAAAAATTCCATTTACATTTAAAGTGCTTGATAACACTGTGTAAAGGAAGATGAAAAGTTGGGGGTTTTTTGGTTTTTTGTTTTTAAAAAACAGATTAAATAAAATGTTTATATTGATTGTAAACAAAGCATTCTCTAAAGAGTGCTAAGATTCACCTGTATGTAGCAAATTAGAATTTCTAAATAAAACTGGTTCGATATATCTCTCACAACAAATTATACTAGCTTTTCTTTTCTCAAGCTATGCAGTGATTCATCAAATGTTTTTCAGAAGAGGCTCTGTCATTCTCCTACAATAACTGGCCTCTGTCTCACCCTTTCTTGGTGAACAAAGAAAATCAACAACCTTCTCACGCTCTCTCAGATGTGCTTCTTCCAAAACAAGGCTGGAACACCTACTGGTATGTCTGTCTGTGAGAAGCTAAAAGTAATGACACCTGCTCTGCAGATAAACATTGATCTTGAGTGCTCTCAACACAGTGTCTACTGATGCTGTGCAGTTTTATATAACCCAGTTTCTTATATTCTGTATGGCCAAGAACCTTGAATGAAAATAGGATCTTAACTGCTCATCATCTCAACTGAATAATCTGTTTGTGCTATCACAAATTATTGCTATGAAAATGATTACAGAAGACTCTGGTAAACAATAAGATGTAAATGCTTCTAAACAAAGATACTCTTTTCATGAAAATGAAAATCTAATTAGAAAAGGAAAGAATCTAGTTTTAGAGACCACCATGAAGAGAGCTGCTCAGCATTAAATATAGTTTGATAAAGATGTTAGCCTGAAAGAAGCTACCAGAGTAAGTAAAAGTTATTGAATAGTTAATCTAGCTTTTAGGACATAATCCTAAAATATTCAATCCATGGGACTCTGAAATCAGAATAACTTTTTCCGTGGGAGTTCTCACAGAAGTAAATCTTTCAATTTCTTTAAAAGCCTTAAAGGCTGCTTCATTGGAATGGGGAAGTCATGTTAGATAGATTATCAAAGTTTAGTCTATTTGCACACAGGATTCCATCATATAGTCTAATAAGATTGTCTTTAAGTACTGAAGGCTATTATGCCAGTGTTCCAAGGATAACTGTCACACAGTATATAAACCAGTAATTTAGATTCAGTTTTAATTATTTGTTTTGTTTTGTTTTGTTTTAAAAGTCTCTTCTGTTGTCTGAACAATTAATATTTTACAGTAGAAGTTCTTTATTGATGTTTTTAACCCAAAAAGGTGGTTATTTCTTTCATCTCTGTTCCTTCAGGACCCTGTTCTCTGATCAAAAACATAATCCTGGTAAGGAAGACATTTCAAGCAGCAGCTTGCAGAATCTTGTAGGCATGCATTCTGAATTAAAGTTACTAGACATAAGTATCATAAGCAGACATAAGTATAAAAAGGAAATGTATTTTATTAGAAAATACAATTTTTTAAAGACAGAAGATCTTCAGAGAAGGAGACTGATTTTGTGAAAAATGTAATTAAGAGACTCTTTAATTTTCAGAATGAAAAATTTCAAGCTCATGAAACAGTGAATTTGAAGAAAACCTGGAAATAACTGAAAATATTTAGATCAAATCTTTCCATTATTGTGCTTTCTCACATTAATGAAATCTTGAAGATCAGTTCATTAAATATGATTTGATTGCTTTGATCCTTTGAATACTAGTTTGTCTTGCTTTTCTCAGCCATTTTTTCCTGTTCAGTAGAATATAATCACTAGATGAAGGAGAGAAATGCGTAGCTCACTGATTATAACATATCGTAGAATCATTGAATCATAGACTGGTTTGGGTTGGAAGGGACCTTAAGGATCATCTAGTTCCAACACCCCTGCCATGGCCAGGGACATCTTCTGCTAGACCAGGTTGCTCAAAGCCCTGTGCGGCCTGGTCTTAAGTCCAGGGATGGGGCATCCGCATCTTCTCTGGGCAACTTGTTTCAATGTCTCATTACCTTCACAGTGAAGAATTTCTTCCTTATATTAATCTAAATCTACCCTCTTCTAGTTTAAAACCTGATTTCCTCTTTGCTGGAATACATCAGTCCTGAGCTTGGAGGTGATCCTTGAATATTAAGTCCATGGGACCTGATGAGATGCATCCGTGGTCCTGAGGGAACTGTGGCTAAGCGGCTAAGCCACTATCCATCATATATGAGAAGTCATGGCAGTCTGGTGGAGTACCCACTGACTTGAAAAGGGGAAACATAACATAACCCCCATTTTTAAAAAAGGAAAAAAGGAAGACCCAGGAAAATGCAGGCCAGTCAGTCTCACCTCGGTGCCTAGAAAGATCATGGGGCAGATCCTTCTGGAAACTATGCTAAGGCACATGGAAAATAAGGAGGTGACTGGTGACAGCCAACACAGCTTCACTAAGGGTCAGTTGTGCCTGATAAATTTGGTGGCCTTCTACAATGTTACAGTGTTGGTGGATAAGGGAAGAGCGACTGATGTCATCTACCTGGACTTGTGCAAGGTGTTTAACACTGTTCCCCATCCTTCTTTGTAAACTGGAAAGACATGGATTTGATGGGTGGACCACTCTGTGGATAAAGAACTGGCTGGATGTTTGCACTCAAACAGTTGCAGTCAATGGTTTGATGTCCATGTGGAGATAGGTGATGAGTGGCATTCCTCAGGGGTTGGTATTTTGGACATCTTTGCTAGTGACATAGACAGTGGGATTGAGTGCACTCTCAGCAAGTTTGCCAACGACACCAAGCTGTGTGTTGTGGTTGACATGCTGGAGGGAAGGAATGCCACCCAGAGGGACCTTGACATGCTTAAGAGGTGAGCCAGCACAAACCTCATGAAATTCAACAAGGTCGAGTGCAAGGTCAGGGTAATCCCAAGCACAACTACAGGCTGGGAGGAGAATGGGTTGAGAGCAATCCTATGGAGAAAGACTTGGGGATATCAGGTGGACAAATGGTTGCCTCCGCACCTCTCAGAAGAGAGTCACCTACTACTATCACCCATTGCTTTTTCTTAGTTGCACTGGTTATTATACTGCGAGCAGATTGGGCTGCTGTACTCAACTCCAGCATCATTCCTGCTGGGAGGGGTCTTTCCTTTCAGTCTGCAGAGCGGTGAAGTGGTTCTCCAAGGGCACTTCAGCCTTTGGGGAAAATCTCTTCCTCCTGCAGGTCCTTGCTGTTGCAAGCTTCTGTTCTGAATTATTGGTCCTCTTCCATTCTATGTGTTCTAGTGTAAGGAGTTCTGGCTGTGGGCTGTGGGTCCACTGCAGACTGCTCCTGGAATGAGGTGTTCAACTCCTTTTAAACCTCCCTGATGTTACGCAGCCTCCTCACCGCCTCCTGCAGCTCAGCCATGTGCCGCAGGAGGTCCTCCACATGGGCACACTGTCAGCAGGCAGGTCTGCTGCCTGTCCCTGCCCCAGGAGAGAAGTCTGGGCACTTCCTGCAGTCTGAGGTCTGCACTGCATCCTCTCCTTCAGCAACTCCATCTGAGTGGAGGCATTGGCCACCACCAGGGTAGGTGGTGCAGACCCAAAGCCAGAGCTGCAGCATTTACTCTCAGATGAGTGCCCACCATTCTGCCTTGAGCATCAGGTAGGATGACTGGGCAATGGGATTTAGGTATATACTATTGCACTGAATGGGGCAAAATAAGTGTTTGAAATTATGGCTGCTATTTCCCACAATGGTTTTAGAGGTTGAAGTTCAAGGTTCCTTATTCTAACCAGGCAAAAAAAGGATGTGAATAACTCCATAGTTACAAACTGGTTGGTTGTAGCTTTTTAGGATGGTGCTGACTCAGAAGTATAACCAGATCTAATAGGAAGAAGAACTGAGGTGGCTTTGAGGGTCACCAAAATAATGACCTCAAGAAAATTGCAAAAGCAGACTCAAAATCTTCCACCCAAACTATACTATAAGTTTGGGATGTTCAATGTAATTTCTGTAGCTGGAATACCAAAAAATTAAAATTCATGGCTTTAATAATGAAAAAAGTCCAAGGATGATAAATTTCATGCATTGTGCACATTCCCGTAATATGAAAGGCAGATATAGGGTTGAATATATATTGTATATTATTCACTGAGTGCATGGTAGAGTACAGACAAATTTTTTAAAAATATTCATATTAAGAGACTATGGGAATATAAGCACGTTATCCATTGAAATACATCCCCATATTACGGCTTCTTTAATTGATAAATATACTGGTGAAAAAGGATATTTTTTATTTTTATAATTTTTATTTGCACTTGGATTATATTATAAGAGTCAAGCAAAGAAAATTGGATTAAACAGTGTGCTCAATATTTAAAAAATAGGGTTATGCAATGAAAATCTGTGAATTTTGGACAAACCAATGAACAGTGTCAGCTGGAAAAAAAACCTGGAATGGGCTACTCTTAATTTTCCCTTGATTGTGCTATTCTATTTGTTTAATTATTATATATAGGATTTAATCATTAAATGTAAGTAGTTATTTAACTGGATTAAGACCAGGAAACTGGATTTTGCACTTCACAAAGTTGATGCCTTACTGAGCTGCAGTTGTCACTTAATTTAGGTGGCTGAGGATGCAAGAGGACTGTACATCTGAACTTGATGTCAAAGACTATGCATTTTACATTCCGAGATACCTGGATGAAAAGTATGATTGCTGTTGGGAATGTTGACCAGAAATGAAGGAGGAGCTTAAATCTCAGTAGAGACCTTGTCATACAACAATCAGGCTGCTTCTTGCTAACGCTCTGTATGACTTCCCTAATGCTGCGTTTGGTTACTAAGAAGTATCCCCTTCTTATCAGGAAGGCTAACAGCTCAGCTCCAGGCTGCTGTACAGTTTGAAAGTCCAGACGCTTTTCTCAGAAGGCAGAGCTATGGGTTTAAGCCTTCTCAGGACGGGCAAGACAATGTCTTGATTCGTTTACTTTAAATACTTTCACACAGCAGTACTACTAGACTGCTGTGTGAAAGAAATTTATGTTTGCTCCACTGGTCCTGTCTACTCAAATAAGTACTTGGCATCTATTCCTAATAAAGTATTTTGATGCCGCTCATGTTCTCTGTTGACTGGTTCTATTAGTTGATACATCATTTGGAAATGCAGGTGGAGAAAAGTAACTTCTCCAAAAGATCTTGTTGTGGAAGAAGCTGTGTAAAGAGTGTGGTTGCCTCACTTAGGAACCTGCTGGAGCTGGAAGGCCACTTCTATATGTTGTTCTATCTCAGATAATATAGGTCAGCTGCATCTCACCCGATGCTGCTTTACAGACCCTCAACATGAGCCGGCAGTGTGCGCTTGCAGCCCAGAAAGCCAACCGTATCCTGGGCTGCATCAAAAGAAGCGTGACCAGCAGGTCAAAGGAGGTGATCCTGCCCCTGTACTCTGCTCTTGTGAGACCTCACTTGGAGTACTGCGTACAGTTCTGGTGTCCTCAGCATAAAAAGGACATGGAGCTGTTGGAGCGAGTCCAGAGGAGGGCCACGAGGATGATAAGAGGGCTGGAGCACCTCCTGTATGAAGACAGGCTGAGAGAGTTGGGGCTGTTCAGCCTGGAGAAGAGAAGGCTGTGTGGAGACCTCATAGCAGCCTTCCAGTATCTGAAGGGAGTTTATAAGGATGCTGGGTTAGGACTCTTCCTTAGGGACTGTAGTGGTAGGACAAAGGGTAATGGGTTCAAACTTAAACAGGGGAAGTTTAGATTAGAGATAAGGAAGAAGTTCTTTACAGTGAGGGTGGTGAAGCACTGGAATGGGTTGCCCAGGGAGGTTGTGGATGCTCCATCCCTGGCGGTGTTCAAGGCGAGATTGGACAGAGCCTTGGACCACGTGGTTTAGGGCAAGGTGTCCCTGCCCATGGGCAGGGGGGTTGGAACTAGATGATCTTAAGGTCCTTTCCAACCCTTACTATTCTATGATTCTATGATTCTATAAAAAGCTAATGTAAGTCTGGATGATGTCAGGCCTGAGCCTTTAATATTCATTGGTAACACCTTGAATCCTTTTAGTGGCATCTTGTCTTCATTAACTCTCTCTTCTGGTGACACATCAATTTCAGTATTTGGACATACAGTTGGCTCTTTATATTGATTTTTTTAAAATTAAGTTAGAAAAGATTGTGAAGTTCTTGCGAATAGATATGAAATGATTTATCACTACAAAGAACTATATGCCTCTTTAATGGCATAGAAAAGAAGGGCTCAGCTGTCAATGTTAGCTAGGAGCTCTTTTGTATACTGAGCTACACTTTAAAAATACAGGAAAGCTAGCATTTATTTAGGTAGATTTTATCATGATGCAAATATCCTTTTAATATATAGATTAAAATAAATCTACACATTTTCTATAGCCTTTGGAGAATTGGTGTGCTTCATATGACTAAGAAGTAATTGGTCACCTTGCCATTTAGTTATTTCAGTTTCCTTACCTTGAATTCCTTCTTCTTTAGCGAGATGCAAGGGATGCACCTGAACCAAAACCTTAGTCCAAGATACCTTACACACTGTGGGGATAAAAAAATTAAACTCCCATGCAGGAGATAAACGGACAGCAGGACAACCAATATGATTAAATGCTGACACTTTATTAAGCCCAGATAGCTGTTTATATATTCTCTCTGAGTGTCCACTTGGACCTTATACAATCCTAATTGGTTGAGCTTAACGAGACACGCGCGTAGATACAGCTTATGATTGGCTAAAGCTTTCAGTTCACGTGAAGGCCTTACAAGTCCTTAAGTTTGCCAAGTTTTGCATTCCACATCTGGGAGTTGTTCTTCTTGAGCCAACTTTCTCATTCTGCCCCCACAAGTGTCCTTTAGATGACCTTGATGCCAGGCCGTGAGACCTAACTCAAACTCTTGCAATTGACATGAGTCCTGGATTGCTCATGTGTCCATTTTGGTCCAAGTGGTCCTCGACACTCCCAGTCTCATTTTAGTTGTGAATAGCTCATATTTCAATAAACAGATCTTTTGTGTAAAACAATGGTGAGTAGTCTAGTAAATGGTAAGTTTTCCTAAAATGACAAAGGTGGTAGTTATGAAGATAGCAACTTGGTGACACCCTCACTTGAAGACTGAAAGTTTAGAGTGGAAAATCATGCCATTTTCTTCACTGACTTCCGTAATAGTATTTTGAAGTAATGATGGGGTTTAGTGCACTAAAACCAGTCGTCTTCCTGTGTCATAGCCACTGCCAGAACTCTTCACTGTTTATTCATCTCATTCTCACAGTACACCTATCCCTCACACCTTCCACCCCTGCTCTCCTGTTTCTCCTTATCAATTACTTTTACTAATCCGTCTCTCCTGTGTTGGGTTTTTTTTTGGGTTTTTTTGTTTGTTTTTTTTTCCACTTTATCGAATCATCTTCCCTAGATTTTGTAGACTCAGCATTTGTTTGTGCTTTTCTTGGCCTGAGTTATTTTATCTTGTTTGAGATATGTTAGCAATTGTCTCATTCTTGTTCTTCTACCTATATAAAAACTACAGCTACACTATGCGAACATAAGTAAAAATAAAACAAACTGAGCATAGCCCCAGTTTTTGGAAAAGTTGCTGTTACAGACAAATCAAATAAAAATGAAGTTCCAGGCAGGTTCAAGCAAATTCCGACAAAGTAAGCTTTATAAGCTTCAGTCCTGAGGCCCTATGGAGTCATTGAAGAGCCTGTTACTAGCAATGTCATAGAATCATAGAATCATAGAATAGGTAGGGTTGGAAAGGACCTTAAGATCATCTAGTTCCAATACCCCTGCCATGGGCAGGGACACCTCGCACTAAACCATGTCGCCCAACGCTCTTTCCAACCTGGCCTTGAACACCGCCAGGGATGGAGCATTCACAACTTCCTTGGGCAACCTATTCCAGTGCCTCACCACCCTCACAGTAAAGAACTTCTTCGTTATATCTAATCTAAACTTCCCCTGTTTAAGTTTGAAGCCATTACCCCTTGTCCTACCACTACAGTCCCTAAGGAAGAGTCCAATGTCAGTCTTGTATTTACTGGGCTACAGAGATAAAAAGTCCTAGTCCACAAACAGAGGTCATAAAGCCCAAATCACACCTAGTAGTGTCTAAGACAAAATTTTTTTTAAAGTTAACAAAGGGGATGGAAAACCTCAGTAACTGAGAATCACTGAACAAAAGGGCACGTAGACCAACCTAGAGGACTCCCACTGACAGTCAAGCTACTAGCAAACAGCTTTGGATTTTGACAACTTGCTGTGATGCTCTGTTGTATTTTTATAAGTGCTATATTTTAATTAGACTGTTAGCATTATTTTAATTGACTCAGAATAAATTCTTGGCTCCTCAAATAAAATGTGTTCTTTTCATACCCATAAAAGATTTTGAATGCAACACTCATTATTTGTTTTCAAACAGGAAAAAGAAAATATTGATCAATTATTTGACTAGAACTGTTAACTGATTATTCTGGGATTTTTCAATGCTTAATACATCAAAAATACATGCAGTAATAAGGAAGATTTAGTTTTAATTTACTACTTCGCAATGAAAAAATTAGTATTCATCAGCTGTTGGGACCTAGTTTTGGGGACTTTGAATTCAAACATCTAGAGAACTGAACCAATCTCTGAATTCAGCTCTGGGTTCATTCTCTATCTTATTCTAAACTAAAGCTGAATTGTCTTGTTTCTATTGCATTGTAAGGTGTGAAAGTCATAAATGACAACTTTTAAAGGCATTCTTATCAGTTGGTTTTGTCATATTTGCCTTCATAGGAAGAAACAGAATCAACAAATTAGTTGGGAAAAGCCCCAACTAATACTAAAACTCCCTCCCAAAAGTTGGAGGGGAACAGCTTGCTCCTCAGCTGAGAGCTGGTGGATGGATAATGTGGAGAAAACAAAGCAACACAGAAATTTTTCATAGCAGTGCAAAAGTGAAAATCTGGATTAATTTAATGTCTTTTTTTCCCCCCTTTTTGTTGGATCTCTTTTAGCCTGTCCCTGGTATATGATTTCATTTTGTGAGCTCTTTGCGTGCCTACGTGTTGATATTTGTGTATCTCCTAGGTTTGCTGTCCTAATCTGTAGAAACTATTATGAGCAATATGGTTAATGCAATTTACACCATCTAGTATATCTTAAATGACTACTAAGTAATTAATTACATGTCCAGTAAGGTATCTAAATAAGTTGTAAATCCAAGCATCTCAAGAGTCTATTTCTTTTATGGATGAAGAAAGAAGTAATTACTCCAGTAAGAAAATCAGAGCACCTAAGGACTAGGACTAGAACATGGCAGCTTTGAAGACTCCAAAAGGTCAGGAATACAAAAATCAGTATCAACATCATGCTAAGACAAAGCTATAAAAAATTTATGTAACTAGGGAGCTTTACTAGGAAACAGCATAAATAATGGTGTCATGGCTGCACAGTATTTTATTTTCTGAGTTGTTTACTGGGGGCAGGGGGAGTTGTTGCCTGTTATGTATTCTTTTTTAGTGATCTTGTTTTCTCTGTTCAGCTTTCATGCTGAGTGCCAGGTAGGCGTCTCTCATATACTATGTTTATTTATCTACAAAGAAGTTACACAATGTACAACAGTCTGAATGCTGATTAAGGTAGGTCTGTCTGCATATCTGAGTTTAGCTATGCTCTGTCTATAAATGCCTAGCACTCAAAACTTGAATTTTGAATAATTATGATCTTTATAGGAAGAAAGAGAAAGGGAAGTGAGATTGAAAAGTTGAACTGGACTGAGCCTTGTTTTTATAACGATCTACAGCTATTAATGTATTTGCCTCTTTATCTCTTGCTTTTATAACGATCTACAGCTATTAATTCATTTGCCTCTTTATCTCTTTGTCTGCAAACTGTATATAATGATACTGCCCACTATACACTACTGCTGTGATGATACATGGACTACTGTGAAAGGTAAAAAAAACCTGTTAGTGGGTTGTATCTAGAAGAAATAAAGTATGTAGTATTATATATTTGGATATGAAAAAAATAGATAGGAAGATGATAGGAATTTTCTATATAATGAATTTTCACTTAATTTATCAGATTATGGTCTTTTTCACTGGTGGATCTTGATTTTTTTTGTTTCTGAGACTTCAATAACTTTCTGAAACACAGCACTAGCCTGTTACACAATCGTTGAATAGTTTTAGGATGCAAAAGCTGCTGCTGGTGCTGTGTAATTAATTTCTTCTAACATACACAAGTAGCAAAATAAAAACTTTAAGGTCTATGTTGTTTTACATTTCTTGTTTCCATATGATCAAGAAGATCAAGATTAATACTGGATCAAAATCCATCTTGCTCATTTGCTCAGTTGATCCACTTAGAAATCTAATGAAGTATCTTTTCTAATTTTGAATGTCTGAAAGTCGTCACACAGAAATGAACTTCATTCATTAAAAAATAAATTAACAAAGAGACACTAGCATAAACTCAGTATAGAGGAACTCACACTGGTGATAAATTTCTGATCAGAAATACAGTGTTTAGATTTTCAGGTTTAAACACTGGGTTTGTTTATTGGCTGCAATAACCTCAAGCAGTTTTGATCAAGAAAAAGTACTAAGTAAATAGCTAAGTAAAGAATTTTATCACTGTGGGTAAATTGTGTTCACTTTATAAAAGTAAAACCAATCAATCATTTAATAGTAGCTCACCAGAAACTTCATATCTCCTATTCCCATGGCATGATTTGCTGGTGTTAAGCACAAAGCAAATCTATTCTGAAAGTGGCACTGGTTCTTAACTAATCCATATAGTCTTTGGTATGAAATTTATATACATTAATAAGAATAAATATATCAATAAATTCCAACAAATCTTCATCTTAAAGATGGAAAAGCAAAGAAAAAAATATGTGAAGCAGTGAGTCATTTGGATAAACCAGCTCATTTTATCAGTTCCATAATTTTACCGAGTATATTCAAGCAGAAAACACTTGATAATATCAGAAAGGGTATCTGTCTCACAACACTTGTCTTTTCCAGTTACATTATATTTTTCTATTTTATCTCTTCCTACCCATAAGCAAACTAAAATATCTCTTGAAGTCACTTGGATTCTTTTTTTTAATCTATTTCTAAGGAAATTTATTTGTAGTTGTTAGAAACATATTTTTTCCATTTCTGAAGCCTTGTCTTGATGTCCCTGATGACCACTGATAAGAATTTATTTCATTTCAGTTGTCAATTTTTTGTCTATGGTTCTTTAGAGAGAGAAAGGACTCCTGTATTGATTTCACTGTTTTTTGAATTCACGTGTCTTTTCAATTCAGCTACAGGTTAATTTCTGAAGAACTAAAAGTGGGCCAAATCCTAACTTTTTTCTGAATAGAACAAGTTGTGCTCTGTCAAACATTTCAGTGTGTTAGTAGTGTGAATAAGGTCTTATTCATCTAAAATAAAACCCAGACCAGTAGGTACAAAGGACCTGCACTGAATTTGGAGTGATTTGTCTCCTCAGCAGTGTAGGAAACTCCCTGAGAATTGGGAATACTGCAGGTCGTAAAAGGGAAATAAGTGAATTATAGATGACTGTCCTTTGCATTATGTGATGAAGAACTGATAGAGATCTCAGTGATAAAATAAGCAGGAGCACTGCTGACAAGACTTCATGGGGCGCTACTGGCAATACAGACTACATGACTAGAGAGCAGCAAACCCCCCCTCTCTTCTGCCTGTCCTGGAGGATTCCTGTGCTGGAGACTCAGGTTGTTCTGGCTCAAATACAAGGCTTCAGTGAATCTTAGCAATTCTTTAATGAAGTAATGCCTCTGTGATGTAGTCTAATTTTATTTTTTCAGCCTCCCACACATCTATTTTTCATCTCTGCAGTTTAGCTTGCTTCCCGCTGTACTCTGCAACAGTGCACTTGTCCTCAGAAGGGCATACTCAGGTTAGAGCATCAGCCTGGTTGTTATGTTCAAGGGCAAATAGAAACTGTGAGTTGCCTCTTAAGAAACTCAACTATTCCTGGCATCTGGTGATTAGAAAAAGAAATCAAAGGAAGTTGTATTGTTATTACTGAATGCAGCACTTGAATTTATTCTGTTGGTAATATTTTAATGAGAAAGATGTAACTTTTGTCTGTGTCAGAAGCAGTCAGAGACTTTTTTCTCACTATACTAAAAAAAAAAAAGTTTCCATTTAATTTTCAAAGAAAAATGGTTCAAAACTGAAATGGAAAAAAAGTTATCTATGGAAATGTGCAACGGGGTTTGCTGGCAAATATGTGTAAAGTTATATCCTTGTCCCCAAACTCATGAACTTGGGCTTTAAATGGCAAGTATATTTGACCACCTACAAGTATGGGTTTTGAAAATAATCTCAACATCCATACTACTAAATAATATTACAGGAGTAATATGCATCCTGTGATTGTTGAAAAATAAAATGATAAAATCTTATTCCAAATGTGCCAGAAAATCTAACATTTTTCAAAATGTTATTAAAAAGCTTATAAAATTAGGCGTATTTTTCCTCCTGTTCTTTTTGAACTATCTTGTGATTCCCATTATTATTTACAACCTATTCAAAAGCACGTATCCTCCTCAATTACATCTAGAACTGTAATTTAGCTTTCTTTTTTCTGTCATTTAGTTTGCACTAATGTAGGAAAATAAGTGATAATGTTCTCTTTCATCTCATCTAATATTTTCATGTTTGTGCAGATACAGAAGGCCTGATGCAATGAGATTGCTTGACTAATAAGATACATAAACGTATTTCAAAACTGGTTATAGGACCTTTGTTTTTCTGTTAATAATTTGTTTATGCTCCCTTTCTTCTGTACTCATCACATCAGAGCATTTAATTGGGAAAATTCTCCTGCTCCTTTAGTCGTGTGCTGTGATAGATAACCCAGTCATATTTTGTGAACAAATTGAAGTTTGTCATTAAAGTAAATTGAGGTTTATTATTAAAGTGATTTTCACATCCCCTTCATCCTTCTTTGCTTCCTTCCCATTTATATCCTTCCACCACATAGAATCATAGAATGGTTTGGGTTGAAGGGACCTTAAAGATCATCTAATTCCAATCCCCCTGCCATGGGCGGGGACACCTTCCGCTAGATGGGTTGCTCAAAGCCCCGTCCAACCTGTTCTTGAACACTTCCAGGGATGGGGCAGCCACAGCTTCTCTAGGCAACCTGTTTCAGTGTCTCACCACGCTCTCAGGAAAGAATTTCTTCCTAATGTCTAATCTAAATTTACTATCTTTTAGTTTAAAACCATTCTCTCTTCTCCTGTCACTACATGCCATTGTAAAAAGCCTCTCTACAACTTTCTCGTAGGCCCCCTTTAGGTACTGGAAGGCTGCTGTAAGGTGTTTGAAGACATAGTCTTGTTCGCTGTAGTATCCTCTAGAACAGAGATTCCTCAATGTTACCTCATTACAAATTATTATTATTCTTAAACCAAAAATTGAGTTGATACCAGGCCTCTTTTTGAATTTATATCGTATGAAAACAAAATGGAATTAATGTAGGTATTTTTAGGTCTTTTAACAGTTGTCATTCGAATATAATATAGATAGCTACCTTTAAATGTAATAGTTGTTAATTCTGGTATTTTTGTGATGTCTGAAAGAAATCCCCTAAATTTGTTCAAATATGCAAATTTTTTACTTGATTTTCTATGTGTGTGATAGATACATGTATGATAGATACACTGATACATTTTTGTGTCTTTATTCATATTCTTGTATATCCTCTGCATTAAAGGCTTATTCTATGTTAACTACAAAAACTACAGAGCTTTTAGTAAGGAAATCAATTTTATGGAAAACTGTCCAATGTCAACAACGTTATAATTTTTTTATCTTTAGTTTGAGGAAATAAAAAATACAACAATTTTCATGGATTTTTTTTCCCTACAAAAATCTGCAGAATGTGAAGGCAATAGAAACCCAATATCCAACTCTTTGCAGCTATTGGAGGTGTATTTTAAAATAAAACATTCCACACTCTAATAGCATTGCACCATCACCTTTCTGTAAATGGGTATCGTTAATAGATATATTGAAATAATTTGAAGTCAATAAAAGGACTTGCATTTTCTTTAGTGACTTTGGATCAGGCTCAAAACCATTTATTTCTACCATTTTATTTTTTTCTCCCATTTTTCATATCCAGTTTAAATTCAGAACGTGATCGATTTCAGCTAACATTAGCCTTTAAAAGTGTTAGGTATTTAGAATGCCTCTATAGTCAATTAAGACATCTGTCTGGGATATATATCACGGAATGATTAGAGGTGCTTGCCTCTTGCCCCTACATGCTGATGAAGCCTAGATAGGTATACATTGCTAGATTTGTGACAAGTAAAAGTATTAAGTGAATCCCAATCTGTCCATTTTAAGGTCTTCAGCATAGTTAGAAATTACATATCCAGATCCCCTAAATATGCATACCAAATTTTGGATCTCCTTAGTAAATTGTACATTGATGATAGCACTGAATTACTGAATGGGTAATCTACTGTGAATGTTAAAAAAATGTATCTTCTTATTTCTAAGGATGGTCTTTCGATTAACATGCTAGACAGAGACTCAAGCTATCTTACATTCACAGGCAGCTCCACTGAACAGGAAGAGTCTTTTGTTGGTCTTCTGTTTCTAAAGGAGAATGTTTTAAAAGAATTTCTCTTCCCTCCTTCTATTTCTTTTAACATAGAGCTCCTCCGTTTATGTTTAAGGCCAATAAACAACCTCTCTCTACACAGCCTTCCCTCTGTACCAACAGCTGTGCCAGTAGGATTTTTGGGGAGCTCCAGAATTGCCAGGTGAAGGAACTGGTCTTCATGAAAATAATTTGGAGAGGAAGAAAAAAGGGAAACAGAAAGTATTCATAAATTGAGCCAGTTCCCTAATCTTGTGCCTCACAGATAGCTGTATCGGTGGATATAACTGTGGTAGGAGGGGCCTGGGCAGCTGTAAATGGCAGCAATGGAACTGGTTAAAGAAATCTATGTCAAACTATACCATGACTGTAAAAGGTTCAGCCCTTTGTGGCAGCCAATTGATTGCTTACTTCCCTTGATATTTCAGTCTTCTAACAGAAGAGTCTATACTATAACCTTTACTTGGGCTAATTAGTAGTTATTAACCCAAGCTTTCATATTGAAGTGCCATTGTAGTCGGTGGGAATATTTACATCAGTAAGTGCCACATGGGTGTTTTAAGGATTATGGCACTGGACTCTTCCATTTGTTCATAAGATGCTCAGTCAGCGGACATTTCTGGCATATAAATGCCTCTGGGTCTCAGCGTTTTGTTTTGTTTTAATTTACTAAACGCACAGATACATCTAAGACAAACAAAATTAAAAGAAAATGCGAAAAAGTCTGAGTCATTCACCTTACCTACTCAGCAGCAGTAGAAATAATAAACATCAGTATTAAAAGGCAATAGCACTAGGAATCATCAAGTAGTGTAAGACATCTATCTACTTATTTTACATAATGTGTTATTGCTAGAGTGCTCCACTCGAAGGGGAATTTTCAAGAATGGGTCCCCCAGAACTAATTGAGAAAGGAGGCAGTTTATTTTGAATAAGACGTTGTAAGAATGAGACTTCTTATGACACAGATAGTAGAATCTAGAAGAATTCAAAGGTTTTTATCATAGAATAATGAAACATTTCAAATTTTCCTAGTGCTTTAGATTTTTCTGCCTCCATGACCAGAGGATAGATGAGTTTAAACAGATTACTTTTATTGACCTAACACTGCAAAGAAGTTCTGAATGCTCACCTCTTGCATTTCAAAGTACTTTCCATAGCCAACAGCTTAGCCTTACTCTGCTGCCTCATAGAATTGATTCTCTTTTTTACTCTATCTTAGTTTATCACATACAGGATACCAAGGAGAACAACATTATTTTTTCAAGGATTCTCCATCCCTCTTACATGCAAAAATCCCAACTGTCCACATCCTTAGAGCTGGCCCATTCAGACTTATCTATGCTGGATATTGTTGACAGTTTATGGTGAATGAACCATTCTTAGAGGTAGATTCCTGTTGGTTTAATCTGAATTGTGCTTCCTGAAGCCCTGCTCAATTACTAATCAGATTCATGTAATCATGGAAAATAAATCTGCATCAGAGCCACTAGGAAAGGAAGAAAGGCAATACAGACATTTTTGCAAGCAAAAAAGGGCAAAGAAGAAAGAAGATGAAGAGCTGCAATCACGTGGGAAATAAACACGAGGAATAAAAGGGCATTGCTGGTAGACTAAAAATAATATTAGAAATCAGATATCACATAAATTAATATTTTTAATAAATCTATTACTAAGCTTATTTTTCAGCCCATAAAGAGTGGTGGAAATATACTAGCAATATCTAGGTGACAGTGGTGCCAGACTGGGAGCCCTGGGGTTGTTCAGCCTGGAAAAGAGAAGGCTTCAAGGAGACCTTATAATAGCTTTCCAATACCTAAAAAGGGCCTAAAAGAAAGCTGAGAGGAACTTTTTAAAAGGTCATGTAGTGATAGGGTAAGGGAGAATGGTCTTAAACTAAAAAATTGTAGATTTACATTATTCATTAGGAAGAAATTCTTTTCTAAGAGTGTCGTGAGGCCCTGGCACAGGTTGCCCAGAGAAGCTGTGGCTGCCCCATCCCTGGAAGTGTTCAAGGCCAGGTTGATGGGGCTTTGAGCAACTTGGTCTAGTGGAAGGTGTCCCTGCCCATGGCAGGGGGGATGGAACTAAGTGATCCGTAAAGGTTCCTTCCAACTCAAACCATTCTATGATTCTTCTGCTGTTTCCCTGTGCAAAACACAGAGAAGATATCAAGAATGACAGTAAAATCAGAACTGAATAAGCCTAGTCTGCTTCATATTAAATTTATGCCTGATGCCTATTACATGACCACATGACTCCTACAAAATAAAAAGGAGAACAGTTATAAAATTGTAATCTTTTTTTACAGGATACTGCATCCCTCCCTAGTTTTACAGTCTGGAATACTAACTTCAGAAGACTGCATTTCACTACTTGATTGTTCTGTTGATAGTGTACTAATGTGTGGAAACTCACTGGACCAGCTCCCAGGCATGCGTCCTTTCAGCTAGAAATGGATTGCAATGCACAAATGAACAACTGTGTTGAATTTAAAATATTTTTCTCTAGAATATTTGCTGTATACTCCATTTTAGCCATGTTATGTTAGAAATGACATTTGCCATTTTTTGCTTCAGCTGGGTGAGATAATTTTTCTTTATACATACTCATTTCCATTTTTCTAAGTTGGCTGTGATAGTGTTTTGTTTTTGCCAAAATGTCTTTAAACTTTCTTTACCCTCTATTTATTTTTCCTCTCACTGAATGTCAAAAGAGTTTACATCTGTACATTACAAACTTCTTGCTAATAGGATTTGTTATTGCAGAGATTTGATTACCTTTCAGTCAGTTTTTAGTTCTTCTTGAAGTATTCATATCAAAATGCCAATGCATAACATGTATCTTAATTTCTATAACAATTACTGTTTTCCAGCTTTTGTTTTTGGCAAAGAATGTTTTGTAATCCCAAAAGAAGACAGACTGTCTTTTCCAGCTGAGCTACAGCTCAGCTATTTGCAGCATTATTCCTTTACTCATTTTTCTTTGCAGTGGCAGAACATTTCTGGGAAACTATTTGACCTCTGAATTTGTCAGAGTTACAGACTTAGGGTGCTATTAGGTGTTTACTGGGACTGAAAACAGATGGCACCTCTATGTAGCAATAGATGTTATAAAAAATATACGAGTATAATGACAAATCTGTAAGCATCTTTATGAAATTGATAGATGAAGCAGTTTTGCAGTCTTCACAAGGTAGACTTGTGTTCATGCATGCTAGTCTTTGACTTTAAAAAAAAAAAGTAAATGAAAATGTAAAGCAGGCAGCAATACCCCCTAACCAAATAAATGCATCACTATACCTCTATAGATCCCAGCTGTGTATGATTTCCATCTCAGATTTTCTGAATTCAGAAAACATTTCTTTGCTCATGCCTCAAAGATTTGCACCAGTAGCCTTCTTGTATTAGCATAGCTCACATTGCAGAGCACATCCTAAAGGGAATAGTGATTTTTTCTGGCTTGAAGCAGGGGTAATTAAACATGCAAAAGAGAATCCCTATGTTTTCTTCCATTCAGTCTTTGAGATTTTATTCTGAAGGGATTTTTTAATATAAAATATTTCTTTTAGGAATGAGCAACTCTCACAGATACTGAGTATCGATGTTCTGTGTTCTGAGGATGATTTCTTCTGTTTTTTAAAGCAATGATATGCCTAAGCCACAAAGACCGCTCCCATATTTAGAGTATGTTCGGATTTATGTTTGCAGTTTAGTTGTGAAAACTGAATCAGGATCCTGCTCCAACTTCAAGCAGAGTAAATTAAGATCAAGTGAACAGATTTAGAGCCAGTGAAAATCTACACTCCTAGTTTAATCTGAGTCTTATTCTTTTGCACATGCATAAACATACTCTTCATGTAGAACACAGACTAAAAATATCCATATGAGACTCTATCAAAACTAAGTGTCTTCTCCATGGCCAGAATTTGGTGATTTATTTAAATTTTGTAAGAAATTAATCCTTTTCCTTTGTTCAGTACTAGTGAGTGCAGTGTGATTTTCTCAAGCCTATGTGGAAAAAAGTGGATTTTATCTTCACAGGGCTTTATAAATATGTATTGCTTCAGGCTCAAATTCTATGGGATTCTTATGATCAATTATAGAGCTTTCATGGCATTATAGCTATTTCTTGATTTGACTATTTCTGGTGTGGATATTTGAGTGTACAAGTTTATGAATTAGCCATATCTATGTTCTCAAGTTTTAAAGAACAAGAAAGACTATTCCCACCTGTGGGTCCATGAATGGACTAACATGTGAGTCCACGGACGGAACACTAGCCTGGATGTTTTTGTTTGCCTAGTTAATTTAGCAACGAACACAGATGGACAGAGCTTTGGAGAGAAAGAAACCCCTATCTTTGGTATATGCGAGAGGAACATAAAATAGAGCTATCATGTGAGCTTCATTTGTGCAGATTTTTGACTGGGAATTCCTCTCATTTTCCAAAGCACTATTACTTTTTGCAAACTCAGATCTTTCAATGAAGGCAGCCTGATGTGAAAGAAAAAAAAAAAAAAAAGAGTGGAAAGAGCTATTAGAGATAACCTTGATACCAGCTAATGTATCACAGAAGTTTGGGATCTGGGTGCTTAGATAGGTCAGTGAAATTAAGCAAACTCTCATTATACTTTTTCTTTCAAGCATTACATGAAATTGAAATTATAATACATTGAAGACAGAGAATGATGATGGCACAAGGCAACATTTCCCGAGAGAATTGAGACAGGTTGGCTGAATATGTTCCTCATTTGGGAAATGAACACCAAACTGTGATATGAGAACAATTTTCTGGATAGGAGAGAGGTAAATGGTGTGGTGCTGGACTGTTTATCTACTAGATATTCATGCCAGCTGCTGGGGAACCAAGGTAACAGCTTCCTGATCTTCTCCCTTTCCAAGACACTACAGCTGTTCTATTTATTATGGATCCACATATTATAATGATGCGTTTCATTTTCTAAAGAATTTTTCCTTGTTTCATATACAGAATCAGAATTCACCTCATCTGGCTTTAATAACAAAAGTATCTAAGGAAATATTCCCAAGGGCTAACTGTACCCTAGTGATTTCAATCTCCCTCTGATTTCACTGTCATGGTTGGAGACAATTAGGCATTTACACCAAGGGAGAGAGGTGGGGAGGGTTAACTGCTAAGGGTATCAGGAGAATGTAGTTAGTGGTTTGAAAAATTCTGACTGGGGATTCAAGTCAATAATGTTAGTTCTGAGAGGAAGACCTACCTATTTAAACTTAGTTCTTGACTTCAGTGACCATCTCGCAAAATTGTTGAGTAACACTGTAAGAAAACAAATTTAGAAAGAATACAGACCAATCAATTTATTAATTAAACGTTGATAAAAGTAGTTTGTTTTGTTTTGTTTTTTTGTTTTCTTTGTTTAGAATTAAAAAAAATCCTAAAAAAAAGTCCTCAGTGGAAACAGATCATCCAAGGAACTGAAGAACTTAATCTAGGGTATGTTTATTATATTGCATTCTCATTTTGTCATGGTTTCTGTAGTTAATTTTACATTATTTTTATTGGATTATTTTTGTTTGTTTCTTGCTCGTATTTTTCTGTACTAAGAGAAATGGAGTATAGGAAAACATGGCTTTGGAACATATTTTGGGGGGGAAGTTTGGAATCACGTGCACTTAAGTAATACTATTACTTTCATTACTTCCTAGCAACTTTCCACTTTTCATTCTAAGATCTGATTCCAGAATTAATCACATGGCTTGTAGTTCTAAAAATGAAAGTATATTGCCAAATAACTAGTGAAAACACAGAGGAGTACTTTTTTAGCAAATGAACTACTACATAAAAATGACCTATGTGTTCACTGTAATTTCAGTATTATTTGTCACAATAAGAGACATAATGGGTGAGATTTTATGAGAACATAAAAGAGGTAATGTTGGATTATTGCTATTATTAAACCTACTCTGGCATTCTGCTTCCAAAAGCAGCTGCCTGTACTTGATGCTTCAAATAACAGCAAAAGCCACCATAAAGCACCTGTCCATTGTTTAATGTCATAAAGAGAGAAGATTTTTCCTGACTCCTACAGATTATCAATTTATGCCCTGAAGCATACTATTTTATTGTAATTATGTTAGCTTGCAGAGTTGTAACTGTTATTAATGATCATAAAGTTGTAGCTTTGCCATGTAAATGTATTGGAGAAAGAAACAGGACAATGTAAAAAGTAACTAACCTTGACTTCAGTAGGAGCTGTGGGAGCCCATCAACCAGGTCATTCACTGAGGTGTTGAAAATAGTTTTGGTACTAAGATGTAGATATCTAATGCAAGGAGGAGGAGAAAGGAATCCTCATTCAGAAGAGTCATTATAATTTTATGAGTTGTAAGTCATCTAAATGTTTGCACAGAAAATGTGCAATGGCTGACATACCTTCAAATTGACAGAAGGTTAAGGTGATGGCAATCTAAATAATTTGACTGGATACTTCAGCTGAGAACAAAACCTCTTCAAGTCGTTTTTGGAAAAATTGAAATCTCTGTCAAAAGTGCCAACAAAATACAACCAGGGGATGAATGGAGGCTTAGCATTATAATGAAAAAAATTTGAGCCTAGTCTAGACATGTCTAAATATCTACTGCAACCTATGTAGTTAAATAGATTGTCACCTCACCAGCAAAAGATTTTATCCATAAGCTACATCCTGAAAGGATTAAAATAATAAAGGAGCTTAACCTTTTTTTTCTTGTTTCTTATATTCAGATTTCCCAGATATCGTTATTCTTATTTTCCATTCATTTCAATATGCAAATGTGCCATGTTGCAAAGACAGCATATTAGACAAATTAGGAATGAAAGACTTTGCATTTAACATTGTGGGAAAAAACCCAACAACTGTTGATTTGTTAAAAGGTGGAAATGTGTGATGTTCTATGTCTTTCCATTCTAGGTTATGTTAGCACAGTTACAATTTTCCTGCAGTGTAATTGTGACTAAGTGAATAAAATGTCAGTTGGGATAATGAAATAAGTGTAGCAAGATAGTGCCTAAACTTAAGAGCAGAACTAGTGGTTGCATTAGCATATTTATGTTTGTTTCAGTCTTTGACTTTAACAGATTTGAAAAATACCAAAGCAAAACGCTCTGTATTTTTTGTTCCTGGGTAGACCCTCCAGGAGGGGTCTACCAGTGCTTGTTTGGAGTAAGCATTTATGATTAAGGCATCTAGCCAGTTTTTGAATATAGGTCATTTCAAGAAGGTTGGACGTTTTGCTTGGAAAACTGTCCTCTAGTCCCACAACTTGAACAAGCGTGTTTTTGTACCATGAAACAGAATGATCTTGTTTCTTCTCTGAGGATGCTTACCTCACTGCTCAATACTGTCAGTAAACAAGTAATGCAAAATTCTTTTCCACTATGTCTCCAGTAACTGACTATATGACACTGTAGCCACATACAATGTGTTTTACGTTTTTAAATCTGTGCCTATTACTACTGCTAAGTCTTAGAGGAATAAGGATTTATTTTGGCAAGATATATGCAACACTGTTACATCTAGAAAACAACTAAGTTGTAATTCATATTAATGCATAGGTATAAATTAAATAACAATATCATGGTTAAAAAATTGCTTTACACATATTGTACTATAGTATTATATTATAGTCCTGTGTTATAGATGTTACATATACAGATGTTCCTGAGTTCCACCACTGTGCAGAAAAACTTATAAATAAATTTGGAATAAGGATGCGTGTAAGCAACTTATCATAAGATTGTAGCAATCACATCTAACCTTGCTCGGACTTCTCCCACCCTAAAATTATTAGCAGAGATGTTGAAAGTTCAGGAAGCTCTGAGGCTATGCGGCGGTATGCTCCGCTCCCTCCCACACCCGCCTTTTATTTCCTAACTCTGCTCAAGTGATAGTTATCACTCGTGGTGGTAATGAGTGCTTCTGGGTCGTGATGGCCAATTCGGGGGAGATAGATAACAACACAATAGCCAAGGGCTAATCTGAACAATGTGCACCACCACCCCCCAGCCATAGTCCTGGTCAAAATCGACTCAAACTAAGTTTCTGTAGTCGGTATGCAAACAAGACTATGAGTCAACCATCTTCCTCCATAAATAGTGGACAGCCCAGGGCTCGATGAGCTCTCCTGCATGGCAGCGGGCTGCTTGCCAGGATCTCCCCTTTAGTAGGAACGCCTCTCAAGGTTACTCCTCGAGGTTAAGAGATTCTTTACCACAGCAGAGCGGTAAGTGATTAATAGCATGCTAAACTTTGATATCTTAGCTAAGCGGTGTAAAAGATTGATTGCACATATGTGGTCCTTTAGACGTAAACCGTTTACCAAGTCTGAGTCTAAGTCTGGATCTAGCTGCAGCTAGACTCTTTTCTGACAAGGAGTTTAAAATACAGAGTGGTCCTTTCTGTGCCTCACGACTCAATGGGACGGTCTCCCTGACAGTTTTGTCTGATCCAGTCGTCTATGCAGTAAATAATCAAGTGCACTTCGCCGTCGAATCTTTTTAAATCACTGTGACTTTTACTATCAAACTTTGTTAAATTTCTGTTTTATATCAGTGAACATATTGTTACTTCTCTTTTACGAGTGAAGTGTGTCACTCCATCCGTGACAGTCTATTCTTTCAAAGGAGTTTTTGCCGAGCTGAAGTTGTGTTGCAGCTTAATGAAGGAATCTGTACGCTATAATACAGGCAGAGCTGTCTGCAAATTCTGTAGAAGACTGCAATAGAGTCCAACAGAAAATAGATGGGTGATTAGCAACATACTTGAGAAATTCATGTGCAGATTGATCACTCACGTCTCTGCTGCCCGTGTAAGCATTGCCATTAAGGGGAACTGTAGCTTAGCATTTGCTCTGCAGTTTTGTCGATTGTGTTTCTCTAGCCAGGCTACTTGCCTTTGACGACTGGCTGTTAAATATAAATGCAAAGGTTCACCACTACTTTATAAGAGGTTTACTTCTGCCCGTTTCTTTCCAGGAGAAGACGACAAAGGTAAGACAAATGAGAGAGGGGGAGAAGAAATATTTCTATCATCTTCTATCGCTATCACTCTCTATATTTATTCTACTCAGTACCTTTATTTTGTTGCTCTTCAAGAAGAGAAATATTACTTTTTTTCATTTGATTCAGTTTTTCCTGCTCTCCCATTGGAAATGTAATACTGTCACACATCATACCACATTTTCCTAAGAAAGATCAAAAAATTAGATGATCTTTTTGGTAATCACTGCCCATAATTATTTCCTTCATTCTCAGTTACTGGGATGAATTAGAAATTTTAAGCATTAGAAGATGTGAATGTCTTGGTATTTTTGCAGTATAAATTAAACCTTTTTATACTCTTTGGTTTCTGTATGTGGAGACTTGTTCTACACACTAGGGTAGATTTATCAAAAGAATTTCATAAATGCCATTTGCGGTGCATCAAGATGCTTAGCTGCTTTGGCTCAAGTGACGCATTTCTACTGAGGAGATCTTGAAATAATACAAAAATGTTACCAAGTGTTGTGAAAAAAATCTCAGCTCTCATCAGAAAAAATAATCTGCTGCAAAATTTGAAACATTCTTGTGTAGGATCCTTGCATAAAAGTTCTTGTGTAAGTTCCATGTATAAACATGCTAAATGTATGCCTAATGATCATTTTGGGTTGAAATGTGAGGAACTTTTCAGCAGTGGTCTCTTGAGCCCTATTAGGTTTACATTACTAGCAGATATCCCAAACAGTTTATTAAAAGATATTTGGAAGCGAGAACATTTATCTCCCTATAGAAATTCAACACGGTATACCAAACAATACACAAAAGAAATGTATATATTCTTGTATCTGACACTGATTGAAGCAATGTAAACAATGAAAGTTTTTGGTGGGAGTTGTTAACAACAGATCATTGCAAAACGAAAAGTTGTGTCTGTAAATGCTTTTGAGGTTACATTCTGAAAAGGGTTCAGGATAAAACAAACAAGCAAAAAATTAGGAGGTCTGTGTTATTTCACACAATTTTGAACTTTATGTCCAATTACTTTCCAGACATGTCATCACAGTTATTTAATTTTAGTCTGTATGTACTCACTTATGCCAGTGCAAACATTACCTATGCTGGATAGAATTCGTAGGTTTTAGGTACAGAACATATGAAGTTATCTGTGTAATTTGAATAACGAGAAATGTGGTACTTAATATGCTATGGATAATGAATTCATTATAACCAAAACTCCAGTCATGCACCTTTTGCTCCTTGAATGCATACGAAAGCAAGTATATGGGCTAATGGGAGGAATTTCTTACTTTCTTGGCACCACAGACTAATTTGTACCAAGACTTCTCCGGGGCTCCATTTATATATGTGTGTCTTTTAGTGGAACAAAAGAATTAATGTTTTTTATCTGTTATCCAAATAAGATATTAAAGAAGCTTTTTACCAAAGTCACAAGTGACAGAAAGAGATATAAGGGGTTTTTTTTTGTTGTTGTTGTTTGTTTGTTTGTTTTTAATCTGTTTTTCCAAGCAGCTTTAGGAATAAAACTAGTGAGATTTTGTGCAGACATTGAGAAATCATTAAAAATATTTGGTTTGTAAGAAGCAACAAAATACGGTGGGTTGACTTTTTTTTAAATTTTTTAATTTTTTAATTTTTTTTTAATTTTTTTTTTTTCCCCCCCAGTATTCAGCTTTCTGCAGAGCCTGGGGATAAGTCTGCATGAATGTATTTCTCATTTCTGTGACAGCTAACCACTGACAAACATTTTATGACAGTAACCGTTCAGTAACCATTCACTAATCGTGAATGAGAAGTATCAGAGCAAATGGTAGGGGAGAATAAGATGTGGAAGGGGTACTTTTGTAAAAAACATTTGTAGTATTAATCCTCATTTTAAAAGGAAGCTGATACTTAAACCATACTTCCTCTGCTGCCAGCGACACCTGGTAAAATCATTACAAAGCAATATAATATAGAAAGCTGAGGGTCTTAATTTCAGGTTGAAACCACTATCTTGATTTCAAAAAGATTATTCAGATAGGAGCAGTAGGGGCAACTGTGCAGTGCTCATGCGTGTTAGCAGAGAATTTACATGCTGGCATAATCACTCTGAGATGAAAGAATCTCCTCACGCTAGAGATCACTCACCAAGCCAGGGAGCCTTAGGTTCAGTTGTGGTTGTAGAAACAATTAACTTATGTCTTTGAGACCCCTTGCGTGTATTTTATGTATTCAGATAAAATTTAATAGTAGCATGTTTCATGGAAAGAATTTCATAAACTGCTTTTCAATTGTTTGAGAGGTGTTTTTTTTTGTTGTTTGTTTTGTTGTTTATTTGGAGGGTGTGTGGGTTTTTTTTGCCTTTTCTTAAAAAAAAAAAAAAAAAAAAAAAAAAAAGAAAAAGAGAATAAGACTGTCATGCTTCCTGAGCATTATTTGGGTTTTATTTCATACACATTTAGTGGAAACATAATGTAGAGACAACCCAAATGTTTCAGAACTGCAATAGTCATAGCATTTATGTAGCAATTGGGACATGAAGCTTTCTCTGTTTGCCCCTTTTTATAAGGGTTTACATTTCATCACCTAAATTTTGTTCTGTGGAATCATAAAAAAATATTCTACTATTAATTTAAATGTATACTGGGTTTCTATGTTTTTTTCCTGAGCTGAAATTTAAGGAAAAACAAACAAAACCCACAAGACATTGTAAGGCTTGTGCTTAAGAAAGAAGATCTGGCAATCTGTGGGTCAGAGGTGTCAAACGAAATTAGAACTAGGAAGAACACAATGAATATTCTAGTGTCAGTACTGGAATGTAAGAGAAATAGTCACACCTGCAAAGCAGGGAGGTATTTGTATTCAAGTCTATCTCTGTTCCAGTCTGAATAAGTCATCTTGGTTTTTCTCTTCTGATACAGCAAAGGGAATTTCTATGGTACGCTGTGATTACAAGGTTGGAGAGCAGCTTTTTCTTTTTTTCTTACAGAAATTATGTGGGGAAATAATATAAAGGGCAGCTTAGATGAAGACATAGCAAAAAAACCACTAGAGGATAAAGATGACTTTCATATTATATGTTGACACCACATGCTTTAGAGACATTTGGAATGAGAAAGAAGTAGAAAATAATAGAGTAGAACATTCAGAAATCTTCTATTACAGTTTTGCAAATCTTCTAATTTGCATAGAAGAAAGCCAAATAAATTAAACTTTCAGGATAGTTTATAGGAAAGCTCAAATGAGCTGAAAATGGTACATATTGAACAAAAAATTGCAACTGCTATATTTAAAAAAATTAAGATTTCTTTGGAGAACTATAGTTTCCAGATTCTTACCTTTATAACATAATGTAAATACTATGGCTTTGAAGCAATATCATTAATGGAAGATTGTTCAATGATTTTCCATTCTGAGATTCTTCTTGTTGGGCATTATACTCTTGCTGAAAAATGACCAATGTGGAGATTTTTATCCCTTCAAGATTTCCCTACAAAAAGTTACCTAAATGTAAGAATTCTGAGGCAGCTGGATAGGTTGACTTTGGCAGAATAGCTGTGTTTTGTAGTCCTCTGCAGGGTTCGTGTCATCTTGTGCAACAAAAGAAGTGCTGTTTGCTAGGAAAGAAAGGCAATAGAAGAGGGACCAGCTCAGCCTCATAACATAAAGAACAAATTCTGACACTGAAACTGTAAATGGAGCTTTCTGAAAGGTTCTGGCTAATGATTCAAGGACAAAAGGAATAGGATTATTAACATTAAAGGAGTCCACATAGACCAGTAAACCTGGAAGGTCATATATGAGTCAGGCTTTCTGTGAGTAACGTCACATAACTACAGATATACACAATAGAGACACGAAGGCTTGTAGTTCTAAGCTCTCTTGTGGTAGCAGAAGAAAACTCACTCTCTGCTGAAGTTTAGGATGTGCTGAATTGCATTCTAGGAGTATCCATTTCACTACATTAACTATTCAGCATAGTCATGGTAGACATTTACATGTGGTCAAATGAATTAGTCTCTCCCAAAATATAGTAACAGATCACTGGACTGACTTTCAACTGACTGCAAAACCAAAAAGGTATACAGAGAGTGCAAGTTGGTTTACTAGTAATGGGTCCAATATTTTCAGAGTAAGAAACCACTGGCAGATGATGCTAAGAAAGTTGACATGCTTAGTAATTTTTTGTATAATTCTTGACTAAAATACCAGCTGCAGTCTAGAAGTAAATATAGTTAAAACCAACAATAAAAGATTTCAACCTTGAATAAATCAAGAATAGGTTAGCAGCTACTTATATAGGTTATTTGTTTTCGTATTGTAAGATTGATATTTTTCATTCTGTGTGGTTAAAGAATTGACTAGTGAAATGAGAAGTAGAATTTGAAAGTAGAATTTATAGAACAAAGTTGAAAAAGACAATTGTTGTGCCATACTTTAAAAAAAATGTGGAAAAGGAGGACCCACAGAATTATGTATCTGTCAGCAGTAGTTTAATTTCCAAACAGTGATGAACAAATGGTCTAGTGAAGCAGGAGCACCTGGAAATAAAAAAGAGGAGACTAATAGCCAGAAAAGATGAATCACTTAGGAACAACCTAATTTACTTCTGCAATAGAATCATAGAATCATAGAATGGTTTGGGTTGGAAGGGACCTTAAAGATCATCTAGTTCCAACCGCGGTGTCATGGGCAGGGACACCTTCCATTAGACCAGGTTGCTCAAAGCCCTGTCCAATCTGGCCCTGAACACTTCCAGCCTATAGGATAAGAGGCCTTGCAAACAGAAGAGAAGTAGTAGACTTATAATTTGACTTTTAAAGTCCTTTGACATTGGGCCTCATGATAGTACTAAGAAAGCTGAGAAAAAAATGATTGAATGAGGAAACTTAAAGGTGGAATTCCAGCAAATCTGGCACGGAAATGGTGCCTGTGTTGTAGTCCTCAATTCACTGCCAAAATGATAGGGGTTTGCATGGGTGAGTAAGTGTAACAAAGCACTAAAGTCCTGCTTAGAAATGAGTTGGAGTCTTCTCTCTGGATCTTTAACAGTGGATTAAAATGTGTGTGTCACAAGTCTTAAATCTATCTAGTCAATATCTAGTAGAATAGAATGTCCTCCTGTAGACAGTTGAAAAGACTGGATAATCTCGTGATATTCTGTCAGGTTTGTGATTCTTTGTTCCTTTGTGCATGTAAATCTCTGGGAGAATGCGGTCAGTTTTTGACTTCAGGTTTTATTTGTCTATTCATTTATGTAGTTAACAGTTTTAGCATCAGTGGGATTATTTGGAGTTAAGGGCATCCAGAATTACATTGCTGGAGTTTTTGTAAGTACATCTAATTGTTGGTTAAAGACAATGTGTGATTCAGTACTTGCAGGCAATTCCTATGTCAAAGGCAGAAGTAGAATTTAGTTATATGGATAGTTAATTACTCAGACAAAAATAAGAAGCAGCAGTCTCCTATTTCCATGAACAATGCTATTTATAGAGATCAGAAAGAGATGGGCATTTTTACAGAAAATTTGAAGCTTTAATGCTGGATTGCACTGTGAAGAGCTTTTGGGATTACATGTATGTTATATAGTATTTACTAAATTCAAAAGTTAGGTTTTAATTTTAACACTGCAAAGAGGCTGAAGCCTTAATTCTAGGGTAGGTTCAAATGATGCTTTGTGCCTCTAACTAGACCATATGGTCTAAATGCTGAGTATTTTATAAACATGCCTGAGACAGCTCTAAATTAGGTCATGGCTAAAACAGCAAAATCAAAGTCAAATTTGGGTCAAAAGGACCTGCTTGTCTTTTCTGTGTTACAGAGAAATAATTCAATGCATAAATCATGTACATCTGCATATATGTCTAATTTGTGAATCATGTTTATGTCATTAAAATTTGATATGTTGAGTAAAGTCACAGTGTTCCATCAGTATCAAGTTATTCTTTATCCAAAGAAAAAGATGTCCTACTTAGGAAAAATATATTATGCAGGCCTAAGTATTAAATCCACAGTTAATAGGTCCTTAGGATTTTCTGAGATCTTTCAGTGGAAGCTGGATTAGAATTTCCATGTCCTGCAGTTCAGTGACTATAAATTCATTCTCTGCATCTGTTGCTATTATTTTTCGCTGGGTAGTTGAATTTTCTGCAATATTGTATATTAATCCAGAATAGTCATATATTACATTTTGCATATGCAATAGCTGTTAGCATTGTAAGACATGTTAATTTCTTTTCTCAGAGCCTCCTAATCTTTTGATGAATATCGCTGCTATGATACGAAGTTGATGGATCTCAGCAGACCCAGAAACTTGGGACAATCAACTACAGAAGACTCCTAAGATCTGAAGAATGTATCTGAATCAAGCTAAGTTTCTTAAGAAAGCTTGTCTTAAAGTATTTTGGAGTAGCTTAGCTTAAAGGTGGTATTCAGCTAATTTTAAAGTTATATATCTAATGAAACCATATGCCTATAACCAATAGAAGAATGGAGACGCCACTGGGGAGATTACCATTTTTTCCTAAAATGGATATCTAAAGCTGAGTCACAATCCATTGTGCCTGGCTGCGTTGGTTTGCTAACACTGCCTTTAGGGGATGTACTGGTTTCTTTCATGTTCACATACCCACATATACATTCTTACATTTTTTATTCGATAGAACTTTCGTGGTCTCTGTAGCTCACCTCCATACACTCAAATTTCTCATTTACATACAGTGCAACTCCACCTCCTCTTCTTCCCTTTCCAATCTTTCTGAAAGAGTTTGTAGCCATCTGTTGTGGTCTTTCAGTCATGTAAGTTTTCTCACCAAGTTTCTGTGACTCTTATATCATGATTCAGACTGGGCACAGAGCTCCAGTTCCTCCTGTTTGTTGCCCAGACTATGTGCGTTGGTACACACGCACTTGAGAACGTATGCTGGGGACCATTCTTTACTACTCTGTAAAGTGCATGTAGAGAAGGAAATTCTCAAATGTTAGTTAAAAGGAGATGCTGCTTAGAAATGAAACATAAATGTCTATAAACGGCCCCAGTTTGAAATGGCTACCAGCAAAAAGGCTCAGGGGATGGATATGAAATGGAGCAGAGACGAATTCTTTGACCAAGACCAAAAGTCCCAGCTATGATGGGAATCCATAGTGAATACTGGCAGACTTTTCCAAACCCTGTTCCTGTGGAGGAAAAAGATCAAGCCATCTTGTGCTTCTCATGTTTGTGCAAATGCTGTGTCTTAATGTAACTGCTGGTAAAACACTGCTTTCTCTGTGTTACCTGTGCAGCCAGACATGTGCATGCAGGGTGTATTTATGTGTGGCAGGCTGCATGTGTAGCAGAGTGTGTATGTGTTGTATGTATGTGTATTCGTATTTGGGAGCATGTGTCAGGCTGGACTCTGGGAGCTGTAGCAGCCTTGCCTCTCTTGCAGTACCCAATCCAGCAACCTTTAACATGGGATACATGAACCTTCAGATTGATCTTATGCATAATACTGTTAGGAAGAAGGGTATTTTTCTACTGCAGGTTAACCTAGTATGAAGCAGGAGTGGAATATGTCCTAGAGGAATGAATTAGTGGTCTGTTTGAGCATTCTGGTTTTCTTCCTATTTACTTTTTTTGCCTAGTTGCTATTTTCATTCACTTAGAGGCAAAATAGCTTATTTATAGCTAATTGAACTAGCTTATCTTGCTATGGAGATAAAACTATTTAAAATAATGTGTGGATCAAAGCTTGTTTACCTTATACACAAACCACTTAAGCAGAATAAACTTGAATGTGAGTTGAAGTTTTCACTATGGTCTCTTACCAGGAATATAGATTTTCAGCAGCCAGTCTTTCTTCCTGTTATACCCTAAAATAGTTAGAATCATTAAACAGTAAAGATTACTGCTGGAATAAGTACAGCACATCTTTATATTTATCACAGAGGGCAATTCTGGGTGGCCAGACTATGACAATCAAATTGCTGCAATATGACTACCTATTATACATAGCAATTAGCAAACCCAAACAAACAAGAAAGGAAAGCTGTTTGCTTTCAGGAAAGCTAAATAAATTGAGAATGCTGCTGCTGTTTTTGTTGTTATTATGTCAATAGGAAAAGAGGTTGTTTTGGGGTGGCCTAATCCTTTTCTCCAGAGGTAGGTAGAGAACCTCCTTTTAAGAGTCAGGCTTTTATTAAACAAAAGAAAGCAAACAGATAGATAGATAGAAAAAAAAATCTGAAAGAAGCTTTTGAGAGGAATTCGTACCTGTCATCACCTATTCTAAAAAAGAAAAGAGTACTTAGCTGGAACATGTAGGATATAAACTCAAATCCTTTATTTGTCTGAGGAAACATGAGCTCATGTTACACATAAACCTTCTTTAATGCCCTTACTATATAGTATTTTGGAATCTCTGAGGCTTTATAGCATGGAGCTCACTATAAATTGCACAATCCAAAAAACACGAAAAATTCTATGGAGGCTAGTTGTATTTTGCTATGTTATTTTTCAAGTTAACTCCCTGTCTCTGTTCATTTCGTGAAGCTGTTCACACACTCGTGGGCGTAGCATAAAGGCACCACAGAGGAAATATGAACATAAGAAATAGCTAATGACTAGAAGAAATAGGTGTGCTTGAGTAATATTGAAGTGCTGAGGAATAAGATGTGTACCTACATTCTTATATATTAAAATATTGAAGCTGTAGCTACTGGTGTCGGCAGCTTCTCATTTGGCATTCTGGATTTTATTAATCTCTTTCTTGATTTTTTTTTTTTTTTGGTTCTTCTTTTTTTTTTTTTTTTTTTTTTTTTTTTTTTTTTTACCAGTCCTAGGCATAAAATAACATGAACAGTCGGAATTAAAATAAGTTTTAAGGTGACTAAAAGTTAGTAGCTGCCATGATCATTACAAGACTCTGTGAATTCAAAGTTTCAAGGATTTTGGTTTGATCCAATGAAAGATCATAATGTTAGATAATAATCAAGAGATCCAAATTGCTTTCAGAATTAATTCACCTTTTTTTGTTTATAGGACTAGCTAGTCAATGAACTATATTGTACAAATAAACATTTCAGAAAGCCTCTCACATAACTGTAAAGAATGGACTCTATTCCAAAATGAATTAAAAATGTTTGTAAAAAGATGATATGGAATTCTTCTTACACTGGATTTAAATTTATCTGAACATAAAAAGATCATGGTATCTGTTGTAATAGAAGTGAGATTAGCCTATGCTGTAAATTGTAAGTGTGTTTGAGAATATTTAAATAAAACTAAATTTGCAGTATGTCAGTTATGCATATAATGACATGTACATTATATGTTCTATATAAACAGAGTGGATAAGATTTTATATATTATGCCACACAATATTTTTATTTGGAAATGTCATGGTTTAAGCCTAGCTGGTAACTCAGAACCACGCGGCCGCTTGCTCACTCCCCCCTTTACTTCCTCCCCCTGCTCCCGGAGAGATGGAGAGGAGAATCGAAAGAATGTAACTAACTCCCACGGGTTGAGATAAGAACAGTCCAGTAACTAAGATATAATACAAAACCACTACTGCTACCACCAATAATAATAATGATAAGGGAAAGAACAAGGGGAGAGGATACAATTGCTCACCACCCGCCGATCGATACCTAGCCCAACCCAAGAAGTGATCTGGGCCTTCTGGGTAATTCCCCTGAGTTTATATACTGGCCATGAGGTACTAGGGTATGGAATACCCCTTTGGCCAGTTTGGGTCAGGTGTCCTGTCTCTGCTTCCTCCCGGCTTTCCCTCCTCCCTGGTAAAGCATGAGACTGCGAAAGTCATTGGTCAGAGTAAACATTACTTAGCAACAACTAAAAACATCAGTGTTATCAGCGTTGTTCCCAGGCTAAAAGTCAAAAACACAGCACTGCACCAGCTACTAGGAAGGAGAAAAAATGACTGCTGTAGCTGAACCCAGGACAGGAAAACAGGGGTTTACTGTATTTCAATCTCCATTGCAGTTCTGACTATTACATCTCTTCGGTTAGTGTGTCCAATTTCATTGTACTGTGACTCAATTTTCAGTTTCTCTGTTTCCCGTCTTTAAAACTGTAAAGATAAAATATTGACCTATATATAATTTCTACTGTAAGTTTAATGTACAAATTATGGTAAGAAGTACTATTATTTTAGTGAAAATAATAGGATTTCAGTTACCATGAACATTTCCCTGGTAGCTCAAGGAAGGAAAGTTCTGTTATTATTTTTTACAATAGCTTTCAGGTAAGGAAAAGGGTAATGCTTTGCTTAGGATACAGCATCAGTGAGTGAGACTTTACTTGAGGACTTAATGAAAATTACTCAGAAGTAATTAGCTGAGAAGATCTTATCTGGAGTTATCAACAGACTGTTAAAGAAAAATTACATAAGTGAAAAAATTAATATTGGGCTGCTCAATTCCAAAAGAGAAGCTCATTTTTGTTAGTTTTGCAAGGTAGTCTTTTTCCCTTTTATGTGATATACTGTTGTCTAGCTTTAGAATTAAAATTTCTGTAGAAGTTTTGTTCCATTTTCTCGTAACAAGGTTTTTTTTGTTTTGGCATGACTCATTAAGATATGATTACATAAGTATGAAACAATCTCTTTTCCCAGAAATTTTAATTGTTCTGGAGTCAGCACATTTATGGTTTATATTTCTCCAACTGCACTACAAAATATCAAAGCTATGTCTTAAAATATGGGCTAGTTCTATTAACATTATAGTGGACTATATTAATAAAGACTATTTTTACTGGAAATGTCTTCCTAATCCAAATTTATTTAAGAGGTAAACTGAATGGGAAGGGCTACTGTCCCATAGCCAAATAAGTTTCTCCTATAGATGAGAAAAAATGTCAATAATATGGAAACGAAAGGCAAAAATAGCTGCTTCAAATATAGTAGCTTCAAATTCTGTGTTAAAATAGGCAGCATCAGATTCCCTTCCTGGTGGTTTTATCCGGGAGTCCACTCTTTCAAGATCTACCAGAGACCTGGTTGCACCATGTTGTGGTTTCTTCTTGGGCTTCATGCCTGAGTTCTCTTCCCTTGTTTATATATGTACTTAAGAATTGCAGGAATATAAGCAAAGTATTAAAATCTAACAGTAGATCTAACTGTTAGATTTTAATACTTCCTTACATTTTTAACTTTGCTTTTATACTAACTTCCAAATTATTTCTTGTTTGATACTGCTTTTTCCATTCCTTTTTCTTCTATCTCTGTATTTTTTCCATCTTCTATGTTTTCTACTGAAAGATCATGAATTTCTTCTCAGAAGAGCAAATACTCTTATATTACAAAGGGAATATTACAATCCTATCCTCTTTCCTGTGACTGTTTACAAGATGTACAGGTCTGACTCATGACTTCCATCACTTTTTCTCTTGCTATGGTTTTATTTAACTTTTCCTTCTTCATCTCTCTCTCTGTCCATTACCATGCCTATTCTACATATAATTTATTGTCAAATACTTGCATTTGAACTCCTAGCCCCTCTTCTGAGGATATGACTCCAAAACTATGATAAAGCTGTCAGAATCCTTACAGAGTAAATCAATCAGCCACTTTTTCTGGACACCTAATGTTGTCCAATCACACAGTCTTTTTCTATTATCTATAGTCTTTATTTTTGGTTATAAAACAGATAAGTGAAACTGTTTATAGTAAAAGTGAAATAAATTTTACATTGTGCTGCTTTCTTCTTTCAAGAAGTAATCAACTTCATGATGTTATTGTGTTTGCGTTTGAAGGAATGAGGAAATTTTTAGGAATCTGTTGTTGTCTTTAGCATTTACTGGGACTACAGTGCTATAAGGAAGTGCCATCACGCTAATCAGTGTACAAATGGATAGTAAAGAAAAATCTCTGTCCACAGTAGTCTTGATTCTGACTAACTAGCCAGGAAAAAATGTTACACAGTACACAAGTAAACAGTCCTTCAGAGTCAGAGGTAATGGTATATGTTTTTAATGTATGTGTTTTTAATTGTATTTCTTTGTTTTTAATGGTTTTTAATGTGTTTTAATGGTATTTCTTTCTAAACCTCTCCATATATGCAGCCACTTATTAACAGAATTTCACCATATAACCTCAAATATTTATGTTTATACATAAGTATTAATATATTTCCATATAGATGTTTATGAAAGTAATTTATATCTGCTGTCCTAGAAGAGGGTTCATGATAACATATTTAATAATTGAAGACAAAAGATAATAGTTCAGAAAGTATCACTAATCAAGCAAATCCTAGCCATTGGCAAGGTAGGAAGTAATGTAGCTTGATGCTGAAAGGACAGCCTCTGAAAATTAGACGATCTCTCGGTGCTTGGTATTAAAAGTAAACGAGTATAATGTAAGGTAATATAATTAGGGCAGAACTGAAGTCAAATATCCTTTAAATTGAGATTAAGCATATTATTCATGACAGTGTAGACATCATTAGACATGTATAATGTCTATGAAGAACAATCTGTGTGAAAGGATATCAGTAATTGAGCTTAACATCACCAGCCAGTCCATTCAGACTTCTCTTGTGATGCATAAGCTATATAAATATTTGGAAACATTATTCTGTGCTAGAACTGGGAACATAAACCTGTGCAACAGCAAGTCAGGGACACAAATCTCTATACTAACACAATAATACGTTTGTTATTATTTTGCAATTGATAAATGATACATACAACGTGAACAGAAAAGTGGGAGGTAAAAGTGAGAAGGTAAAGAAATAAAGGTGAGAAAGAAATGGGTGGGAGGAAAGAAAATAAAGATGAATGCCTCTCCCAGATACCATAAAACCCAAGCCAACAATTTCAGGAAAGGTGAGAGAAGAAAGTCTAATGAGAATAAAGGTGAAAAATATGATGAAATTCAGTGCAGTTAACTGATGTGAATTACGCAGTCAAGTTCCATTATAGTATTATCACCAGATGCTATGAAAGTTTAATATTTTATGTAAAATGGTAAATACACCTCTGAGAATAAATGATGTCTGGGATTTTTGTCCGAACGAAACTAGAGTCAGACTTGTTTGACTATGATAGTGTCACCTTGCTCACAGGCAAGTTTTGTCATAGAAGTTTTGTTAATTTGGGCACTTGCAAAGGGGCAGAGGAGCATATACATGTTGACAAATATATTTTAAAATAATGGAAGGCATTGGAACCACATTGGAGGTAGGTAGATTTAAAATGACAGCAATAATATTAAAGTATTTCTTTAATTTTCAGTATGCATTTCATTATTTTTTCTTCTCTGTTCCTTTTCTCTACCTGTTTTCTTAATAAATTAATCTAAGTGAAGAGTAGCTCTGGTGCTGGCATGATCGGCAGCAGAGCCACTCTAGTGTGATTCCCAGGGGTTTTCCTGAGCTAGAGGAGCCGAGACACTTGCCACCCCTGTGTATAAGCAGCCCTTAGGGAGTGCGAGTGAGCAGGAGCACTGCCAACAGAGTGAGCAAACAGGGCGTGACACGTCTGCAAGGGCATGGCACAGCAGTTTGTGTGGAAGGGCATGCAGGAAATGCACTGAAGCCTTGCCAGTTCTGACAGGGAGCAGCGGTGTCCACCCTGCAGAAAGCCATGGCCTCTCAAGCTCTGCACCCACCATGACTTGACACAGCTGCCCAGACAGTGCTCTGGTTGGAACACACTGCCACCCAGGTGCCAGGCTGCAGGGAATGCAATGCCCTCGTGCTAGTATCAACAGCGGCAATGATCTCACCTGTGGAGGTAGAAGAATTCCTCTGCTTAGTGACAGAGCTCTGGGAGGAGGAGGTGAGTAGACTGAGGATCATCGGGGAGTGCGAGAAAGAGGACTACTGGAATTGCACCCTACCTTCCCTCATCTTCAAGGCCTTTTCCCACCTAAATGATTCTATAAATTAATGAAATTGAGTCAATTTTCAAGTAGCTTTGGAAGTACAAAGATGAGTTTGCCTGAAACATCACCAACACAATCTGATGGAACTGAGTAAATATCATCTAGTTGTATCTGAGTCATGGATTTTGAATATTTGTGTAACTCCATACTTATGTTTCCATGCTGCAAATATATTGCATCAGCCAGATACAAAATTATAGATTTCACAACAAAATATCTCAGGGAATGGATGCATTGTAAAAATCTGTATGGTTACATGACTCTGTTTACAATAGCAGGCAGATTAAAGATGAGATGTAGGGTAACTCTTGCAGAACTGTGGGTAAGCTCTGTGGTAAACGACTATTTCTCAATGAAGAGGCTGGGAATAGGCATATAGGTCTATCACAAAATACACAGGAAAAAAGGCAAAGCAATGTCAGTATCAATATAGATTGGGGGACAAAGGGATTGAGAGCAGCCCAGCAGAGAAGTACTTGAGGATACTAGTGGGTGAAAAGCTGGACATGAACCAGCAGTGTGCGCTTGCAGCCCAGAAAGCTGGGCTGCATCGAAGCGTGGCCGGCAGGTTGAAGGAGGTGGCTCTTCCTCTTTACTCTGCTCTGGTGAGACCCCACCTGCAGTACTGCATCCAGCTCTGTGTCCCCAACACAAGAGGCATGTGGACCTGTTGGAGTGGGTCCAGAGGAAAGCCAGAAAAATGATCAGGGGGCTGGAGCACCTCTCCTATGAAGACAGGCTGAGACAATTGGGGTTGTTCAGTATGGAGAAGAGAAGGGGACCTTATTGCAGCCTTCCAGTACCTAAAAGGGAGTATAAGATGAGGACAGAGTTTTTAGCAGGGCCTGTTGCAGTAGTTCAAGGGGTAATGTTTTTAAACTAAAAAAAGGGTAGATTTAGATTAGATATAAAAAAGAAAGTTTTTACAATGAGGTTGATGAGACAATGGAAAAGTTGCCCAGAGAAGTTGTGGATGTCCCATCCCTGGAAGTGTTCAAGGCCAGGTCAGACAGGGCTTTGAGCAACCTGGCCAAGGTAAGGTGTTCTTGCTCATGGCATGGGAAGTTGGAACTAGATGACTGTTAAAGGTTCCTTCCAACCCTAACCATTCTGTGATTCTATGATCATTAGTTGCAGATGTGCCTGTTTTTCATTTCACATTTTCTAGGATTTTGGAAGTAACCCTGCTTCAGAAGCTAAGAATTTAATGTACCTACCATGTGGAAAGCATTCCAGACACTTTTGTTTGTTTTGCTTGTTTGATTTTTCCCCTATAGATTACTATTCCTTTGGTGGACAGTTAACAAGTGCAAAATATATATTAAAATATGCATGTGTAGTATAGTGCTCCATTTATTAGGCAAAATGTGTACAAATATTTGCTAGCATTTACAGACTGTATGAGGACGTGTATAGGTTTTTACATGGCATTTTTAGTGAAGTATTTTTGCATGGCCACTGAGATAAGTTTTAATATATAAACTACTTTTTTGTAATTTAAATCTATCATTATTTAAATCTGTCATCCTGGATGCTGAATTTGATATTAATAAAATGGATTTTTGAGAGATGAGAAATAGCACAATGTCTTACCCAAAACAAAAAAGAGAATCTCCATAAATAAATAAATGACTAGCAGAAAAATGAAAACAAAGTCTGTAAAGATGGCATTTAAATTCATTAATTTAACATAGCTTGTGAGAATAAAAGTAATGAACCATAGATGAAAACATTTTATGGGTAAACAAAAGACAGAAAAGTACCAGTTGCCTCGTTGCATGACTTGAGCAAGTCAGACTAGATTGTGAATCTTTTTTACCAAATATCAATTCAATGTTCTTCTAGATGCAAATTACTTTGATCTTACATTTGTACAGTCATACTTGCATTACACAGTAACAGAACACTTAATAAAAATAATGTTAAATTAGAATTCTTCTAATGGTGATATGGGCCTGTCTTCTGGGCTGAGTCAATATATATACCAACACACACTTATGTAGACATGTATAATGTGTGTGTATATATATATATCAGATACCTGCATTATTATTTGTAAGCGCAACCTAGCAATGTTTATTTAGGAATAAACTGACCTCTGTTATGTATTAGCTAACAGACATCAATATGCGGTAGAGGACATCTCTAGCTTTCCTCGTCGTATCTTGTTTACAGCTCTGTATTGCTATTTAGATGCTTGTGTTAAAAAGGAGATGCATTAATCATTGCACCGAAAAGAAAGAAGTAACAATGTAAGAAGATGAATTAGGTCTATTCTGTAGACTGTACTTTTGATATCTGGCTATTGAACACAATACTTACCCTGCATCTCTGTAATGCTATCGCTACTACATAAAACTTGTCAGTCTACTCAGTCTTTACAAAAATGTTAAGATAATACTTAGCTCATACATTTAAATTGTAATGAGATAAAAATGGAAAGATGTGGACAATGAAGATATTAACATATAACATATCTTGAGAAATAACAGATATATTATTTTAATTAATTTATTCCAACCATACCATTAGTGCCTTTATAGTTGCAATTCTTTCTGAACTTTCTTTATACACTTTTCAGGTTTTGATGTCTTGGCTATTCATCATTTCTTCTGGCTAAAATTTAATGTACAAGTAACTTTATGTACAAGATGTCTGTGTAGATGTAACTTTACAGAGCTCCTTATAAAGCTTTACTTTTAATTTCTGTTTTTTAAGGACTTCTCAGTTAATTTTGAATACCTTTCATATGGTTTTCAATGTTCCTCTGTCATTTCTTTGTTAAGAAAGAGGTAGTAGGTAGGCCATATAAGACACTATTTCATTTCTTCTTGTATTAAAAAAATAATAAAGCTATTGAAAGTATTATATAAAGATAGTTAAGAGGAATTTCAACTAGCAACTCGGGCATCATTCTTCCACAGGATTTTTAGCTGTTTTCTGACAGTTTTGGCATATGCAAAGTCCCTTTCAAGTTCTGCAGGAATAAGCATGACTGGTGTATTTTACAGCTGACTCCTCTCTCCACAGGGCCACAGGTCCTGCCAGGAGCCTGCTTTAGTGCAGGCTTACAACAGGGGCACAGCCTCCCTCTGGCATCCCCCTTCTCCAGTATGGGGTCTTCCAGGGGCTTCAGGTGGATATGTGCTCCCATGTGGACCTCCATGGGCTGCAGAGACACAGCCTGCCTCACCATGATCTGCACCATGGGCTGCAGGGGAATCTCTGCTCCAGTGCCTGGAGCACCTCCTGCCCCTCCTTCTGGACTGACCTTCGTGTCTGCAGGGCTGTTTCTCTCACGTATTTCAGTCCTCTCTCTGTCTGCAATTTTTCCTGCTCAATAACTTTTTTCCCGTCTTAACTATGGTATCCCAGAGGTGCTACCACCGTCACTGATGGGCACAGCCTTGGCCAGCGGTGCGTCCAACTTGAAGCCAGCTGATATTGGCTCTACCGGGCACAGGGGAAGCTTCTAGAAGCCACCCCTGTAGCCCAACCTCACTACAAAAACCTTGCCATGCAAACCCAAAACAGTGTTATGTGTATCAATGGTCATATTCAACCAACGCTGCTGCTTCTATTGTTGAAGCCCATGTAAGGATGAATAGGTAAAAAGGCAAAAAATTGTTGGGATATGCTCTTAGTTTTGGTTATGGATCAGTTTCATAATTCAGTGCAGATGTGCTGAATGTCACGGAGTGTCAGAAATGTCAAGACCCGTAAAACCAAAGCCGAATCCCAAGATGTAAATTGTGACACCCGGGTTCATAGCATTAGCTTCAGAGGGGTCTGTTTGATTTTCCAGAACATCAACCTTGGTTTAATTTTTCATTGAAGTAGTTAGTGTTTAATGGGTTTTACACTCTAAAAAAGTATTTGTTTAAGGAGGAAGGGAAAGGAAATTCCACAGTAAAACTGTTTGTTGAGAGCTAGAACAACAGCATGAAGATCCAGATCAAGAATTTATTTTTCATTTTAAAATATATATGAGACATCTGTACTTTAATCTCACATCTAAAAAATGTTCTCCATGGACAAACATCTTTTTGTGTGAAGCCTCATTCTCAAAAAACTGCATGTTAAGATACGACTTATCAGAATGACATTAGCTCACCACTCATTATTTCTCTTAAATGAAGCAATTAATTTCTTCTGCTGTAGTCTGCTCAGTGCTAAGGGCTCTAAAGGATGATATTCCTCTTATCCAAATAACATTGCATTTTATGTTTGAAATCATACCCTTTGTACTGTGTTTAATGGAGAAATCTACAATGTTAGTCTGATACAAATTTTTGCATATATATTATTTTTTGACTTGTTTATTTTCTCCTTTGCAATACCTGAATTTTTACTGCATTTTTTCAGTCATTTTAATTTCCTTTATCTGAATCTTTAAAAAAATTACCCTATTTATTTACACTGCTAACATTGGTTCTTTTTTATCTTTTATGATTACAGTCAACTTACGACACTGATAAAAGAAGAAAAAGGTGAAGCCATATTAGTAGGTCTCATTAGTTCTTATCATTCCGTTATTTACAGGGAATGTATAACATCCACAACATCAGCAGTAAATCAAGAATTCTTGCATTATTTCTCCAGAAGTAATATAAAGAATGTACTGGAAAATGGATTTCTGATATACATTTTTAACACAGATTAGTGATTAACTTTCCCCAGTTGAAATATTTTCTTTCTTCATGGAAATAATTACAAAGTGAAATCATAATGAAAGTTCAGAATTTTAAAAATATTATTTTTATAATTATAGTTTTAAAGACATACACTGCAGATGCATTGGGAGAAAATGCACAGGCAAAAATGCATAATGATTTGATCAACAGGGTAGTACTAATGGTCACTGACAAATATACTCTGTTTTTTCACCTAATCTGCAAAAGGTAGATATGTAACCATTGTTACAATTTTAAATACTTCTTTTGTAAAAGCTGTGAAGTTTCTATGGATAAAAGTGAGACAGAGTTTGTAGAAGGAAGTAACAGATTTTATATAAATAATATAGCTTGGGGTGGAAGGGGGAAGGAAAAAAGGTTGAGCAAACAAACCTTTCTATTCTCTAAAGTCAAGAAGAAGCTTCAAGCCAAAAATCATGGTAAGTTTAACTTAATTATATTAATGAATTAGATAATGTAAAGAAAACAGTGACTGGCACTTACAACACAAAGAAGGATGTTAGGAAGAAAGGGATAAATTTTCTGCATCTTTATCAGGTTATGTAGAATATTTCAGAGAAAAATATAATAGCTTTATGTCAACCAACATGAACTTTCAGCTGAAGCATTACTTATGTTTTGGAAAAATATACCAAGGAGGCCCAGCCTGACAGCTTCTAAGCAACTGAGCCAGATGATTTTGGGGTAAGTATAGTCTACTGAGAAGAGCATGCAGCAAGCTCACTGCCCTGGACTTCAAGAAAGCAGACTTTGGCCTCTTCAGAAACCTCCTTAGTAAGGTTCCATGGGATATAGTCCTAGAGGGCAGGGGGGCCCAAGACTGCTGGTCAATATTCAAGGATCACCTGCTACGTGCTCAGGAGTGTTGCATCCCGACTAGAAGAAAGTACAGCAGGAGGGCCAGGAGACCTCTATGGGTGGATAAGGAACTGCTGAGGAAACTTAGAGGGAAAAAAGAAGCTTATAAGAAGGTGGAAGCCGAGGACAGGCAGCCTGGGAAGAATATAGGAGCATTGCCGGGAAGCTAGGGACCAGGTTAGGAAAGCTAAGGCCCAGCTAGAATTAAGTTTGGTAAGGGATGTGAAAGATAACAGGAAAGGATTCTATAGATACGTAGCAAATAAAAGACAGACGAGGGACAACGTGAGCCCTCTCCAGAAGCTGTCAAGAGAACTATCTACCATGGATTTGGAGAAGGCTGAGGTTCGTAATGACTTCTTTGCCTCAGTGTTCACTAGCAAATGCTCTGACCACACCATGAAAGTCTTGGAAAGCAGATGCAGGGACTGTGAAAATGAAGACCTTAGGCCCACTGTAGGAGAGGATCAGGTTCGAGACCATCTTAAGAACCTGAACGTGCACAAGTTCATGGGACCTGATGAAATCCATCCACGGGTCCTGAAGGAGCTGGCGAATGAAGTTGCTAAACCACTGTCCATAATATTTGAAAAATTGTGTCAGTCAGGTGAAGTTCCGGATGACTGGAAGAAGGGTAATATAACCCCCATTTTCAAGAAGGGGAAGGCAGAAGACCCGGGGAACTACAGACCAGTCAGCCTCACCTCTGTGCCTCGCAAAATCTTGGAACAGTTTCTCCTGGAAAACATGCTAAGGCACATGAAAAACAACGAGGTGGTTGGTGACAGCCAACATGGCTTCACTAAGGGGAAATCCTGCCTGACCAATTTGGTGGCCTTCTGTGATGGAGCCACGGAACTGATGGACAGCGGCAGAGCAGTTGACGTCATCTACCTGGACTTGTGCAAAGCATTCGACGCTGTCCCATACGACATCCTTGTCTCTAAATTGGAGAGACATCAATTTGATAGATGGACCACTCAGTGGATAAGAACCTGGGCTCCCTATGGCCACACGCAAAGAGTTGTGGTAAAATGGCTCAATGTCCAGTTGGAAACCTGTAACGAGTGGTGCTCCCTCAGGGATCAGTTTTGGGACTGGTCCTGTTCCAACATCTTTGTTGGCGACATGGACATTAGGATGAGTGCGCCCTCAGCAAGTTTGCCGACGACACCCAAGTTGGTGGTTTGGTTGATACGCGGAGGAAGGATGTCATCCAGAGAGACCTTGACACGCTTGTGAGGTGGGCTGATGCCAACCTTATGTAAGTTTAACCAAGCCAAGTGTAGGTCCTACACCTGGGTCGGGGCAATCCAGGCACTGCTACAGTGTTGGGCAGAGAAGAGATTCAGAGCAGCCCTGCAGAGAAGGACTTGGGGGTGTTGGTGATGAGAAGAGTTAATATGAGCCGGCTTCAGTGTGCGCTTGCAGCCCAGAAAGGCAACCGTATCCTGGGTTGCATCAAAAGAAGCTGACCAGCAGGTCGAAGGAGGTGATCCTGCCCCTCTACTCTGCTCTTGTGAGACCGTCACTTGGAGTGCTGCATACAGTTTCTGGTGTCCTCAACATAAAAAGGACATGGAGCTGTTGGAGCGAGTCCAGAGGAGGGCCACGAGGATGATAAGAGGGCTGGAGCACCTCCCATGTGAAGACAGCTGAGAGAGTTGGGGCTGTTCAGCCTGGAGAAGAGAAGGCTGCGTGGTGACCTCATAGCAGCCTTCCAGTATCTGAGGGGCCTACAAGGATGCTGGGGGGGACTCTTCCTTAGGACTGTAGTGGTAGGCCCAAAGGGGTAATGGGTTCAAACTTAAACAGAGGAAGTTTAGATTAGATATAAGGAAGAAGTTTCTTTACAGTGAGAGTGGTGAAGCCCTGGAACGGATTGCCCAGCGAGGTTGTGGATGCTCCATCCCTGGCAGTGTTCAAGGCCAGGTTGGACAGAGCTTTTGGCCACACGGGTTTAGAGGGCGAGATGGTCCCTGCCCATGGCAGGCGGGTTGGAACTAGATGATCTTAAGGTCCTTTCCAACCCTTACTATTCATGATTCTAAGATTCTAAGTATGCCACATTAATTTCACACCTAAGTCTTTGTCTTGTAACTAACATGCTGACAGTTCATAATTTTTGTTCAATCTTATTAAAATTAATGATGCTCTATTGACTTTACAGAATTATAGGTATGACCAATATCTCCAATTTAAAATGAATAGAGTAATTTCATTCTTGCCGTTAGTAGTTACAAGTAGATGAAGGGTTGTGTCCTGACTGGGCATATTTAAATAATTTTTAGAAATTTTATTGCATAAAATGATTTTCACAAATTCTTTTAAATTAAATCGATAATGCAGTGATTGTCAGAAAGGTCAGGGGCCTATGAGAACATCGAAGAGGCATACAATGGTGAACAATAGATTTGTTGGTATGCTGTTTCAGTATCTTTTTGCTATCAGTACACTTGTTCCCTTTCTCTTGCCTTTTTTTAAGTAATGATGGTCATGATGTGGACCAATTATACATAGCAGAAGTCTTACTTACAGATGAAAAGAGCAAAGCCCTCTGATTTTTTTTCTTTTCCATTTTTTAATTTAATGTGTGTCAGGTTGTACCACAAAATCTGTAGCATGGAATGCTTTTCCAATGAAAATAATCCCATAAGAGAGAGAGAGAGAAAAAAATAAATCTATATTTATTTACCTCTGCTTTATTACTTAAAGGAAACAGTAAAAACAAACACTGGAGCAGGTTGCCTAGAGCAGTTGTGGAGTCTCCATACTTGGACATACTTAAACCCAACCTCACAGCCCTGAGCAACCCACCTTAGCTGATCCTACCTGCTCTGAGCATGGGAATGGGACTAGGCAATCTCAAGAGCTGTCTTCCCACATAAATGGTATTAAGAGCGTATGACTGGTAAGTCATTTGATAAGCAAGCCAGTGAATTAGTATGAAATATGTTTTTGCCAGCTCATCAATACAGTGTTTGAGATTCTATGACCTTTCTGTACCCTTTCTCCCCTTCTTGTTTGCTGTTGGTATTTCTACATGAAATAACAGCCATATGCTTACTCCCTACCACATTTTCCTTGGTCACCTTTGTATTCCTTTACTGCTTTCTCTGTTTTAGGCTACTAAATTTGATGACTGTGTCTATCATTGTTATGAGCATCGTGCTACTTAAATATGTGTTATATTCTACAGGTGGAGAAGAGAGACAGGGAATTAATTTCTCTTTTTTTGGTTCAGACTATTAACGTTAGGCAAAAGACACAAGATCATGATCAGAGAAGGCTTCACCTATGAGACCAATACTGTGTTTGTGAAATTTGCTGGGTTGAAGCAGGCCCTATGGAAAGCAGATGCAGGAAACTACACTCTATATACAGCTCATTACTGCTTAAGGAGACTGTTCGTCAGGAGTGCAATAGCCATAACCTGTGTTTTCTGGAAAGATGCCTATGTCTAACCTACATTTAAAGCTTGCTCAGGCTCTAAACAGCCTGGAAATATAAACATTAAAAAAAAAAAAAAAAAAGGGGGTTAACTTATAAGTAGAAAAGTGCAAATAAAATTTCATTATTTTACAGTATGTTTATTTTAAATGATGTCAGATGATAAATAGGGCTTCAGGAAACTGCTAGAAAAGTAATTCAAGATTCAGGAACCCTGCTAATATTTTAGCTGAAAGAAGTTTAAGCAGTAACTTGAGTCATCATCTGTTGTTGCTTATAACAGGAAAAAAAGATAGATTGAAGCTGACTACCACACAGCAAAAGCTATCAAAAATCTGAAGAGGAATTTAGACTAAAAATAAGGTTATAAGGTGAACAATTTTAACAGTGGAATACCAGGGAGCAGTGAGAACTAGCTGCTCCGAGAGGGATGGGAATTTGGGAGCCAAGGCTGAGCCTGAGCAGGCTGCACCAATGCTGTACATTGCATTGTACAAGGACCGAACACAAGGGCAGACCTGAGGACGGGTAACAGAGTCCATTCACACAATAAGCCATGAACCAGGTCGAGAGCCTTTCCAAAGAGGGGGCAAAAGGAGAAAGGATCAGGGACAGGTGAAGGCAAGCTGAGAGGTATATCCAGGGGACAGGGCTACAGACCAGCACTTCCAACAGTGTTGCTGGGGCAGGTACTGATGGCCCTGCAGCTGAGAAGAAATGAGGTTCTAGGTCCTTGTGCAAGGGGGGAGATGAGGCTCCCAGGTGAAGCTGTTAATGCCGTTAGGGCTGTGACAAGATGTTGTGAATTCTCCACCACCTCAAGATCTTTCAAAAGTGATATTGGTATTGTAACTCAGCCATGATGTGTCATGCACTGTTTTTTCAAACACATTGAGCATGATTCCGTTGCTGACAGAGCTTTCTAGGTTCTTACAATTCTGCCTCAAGGGCATTAATATAGATAATTAGATGAACATTTATACCATTAAATATACTGTAAATGGATATCTTTGCACCACTTTCAGATGAGAATGAGACTAATTTTCAGTGCAATATTTTGTAATTGATTCTGTTTAGAAATGGTAGTGTCTTTTGTTTCCTTTCTTATTGACCCTGCATAGATAAATTCAAAGGCTTTTGCTTTGAAATTTGATTTTTAAATATTCCTTCAATTTTATTTTATTTTTTTATTTTTTTTAGGTATCCAGATACACGTTTTAGGTAGTCAATTTATGACCAGTGCACATGGTTAATTTATGCTTAAATATACAGATAAGAAGTTATATTTAGGAATCTGTGTTTGAAAACTGAGCCTGGTAATTCTTTCATACATGTATGACAATTCTATTTGATGTTACCTTAACACTTCATAGGGATTAATAAGCACATAACATAGTGTGTATGTGTACGTACATTCCTCCTCCTACTTCTTAGTGTATTTCCTTCACACTATCATATCTCTTTAGTAATTCTTTGTAATGTCCTCCCACTCTAAATGTTTATTTCTTGTTGTATTCACTCTATGAGGAAGGTTCAGGAACTTCTTCCAAATGCTAAGTAATCAGAATTCATACCTAAGCACAGGTCTTTTAAAGGTGCCTGTCACTGCTTTTTCTGACATGTTCTTCTTAGCCTTCAAATACCAGTTTTGATTTTGATACTGTCTTGATCTTTGATACTGTCTGGATTTTCTTGAAATGTTGTGCTCAGCTACATCCATACAATTTTGTTTATATATTTGGTTGTGACTATGCTTCTGAAACGGATTTGTTACTGTCAATGCTATTGTTACATGAGGAACACCAATTTAGGCACTCCTAAATTGCATATGTTTACCTATGACCGTGTGACTCAGAATGTTTATGTTACCTATTTATATTATAAAAGCAGTTGAATGGTGGCAAGAATCACCTTGAAAAGGTGATTCAGTGTTCTATCAGTCTGATCAGTGAGCTTGCAGTAGTTACTCATCAGAAGTGTTAGCTGTAAGTATGATTTACCATCTAACTGAAATTCTTGTCAAAACATATGCGTTTTCCACCACAGTGTGACAAATAATAAGGACAAAAAGCTCTGCTGGGTTTTGCTTGCGACAGTTAATACCTAAAAATGTGATAGTCGGAGGCAGTAAGCTTACTAGAATAGTAAAGAAGTAGCAACCCAGGGATTTATAATAATATTTATGGCACTTTTCTAGCAGTGTATATTTACATTCTCAAACCCATACATTTAAGTTGGTAAAGGGTCAGAACCAAAACCAATTACATACTAAGCCACACCAGTTGGAACTGAGGGATAGTCATTGAGCTAAAACTCTGAACTCTAGTGTCCAACATTTTGCAGCACTCTTTGTTCATATAGGCAGTAGTATTTCTCTAGCTTGTAATGTTAATGAAAGAAACCATACCAGATGTGCTTTTTTTTTTTTAATTGAATTCAATATGTATGTATTTTATATTTTATGTATATATATATTTTAGGTAGGTTCAAATCATATCAGAACTCCCTTGGGACTTTGGAATTTTCATTAAGTTCTTTCTGAAGGTAACAACAGAACTGAGACACCTAAACGCCTCTATTCATTAAAACAAAAGACATGTTTAAAAAAAAGTAGCCTAGGTGCTTACAAGGCTTGCTGGTCTGAAATGCTAATGTTGACTGAATTACACTCTCCTGGACTAATACACTAATTTAAAGTTGGTATTCTCTTTTCCACGGATCTAACTGAATACATGCCATTGACTTGTTTCAGAGGCCTTAATCAGATGCTCAGAATCTCAACCATTGAACAAGAAACACAATGTTATGTCATCTTCGATACTGAATAAGTGTTATGACTTCAGATCTCTGGCTTGTGTGCCAGGCTGCAAGAATTTTCAGCTTGTCAGAACTTGTACTGCAGAAGATGCTGAACTGCATGACATTTTCTATTAATTTCCAGCACAGTGCATGCTGCTTGTATGCAGTCCATTATTATACAAATTTAAGGGTTGTTTTTTAATAATTTAAAGGACATCTGTACAAACTAAGAATATGCTTAAAAGAAGCAGTACTGTCTTTCAGTTTAACAGAGATGCTGCTTTATTGTCTAGAGAGCTCATCTTGCTAAGGTCATAGGTTGCCTTCAGTTGCCTCCAGTTGCCTCCCTGATGTCCTGCTTTCCTGTAAGGTCAGAAGCATGTCACTTAGCTCTTTTGCTTTGTTGACATGAAAAAAAAAAAAAAATAAAAGAGATACTGTCTCATACATGCCATGAATTTTAAAGCTTGCATGGAACTTCATAACAATTCTATGCTTTGTGATTAAATGCTACACAGTGGTCTAATGCAGAATATAAATGAAAAATTAGTACCGTTATGATCTTATTTGCCTTCTAGCCATTTTCTAAGTGTTTTTGTCAACAAGACCAACTTTATAGATCTGACTTATTTACATAACTTGTCAAGGAAGACTAAAAGGATATAATATTGAGATATATATATAAAAGTGAACTGGAAATGAGGATAACTGGTTGGATGAGGCTGATACGACTAGACCTCCCTTACTTCTGGTGGGGATATGTGTGAATGTACTTTATATTTGTTCTCCACATGATTAGTAGATCTGATGTTTCTGGGAAGAATCAGGTTTAATTCTGTCTACGAACTGCTGGATAATGCATGTGTAGAAATTCCATCGAGCATTTCTGGGAAACAATGGATTTACTGTGATGCCAGGCAATGACTGCTTGGTTTAAAGATTAAATGAACATTTTTTTTGAGTTCTCTGGATTTATGTCAACATCTTGTAAGAACGTTGGCTGTCACAGCATGATATACGCATAAAATACATTCAACAGGATTTCCAAGTTTTATTGCAGTCAACACTAGAATTTCTCATATATGAAGCTTTACTGGGGACAGCTGACCTCTTCTGGTCATCTGACTAAGAAAATCTCATTGCAAGGCTGTTCTATATATAGCAGAGTGATGAATATAGCAAGGGACATTTAGAGAACTTAAATTTAGGAAAAGCATTTATCTAGTTAGGCAAGAGCTTATTGCATTTTTCAGTTTGCTCTCCTGTGATATAACTTTTTTTCTCTACATTCTTCAGGACAGGACCTACACATGTTTTTGACTGGAAAATGGCCAGTCAAAAATGTTTTGGGTGCCGAAGTATTTTAATATTTATGTCAGGATAAATATTAGTAATGACACGTTAGAATAAAATGTGAGAGTAGTCATTAGACTCTCATGTCATGGGAAAACCAAGAAAGATGATTGAGTTAATAATGTAAGGTAGGACTAAGAGCTTCCTGTATGACATGTCCACAGTCGTAGCAATGACACTCATTTATCTGGGATTACTTTGGAACAAAAGTTCTGTACTCTGCAATTCTGCATGCAGTTTTAAATCATATACATTGCTTGCCATAAATGAAGATTGGTTTTATTTCTTTCAGGAATAATGCAGCATAAAAGTCTTATATGTTGAGAACATCTGAATTGACAGGGAAAAAAAAAAGCTTTGTTTTGTTTGTTTTATTTTGTTCTGTTTGTTTGTTTGTTTGTTTTTCTTTTGTCTGTGGAACTACATGTATTACAGTATCCAATAATTTCTTTAGAACTTTTGTAAATCTTAAAATCAAATGCTGGTTTAACAGAACTTTCAAAAAAGTAAATGAATTACACAGTTTTAAAGTTTGACTTAATCAGGTAATTAAGATTTGAAACTTTGAAGGATGTTTCCATTTGGTAAATATGCTTTAATCCAGTAAATATCAACAGTCTGGGAGAACTATTTCACTGTTTAAGGTATAACTGATTGGCACAGTGCAACACCAGCCTGTACGTAACATACTGTTCAATTTCAGCTGGCTCTTATGAAGGCTCATAGGTTTTATCTTTTTCAGTAAATAAAAAGGGCCAGCCCTGTTTGTTAGAGAGCAAGTGACCCAGTCTAGTTCACCTCTATATGGTTATATTCTCTTCCATGGTAGAACAAGGTAACTTCATTCATGCTGCCCACCCTTTGGCCCATTACTCTGACCCACGCTCAGGCATTGTCTGGGAGACTGTGATTTGGCATGGGATAAGTCTTGCAAGTGAGAGCTATACAATTAAATCATAAAAACTGTAGTTCACCAGTCTTTGAGCCAATACAGCAGCTCGCTCTGTTTATTTCGTTAATATAAATGTCAGCTTGAAAGTCCCTTTGAATCAAGGAAGAATTTAGTGATGAAATATGTTGGACGTGGTCCTTATTATATACATAAAAAGCAAAAAATTCAGTTCTTCAATACATGTAGCATAAAGGAAACCAAAATCATCTTCCTGGATTGCAAACCAAATCTGTTTCTCCCCCCACCCGCCTGAACATTGTGGACTTTCTCATCTTATTTTTTTTCTCTACTTGCCTCTATACTTCTCTTGCTGATTTTTGCATTGCTCCCACATTCACACATATCCATCTCCATTATTTTTAATACCACATTCTACTGAAAACTTTTTTTCTTCCATTTACTTAGGTTTTGACCAGCTTCACACTCAGTTCACTTTTTGTGTGGTTGAAGCCATTGTTTCATCTATCCTTTTATACAAAGAAGTCTAATCGCTTCTTAAAGCAAAAGACAGATTGCATATTCTCCAGTTTCAAATAGCCTTGTGATTGCTTATAGCTCAAAGATATTCCTGCTGCTAGAAACCAAATTCTTTGGCATAATACATAGTTCAATGTAGGCATCTCCTATGGTCGATGTCTTTGAAAATTGCATTTCCTGCTGGGAGAAGTCACTCTTTTTACTACAAATTTATACTTTTATGTGATGAAGTTTGCTTAAAAGCATCCAAGCACTTCCAAGAAGCAAGTGTTTAAATGCAGAATGCAATAAAAAATGAGAATTTCAGCTGGCAACTTCCAATACTGAAAAAAAAAATAGTCTAAGCTGTGGGGTGAAACATCCTAGAATATTAAAAAGACTTAATCAAGGCAAACCAGCTGTAAATCAAGAATGTAATTCTGCAGGAACATATAAAGAGACAGTAAACAAACCAAAGTAATAAACAAATCATAATCAAAATATTGTCTTTTGTTTAAAAACTTGGCTCAGAGCAGCTATATATAAAACTAGATTACACAGAAATATTCACTAAAGCACTTTCTCTTAATCTGTGTTTTGTTTTTAATAAAGAGAACCAAAGTGTTATAATTGTTTCTAAGGTAGTAGAAAATTTTATCAAAGGCTAATCTACTTTAGAAAATTGCTACTGCAACAGTTGCATAAAGAACAAAGGATCATCACTAAGAAGAATATCTTAACATATCAGAAAATGCAAACAATCTTGTTGAGAGGAACCACTAAGGAACGCATTTACTATGAAGCAGCTCAGCGGTTCAAATGCCCAAGATGGAAGGCCATTGTGATGTAAGGAACCAGTGCACAGTGTGCACTTGCAGCCCAGAAAGCCAACCATATCCTGGGCTGCATCAAAAGAAGCATGACCAGCAGTTCAAAGGAGGTGATCCTGCCCTTCTACTTTGTTCTCGTGAGACCCCACTTCGACTACTGTGTACAGTTCTGGTGTCCTCAGCATAAGAAGGACATGGAGTGGTTGGAGCAAGTCCAGAGGAGGTCACAAGAATGATAAGGGGGCTGGAGCACCTCCTGTATGAAGACTGGCTGAGAAAGTTGGGGCTGTTCAGCCTGGAGAAGAGAAGCTGCATGGAGACCTCATAGTATCTGAAGGGAGCCTACAAGGATGCTGGAGAGGGACTCTTCCTTGGGGACTGTAGTGGTAGGACAAGGATTAATGGGTCCAAACTTAAATAGGGGAAGTTTAGGTTAGATATAAGGGAGAAGTTCTTTACTGTGAGGGTGGTGAAGCACTGGAATGGGTTGCCCAGAGAAGTTCTTGATGCTCCGTCACTGGCAGTGTTCAATGCCAGGTTGGACGGATTCTTGGGTGACATGGTTTAGTGCAAGGTGTCCCTGCCCATGGCAGGTGGATTGGAACTAGGTAATCTTAATGTCCTTTCCAACCCTAACTATTCTATGATTCTGTGTTTCTATAAGATTTCAGACAGTAACACTGGACAAGTGGTTGCAGGATCTTTGGCTATAGAATAGCCTGTATAATAAAACTTAGGTTGCCTGGGAAGATCATATGGTAACTTGTGACTACCACACTAACTCATGCCTCTCTTGTGGATCCCATCATATGTCAGAAGGTGCACAACTGATAAACTAGGGCATTTAAAACATTTAGGTCAGAAACTAGTCACCTCACTCAAAATTAAGCATTTTCAACTAAAGTTCAGGAAAAGAGCACATGTCCGGTGTTCAAAAAGGATAGTTTAAAAATATTTCAAAGGCTGAAATTTAGAACATTATGAGCCAAGCCTCCTCAGTATCTCCCCCTAGGACATTCCTTCCAGCCCTTTCACCAGCTTGATTGCACTCCACTAGATGCATTGAAGTACCTTAACATCCTTTTAAATACCATTCAAACAATGGAAATGAAAGTTATTAGAAGAAAGACAACACTGTTGCCTAAAGACTTGGCCCAAATGAAAGAGCAACATAACACCCCCATATATTACATCCAACATGAAAATATATGCATGTTCAGTCTTATTAACATTCACTGTATAATCTGCAGGAGCTGTCAGACTGCTTTGGAGTCTAAAAATATTTTTTTAGACAAAAATATGGAAATGAAATTGATTTTTCAGAGGATATTTATCTTCATTAATTTTATGATTTATATGGAGTACCAGTATGATTATAATTCTACCAAAAATTGGGGAATATTCAATCTTAGACTCAACGAGCAAAAGATGTGAAGTAAGAAATGGGTAGATTTATACTAGATTGTTTCCCTGTACAAACTCATTTCATTCCTCTGAAATATTTCTGTTAAAAATGGGTTGATAGTGTTGTCTGGCTTGTTTCTATGTGCAGTTTGAGATCAGTAAACTCAAAGGTTGGATATTTATCCATAGAATCAAAATTGCAGTTTGCTTTATGGGATTGACTGCAATTTATCACTCACAATATTTCTCAGCCATATTCTGACTGGAACTTACTTTTAGGAAACTATGTAATTGGTCTTGTATGACAACACTTTCTCAACTGTAAAGAAAACGGAAGTTTTCACTGATGTCTAGTCTTGGCATACATAGATGACAGATTGATTTATTTTATTATTTACATAGAAAAATAGAAGTTTTGGAAATAGGACATATTGGTTAGGAACAGAGATTTACTGCAAAATGTTGTTGGGCAGGATAGTCTCTACTCTTTCCAGATTTGGTTGACAACACCTCTTTCCCTAAGCAGCACTCCAGCAATGCAGCAGGAGCAGCTGGTGGAACTTGGACACATTTGCTATAATTTGGCATTTCCCTCGAAGAGGCATCCAGGTGCCTTTCTTCCAAGTACTTGTTCTTCCATTCTTCACTTGCACAGACATTCTAGTACAAGTATAAAACTACGAGTTGGTTCTTCACAGATTAAAAATACATGATATGTCACACATGCAAAACGTAACCCATTTTGGTTTAAAACAGTAATGATGTTTCTTCCAATTTACTCTCTGTAGATATTGTTATTTAACATTATTATACTTTGAAATAAAACTAGAGTTTTAAGATAGTAATTGATACACAGCAGTTAGTAGTTACCTTTTTCATTTGAACATATTTTAAATCACTGAGAGTTAGAAAATGTATAATAGTTAGCAGAAAGTAAGACTGGAAATGCAGAGAGATGTAGTAATGCATTTCAATGGAAATTCACTATTTGTTGTATCAATAATGAAATATAATTTAATGTTTAAAGCTATTCAACATCTAAGGAGTTAATGAAAGGTGTACAAAACCTTCATTTTTGTAGGGCAATCTAGTCACACTCCATGTCTATATGGCATTTATAAAAGTAAATTGTCACTTTAAAAACAATTGAACTTATTTTTTTTAGCCTAATAAAGTTCAATTGAAGTTTTACAACTTAAATTTTGACAATATATTTGAACATACACATACAGCATCTTTAGCTGAATGATAATCTTATTCTGTGTGACCAGAGACAGTATTTGGACCAAAAATCCATTTAGCTATAAATTAGAATTCATGAATCATCTCTTAATGTTGCTACTTAGATAAAGGATGACATCTCATTATATTTTTGGCCCAGCAAGGGTTTTTCCTAAGATAATCAGTTTTACTGAAATGTACCTTCTTCTGACTGAAAATATGGCCCACTCTTGAAAGGATGAGACCTCCATTCAGTGAAAGTGATTTATTTCTTGCTTAGGGTGAACAGTGTTGTTTTCAGATATATAACCATCCATTAGATGCAAGCTTAAATGACATTCAGGAAAACAGTAATTGAAACGTGCATCTCATTTATCCTGTAAGACACGACTTCGGTTCCATGCGTTCTGGTACTGTTATTTTCCTGCATGAATGGTCCATCAGTTTGGGAGGTAACAGTGCTTATTATTTTCCAGTCAATATGAATACTTGGGTTTTGTTATATATAGTGAATGAATTAATTAAACTGCCCCTAATTTGTCCTTCTCACTTTTTTCTTCATATTTTATAAAATAAGTTCTTAAACTGGAAAGCCTCACAGAATGAATCCCCAGGATAGAAAGGCTGCCAGACATGAAGCTAAGGGGAGAGAAGTGACAGAGGTAACTGGGATAGGGCCAGAGCGTGGCATGGGATGATCAGCAGGTTATCACCTGCTCTGGCACAAAACCCAGACCCAGTTTGAGAACCAACATCTTACAATGATGTAAGGAATACTAAAACTAGGTAACAAGTTTATAGGAAGCTTGCTAGTGCAATTTGGAGCCAAGGATAGAGTATTTTGTTTCTGTTACCCAAACTGTATCACTGAAAGCAAACTCAGTTATCTGTATAATATGACAATTGGTAAATTTATTTCTAGGTATTTTTTCCTTTGTTTCACTGTGGTCAGTTTGGTTTTCAGTACTTTTGCTTTTTGCTTCACTGTTTCTTTTTGAAGCATTTATAAAGTTAATCATCAAATTTGTGGACCTTTCATTTACTTGTTTTTAAAATTACTTTGTCTGACACCATAGATAGAATATCTGCAGAGATAACCCTTAATGATGTCAGTGAAACTTTTCTTATAATCATATTGTCAGTTAATGCACATAAACTTTAGAACTTTCATTCATGTTTTTATAACTCCTTCCAATCATCCTCTACTGAATGTCCATGCTTAAACTGCATCTTTAAAATTAAGATGTACTTTTAAACCCACACCTATATTTACAGCTTTTTTGTTATATTTTCCATAGTATTGGTTCCACTTCAGAAAAAAAATATGCTGATTTTGAAATCTATCCCCATTTTTGGATATAACTATTGTAACTATGTTGTTATTTCTAACTGAATTTTTCTTGTTAGGTTTTATTGCTCTCACTCTTTTTAACATAGCACATGTAAACAGCAGATTTTTACAAGGATATTACACCTGACTTTTTCTTCTTGATTATACTACTGCTTAACTTTATCTTTAAAAAACAGCCATAGCTCCTTGACACAAACTTTTTAAAGTAAATTACTACATTTTTTAATATTTTTTTTCTCTTACATCATTTCCATGGTCTGAGCATTCTTGCATTTTTGTATTTGAATCCTGTCAGTAACTTAATCTCTTTTAAACAGGGCTGAAGTTCCCCATTCTTGCTACTTTCAAATCCAGGAATATGGATGAAATTATTCAAATAATGTTTTTCAGTTTTGAGAGGCTTAATTTTTGAAATACAGTATCTCATTTTTGAGACATTTTTATTTCTTAAGTACTTATTTCAGTGCTTTAGAAAATAACTTATTTAGATTTATTTTCTTCTCTTGTGTTTATTATAAATGTACACATGCTTGGAAGAAAAGAAATAATTTCTTTTAAGTCTTGCTTTTGAATCCTGTATTCTTTCATAAAGAAAACATGAGCCCAAAAGATGTATATGTGTAAATCATGTTAATATTTTCAAAGCAACTACAACACATAGGTTCTAATATAATACTTGATCTTTTTACCCATTGAGAAGTCAACATGCTTTTATACAGTTTTGCAAACAAGGATCTTGGAACTGTATGTGCTAGCAAAATCTTTTCATGTGAGGTTGCTCAGAACTTTAAGTATGGCCCAATTTACATATTTCTTTCCAAAGACAGAAAGTGCCTCAGAGTAGGAAAGTGATTGAGTGTCATTTTAGTATCAGAGACTCCGCTTTTCTAGCTTGAAAAATACCATTTATAACCCTCAGCTCCCCTGACTTCCGCAGCTGAGTAAAAGTGCCTTTAACATTCATGAATAATCTAAGTGTGCTCATAGAAAAGGAGAGCTTGACATGTCAAAGTATTTGCAAAAAAAAGTTATGCCATGAAAAGGCATGATGAAATACAGCTATCAAACAGCTTGGAAAACATTGTAGAATAGACTGTGCATTAATTATTTTGTCTGTTTGGTAAGATGGATGGGAAATCTGTGGTAAAGAGAATTTAAAGTCAAATGTCTAATTTAGGTGACAGACTTAACACCACCCCCCCCGATAAATAAATAGATAGATAGATAAATAAATTCTAATAAATAGTGAGGACAATGCGTTGAAATGACTATACAGTGTATTTAATAAAACACTAAGATAACCACGCTGAAATATTAAGCAAAAGTGTGCTTTTTTTAAACGTTCTCATGTGGATCTTAAGCACGTATTTCTCGGCTTGGGAAGTGGATCCTGGATCACTCATCTAAAGATAGGGGCTTCATTTAGATATTCTCATCCATCAAGAACAGTAGCACTGTCACCTACCTCTGCGCATTTATCTGTTGATTGTAGTAGTAGTAACATGCATGTCTTTATTCGAAAGTCAGTTCCATGATATTCCTGTCCTGTTCAGAAGTGATGAACATTAAACAAGGAAAAGGATGAAAAAGCTGTAAGCTGGAACAAAGGAAATCTTAGCTTTCACAGACTTCCTAGAAAACAGAGATGACAGAACAAGATAGTGTCCAGCTCTACATTCTTCACTTTTTACAGCTGAATGTGTTGAAAACATTTTAAAGAGAAAGTCTTAATGGGCTTTTAACTGATTTATCTTTCTTTCCTTTATTTTTTTTTTTTTTGTTCTTTCCTCCCATCCTCCTACTAAGAGCTGATGTGTTTTCTTGCTACAGTTTTGGACATTTGGACAAACCAGAATTTGTAGCAGAGTGTTTCTGTGGTATATGTAAGGGCAAATACTGATTGAAAAAGAGTGACAGGAAATGTTTTACTCTAGTTAATCTGTAGGCAAAAGATCAAGTTTCTTATCTTTACAAAAGGAGTTGTGACAGTCTACTAAAAGTTATTGTCCTCTAGTTACAGGCCTCAGATGTATGTGCTGTAATCTTGAAACTTCTCCTCCCCCTTACCCCCAATCTTATAGACCTACCAGATTCAGAATTCTCACTGGTTTCAAAAATAGCTTTTGAAATTTCTCCAAGAAGGATTCCTTGTCACTCTATTATATGAACCGGTGTATTAAAAAAATCACCCCCAAGTCCCCTAGGAAAAATATAAAAGTAGTCACTAAGTCACATGAAGAAATTGTGGTTAAGTGAATCTGCATGTGCTCCACAGTGGGAAAATGCCTATCAATCACTTCATTTTTTGAGAGAGAATAATTATCTTTTAGAACAGGTAGTAAAAAAATTTGTCTTCTCACAGAAGATTCACCTTCCTTCTACCTTAGGGGACAGAGAGCAAGACATAAAATATGGTGGTACAGTTGAGTTATGAAGACTGCCTGAGTATTGGAAATGGAAATTTCTCCTAAACTCTCTTTATGATTCTCTCCCATGAGATTTTTTTTTCACCTGTGAGGGACATAGCACAGAGATCAGAAGGCTTTAGGTTACGAGGAAAAACCCACATCTAATTCTGAGCAGAAACAAAATCTCAAGGCTCTTAGAAGTATGCACTCACTGTTGACACACAGTTGGAGAGATTTATCATACTGTCTAAGGAATTACTTTGGCTTCGATATGGGCAGGAAGAAGTGGTGCTCAGAACCGAAACAACTTTTTATCAGTGCTGACAAGTGAGTCCTCAGTAATGGTCACTTTTGGCTGTAGACACCTAACAATAATGTGTTTCCTTTGGGATCCTTTTATAATTTTAATTTCTGTTCTTCACAAATTGAAGTTCATCACAGAAGCCATGCCTATCTTTTCACTTGCTCTTGTGTATGGGAGTGGCATGGGAGGGAAGGATTTCGCTGTACGAAATCCCATAATTCATGACAGAACTTGCATGGTGTGAATGTCAACGTTTTTCTGGAAGTCACAAAAATGGATATTTTAGAAATGAAAGGAATTTTTGAAATCTTAAAATTGCAGAATAGACTGAAAATGAAACTAAAAAACATGTTCAAATCATGCCATACAAAATAGTAACCAAAGTAGTAAGGGAAAGATAGCCACATCCTAAAACTGCAGAAAAGACCTCCTTGAATCTCCTGTGCAGGTCCCTTGACCTTATTCCGTTTTATGGCAAAACCGGTCTTCAGCAGGATTTGGATTATCTTCCTCCCTTTCTCAAAAACTTCTTCCGCTGTATCACCCCACATGATGATGTCATCAATGTATTGCAGGTGTTCTGGAGCTTGCCCCTGTTCCAGTGCAGTCTGGATCAATCCATGGCAGATGGTAGGGCTGTGTTTCCACCCCTGGGGCAGTCGGTTCCAAGTGTACTGGACGCCCCTCCAAGTGAAAGCAAACTGTGGCCTGCATTCTGCTGCCAAAGGGATCGAGAAAAATGCATTGGCAATGTCAATTGTGGCATACCACTTGGCTGCTTTTGACTCCAGTTCATCTTGAAGTTCTAGCATGTCCGGTACGGCAGCACTCAATGGTGGTGTGACTTCGTTCAGGCCACGATAGTCTACTGTTAATCTCCACTCTCCATTAGACTTTTGCACTGGCCATATGGGGCTATTAAAGGGTGAGCGGGTCCTGCTGATCACTCCTTGGCTCTCCAGTCTGGGGATCAGCTTATGGATGGGAATCAAGGAGTCTCGGTTGGTGCGATATTGCCGCCGGTGCACTGTTGTGGTCACAATTGGCACTTGTTGTTCTTCGACCTTCAGCAACTCCACAACAGAAGGACCCTCTGAGAGACCGGGTAAGGTGGACAGCTGCTTAATTTGCTCTGTCTCCAAGGCAGCGATACCAAAAGCCCATCTATACCCTTTTGGGTCTTTGAAGTACCCTCTCCTGAGATAGTCTATGCCAAGGATGCATGGAGCCCCTGGACCAGTCACAATGGGGTGCTTTTGCCACTTCCTCCCAGTCAGGCTGATTTCAGCTTCCAGCATAGTTAACGCTTGGGATCCTCCTGTCACTCCAGAAATATAAATGGGTTTCACCCCTTGATACCTTGATGGCATCAGACGAGATTGGGCGTTTTCAGGGTGGTATGGCCGTAGGCACAAGAAGAGTGACCAGCAGGTCGAAGGAGGTGATCCTGCCCCTCTACTCTGCTCTTGTGAGACCTCACTTGGAGTACTGTGTACAGTTCTGGTGTCCTCAACATAAAAAGGACATGGAGCTGTTGGAGTGAGTCCAGAGGAGGGCCATGAGGATGATAAGAGGGCTGGAGCACCTCCCGTATGAAGACAGGCTGAGAGAGTTGGGGCTGTTCAGCCTGGAGAAGAGAAGGCTGCGTGGTGACCTCATAGCAGCCTTCCAGTATCTGAAGGGGGTCTACAAGGATGCTGGGGAGGGACTCTTCCTTAGGGACTGTAGTGGTAGGACAAGGGGTAATGGCTTCAAACTTAAACAGGGGAAGTTTAGATTAGCTATAAGGAAGAAGTTCTTTACAGTGAGGGTGGTGAAGCACTGGAATGGGTTGCCCAGGGAGGTTGTGGATGCTCCATCCCTGGCGGTGTTCAAGGCCAGGTTGGACAGAGCCTTGAACCACGTGGTTTAGGGCAAGGTGTCCCTGCCCATGGCAGGGGGGCTGGAACTAGATGATCTTAAGGTCCTTTCCAACCCTTACGATTCTATGATTCTATGAAAATGAAGAAAAAGTAAGCGTGTCTGGTAATTTCAATCTATGAGTGCAGAGAGGAAAAAAACCTCCACAGCTAGGATCGATATTGCATACCATTGAATATCAATACACTTACTTTTATGGAGGGGGAAATTTATACACAGAAGGTATAAATGGTTTTCTGTAAAGGTAAGAATGTTATTCCAAGGATGAAAACATCTCAATGGCAGGGAATGGCAGAAACAACTATTAAAGGAAAACACCTTAAAATAATTTGTTATTATTCAAGTGAAAACTTGAAAGAGCTTTTTGAATAGACTCTACTACTGTCATTTATTTTCTCTTACTCAAGTTCAGCAAGTTCTTTATGACGGAATGGTAAAAGGTGTGTTTATTTTGTTTCTTTGCTTAATAGAAAGAGGTAAAAGTATCCTCATAATTTTCAACCATATAACAAAAATCAACATAGTTTTCTATATGTTATACCTATAACTCACATTATAACAATAACTCACCTATAACTGCACCAAGTAGCAAAGACACTTTTAGTAATAGTTTTTAAATGAAAGAAAAAAGAATGTTTTTCACTAGGTAAAAGGATATCAGATGTAATGAAACTTGTTCTTTTGTTGAGTAAAAGAAGAAAAAGAATGAGAAACATGACGGACTTTGAATAACACCTCAATGGTAATGCTATATAATCACTTTCCATCCCTTCCAGTAACAATGAAGCTTCAATATATTGATCAAAGATGCTCGGACTTCAGCACATTGTTACAATTCCTCATCCTCATAATAATTCTAGTATGAGGCAGTATAAAGATGAATATTTTTTCTTAAATGGTTTTTCAATACAGACAGATAGGATTAAAAGATTCTGACAGGAATGAGCTGTATTAGAACATCAGTGTCAATAGATATATCATGGGCAGTTGCCTGAAATGGATAAAATACTCTGAACATTTTACATTACTACACAATGTAAAAATATTACTTACTGTCAAGCCCTTGCTCCACAGAGAAATCATGTAAAGCCTCAACTGGCAAATTGCAAACTGAAGCTGTTTGAAATTAAACATAATAGCTGTTGATATAATGTGCTTATTACCTTACCTTCTGTGATTTAATTTGATTTGTTATTAATATTAAATTTGAATGGTACTATTGAGTAAAAGTTGGTTAAGAATTTCCAAAAGTTTTGTAAAGGTGCTGATTCATCAGAACCAAAACTAGCATGGGAAAGTGTGATATAATTAATGAATTATGTATGTAGAAACAAATAAGGGCAATATGATTAATGAGTAAAGATGATGAGTTTTCATATGGGTTGCTATATCAAATTTGTAAATATGAGTTTAATTTGTAACTAAAAACATTAACACTCAACAAATCAAAATTAAAATAAAAGCAGCTAAAATTTTTGGACAATGGGAAGTTTTTCTTTGGAGGGTGATAGCTTGGAAATGTTTAAACAACCTATTCACATAATTTACAAAAAACGATTTCCTGGTTATGGCTATTTAAGCTTCACAATGATTTCTAATTCATTTACAGATCAGATTAGTTTCACTTAAACTTGTTACATGAATTTTAATTTTTTTTTCCTTCAGGTTTAATTATAAACAGCAAATTATAATGCAGTATACTATTAAGAGATTATCACTGTAGTTCTGGGGAATGTTATTAATTCAATTTGCAAATTTAATGTGGATATATGACTTGCAAGAAATTCAAACTCTGAGTCAATAAATCATAGAATACACCACATAAATTATTTTCTAAAGAATCTAGAATATACAGGAGTATAAGTACTTTTTTTTTTTTTTGTAAAGTGGTACATTGTGGGAAAAAAATGGAATTCTTTTCTCAGTGGAAGGATATAATGGTGTTATGTGTTTGATTCTGAAGCACTTGGTCAAAGAACAAAACATATTTTTGGTACAGAGCCCTACAAATGCATTCTGGAGTCTTTTACTTTCAGTTCACATCTGTATCAGGTCCAATAACAAACAATCCATTACCAAATGAGTTACTTAAATTCATAGTGCATAGATATTTCTGCCATAGAAATGAAGCTCACCGCATTGCTTATATGACCAAGTAAAAGGTCAAGGAATTACTGACTGTGGCTTCTGGCCTCATACTTAGAGATGGTCCTATGTGTAAGATTGATGTATACTGCCAAAGTGATACAGAGATCCTTCGTTGCTATAGACTTCTCTGCATCAAGTCCAGTAAATCAAAAAGCTAGGGACTACAAGTCTGATATTTTTCAGAAGTAATTACCCTATGTTAGAATCAGTGTTATGCAGTGTGACAGTGCTTTACTCTATTTTTTTTTTTTCTGATTCATATGATTGAACTCAGTCTTGCTCAGAAAACAATGATTAGTGTAAAATAGAATTCTTAGTCCCACTCTAAAATTTTTCTAAATTGTTTGATTGGCATCTACTCTCCCTAATCTTGAACTAGGTCTTCAGGATGCAAAATGTATTGTAAACTTTCTAAGTTTTAAATAAACCATGATTTTGTATGCTACTTTTGTTTTGCTTCAGCTTTCAGTAACAAAAAATTTGTTTAAACAATGAAGCTAATAGATTTTCAGGATGTGCAGGTCATTTCATTTTTTATTTTCCTGTTTCTATACTTTTTGCAGGATGATGAGATGACTAAACATTCACCTATTACTGTTTCTACCACAAGAATTTTCTTTGATCAGTTCTGAGGAGTTTTTACACTTCTGTATGGGATTCTGGGCAAAGTAATATGTCAATCTTCTGTGACCCAGCTGTCTCATACCTGAAAAAAACAACACTGAACGTGTTCTGATCAAATTTAGCTCTTTCAGATATAAAGCAACATGTTTGTGGTTAATATACATAACTGCTTTGTTCTCTAACTGCATTCAGTATGTCTAGCACTGGAAGACCTAAGATATTTTAGAGCCTGGTCTCAGACAAGGGTCCTGACATTTATGTTCTCTTTTTCCTCCTCTTTCAGTCTTACACAGAATGCAAGAATACAAAATCAATAAATATGAAGTTTTCTCATAAGTGATTTTCTTGGGAGCAAATGCTTTTTTATATGATAGCAGGGATAAAGTCAAAAGATTTATCTGAAAATCACATGCAATCTAAGGCAACTCCACCCATACACAGGATATATGCAGGCTATGAAACAGTAGAAAAAGAAGTTCAATGTGGCAAAATGTGTATCGCTATATTCATGACACACATTTTAACTTTCCTTCATTTGCCTGTGTTCCTAAACAAAGAAGGTTATGTCACTTCAGCCTTCAGGCTGAATCACACTGACAAAGAGCAGAAGGCTGCTGCCCTTTGGCCATCCACAAATATCTGTCTCAAAATATTAGTGCTATTCAAAGTAGTTAGTTAGGAGCATTTGTCAAGTGTATTTGTGTCTCAAGGTACAGCAAGGATGGATGGCATGTTGTGCTGCTTGTAGGGGAAGCAGACCTGAAGCGCTGTATGAAATGCTGTATCATGAATGGGAAGTCTTTTGCTTTACTGGTAGCCCATAAGATCTTAAGAAAATTGCTGGAATTTGCAAGAAATGTAGCTTACCTGACCAAAGGAGATTTAAAAAGTAAATGAACCTCTTTTAAAGTTAATTATAGACATTGCACTTGCTACCTCTGGATGGACTTCTTGTTTTGAAATGATTAATAGAGCTAAAAGTTCATATCCCCTATGTTGCTATACTAACTGAGCGGGGCATAAACTTCCTAGAAGATTTCCTCAGTTCTAGTCATATTTCCTCAGTGCTAGCCATATTTCCTAGTAGGAGTGAAATGCTCTTGCTGGAATAACTATTAAATCCCCATAAAATTTGAAAATTTACAATCAATAGCTCAACTGTATTGAGTAATGTTAGGCGTCTACATATGTGACTTGCACATCTTTCTGCAAAATGAATGGTTTGGATTCAATGTGTGGATTACAAAGTGATTTAGTGGTAAGTCGTTTTTTCAAAAAAAAAAAAAGAATACTGAAAAATAACAAATAATACTGACAATACTTTTAGTTATAGACAGCTGCATGGAGCTATTTGCTATTTGAAAATCCTGGTCAGTTAAATATAAAATTTTGGTAGGAATGCAATTGGAAGATGTGTCATGGATTCAGGGGAGAATCTTTGGTCAGAGCAGAAAACACCTATGAAAATTGTGTGATAAGTGTGTTCACTTGTTTTCCCCAAAGTATCAAGTATTTGGTTTGTTAAAAAAAAAATAAATTACTTACATGAGGTAGAGCAGATCCAGCAGAAAGAAACCCAACCTGGAAACTTGCATTAGCACAGTCATGCAGGCACTGTATTTGGAGAATGGCAGAGCAGTGAATGATGCCTAACTTTTTAATATCTGAGTACCACAGACAATAAACTATGACCATCAATGACTGCATAATAGAAAGTCCTTTTTTTTTAATCTTCTCTTTCAATAAAGGAATAAAAAAGATTTTGGAAGATCTTAGTTTTTTCCTGATGTGGCATAGGAAGCATTTGATCTTTATACTAAAAAAGAGTTTTGCACTTATTCCAGTTATCACAGATCAGAGAATATTACAGCTTCCCATTCAGCTGAAGAGTCAGTAGTTTTGACAGAAACATGAAGAAGTGGAAAGAAAAGATTTGTGGAGAAAATGATAAGAAGAACTTCAAGATTTAAACTTGGCTAAGGAGAACTGCTGCAGGAAAAAAACCTTCAACTTCTAAGTTGAGGGCTAAACCAAATTAAATAGAGCTACACCGTACTAGGGATAGTCAGCTGCTACTCTTGTTGCCTTGAAATAAATTAGAACTGTGCAGAGTTCTTTTAAAGACAAATGAACACTATTTTGCATGTCAATTCCCACATATCTAAGCAACAAGCCAAGGAGGATTTCGTAAGCACAGTTTTTTTTATAACTAAACTCTTTTTCATGTTGAATTCCTTCAGAATATGAAAGTAGAACTGTTGAATTATAGATACCTTTTTTTTTTAAACTATTCCTTTTACAGACCAATATACAAAGAAAAATAGCAGTGAGTTGTTACAAAGTACTAAAGAAGCCTGTTTCCTACAGTAACCTCCCTAATACTTTCACTGTAGCCTGAATCTTGGGAATTCACCCCTGATACTCTATAAAGATTTGACTATTATTGAAGTATTTTCTGGTAAGTCATGTCCCTTTAGTTATAGTCTCATGCTTAATTGCCCTCTCTACTGAATAGATTTTTGTGGCACTCAGAATCTAGCTAAGGGAACAATAAAATGCAAGCTTACCTTAAAACTCATTTATACTTGGACAAGAACCTCTATAAATGGTACCTAGTCAGCTCCATTATTGTTATTATCTATTGCCTTTCAAATTAAAGGTAATCAATCATTTGTGAAAATCAAAGATGATTTTTTGTAAGTATTAGCCTAGCAAAATCCAAGCATATTAATAACATGAATAAGAAGAGTAATTTAGCTGGCTTTTTTGAATGGAATGAAAAGCAATTCAGTGAAACAAACAACAGCCCAAACACACTAGTGTGTATTTTTTTCTTGTATTTGACCTCATAACATTATTTAAACTGAAGTGAATAATGGGTTGATTGCCAAAATGAAAGATCATAAAAGAAAACAAAAAGAGACAAACCAGGTAAAGCCAATACTGAAACAGATACTCCACTTTCTTTTCTTTGGCAAATGGAAAAAAGAGTATTTTGAATTTCTCCGGTTAAAAATAGCTCAATTCTATTTGAAATGCTTCATTTTTTACAGGTTTTTAAACTAATATGTTACTGCTATGGTTATGTATACTTGGAACACAACTGGTATAAAACCTTATCCTTCTGAAATAAGTATGTTTAACTCGAACTTTGCACACTAAAGATGGCTGAACAGCTGCCTGTCAGAGGGGAGTCAGACTAAATATCCAAAGACAAAATGTTATTTTCATTTCCTCATAGGTAAGTACTCTAAAAACTATGCTGGCCTTCTTAGCTGTAATGGTATTTTCAGTGTGACATCCAAAATTCCAAGTTGGCAAAGAACTTTTAGCCAGAGCTTCCTTCACCTTTTCTTTAACACTGGCAGCCAAAACAACAAGAAATTTCTAAATTTTAAAAGACTATTTGTTATTTAAACTTAAAATAGATTTTTTCCTTTTTTTTTTGAGAATAAACTATTTTGTAAATGGCTCTCCCCTTCCTTCTTTACCAGGTAAGTGCATAAATTCTCATTGTTGTACCAGCACCTTTTAGTGAATTTCTAGACTGTGACATCAGTCCCTCCAGTTCCCAAGCACAGAGATATCTGTTTATGACTGTCTATGGGGTGAAAGGAATTACCAGAATCAATGCCCTGTGAAACTTGTGTGTCGATCAGCAGATTAAGAGCACAGCTAGTGGCAAAGCTCTTCCTGAATACCAGAATAAATTAAGACATCTTTGAAGGTAAAAAAATTCTTAGAGCTGGTTTTGAGAGGGTAGTTACTGCTTTTGTTTCACTTTCTCTTTTTCTCCAATCAGATATATCAATTTGGTTTTTTTCCAAGATGAATTTATTTGCTCATGTTTTTAGTGTGACTATTGTAGATTTCATTAGTAAGTCAGTATTTACCAACATGCTTCATAGAGACAGATTTCATCATAAGTAAAGTATAAAATTGATAACAATACTCTAATGACACCATCTTAGTGATAACTATTGACAGTATGATTGACTTAATATTGGTTGCTACTATATGTTCATCTTTATTTTATCTTTTAAATTTTAAAATACTTCATGAAATTCATATACACTTTATTTGATCTCTCTCACAGAAAATTATTAAAAATACAACCAGAATCTCTGATTTGTTACCAGTAGTATCTATGTTACCCGTAGTTTGGTATCAGTCTTGGATAGTTCTGTCTCTGTGCCCATTTCTACACAATGCTGAATTTTCTGAGGACCAGCATTACATACTTCAAAAAAAATTGTCATACATTGTTTTTACTTTAGCCATGAACACTGTAGTATTTTAAATGAAATTTCCGTTATTTTGCTGTAGTACTTTAAAAAAAAATCTCTTTAGTTAGTGTAAGTATAGTTAAAATGCTCTCCACTAAGAACATTTTTCAGATTGTAATTAATTCTACCTGGAAGAAGGTTACCTGCCCATTAAACAGACAGCAGTCTTAGTTGCCTTGTGACCAGCCCCCCCATAGGTTCAGGTGAATTTTCTGGTTATAGACTATGCTAACAATAAGTACACCTCATTTTATTTTTTTTTTTAATATTTCTTATCCTTTTCACCCAATATCTAAAAGTTTCAACTATTTATGTTCAGCCAAGTTTCTCATATTTTCGACTGAAAAGGCATTGTCTTCATTCACAGATGGTCAGTATATGGGTTGTAAAGCCACATAGGAAAACGATGTAGATGGTGCCACCATTGACAGTAATACACTCTCTTGTAGTACTACTGTCATGTAATTGGGTTGTGAAGTTGGGTTTTGTTGACTTTTTTTTTTTTTTACTTTACAGAAATGTGTTGGTGACAGCAAAGATGCTTCTGCTTTTCTAGGAGTTTTAGCAGTAATCAAAAAGAATTGTGTTTGGCTAACACTTCTGAGAATCATTCTATTAATTTGTTTTTTGAATTATCTGGGCAAAGGCTTATCAGAATGCAGTGCAGACACTTTTGGCATTGTGAACCTAGAAGCATTGTCTTCCTTTGAATTATAGCTAGTGAGAATGTGCAAATTATTTCCTTGGTGATGAAATGGTATTTTTCTAAATGAACACTCTAAGTGCTATGCACAGCTATGATGCTACATTAATGTTAGGGACAGTTCATCTGAGAACTGGTGACTCAATATTTGAAGATAGACTGTATGATTTCACTGATCTAGATTTTTATGTTTGGTTTGCCTCATCAGATATGTCTAAAGCAATGTTTCCTTTCTCCATTGCACTGGCCATTCTCCTCATCTGGACTGTCTGTCATATTTAAGTTAAAAAATGAAAATAAATTGCTGCTGCATAGTTCATCTGCAATGATTTGGGTAACATATTTGTTGAAAAAGCACAGGTGTATTTACTTGCTCCTTTCTGTAAAGCTTTATTAATAAATTGCATTTTCTGGATGAAGTAGAGAAAGAACCAGTGTTTGAACTTCAGTTTTCTTTCCCAAATTTGCCTAATTTCCCTCTCCTTAATTATAACAGAAGTGTTTACTGAATGCCTTAAAAAGCCATTCCTAGCTATTAATATCAATACTTGATAATGCTAAACACCAGCACTTCTATTTTGGTAATATTGATAGAAATTGCCATGTCACAGTTTAATGCCTTTGATGAAAGCATATGTTACCTAATACCTTTCTTAGGACAGTTCTTTTCTCACTAGTATATTGTACTCTGACAGATTCTCTCCCACACTTCCAAACTGCAGAACAAATAGGCAGAATTTTTGTAACGTAATGCCTCAGTAGTGTCAAAACACTTCATATTGGAATCTTCATTTTGACTATTGTATATTATATTCTAAATGATACTACTGAAGTGAAACTTTCATCTTATCTATATAAGATGTTTTGACCTTATCAAACAAAAATGTTTTGACAAGACAAAATGTAATACTTTAATAGTATTTTGTTTCAAAAAAATATTGACTTTTCATATGTTGGTTCCAATCTGCGACACAAAAAATGTGCGATTTCATCTAGCTCTGCTAAGATCTTGGCTTAATATTTATTTTTATTAACATGTCTTCTTGAGTAATATTTTAATAAGCTCTATGACATCTTTGATCCCTGCTAATGAGTTGTTGAACAGAAGATTTCACTTTCTCAACTTACTAACATTCTCCTTTACCTACCTTTCTAATTTCAGTGATTTTGGAGAGAAGTTGCTGTTTATGTTTTACACAAAGTCTCAGCTGTAGATGTTTCATTAGTAAAAAATTAGACACTATCATGACTTTCACTGCACTGTTTGAGCAGTAGTCCGGGCTTCTCTTATGGCTGCAATTCTTCACTTATTTGTCCTTCAAAAAGAGTTTATAATACTCCACATAAGCAGCCTCCTCAAAAGATAAAAGCTTTGTTCTACCTGAGGTTTCAGCTACTTCTTAGCTTTTTTCTGTCCTACTATTTCAATATTATTCCAATGCTAATTTTCAGTGATTTTTCTGAACTCACTCTCAAATTCATGAAAGTTGATTTTTCAGTTCATTCTTACACATATCTGGGTCTGCTTTTCACTACAAAGTTCTGTTGTCTCTCAGGAGTAAATCAGAGTAATTAGCCTCTGGCTGGTGAATTGCCACATCAACCTTGCAAATTTATGTGAAGAAAACATTAAAAAAAATAAAAAAGAGACTTAAAAATGGCAGAACATGAAACAAATAGGAAAAAAAGAACCTCAGCAAGTAATTTTTCACTTTCCAACCTCACTCAAACTCTGAACATAATATTTCTTGCTGTGAATGACAGATGACCTTTTTGTCATTGCTAAAGGTGAACACTTTTCAGGAGAAACTGAAGTGGACACTATTATATGTGATTAATCCTGAACAGTGGAATTCTGATTTGAAGTTTTAATTCGTAACTGCTTCAAGTACAGATAAACAGAATAAATTTTAACCTGCACAATATAAAATTTTCAGGCATCTCTAATGCCTAATACTCCGAATGGTTGTTTTACACCAATGTGGCAGAATTTCAAAATGATAGAAGGTATTTCCTGTTTAGTAGGTGATCTAGTTAAAATAAAAATCAGTGTGTAAGGAGCTAGACATGGAAGACTCTGGGAATGTTCTCAAACTCTGGGAAATGTTGTCTGAGGATGCCTGCCAGCCTCATGTGAATCACACCTAGAAGCTCACTGTTCTACTTTGTGTTAGAAGTCTTCCTGGAAAAGCAGTCGCACAAAATGAAGAGACCCAGCTTAAATTCCTTTGCAGTGGGATTTGATTGTCATCTGCCCTTTCCTGGAGTGTTCTCCAGCTACCAGACTATAGCGCTTCAGGTGAGCTAAGGAGGATTCATTAAATGTTTCTTGTAAAAGACCATACACCTTAACTGGCATTAAACCAAATCAACCAATGAACCAAAACACCCCTCTAAAAAAACCCCAAAAGAACCCAACCCAAAACAAAATAAAAAAAACCCCAGCACAATTGGATTAGAGGGAGAAAGACAGACATTATGTCAACTTCAGCCTATTATCTCAGCTAGAAAAAGGGAGAGGTAATGATTGTTAATGATTGCATTACTGTTTTGAATAAAATACAAATTCTTCAGCTATTGAAACAGAAAGAACTTCAATCAGTGATACTCCCTGGTCTGTAGGCTGCAACACTTTGCAGGGAGGTAAATCATACTCTTCACATTGTGTGAAAATTAGGTTTTCTGTATTGTGTGTTATTTTTCTGCTGCTTAGGGAAGAGCTGCTATGAGCATTATGCCACAAAACCCGCGTATTTAGTGTTTATGAGAAGTAGAAATAAGTCTGTCTCCATATTTACTAGATCAACATGTTGTGATAGGCAAATCTCATTTTCAGACACCACAACCAATTATGCAGTGTCAAAAATCTAGTTTTCTGAGCTGTAGATCAGAACCTTATTGCAGTTTTTATAAATAAAGCACAGTAATATCCTGGGAAAATTGGTAGTAGACTTTCATGAGAGCTAGATATTGTACATATTTAGGTAATGTATGCCATATTTTTTTGTTACTAATTTATTTTTTCACCAATGAAGCCTGTAACTTGACTAAGCTCATATGTGAAAATGGTTTTCAGATGTCCTATTAAAAATTTTTGAAATTACTTCACTTGATATTAGTGAGTGCAGAATTTATTTTAATGCCTTTAACCAGAAATAAAATAATTGCTTATGAAACATATAGAAAATAAAATTTCTCCAGCATTCATACTTCTTTGCTTAATTTTAATAAGAATTTTTAATAGGTCCTGTAAAGACACCGTGCAAATATTGCAGAATTATGTTTAAAGCCTTTTATTATTTCATATTATTTCATGTATAAAGTTAGGTACAACTAATATTGAAAATAGATTTTTTTTCTTTTCCTTCTATTTATGCTGATAAATACATCCCTAGTGTATGTAGGATTTTACAGGCAAATATTAAAAGGCAGGTGGTCATCACTAAGCACTGAATGAAATATGTAGTAAATTAAAAAGTGTTTGTAGTAGTAAATAAAAAGTGTTTGCCACGTTCATGTACTTCCTTTGGTAGTGGCTGTGGCTACAGGAGAAAAATGGTAAATATGTGCAGTAGACTGTGATAATCAAGGGAGCTTAATTTATGATTCTCAGTAGTGCTAAATTTGAGTGAAAACTGAATCACATGTACCCTTTGGAGGAAGCGAGATGCTACTTCTGAAGCATAAGACACACTTAGGAAAGGGGACTTTGCAAACAGTAATGTGAAGCAGAGGCAGAGAACCCTACTGATCATTCTAGAAACCTGAAAGGGCAAAATGGACAGTGGGTGAATTATTTACTTATATTTTGTCCTACCAAGTTGCAGTGTAATTTCTTTATTTAGAAAACATTATTTGTTCTACCTTCTGTTCACAAACCTTCTTTTGTGCTTTAAAACCTCTTCTGTCTTTCTTAAGGTATGGGTGCAGATAGCTAGCCCTGTGACATGGCCAGACTAGCTGTATCAAGATGAGAAATTCTGGATCCTGCAAGAAATGTAAGGAGAAAAGTAGCTGGCCCCACATGACCTGGGCCAAAGCAACTAAGACAAAAAAGGCAGAAACTGGGAGGGAAGAATCAGGAGCTAAATCCAAGAAAAAAAAAAAAAAATCAGTGAAACAGACGCCGCTGGTTCATCAAGGGCTTGATGTCTAAGGACAAAATTAGAAACCAAGGATATAAAATCAGTAAAACTGGAGCAAATGGGGAAAAAGTTTAATAGATGAAAATTGTCTATCAAGGAAGAGGAAATGGGGAAAAACGCCCTGACTATAAGTTAAAATAAAGCATGTAATTGGGGCTGTTTGGAGGTCACTGGCAACCAGCCCCGGCCTGACCAGCAAAGCCTGGAGGAGAACAACAAACCTGTTCTGATCATAACACAGGTGTCTGATGATTTTGCAGTCAGGGGACTTGGAGTTTTTTCCGTAATATTGGTGAGGGAAAACCACATTCTTTCAACGAATTCACAGAGAAACATGAAGCACTCAACTGTTGACAGCTATTTATTTAAAACAGAAACATCCTCTGTTCCCCTTTTTGATGAGATACGGAGAGCTTCTTTGTGTGACATCACAGAGCCTGGAATATCGCTTTGGCCATTTTGGGTCAGCTGTCCCTGCTGCGTTACCTCCCAGCTTCCTGCCCACTCCCGGCCTATTGTCTTGGCAGAGGGGCAGAGTGAGAAACAAGAGAAAATCTTGACATTGCAAGCAGTGCTCAGCAACAGTGACAAAATAGACGTATTATCAACACTTTTTCAGTCACAAATCCAAAGCACAGCACCATACAGGCTGCTATGAAGAAAGTTAGCTCCATCCCAACCAGATCCAGTATAAGAGTGTTGTTTAAGCACAGCACCATACAGGCTGCTATGAAGAAAGTTAGGTCCGTCTCAACCAGATCCAGTATAAGAGTGTTGTTTAAGCACAGCATAAGCTACAGAGGTCATGTGAGCACACAGGATCAATAATAAAATTGAGGCTGTGTTTCATTTTTCAGGCCTTTATGAACTTTCTTGTAAAAAAGTCAGACTTAGGACAAAATTGAGTCTTTAGGAAAGGAATGTTTCAATTGCCGAGGTGAGTATCTCCAGAGAGGACGCCTTTAACACCGGAGCGGGGGGAAGCACAGCGTCCAGGAGCCTCAGTTTGGAGCGGCAAGAGCGACCGAGGGAGCCTCAAGTCCTCGACAGGACTTGCCCAGGAGCCGGCAGCTCAGCTGACGCGAGCAGCTGACTCACAGGGGGCGGCGCCAGGAGTGACGGCACCAGCCCTCAGTGGGTAAAACCCATCCCAGGGAGCGCGAGCGACCAGGAGCGCGGCGAACAGGGCGGGCAAACAGGGTGTGGCGCGGCAGTTCGCGCAGGCAGGGCGAGCGGGCAGCGAGCGGGATGGTGAGCACTCGCCTCAGGACCAGGGCCCGCTCTGGGAGCTCTGCCCCGGCGGTGGCCAGCGTAGGCACCCAGACAGAGCCGATGAGAGGGGAGGCTGCGGCGCAGACCTCGGACTGTAGAAAGTGCCTCGACTGGTCTCGTGAGGCGGGGGTGCGCGATGGACAGGGCTGCACTCGGTGCGCTCTGGTGGAGGTCCTCCTGCAGCAGGTGGCTGAGCTGCGGGAGGCTGTTGGAGAGCTAAAAGATGCCAGGGAAGCTGAGAGGAAGCTGGGCTGCTTGCTCCAGGCTCAAACTGCGCAGGGGCTGCAAACGTCCAGCATTGCTCGTATAGGAAAGAAGGAGGGCAGCAACCCAGGAAGCTGGGAATTAGTCACGAGAAAAACGAACAAAAAAAGGGGAAGAGGACAATTAACGACAAGGGGCTTCCTCCTAAATCTGATGTCCCCACCCAGAACCGCTTCGCGGTTCTGCAGGAGGCTAATGAGAAAGCACCCACCACACCTAATGAGCACCCTGCTGATGCACCAGTAAAGAGGATCACTACTGGTGCCTCCAGGAAAAAGAGGAGGGTCATAGTAGTAGGGGACTCTACTTTGAAAGGCACAGAGGCGCTCATCTGCCGGCCTGATCCAGTCTCCAGGGAGGTGTGTTGCCTGCCGGGGGCTCGGATCAGGGATGTTGCTGAGAGGCTGCCTGCTCTAGTAAGTCCTGCTGACTATTACCCCCTTCTAGTCGTCCATGTGGGTGCTAGAGATATAGACAGCAGTTGCCTGGAGGACATTAAGAAGGACTACAGAGCCCTGGGAGAGGTGGTTAGGGGCTCTGGAGCTCAGACAGTTTTTTCATCGATTCTCCAGGGCAAAGGGGAGGACCTTAAAAAAGCTAGGCGTGTCTGGCAGGTTAATAAATGGTTAGAAAGCTGGTGCCATAGTCAGGGGTTTGGCTATTTAGAACATGGGGCTCCATTTGGGAGGCCAGATCTACTGGAGGCTGGTGGAGCTGGTCTGACAAAGAAGGGGAAGAGCTGTTTTAGTAGGAGGCTTGCCAGGCTGGTCAGGAAAGCTTTAAACTAGATGTGTTGGGGGAGGGGAGCATTGATCCATCCCAACATTCCTGGTCAGTTGCCAGCACCTGTAATAAGTGCTTGGAGAGATGTAGAGATGTTCCAGCTGCCCCAGCCATTGAGTCGGCTTCATTTGGAGCTCGGCTAAGGTGCCTCTATACAAACGCCCGTAGTATGGGGAACAAGCAAGAGGAATTAGAGATGTGTGCAAGGTTACGGGAATATGATGTCATTGGTATCACAGAAACATGGTGGGATGGCTCCTATGACTGGAATGTCGGAATGGAAGGTTACAGGCTGTTTAGAAAAGACAGGCCAGGCAGACGGGGAGGGGGCATTGCTATCTATGTCAGTGATAGGCTAGAGAGTATGGAACTCTGTCTGGGGATGGGTGATGAGGTAACAGAGTGTCTGTGGGTCAGGATCAAAGGGAAAACAGCAACGGGGGACATTACGGTGGGGATCTGTTACAGGCCGCCTGATCAAGAGGACTCTGTGGATGAAGCGCTCTACAGACAGATAGGAGCAGCCTCACGCTCGCAGGCCCTTGTCCTCATGGGGGACTTCAACCATCCTGACATCTGTTGGAGGGACGGTACGGCCCGGCACAAGCAATCCAGGAGGTTCCTTAATTGTGTGGAAGACAACTTCCTCTTTCAAGCAGTAGAGGAGCCGACAAGGAGAGGTGCCATGCTGGACCTTGTGCTCACCAACAGGGAGGGACTGGTTGGAAATGTAACGCTCCAGGGCAGCCTTGGCTCTAGTGATCATGAGATGGTTGAGTTTGAGATCCTCAGGACGGTGAGAAGAGCGTGCAGCAAGCTCACTGCCCTGGACTTCAAGAAAGCAGACTTTGGCCTCTTCAGGAACCTCCTTAGTAAGGTTTCATGGGATACAGTCCTAGAGGGCAGGGGGGCCCAAGACTGCTGGCTGATATTCAAGGATCACCTGCTACGTGCTCAGGAGTGTTGCATCCCGACTAGAAGAAAGTGCAGCAGGAGGGCCAGGAGACCTCCATGGATGGACAAGGAGCTGCTGAGGAAACTTAGAGGGAAAAAAGAAGCTTATAGAAGGTGGAAGCAAGGACAGGCGGCCTGGGAAGAATACAGGAGCATTGCCCGAGAAGCTAGGGACCAGGTTAGGAAAGCTAAGGCCCAGCTAGAATGAAGTTTGGCAAGGGATGTAAAAGATAACAGGAAAGGATTCTATAGATACGTAGCAAATAAAAGACAGGCTAGGGACAATGTAGGCCCTCTCCAGAAGCTATCAGGAGAACTGGCTACCATGGATTTGGAGAAGGCTGAGGTTCTTAATGACTTCTTTGCCTCAGTCTTCACCAGCAAATGCTCTGACCACACAACCCAAGTCTTGGAAAGCAAATGCAGGGACTGTGAGAACGAAGACCTTAGGCCCACTGTAGGAGAGGATCAGGTTCGAGACCATCTTAAGAACCTGAACGTGCACAAGTCCATGGGACCTGACGAAATCCATCCACGGGTCCTGAAGGAGCTGGCGAATGAAGTTGCTAAGCCACTGTCCATCATATTCGAAAAATCCTGGCAGTCAGGTGAAGTTCCCAATGACTGGAAGAAGGGTAATATAACCCCCATTTTCAAGAAGGGGAAGGTGGAAGACCCGGGGAACTACAGACCAGTCAGTCTCACCTCTGTGCCTGGCAAAATCTTGGAACAGTTTCTCCTGGAAAACATGCTAAGGCACATGAAAAACAATGAGGTGGTTGGTGACAGCCAACATGGCTTCACTAAGGGGAAATCCTGCCTGACCAATTTGGTGGCCTTCTATGATGGAGCCACGAAACTGATGGACAGCGGCAGAGCAGTTGATGTCATCTACCTGGACTTGTGCAAAGCATTCGACACTGTCCCACATGACATCCTTGCCTCTAAATTGGAGAGACATCAATTTGATAGATGGACCACTCGGTGGATAAAAAACTGGCTCGATGGCCGCACGCAAAGAGTTGTGGTAAATGGCTCGATGTCCAGTTGGAAACCTGTAACGAGTGGTGTCCCTCAGGGATCGGTGTTGGGACCGGTCCTGTTCAACATCTTTGTCGGTGACATGGACAGTGGAATTGAGTGCGCCCTCAGCAAGTTTGCCGATGACACCAAGCTGTGTGGTTCGGTTGATACGCTGGAGGGAAGGGATGCCATCCAGAGGGACCTTGACACACTTGTGAGGTGGGCCGATGCCAACCTTATGAAGTTTAACCAAGCCAAGTGCAAGGTCCTACACCTGGGTCGGGGCAACCCCAGGCACTGCTACAGGTTGGGCAGAGAAGAGATTCAGAGCAGCCCTGCAGAAAAGGACTTGGGAGTGTTGGTTGACGAAAAGCTTAACATGAGCCGGCAGTGTGCACTTGCAGCCCAGAAAGCCAACCGTATCCTGGGCTGCATCAAAAGAAGCATGACCAGCAGGTCAAAGGAGGTGATCCTGCCCCTCTACTCTGCTCTTGTGAGACCCCACTTGGAGTACTGCGTACAGTTCTGGTGTCCTCAACATAAAAAGGACATGGAGCTGTTGGAGCGAGTCCAGAGGAGGGCCACGAGGATGATAAGGGGGCTGGAGCACCTCCCATTTGAAGACAGGCTGAGAGAGTTGGGGCTGTTCAGCCTGGAGAAGAGAAGGCTGCGTGGTGACCTCATAGCAGCCTTCCAGTATCTGAAGGGGGCCTACAAGGATGCTGGGGAGGGACTCTTCCTTAGGGACTGTAGTGGTAGGACAAGGGGTAATGGCTTCAAACTTAAACAGAGGAAGTTTAGATTAGAGATAAGGAAGAAGTTCTTTACAGTGAGGGTGGTGAAGCACTGGAATGGGTTGCCCAGGGAGGTTGTGGATGCTCCATCCCTGGCGGTGTTCAAGGCCAGGTTGGACAGAGCCTTGAGCCACATGGTTTAGGGCAAGGTGTCCCTGCCCATGGCAGGGGGGTTGGAACTAGATGATCTTAAGGTCCTTTCCAACCCTTACGATTCTATGATTCTATGATTCTAAGACCTTCAGCAATGTTTTGGGGGTTATGTAAGACTAACCTGTTGTAGGCTGTTGTCTGGCTGTCAGTATGAAGTTCTATTTATGGTTTTTCCTCTATAACTATAGAATTGGAACTGAAATACTCTGACTCATACCAGAGAACTTAAAAAGCCTCATTATTTTTATTTGTAATTACTTATTTTAAAACAATTCTGTTTTGAAGCTTATGGCTTCAACTATACTGGTGATAGTATGGGAATGTCAAGTGGGTGAAAGTAAAATCTCAAAATGTTCTTTAATTACTGGTATTACATAATTTTGTAGCACCTGAAATGTTTTTAAGCTGACAACTGTTTGACCTTATGCTTGCAATGAGAAAGGAAACTGGATTCCTCTGATGTCTGGTGCCACAGCTGCTTGTCTGTGGAAGTTCTGCGCAATATACCCTGACGCATAGGCCTATGTTTAGTATGGCTCAAAGGAACATCTTTCATGACTAGCATTTGATTCTCCTGTTTGTATAAAAGACTTCCAAGAGCTCCTTTCCTCTGTAGCTCACAGCCATTATTCAGTTGCAGCTTTGACCTTTTAATATATTACAATAATGTTAGTTGTCTGAATGCATGCAACTGATTTGGACATCTTACAGTGCACACTTTAATGCATTAATCATAAAGAATAATATGTTTTAATACAATGCTGTTTTAGAAGAAGGATATCTTGTCAAGGTTTAATCACTTGCCACTAAAGCCTGGATATAAATTAACATTGCTATTCCACTGAAACATTTCTGAGTTCTATAGCACTACCCTGTTCTGATATGCTATCCTTCAAACAGTCTGATAATTTTGCACACTTCTTGTAAAAGAGGAAGATTAGACTAAAAGGTGTCATGTTATCTGAAACAGTGTGGTCGCTGTTTGGATCTGTTCCTACATAACGTATTTAAAAAGAAAGAGGATTAACTAAACTGATTGGAAAAACATCAATGGCAATGCCTCCCCTGTGGTGTGATCCTCTTGTGCGGCTTCATATCTACCAGCTTAGTGATCAATCACCCCCCTTCTTGCTGTGTCAGTACTGTAGCATCGATATATGTGTGGAAAAATGAATTGTGTTCTACTCTGGTCATATAATCATCAGGACTGTTGACTAAATAATTGCCGGAGTATTCATTGTCAGGAGATGCATTGAACAAAATCCAGCTTGACTTTCAGACTCCAGTTTACAGTCATCAGACAGATTTTTAAAAGATGCCGGATAGATCTACTGCTTTGCACAGGCCAAGTCTGAGCCTTTTCATAGGATCTGTGCTTCACTCCAGTTTGGTCACCTGTGTCACTCATTTTCTGAGGCTAGGTGTCTGGTATTCTTCAAGTGTTCTGTGAGGGATTTATTAGATTTTTGACTAACTAGGTTCAGGACTACAGGATCACTAAATGTCTTAATGCCATTTTCCATCCATCCATCCATCCATCCATCCATCCATCCATCCATCCATCCATCCATCCATCCATCCATCCATCCATCCCTCCCTCCCTCCCTCCGTCCCGTTATTTATTTATTTCAATGTTCACTGAACTCAGCTCAACCAAAGCTCAGAAGCTAGGCCTATATTTATTGCAATATGAACAGATTGCTTCTGGGAATCATTGTGAGGCAATAAATATTGGGACTCACAACGTCATTTTTGTAGTCAGAGGATATCTACTTCGTTATAATGAGCAAACTAATCTCTGAGGCAGTTCTACGTGCTTCTGAAGGGTTGTGCCAGCTATGAATTTGTTGAGTATCTTTCAAGAAAGAGCAATATTCAAAACTATCAAGGTATGCAATATAGGATAAGACAACAGAATGGGTGCTAGCTAATGGAGAGTCTTACTAACATCCATTAGCATCTCAGTAATGAAAATATCTTTCTATGAAATAAAAGAAAAATTTGTATATTAAAAATAGAAGTCAGTAACCTGCAATGTAGTCTGATAACATGTCATTGAGCTAATACTCATCATCCCATTTAACATTCCCATTTAAATGGGAAGTATCATCCCATTTAACACCTTTTTTTAACCTAAAGGAATTCAATAAAATATCACCTCATAGCAATTGTCTGTATTTAAGTTTACTTTATTTTAAATTCTCGGTGTCTCTTTCTGGTCTCTTATTATAAAAAGAAATAACCATAAAACTTAACCACAAAATATAATCATAAATTAGATTATAATATAGTTATATATACCACACATAGCAGTTATTTGAAATGGTTGCTCAAAAAATCACTAAGTCACACATCTACTATAGGAGAAAATAAAAAGAAAAGAAAGGAAAAGAAGAAGTCATAGTCCCCAAACAAGAATAAGTCACTACAAGTACAAATTTTTAAGAATTAGACAATTTCAAATTAAGATAGAAGTAACGTGAAGTAAGGTATAAGGATTTTGTGGGATGGGATGGGCTTTATGACACTCGTACAAAATTATTAATTCAGTGTGCACCAATTGATAACAGTTCTGTGTCTTGATCTATTACCCTTATTTATGTTGAGACATAACATTTGAAACTGTCTTCCCAGCCTCTTTGCTGCAACAACTAACCTGGACAGATCATGGACAGAAATGGAACTTGCTTAAATGAGGAGGCAACTGGACAAAAGGAAAAGTGGAACTGTGATTTTCCCCCTTTCCTTCCCCCAAAGTCCCATGCAGTGCTCAGCATTGCTGAGACAGCATTTGACGTTGTTCAGAGCTAGTAGCAAATTGCTAACTTCTGGAAGTAATGAATGAACAGAGAGGAAATCATGCTTTTGTGATAGAATATCTTTCCTTGGTGCTTCCTGAGGCAATGCAGCTATATGGTTCTTTTTAAATAGGACTACAGAGACCTGCTACTTCTGAAGAAACAAAATGCTAGTTTTCTTTAGACTTTTCCATTCTTCTTTCTTGTAGAAGATAAATTTGATAAAGCCTTCCTTAATGTTTGAATTTGTGTAATGCGCTGATGGGTGCACTGTAAACTTCTGAATCAATTAGGCTGATATTGATGGCAATAACATCGTCACTATTACTAGCATAGTACTAAGCCCTAATATGATGATAACCTGGAAGGATAAGTTTGATAATAAAGGAGAGAAATCAGATTTTGTTTATGATTTGCATGACTTGCAAGAAGTTTGGTTACTTCTCCCAGGTCATAGTTGTGACCTATTGGCATCAGAAGGGACATAGAATTGTAGAATCATAGAATAGTTAGGAGTTGGAAAGGACCTTATGATCATCTAGTTCCAACCCCCCTGCCATGGGCAGGGACGCCTCGCACTAAACCATGTCACTCAAGGCTCTGTCCAACCTGGCCTCGAACATTGCCAGGGATGAAGCATTCACAGCTTCCTTGGGCAACCCATTCCAGACATGCTTGCTTATGTGTTCTTGGGTAATGAAGTCCTCAGAAACAAAGTGATCAGCTAGCACTGCTTGCTAATACCTTCAGTTTTAGATTGTTGCAGAACACAGTGACATATGACATCCCAACCTGTTCCTTCCTATAAGTAGAAGAACTTCTGTTGTTTACACCCATGAACTACTCTCCTTACCTAAGGTTATCTGAAAAATCTCTCTTGTGGTCTCATTTAAGCAGCACTGATTAGTAGAGCATGTGACCAATTTGACTTGTCTGCATCAGGCACGTTTTATGACACAACAGCAAGCTCAATAGAAGTGCTCACATTCAACAAATCCCTTGTGCTACCTTTCACACTCACAGCTTGGAAGTGCCACCCATTGCAGCTGCTAGCGTATTTATAAGCCACTGCCTAATTGCATACAGGATGAGGAAAGGAGGCTCACAGTGCTTCAAGCCATTTTTGAATCTCTGTCAATTTCAGTATTTCAAGGAAAAATGAGAAGAATTTTCCATTTTATGACAGTGTCCTTTATTCTTCTTCCCTGCCATCTCAGTTCTTAGTGTCATGGCTGCTGTTTCCTCTAATCTATTTGGTATTCAAAATACTGTTGGTGAATGGGAGAAGTAGCTGTGTGTGCGACCATGATAGCTCCTATATCTTGAATGGTGTGTGGTAGGTTCAGAAGACTATGAAGGTCACATCTTTCAACAACTTACATCTCTCATCTTCATGTCCAAGGTGGGACTATCATACCTGGGAGCCTGTACTATTCTAACACACGATGATCACTGGAAAATCAGCTTCTGACATAAGCAAATTCACTGTCAACTTCATTGTATTGAAGATATCTGAGGCCATCCTCCAAATCTTCCTCTCCTTGATATCTCAAAGCTTATCAGCAGAAGGTTGGGAAGAAGAGGGAGATGAGGGGAGCAGGATATGTTACTTGGCACAAGTCTTAAAATTGTGAATCTTCTATTTGTAGTATACATATTCCTATACCTAATTTGCTGCAGAAATCTTTTGGCTACATAATTTAGAAAGAGTATAATTCACTCTCTGTAGGAGCCTGTCAATCAGAGTTACAGTAGTAGTTGTAATAATGCTTGTTGAATTACAAATTTTCCTTCATTGCCTCTCTTGACAATGAAGAGGATCCCATATCTAGCAGATGGTAAATAAAATGTCCTGCCCAAAGTCCTGGGAATGCTAAAGAAAGACAATTCTTCAAAACGTTATTCCTGAAAATGTTTCTGGTGGGAGAGAGAGGTGTATGCCCCAGATATCATCTTGTTGGAACATGGGATACCATTTTCAGGCTTGATCCTTTTGAAGGTATGTGAAGAGGGCCAGATCACGTGCATGATGGCCTAACCATCGGAATGTATCTGATGACCAGTAGTCATGCTGTCACACCATACAACTACAGAAGATGCAACTGCCTGAGCTAACTTCAGCTGTAGACCATGAAGCACTGCATACTCCAAGACATTTCTTTGGTGTCTGCAGTCTTATGATGCTCATTGCTGGTAGTCAGTGACAGAGGCTGCAATGTATTAACTCTGAGATACTGCTTTGTATAGGACAAACTGTCCTTCATACTTCCTCTGTGAGAACAGAGCAGGTAAGAGTGCAGTGCTTCTGGCAGATACCCCCTGCCTTTAAGGGATGGAGTATTAGGTCCTATCACATCCTATCAAAGTACATTTCCTGCTGCGGGCCACCATATACCTTTAAACACAGACTGTCTGATTTCCCCTTTCTGTTGGCCCCATCACTAGGCTGGCTGCCTATATAAGATATAAAATCAGTTTCATGGTATATGCCTGAATTCAGCTACCTGACCATATGATCTCAGTGAGTTTGGATGGACTCAGTGAGTAGGAAGACTATAGTTTTCTTTCGTTTTCCCTAGCTAGAGTAAGAAGAAATCTGTAGGCAAACATATATGAATGTAACCAGATATAGTTCAAAAAGTAAGAGTGATGGTAGAAGCTTTCAATCAGCTCTTGATTCCACCAGTTCACTCAACTCCAACAGAAATTCTTTCAAGTACTGATTAGTACATAAGCCTAGGCAAGATATAATTTTAAGCAAAATGCTATGGATTCATTTAGGCAAAGAATTGTTTTTCCTTCCTTTAGTGTGCTTATGTCTTCAATGAATTCTAAGAACTCAAACCAAGTACCTTGCATTTGGACTTTTCCTACATTTTAATGCTCTTGAACTTTTCTTTCTAATATATGACAGAGCAGTGCTTTTAGTATGCAGTTACAATAAATGGAGACATGCCTTTAGCATTTTAAGCCTCTAGCAGGTCTTTCTTTTTACACAGCAGCTCACCAACTGAATATTAATATCATGCTTGGTAATTCAGAAACACACAGTGAATTTCCTTTGTCTGTAAATGTCTGTTTAACAAGTATTTAATATTCAGGCAAAGAGCTTGGTTTCTATACCTACACTTACCCTTAGAGTCTGAACGACTTATTAGCGAGGTGCAGTGGCATTCTCTACCTTTACATTAATTTTTGAAGAATGTTGCAAGCTACTGCTGTGAGATTTTCCATTTTGTATAATCAGTGTTGTATTTCAGAAAACAGCCTGTAGCTCATACATTTATATGACCCTCTTGTTGAAACCTAAAACACATTAAAGTAAAAGAAAATAATTTCAGTTCTTGTTTTGCACTGGAATTAGCAGCTGTTTTTAAGTATTTCTGTATGAAGTTTTAGCAACTGCACAGTTTCTATATTTACCTTTCCTTAAATCAAAACGCCTATCTTGTAAATATGTTAAATTCAGTGGTTGACTGTATCAACAGTTGAATAGTTCTTGAAAGGTGGGCCAGATAATTACGTGGTTTTATATTCTCTCTTGTCCATTCTTGTCTTTCCTTTTTCTCTTCTTCTTTAAAATTCCAAATGAAATTAGGGTTGATACTTTCACTGGTCCAATTTAGAACAGTTATTGAGTTATTTTGAACTACGTTTATTAAAAATGTCTCCTCTTCAGTTTAAATATTCCTAAGGGTTTTGACTGGATTTTTTATACTCATCTTCATTAATAAATCATCCTCTGATTTACGTTTCTGGTCCATTAGGGTGAAAAACACTGCAGAGGTAGTTAAATACTTTCTATGCTGTGTTTGTATGGCCTACTGTACAGTAATTTTTCATTGTTGGATGCCTATAGGCAGTTTGGTAGTGAGATTCAGGAAAGGAGTAACACATCAAATTTGCTGTGCTGGGTTTGTTTTCATTAGAGCTTACTTACCACGAACTATCATTAAATGGTCAGTCAATTGGTCAAGGGTACCTTTAAGAATAGGTAATGAAGAATAGGGTGACTCTAATAATTTCTGCTATGTTTTAACTCTGAACATAGCTTGCTTATGCCACTTTCAGTTAACTTCAAAATGCGTGTGTGGTGTTGGCAGAACTGTTGGAGATCTAGGGTAATAGAATTAATTTTATTAATCATTTGTCATATTTACTGCTGTTTTAAAGATAATCTTTTTTTTTGTCTACTGTAAACTGACTTTGCATTTTGACAATATTTGTTTTTGCTCTTTGATGCAAGATATTACAATGAAGTAAAAAGATTTATTTTTTAAAAAGGGGAAAATTTTTTCATGCTTTCTATAATGTCTTCTTTCTTTTGTAAATGTTCAAAATCTGATGGTATTTTTAAAAGGAGAGAGTCCATATGCATACATCTGGTTTTACAAAAAAATTTGTTTCATAGGTTTAACATAGATGAAACACTAACTTTAATTTTTAAGATTTCTGATGAATGCTTCTTCTTGAGGGATGTATTCCATCTCTTTTACAAAATTTATATTAAAGTTTGATAAAGTTCTTAATAAACTTTTTTTTTAAAAATTCTGTTTAGATGAACAGCATTTAGAGTATGGAAAAAGGGAAAGGGAAAAAGAAATGAGACAGAACTGAATGAAATCTTACACAACTGTGGTTACACTTTATGACAACAGAAATGCATTGAAATTGATTTTAACATCCTAAAACCCTCCTTCATGACAAAAATTGAACTTAAATCTATTTTTTCTTTAACCTATTACAGTCCAAAGAAAAATTCCAAATGGTAAGTTGTTCTTTTGATCAAGTTACTGTGCAAAGACAGCCCTATTTTTCTCTCAGAAATAACCATGACATAAGCAACCTTATAATAATTCAAAAAGCAGACAGAAGCTACCTGGTACCCTGTAAGTGAACTGGATAATTCATCATTTCTACTATTGATGTCCAATTCGGTAAAAATAGATGGCCTAAGAAAACTTTTCACATCTCTTTCTTTAAGTAGCTAAAAAGAATTATAGAGAAAACAATGCTTGTGTGAGAATATACTAGAATGGTCTGGTTCTGATGCCCATAATTGGCAATATTTTTAATACTGTTGTAGATACAGAAAAATACAACAGCAAGTGTTTGGGTTGTAGAAACATTATTTCTAATACAAATTTGAGAAATTAATCCATTTATTTTATTGAACAGAGATTTATGCAGTAACCTGAGCAGCTAATACATATGTAGCAAGGAGATAATTTATTGTAAGTTGTCAGTTTAATTTAGCAAAACAGACCAATGTTAAAGTTAGAAAAATCAAAACTAGAAATATATAAATATTTGTAACCCTGATAACAGTTAATAGCTGGAATGCTAAAGGTAGTGCAGGAGAGTGAATGACTCTTTACATGGAATGGCCAACTTGTTCCAATACAGTGTCCATCTTTGACTCCCTTTAGTATATTATATAAAATGAGATTTGACACAGCTAACTTTTGAGCTAATGATCCTAATTCCTTGATTTACAACCATGTCTCTTGCTTTTAGATTCTTAGGCCATAGTTGTCTCTCAATGAGCTAGCAATGCTATTAGTATGTTAAAAAAGAATGAGGGTGTCGTGGTTTGAGCCCAGCCGGTAACTCGGAACCACGCAGTCGCTTGCTCACTCCCCCTGCTTCTTCCTCCCCCTGCTCCCGGAGGGATGGGGAGGAGAATCGGAAGAATGTAACTCCCACGGGTTGAGATAAGAGCAGTCCGGTAACTAAAGTACCATACAAAACTACTGCTGCTGCCACCAATAATAATAATGATAAGGAAAATAACAAGGGGAGAGGATACAATTGCTCACCACCCACCAACCGATACCCAGCCTGACCCGAGCAGTGATCTGGGCCTTCCGGGTAACTCCCCCTGGTTTATATACTGGGCATGACGTGCCATGGTATGGAATACCCCTTTGGCTAGTTTGGGTCAGGTGTCCTGTCTCTGCTTCCTCCCGGCTTCCCCTCCTCCCTGGCAAAGCATGAGACTGAGAAAATCCTTGGTTGGAATAAACATTACTTAGCAACAACTAAAAACATCGGTGTTATCAGTGTTGTTCCCAGGCTGAAAGTTAAAAAACACAGCACTGCACCAGCTACAAAGAAGGAGAAAAATGACTGCTATAGCTGAACCCAGGACAGAGGGATACCATGCCACCTGCATGAAAGCTTCTATAGGGTGTTCTCCTGCAGGGAGGAGCTATTAGATCTCCAGCTGCTTCTGATCTATGGCAGCTCAGATTGCTTTTTTACCTTTTTTCCATCTTTCTCTGGCACAAGGAATGTAGAATTTTATTTCATATATGAACTTTCATACCTCTCACCATGCTTTTTTTCACCTGAAATTGCATTTCTGCAATCCCTGTAAGACCACTGAGGAGCCAAAACTAAATCGGTATGTAGCTATCCCTTATTAAAACCTCTCGGTCAGAATATAACAGTGGCACCATGTAGCCTACTTTAACACCCTGCAGGCTGGTGTGCTGTATGCAGAGTGGTTCTATTTCCTAGCATAGTTTTATAAGTTCAAATGAGTTTGGCTCCATAGAAATCGAAATACAAAAGCATAATCAAAATACCAGTTCTTAAAAAAGAGCCTCCAATTGTATTGGTGAATGTTACATATAATTTGTGGGTCCCATCCTTCCTTCTTCATGTTGCAATTCAGAAAATAGTTTCTGCTCATTAAGCATGTTTTCAAGATAGACTGTAAAACACTTTAGCCTCCATTTTTCCTTATCTGTATCGATCAGCAGAATATAAGTTCCTTGCACTACATTACATCATAAATCAACAGAAGTGTTCATGAAAGAATAGTATTAGCCTCTGCAATGGGAAATATTTATGTATTTAATATGTCCACTTCAGTTTTTCTTGGAAATGCTAAGAGAAAAACTACAGGTCCCCATAATTCATTATAAGCTACAAAGCTATTCAAAGAAAGATACATGTAGTTATCATGGCAGTACTGTTAGGGCTAGTATAACTGGTTTTCAGCCATTCTTCTGTACTTCATTGCTGTTCCTGAGACCTAGAACATGGCTGTAAAATTGTCTGTTTCAGAATTTGGTGCATCTCTTTTTTAAACAAGAACACTTGAGTGCACACACTATATAGTATTGTATACCTACGTACTCTTTAGGAGTTCATACCATTTTAACTACTTCAGTTGAAATGGGAAAAATTATTCTGTCATGAAAAACTGTGCAGAAGGAATCTTATTTTTACAAGGACATACTTAGGAAGTAGAGTTTGCATAGTAGTCAATTAAACATTCTTTTGCTGTTGCCATCCTATAACAATTGGCAAAAAGATATATTATAGCCCTACAGTGCATATGTAAAAATCTAATTGATATAAAGGTATTAAACTGATAAACCTGATATTAATTGCTGCTTAAGATAAATAAAATGTGTAAAAGAGCTGTTATATCTGTCTTAAGAACTGTGCTACTCAGAAAGTGTTGCACTGTAGAAAATAATTAATTTGGAAATGTAATTGATTACTCCTAGCTTCATAGAATCATAGAATGGTTTGGGTTGGAAGGGATCTTTAAAGCTCATCTAGTCCAGCCTCCTTGCAATGAGCAGGGACATCTTCAACTAAATCAGGTTGCTCAGAACCACATCCAGCCTGGCCTTGAATGTTTCCAGGGATGGAGCATCCACCACCTCTCTGGGCAACCTGTTCCACTGTTTCAGCACCCTCATTGTAAAAAAAAGTCTTCCTTATATCTAGTCTAAATCTACCCTCTAATTAGTTTAAAACCATTATCCTTTGTACTATCGCAACAATAACTATTAAAAAGTCTGTCCCCATCTTATAAGGCCCCTAAAAGGCTGCAATAAGGTATCTGGAGTGTCTTTTTTCCAGGTTGACCAGCTCCAACTCTCTCATGTCCTCATAGGAGAGGTGTTCTGTCCCTCTGACCATTTCTGTAGCACTCCTCCAGACCCAATCCAACAAGTCCATGTCTTGTACTGAGGACTCCAGAGCTGGGTGCAGAACTCTAGGGGGGTGTCATCAGGATGGCGTAGAGGGGGAGAATCACCTCCCTTGACCCACTGACCCTGCTTCTTTTGGTACAGCCCAGCACACAGTTGGCTTTCTGGGCTGTGAGCGCATATTGCCGGCTGATGTCCAGCTTTTCACCCACCAGTACTCCCAAGTCCTCTACAGGGCTGATCTTAATCCCTTCATCCCCCAGCTTGTATTGTTACTGGGGGTTGCCCTGACGCAAGTGTAGTTCATTGCACTTGGCCTTATTGAACCTCATGAGGTTCACACAGGCCCACTTCTTGAGCCTGTCCAGGTCCCTCTGCTGTGTTCCCATCCCTCAGGTGTGTCAACCGCACCACTCAGTGTGGTGGTATCTGCAAATTTGCAGAGGGTGCACTCGATTCAGCATTATTTATTGTAGTTTACGTAACGAATTCTTTGGAGGAGGCTTACATCAGCAGTTAGACCTTTTCAGAGCCCTTTGGGAGCTGAAAAGCCCTTTTGGGGATGAAATATCATAATATTAGAGAAGGACAAGACTATTCTTACAAACATGAAGTGTGAACTTCATCTGTAAAATCACCAATACATTTTCATTATTTCAGTAAAAATCAGATGGCCAAAGGGGCAAACATTTAAATATTCCTTTATAGCTTTTAAAAGACTTCATCTACAGAGGCCCTGAGTTTGAAAAAGATTACTGTCCAGTCTGGGCCTAAAGCAAATTTGGACTACACAGATGCAGTATGGCTAAAAGGATCTATGATTTGGGCCATTCTCTGGACAGTCATTAAGAATACTCTGATAAGTATTTAATTAAGATTCAAATGCCAAAGTTAATAATGGGAAAAACTCAAGAAGAATGTGATTTCTTGTACTGGGAAATGATTTTCCAAATAAAGATCTGAAAGATAAGGAACAACTGTTTGTTAAAACCAAGCTGGAAAAAATCTATAAGAAATGGCAAGAGTGAGGAATGTGCACTGAAAAAGTGACAGTCTGTACGGCCTTTCCACAGAGTTTAACATCTCTACTTTCATCACTCCTTGGTAGTGCTTTTGCTTTATTTTGCACCACTGTAAATGTAATTTCTGCTCCTCCTTATGTAATAAGTAGTACTATCTGTATTACTACTCTCAGTACATAAATTTAATGAAGTCCACAGATTTTTCCATAGGATTAGAACTTAGCTCTATCCTGAAGCATGAACTGAGCTTGATGCTTACACCATCAGAGACATTCTGAACAAGATTAGGGGACTGTCTGCATAAAGAAAAAGGTTTAGAAAATTGGAATAGTAACTGGAAATCATGCAACTGGTTTAATCCATGTCATATTCTTATATGTTGCTCAGTATGGAGTGCATATAAAACTACAAATTTACAGGAAGTTGCTGTCACATCTAATTGGTTACTGGATTCGTTTATTTCAAGAAATGTTTCTTGTGTATTTTTGCTTTTTAAAATAATTCTCTGCTAATGAAACAAATGTAATTCTGCCAATCTTGAAATAATTCCCACATCACACCATCATGATTAGTTTCACTTTCACACCAAATCTGCCAATTTTTTAAAACAGTCTTTTCATTAATACTACTGCCTGGTATGAGCTGCCAAAAACTATTTAATGTGTGATATGAAAAATCTGGCATTATGTAGGTGCTTAGTGACAGCCACTAGTGTAAGATTTTTCTGAAATGAACTCTGTGTATTCTCACTGTGTATTCCCTGGTAAAATAAAGTTGCAATTTTTCATCATTCAATTGCACGTTTATGAAGTCAGTGCAATACAATTAGTATTCTTTTAATCCTGTTTTTATGGATGCTATTCACATGTAAAGAGTAATTTGTTTGATTTCAGTGCCAACACCTGAAAATGTATTAATTTTTTATTCCTATTGAGCTTTAGCCAGTATACCTTTTCATTGCAACAAGATTCACATTGTCATTTTCCTAGCCTACCTGCATATGTGTCCCTGTTTTTTATCCCTTTCCCCTTATCCTGCTGGCTCTGCCAGATATTTCTCTCTGATTTTGTGTTCCTCCCTCTGATATCAGCTCCATGTTCCACACAAGCTTACCTCTTTATACCACTGGACACCTTTCCTGATCACTTATTTGGTTACTCCTGCTCTCTCTTCTCTAAAATTAGATGGTGAGCTCTTCATTTCATGGACCATGTCTTTTTATCTGTCCCATAAAGCTTACGTGGCATTTATGGGAGCAATGTAAATTAATAATAATAAACATTTTATACTCTACTGATGTATGGTTAGGTATTAGAACTGTGAAATACTGCCTTCAGACCAAGCAGATTTCAGTGTGTGACTGTGTCAGGGCACAGCATGGGCTGGAGTCTTTCTGGGATTTGGGAATAGAGGAGGCTCCCATGGGGCAATGGGGCTGGGTCTGGCAGCCAGGGCTGTCCCACTGTCCAGGCAGAGAGCAGGGCAGAGCAGGGGGCAGCCAGGGCTGGGGCAGGCACCTTCCTGGGACAGGGATGGGCCAAGGCTGGGCTGCAACATTGGCCTGAGGGTGGGCTGAGCACGACATGGCCCATGGCTGGGCATGACAGGGGTCTCATGAGGTGGAGACTTCTGCTTGTGACGTCACTGGGACAGGGGCTGAGAGTCCTGTGGGGCTGAAATGGGTTCCTGAGTCCAGGTCCAGCTCATGGGAAGCCTGAGGGAGGCGAGGCAGGGACAGTCAGGGCTCTCAGTGCCCTGTGTTCTGCCAGATGGACCGTCCAGGACAACCATTCAGCTATTAGAAATATATTTTTAAATTTTTGTTTGTGTGTTTCCTTAAAATGTAAAGCTTAAGCCAGCTCTGGAAAGAAGAAAACAGACTTTATAGTGGTGGTCTCCTTTCTCAGAATAAATGAGCATGGGCAGACACACAAAATTCTTTGCAGTTGGAACATTTTGCATTTAGTCTTTGCATAAGTGCACACACGTCCACTGGCATACACACCCACAGACACATACTGGGATAGTGACGGATGCTGCTCCTGCTGATGCACAGTGCAGGGCAGCATGTATAACTGGTAGATGCAGCCAGTACATGCATCACACACAAATGATGGCAGTGTGACTGTCTGGTCTTTGGAGAACCAGCATGTGCTACATGAGTGTGCACTGATGGAGTAGTGAAAAGCAAAGTAACCCGTGTATTTTTAAACATACATGCAAAGAAACATAAGTTTTACTCTTGTTTAGTACTGTTTGGCTGCAAAAATGCATGTACCTATGTATAAAAGATATGAATTTTCATTAGATGAACGTTATGCTAAAGCAAACTAATTTCATATTTAAAACCCAAATGTAATTTGGGCACAAGCAAAATTATAAAGAGCAGACAGAACAAGATATTGAAATAGCTGAAGATTAGATTTAAACTTGAAGTTTTTAGTTTATATCTAGACATCTTTTACAGTGAGATAACCGCCTTGGTTTTATTTGCCTAGATATACATCAGGATTTTATTGTGTCAGCATACATATACTTGTGTAATTTTGCATTAAAGAATCTTGCCTCTAATTTAAAGCTCAATTTCATCTGCAACACCAAATATTCAGCATTTTCTTAAGTAATTTATGGACATAAGAAATCAGGTGTCAAAGTCTGGGTTAGTTTCTTCTCAGCAGAATTCCAGAGCTCTTTCTCACAGGCAGCACATAGACAAGAAAGAAGAAAGGTTCTTTTTTCTCATGTATCAGTAACATGAAGATTTTGTATGAGGACATCCATTAAGTTAAACTATTTTAATTTGAGCCTTTCTCATCACATTTTGCCTTTCAGTGCTAACAGTACTCAGAAAGGAGTGAAATTATTTACAAAGTCTCCCAAATAATTTCTTTTTATTACAACATTAGCACCTCCAGTTTCTCTGATGTTAATTACAAATATGTTGTATAGATGCCCCCTTAAAATGTAATGAGAAATAACTCCCACTTGTTCCATTTTAAATCATAGAACATGAAAAGATAACAAGGATGAGGTTCAATTGCCTGAACACAGACATACAGATGTTTTAACTCGAGATATGTAACATACACTGCCTTACTTCACGCAGCCTGGCTCCAAGACCCTCAAGGAAGGTAGATCTTCTGTGATGCTTCCCAGGGTCACAAAAATGCTTTTAATGTCTCAAATGTCACCTATTACTTCCATTTAGGGATATAATCCTGCTCTAAATTTTAAATTCATCACACAATTTTAGGTATGTACAATGTAGACACCAACATATGAGAAACACAAAAGGCTCCATTTATAGTAAAAGGAAGAATCCTTACATAACGATTTAAAGAACTTATTTTATATGGGCGTTTAAGAGTAAGATTCATTTTTCAGTGAGTGCTTATTCTTCCTCCTTGGCTGTATAAAGGTACTGCAATAATCTGTTAAATTGAGAAGGTAATATAGTTTATGTCCGCAGTAGGTCAGGAGCTCCCTCAAAGTGCTATTGCACTGGGTCTCTGCATGTTTTAGCTACGTAACAATCCATCTTCATTATCTTTTCCCAACATTTTAACAATTGAACACTACCTGTCTTTTACTGTATTGATGTATCAACAGTCTTCTAGCCTCTAAATCTGTTGTTCAATTAAACCTGTTACATGAACAAATGATTCTTGCAACAGAAAGAATGCCGAGATAGTTTAAGGTTTACAATAAGAACCTTGTAATTCATATGGAGACATATTTATGTTGAGAAGACATATTTTTGATGCCAAATAAGAATAATAAACTATTATGAAGCATTAAGGAAAATATATACAAAAATATGTAAGATTTTCTTTATTATTTCAACAAGGTACTAATCTCTATGAACAGCTCCCACAGAACTCAAGTTAAAAGCGTTTTGCCTTGAGCCTAAAAATGAAACAAATGTTTATGATGTCATATGAAATTCTTATCTCATTTAGTAACAAGATAAGAGTCAGAGCTTTGCAAGAGAGGAAAGAAAAAAGCAATCTTTGTAATTTTGTAACATTTTAACATGTGAAAATGGTAAAAATCTCATTCTACTCCTGCCTAACTGGTATGAATCAGTTATTGGTGACTGAAGTGTATAGGCTGATGACTTTACATATGTACAGTTAATTAATTTGAACCCATATTTCTAGTTAAAGGATAAAGCTGTAATATATTTTGCTACAAGGACATTAATGAAATATTTCAGCAAGTGTGAAATTTTTAATATTCACCAACTATTTTGATATTTACCAAATAGTAAAAATTCAATAACTTACTAGAAAAAAAATTGAAAAAATAAAGCAATCTGTGTACCATATTTTTTTTTCCTTAATTATAGGTAATTCTTTCTAAAAGAACCACTTCTAAGGGTTTAAATTTTTTGAAGTGTACCTCTGTTTCTAAAAAAATAATTCTATAAAAGTGGATCCATTTTATATCAGAGGACTAGCCCTGTGGTGTATTTAGAATCATAATTACAGACTTTAGTCATGAAAATAAGTTTAATATTTTATTACTAACTCTTAGCACAGCTTTACCAATAAAGTTAGAAAGAAATTTAATTGGAATCTGCTGCATTTTGTTCATGAAGTGCATCGCTACACCTACTCACTGAGAGCAATAACATCTCAGAAGTGTTCCCTAAAAGCAGTCTAAATGAAATGAGTAACACAGTTAAGGATATTAATGCAGAGCATGAGTACTGATTATAATGAATAAGTAGAAAATAAACCAACTGAATTTTCAGAATGCCAGATTTGCAATTTTTGCTTTAAAAAGTAGCACACTTGTTAAAGGTTTAGGGAGATGTACTTTTTCTGTAAATCACTGGAATAACAGAAGAATCAAATCTCCAACATAATTCATGGAAAAACATTTCATTAGACTAGAATCATAGAATCAACCAGGTTGAAAGACCTTTAAGATAATTGTGTCCAACCATTACCCCAGGACTGCCAAGTCCACCACTAAACCATGTCACTAATGGCCTCATCTATACTTTTTTTTAACACTTCCAGGGATGGTGATTCCACCATTTCCCTGGGAAGGCTGTTCCAATGCCTGACTACCCTTTCAGTGAGGAAATTTTTCGCAATAACCAATCTAAACCTCCCTTGGTGCAACTTGAGGCCATTTCCTCTTGTTCTATTGCTTGTTACTTGGGAAAAGAGACCAGACACCTCCTGGCTTCATCTTCCTTTCAGGTAGTTGCAGAGAGTGATAAGGTCCCCACTGAGCCTTCTCTTCTTCGGGCTAAACAATCCCAGTTCCCTCATCCATTCCTCATGACACTTGCACTCCAGGCCCTTTTCCTAAAAGCTTTGTTGCCCTTCTCTGGGCTATCTTCTTCCTTCAGGCAGAACTGCCATTTTATTTTATATTGCAACCTGCAAATACAATTGTGTGTAAAAATGACTATTATTGTTACCCCAAAACGGTGCATATTTGCTTCCCATCTGCAGCCAGAACTGAGCCAGTAAATGGCACTCACATTGTAAGAGTCGTGGAGCTGCTCCCATCACAAGTGATGCTCCCACATGCATATTACTTATAGGTTTCTTTAATGGTAACTCCATGCCACTTTAAAAACTTGTATATATTATAAAAGAAAGTAGCAGGGGACTATGTTGTTCCATTCGTTACTATTTTTCACGGAATCGTGGAGACTTACACAACATAGCATCATAGAACCATAGAATCATAGAATCATAGAATGGTTTGGGTGGAAAGTACCTTAAAGACCATCTAGTTCCAGCCCACCTGCCATGGGCAGAGACAACTTCCACTAAATCAGATTCCAAAGCCCCATCCAACCTGGCCTTGAACACTTCTGCAATGGAACAGCCACAGCTTCTCTGGTCAACCTATTCCTGTGCCTTGCCACCCTCATAGCATCACCTCTGTTAGCTCTAATCATGTTATGACCTTCAGAGTTCAAGAAAACAGGTGAGTGAAGCATTGGTTGTGTGAACAATAGTTAGCCCTCTGCTTCTGACTGCTACACTAAGTAGTCATGATGGGCAATATATTACCTTGGAAAGAGGTTTCATTATTCTGTACACTGTGGTAGGAATATTAACTATGTTTCAAAATTACCTTCAATGCACAGTGAAAGATTCAAGCATCTAGTGATTTATAATGTATGACTCAGGTGTACTTGCACTCAGAAGTGTCTTGTTTCTCAAGACACACATTTATGCAGTCCACTTCTACAGTAATGTTTTTGTTCTTTACATTAAGCTTCTGAGTTCATTGTCATTCAAAATTGCCTCAAGACAATGAAGAAGAGAAACATTATCTTCCATAGACTTTTAAGTGGCCACCAGCAACTATTATTTCTTTTTCAAAACTGTATTCTCTGACTAATACTTACCATCCCTCCCCAGTACTGATCTGTCATCTATTTGACTGATCCACAAATTTACAATTCATATCTTTTACTTTCTTTCGGTCATTATAATAAGAGATAAACAAGGATCAGTAGAAGTCAGACACTGTAGTGACACAACTCTTATTAAACCATTGTTTTGCCCCAGAATTCCTTCTTGGTATGTGACTGTTTTCATATATTTCCAAGTTCTACTGAATTCTGCTATCTCGAAATGTTACATCCATTAAAAGATTGATAATCAGTAAGTCCACCTACTTCGGACTAATAGAGTCGTAGATGTGCATCAGCCATTTTCTATCAACATTTTGGCACCCAAGTAATAACAGGAGCCTATGCAGTTTTTACAGTAGAAGGTGACTCACATCAGATGTCTTATTTTGTTCCAATTAATATGGCAAAACATTCTTTGTATCATCTAGAGGAAAACAAACAACACTCTGACAGTGAATACGAATGAAAAGCTTTTAATATATTGAATGAATATTTGAAAACAACAGACAGAAACACTACTAATGTCTACATTGGCTTGTGATTTTGGACAGCTTATGCTGTTCTAACTAGTTAAAGTAGAAATCATTTGCCAGGTGAGCTTGCTAAGCACTCACAATTGCAAACCAGCTTACCATGCTTCTGACAGATTAAATGCCCCCTTGATGTTAATGTACTTATTGATTTTACTTTACATTTGGGGCCTAATGATTCACAAAGTTCACTTTTAAGAAAAGTTTCAATCAAAGAATGAATGTAAAATAATGAAATAGAAGAGGCTTTATGGTTTTGGGGATGTTGCATTTTTAAATATTCTTTTATGTATTCTTAAATTGTAAAACATAATAATTAACCAGTGCAGATCTGCATAAAGAAGAACTGATCATGCGGTGCAATTGCTCAGTCAGCTCACAGTGGCAACATGTGTAGTCACTCAGTAGTCACAATAAAGAAGTTCAAAAATTAAAAGGAATATAAAATCCTGAATTTCTTACTGATGTTTGAATTACACACACACACAGAAAAATCTTACTTTTTTAAAAACTGTAATGAGTTTTAAACATGATAAAATCCCAAAATCCCACTGGTTCTACAAGATGAAATTGAACAGTTCATATCACGCAGTTCTTAGGATTATAGGTTTTTTGGAGAAAGAAGAAAGAGATTTGTTAGGAACAACTTAGAGATCTTGATTATATCAGTTTTGTACATTTCCAAACTTTTGCCTGCAGGGTTAAAAAAATCATGGCACCAGTATAAAATAGAAAACTTTTTTTGTTAAAGTCTGTATTGTGCCCAGTTGATGAATATGTCATTTATAATTTTTTACGCTGCAAAAAGCTAGTTATTATAACTGTGATGTATGATTCCTACACATTTGTTGTACTAAAGCCTGAATTTATTCTGCTGCTTATTCAAGTCTATATTTAATAAAACAGTTTAGAATCACCTTTCTTCTATGCATTAATTACTGCATGGTGTTTAAGATTGTAATTCTGCTTATGACTTTTAATTTTAAATTAATAGCTTTTTTAAAAAATGGGTAGCATTGGTCAGTTGTTTTCTTTCTAAGAGTATATACAGTTTTATGAAAACATGCTTACTTTTCTTTTTACATATGATATTGATACCAAGTTTCATTACTTATAGTCATAAAATTATGGCCTACTGTACCTTTAGGGTAAGTTACAGATATGAAAAATTTTACACATCATCAGATTTTGAAGAGTTACTCTGGGTTTCATTTATAATAGCAAGAACAGAATTATCTGGAATTCTTTTACCCATGCAATACAGCTTTAAGAATAAAACAAAAAGCAAGGTACCTACATAGCACTGGAAATTTTCTACTTTACCTGCTGGAAAGATGTCCTTTTTACTCCTCTAAAGGCTTAAAGAAAGAAATTTTCAGCTGCCATAATTAAGATAGATAGGGCAGGATAAAATATAAATCCATTACCTGCTTTCCTCCCTCACCCAAATAATCAGTTATTTGACAGAGAACATGTTACTTTCTCTGCATTAATCAGGCCTAGCAACTCAAACAAACCTCCAAGTGAATTAGTTTCAGGTCTGTATCAAATTTCTTTTTAATGAAATATAAATTATATAACAAACCCATATTCATAATAATTCCTTAAGTTTACTTAGAGTACTTACAGATTTACGTATGTGCTACCATTTACAAGAATTTACCTGTCATCCACTACTCAGGGCCTAGAAACTTAACTTGGACTACTTATCTAACAAATTAGTTTTTCAATCTAACGTCAGCTAACTATAGAGAGAAAATCAGAATGGAATAGCCTTTGATTTGTTGCACTGGGAAATACTGTTGTGGGCTCTTTTACTATTCAGTGAGCACACTACACAGAAGTCAACGTATGCTTGTATTTCACTGAATGTTTCCCCACCACTGCCTGCTTGTTTAGGCCTCAATTTAAGAATAATACTCCCTTGTCTCTTGGGTTTCTAGTAAAACAAACAATGGTTAAGATATTCTAAATCTTTGAATAACCTAATTTAAATAAAAGTTTTCTGTTGAAAGGAATCATACGCCTACAATAAAGGATTTTGTATGTTAAGTTCTCAGCATAATACCCTACAAGTGAGCAATTAAAAAATGCATTTAGCACCAGCATACTCACTTTTAGAGTTCCAGAAGGTTACCAAGAAAGAGATCTGTAACTGTGAGGTTCTACTTGACAACAAGCTCTCTGTTATTAGAAGGGGATGACTGACCTGTGTTTATTTAGGCCCTCATGATTAAAATTTGGCATAAAGGTCCTTAGAGATTCTGTGGCCCTTTTGTGGATCAGGCTTGTTGGGTAATGAGTATCTCAAGAGTCACACTTTCCCTGTCCCTTAGATGGATCATCTTTCCAAGCAGTAGTCTAGGGTAACCTGCTCCATTGTGGTTGGGTCAGGCTTCTCTGACATAGTAGATGTTATTTTCATTTCATCAGAGAGTTGCTGGCACCTGAATCCAGGTCTTGGGTGAGTGTTCAGATACTGGATATAAGGACACAGCAAAGGAAATAATGCCAATTTTGCCATCTGTCTGTTGCAAAATAAGGTCTTCTGAACCTGCTTCCAGAAAGGCATAAAGCAAAACGAGAGAAGGGATATTTATGTAGCGTACAGTCTGAAAAGCAACAAAATTTAAGATATGTCTCTGTCCTCAACAATTTTTCCGGCTCCTTCAGGCATCTGCCATGCAGTACATGCCTTTCTGGGAATTCAAATTTCTAATATTTTCATGTTATGGGCTTTATGTATGAAGCTGGTGTGTATAATCCAAGTAGTGAATACCATTTAGGAGGCAAATATCTACAGGTTTGGTGCAGCAAAATGCAAAGTAAGAATATTTAAATCTCTTTCCAGAATCCAGAAGACCTTCTTATGGTTAACTCTACTTTTTAACCCTACACTAGAAATGACAGTGAAGCAAGAATGTGAGACATCAGCTTCTGTGCTATTTTACTGTGTTTGCAATTGGAAATTATGGTATGGTGGGTTGAACCTGGCTTGATGCCAGGTGCCTACAAAAGCTGCTTGGGGGAGAGAAAATGTAATGAAAGATTATAAGGACAGCGAGAGATCATTCACCAATTGCTATGGGCAAAACAGACATGACTTGGGGAAAATTAATGTAATTGATTACCAATCAAAACAGAGTAGGGTAACGCAAAATAAAAACTAAATCTTAAAACAGCTCCCCCTCCCCTCCCTTCTTCCCAGGCTTAACTTCACTCCAAATTTTCTCTACTTCCTCCTGCTCCAGCAGCTCAGGGGGATGGGGAGTGGGGGTTGTGGTCAGTTCTTCACACGTTGTCTCTCCCACTCCTTTCTCCTCAGGGGAGGACTCCTCACACGCTTTCCCTGCTCAGGCACGAAGTCCCTCCATGGGTGACAGTCCTCCATGGACATCTCCAATGCGAGTCCTTCCCACAGGCTACAGTTCTTCATGGATTGCTCCAGCGTGGGTCCCTTCCACAGGGTGCATCCTTTAGGAACAGGCTACTCCAGCATGGGTCACAGCTCCTGCAGCAAACCTGCTCCATCATGGGCTTCTCTCTCCACAGGGCCACAGGTCCTGCCAGGAGCTGCTCCACCGCGGGCTGCCCACAGGGTCACAGCCTCCTTGGGGTGCATCCCCCTGCTCCATTGCGAGCTTCCATGGGCTGCAGGGGCACAGCCTGCCTTACCATGATCTGCACCACGGGCTGCAGGGGAATCTGCTCAGGCACCTTAAGCACTTTTTCCCCCTCCATCTTCACTGACCTTGGTGTCTGTGGAGATGTTTCTCCTACATATTCTCTCCTCTGTCCAGCTGCAATTGCTCTTGCAGCTTTTTCCCCCATTATATACATTATCACAGATGTACTACCACCGTCGCTGATGGGCACAGCTTTGGCCAGCAGTGGTTCCATCTTGGAGCTGGCTGCCATTGGCGTTATTGGACATGGGAAACTTCTAGCAGCTTCTCACAAAAGCCGCCCCTGTAGCCTCCATGTTACCAACCTTGCTATGCAAACCCAATACATATGATAATGTTGTCTCAGCTAATCTGGTTTTATAACTATTTAGTCAGCTTTTGACATCATCCTTCAGTGAAATACTTCAATAGGTGCGATTTTTTTCTTTTTTTTTTTTCCAATAGGTTAAATTGGTAATTTAATCAAAAGCAGAGAATAGATTTGAACTGGGCTCAATTTAGTGTTATTGCAGATATATTTAATGAGGTTGCAAAGGCCATGTGATACTGCGGATTTTGGCCTTGGATGAGAATATTTTTACTAGAAATATGATTTTAATCAGGAAAGAAGCAGAACTTTATATGAACAGAAAATGGGAAGTAGTAGGATAAAATGATAACAGGACATTTTAATCTACTGTAAAATAAAAAAACTTTCTGAATTTCTATAAAATAGACTGTGTTAATCTTAAGGATTTGTAAAGAAAACCTTTGCACAGAGTTAATTACTTTTCAAGTTCACCATTTTATAGAATAATTTCAAATGAATGGTGTTATACAAATCTGATAACTGTATTAATCTACCAAATGATGGCCAATCAACTAGATTCAGGATTTTTTTACAGTTTTAGAGCACACAGGTATAAATAAGAAAGGACCACAACTATCTATAGTAGAACACATACAGCTAACTCAGGTGAAAAGGGCCAGAAAAGAATTCAGAACTAACTTATATTTTCTCCCAGTGGAATAGACACTGTGGCAGGATCAAGAATCAACAGTCATTTACACCCAGTTGTACAGGATTTGCAACAAGTGCATACAGTGCAGAATGTGAGGAAGCAAGAGATGAATGTTTAGCAGATAATCACTTGCAGCAAAGGGGAATTTACACCAAAAAATCTGTTTTCTGATTGTTTGTTTTTCCTGCATGTATTACTTCTGATTATTTTTTTGATCAAAGGAATTAAGTATTACAGAAATTAGTTCAGGTGAATTAGGCTTATATTATTTAAAAACTTACTAATAAGATGTAGGAGGGGAGTTAGGTGTGCATTAGTTTAGAAACCGATTCCAAGAATATAAAGTACCATAAAAAAATGAAAAAAAAAAAAAAAAAATTTACACACTAAACCAGGGCATTTCTTACTGATCAACTCTTTGTACTGAAATTTATTTACAGTATTGCAAGTAAATGAATGTATATGTATATACATACCAATCTATGTGTCAGTAAGAAATTAGAGATCACTGTGATGGGAATGTTTAGAAGACACTGACAAATCAGTTAATAATCAAACTTTACTAATTTAATTCATTAGTGGCACACTCTGTGCTAATGCTTAGTTCTTGTATGTTATTGATGATTATCATCAATACCTGTACAAAACTATTACTCTTTAGTGCTTATATGTTCTTTGAGCTGTGTTTTTGCAACACCCCACAGTTGATATCATTCACTGAGCACTGATGACTGTGATCTTTGATGGCTCTTAGTCACCAGTCAAGGTGGTCATGTGTGGCAGGTCTTTAATGAGAGATAGCAGGACTGACACAGCACTGTATTCGCTGTATTTATTCCTAATGATTGATAGTTTTGTCATTTGCTCCTTTCCTAATGATCCTCCTGATACTGCTTTTTCTTGGTTTTGGCATTAGTAACCTGCTAACCACTTAGACACACACAAATCTATGGGGAAGCCCTGGCTAAGCAGGGACATCCCGGCTGACTGGAACTTAGCAAATGTGGTGCCCATCTACAAGAAAGGACAGGACGATTGGGGGAGCTACAGGCCTGTCCGTCTGACCTTGGTGCCAGGGAAGGTTATGGAGCAGGTCATCCTGAGTGCCATCACGTGGCACATAGAAGACAACCAGGTGATCAGGCCTAGCCAGCATGGATTTATGAGGCGCAGGTCCTGCTTGACTAACCTAATCTCCTTCTATGACAAGGTGACCTGTTTAGTAGATGGGGAAAAGGCTATAGGTGTTGTCTACCTAGACTTTAGTAAAGTGGTTGATACTATTTTCCACAGTATTCTCCTGGAGAAACTGGCTGCTTGTGGCTTGGATGGGTGTAGTTCCAGTGTAAACCATTGCTCAAAACCCAATAGTTTTAGGTGTACTTTCAGAGGTACTTCTTTTACCTGCATTAGCTGCAAAAGGAAATGGTTTTCCAGGTACTGTCTTAGACTGTTTTTCTTTTCTTTCTACTTTGAAGTCTAGTAAGAGAGGAAGACTGAATTCCTCTAATAATGGTAGCTTGGACCAAAAACTAGAAATGGAGATCAACACAGTATGACAAAGATTTTCATAAATAGAGTGATTTGATTTTTGCATGATTTTGAGATATTTCAATAATATTTTTTTGGGAGTCAGTAATTGGTACATGCCAACTTAGAGGATCAAACTCGAATCAAATGTTCAAATTTGTCCTTTATGAAAATTTCAGTTGATATTATCACAAGAATTATTGAAATGATCCTTTAGAAGGTTCATTTTATTTTGAATGATCTTTTGAAACAGCTGATTATCTGCAGCCTTACTGATCATTTGACTGACTTTTGTGTCAAAAGTTTGTGGGTTTTTATTTTTTCCAATGGAAGGGCATCCTTTTCGTCTCGCTCATTTTCTCCTGTTGACAGCTAAAGATGAGTTTTTTCCTTGCTTCCTGCCAGTGATTTGTGAAATCCTACGAAGTTTGGGTTAAACCAGTGGTGGTTTTGTTCCTAAATTAATTAGGCAGCAGTTTGCTAGGTATCAAACAATTTGGCCATGAGACTAAAATCTGCTTCGTTGCTAAATTTCCATAACTTTACTTGGTGGAAAGTAGATCTTATCTAAAAGGGTTATATGTATTACCTGTGCTTAAACCTTAGAAATACACAATATGTATATGTATGCACGTGCATGTATGCATGTGTGTATAAATAAATACATATACTAGGAAATGGATATTATAGAGGAAATTATTTGGTTTCCAGCTATCATGGACATTGTAAACTATGCACAGCTTTACTATATCCATGTTTTGAGGCATTTCTCTTCTCCGTGACATGCAGCAAGAAGTCTAGCTAGGATTTTTGACATAAACCGTGGTCTTTACTGTCACTTTATGTAATGTCCACCTTAATGAATCAAGACGTAATTGATCCCAACAAGACTTTCTGCAGCATGTTTTGATACCCTGGAGCTGGCTGGTATTTTTAAATATAAAAGATTCAAGGTTTTCACTGGCTATGGTCATGTAATGGACAGCTGCCTCTATGTGACATAGAAATTTATTTCTTTCAATAATTATTTAAAAACGGAAGAAAAACATATTTTCTGTAATTTCATTGTTATTTAACAAATATGTCTGCTTTATATCATCTAATTATAATCAACACGTATGGTAAACTAAATGTCACAGGCTGTTTTCTTACATGTAGCCTCTTCTAATATCATTTAGGTTTTCTGTTGGTCATTTAGGAGAACCGCTGGTTCAAACATTTTTATAGAAAAGAAATTAGTTTGATTTCTCTTTGGCAATGTCGAATCCGATTGTGTTACAGCCTAAGTACGTATTTCGAGTTTGAACATACTTAATTGGAGAAGGATGGAAAGGTGAGTAAAGATGGAAGTAGCTGCTGCGTGCAGTTTTCAGAGGCAGATTTGTGAGCCTTTCTCCTTGTGCTGGCAATCTGACACTTTTTTTTCCGATAACAAACTATCGATTTCTGGAAGTGATGAGTAGGTAGCTGTTCCATGCATACAGATCAACACATGGGCAGTGGGTCCAAGCAGCAATTGATTTTCACATCAACAGTGAATCTAATGTATCCCACATGTGTTAGACTTGCCGTGCATGAGTCAAAACTACTTGTAATGGTTTCTGTGGAAAAAGAACATGAACAGCCACCTTCAGGGAAGAGCCTAACATATGAATCTCACACTTGTGTAACTTCAAGAGCTGCTGAGGTAGACACCAAGTTGCAGACAGAATCAGAATTTAAGATCCAACCCTGTCTGCAGAACTTCCTTATATAGATGCTAGGTTATGAATATATTGATGCAGTCATAAAAATCCAGGCAGCTTTAGAAAGTGAGTTTATAGGCTGACTACTGAAAATGTAATGTAGAGACTGCCGTAAATCATATATCATAGAATCATAGAATGGTTTGAGTTGGATCATCTACTTCCATTCCCCACTCAGATGTCAGTGGCTGTGGTACTAGTTACACTGATTGTCTATGTGTAAAATTTAATTGCTTTGAATAATTTGAAAACATTTTTCATATTTATAAGTAAATAAAATCATAAGCCCAGCTCAACTTGCTTTATTATTAGAAGTTGGTAACATTTATGTGACCATTGCAGTGGATGGAGCATAGATCAAGATGTGAGAATTGGTGTAGGTTAACCTAGTTCTAGCAGCTTATTCCATATATGAGGATCTGCAGGAAAAAAACTCAGAAACTGATGATGACAAAGAACACCTACCAAAATGCAGTTTCTGGCTAATTCTTACAGTTACAGATTGTTGATTTAACTGCTGTGTTTGCCACTTCTTGCCGCTATTGTAACATCTCCCACCTCCTCTGTCCTTCCAGGTGGGTATGCCAAAATTTGACACTGTGAAAGTTCTGATTACAAAAATAACAGTGATATGATATTAGCCTGAGAAAGATCAAAATTATGAGGTAAGTATTTAATGGCTATATTCTGAATCAGAAAAAAAAATAATATTTTATCGTTATAGTCATTTCTCATTTGCTTATTTTGTGATATATATAATGTGTTTTTTTTCTCTTTACACTTAAAAGGATATTAAGTATTGACAATGGATTACTTCCAAAGGTAGGAAAGAAGAGATGCATCTGATAAATTCAAACTTTAGGTGAGTTCCACAGAGGCTAATTCAACATTCTCCTCTGACTAATGTCCCAGGAAAGTCAGGGTTAGACCTCTGTGCTCCCCACACAATCAGTTAGAAGCATCCATCGCTTCCAAAGTGCAATCCAAAAAGATGAATATACTGCAAAAGGGTTGACTTAACATTAATCAATAGGAAAGGCCAAGTGCAGGGCTATCTATTTCAATACTGTTGAATCCAATTTTGGAACTTAAAGATTGGCTTCTTTGAAAGCTTATGGTACTTTCAGGATGAATGTGCTCTTTCTCTTGAAGCATACTGCTGAAGTAATTTTCTGCAAGTGCATACATTGAGCAGGACTTAAGTATGGTTTCCAGAAGGTATCACTTCTGCAGTACTCAACTGTCATTTAATGAAGACTTACTTCTAGGCCTGCCTCAGTTTGAAAGGAACCAAACAATTTTTCTGGAGTGTTCTGTAAGTAATAGGTTACCAAGTAACTATTGAGAGCTCATTTATCATGGAGACAGAAGAGAAATATCTCGGCAGAGGCTGAAATCCTTTAAAAAAATCAAAAAAGGACAGACCTGAGCTCTGCTCCCAAGTTTCTTTCTAGGTTTGTATTTTTTCATTTAGTCAGTGTTTTATTGGGAAACATGAGACTGTTAAAGGAAGAAGAAATGCTGGTATAAATCACTTTGGGTTGAAAAGGTCAGATCTCCCCATTTCCTGGGTGATTACCATAATCCCCAGATTGCAATACAGAAGTCAGCTTTTTTCCTGGCAGGTTTTTTTTTATCCCCAACAATATTTTTAAACACAGCTGAAGCTCTGTTTTCTGCTTGACTCAGTATTGTTGGTTTCTGTTGTTTTTTTAGTAAGCACAGGTTTATAAAATCTTAGACTATTGCCTTAATAAAAATCAGGATAAAAAACCTTGAATCTACTTTGTGCACAGTGCAGTTATATTTACTTGTTTAAATAAAAATTTTTTTCAACAGTTCTCCCCAAATCCCAAAGTAGCAATTCCTTTTGATTTAAATGGACATTCATTAAATAGGAGGAAGTACGCACTACGGAAATGCTTTGTAGAGTTTATGTAGGCAAAATGATAAATGTAATTCTTAGAAAATGAACTTTGTTACTGCTTTGGGATTCCACAAATTGGTACAAAAAAATCCAATTTATAATTCTTTAACAAATTCAATGAAAAAAATCTAGAATCTATGCACATCTGTTTTTATAGTCTCTGATTAATTTACTATAAGGCTCATTCCTAATTAAAATCTTGAATAATTGTATATGATGGATAACACCGTGCATAATATTTCCTGTTCGTTTAAATCAATGATTCTTTTAAATTAGTGATCTGTGGTCCCTAGTATTTCAGTCTTGTTTCTCAGTGGTTTGTCATACATGATAAAGAAAAACAAGGTCATATATGCTCTTTGACAAGCCACATTTAAATTCCTAAGTTGCTTTTCCATGTCTATTGAAACCTATTAATGACCCAGATGGAAAACACTGGCTTAAATAATTACTGTGGCAATGTTTGCAATGTACCTCATACTGAAAGAAGCTGGACATGCTGGCATGGTTCCAGTACAGCAGCTAAACACCTGCAAAAGTTTACATGTGTGAATATTCCCACCACAAAGTGATTTTATTATCTGTTTAAACAGGCCAGCGTGTTTCCTAGTGATTTCTTTTACAAGAAAATATAAGAAATTATTTGTTAGCAACTGCAAGATACAGTAGAGCATCTGGATAAGAACAAGTATCTGCAGTACGCTGCTTGATTCCATTTTATGTGACAGATTAATATATGATGCACTCTGCAGCTTGATATTTTCAGATCTTTGTACATGTGCTGCTTTACCTGTGTACCATTGCTCTTTTCAGAACCGAGAAAACAGTTTTGGCTTTATGTGTTGGATGCCTTGTGTTTTCACTGGAAAGAATGTTTATTCTTTTATTTCCTCACACAACAGTAAGCAAAATAGTCTTCTTGAATTATACCCTTCCATATGTAAACGTACATATATAAAATTGTATTCTTAATTTTGTTCTTAAACAAGTAAAACTACAGATTTTATGCAGGCACAGAAGAATGAAAAATTTTGGGGAAAAAGCTCTCTTCTTAATTGGCACTCTTCCACATACTGTTGGGATTTTAGATTATAGAAGTTGCTAGCTGTAGTTCACGTTTGGGGATCTGTCTTCCCCCCCCCCCCCCCCCCCCCCTTTTTTCAAAAGTTATTGAAAACCTACTGAAAATTTATTTCGAAATTGGAAGGTCCTGGAATCAGACAGCACAGGGAGCCGAAAGATATATCTAGATGATTGACCTTTGAATCTTTAAGCAGCACTGAAGTACTAGAGTAGAAGTTGCTAGATAATGCTGTTCCAGACTGCTAAACAGAGAAGTGACTGTTGATGTCTTTTTTTTTTTAAACAAAAGCTCTAGACTTGCTTAGTCTTATAATGGTTTAGTGGATGTTTTTCACAGTAGGGGATATCTGCTGCAGTAGAAATACCCATTGTTACAACTGTGTTTGGAATTCCAGCAATACATGTTGGTTTCATTAATAAACCTGTTGTCAAATAATATCTGAATAAATTTTCTGGATGCATTCGTGAGTCGAAGCTTAGAAACAGTCTCATATAGTAACATGACTTATTACTCTTATGATGATTGTCTTTTTGTATTTTGATAGCAATCAAAAGGCTCAAGCCAGATCTGCTGAACACTCGAAAATGTATAGGATGAGGAAATTCCCTGAAGATACTTACAACCTGTGTTTTATTTGGATTTAGCAAATAAGCTCAATTGAAAACTGGATTTCCAATAGCCAGGCAAATCAGGATTTGAAATGGAATTTTCAGGAAAATTGTGGAAATGTAATTCTTAGAATTGAGAATTCACCAGATTTTCCAAATGCCTGATAAACATGCTTAAATGTCTTTGAATATTTATTTTAGTGGATACAGTTGTAGTGATTTTCATCAGATAAAACTACGTTTTGCTTTTCCAAAAATATCCATTATAATAATTTTCAGATGTTTCTGGAAATGTGAGACATGGGGTGCTACTGACACAAGTGTCGGCAAGTTTGCCGACAACACCAAGTTGTGTGGTTCGGTTGGTATGCTGGAGGGAAGGGATGCCATCCAGAGGGACCTTGACACGCTTGTGAGGTGGGCCGATGCCAACCTGATGAAGTTTAACCAAGCCAAGTGCAAGGTCCTACACCTGGGTCAGGGCAATCCCAGGCACTGCTACAGGTTGGGCAGAGAAGAGATTCAGAGCAGCCCTGCAGAGAAGGACTTGGGGGTGTTGGTTGATGAGAAGCTTAACATGAGCCGGCAGTGTGCGCTTGCAGCCCAGAAGGCCAACCATATCCTGGGTTGCATCAAAAGAAGCATGACCAGCAGGTCGAAGGAGGTGATCCTGCCCCTCTACTCTGCTCTTGTGAGACCTCACTTGGAGTACTGCATACAGTTCTGGTGTCCTCAACATAAAAAGGACATGGAGCTGTTGGAGCGAGTCCAGAGGAGGGCCACGAGGATGATAAGAGGGCTGGAGTACCTCCCGTATGAAGACAGGCTGAGAGAGTTGGGGCTGTTCAGCCTGGAGAAGAGAAGGCTGCGTGGTGACCTCACAGCAGCCTTCCAGCATCTGAAGGAGGCCTACAAGGATGCTGGGGAGGGACTCTTCCTTAGGGACTGTAGTGGTAGGACAAGGGGTAATGGGTTCAAACTTAAACAGGGGAATTAGATTAGATATAAGGAAGAAGTTCTTTCCAGTGAGGGTGGTGAAGCACTGGAATGGGTTGCCCAGGGAGGTTGTGGATGGTCCATCCCCAGCGGTGTTCAAGGCCAGGTTGGACAGAGCCTTGGGCCACATGGTTTAGTGCAAGGTGTCCCTGCCCATGGCAGGGGGGTTGGAACTAGATGATCTTAAGGTTCTTTCCAACCCTTACTATTCTATGATTCTATGATTCTACTTCAGGTGCACAGCGTAGGGTCTTCAGAGCATCAGGTTAGTATATTTCAATTGTCCAGGGATTTCTGCTTTCCGGGATTTGTGCTCTTCAGGATTTCTGGAAGGAGAAGTGCAACTGGGTGGGAATGGGCATATGTGAGAGATGTTGTGTATGCTGGCCAAGTGACTCATCTTGTATGTAAAGGAAATGGTGGAGATGATAGGAGAAACACTGAAATGGACGAAAATCACAGTTATCCTGCTGCTCCACATCTCATCTGGGTTATGCTAAAACAGGATGCAGCTGAGTGTTTACAACTACTTTTGAATATTTCACACAATGAAAACAATAGCTTCCAGAGGGACACAGATTTCTGCTGAATTATTTGTATATCATTGTGACAGAAACAAAAGGAAAGTATGAACAAATTTTAGTTCTTCCATAATGCTGAATAAAAGATGGTTCATTCTTTCAGAAGAGGTCCCCCCCTCTGGCCTTGCTCTCAAAAAAAACCCCCAAAAAACGAAGCTTTCATTCAAAGCATTTGATTAAAAATGTCAATTGAAAAAACAGGTCTAGAAATGAGAATGTTGCTATGAATACCACCCAATAAAAGAGCATGGATAATCTTCTTTACATTATTTTCATTTCACTGCTGAATTATTAAACAGCAATTTTTATACTGCTTTGAACTTTGAAATAGCATTTTCTGCAATACTTATGCTCTATGGTACACTGCATCAATCAAATCTGCCTGCCACAGATTTCAAATAGCCTGTTGGAAAAATATGGTGATTTAACATGCTGCCTGTACTGAACCACTTGAGACAATTGTAAAGTAGTGAGAACATTTCCATTAAAAATAATTGTCCATTATTGGCTTCCTACTGGAGTTTTGGTTAATTGACAAACAACCAATTGTAAATACTTCCAACATGTAAATATTTCAATTTACATGTGAAATATTAAGGCAGTTTAAACCAGTCCTTAACCCTCTCCCATTCTTCATTTACTTTACTATAAAGTCAAATGAAAACCCATAAATGCAGCTATTGATGAATCAAGGATTCCAGCAATGCTTCTGCTTGATAATAAGTTTTAGAAGTGATCAGTGCAGTTACACTAACATACATAACTATGCCTCAAGGTGCAATCAATCAAGCTCAGATTTGTCAAGTTGAAGAGAGGGTGCCCATCCTTCAGCCAGGTTAATATGTATCTTTCTGCATTGTATGAAATAGTTGCAGGCATGTGGCTGATGTCTGTTTCTCTATAATCAAACTCCTCCTTCTCAGGAACACAAAAAAATTCATTTACAGGTAGGCTACTTTGAATTTCTTCAGTGAGAAGAAGTTTTGCTTCTTAATTCTGTATAATCATAGAGAAGCAATAGTTAACAGTTTAAATGCAGTTCCCTCTGTACTACAACATGGTGAAAGAATGATTTCTCTTGCCATTAGAATCATAAAATCATTGAATGGTTTATGTTGGAAGGAACCTTAAAGATCATCTAGTTCCACCCTCCCTGCCATGGGCTGGGACACCTTCCACTAGACAAGGTTGCTCAAAGCCCTATCCACCCTGGCCTTGAACACTTCCAGTGATGGGACATCCACAACTTCTCTGGGCAATCTGTTCCACTGTCCCACAACTCTCATTGAGAAGAATTTCTTCCTAATATCTAATCTAAATCTTCCCTCTTCTAGTTTAGAGGCATTACCCTTTGTCCTATCACTACATGCCCTTGTAAAACATTAAATACAAAGTAGTTTGAATTGGACATTATCTAAGAATCCCAGTTAAAATAAGAACAAGCAAAGAAATCAGGGCTGCACATCTAGAACTCAGAAATCAAGTAAATAAAAAAACCTCTGTGAAAAATAAGAGACTGACAGCAAATTACTGATGACAGCCCATTAGGAACTGAAGCTATTGTATGGCTGTTTTTACTGAATAAAACTTGTCACTGAGGTGAACCTGACAACAGGGCTGAGCATCTTGTGCATACACTGCTATTTCAGCCTTCATGCTCTTTGGATCAGGTGAACTGGAAGCTATGGGGAAAACAAAGAGTTGGGAAGAAAAAAAAGGGGTTGACAGGGCTGCTGCAAGGCTGGGTAGCTGATATCTAACTTTCTGCCTGGGAACAAGGTAGTGGCGGTAGGTTCAGGAGCTTGGACAACTTTAACCCCACTCCAAGCTGGCATGGGGATTGCAGGAGGGGACTGGGGAACAGTGGGGAAAGGAGGTCAGATGGCTGCAGGCTGAGCAGGTGCCACTGAGGCCTCCGGCAATCAATGGCCGCAATTGCTGTTTTGCTAGCAGGACATGTGATACTTTAGCTGGGCAGAAGGATGCATGACAGAGCTGCCAGATGAACGAGGCTTGGCAAGCTTGAAGGGGGGGATGGAAATCTGAACCCTGCAGCTAAAATCGGGGAATGAGTCAAGTCCAGTCTGGATGCAGAACATGGCAAACGGAATTGCAGTTCATTCATTTTTCCGACTAATCTTGTCTTTATAGTGGTTTCATATGTGTGCATTGTTGTTTTATTTTATGTGCCTTCCTATATTTTATTATATAAAACATAATAGTTTTAACTAGCTCTTAATGTTAGAAATTGTAGAAGAAAAGACAACTGTAAATCTCAAAAGTATTCTTATTTTGCACAGGAAACAACCTTGCAATTTTTATTTTTTTTTAATAAGAAAAGCATGGAGTTTTCTTATATAAGCATCCACAAAAAGAAGTGAAAAAGAGAGACCCATCTTTCTAAAACCAGTATGTATAAAATCAAGTTTCTAATTTCTTACCAATGTTAATGTGAGTTGGGTTAAATAGCACCTAAAAACAGATATTTCAGCAAAACCTTATGCAGCTAGTTTTAGAAATCTTGGCTTAAGAAGAGTATAACATATGCATTCATCCACCATTAGTGATTCTGGCTTACTGAATTGGTTGGACACAGTGGCAGATTTCTGCCTTGTCAGCACTTGAATTTGGAGGAGGCATTGCTAGAGATGTGGTTTTACATAGCCAGGAAATAAAAAGACACTCAAACGGGACTTCATATCCTGTTTGTTCTGTTTCATTCGAAACAAATTTTCAAACTGTCGATTGATTAAAGATAATCAGTCTGCTGGACTACTTTATCTGACTGTATTTTGCTCTGACAACCATATAAATATAAAATTTTGCAGAAGAGTAGAGGGTTTTGGATTTGACTCTCAAAGTTTGTATTTCATGCCCAGTGATTCATCAGTATTTTTGTGAAGTTACGATCTATTATATTCATGCAATATAGAAAGTTAGCTACAGAGATATGTTTTCTGAGCTCTCTTCAGACTTGCATTTAAAAAAAAATAAAAAAAATATTATTGTAAATACATATATATATTATTACTGAATTGTAATTCAAGGGTAGATCTGTTCATTGAAAAAGAATGGCCAGACTACTGTGAAATGAGAGCTGTTGCATGTAGCATTTTTTCATGAAAATGTATTAAATACATTGTGCAGTGATGCCAATTCACTATCTTTGAACTCTTTGGATGCAGTTTGGTTTGCATTTCTAAATATTTGGGAAAAACAAAAAAAAAGAAAAAATCAGAAAATTTCTTTAACATTTAATATCTGCATAATGTCTGTGGTTCCTTTTTACTTTATTAAACAGTGGCTTCTCTAAGACCTAGTTTATGTGGGATGTTTAGAACACATCTTATGTCAGCTACAGACTTCTCTGTGCAACAAGCAAATTGGTCTACCCAGTACTGGATTTTCCCATTCTATGAAATGGAGATAATACTTTTCAATCCCAGAGTTCTTTTTACAAGAATAATTATTAACAGCAGAGAGGAATGCAAATATTATAATGTTGAGAGCACTGTAAATAAATTGCTACTGTGTATGAAGGGGTCATGATGATATGTCTTTTCACAACAGTCTGTTGTCTGCTGGGTAGAGTTTGCCTTGTGAAGTACTTTTTGAATGCTGACAGAGTGTACTGCAAAGATGTACATGTGAACAACCTACGTGTGAATAGTTTGAACCGTACAACTAAGCAAGCAGGAAGAACATTGTAAGTATGAAATTTATGTATGAGTACTTCCTCTTACGAAACACTAGAGTGGGGAAATGAGTAAAGAATGAAGCAAACAGAAGAAAAAAAAGAGGATAATTATCTATGAAATAAAACCCCTATAGATTATGAGGATGTGGTAGAAAAGAAATATCAGTGACTGTGATAAGTAAAAACGGCTTTAATAAATAAATGTATTAAACAGTTCAAAGTAGAATGCAAGACCAGCAGAGATAAACAAAATAAGCATTAACCTTACTGAAACATGCAAATGCTCAAATAAATGGTAAAAACATCCTAATGCATGAATATGTAAAAAATATTTCAAAAAGGAAAAAAAAATTAAAGACCTGGAACAGTCTGAGGAAAACTTAATTAAGAAACAAGAAAACATCTGGAACATGGATATATCATATTGCATAGTATTTGGTAAATTTTAGTTCACATTGTTACTAGTATTTTCTTATTTCGTAATTGAAGAAATATTTTTATCAGCTTTAGCATCTTTCCAGGGTTTCTTTCATTTTTTTTCTTGAACTTGAAGGAGGTGACAAAATCTAATTTTTTTCTAGTCAACAAACAATATTGTGAAAGATGAAAAGAAAGTTAGTGAAAATATTTGATCTGCATTCTTTTAATTTAACCTTGCACAAGTTTCAAAATTACAAAAGTAAAAATTAGTACAATTTAAAAATGAAACATAAATTAAAAATCAACAAGGATCAAAAAGGAAAAAAAAAATCCATTAAAAATTTCAAAATTTGAGATTCAAGAAAACCAATCATTTTCATACTAGTAGTTCAATGTTTTTCCAGCTGTCAATTTTCTGATGAGAAAATATATTGTCAGAAAGACCCTTGCCAGCAGTAATAACTAGTTTTTGTGATGTTTTAGAAACAGATTGTGTATTTTCAAAAATGGTTTTTATCTTATTGTATCTTTTGTGCAGAATCCAGTCCAGTGACCTGATTAGTACTTCTGGATTCTGTTGTAATGGCAAGTTCTGAAAAGAAACTGTGTAGTTTTAATGGTTCCAGGAGCTATTTTTCTCATTATAGATTGGGCTTCTGTAGCCAAACACATAGTCCCTCTGTCTGTAAGCAACTTAAACAATAGCATATATGCATAGATGAGTGGTAAAGAAATTTGAATTTATGTGTGAACACAGAGGTAAAAACCCCAGAAACCCTGTGCTTTATCTATTTTGGAGGCCTCATTTTTGGCTTTTAAAATTTCATTTTTCATTTATCTTTGATTGAAAAATTTTACAGGAAGTTTGCAAACTTATGTGATCTGGTAATGATTTACAGGTTTTTGAGGCTTCATTTTGCAAATACAAAGTTTCCCTACTTGGAAAAGTGGAGAAAAAAGACACAGAGAAAAGTAATTTAAGAAAAGGATAAAAAGAACAGAGAATGGCAAGTATCATATTATTTAGTTCTTCTTTCCACAATGATCAAATTTTGTAGATGACTGGTGTTTCATTTTATCTCAAATGAGAAACTTACTCGACATGCAATTTTGGGTAAAAAAAATAAATATTACATTCTATATTTTGATATTCTAACATGTTTTCTTGAATACTCTCCTGAAAACTCAGTCTTTCTTTCTTTTCTCTAATAATTTCTAAAACAAAAGTCGAGAAAGGCTGCTTAAGCTATATATAGTGACCGTTCATATCCACCTGTTTAAAACAGAGATGTTTCCTTAGCAGTAACATTAAAGACAGAGTAGGAAATCTTGCTGTAATACTCTACAGGCTTTCTTTCCTCTAGAAACTGTATTGAAATGTTCAGTTCTCTTTTCTCTGTCATCCATTGGATCAAATCTGCTCTTGCTTTGAGATCCAGGTTTAAAATCTCTCAGATTCTGTCTCCAGGTTCTTACTCTCTGTCTTTTTTCCTTCCTTTCTGTAAAGCCTTCAAGATTTAAAGTTACCACATGTTGTAAGTCCTGTGTAGATAATGCTTAATACCTTTGAACATGGCAAACTGTTTAGTTAAAGTGTTAAAGTATGAACATAAATTAAATACTATATAGCCTTGCTACACTAGGCTTTCAAAACAAACTTGCTAAAATGTTATATCACACATCTCATATCTAAATCCTAGACAATGACTATATATTGCTGGTACCTATTTCCTTTTTCTCTTCTGCAATTACATGTAAAAGCTCCACCCTTTTTCATCACTCTCTCTTTCCTTCTCTCCTTGTGCTTTTTTCCCCTTCTCACACTCCCTCTGTTACTTTCTCCTCCCTCTCCCTTTCCATCTTGCTCACCATCCCTTCCCCCTTACTTTTTTTCCTGGTGGGCAAATATACACAGGTTCCACCTTGGTACTTAGCTCTTTCAAGAAGCCTTCAATGGGAATTGTTCCCCACTTTGTGTGGTGTAGGTCATGGCAAACCCTGCTTCAGATGACTGGTTTACCATAGCTGTTTGGGTGAGTTTATACAAGTCACTTGAATTCCTGGAATTCCTTCAGAGCTTTTCTGAGAATTCTGAAGTGATTATTCATCAGTTCATGCTCAAGGATGCATAAAAAGGCAAGAGAAAGCCCTAGTATTGAACTGTGGAGTAGATGTGAAATAACCACTGGATTACTCAGAAGTGACAAAGACTTTTGGGGAATATCTGCATTCAGTGTTTATTTAGAGAATTATAGAATATAACTATAGTAGCGGTAGGGCAAGACACAGCTGTTTATTCAGCTTCCAACACAAGCTTTTTTTGCAGTAACCTGCTCTGGTTATGTTATTCTTGGTAATCAAATTGTTAGTTTAAAGCCAAGACGAGTATGTTGACAAAAGTTGTAACACACTCAGATAATCTTTTTCTGTCATAGTCCTTGAATGACTGGACTTTTTTTCACACATGGTAGTATAGCACGTGCGAAAGTGTTATCTGTCCTGACTTTCTCAGCTCTTCTGTTTTGTATTGACTATTTATTTGACAGTTTCTATGTGAAATAATAATGAGGAAAGGCTAGCCACTAACAGTAGAAACATGGTTAAGATTCACATTTTCTGATTTTTATTTTTGCAAGTTAATTAAAGCTTAGCGCTACAAGCTACTCTTTTAATTATTATTATTGTTCTTAAATATCATGGAATCATAGAATCATAGAATAGTAAGGGTTGGAAAGAACCTTAAGATCGTCTAGTTCCAACCCCCCTGCCATGGGCAGGGACACCTCACACTAAACCGTGTCGCCCAAGGCTTTGTCCAACCTGGCCTTGAACACCACCAGGGATGGAGCATTCACAACTTCTTTGGGTAACCCACTCCAGTGCCTCACCACCCTCATAGCAAAGAACTTCTTCCTTATATCTAATCTAATTCCCCTGTTTAAGTTTGAACCCATTACCCCTTGTCCTACCACTACGGTCCCTAAGGAAGAGTCCCTCCCCAGCATCCTTGTAGGCCCCCTTCAGATACTGGAAGGCTGCTATGAGGTCTCCACGCAGCCTTCTCTTCTCCAGGCTGAACAGCCCCAACTCTCTCAGCCTGTCTTCATACGGGAGGTGCTCCAGCCCTCTTATCATCCTCATGGCCCTCCTCTGGACTCGCTCCAACAGCTCCATGTCCTTTTTATGTTGAGGACACCAGAACTGTATGCAGTACTCCAAGTGAGGTCTCACAAGAGCAGAGTAGAGGGGCAGGATCACCTCCTTCGACCTGCTGGTCATGCTTCTTTTGATGCAACCCAGGATACGGTTGGCTTTCTGGGCTGCAAGCTCACAGTGAAGCCGGCTCATGTTAAGCTTCTCATCAACCAACACCCCCAAGTCCTTCTCTGCAGGGCTGCTCTGAATCTCTTCTCTGCCCAACCTGCAGCAGTGCCTGGGATTGCCCTGACCCAGGTGTAGGACCTTGCACTTGGCTTGGTTAAACTTCATCAGGTTGGCATCAGCCCACCTCACAAGCGTGTCAAGGTCCCTCTGGGTGGCATCCCTTCCCTCCAGCATACCAACCGAACCACACAGCTTGGTGTCGTCGGCAAACTTGCTGAGGGCGCACTCAATCCCACTGTCCAGGTCACTGACAAAGATGTTGAACAGGACCAGTCCCGACACCGATCCCTGAGGGACACCACTCGTTACTGTTTTCCAACTGGCCATCGAGCCATTTACCACAACTCTTTGCATGTGGCCATCGAGGCAGTTCTTTATCCACCGAGTGGTCCATCTATCAGATTGATGTCTCTCCAATTCATAGACAAGGATGTCGTGCGGGACAGTGTCGAACGCTTTGCACAAGTCCAGGTAGGTGACGTCAACTGCTCTGCCGCTGTCCATCAGTTCCGCGGCTCCATCATAGAAGGCCACCAAATTGGTCAGGCAGGATTTCCCCTTAGTGAAGCCATGTTGGCTGTCACCAACCACCTCGTTGTTTTTCATGTGCCTTAGCATGTTTTCCAGGAGAATCTGCGCCAAGATTTTGCCAGGCACAGAGGTGAGACTGACTGGTCTGTAGTTCCCCTTCTTGAAAATCGAGGTTATATTACCGTTCTTCCAGTCATCAAATAAAAATTAAATATGATTAATAATGCACTAAATAACTTTTTTTCCACTTTCCCCTCTCCTTTTTAAATGGGAGAATGCCCTAGGGCTCACATGTACAGCAATATCTTCCCTGTTCTAACAGTCAGATCTAAATTCATTGTATTTATCTCCATTCTTACCATCTCTTTTAGTGGGAACACTGTCTTGTCTGCTGGATAAGAAAATAACAAAAACTCTCAGTCAGGAAATAAAATCAGTTGTTTAGGGCTCAATATTTCAAGGAGATTGCTTGTGGCTCTACAGGAGCTCATTTGACAAGTTTGAATATTGCATTACAAAACATTTGCTAAAGGAATAATGTATTTCAGCTTTGTACTGGAGGAGAAGGAAATGCAATGGACCTTGCAAACTCATTTTCACATTCATATGGACACACCACAATTTAACCTTGCACAATTTTCTCACTAGTGCTTCATCTGCAGGAATCCAGGTTTTTCAGTGGCTGTTTTTTGTGAACCAATCTAGGAATCTGGCTGACAGAATCTCAGATCTGTATAGTTTAATGTCTGAGTTACAATGGATATTCTAAGGGAATTGCTGAGGTATTAACAATTTTAAGACCAGGGTGTTAAGACTTAAGAACATGCATATGATTGCTCTAGGAAAGACTTCTGTGGATCCTGTTTAAGTTTGAACCCATTACCCCTTGTTCTATCGCTCTTCATCATCAGGGACTGTATTAATAAGACAAGGAGTAATGGGTTCAAACTTAAACAGGGGAGATTTAGGTTAGATATAAGGAAGAAATTCTTTACCGTGAGTGTGTTGAGGCACTGGAACAGGCTGCCCAAGGAAGCTGGAATACCCCATCTGTGGCAGTGTTCAAGGCCAGGTTAGACAGGGCCATGAGCAGCCTGGTCTACTGGGAGGTGTCCATGCCCATGGCAAGGGGGTTGAAACTAGATGATCTTAAGGTCTTTTCCAACCCAATCCATTCTATGATTCTATGATTCTATGATTCTATCCTTCTGGAGTAGGCTCTGGTTATTCTTCTACTCTTCCCACGTAGATCCATTTATTCGGTGTCTCCGACAGGCTGTTTGCTCTGCTAAGAATGCACCAACCCATCTAAGACAAATAGAGATCACAAATATAGTGTTAGTGATCAAAGGTAAATGGGAGCTATGATACAGTAAGCAAAGGTATGTGGGGAAAGAGGAATTAGTTATTTTTTATAGAAGTGGAATAAGGATACCACAATCCTCAGTGGTACGTGATACTTTAAATATGCTTGTGGGACATTCAGTTGTGTGAAGTGATTTATCTGGATGGTCAAGGGGTCTTCCAGTTAGCATCAGCACGTGCAGTGCTTCCACTTGCTGTGCCAGTGATATAGTTGTTGTGGTACAGTCTCAATATTATTGTAACTGCATCTCTCCCTGCCTTGATTATGTGTGTGACAAGACTCATCAATCAAACCGTGATATCTCTTTCAGTTGGTTTATAGCTATAATTGTGTTCTATGTGCTTATTTTAATTTACATGCTGTCAGCTGGGAAGAAGAACAATTTAGAGTTATTGCTGTAGTCCTTTACAGTGGTACCAAAGGATCTAACCTGTACTGCCTTCCACTACCTGTGAAATCAATTCTTTCTTTATACTTCTAGTTTTCCTGTGGGTTTTTTTTTTAATATTTTTATTCAGTTAAACTAAAGGGTGAATCTTTGTATTCTTAGTTATGAAATAAAAATTCCATGATAACTCAAACTGTGAAGTGGGGTTCCTAACTTACTTAACTGTTGTAAAATAAAGTTTACATTGCTTTGTATAGCAATCACCTAATATGGATGACTTTTTAAAAAATCAGCACTGTGTTGAAACAGGTTTGTATGCCAGTCACTACATCTTGTCATAAAAAACATAGAATCATAGAATCATAGAATCGTACGGGTTGGAAAGGACCTTAAGATCATCTAGTTCCAGCCCCCCTGCCATGGGCAGGGACACCTTGCCCTAAACCATGTGGTTCAAGGCTCTGTCCAACCTGGCCTTGAACACTGCCAGGGATGGAGCATCCACAACCTCCCTGGGCAACCCATTCCAGTGCTTCACCACCCTCACTGTAAAGAACTTCTTCCTTATATCTAATCTAAACTTCCCCTGTTTAAGTTTGAAGCCATTACCCCTTGTCCTACCACTACAGTCCCTAAGGAAGAGTCCCTCCCCAGCATCCTTGTAGGCCCCCTTCAGATACTGGAAGGCTGCTATGAGGTCACCACGCAGCCTTCTCTTCTCCAGGCTGAACAGCCCCAACTCTCTCAGCCTGTCTTCATACGGGAGGTGCTCCAGCCCTCTTATCATCCTCGTGGCCCTCCTCTGGACTTGCTCCAACAGCTCCATGTCCTTTTTCTGTTGAGGACACCAGAACTGTGCACAGCACTCCAAGTGAGGTCTAACGAGAGAAGAGTAGAGGGGCAGGATCACCTCCTTCGACCTGCTGGTCATGCTTCTTTTGATGCAGCCCAGGATACGGTTGGCTTTCTGGGCTGCAAGTGCACACTGCCGGCTCATGTTAAGCTTCTCGTCAACCAACACCCCCAAGTCCTTCTCTGCAGGGCTGCTCTGAATCTCTTCTCTGCCCAACCTGTAGCACTGCCTGGGATTGCCCCGACCCAGGTGTAGGACCTTACACTTGGCTTGGTTAAACTTCATCAGGTTGGCATCGGCCCACCTCACAAGCGTGTCAAGGTCCCTCTGGGTGGCATCCCTTCCCTCCAGCGTATCAACCGAACCACACAGCTTGGTGTCGTTGGCAAACTTGCTGAGGGCGCACTCAATCCCACTGTCCATGTCGCCGACAAAGATGTTGAACAGGACCGGTCCCAACACTGATCCCTGAGGGACACCACTCGTTACAGGTTTCCAACTGGACATGGAGCCATTTACCACAACTCTTTGCGTGCGGCCATTGAGCCAGTTTTTTATCCACCGAGTGGTCCATCTATCAAATTGATGTCTCTCCAATTTAGAGACAAGGATGTCATGCGGGACAGTGTCGAACGCTTTGCACAAGTCCAGGTAGATGACGTCAAGTGCTCTGCCCCTGTCCATCAGTTTCGTGGCTCCATCATGCTAAGACATAGTCAGTTTCAGAATGAGAAATGAAAATGTCATAAACACTTTTTTTCATCAGTATTTGCACGGTCTTTAAAATGAAGTTGTTTTAGTTACACATTCATTGCTTTGATTATATTTGTACAGCCACGCTTATTGAGTTTCCCCAAAACAAATTATGAGGTTACATATGTGCAAATTAACTTAATTATGTATTATGTTGATTGGCACAACTAAAGGGGTGGAGGGTTTTGCGACCTCTTATGAATGCCTTCTCTTAGAGACTGTAATCTGACACAACCTTACATAGTTAAACATGCATAGAGAACGACTGTGCTATGAAAGAACAGTAGATGAAAACCATGAAGTACAAATGATATTGTATTAAATCCTACTCTTCTGCCATATCCAAAACAGTTTATATAAGTTTTCTATGATTATTTCTTGAAAATAACAGACTATTTTCTTGAAAATATTGACCATATTTACCTCAGTCATAGAAATTACATCTGTGAAATGTCTGACTGGATTTCAGTTTCCTTTACTGATCGTGTTCATCAGCAAGCATGAATTCAATCACTGAAGTCAAAACAGCTAAACAAATTTGTACCAGTTTTTGTTCTTAATATTTTAGCTATGAGATTTCACTTGCCCCACAGCAGTTTTGATGACTAGTACATCATTTCTGGGCTGAACAAATTATTTTTTAAGACATATCTTTCTGATTTATTTTTTTTTTACATTCTACACTTATTAAAACTCCTACTTCAAGTAGTAAATGCTAATACAGTTAACCACACGTACATACACTTCCACACATGCAATTTTCTTTTTTTTTTAATATTAGAGAACCACATTATGCATTAAGTATTTTAAAAGTATTTTTTTGGTGGTTAAGAAATACATTTTGCATTTGTCTTTTGCAGTCTTGTCCCTCTGAAGCTTCAGATAAAAGATTTCTATTAACATCTCTAGAAGACTTTGAGGGTAAATTTCCTAAACATTACATTAGAGATGCAAGATTATTTTTTGATGGATTTTACACACTTTTCTCCAGCACTGTGTTAAGCATTTGTCCAACAAAATTTATTTGCTAAATAAATATCATAGAACATGTATGTTGATTTGATATCAATATTACTTGCAGTATATAATATTTATGTAACATACACAAAAAAACCCCAGCAGAATTTACATTGTAGGCTCTTTTTTGTGTTTTAACTCTCTCATTAATCCACAGCATTTGAAGCATGTGAGTACATGTGTTTTGAATGCAGAAGGGACTGATTCAGCTAAATTAACTCTGAACTCATCTTGAAGCTGATCACTCCAATATGAGAGATTCTCAAAGCAGAAAGCTACTTGCAGAATATGCCTGACCTGCTGTATCAAGACAATTCTATAGACTTTCGGTGATCATTTATTTGGCAGAAAAGTAGGAACAGTAGTGGCAGAGGAGATGAAAAAGGGTGTGCTGGATTCAATAGCCCACAGGAGCTACACTTCATTACAGACCAGGCAGTTATGGACTGCAGCATAGGATTTTGTGTGTTGCACATGATCTGTGATTTCTTCAGGTACTTAGGAATCATTTTAACCATTAGTCTCCGGGATGTGATACTGGGAAGCCATATGCTTTCCACGGTTCTGAATGAAACTCAAATTGTATATTTTTATTTTTTTTTTTCCCAAGGAATAGAATCGATTTTAATATCCCCCAAAAAATGCCCAGTAATCATGTTTACATGGAAATGGACCATATTGGCTCTGAAGAACAACCAGATATAGGGGGGTTTGAAATACACAACTCATGTTTTGGGCAAAACTGAGAATCAGTCTAAAATAAAGAAGATTTTTTATCTTTCAAATATGAATATAGAATCATAGAATCATAGAATAGTAAGGGTTGGAAAGGACCTTAAGATCATCTAGTTCCAGCCCCCCTGCCATGGGCAGGGACACCTCACACTAAACCATGTCGCCCAAGGCTCTGTCCAATCTGACCTTGAACACTGCCAGGGATGGAGCATCCACAACCTCCCTGGGCAATCCATTCCAGGGCTTCACCACCCTCACTGTAAAGAACTTCTTCCTATTATATCTAATCAAAACTTCCCCTGTTTAAGTTTGAACCCATTACCCCTTGTCCTACCACTACAGAACCTAATGAAGAGTCCCTCCCCAGCATCCTTGTAGGCCCCCTTCAGATATGGAAGGCTGCTATGAGGGCGCCACGCAGCCTTCTCTTCTCCAGGCTGAACAGCCCCAACTCTCTCAGCCTGTCTTCATACGGGAGGTGCTCCAGCCCTCTTATCATCCTCGTGGCCCTCCTCTGGACTCGCTCCAACAGCACCATGTTCTTTTTATGTTGAGGACACCAGAACTGTATGCAGTACTCCAAGTGAGGTCTCACAAGAGCAGAGTAGAGGGGCAGGATCACCTCCTTCGACCTGCTGGTCATGCTTCTTTTGATGCAGCCCAGGATACGGTTGGCTTTCTGGGATGCAAGCGCACACTGCCAGCTCATGTTAAGCTTCTCATCAACCAACACCCCCAAGTCCTTTTCTGCAGGGCTGCTCTGAATCTCTTCTCTGCCCAACCTGTAGCACTGCCTGGGATTGCCCCGACCCAGGTGTAGGACCTTACACTTGGCTTGATTAAACTTCATCAGGTTGGCATCGGCCCACCTCACAAGCGTGTCAAGGTCCCTCTGGATGGCATCCCTTCCCTCCAGCGTATCAACCGAACCACACAGCTTGGTGTCGTTGGCAAACTTGCTGAGGGCGCACTCAATCCCACTGTCCATGTCGCCGACAAAGATGTTGAACAGGACCGGTCCCAACACCGATCCCTGAGGGACACCACTCGTTACAGGTTTCCAACTGGACATGGAGCCATTTACCACAACTCTTTGCGTGCAGCCATCGAGCCAGTTTTTTATCCACCGAGTGGTCCATCTATCAAATTGATGTCTCTCCAATTCATAGACAAGGATGTCGTGCGGGACAGTGTCGAACGCTTTGCACAAGTCCAGGTAGATGACGTCAACTGCTCTGCCGCTGTCCATCAGTCCATGGCTCCATCATAGAAGGCCACCAAATTGGTCAGGCAGGATTTCCCTTTAGTGAAGCCATGTTGGCTGTCACCAACCACCTCGTTGTTTTTCATGTGCCTTAGCATGTTTTCCAGGAGAATCTGCGCCAAGATTTTGCCAGGCACAGAGGTGAGGCTGACTGGTCTGTAGTTCCCTGGGTCTTCCGCCTTCCCCGTCTTGAAAATGGGGGTTATATTACCCTTCTTCCAGTCATCAGGAACTTCACCTGACTTCCAGGATTTTTCAAATATGATGGACAGTGGTTTAGCAATTTCATTCGCCAGCTCTTTCAGGACCCATGGATGGATTTCATCAGGTCCAATGGACATGTGCACGTTCAGGTTCTTAAGATGGTCTCGAACCTGATCCTCTCCTACAGTGGGCCTAAGGTCTTCATTTTCACAGTCCCTGCATTTGCTTTCCAAGACTTTTGTGGTGTGGTCAGAGCATTTGCTGGTGAAGGCTGAGGCAAAGAAGTCATTACGAACCTCAGCCTTCTCCAAATCCATGGTAGCCAGTTCTCTTGATAGCTTCTGGAGAGGGCCCACGTTGTCCCTAGTCTGTCTTTTATTTGCTACCTATCTATAGAATCCTTTCCTGTTATCTTTTACATCCCTTGCCAAACTTCATTCTAGCTGGGCCTTAGCTTTCCTAACCTGGTCCCTAGCTTCCCGGGCAATGCTCCTATATTCTTCCTAGGCTGCCTGTCCTCGCTTCCACCTTCTATAAGCTTCTTTTTTCTCCCTAAGTTTCCTCAGCAGCTCCTTGTCCATCCATGGAGGTCTCCTGGCCCTCCTGCTGCACTTTCTTCTAGTCGGGATGCAACACTCCTGAGCACGTAGCAGGTGATCCTTGAATATCGACCAGCAGTCTTGGGCCCCGCTGCCCTCTAGGACTATATCCCCTGGAACCTTACTAAGCAGGTTCCTGAAGAGGCCAAAATCTGCTTTCTTGAAGTCCAGGGCAGCGAGTTTGCTGCATGCTCTTCTCACTGTCCCGAGGATCTCGAACTCAACCATCTCGTGATCACTAGAGCCAAGGCTGCCCTGGAGTGTCACATTTCCAACCAGTCTCTCCCTGTTGGCGAGCACGAGGTCCAGCATGGCACCTCTCCTTGTCAGCTCCTCTGTTGCTTGAAAGAGGAAGTTGCCTTCCACACAATTGAGGAACCTCCTGGATTGCTTCTGCCGGGCTGTACCGTCCCTCCAACAGATGTCAGGATGGCTGAAGCCCCCCATGAGGACAAGGGCCTGTGAGCGTGAGGCTACCCCTATCTGTCTGTAGAGCGCTTCATCCACAGAGTCCTCTCGATCAGGCGGCCTGTAACAGATCCCCACCGTAATGTCCCCCGTTGCTGTTCTCTCTTTGATCCTGACCCACAAACACTCTGTTACCTCATCACCCATCCCCAGACAGAGTTCCATACTCTCTAGCCTATCACTGACATAAATAGCAATGCCCCCTCCCCGTCTGCCTGGCCTGTCTTTTCTAAACAGCCTGTAACCTTCCATTCCAACACTCCAGTCATAGAAGCCATCCCACCATGTTTCTGTGATACCAATGACATCGTATTCCTATAGCCTTGCACACATCTCTAATTCCTCTTGCTTGTTCCCCTTACTATGGGCATTTGTATAGAGGCACCTTAGCTGAGCTCCAAATGAAGCCGACTCAATGGCTGGGGCAGCTGGAACATTTCTACATCGCTCCAAGCACTTATTACAGGTGCTGGCAACTGACCAGGAGTGTTGGGATGGATCAGTGCTCCCCTCCCCCAACACATCTAGTTTAAAGCTTTCTTGACCAGCCTGGCAAGCCTGCTACCAAAACAACTCTTCCCTTTCTTTGTCAGACCAGCTCCACCAGCCTCCAGTAGACCTGGCCTGCCAAACTGAGTCCCATGTTCTAAGTAGCCAAACCCCTGACTATGGCACCACCATTCTAACCATTTATTAACCTGCCAAATGCGCCTAGCTTTTTTAAGGTCCTCCCCTTTGTCCTGGAGAATTGATAAAAAATTTTTTTTTATCTGAGCTCCAGAGCCCCTAACCACCTCTCCCAGGGCTCTGTAGTCCTTCTTAATTTTCTCCAGGCTACTGCTATCTATATCTCTAGCACCCCTTCTACTATGACCCGCCACTTTTTCCTGGAGGCACCAGTAGCGATCCTCTTTACTGGTGCATCAGCAGGGTGCTCATTAGGTGTGGTGGGTGCTTTCTCATTAGCCCCCTGCAGAACTGTAAAGTGGTTCTCGGTGCGGACATCAGATTTAGGAGGATGTCCCTTGTCTTTAATTGTCCTCTTCCACCTTTTTTTGTTGTTTTTTTTTCGTTACTAATTCCCAGCTTCCTGGGTTGCTGCCCTCCTTCTTTCCTATATGAGCAATGCTGGACGTTTGCGGTCCCTGTACATTTTGGGCCTGGAGCAAGCAGCCCAGCTTCCTCTCAGCTTCCCTGGCATCTTTTAGCTCTCCAACAGCCTTCCGCAGCTCAGCCACCCTCTGCAGGAGGACCTCCACTAGGGCGCACCGAGTGCAGCCCTGCCCATTGTGCACTCTCGCCTCAAGAGACCAGTCGAGGCACTCTCTACACTCCGAGGTCTGTGCCGCAGCCTCCCCTCTCATTGGCTCTGTCTGGGTGCCTACGCTGGCCACCGCCGGGGCAGAGCTCCCAGAGCAGGCCCTGGTCCTGAGGCGAGTGCTCACCATCCCGCTCGCTCTGCCTGCGCGAACTGACGTGCCACGCCCTATTTGCCCGCTCTGTTTGCCACGCTCCTAGTCACTCGCGTCCCCTGGGATGGGTTTTTACCTACTGAGGGCTGGTGCCATCACTCCTGGCGCCGTCCCCTGTGAGTCAGCTGCTCGTGTCAGCTGAGCTGCCGGCTCCTGGGCAAGTCCTGTCGAGGACTTGAGGCTCCCTCGGTCGCTCTTCCCGCTCTGAACTGAGGCTCCTGGACACTGTGCTTCCCCCCACTCTGGTGTTAAAGGCGTCCTCTCTGGAGATACTCACCTTGGCAATTGACCGTTAGTGGTCGATGATGACCCTTTTGAATCTGCCACCGTCACTAGGTTTGTTCCACAGCTGAAGTCACTGGTCAAGAAAATCTGCAGTGAAATGTCAGGATTTTCTGATATCTGCTTTGTATGACACATTTGAGTTGCTCTGTAGGATCTGAACATATCTGAGCTAAAGCATAAATTGTTTAATAGTTAAACTCTCCCATCTATTTTCTTTCCTCTTCTGCTGTCCAATTTCCTAGAGGATGAAGCTGAAGCGATGAATTCAGCTGGAGAACACCTGGACACTTATGGCTTGTGTTCATTTTCATGTGAACAAAAATCAATACAAGTTCTGTCTAAAATATTCTGGGAGAAAAAACCCCAATGGATTGTTAACCAAATTTCAAATAAAAGGTGCATTGTCAACTTGCTAAAATCAGCAAGAATGGAAATAAATTGGTGTGCTCTGTTTATTATAGAGTTTAAAAGGCTATGTATATTATTCTTGTTAGTGAATGACACACTTCATGGACAATATGCTGCAGTCTCATTATGAAAACAAATGAAGTACTTTAATGAAATCAATATGACTTTGCATTATCTACTGCCATGAAAAGGGTTACTGCAGCAAGCTAAATAATAAAATTTAGGTTACTTCTGAATAAAATAATACCTAAAAATGTCTACTTAAAGCTTTATTTTTTGAAAATAAAAAAAGTTCTTTTGTGCATATGTGCAGTGTTGAAGAGTGAAGGCATATAAAGTATTTTTTTGACAACAAATTACTAAGAAAAATATGGAAAATGAGTAAATTAATGAATAAATTAGCTTTCATAGCAATAATCATTGGCTCCCCAAATGAACACATTCATTTTAATAACTAAATATTACCAGTGTCCTACAAAAAGTCTAATGACAGCAAAGAAGAAATTCTGTACCATAATCTTCAGCACATAAGCAGGCTTAATTCCACCTAGGAGCCATAGAGGGACACCAACTACACTCACTCCAAACTTCTTGTCCAAAGGCAAGGAGATCTCAACAAATAAACTAAGCAAGTTTCTGGACTGCCTAAATTCTGATCACCTTTTGGTAACTCTCTCGATCTGGTGAGTTAGGGATAGGAATTGTCTTTCCCAGGAGAGTGGATTCTTAAATCTTCTGTCTTCTTAATTATCCAGACTAACATTTCTGTTAATTTGGAGAGAGGGGTTAGGGAAAGACTGCTTTTCCTCTCTTCCCAAAGTCTTCAAGTAGTGAAACCATTATGCAAGCAGCTTATCTATTGAGATATCCTTTGAAGTGATAGGTGCTCCTTATCTCTCCTTTCTAAGCAAATAACACCACAGAATTGTCTTTTCTTCCTCTGTGAAGAGTAACTTTTGTATATCAAAGCTTCACATCTCCTTTTCTAAATCAAAATGGTCTGTACTGAGCAGAGTTGATAGGTTGAGTGGTTCATGTAAAATGCCTTCTATTGTCAGTGTGATGAGTTATCTACATCTGTTGCCTAACTCCATAATATAGAGTCCATGATCTATGACCAGAGTTGAAATTATGTAGACAGTCATAGTTATTTCTTTACTCTTTCCCACTTGACTGTTTGTATGAGTCACATGCCAAGGTAATTCCCTCATAATTTTCAACATGCTATATTTCCATATATCTTAGTTTGCTTCTTAGATACAGTCTAATTCCCTTTCATTGGAGTTTCATGACTAATACTCTAAAAGCCTGCATCTTCAATTAACTTGTAGCATGGAAGACTTCTCTGTGATTTATGTCAAATGAAAGAAAAAGAAGTCCAAATGTATGAAGACGTATAGTGACATCGCTTTGTTTGAAATTCAGTCAAAAGGAGTTTAGTACTAAAATACTTTTGTGGTGATTATGAGCCTTAACCTAATAATATCAAGTCATCTTAATTTTCCAAATCAAAGATTTGGAACCAAACTTTTGACCATCCCAGATTGCGGATCCCAGAGACAGAAGTAATATTCTGTAAAACAGAAATATAGTTCAGTTTTTTCTGAAGTTATTCATGGAGGCTTTGTTTTTTTGTGTGTGTTTTTTGTGTTTATGGTGGGGTTTTTGTGGGTTTTTTTTGCTTTTTTTTTCTTTTTACTTATTGACTCATACTATTAAAGTGTTTATATTTCCAAGGAACTTCCAAGTTCATCTTGATTTTCATATGATTTCTACTGAAACATAAAGATAATTAAGCACAATTTTGTATTTTGATGTATCAGTTCTAACACGAGAGATCAATATCTCAAAGTCACAAATATATGTCACTTTCTCTTTGAACTTATCAATGCAAAATTGAGTTTAATGAAATCTAAATAAAGAAAATAACAGAAACAATATATGCAAGTTCAGAGCTCTTTGAAAGGCCAAGAACGCAATTGGATTTATTATTTGGAAGGTAATGAGCACCTTAAAATTAAAATGAAAAATGTGCGAAATGAATAATTTTGGTAAATATATAACACTCTCCTGGTTTCAACTGGGATTAATTTTCTTCCTAGGTATTATAGGGCTGTGTTTTTGCTTTAGTCTGAGAACAATGCTGATAACACACTGATGTTTTAGTTGTTGCTAAGTAGCTCTTACCGTGATCAAGGACTTTTCAGTCTCTCATGCTCTGCCAGTGAGGAGAGGCCCAAGAAGCCGGAGCAGAGACAGGACACCTGACCCAAACTAGCCAAAAGCGTATTCCATACCACAGCACGTCATGCCCAGTATATAAACTGGGGGTAGTTACCCGAAAGGGACTGATCTCTGCTTGGATCGGGCTGGGTTGAGGGTTTATAATTTACACAAATCATAAGTACATTTTCAATAGGTAAAAGGCATGTTCATCATTCAAGGGCTAGAGCATACTTTGAAGAGTCACATTGCTATGTGTCAATGTAAGGACTATTTATAGGAACACTGATTGTTTTAATTTCAGAGTTAATATAAATTATACCAATTTAACCAAGTGTTTAATAATTTAGACAATCACACCCCAATAAAAATAATATGTTTTCATTTTCATGACAAACAGGCTGACCTTTAAAATTAGAAGCAATCTCTCTTTTATAGCTCTTGGATGAGGAGATTTTAGAGTTTGATTTTCTTTCAAGTTTTTTCATTTAATTCTGTTTCATGTATTCTTGAAGAACCGTGCTGCATTCCTGCTACCCTACTTTTGTTACAGACAGCACACTCTAATTCAACTCATATGTTTCTTAAAAGGATGTAGATAACAATCCTAAACTAATTAAAATATGCTTAAAGTAACATACCAGATCATAACTGTTATAACAGATCTGAAACGGGCAAAGAAAGGGACAATTTCATTAAAGACGATCATGCATGTTCTGCTGTGCCATTAAGGGATAAGAAAATGTGTGCACTTAGAAGCATGCTTTTGGGATTGCTGCAGAAAATTCATTTTGGTTTGTTGTCTGCATAGTGCAAATAAGTCATAGTTTATGCATCTCATGGGGGAGTTTAGGGGCCAGGTAACCTCAAGAACTGATGCACAGTAATCACTAAAAAATAAAATGCAAAAATTGCCTCCTGGATGGGATGTCTACCCTAGGTGGGTTGTGATTTCTGTTCTACAAAATACCTATACCTGTGGCACACCCACATACTCATACACACAATCACACTCACTGTACAGGACAAACTCTCATCAGTCAAGGCTTCTGGTCCAGCTGTGGCCTGTACCATGGACTCAAGGGAACGAAACACACTGCAGATGGTCAAGGTTCCTGAGATCCTGCTGGTGGTCTGCTTGGCTTTATACATAGTTCCACACCAGGCTCAGTTTCTGGTAATGGCTTTGAATGTGTTTCTTCCAGGGGAGGTGGGAGCAAAAGAGGATTTAATTTGGATGGTCACAAAACTTGCTAATGGCTTTGCTGCTCACATTACCCCCAGGTCAGCTACTTGTTACCTGGATTATTATTAGTTTCTGGCTTCCCAGTATAAATGTATTACAAGTATGTAAAGTTGTTAAGAGTGCCTTTTTGGTTGTTTCTTGTGAAAACCTAAAACACTACAGTAAAGCAGATGTACTCCACTGTTTTTGGCCAGGCTTCCTCATAACTATTTTCTGTGCTTGAATTATTTTTCCAACTAACACCTGAACATATGAATGAATTAAGACTGGGCAAATAGAGCCATGTCTCACAAATCTGAGCATGGATTTTGGGTAGTCTTCACCCAATGATATATGTTTTAAAGGAAGAACTACCCAAACCATGGGATTGGCCAACAGCAAACTATTAAAAGATGTTATTTTAGGCTTTCTTTTGTAACAATAATTCAAAGATATTCTGCATTTCAAAGCTGAAAATGAACATTCAAAGGTACAATGTCATCAAGCTCTCTACATTATTCAGTAACTGGATGTGTCTTTGAACCAGCATCCTATGTTTGAAATATCTGTACTGAAAGGCAGTGAAATTTGTCTCAGCTGTGACATCAATAAAATCAATCTTTGCATCCCAAATTCCGCCATTCCTCCTCTGTGTTTAAAAGAAGGAGACAGCTTCTTTTGCTGAAAGACTGAAGAAAATGTTATTAAAGAGACCATAAAAGAATGCCTTCTTCCCTCTATTTCCCACCACAATATTTTTTTATTTTTTTTTCCTCTGGTAATCATATTTCTGTGTGTTAGTCTTTGAGATTGACATATCTTTGAGGATGAGCTTTCTAGCTCTATTCATTTTAACTTAAATTTGAGCTTAGCTAACTGTGAGACTTCTATGTGGACCAAAGCTGTCATGTGCCATTCTAGAATTCAGTTTTATTCTATTGTAGATTCATTTAAATATACTGTTTTAATTTAGATGTAAATGCCTTATTTTAATTATGATTAAGATAATTAGTTTGAAGTTTCATTTGTTTTCTTCCCAAAGATAGTTTCAGTCTTATTTCTTTTCAGAAACATTAAACCAAATACAGCCTTTGCCATAAACTTAGAATTTCTATTAGGTTTTTAGTAACCTAAAAAATACAACACAATAATTTGCTTGAAAAAAGAAGAAAAAAGGAAGTATGCAGAAAGTGCATACATTGGGTCAGATTCTTACTATAAATTTTAGAAATAACTTTACTGCAATAGTATCCAGTCTACCCCCTCTGACAGTCATCTGGTTTCTTGACTGAAACTGGGAAGGAATTAAGTGTTTCCTGTTAAGAGTTTAGACATTAGCAGAAAAGAAGTTGTGGAAAGGAGATGCAATTTTGCAATAGAATCCAAAACAGGTATGTTTTGTTGTATACTCACTTTCTGCCATAGAAAGGTAAAGAGGAAATCTTCCAGAACCCTACCCAGTGTTGTGCTAGGGAAAGGGTTTGTGCTGACCCCTGTGCTCCTGTTAATGAATCACACTCCAGGGAAAAGACCTAAAAGTGATTCAGATAAAGTACTGAATTTTTTGAGAGCTTCAGTGAAAACTCCCAATGTGCACTTAATATATCGGAAGTATTTGTTTTCTAGTAGGTAATAATTACATCTTCAGACATTGTTTGTGCCAAGCCTCATTAACATGAAAATTGAAAATCATTTAAGATACAGGAAAGCTGTGGTCTTGAATTGTTTTTGGTAGTTGAATAAAATTACAAGTTTGCAGTATTGTCAGTTGTTGAAACTTCCACTTACCACTTCAGAAATGTATGCTTCAGAGCATCACTGTTACTAATGCTGTGTGATTGATGAGTAGATTGCAAAAGTACAACTAAAGAATCTCAGCTAAATGTAAATTAAAACATTAGCATTTAAAAAGGAATTAGAAGAATTAAGAATTTTACATTTAAATGAAAAATAATTTTCTATAAAATGAAGATAATTTATAAAAATGGAATTTTCCCCTTCTTTTTGCTTTTAAATAGTTCAAACCCAGCAGAAATACTGCTGAATAAAACGTCTAATTCTTTTCTTATCTGTGTCTTGGGAATAACAATGAAGGTCTTATTTTTAAATTCAAACTTTTGTTTAAAAAGGGAAGAACACACATCTAATTTTTTTTTTCTGAGAGGAATTCAATAGGCTATGTTTGTACTTGGTTTAAGCACAGATCAAGATATACTCAAATTTATTTTGAAATATTAATTTTTAGACATCTCAATTAAAAAAAAAAAAAAGGACTAAAAACCTTTAAAAAGAATCATTTTCTGGACATACCCCATTGCCCCCCTCTGTTGCTTGCTGGAAACATCTGTCTGGTAGTGCCAGTATTACTGTTTCCTCACTAACTACGGTTCTTCATTTGGCAGTGGCAATTGCAAAATAGTCTGTTTTGATCTGGACAGCAAGCAAGACCTCCACTCCAGATCAGTCATGCACTCTTCTTAGGCACCATTTCCACCTCCCTCATTAGTGGAAATACATAACTTTTCTTTTGGAAGGGGTGAAAAGGTGTATGGAAATAGAAAGGAAAGGATGGAAAACAGAGTAATCCTAGTAATGCTACCAACAAGCAGCAGGTTTGTGGCAGCCTTTTCTATTGATGTGTTGATTGTTTACAGGTCTGAGAACAGAATCAACCCACATACAATGGGGCACAAAATTAAAATATTAAACCCTCCTATATATATTACAATACTTTGAAAGGAAATATGCAACAATAAGTATTTTATGACAGAGGCAAATACCTCTACTGATCTACAAGACTCTTCCCAGTGCAGTGGATATCTTCAAAATTTCTCAAGTATGTGTTGAAAGCATTCATTTTTCCATAGAAGGGCTACCTCTTTCCATCTGGTTTCTAAACAATCAATATTTTCCATTGAGGTAAGTTCAGGTTTTGTCCTAAGATTAATTTAAAAAGGAAGAATTATTACCAGCTTTTGCCTCTTTTTAAAAATGAAAACTACAAAAAATCCACAGTTCAGACCATTTTCAGTTTATGATCTGAGGGGAATCCACTGACCTGAAATATTGTTGTTTATTTAAAGATTCTATGATAAATTCTGATATTCTTATACAGTGTCAAGGGAAAAGGTTTTTTATCTAACCATATCCTATTTCAATAGACATACAAAAGGATAAGTGAGGAAATAATTTCATCTTCTTATATTCTAACTTTGTGAATGTTGGATAAGAAAATATTATTCTTTAGACCCAACAAAATTGGCTGACTAGTTCTTTAATTTAAAATGTGGCATCTTGGATGCTGTTAACCAACCAGATGTTCTCAATCAGGTATTTCATATGATGCCATCAACTACAGTCAAAAGTGCATATATATATATAATGCAAACAATACAGAAAAATGATTGAGAAAATAAGGTGAATATTGATGTGTCTTTGAATATATATATGACAGCATAATGGGATGAATGAACAGAAATGGAAGACAAACAAATTCATTTGAGAAATAAAGTGTATACTTGTAACAAAGTATATAATTAACCTTTGGGAAACATACATAGAGAGCTAGAGGACTTTTCATTATGTGAAATCTTAAAACTGAAATTGGTTGAAGATTAGTTGTATTCTTAAGTACCATACTATAGCTGTACCAGAAATTAAGGTCATGGTGCAAGAATTAATGAGTGTAATTATTTCGTCTGGTTTATGCAGTGGATCAGAATACACAGTATACTTCTATCTGATTCTGACTAAACACTTTGGTAGCTGATGATTATTTCATAAATATCTCAAATTCTAGATTTCTGAACTCTTTGCAAGTTTTTTTCACTTTGAATTTGAGTTACTCAGGTTCTATATAAATGTGTCAGTACCTTATAGTATCAAACACACTGTGGTTTGAGTTTGACTTTTTAAAATATCAATCCTTCATTGAAGTAGATCTGCAGTCGGATGTGAACTCAGCCTAAGAAATCTAGCAGTCTTTCAATGCATAGTGTATTTTTCAAGGTGCTGTATGTTGGTTTTGAGAGGGTCCTTTGTCCCAGTTTGAGATTTTTCTTCTGTAGCTTTTTGCTGCCTTAAGAACTTCTTAGGGCTTTGATGACCACATTGTAAACACTGTCATACATAAGACTGCAAGGATAGCTAGAAGACCATCATCCTCTGCTCAATATTTTGAAATCCAAACCCTGGAGAACCTAGTGCTTTACCATTGTCTAAAACCCTGTCCAGAATATCATCCTTGATTCATTAGTTTTCTTTAAAATAAAAGAGAAATTCCAGATACCAACTTTGATTTTAAATTTTCAAAATGCTAATCAAAACAGGAACTACTAAGAGCCATTTGCCTATGCCAAGTGAATGGTTTCTTTAATAGTTGGTTATATAAAACCAAACATCATTAAGCAGAAAGGAGAGAATTTCAAACACAACTACTGAAGAATACTAATTGCAAGAATGTATATTGCAGGGATCAAGAGCAGCAAGGTACAAGAAAAATAGCAGTGGAAAATATCAATGGAGACAGAGCTTCGTTAAAGTCTGTGAGGAGAGACTTTTGTCAGTCTTTCTTTTTTATGGGGGTGGGAAGGAGTAATGGATGAAAACCAGTAAGCTTTTATTCATCGTCTGCATTGAAAAGAATGAACCCATCTTTTGTCATTGTAATAATTTTTTGTTTGTTATGTATCCCAAATCCTTTGTCCTAGTGCACATAAAATGGTACCATGCTTTAGATGCCTTATTAAGCAAATTATACTTACCAGCAAACAGATAAGAAATTTGTTATAAGATTACATGTGTGAAGTTTATTAGCTGAAAATGACAAGGAATATTTAATGTTTATTTTATGTCTAGAATAGCAAACCATAATTAGGACTGGATTCTTAAGGCTAGTTTAGTGACTTGTAAATCGATACTGCTGATATGCTGGTCAGGACAGTTACATATCAGTAATTTCAGTGTTACCAGGTAAACCAGTCTTTTCTCAATGTAGTTGGAGCTGTACTGACCCACTGTAGTTTGATTCTTCCTAGGCTTAGACTTACAAGAGCAGTAATCTGTTGACAAAGACAAAAAGGAAAAACTATTGTATAACAACATACAATAAACTCTCCTTAAATATTTCTGGAGAATGGAAGGAAATACATTTAAAATGCTGTGACAATATACAATAGCAGTTGTGCTAATTGCAAAAAGGAAGTAATGTTGTTAATGTATTCCTTTCAATATCAGCAGTGCCAACCTTTCAGCTACTCTCTTTTATTATGTCTCAGGTTAGTATGGACAATAGTCACAGTTAACAAAGAAATAATAAAAGTAGACATTTTTTTGTTTGTTTTATTTATTTATTTTTATATATCATTTGGAAGGGATAGAGTTATTGAACAGTTTTTCTCAGCATTTGTTTCAGGATAAAACACATACCTGGATGGAATCTATTTTCCATGTGTCTTCACAGGTAGTTAAACTGACAAAACACAACCAATAGCTTTATTTGAGGATAAATACACAGCTAGTTTGGCTTATATATTTCTCCTGGATGGTACATCTGTGTAAAATATTTAGATTTACTCTACTCTTCCATTGTCACAGAGGCCTCCTTACTGCTCACATTCAAAGTGCGGTCTACCAGGACCCTCAGACCTGCTAAAAAAACCCTCAGGTTTTCTTATGCAAAACTCCTTCCTAACCAGTTGTTTCCTATCAGGTATTGTCATATGGGATAGTTTTGTTCCAGATCCAAGCACTTGCCTTTGCAGGAATTTTTGAATCTTTTGCCAGCAACTTTTCCAAACTGTCAAGATCACTGTAAGCAGCAGCCTTACCCTACAGCATATCATGTAACCCTCATTGGTATCAGCTATGAGATTTCAAAAGCTCATCTGCTTCTATCCCATCATTTAGCTTGTAATTGAAGAGGTTTAGCAGCATTAGCACCCTGAGCAATATCAATTATAATAGGACATCAGCTGATCTTCCTGCTGCTGATCACAACCTTTTCAGGTAAGAAAGACATACAGTCAGCTTTCCATACACCATTCTTACTTTTCCTATTAAAAACACATCAGTATAGTTTGATTGCAAGGGCACTCTGAGACAGTAGGTGGAAAGCCTTGCTAATATCAAGATAAATAAAATCCACAGAAATTCCTCCTTCCAGCTTCCTTGAGGCAGTTGTCTTGTTGGAGAAGGCAAAGCATTTAGAATCATAGAATCATAGAATCATAGAATCATAGAGTAGTCAGGGTTGGAAAGGACCTTAAGATCATCTAGTTCCAACCCCCCTGCCATGGGCAGGGACACCTCGCACTAAACCACGTGGCCCAAGGCTCTGTCCAACCTGGCCTTGAACACCGGCAGGGATGGAACATTCACAACCTCCCTGGGCAACCCATTCCAGTGCCTCACCACCCTTACAGTAAAGAACTTCTTCCTTATATCTAATCTAAACTTCCCCTGTTCAAGTTTGAAGCCGTTACCCCTTGTCCTAGCACTACGGTCCCTAATGAAGAGTCCCTCCCCACCATCCTTATAGGCCCTGTGGATCAGTCCTGTGGATGTAATTTAATAGAAGGAAAGCAAAATTAATGTGCATTACATATGGCAAAAGTAATTATACATTATGGCCTCAAAATTTCCCTTAAATAACCAGAAAAATAAAGTATTCCTGTAATATTCCTTTATGGTGGTTATTATAGTCGGTCATTTGGTGTAGGGATATTTATTTGACTCCCAAATATGAGTTCAAAACAGATTAAAGAACCTGTTCCAAGGAGGATAATGGAATCCATTATCTAAGTTTAAAAGCACTTTACAAAAAACATTCAAATGGAACTCCTCAGATTAATTAAAAAAGCATAAATAGTATCTGAAAGGATTATATAAATAACATTTTTATAAATTTCACAGAAAATTACGCGGGGGTTTTTTTTCTTATAAATTTTAGAATGCTAGAAAAACGTATTTTTTTCTTAGCTAATATTTCTAATCTAAATATTGCCTGAGCAAAGTGTTAAATTGTGAAGCAGTAGGTGTCTTCTTAAATTTGCAATTGGGAATCTCAGTGTTTCTTCAATGCCAGAAGAATTTCATGACAAAGACCTTATTTTATAATCACAAACATACAGTTGAATTCTTACAAATATGACTAACTGCTATTTAATTTCTCACTCTCTGATATGGCGAGAGCTATAGAACTTAAGTGTGATATGAGATTCAAGTTTGTCCTATAATTATGATATCATTCAGTATGAGGACACCCTGGATATCAGACTGTGTGCACACACAGTAGACTTAAGTTATTGATTCCCTTGTTGGTCTAGGAACTCCTCACCTTGTCTTTGAATAGATGAGACAATGAACTGATTTGGGACACCTTTGTTTCCATTCTGATAAAATATCCTTTATTTCAGAATTTTTGACTAAATATTTTTCATCTTAGGGTTAGAGTGGCCAAGGGCAAAACACTGTTGTGGTGTGGATGCCACTCAGCCTCAGGGACAGACAGCTGCTCCAAACCCTGTTTAATTTTGAAGCAGTTGCAGTCCCTTCACTTCTGGAAGGAAAGATTTTTGGTTATTGAGAGGATGGCTCAGAAAACCCTAAAGTTTTTCAGTGGATTGCAGTGTATTTTAGACAGTGTCAAAGAAGTGTTATCCTCCAAATCCTATTATGCATTTTCTATGCAAATAGGCTATTATTTCTTATATGACAAAATTATATATGCTGTTCTGATTTCTTCTTTCTCTATGAACTGTTGCATCATATTACTGTGAGCCAGATGTTTTGAGCTTTCAATCTGCACTCAGTTAAGAATCTCAATTTTTAGTTATTCTTTGAAAACACTGGATAAAAGTGTTCAGGAATCTTTGGAATGAAAAGTGTTATATAAATGTAAGATCATTCTTATGTTTTTTTAAAAGAATATTAGAAATTATAAGAAATACTGATTTCCTCTCTGCATTTCATTACTAATTTGCTTAGGTGATTATACCTTTGTAAAGACTATTAACTATTTACAAGTAATATAAAACCAATATTAAAATCAGGGGTGTTGGTAATTTGCTTTGTTATATCATGTCCTTCTCTTTTTCCGAGTCTGTTGTTGAATGTTGTGAAATATCAGTGTTATTTTTCTAATGTAAACAAATCGTGCAAAATAATGTTTTCCTACAAAACTACCACATGAACTTTCTCATGTTTCATAGAAGGAGCTATGTGATTATGTGCCTTATTTACTGAGAGATCATCTGAAGTGTGCTTGATGACAGCTTGATTTAACTGAAGTGGAACTGTTCCTCACAACAATTGTCCTCAAGAATTCTCAAAGAGGGGTTTTTTTTTTTCAGTTTCTGATTGTGCTGCTAAGTTTGTAGAAAATGGAGAAATTTCTCTGTTAGATACTGCAAGATTCTAAATGACTTCTCAAAGCCAGTGACTTGAACAAAATGATTTGCAAACTACAATTATCAAATCGTGCTATAGTGAAAAATTTTGAACTGTAGTCTTCTCAAGGGCAAGTTTTCTGAAGACAAGAATTCGAAGTTGAAAGTACTTGTTAAAGCATCTGTCCTATTACCTAAACTGTAGCCATAGCAAATTCAGAAATAAATCTATATATAATTTCCCCATGTTCATCAATTATTTCATGAACATACAATTTTTTCCACCTATAGTCATTGCACAGCAGCTAAACATTCATTCAAGAGAGGTTTTATACATTCTGAGAGCAGACTTGCAACTGCTGGTGATTCTGCTGATAGCCAAGGTATTCATCATGTCTATCTTGCTTAGCGTGTCTCACATGGCAGTAGACCCAATCTTCTGCATAACTCAGATAAGATTCCCATATCAATACTCTAAAAAGTGACTAATTATTTTGAAAGCCTCCATTTTTAGATGGGCACCGTCTGTTCCCCCCTCCCTCCCCCCCCCCGCTTTTTTTTTTTTCATGTGTTTTTCAGGAGCTGATGACCAATCTTCCTCTGAAGATCAAGAGACAGCTTCAGAGTTTCATAGCAGAGTTTGGAAATTTTCTGGTAAATTCTCAGGATACTAGTTAAAAAGAGTTATAAGTAATTTTAATGTTAAAGGAACAAGTGAGAGAAACCTCAAGATCTTGTAGGGAATCAACAGTTTAACACAGAATAAAAAGTAAAAGGAAGTTAAAATGAAAAGTACATTTAAAGAGAAAAAGAATATAATGCAAACTAGATGGCAGAGAGTGGGATCAAACTTTATTGGGAAAAATTTTAAGATATTGGTGATTATGATTATCTTGAATTTCAATATTTAGATGGGAATTTCCCATGTATATCAATGGTGAAGGAATGGCTGGATGCTGATACTAGCTACAAGTGAACCTCTGAATGATGAAACCAGCTCTGAGATATTTTTAATCCAGTAAGAGGAGAGGAGACAGCTCTGCTAGGAAGTACAAATATAAATTAGTATTCCTCAAACTTTGATGAATATTATAGGGAAAATTAAAGAAAGGTAATAACAAAATTTTTGAGGAATTAGTGATATTTTTTTATGATGAAGATATATTTTTCTTTAAATATTGCTGGAAAATTTCTCTAGATCTGTTTTACATGAATGGCAATTGCTTGCAAAGTTTATTGTTTGCAAAATGTTCCCTGAATGTGTCTCAAACCCAGTGTTAAAAAAAATGTAGGAAATAAATCTCTACCTGTATTCTCACTGAGTCATTTGTCCACTTTTTTTTGTTTGGGGAGGGGGGAAAGAAAGCTAAATAAGCATGAAAGAAATCCTTATTTAAACAAATATTTTCAAATATTTTTAGTCACACTGTGTAGAGATAAGGTTGCAGTTCTGGGCTGCAGATGCACAGTGCCTGCTCATGTTGAGCTTCCTGTCAACCAACACCTCTCAGGGCTGCTCTGAATCACTTCTCCACCCGGCCTGTAGTAGTGCTTGGGATTGCCTCAATCCAGATTCAGGACCTTGCGCTTGGCCTTCTTGAACTTCTCGAGGATTTTGCTGGCCCACTTCTCAGGCTGTTAAGGTCCCCCTGGATGGCATCCCTTCCCTCCACCAGTTTGGTGTTGTCAGCAAATGTGCTGAGAATGCCATCAATCCTGCTGTTCAGTGTCACTAACAAAGATGTTAAACAGTGCTGGCCTCAACACTGACTCCAGAAGAACACCACTCGTCAGTGATTTCCACTTGGATATGGAGCTGTTGATTGGAACTGTTTGAGTGGGACCAACCAGCCAATTCTTTTAACCACCGAGAGGTGCACCCATCAAATCCATGTCTGTCCAGTTGAGAGACAAGGATGTTGTGTGGGACAGAGTTAAATGCTTTCCACAAGTCCAGGTAGATGACGTCAGTCATTCTTCCCTTATCCACCAATGCTGTGACCCTATTGTAGAAGGCCATCAAATTTAGCAGGCACAATTTGCCCTTAGTGAAGCTATGTTGGTTGTCAAGGACCTTCAAGAAGAAAATAGCTTACAGAAGTGCCTGATCTTGGTCCAAGCACTATTTCTGCAGTTTCAAAATTTAGTAACTTTCTTCTAGAGCTGGGGTCAGAGTGTCCACAGAAACTATTTGCAGCCTAAAAGAGTTGAGAATCTGTTATTAAGAGAGTGACTCAGAATGCAAAACTGGTGTGGGTGCCTTGAGTTTTTCTCTGCGGGAATGTCTCTCTGAGGAGTATAGACAGCCTTGGAAGACTTATCTCCCTAACTAAATTTAATTTTTAATTTCTTTCCACTGGGGATGTTCTTAATATCAACAAAAGTAAGAACTATTGATTAAACTACCATAATTATCAGTATATTCCAATACCTGTCCTCCATGCTTTGACACTCTGAGAAATAATTTACTGAGAACATTATCTTTAGAGGCACTAGGGGTTTGGTTTAGTTTAGTGCAGCAAATCACATAAATATAAACCTTATTTTAAGTATTTAAGTCAGCACTACTTATATATAAGGATTAGCATAATATTGCATTATGCATCACACACTTCCTTGGAGTAAGGGAGAAAGCATTTAGAAACACCTAAAAAGCAGTCCTATAAAATGATAAAAAAATAATATACAGATTTAAATGTTTACTAAAGAAATATATCATTGCTGCAGCAAGGAAGTAGATTATGGACTGGCTTGATTATCAGCTTGTTCAATAAAGCTTAGAAATTTGATATAAATACAAGAAGCAAGTGCAATTTCACATGCTATAGCACTTATTATCCAGATGACACACAAAATACCTAGATATAGACACAATTTGAAATAACGTGCATGTTTGTGATCATCACATTCATTTAAAACATCTTGATAAAGTCAAGTCTGATATTGAGTATTTAATCTGGATAATAATTTTTTAAATTGGGGGAAAATATTTTCTTATGTCTATGACTTTATTATGAAATCATTCACATGATCCTGTGTAAATATCTGAGGCAGGAGACCAGTGAAGTCACTTCAGATCTGCAGTAGCAATTTAATCACACAGAGACCAAGAACAACTTCTTAAATACCTCATGGTAGATAAAAATTTACTGAATTGAATTTTGTTGTTTGCACAAAATTCACATTCAGTGCAGCTACAGTGGATACCTCATGAAACCTATTTAAAAAGATATCACTTATAGCAGTTGAAGGACTTTTCACCTTTCCCGAGATTCTACTGAAAACACCTAGAAAAAGATTAATTGATTGTCCAAAATCTAAGTAGTATTATTATTATTTCTTTAATAACCTTTTTTTCAGGTAAGAAAGCAAAGTGAAGGTACGATTTGGAGTTTGGGTACTGGAAAGAACTTGCAGAAGGCATTGGAAAGTGGTACCGAAGAGATAAAACACACAACTAAAACACTAAAAAAACCCCAATTGTATGACTCATCTAATAAAGTACATTGTTTCTGAATAACTCAGGCTTGAAATGACTCAATAGTAAAACCAATGTTCAGACATATTTCTTTTCCCCATAACTTAATGACTTTGGGGAGAGTTTAGTTACATCTTTGAGAGGAGGTTTACACAGAATTTTAAACTTCTTGCATTGTTCTGTGTTTTGATGCATGATGAGAATCTTAAATCAATGTCTATAGTATGTGGGAGTAATTGCCATGATATGCTTCCAGAGATAATATCTGAGCTAATGTGTGTGACTGTTATCTTCATTCCTACATTTAGGATGTTGATCTTTGGGGAATGTAAATTTTTAATTATTCTTTTCTATTGCAAGTTCGATACCGTTCTCAGTGAGTTGAGTGAAATTAGTAAGATTTTTTTTTCATTGGCTTCAATTACAGAAGACTGAAGCTTATAGTTTACTACCAGAATGAAGCTGGTAGTTTCTCTCTTGTGAAACTTCATCCAGAAGCTTTTCTTGCACAGAAAATTTTCCATTTCATATGCAGTTTACATACTGTGTATGTCCGAACAACCATCAGTATTAGCAAGTGGAGGAAGGTAAATCTGAAAATAAAGCAGAAGAGCCTATGTATGTTGTTACATAATGAAAAATCACGTTGAGGTAAACCTATTTACAGGACTAAAGATAACACAAAAAACATTTTTCATGTGGAAAGTTAATGTGAGAAATCCTTTAAAGCTTCTAGAGATTTTGAACTCTTTCCTGCCGTTTATCCACATGAAGCTAAGACTTACCATTTTGAGGTGTGGGGAAAGAAAATAAAATAAAAAGAAAGGGGATAAATCATGAGTACTATGAAGAATTAAAAGTTCTAAGGCACCAAAATTAGGGAATAGTCCCTAAATGACCCAGATTCATACCTAAATTGTTTGTTTGTTTGTTTGTTTGTTCATTTATTTATTTATTTATTTATTCCCTTTCTCAGATGAGAATCCCAGGCTTTCCAAAATGACCAGAGACTTTGCAGACATGAGGAGCTCCTTTATTCTCTGTTCTTAGATCTGTTGAACAATGCATAAGCAACTGGATTTTCTTTGGACCAGGGAGTTGTTTCAAGTCCCTTACTAGTAGGCCACACAATGAATTTCCCCATCTCTTTCTACCTTTACATATTTAGTAACTGCAGCAAGACATTCATATTAGCATAACGTGTGACCATGACTTTCACTAGCTCTGTGGAAGCTAAATTAAACATACTCTAATGAATTGAAGAAGGAACTTTCTCACTCCCAAATTAACAGTCCAGCCTTACACCTTAGACCTTCATGTTAGTACTTTTTAGTCCATATAAAGACCTGTTAAGCTAGCAACGAAGTAAGTACATTCAGCATGGCAAAGAACACCATCCTGTGAAGCTACCAGAATTTTACACTGGTGTGTGGTCCATTTCTGATTTCAGTAGCATATATATAGGTGTACTTAGACTGAAGAATTAGGATGACTTCTTGAGTTTCAGTGTCATTCAAAAAATCAAAACAGGCTTTCCCTGAAACATAGGAAAAGACCTAACGTCTTTTCTGTTTTTGACTGATGCTTGTTTAATGTGTTCTTAAAGACCTCCACTATTAGGGACTCCACAACCTCTCAGGCAATCTCTTTCTAAGCCTTACCAGCATTACCACGAGAAAGTTTGTTTCTGTAATTTAGATCTAACTAACCTCCCTAACCCATTCTGTTTTTGAGACTGAGGTCTTCTCCTCTGTCACTAACAATAATTATCATAACTGTTTGAATTCAGTTAACTTTTAAAATAAAACATGATGTGAAAAATTAGTTCATATCTTTGGCATCAACTGCCAGTAGCTGTCCTTCTCCACTGAGTGGCACATCAGCCCAGTTCTAGGTTTTCCTCCTGCTGCTAATGGCTTCTGGTGCTTGTTGCATCTTTGTGCCTCCTTTAATTTTGTCTCTCAGAGCTTGTAGTAAACATCTGCATTCATCTTTTGGATCTTTGTGATTGAGTGGTATACTGAGCTCATCGTTCGTCCTGAATGCTCTTTTATTATACTTTCAAAATTTCTTCCAGATTTGTTTTCTTAGACTGATCCAGTATTACAATTTTCAAATAAAGGAACTAATTTTATTGCAGTATAAAATATGATTTTTTAAAAATAATGTTCTCATATAATTTTTCTTTCTGTATTAAATTCCATGAAATCTCTCATTTCATCATCATCATCTGAGTTACCATTCACTCTGAAATTCTCAACCATGTCCTCCCAATTAGTACATTTACTTTGTAGAAGCAAGGTTTCCACGTAGTTGTCCTAACCACAGTGAAGATCAAAAAGTATTTCAGAAGTGCATTCGCAAAGCTTGCTGCACATTCTGTTCTCTTCTCAGTATATACTTAGGTAAAGTGTTTTCTCTCCCCCTTACCCTCTGCCTTCAATGACTTCTGCCTTCAATTTCAGAACTCATAAAGTTGGACATCATACAGTAGTTTTGCTGACTGCCTTTGTAAGAGAGATTTGATATACAACATACCAGATGCTTGGAATAAGATGTATGTTATATTTCCACCAAAGCTGTCAGATGTCAACCCTGAGATGTAGGGATCTGTAATACACAGGGCATGCCAACTGAAGACTGCAGTGCCTAGACAGTTAGGCTGGAAAATTGGAAAGTTTTGTATTTTGGGACAGCTTATCCTTGGTCTAGGTGCAGTAGTAATCACTTTCATAGGTGCAAACAATACTGATAATTTTATAAATACATTTGAAATGAAAGGTCTTTTGTGCTTTAAATTTTTCGTTTTTTTTTCCAGGTATATCAGCTGGTGTAACAAAAGGTAATTATTTTGTATATATATATTACCTGTTAAGTTTTTTTTATATTATTATTGCTACTACTGTTATTATTATTACTCCATTAATTATTAATTAGGTGCTATCTATGGGTGAAAAACATGTTGCACACAAATATGCTTTTTATACTAACATCATTTTGGTTAGCTTAGACTTCTCTAGTGCACATTTTTCTTGCAGTCATATTAACAGCAAACCCTAAGAAGTGGAAAAGGAAAAAAAAATGTGAGAGGACAATCACTTAACTGTAGAGGAATCCTAAGAGACAGTAAGACTTCAGGTGATCTTCACTATAGCTGCTAAGAATCTGCAGATATTTTCTGTGGTCATATACCATGTTAACCACTACCACCACTAATATGTTCCTGATAAAGATCTGAATAAAATTGTGAATAGAAAGTTGGTGCCAAGGGCATAGATAAAACTGCCAGCAAAGTTAGGACAAATATATTTCCTATGGATAGAAAAGCTAATTTCTCAGGGCAAGCTAATGTATGTGCCAGATATACTGTTCACAAAAATAGGTTTAGCTTTTCATTACTTCTGAGTTTCCTGGCTTAGAGTTGAGTACTGGATTCCTGATATTTAAGTGTTCCCAAACCAAATGGCTATCCTGGGGCCGGGGTGTGACCTCATTTGACAGTGTATTTGCCACACAAATTTATCTGTTGTTACCCATCATGACATGACTTGGCAGAAGGAATTGGCAAAGCAGCTAAAACTAAAGTAGATCCTTTTTTTTTTTTTTTGTTTGTTTGTTTGTGTTTTTTTTAAATAGCTGAAGGAGACAAATCAGTTGTATTGTGAAACTCACCTAGAGCAAAGATTGTGGCTTAGTTCCCCTTCGTAGGGAGAGACATAAGTAACTTATGACAGGGTAGTGCTTCCATTGCTCAATGTTCCTTTTCACTAAAGGCCAAGAAAAAACACTTCACTAAGAGGTAAGAGATCTAAATTCAAATCTCCATCATAGTTTAATTCATACATTGAAATGAAATTACAGAAACAACAGGGCTTCTTGATAAAACAGTTTGAGATCTCGTGTGTACTCTTTGCTCCTTAGTTTTAATTTCTTTTGTCCTGGTGAAAAAGGATAAATGTCTCTGTTTTATTCCAAGTGACATAAAACTGAATTGCAATACTTCGTAATTGTTTATGAAATAGTATCCTTATCCTCTGATCAACAGTGTAGGTTTCTCAAGTTGATTGTTGTATTTGTTAGCCTCTTGGTTCTTTTATATATATATATTATTATATATATAATATATTATTATATATATTATATATTATTATATATAATATATTATTTTATATATATTATTATATATATTATTTTATATATATTATATATAATATATTATTATATATATTATTATATATTAATATATATATTATATATATTTATGTATATAATATATTATTATATTTTAGAAAAGGTTATTTTCTACATTATTTTTCTAGGATGAAAATAATACGAAATTTAAACAAGAGAAATCAAGAAAAGGGCATGGAGTGCTCCCTGGCAAATTGATCTGACACTAGTTTTTTTTCAAGAAGTCCTGACAAGGAGAATTATTTGCTACAATAACCAGTGCCAAGTCCTATCTCTTCTCAGGCCCATAGCTGTGTCAAGAGGTAAGCATTGGCAAGCTGACAAATAAAAATTAAAGTAGTAGAACAAAATCCTTTGCTAGACCCTTATCACTTCCAACTGGCAATAAGTTTTAGTCCTAATGAGAAATCAGGATTTAAAAGTGATGAAGCTTCATGGTTTCAGTTGTTTACATCAAAAAGGTCTTAATCTGCAGAGTGCTTCATTTCAGTTTCAAGTTTCAACAAGAACCATGTGTGTCACTGTAGGGCCAGTACCATTATTTTAAAAAATAAACTTTAAATGGTATTAGCTTTACATAGGATGATTATCTCAGTTCCTAAATTATCTCTGTTCATATGTCTTTGTATTATGATAGTTAACAGTGAAGAGGGAAAAAAGCATACTTCAAACCTACCCTTTTTTACCTTTAAAGGAAAATAAGTATTTACTTCTGTGGAAATGTTAACATATTGACACCAACAGAATCATAGAATCATAGAATCATAGAACAGTAAGGGTTGGAATGGACCTTAAGATCGTCTAGTTCCAACTCCCCTGCCATGGGCAGGGACACCTCGCACTAAACCATGTGGCCCAAGGCTCTGTCCAACCTGGCCTTGAACACCACCAGGGATGGAGCATCCACAACCTCCCTGGGCAACCCATTCCAGTGCTTTACCACCCTCACTGTAAAGAAGTTCTTCCTCATATCTAATCTAAACTTCCCTAGTTCAAGTTTGAAGCCATTACCCCTTGTCCTACCACTACAGTCCCTAAGGAAGAGTCCCTCCCCAGCATCCTTATAGGCCCCCTTCAGGTACTGGAAGGCTGCTATGAGGTCTCCACACAGACTTCTCTTCTCCAGGCTGAACAGCCCCAACTCTCTCAGCCTGTCTTCATATGGGAGGTGCTCCAGCCCTCTTATCATCCTCGTGGCCCTCCTCTGGACTCGCTCCAACAGCTCCATGTCTTTTTTCTGTTGAGGACACCAGAACTGTACGCAGTGCTACAAGTGAGGTCTCACAAGAGCAGAGTAGAGGGGCAGGATCACCTCCTTCGACCTGCTGGTCATGCTTCTTTTGATGCAGCCCAGGATACGGTTGGCTTTCTGGGCTGCAAGTGCACACTGCCGGCTCATGTTAAGCTTCTCGTCAACCAACACCCCCAAGTCCTTCTCTGCAGGGCTGCTCTGAATCTCTTCTCTGCCCAACCTGTAGCAGTGCCTGGGATTGCCCCGACCCAGGTGTAGGACCTTGCACTTGGCTTGGTTAAACTTCATCAGGTTGGCATCGGCCCACCTCACAAGTGTGTCAAGGTCCCTCTGGATGGCATCCCTTCCCTCCAGCGTATCAACCGAACCACACAGCTTGGTGTCGTCGGCAAACTTGCTGAGGGTGCACTCAATCCCACTGTCCATGTCGCCGACAAAGATGTTGAACAGGACCGGTCCCAACACCGATCCCTGAGGGACACCACTCGTTACAGGTTTCCAACTGGACATGGAGCCATTTACCACAACTCTTTGCGTGCAGCCATTGAGCCAGTTTTTTATCCACCGAGTGGTCCATCTATCAAATTGATGTCTCTCCAATTTAGAGACAAGGATGTCATGCGGGACAGTGTCGAATGCTTTGCACAAGTCCAGGTAGGTGACGTCAACTGCTCTGCCCCTGTCCATCAGTTTCGTGGCTCCATCATAGAAGGCCACCAAATTGGTCAGGCAGGATTTCCCCTTAGTGAAGCCATGTTGGCTGTCACCAACCACCTCGTTGTTTTTCATGTGCCTTAGCATGTTTTCCAGGAGAATCTGCGCCAAGATTTTGCCAGGCACAGAGGTGAGACTGACTGGTCTGTAGTTCCCTGGGTCTTCCGCCTTCCCCGTCTTGAAAATGGGGGTTATATTACCCTTCTTCCAGTCATCAGGAACTTCACCTGACTTCCAGGATTTTTCGAATATGATGGACAGTGGCTTAGCAACTTCATTCGCCAGCTCCTTCAGGACCCGTGGATGGATTTCATCAGGTCCCATGGACTTGTGCAAGTTCAGGTTCTTAAGATGGTCTCGAACCTGATCCTCTCCTACAGTGGGCCTAAGGTCTTCATTTTCACAGTCCCTGCATCTGCTTTCCAAGACTTTTGTGGTGTGATCAGAGCATTTGCTGGTGAAGGCTGAGGCAAAGAAGTCATTACGAACCTCAGCCTTCTCCAAATCCATGGTAGCCAGTTCTCTTGATAGCTTCCGGAGAGGGCCCACGTTGTCCCTCGTCTGTCTTTTATTTGCTACCTATCTATAGAATCCTTTCCTGTTATCTTTCACATCCCTTGCTAAACTTTATTCTAGCTGGGCCTTAGCTTTCCTAACCTGGTCCCTAGCTTCCCGGGCAATGCTCCTATATTCTTCCTAGGCTGCCTGTCCTCGCTTCCACCTTCTATAAGCTTCTTTTTTCCCTCTAAGTTTCCTCAGCAGCTCCTTGTCCATCCATGGAGGTCTCCTGGCCCTCCTGCTGCACTTTCTTCTAGTCGGGATGCAACACTCCTGAGCACGTAGCAGGTGATCCTTGAATATTGACCAGCAGTCTTGGGCCCCCCTGCCCTCTAGGACTATATCCCCTGGAACCTTACTAAGCAGGTTCCTGAAGAGGCCAAAATCTGCTTTCTTGAAGTCCAGGGCAGCGAGTTTGCTGCATGCTCTTCTCACTGTCCCGAGGATCTCGAACTCAACCATCTCGTGATCACTAGAGCCAAGGCTGCCCTGGAGTGTCACATTTCCAACCAGTCTCTCCCTGTTGGCGAGCACGAGGTCCAGCATGGCACCTCTCCTTGTCAGCTCCTCTATTGCTTGAAAGAGGAAGTTGTCTTCCACACAATTGAGGAACCTCCTGGATTGCTTCTGCCGGGCTGTACCGTTCCTCCAACAGATGTCAGGATGGCTGAAGCCCCCCATGAGGACAAGGGCCTGCGAGCGTGAGGCTACCCCTATCTGTCTGTAGAGCGCTTCATCCACAGAGTCCTCTCGATCAGGCGGCCTGTAACAGATCCCCACCGTAATGTCCCCCGTTGCTGTTCTCTCTTTGATCCTGACCCACAAACACTCTGTTACCTCATCACTCATCCCCAGACAGAGTTCCATACTCTCTAGCCTATCACTGACATAAATAGCAATGCCCCCTCCCCGTCTGCCTGGCCTGTCTTTTCTAAACAGCCTGTAACCTTCCATTCCAACACTCCAGTCATAGGAGCCATCCCACCATGTTTCTGTGATACCAATGACATCGTATTCCTATAGCCTTGCACAAATCTCTAATTCCTCTTGCTTGTTCCCCATACTACGGGCGTTTGTATATAGGCATCCGAGCTGAGCTCCAAATGAAGCCGACTCAATGGCTGGGGCAGCTGAAACATCCCTACAACTCTCCAAGCACTTATTACAGGTGCTGGCAACTGACCAGGAGTGTTGGGATGGATCAGTGCTCCCCTCCCCCAACACATCTAGTTTAAAGCTTTCTTGACCAGCCTGACAAGCCTCCTACCAACACAGCTCTTCCCCTTCTTTGTCAGACCAGCTCCACCAGCCTCCAGTAGACCTGGCCTGCCAAACTGAGTCCCATGTTCTAAATAGCCAAACCCCTGACTATGGCACCAGCATTCTAACCATTTATTAACCTGCCAAATGCGCCTAGCTTTTTTAAGGTCCTCCCCTTTGTCCTGGAGAATTGATAAAAAAACTATCTGAGCTCCAGAGCCCCTAACCACCTCTCCCAGGGCTCTGTAGTCCTTCTTAATTTTCTCCAGGCTACTGCTATCTATATCTCTAGCACCCACATGGACCATTAGAAGGGGGTAATAGTCAGCAGGACTTACTAGAGCAGGCAGCCTCTCAGCAACATCCCTGATCCGAGCCCCTGGCAGGCAACACACCTCTCCCGAGACTGGATCAGGCCGGCAGATGGGTGCCTCTGTGCCTTTCAAAGTAGAGTCCCCTACTACTATGACCCGCAGCTACAATATAATTAATATAATGCACTAAAACTAGTAAAGATATTTATTTAAATACTCAAAATTATTTGTTCTGATTTGAACAGCTATATTTCAAGATTGTTGACATTTTGTCTTCCTTAATGTAAATATGAGCTAAAATTTCAAAATCACAAAGTTTGGCTTTGTGGGTTTTTTTCCTCATTTCTTCCTGTCTTTAACCAACTGATATTTTATAAATCTGAAATCAGTGACACCATAATGAAAAATAAACACAAAACCCCAAGTGAAAATATGATTTTTAAAAACATTTTTAACTTTTATCACTTTATGATAACTTCAAGGGATGTTGTTTACTTTTACTTTACCAAGGCTTTTGACACTGTCTCCCATAACATCCTTGTTGACCTGCTTCCCTGTAGGAAAGGCTGTGAGCACTGGAACTGTCCAGCGTGGGGAAGAGAAGGCTCAAGGGGGATCTTATCTGTATGTAACCTGATGGGTCAGCAAATAAGAGAGCCAGACACTTCTTAATGGTGCCTAATGGCAGGATCAGAGGCAATGGGCGTAAACTGAAACACTGGAATTTAAAGACTTAAAAACTTAAGCTTTAAAAAATGTTTACTGTGAAGGTGATTAAACACTGTAACAAGTTTCCCAGAGAGGCTGTGGAGACTCTATTCTTGAAGAAACAAAAAACTCAACTGGATACAGTCCTGGGCAATGCCCTCTAACTGACCCTGCTTAAAGCAGGAGAGTTGGACTAGGCAATTTCTAAAGATGTCTTTCAGCCTCAACAATTCCACGATTCTGGAAATCTCAAGAATTAAACCAGTTTGTTTCATCTATTTCAAATATATTTATACATTTTAGAGATTTATAAGAATTCTACTAACAGGAAAAGAATTATGTTAAGTATATTGGGATTTTTTTCTTTTTTTTTCCTGTTAGCAATATTTCTTTCTGTTCATTGAAGTTACAGAATGTAATTTAGTTATATCCATGTAAGTAAAGGATAACAAGTAAACCAACTATTCCAATCAGCAACTATTCACAAAAAAAAGCAGACTTGTTTCATTGGATTAGCCATGAGATAATGCATACTGAGAAAGATACATTTCAGAAAAACCCAAAAAGGTTCTTGTCTATCCAGCATATCTAATGTTGTGAATAAATATATGTTTCATATGTGATTTTAGACCTGATCCTGACATCATTCTGAGTGTGATTTCGGAGTTCATATCCAACAACTGGATGAAATTAATGCATATCAAAATGAGTTCTTTCTGATATGTAGGTTCCTGTAGAGCCAGGGCTTCTGGCTGTTCAGACATCTGTAGATGGGTTCAAAGAGATCAAAAAGAGCTGTGCACAGCTTGGTGTGTCTGTGTGTTTGAAACTGTGATTGCAAATGGGTGGGGATTTGTTAAGTGATAACTGAGGAAAACAATGACTATTTTTAAAAAGCTATGTTTGGTATTGCTTGAGATTTCTTTTTATTGTGGAGCAGCATGTGAATGTATGTGAATGATTACCACATTCATTATGTGCTTTTTTTCCCCTTTCCCAAATATTTCTGGGTCTTTGCTTCCTAAAGCTTCTCAAATGCAAGTAAGACCAAAGTAAATTAAGTACAACCTTGGTTATATTTTAATTTTGTTAATAAAATAAAATAAGCAGAGTCCTGACTGACAAACTTCAATTTTCCTTTTGCTTATGCTCTAGAATAAAACTCCTGCCATTTACAGCTACTTGCACGTGTATGCAATAGGTAGAAGAAAACTACTTATTTTCTGTAGGTTTAATACATAGTAGGAAGGAGAAGAGGTAAACATTAACAAGAGAATTGCTTTGATTTCCCAAATGTTATGCCTATGATAGGGTTTTGTTTCAGTCTTGTCCCTTTGGGGTACATACATATGCAAATGAAAGACAAAAATGTTTTAATTTTTTTAAGTGTTACAGAGGCTTACTAATAAAAATGGTAATTGTCTGTCACTAAAATAAGTTAGTTACACAGAAACTTGTTTGTGTAGACTGATGAGCAAGCTAAAAAAAGTCACTTTTCAGAAACCAGCTGCTGCCAGCATTCTCTTCGTAGATTGAAAGTGACTAAGGATGGAAAGTTCAACAGAAAAGCTGGTCTCTTTTTTTTTCTGATCAGAATCCAAAATGTATCATGCTCAATACCTAAGCCAAAGAGCTAAAAAGAAAATCAATTTCCTTTTTTTTTTTTTTTAATGCTACCTTTTAAAAAATACTTATGGATAAATCTGACTGTATTTAATTATGCAGAATAATAGATTAGCACCTCCTGGCATCTTGAAAAATACCTCCTACTAAAATAATTTGAAGTAAGCATTGTATTCATAGCCAGTACATGAGATCATGACAAACTGGGAATGAAATTTACATTTGCATCAGTCTTGCTATCTAAATATCTTGCCAGGACACAATCAACTTGTTGGGTTTTCTTTCTTGATGTTCACAATAATTTCTTTCTTACACTAAATTAATATATGTATTCTTCAGTTCTTAATCTGGACAACATTCAATTGTATTAGAAACCCTTGATAAGCATTGTAAAGCTAAGAAATATTTTGTTGCACTTAGTAGATTTCTTAGTGAATGAAATTATTAAAGGTAAAGCAAAAAAATGCTGAAAAGCTTTGAGTATCTGCATTCAAATGTATACTGCTAGAATTAACCATACATTTGAAACCAACTATAATATTCATACTCAGTTTATTGAATTTAGGCAGCCATATAGGCATCTGATTTAGATAGCCAAACTGCTAAATATCCTTTGTTGAACAAATATTTATTTATTTTCACTGAATGATGAAAATTAATACTGAATGGTTTTTTTGAGCTCCCATCAGACATACTCTGAAAGATATGTTAAAAGATGTAATAATTAACAGTTCCCTGCTATTTTTTTTTAGAACCACAAACTTATCTTTAACAACAGCTAGTTAAAATAAAGAAAAATCGTAGATATGATTACTTCTATAATGTTTATGAATGAGATTTCAGAATTCTATGTCAACGCAAAAGTTCAGTTTCTGAGTCAACATTTCAGTATTTGCACCGATTATATGCAGTCTCTAGGAAGACCTTTTTATTGGAAAAAGGAAAAAAAGCTTTTAGGATTTCCTTTTATGTGCCTTGGGAAGATGGGAGATTTTACTGAAATATTTTTGTTACTAAGTAATTCCTAATAGATAACTGAATTGAAAAGATATTAAGTGATTTTTCAAAGTCATGTACAACTTATGTTCCACAGTTGCAGGCAAGAGATGAAGTGGAAAAACCTGTTGCATACCATAAACACTATTGAGAAATCATTCTTATGCCTAGTTGAGTTTTGTTCACATGCTTTAATTTGGAATAAGAGGATAAATCTTGTTTCTTTGTTCTGGGTTACCAGGAGACATTATTTTGTTAGTAAATTCATTTCCTTCTTCCATAGCATTTTTCTTCCAGACCTCTTCGGCTTTTTACCTAAGACGTGCTCCACTAATGCACAGATGCTGGGCTTTGTGTACTCTGGACTCTCCCTGTAGCATTCTGGGTTTTTGGAGATTTTTTTGGTCTAGGCTTATAAAGTGTAAGAGTTTATCGGTATCAGTATAACAGGGTGACCATAGAGAATAAAAATAATTGGATACTTCTGAGTATATTATGTACTGGATGACTAGATTTATGCTGCACTTGACTTGATAGTGATTGCTCCTTCTTTTACATCCTACAGCAAGAAAAGCTTAAAATGTTTGGTCCTACAGGAAGCAAAGTTAATCCAGTTGGGGTTTTTTGGTTTTGTTTTTTTTTTGTTATTTGTTTTTTGTTTTTTGTTTTTGTTTGTGTTTTTGTTTTTGTTTTTTTTTTTTTTGTTTTTTGGGGCTTTTTTTTGTTTGTTTTGTTTTGTTTTATTTTTATTTTTTTTATTTTTTAACTGAAAAGTGGAAATCCTTTCCAGGAAAACACAAGTGCTTATGAATTATGACTTTATTCTCAGTGTTATGTTCTATTGTGTGGATGCATGTGTGTATATGTATGTAGATGGAAGTGTATCTATCTATCTGTATTTAGAGCATTTATATTAAATCTTTAATTCCTTTATGTGTAACAGGTAGGAATTTCTGTACAAGGTTCAGGTACCCTATGAAGACGGGGACTACCTCAATCATCAATAAGACTGCCACAACATACATCAGATTTCTTCTGGTGGATAAGTGAACACACGTTTTAATATCATACTTGTACATACTGAATGTGGAGATTTCTTCTACGGTACTACAACATATATTACCAAGGTGGCAAACAAATGACTAACCTCTTACACAGTATAAAAATTGTAGGATGAAGTATGTATCCATCTGCATGTGTACATAAAATTGTGGTTCTTCCTGTATATTCCAGGGCTGGGTTTGCCTTTCTGCAGAAGGAGAAAATGATCAGCTCCACTTTAGCATGCAGAGACCTATCCAGTGACTGTGATTGATTGTATATATGTTGTGTATAACACAATCCATCACAATTCCATATAAAATTTCCTTTATTGTAAAGCAAATTTTTTAAGCATCGATGTTCTTGGCCTCTGGAATGAAATATATAGCAGACCTTAGGCATCTAGAAGATAAATCTGTAAAAAATTGCAGGAGTTGAATCTCTTTAATCATCATATTGATAACTGAATGAGGATCAGTGTGAGGGAGAATGGTGCCAACAGTTACTTATGTACATGTCCCAGACTGAGTTGTTAGAAATGTTCTGGGAAGGAAAAGATGAAAGATCATGGTGACCCTTTGCTCCTTCACACCCCAGGATTTTTGTACTCTTGTACTTCAGGTCTGCAAACACCTCAATCCTACTACATGAAATCTCTCACATTCTCAGGGCCACAGGGGAGGACCAAGCCTCCAACTCTTTCAGGCCTTCAATCTCCATAAGACATCTGGAACCTAGTGATCTTAGTCCTTCCCACTGCTTGCTACAGGTCCTGTCATCTTCTCTGCTGCTACCACACTGTCAGCTGTCATCCTCCAACTATCTGCTTTCCACCTTTCCCATACCTGTTTCCACACCTAAACCTTACATATGTTCCCTAAAAACCACATCAGCCTTTCTTGTGACAGGGAAAAATAAAATAAAATGAAATGAAATGAAATGAAATAAAATAAAATAAAATAAAATAAAATAAAATAAAATAATTAAAGTCTTAACAAAAATCACAATCATTGAAATAAAAACTTCTACCTGGAGGGATCTGAATCAGAAGAAAGTGACTGAATTTCTAAAGAGACAGAAGCATTAAGGACTCCTTGATTCACTACATACTCTAAGAGGCAGTCTCATGGAGCATCCTCATAGTAATAGGAGAGCTCTTCTAAAGCAAGATTTTTCAGAAAGCCACTTCCACCCACTCCACCCATTCCAAAGCCCCTTTGGAATGATCCAGTAAATTAGTTGGCCATATTATTACTGAAAATTGGTGTTTTAATGCCTTTAGAAACCATTTACATTATCTGATCAAAGTGCCTCTTTTTAACTCCCAATGCATCTTGCTGCAGGTATGTTTTCAGAGCAAGAGCACAATATAAGCTAGTGCTTAAAAAAGTTGTCAAGTAATTTTATCTAAATGAAAACAATCACATAATAAAAATTCTAATGATCAAAATGTGTCATCACGCAATCATTATGATGGTTTTTAACCCAAAATAATTCACTAATGAGGTTTTCAGAAGTCCTTCACAAATTGAATCAGAATATCTGAAGGATGTCTGCAGGATGAAACTAGGAAGGAAAGTGATGAGAGGAGAGGTCCAGGAATTCACACATGACTTTAGCCATCCAAGAAAACATACAAGAACTGTATCTGAAAGCTGTAAAAAGCTGCTTTGTACTGAGGGATTAAGGGTATTCTTAAAATCTTTTACCATGACAGGTTTGTGGGTGTGGTAATGAACAGTTTGAAAGAGTTAAGCCATTACATGTTAAGCCAATATCCTTTTCAGGGTGATCACATGAATTTACCTAAACACTGTGCCATGGAAACAAATAGCACGCAAAGTAGCAAAAGGTTGCAAAAGAAGTTGTAAGCTGTAGAAATCCTTTTAAAAACTTCAGTTCTGGTAAAAAAATGAGACTGATGCTGCTGTGTAAGTCTTTCAAAGCACTTAGATGCAGATGTCTAGGGCAACTGCTAACTGTTTCTTGTATTTGCTGACAGATACAGATCATTGCAGAAATACTACATATTGGTGGTGACAACTCCACTGAAACCTGAAACTCTTTGACTGACATCTTATTTCAGTAGTGGGTGGAGAACACTGGGAATGTGGAAGGCCATATTGTAGAGGACTTGCTATCCTGATTACTTATGACTTCTTCATAAATTTATTAATTGACCAGTTTCCTAAGAAATATATTTTCATTTTATTTCCAATTTATGGATAAACTGGGATTTTTTCATTACCATTGTAGCCTATCAAATTAATTTGGAGTTTCCAAGGGAGATAGACTTATTGATGAATGGAGTGTGGGACAGCCAGATTTTGTTCTCTGTTGATTAAGAATCTGATCCAAAGCCTATTTTGCATAGGATTTTGGACCATTAACTTCAATGCCATTAAGATGTGACTGAATTATTTTCTTGTTCCCCTACTTGTCATCTACTCATTTTGTATTTGACCCCTTAAAAAAAAAAGAAAAAAAATTCCTGCCTTACTCACTTAGAGACCAATTCGTTTAGAAATCTTGTTTTGTCAGGGCCTGGAGTCTTGTAATGTGTCTGTATAGTGCTTGAGACAACAAAATAAGAACTCTAACAACTGTTGTAACAGTTGATTTAGAAAGCTATTTTATCTGGCTCAAGATTTCAGGTAATGTAGTGCCAGAAATCATAGGGTCTTGCCACAGGACCTAATTCTATTTTACTACATTTACCCGATGGCCTGAGTCTGTGTAAATACTTGCAAAATATCTGAGATTGTGATATTACTATTGTTTGCTAATTTTCATTACTGCATTATTTAGATGTTCTGACTACAGAAGCTCTATTATACTAGTAACAAAAGAAACAAGCAAGAATGCAGTGTCTTTGTCCAGAACAGTTGACTAAGATAAGTTGAACAAAAGGTGAAAAATCAAGTGTGCAGAGAAAAACCTAAACAAGACAATTTACATATTGGGATAATATGAAAGCTAGAAATAAAGCCCTATCTGCCAGAACATACTCCATCTTATTTGCTATTTTTGTTTTCAGTCCAAATATTGGTATTGAGTATGCTATTGTAAACTTTCACTATGTTCAAACTAGTGATAATAACAATAGATTTTTTTTTGGTAAAGAGTCAGCAAAACTAATCCTTTTTGTTACTCAAAATGAAAAATGGTTTTCCTTTTACTGCAGAAACTTGCTTTCAGATAACTGAAAAATTACTATATCAAGAAACTTTAACTGAGCTCATTATGCGAGTCTCCTTAAGAAGATTATCTTCAGATTGAAAAGATTAACCCAGACATCATGAAAAACATTTAATTTTTCCTATTTCCCACAAATGCAGTAAGATCTTTAATCATGCTTTCTAGTTTGAGGTGCAGTTTTGTGTTTTAGAGTTTAGAACTCTGGAGTCTAGAACTTCTTCTGTTTGGCTGATTATTAAAAAAGTTCACGTCAAGAGAGGAACTTCACTGAATCCTCCAGACACAAGTTTCAGAACAGACATGCAACCCTAGTCAAGTATCCTAAACATCTGAAAATCCCTTGTAGATCTAATGGGAAGCATTTTTTTGAAAATCTGAGTGTCTCAGATAAGATATGAATCATGTGGTACTCTGTCATATAATGTCCACTTTCACTACAATAGACTATCAGTCTATGTTTGGTACCAGTATAAACTTTTTTGTCTACTTGTCATGATTAGCAATATAGAATTTACCAAGAAATTTTGTCTGGTACAGCACTGAGTAGTGTCAGACACAATTGCTTGTGTGTCTGTTTAGTAAAATTCCTCAAGCTGTCTTTCAGGAGTCTGAAAGGTAAAAGAAATATTGTTGTACAAGAAGCTGACCACTTTCAACAAATCCTTTTCTCAGCTTCACGGAGTCATAGAAAAACACAATTTGAAAGGGGTCTCTGAAAGTGATCTGGTCCAGACCTCTGCTTAGAGCAGGGCCAAGTCAGAGAAGGTTGAACATGGTAAGTCCATGAAGGTGGAACAGGGAGCAAGTCAAGAGGAAGGCCATGAGAATGGTAAGGGGGCTTGAGCACCTCCCACATGAAGGCAGGCTGAGAAAATTGGGGCTGCTCGGCCTGGAGAAGAGAAGGCTGCATGGAGACCTCATAGCAGCCTTCCAATATCTGGAAGGGGCCTACAAGAATGCTGGAGAAGGGCTCTTCATCAAGGACTGTAGTGGTAGGACAAGGGGGAATGGGTTCAAACTTAAACAGCGGAAGTTCAGGTTAAATATAAGGAAGAAGTTCTTTACTGTGAGGGTGGTGAGACAATTGAACAGGTTGACCAAAGAAGTGGTAAATGCTCCATCCCTGACAGTGCTCAAGGCCAGGTTGGGCAGGGCCTTGGATGGCATGGTCTAGGGTGAGGTGTAACCTCATGTAACCATGGCAGGGGGGTTAGAAATAGCTGGTCTTAAGGTCCTTTCCAACCCAAAACATTCTATCATTCTATGATTCTATGGCCTTGGGTAGTCAAGTTTTGAGTATCTTCAAAGAGTGGGATTCCACAGTCTCACTAGACAACCTGCTACAAGATTTGACCAGCTTCACAGTGGAGAATTTTTCGGAACTAGAATATCTGTTTTGGCAACTTTTGCCGTTGGGTTTTGTCCTTTCATGGTATATGTCCAAGAAGGGACTGCTTAAAGTGTGTTCAGAGAGATGGAACACGTCCTGTAAAGAAAGGCTGAGAAAGTTGGGGTTGTTCAGCCTAAAGATAAGAATGCTCTGGGGAGACCTTGTTGTGGCCTTTCAATACTTAAAGGTGACTTTAGATTGAAAGACGGAGGAAGACATTACAAGGGTCTGTAGTCACCAGAAAAGGGCAAAGGTTTTAAATTAAAAAAGCGTGGATGTAAATTAGACATGAGGAAAAAATTTTTTATGATGAGGGTGGTGAGACCCTGGAACAGGTTGCCCGGAGAAGTTAGGGATACCCCTTCATCATTGGAAGTGTTCAAAATCAGGTTGAATGGGGCTCTGGGTTTATTGCTAGTTGTACCTGCTCCTGGCAGGGTGGGATTCGTAAGATCCCACCTTAGCTGTTTTTTTAAGATTAAGAATAAAGCCTGCTTTCTCCAGCCTTTTTGAAGATGTTAATTCCCAGCGTGTTTCACACTCCCCTTTTCATGGCTTCCCTTTTTCTATGCTATCCTTTTGAAAATAAATGATCAGAACTTCTCAGGGCATGTTCTGAGTCATGTCACCTTGCACATCATTTGAATGCTACAATATTTTCTGTAATTTTATTCAGTGTATGATCTATATTATTTCTATGTAATATTTGAGACATTTTAGATGTTCCCACCTTAGATTATTTTCTTCTGTTTGGTGTTTTAAAGTACCAGGTTATTAAATTGTGCTTTTTCACTTTGTCAATTCCTACAGTCGATTTTATCTGATGAACTGTTTTTTATTTCCATGTTCAGTCAGTATTTCACTGTCCTTCATAATATTGACTATTCCCATTTCAAAGTATATTTACTTCACATTCCTTATTTCAGTTCATTTTTCTTGGTCAGTGTCCTCCTTTCTGCCATTCTGATGAGAATATAAAGGTCTGCATTAACAAAAATGCAATGATTCTACATTTGCATAGTGTGAGAGAGCAGAATCTGTCACCTTCTATCATAATATTTTCTTATGGCTGACCTTCAAGCACAACAGTATGCTTGCAGAGTCTGGTTCATCTTGGCCCTTTCTAATTGCTAACATCTGATCCAATCTTATTTCCCATTACAAATTCAATAAATGTAATCAGTCACCTTTGAAAATGCCAATAATAGCTGAAAATGTTGATCACCACATGAGATGTCTGAAACTTTATGACCTTCCTAGCGTTTGATTTGTAATTTTACAATCCTTGAACTTTAACCTGTGGTTACATTTAGTCATACATAGACTTCTAGAATGAGCCCAATGGAAAAAATATACCCTTTTCCATTTTGAATAATATATTACCTTTATGTGTAAATTTGAAAGACAGTAACCGGTATTTCAAGGACTCTTTAGAAAGTACTTGTTTTAATACCTCGAGGTGATTGTTCCTTAATCTAATTACACAAATAATGTGACAATAGTTGATGTTATATATTTTATAAATCAACCTAATAGCTATCCATGATAACATCAGATCTGATTTGGACTTCGAATGACTTGGTGTCTGGAACAGATTGGAATTGCTTATGTGCCTCTCCTTGATAATCTAGAAATTAAACTAGTGTCTTTACATTTGGTGAGTTATTTTAGAATTTTTTTTTCAGGAATAACAATAGAAAACTAAAATTTTGTAATATAGGCATGAAGTCTGAGATAGGAAATGTTTATGTCCAGTGAGAAGTATGACAAAAAAACATTCACAGATCTGAATAAAATTAAAAAAGAAAATTCTTCATTTTCATTTTTTTTTTTTTTTTTAATTATTGCATTTTCCTGGCTGCATTTCAGTCTTGGCTCATTTTATTTGCATTCCTCATCAGTACTGTGAATTTGCTCTTGTCTGTAGACCTGTTTATTGTGTTAGACTTTCCTTAAACCTGCTATTTTAAAACAGCTTTTAGCAAAGAAAGAGGGCACATGTCAAGCTCAGTGAGTATAGCCTTGTTTTACTGTCAAGTACAAAATGAATTCATGTGAAAGAGACAATGCAAAACTGAAGTCTGCTGCACAATAATCATGCTCTCACCACCCAGACTGAATTTGAAAAAAACTTGGGAGACCTTTTCAATCAATCCAATCAAAACCCTATTAACCTCCTGTGTTTGTCCTTCCTGTGGCTGGCTTTTGTTAATCAGAAATGTTTCTGTTGAGCCATTGCTTCTTATTATTTTTGTAGATATTTAATCAAAAGAAATATGTACAGTTAAAACTGAGCAAATACTTAACAGTAAGGTGAATCAAGGTCAGTAATGAGTGATTCATGCATTTCCAATATTAATTAGAAATTCAGTAGGATGAACTAAATGTGCTTGATGGTACACAAGCAGAAACTAATTGTAGAAAGCAATTATATATATAAAAAAGAATGAATTTGAATTTGGAAGAAGAGCTATTTTTAAGTCTGCTGCAAATACAGAGTGGTAAATGAAGCTCCCTATCTAACATCCTTCTGACATTCTTGTGCACATCAAAAGCATGGTTGAACTAATTAAGAGGATATTAACAATTTGGAAAGATGTGAAAGAAAATAAGGAAAACAGGATTGAACACTTGTAGTAGATCTGAGGGCAATAACCTGTTAAATAGACAGGCAGCAACCTGATTAGTAATGTTCACTCTGCATTGCTAGTGAAAAGGTATGTTCGAGTTAGTCTAGATGGATGTTGAAGACTTCAGAAGGGTAAAGTCATGGGCCACACAAAGGATCGTTACTTGGTGCCATAGCTAGAACATGGCACCAAAGCTAAAGGATTTCAGAGAGGATGTGGGACCTAACCTTGGCAACTTTTGGCAGTGGTGAAAGAAGGCAGATACAGCATTCTCTCATGTGTCTTTGTGGGTTGAGATAGTATTATCCAGTTGATACACATAAACCTAACTCGAACTGAGTATTTCTCAGCTGCACTTTGTAAACTGAATCATCATCAACACTGACAATATCACACCAAAACCAATGCAGACAACTTCAAAAATTAAACATGGAAAATATATTTTTCAGGACTTGCTCCTAGTGTACAAAGATTTGTGTATTGCCAATCTTTTCTTACACCAAAATAGTGTCACGAAAGGATAAAAGTCCACAGGGACTAATCATTATTCCCCTCCCTCCTCCTCTCCCTCAAAAAGCTATTAAAATTCTGTATGATTATAAATTAGATAAAAAAAAAATCATTTGCGCAGAACCAACTATATAAATTACTTCTCTCATGAACCCTTCAAATTCTACTTTTATTCTACAACACAAGTTGCATTCTTCAGAAAATCCCCTGATAATTCACACAACTCTTTCCAGGTGTCAAATGAATTTCAATGCAGATTCAGAAATATAATATACATGTTGCAAAAAGACTGTCTCCTCCTGTCCCAGCTTTACTCCTGTGAGTGTCTAGAGATCAGCAGAAAACTACTCTATAGGTTCTCCTGAACATGCAGTTGTGTGATTCTTTCCTGGGAGGTATGACGTGTCAAGGAGATTTCGATGCTACAAAAGGGTTGAACAGCAACATGAGGAGATGGAATGCGTGCAGAACTTCACTGATTCTTGCCAGTGTTGCTCACCACAGATGCATCAGGGAAATTCTTCATGTAACAAGGTGATAATTTCTACTTTGGACTAATTACATAACTAACCTTTGAAATAACTGAATATTTCCCATTCCTTTCATACTGTAACTGCCACTTTATCTGCAAAATAACTTCTTTTTTTTCCCCAAAATTCTATCACTCTTACCAAATATATATATCAGTATGTAATGATTCTACTGAAACTTTTTAAGGCTTATAAACTGCTATACTATAGTAATGTGCAAAGGCACTGAAAGCTAGAAAGTATTCCTTCTGAACAACAGACATGAAAGGAAAAAAGTAAGATACTATTTCATAATCTTATTTAGAATAGAATTTTCACCTTTTTTTGCTTTGACACTAATATTGTTACCATTGCAGTCCCTGCAACAAAGTATAACCAGTGCTGGAGAATATTAAATGTCTTAACTAAAGAACCATTCTCTAGAAGACACCTTCCAAAAGACATTTAATACGGCATCCACCACGCAGGTTTAACTTGGAAGTTATGGTATAGTACTATATTTCTATTGGTTACTAGCAGTTGGCTAAATACAGAACTTCGCGTTTAAATACTAATTCAAGGTCATTTTTTTCAGGTAACTAATAAACTGGATATTTTGGACAAAATCTCTGGAAAAATTATAAACCTTCTGGGTACTGTATTACCTATTATATAACTCTGTACCTTATCTCTGCAATTTTTTGAAGACTGTATGCTTAAAGAGGTGCCATTATTAAAGAATAACTTCTCTTTGGTAACAGACTAACAGAGTGTGATTAAATCTATTCAGTAGTTGCTGGGAATCTGTTTACTTCTTTGATTTTTAAGAAGATATTAAAAAAACCTCCATGAAAATTCTAGAGTGGGGATGACTTTGGATGATATTCCAGTATTGTTTTATATAGACTGGTCGATCTTTATTTTAAGAGTAATCAGACTTTTTGGGGGGTCCTATTATGTTCAAAAACTATTTCAGAATGCAATTGATAAGAAATCTCTTTTCTTTTTTTCTACCTGATAGTTGCCAGTTTGCATATACATTTGCTTGTGGCAACACAGTCCTGTAGCTTATCACTTGCCTAGATGCCAGTTAATTACTGGCTAGATAAATAAATGAACCTGTGATGAAATTCACTCGTTTTTTAAATAATTTATAATTAGCAAGGAGACTGTTCAAATGACCCAACTGACCTTACTAGCATAGCACTAATAATTCAGTGCTTTTAACAGAAAGAGACCATTATGAAATATAAGGCACAAATTCCAGTTTCTCACCAATCTTCTTGATTTTTCCTATGGTGTCACTGAACAGGGTTCAGCAGATCTGTCTCTTACCAAACGAATGGTTTAGATATAACATTATTTAGAGACTGCTTCTAGGCAAAAAAGTCTGCTTTTAACTTTTTTTTTTTTTCCCCCAGAGAATTACAATACATTTTTTTCTTTTCTCCTTTTTGATTTGGAGTTACTTTGAACAAATATTCACTGGTCTAGACACCACTGAAGATAATAGATCCAGTCCTTTTATCAAGGCTAGCTAGCATTTGAAAGCCCTATGCAATTAACTTAATCAAAGTTCAATCAAATTTTATTAGACTTTAGCACTCGTGCCACTGCATCAATGACAGAACAAAAGATATGTTTGGAAAAATTTAATCAAGAGATCTAACTAAAAATATATCAGTATACCACATATAATTTCATGAAATTTGATATGGTAGAAGAAGTCTTTCTTAGAAAACTGGATTGTCATGATCTTTTATCATTAAGTTTGAATAGTTGTTTTCTTTCACAAGTGTACACCCATGGTGTATTTTCTTAGCTCTGTACGGCTGTCAAACATTTACAGAGAATTTGCAAAAGCAAAATATATTACTTTTTTTTTTTTTTTTACTTAAATTAAGGAGCTTAATTCTTTCAAAAGAACTAAGTGAACTATTCCCAGCGAAATCTGTCCGTCAGTCTTTCTAGCTTCTTGATAATCTATTTCAGCTCCTGAAGATAGCTTGTAGGTCTGATCAGCTTTGCCACTGGCCTCCTAAAAATGCTTTCTGTATGAGAATAGAATCTATGTAGGAAAAGATTTATCAGCTCTGGAGGTTTTTTTTTCATGCTTGGTTATGGAAGCTAAGTGGGAGAAACAATTCTCAGTGATTCTGACCTGTTTGGTCTGAATTACCTCCTCCATATGAGGATAATGCATTAGAAAGTCATGTCAAGGACAGTGGGAAAAACCCAAGCTCTAAATCTGAAGTTCGGTCTTTTTAAAAAAAAAAAAAAAAAAAAAGTCAGTGGCTAGCAGAAGTGAGGGCATATGCACACAAGTTTTTCTAAAATATATTTCATGGACAGCATTGTGCAGGATTGTTCACATCCTGATCTGGAAATATACATTTTGAACCTTAAAGATAATATCACGGAGATAAGAAACGGAACTGTAGCTGTTGGCCTCAGCCAACAGACAATGCAGATGTGTGGTTTTTGACTTCATAATTCATAGTTCTGATAGACTTTATTACTAAAACATGGGAGGTTAAAATACTGCATTTTCCCTGTGAATGATTCAATGTAAAATGAAGTGGCTTTTATCAGAAAAGCTGAATGCATCTCATAATTGCTATAGCACTATTCAGTGCAGAGAAACTGTTAGACTGTATCACAAATTGGGGTAAATTATTAGTAAATTGTATAAATCTGAAGAGGACACTGAATTTTAGGTTCAATTCTGGTTTTGTTTATGCTTTCTGCTACATATTTCTCAATTTCATTAACTGTTTTACTGCCAGTATCTACTGAGTCACTGGCAGTTTATGCTGGTATAAGTGAGAATTGTGTTCATATATGAAAATGTGGTGTACTTTGGTATACAAATCCTATGTAAATTCACCAAGTGCTTTAATTGCATTTTTTCTCATTTCTGTTTAGATGTCTATCATTCACAAGATCTCATATGACAGTACAATAATTTCTGGCAAATACTTTCATGTCAAGTTCATCAGGCAAAGATTGTTTTTCCCCCCAATAAAAATGTTCAGAATACATTTCCTTGTTCTGTGACAAATGAACATGAAGAGTGCTTATGGCTTTATGAGAGTATCCGCAATGGTCATATGATTCTTCTTGTGGCAGAGTATGTCTGAGTAACCTTGCTGACCCTACAAACAGGGTCTTCTTTGATGTTGCTAAAAGATTTAACAAGATTTACTTCCACCCCCCCCCCAGATGAGACAGTACGAGTTGCTTTTAGGTGAAAATTCAGTAGAGCTATGTCAAGTACTATTCACACCTCAGATCAGATATTATATCTAAAAGTTAGTCTCTAGTATGGCTACATATTACAGTTCTATTTTGTTAACCTCTTAATTATATCAGAGATAGTGCTTAAAAATATTTTTTTAATTGAACTATAATAAAATACATATTTACTGTGGGTTATTTATAACATCTAAATTCTGAAACCTTTTTATTGTCTGTAAAATATTTGAAGAAAAAGAATCTTCCATGTCTATGCTTACTCTGATGTATAGTATTATGGAGTTACTCCAACAGCTGGCATGCTGTGGGAAAAAGGCTGGTCCAGTACCTACCACACCATGTAATAAAACTTGCAGCTAGGTCCTTCTTTGACACAGACTTCTACTGTAACCCAGTGAGAACTTTCATAAATGTCTGAATAGAAAAGTATTAAAATCCTTGTTCATCTGACCTTCCCACAGTTCAAATACAAATCAATATCTTGCCAAAAATTCAATGACTGAAACACTCTTAGCTCTTATCAGTACTTCATACTGCCTCCCATTTTTTCCTGTTTATTCAACATTTCCATTAAATTTGACACTGATAGAGCTGACCTACACATTTTTATTCCAGACTACTCTTTTATGAGTGTTTAAAGCCAACTGTGTAGTTACTGGGAGTTTTGAATTCAAAACAGTGGCCAAAAGTCCAAGGGATAACATTAATAAACCTGCTTTAACACAGAAAAGTAATCTATAATACTTCCAGTTTCAAATTATGCCAGTTGGTTTGTAACAGGTGTTTCATGGGTTTTATGTCATCCTGCCCAATGTGCTTTTCATCAATCCATCATCATGATTAACTTTTCAATTAGCAGTTTTGTGTTTGTACCAAATTAGCAGCAGCTGAATCAAATTCACTTTGCTTATGGTGGCAACCTTTGCAATGACTCTTGCTGTTAAATAGCACAAATATAGACAACAGAGAAATAGGGTTTAAGAAACAAATTTTCTGCCTTCTACATTCCCACTCAAGTTCAAGGTAATGCAATCTTTTTTATTTACATTAAATCTATATATGTTGAACAGAAGTAGCCTTGAAAAGCCTTGTATATTCCTACCAAATTATCTTCTGTTTACTAAAATTGACACATAAAGAGAAATTACTTGAGTTTAATAAAGTAGAATGTAAAATAGCCTGGATTAAAATCCAAAGCTTTTTTTAGTCTATAGACTTGTAGTATTATTAAGAATATAGGTATCACATCCTAAATGAAAACGTTTGCAAAATAATACAGAAGGAATTTTTAACAATATAAAATAATAAAAAAAGTGATTTAACTAATTTTAGTTAAATTTTACTCTTCTTCTTCTGTGATATTTTCTTTTATTTTCTATCTATCAGCTAGAACCGAACATTGTTGATTATTCTTAGATGTTTCTACCTAACAAATGTAAATGAGAAACAGATGATACAGACTTCTGGTAGTGATGATTTTGCTGGGCATACAGTTTTTCCTTGATGAACTTAATGGGAATTTTAAAAGAGTTTTAAATGGAAGCTGGATTGTGACCTCTTGTAGGATAAATCTAACCATAAGGGCATTGCAAACCTCCACCTTCTGGACCTCTTCTTTCCCAACTATCAACTCATACATAAAAGTCAAAACAATTCTTGAGTATCATCTGTTAATATTTATTCAAGACATTCTTAATTTTGAATGAAGATTGATTTATAACACTATATATGCATAGGGAAGCTGTCATGACTATGTATGTGAATATAGTTCTGTGCATGAAAATAATTCAGGGATAAAAAAGAAAGTATTCAAGTAAGTATTAACACCAGTTATTTTTGTGTGGGTACTTAAAAATGATTACTTAACATCATTCTTCCACTGGAAATTTAAGTTCCTTCCTGGGATACTGAAAATGAAGCAACATATCATCTCGTCTAAAATATGAATATAGATTAGTAATATTAAATAACCAGGACTAAGAATGCGTACTAACAGACATATATTGAATAGTCAGATCCTGTCTGGGATTGATCTTGGATATCCTTGGCAGGAAAAAAGTCTGTCTCTGAGTCTGTGACTTCAGTGCAATGTTCATATGCTAATCTGCAGTGTACCATAGAGATGCTAGGATTAAAGACAAATCAATTAACTTAGGTTAAAAAAAAAAAATTAAAAATTTGTATTTTGTTGTGTTATTGTTTTCAGTTCACTCCTACTACATTCAGAGTAGGTGTGATACCACTCTGAATCACCACTACTCTGTGTGTGTATAGTAGACATATGGATGTCTACTATACGTGTAGTATATAAGTAGAATACATCTATAGTGATAGATTCACAATAATTCTTGTACTGTGTTAACTTGTTTACAGTTATTTCAAGTATGCTTAACTGTGTTGTTAATAGTGTTGCCTATACTTATCCCATGAACTTTAAAATCCTTAAAGAGAATATTCAGCAGAGGAGAATGACTAGACAGTGCCCAGAGCTGATGCTGGAGACTGAAAGTGAGAGGGAAATTTAAGAACTGAAATCTGCCTGACAAAGTTAGAAGGAAGGGAAATAAGAGATATGGCTAACAAAAATCTTAATGTACAATTCTTCTGCAACCTCAGCATCCTATACTCTGTTTTCCTTTTTTCCTATTGATCCTCTCTAGTCTAATTTCTGCTTGATTCACTTTCCTGAAAATGTTCTTATTAGCTATTTGAGCTTCTCTTGGGAAAAGTCTAGCATACATTCAGGCATGGTAGAAGAGCAGTTCGCTATGACTACATATGTTCCTTTTTTAAATACAGAATTTTGCACTGTGAGTAGCTGCAAGCTGTTGTCTGTGTCATGTTTTGCTTGCGTATGTCTCAGGTAAAGAAATGTATTTCTTAAATGAAAATGTTGAAAAAAGAGTATAAACATTTTTCAGATAAGAAAGGCAAAAATTCTCCTTGACTCATTTGCTTCCCTCCTCCCCATTCTTCTTTTAGATTAGTTCCTTTCCTTCTATATTTTCATGATTTTTTTAATTTTTTTTAATAATTTCTCATTTGGTTATTTTTCTATCCTTGCGAGGGGAAGACTTTCCTAAACATTGGATGGGACAGATAGATCAGAATGGTTTAGTTTGATATTTTGAAAACATAGTTATGAATTGAAACTCCCAAACCATTTTGATGCCAAAAAGGAATAAATTTAGAAAACATCACACTGCAATTTTGTCAACTGCTGTCCTTTTTCTAATAATTCTTTTGTTTGAGAAAAGAGCATTTGCCAGCAAGGAGATACTGAAACTGCTGATACATGATGTTTGTTAGGGCTCAAACCTTTGGAGATGTTTTGGTGTTTGTTATTTTCATACAACTTGCCCTGACGTTGTAATTCTAAAAGGCGTAGTACAGTGAACAGAATAAGAATGAATTTAAGTATGATCATCTGCATCTATCTTCTTATTTTGCACATTAAGGAGTCATTTAACCTCTCTGTACATATTCCTACTATTAATGTAAGGATAATATTCAGGTTTTTTTGTACAGTGAAATGCTCATAGGAGTACATCCTGTATTGGTGACCTTCATCTTACCTTTGTCAAAAGATTTTTTTTTTTTTTAATATTAAACAAGATCAGACCATGTATTTTTAAGTTTCTTTGTTAACAAGCTTTAAAGAACTTTCAATATTGCCTAGTTAAAAAATTCTGAAGCTGCACATTTTCACTTTTAGTGAAAAACATTTTTCACTGCAAATATTAACGAAGCACTCACTGTTTATCTTTGAAATTTCTGGGGTGGTTTGTGAACTCTGTTCTTGTGACCTTGAAGACCTTCTTGGAGTTTCCATCATTCCTCTTGCAAAATATTGCAAGGAATTGCAGTCCCAGAGAACTGAGCTGGCTTGTGACACTCATGTCAGGGGTGATTCAGTGAAAGCTTCAAGCATGCTAACTTTTTTCTTTAACAAGAATAAAATCATGTTTCTACTATTATAACACATGGTTGGGTGCCACATTGTTCAGATCATTTCAGATAACTTCAGTAAACTTACCGCATTTTGGAAATTGTAGACCTAGTCAGCAAAACTTAGTTTATGTCAGAGGGAATGCCCACATTGAAAAAATACAGCAAATTTAGAGGATATCTACACATCCTTTACGTTACTCCATACATCACGCTTTTCACAACCCGCATCTTAGAAGCAAGAACTACAGTTTTATCATCTACAGGTTTCTTAGTAATTGATTTTTAATCCTATGACTAAGCTAATTCTTAATGGATGTGCCTTAAAATAAAATATTTCCGTTAGTCTCTACTAATATCCTAAATATGCACTGTGCATATACAGTGTACGAGCACTGTACAAAACAGAGAAAAAAGAATAAGCAATTCCTAATGCTTGAGCATGTATCTACAATTTGTTTAGATTGAGTGCAAACTAAATCTTCTTATTGTTCTCAGTCACTGAGTTTCAGATTGTATCAGGCTTGGAGCTCACAAACTAGATTCCTCTTAAATGAAACTAAACCATCTGATGCACCCCAGAATCACACCAAATGCATTCTTGGCAGTAATGAACATTCATCTCTTTGGATCAGAAAATGGCTAATCTGAAGAACCCCCCTGAAAAGCAGATGTTGAATATTGGATCTTCAGCACCAGCTTTTTTTGCTCCATAGATGTTTTTCTTAAAAGCCAAACTAAACTCTAATGTAGACATATCCTAAGGTTTTTGTTTCCTTTCCCTCTGTTCCTTTGGCCCAGTCCCTTAACGTCTGTTTCCATCATTCCACGTATTAGGTAGAGGAATAGTTTCTGTGTTACATAACTTGTGAACTGTATCCATGCATAAAGTAATTTCTGGACCCATTGATGGCTAAGAGACTGGATGTGCTGTTCAGCCTATTGAGCAACTTGGGTACAACCTCTAAGTTGGCTAGTCTGTCAACCCATGTATTTCTGGTGGTCACTCAAGCAGAGTATGCATAACTCTTGGTTTACCAACCAAACATAATCAGTATTCCTTCCAGATGGGTGGATGATCAACATAATGAAACTATTTCGAGGAGGGTTAGCAGCAGTAGAAAACTGCATCTGTACTATTTTCCAATAATGCTATTATTATGCTCATGTCACTGTTACTGTTTCCACAACTTTTCCTGTTTGTGACAACGTAGAAAAAGAAGGGGACAAAATATATTGCAGGAGTTGATGGGAAACTGTGCCATATGGTAAGCAACACTAGCAGTAGCCTAGTTTCTCATTTGAGTGTGTATTAATTCCTTATACTTTCTGTTATTTTATACTCTTTACATTTCTTCTGTGTTTTGTTTTGTAGAGGGATTTTTGTTTGGTTGGTTTTGGTTTTGTTTGTTTCTTGTTGATTGTTTTTTTGTTTGAGGCGGATTGTTTGTTTTTGCTGATACAAAAAGAAAATGCATTAAAAACTTTCACTTTTGGTTGGGAATAAAATTCTTGCATTCGAGGAAGTCTATTAACAAGTACTATAGAAATACTGTATTATATAATGCCTGGGTTATGTATTAATAACCAGTATTTAATAATAATGATTATGCTATCTGTCTAAGAATTGCTAAGCAGAAAATGCCCCTCAGATCTTGAAAATTGTCTTATAGTTTCATTGAAGCTTATGAGAAAGAAAATGAAATATATTTACTTTAACAAGCGCTGATAACTCATTGCTATGAGTTTTAAAAGAACTAGTTTTTAAAGAACACAGCACAAAGCTACAGTATTTGAATTCCTGCGCCATGTAGGTGTAAAGATTTGTGACATTCCCAGACAGATAGTCAGTTTGTAGCTCACTCCATATGATTAAACATAATTAAATGTTGCCCTTTTTGAAGATACTAGAGGGGATTGTTTAACATATTAATTACTTCTTCTAAATTGTCTATCAGCATGGAAAAAAAGAGTGAAGAAGTTTGAACTAAGGGAAGGAGAAGAAGAGCAGAAAGTCTGTGGTTAGATAGCATTTCTGCAATTTCATTTATGCAAAATATTAATAGCATCCTATTGGCCTTTGTACCAATATACATTTAGGGCTTTGTAGAAAATAATTCCTGATATCATTGATGATGTGCTCAGTGGATTGCCGGAAGTCATGCAAAAGGGCCAAGGGTGCTAGAAGCCTCGTTGTTACATGTCTTCCAGATCTTCCTTCATGGCCATATCAGTCTCCTGCAAGTGCAAAGATAAGGGAAAGATATGAACATAATGACACTACGGTATTATTTGGTCTACAAGACAGATGGATCTGCACTTGTATCAGATATATAAAAATGTAGGCACGAGGTAACAGACTTTTGAAGAATTTCATAGTTCAGAAGGCTTTTGTGTGACAATAAAAAGTCCTTTCTGCCATAGTTCATGTACGCCATGAAAGTCATCATAGCTTTCCATTATACTTTCATGGAAATTTGTAGTGTAGCTAACTTCCTACTGTTCACCTTCTTATGGGATCTTCTGTAGCAGACGTTTGGCTCATACGGGTCTAGCTTTCTGTGTTGTTCCATCCAGGTGAAATGCAAGTGAAAACAACTGCAAATTTTATATCTGAAACTAGGTATAACATTCGTTTTTGTGTCCTCATACACAGATAAAAGCCTTGTTTTCTTCATTTTCTCTATTTATCTTTGTATTCACATTTTTCCTGTACCACAACAGGTGGTTCTGAAAAGCAATGAACCAACCAAACAAAAGCTGTTGTGTTGGGTTTTTTTTTAATTTATCTTTAAAAATACTGATATTTCATGGAGTTGATTTTTTCAGTCAAACATCATAGAGAGAGATTTACACTGATAACAATTCAATTAGTTAATTCAACCATTGATGGAATCCTGAAGCATCAAGATAATAACTGAATATATTTGGAGACTACAGTTCCCATTACAAAGGAAACTCTGAGATTTCATATAGAAGTTTAAATTGAAATATTTTTATGGATCCAGTTGCTGAAATGTCTACTGAATTCAACAAATTTGTTCAGTTTAATTGACTGCTTGAATTAACAATTTCAAAAAAAAAAAACACCAAATAGCTGAATTAAAACTACCTCCAAGCAAATCTTTCAGTGTTGGTGATAGTCAAGGGCAACATAAAAAAAGGTGTGCACAAAAGACATCAAAGGGACTATTGCAAAAGAAGAAGGAAGAATAAGTCTCTGAGAAGATATATTTTTTTCTAGATTATAACCAAGAGGTAGAAAATAATTCTGTGAGATGAATGAAAATTCTCCAATTTTAAAAGCTTTCCTCTTGAAATATTTTTTCCTTTTTTTTTTTTTTTTTTTTTGTGTAATTGCTTTTCTACCTAACTTTCTTAACACAGATTTACAAAGTTAATAACAGCACAATCAAAGCTCTGCTGGATCATCTGGGAATGACTGGAGACTTGGCTCTATAGGCTAGAGCTCTAGTGGTGGCAGAGTTATGGAGTTCTCCACAGTGTAGGTAATGGATTGGAGCATAACGTGTCAAGGCTGCACACAGAAGGAAAGGTGGCTTCAAACCTGTAGCTGAATGTCAGACAAGATCATCATTCCTGGAGAATGGGACTTCTTGTGTCAACATACCAGTGGGCAGGAAGGAGAAGAAATTAATGTTTAACAACAGTGATGATAGAAACGAAGTATAAAATGCAGGGACTAGTTTTGAAATATCAATTAATCTTCCAGTATATTAATTGGTAGTGTTATATGTCATGTTGTGAGTGGATACAAATACTATATTCAAACTAAATTTTTCCTCATCTTATGTTTAGGAGACAGTGTCACTCTCCCATCATAAATTACCAAAGATTTTCTAAGGAACTTCTCTGCACATGAAAGTCCTCATGATATAAATTATTTTACAGCTTGACCCTAAAAATTTAGAGATCCTCCACAATACGATTTTCTAGTAACTTAGCTCGACATAGTTGAAGCAGCAGAATAATACTGAGAACATTTTACTCCCCACATCCATATTGGAGGACATTTCCAGCCCTTTAACTTTTATTTGCTCTTTTTCACACCGTAGGGCAGAGTGAAGCATATTAGCTAGTATTCATGATAAAAAGCCTGATTTAGAATTCACAGCATTTGCTTGCAATATGTTTGATGCTTTAGTCAGGATAGAGGTGTCTAGAGATTAAATCTACAGCTGTTGGAACATTTTGGGATACTGGGTGAAAACAAGTCATTAAGTACAGCTTTAAAGTAGAATTAAACCTCTGAAGTGTAAGGCTTTCTTACTGTGGCAATCTAAATTTGCATATGAAACAAGTCAGGTAATAATTTAATTATTAAGGTCTTCACCCAGCTCTACATCGGTGTACCTCTGCAGCTGCACAGGGTTCCACTGGCTTCATGGTAGCTTGAGTTTAACCGAGAGTAATTTTAGAATCAAAAGACAATATTTTTTTTTTAGTATTTATTTTGTGTATCATTATTCAGACATTCTGTTGGGTTTGTGTCCACAAGGATGTAGGATGACTATAGTGGTAGACACAGGTGAAAAGGTAGACTGGCCTAGAAGTTTTAGAAGCAGGATTTTTCCCTTAAATAATTGACTGTTTTGAGTTTCAGAATTTTTGCTTGCTTCTTTTTCACATGAAGACTTTCTCTGTCAAAAAAAAAAATCATCTTAGAACATCCTTTCAAAACATGTTTTTCTTGCACTCTAATACTTCTACATACATAGTAAAGGAAAGCCAAGCTTGATATTGGGAAACTTTTTTTCAGACTTTCACTTTCAGATAAAATATATATGAGATGGTTACGCCTAAGAGGGAACTTGCTTTTTCACTGTGAATAGAGTTTTCAGTGAATAATACGATGAAAAGTTCATGTTGTGAGATACTTGTCTTGCATCATTAGATATTGATAGTCTATACTTTGCCTTTAACATCTCTTACAGAAAGCTGAAAACAAGATTAAAAAAGAACTAATTGGTGTATCTTCTTTACAGGGAGCATTCGTTATTTCTCGTCTTTAAAAGAAAAAGCGGTACAAAATGTAATATCTAAATAATTCTTTGACTTTCATTCTAGACTGTTGGAAGTATAATGAATACGAATATATTGTCATTTGATGACACATTAGCTATATTCTCTTTTACTATGCGTTGATTAAATACTTGAGTTACTACAGCCTTACAAAGTAATTTTTCAACTTTACCCAGAGTGCCATCTAATGGTGCTGTTGTCCAAATGAGGGGGGGGAAGAAAAAAGTGTGGGTCATAGCGAAGATTTAATTTTAAGATACAAATGAATTACATCACTACATTGGAATGCAGCCATTGATTTGTTCAGCTAGTAGAGCAGGATAGAGCTGAAGTGATCCAATCTTTATATTGTTTTCTCAGTGGATTAATCATCAACATAAATTCTGCTATTTTTGTGAAACAATAAGACTACAGTATGAAAATTACATAAGAACAGTGGTAGTAGGGTAACCTCATTGTCTTTTCCTTCATCCTCCTTTCCTCTTCTCTTTTAGATTGCTCTTATTTTCTGCAGTTCTGAATGTTACTCGACTCTAATGCAACAAAGTGTTTAATATTAAGCACATACTTCAACTTCAACTCCAAGGGCCTGCATAACTGAATCCACAGAAGAATTTTAGAATTTAAACTTTCCTGAATTTGTTCCATGAAACAGCTTGCATATATGTGGCACCTTTAAAACCTGATATTAAGGATGATGCATGGCTTCAGCTGTTTCCTGCAACAGCTATCTCATGAATTACTTCAATTTTGCACAGATTCTTTTGTTTTGACCTCCAATCTCTTGTTAGTGCTTGCATTGACTGTAAATATTACATATACTAACGCCTGTTGTAACACTTCAGGCTCACTTGACTGCGAGAAAAAATTTAGCTTGAAAAGCCTGTACTGTACCTCTTGGCCCATTATACTCCATTTACTTTTATTGCAGTCAGGGAGACCTAAATTCATCTCACAACTGATGCTGGCTTCAAAGAAAAAATGGACTGTTAATAATGCACTTTGTATTGGTCCCCAGATAATGGTTTAAAAATCTATTGATTTTTTTAATCACATGCAAATTTATTCTTCTCAATGTAAGAACATTGTTGAGATTGAAAAAGTACAACAGAGGGCAAACAAAATGATTCAGATTCTGGAAGTCTAAATTATGAAGAAAGATTTACCTGTATAGTATAGAAAATAAAATCTAAGCAAAGAACCTGTAGACAGGGAAATAAGATTTTGAAAGAAAGGAGCACATTAGCACTAATATACAGTAAGTATTTAATAAAAAAAAAATTTGCCTGAATGATAGAAAATGGTATAGAAATTATGTAATCCAAATGCTTGCACCCATTCAATAAAATAAACCAATTCAGTGAAGAATGGTTTAGTTTGGAAGGGACTTTAAGATCATCTAGTTCCAAGCCCCCTGCAATGTGCAGGGACACCTTCCACTAGACCAGGTTGCTCAAGGTCCCATTCAACCAACGGCCTCCCGTGACCTGCTAGTCACACTCCTTTTACTGCAGCCCAGCATAAGGTTGGTTTTCTGGGCTGTGAGCACACGTTGCCAGCTCGTGTTAAGCTTCTCATCAACAAAACCACAAGGCCTTCTGTTCAGAGGTGCTCTCAATCCCTCATCTGCCCAGCCTGTAGTTGTGCTTGGGATTGCCCTGATCCAGGTGCAGGGCCTTCTTGAACTTCATGAGGTTCACATGGGCTCACCTCTAAAGTGGGTCAAGATCCCTCTGGATGGCATCCCTTCCCTCCAGTGTGTCAACTGCACCACACAGCTTGATGTCAGCAAACTTGCCAAAGGTGCATTCAATCCCACTGTCCATGTAATAGAAAGAATAAAAGATTCCTTCTTGATAGAGTAATATAGAAATACACCAAGCCGTCATGAGGATCATCATCTAGGTGCCAACAGGAGCTGGACAACAAATTGTGTATATGTGATAACCATAAGCTCCTTTGACTAGCATATTATACCTTTCATACATACTTAGAATACAAAATAGGACAATGAATATTTCAAGTGTGAATTATTAAGTCCAACCATGACTGTAAGTTTGTATTTGTCACCTGTGTGTATGTTTGAGCATATTTCATCCCTAAGCATTCCCATTCATTTTATGATCAAGATATTGAACTGAAACACTCCCTGCTCCCCATGTATCTTTTTTAAAAATCAGTAATTCAGTTTGAGCATCAAAAGCCTCAATAGCTTTCATTCTCTTTCTCTTTTTTTTTTTTTTTTTTTTTTTTTTATATGAAGATGAAACCATTACAACAATTTTGGGTCCTCTTTGCCCACAGCTGCACTCACAAAATGAAAAGTGTTTTTCAAATTCAACACAGAAATTTTAGGATAAAAGGCTCAACGGCTGTAAGTTTTTTCCTTAGGATATACTGTATGATATCTAAAAAATTCAAGCCATCCTGCAAGAACGAAATACTTTAAGCTTCATTTTTGATTGTTCTTCAGACAGAAAATTTCCTACCAGAAATATGGTGTCTCAAACACTACTTTTCTTTCTCTTTTATGTACCATCAATACTCACAAAAGAAAACCAGAAAGAATAAGAAATAGATGCAATGAATTTACTAGTGGATAATTTTGTGACATGGTGATTTTATCAGACTATTTCTTGAGCAAAGATATCCTTGCTGCCTAAGACTGTGGTGTGATTTTTCAACTTCGCATTGAAGTGTGACTAGATCTCAAAGAAAGATTATAACTTATTACAGAAATTTATGGCTAGTTTTCCTGGACTGTTATTTTGCCAATCTTCTGTTTGAAATAGCTTCTAGAGAAGATTCTGCCAATTACCTTACCTTGATACCTGCTAAATTTTTCATCTGTATTATCTTTCTAAGGAAATCATCACAAATACCCGTGGTAGTATTAACTAACTATTATTAATATATAGTTCACTACAAAAACATTTGCTAATTCCACTGCACAGATGGTCACTGATTTTTCCCCTCATAAAAGGAATAAAAATGAAGTACAGCTTTTTTTTTCCTTAAAATGACATTAAACCTTATACTTTAAGGATGGCTGAGCCGAATTTCAAACTTTTTCATCTGCTGTCCACTGTTTGCCATTTACTTCAACACTAGTTACTCCTTTGAGCACAGGTGGGAAGCAAAGTGGAAAAGATGCTGGTGTAACAAAAGGTTTCCATGTTTATGCTGTTTGTGTGTGGATTGCATCTCTGTTCTCTTTTTTTGTGTTTTCCATACACATGTATAATCTAACACTGTTGTACTCATGGTCAGAATGTCTATTAGAAAAAAACCCAAAATTAAAACAACTGCAAACAACCAAACAAAAAGCTGGTTTATCGGGATCTTTAGACTAGTGTAATGCTTGCTTAGGGAATTGAATCTCTGTGGCAGGATGGTTGATCACAGTCCAGAGGGTGATAGGAGTCTTTGTTGCAAGAGTCCTTGCAATGACATCCAGCTGGATTGGAATGGGACTCCTTGAACCACTCATCTGCTGAGTTCTTATTTATAGTGAAACCATAGTCCCTCATCACAACCTCAGCATACACATGACTCATTTCTATTAATTCTATCAAACGATGTACAAAACATCTCTAAACTATCTCATCTATTTGCAAAAGTTTGTCTTATGTGAACATTTTGCATCTGCAAGAACAGTTTCTACTGACTATATACAGGATTCTAATTTGTGTACAATTTTCATGAGTTTTACAGCAGGAACAGCCTGTGGCAATCTCTGGCTACATTCTTCATCCAGGGGGTTAATTGACACATCAAACACATAAACAGTGCCTGTCAGTTGGCCCAGGTGCAGCAGAAACTGCCTGGGGAATCTCCTGGACTGTCTGAACCTCATAATGTTGAGGGTGAATCCTTTTTCTCAGACCAGTTTGTTGCTCTTCTGTGCAGGCAAAGTGGGGATCATCTAGGGAATTAATCACTAAGGGCACTAGGTGTACACAAAGGCACAGCTCTGATAACTTACTACACCACAGCTGTAGCTTAAATTCTGCAGGTTTTGTAACAAGACTGTCCAGTAAAAGAAGGATGATTTCTTCAGTGTAAATAGTTTAAAACTTGAAACCTGATTCAATGACAAAATTTCCACAACCTCCCTCTCCCCCTAAAAAAAACCAAACCAAAACCCCCCAAACCACCAAAACACAAAAAACCAAAAACAAAACAAAAAAAACAAATACCCTTTATGTATAACATAAAGGGAACTATTTGTAGTTTTGTACTGTATCAGAGAAGATTAATAGTGATGAGATGCATCTCTAGAAAATCTCTTCCACTACTAATAGCTACATAGGAGGAAAAGGAAGGATTTATACGTATGTCTTCTCCTTCTGAACATATAGAATTTGAGCAAGCAACTGCGATGCTTGGCTACAAATCCCATTAACAATAAGCTTCTGAAAGCTTTGAATAAGCTTCAAGGATACTAGTATATACATGTATTTATTCATCTGAGATCACAAAAATAGGTGTGCACAGAAATCAATAAATTAATAAATTGAAAGAGTATTGAAGGCTATAAATTCCAATGCCTTTTATATTTGTAGGCTGACTTACATTGATGCCATAAGGACCTTTATTTCCTACTTTGTAGCTCCTCTAAATCATAGTATGCTGTAAATGCACATTTAAGGGACTCAGAAGCAAAATCTCAAAAGAACTCCTCTTAAGTATGTTGAAATAAACGGTGGAAGTGTGCCTGATTCTCAAATTCCATTTGAGTTCAGAAAGATAGCAGTGAAAAGTGCTCACAGCTTTGAGCTGTGGAGTCAGGGCCTGAGATGAAAATTCTGACCTCTGTGCAACTGTGAACTCTGATTTGGTGATTGCGCTAAAATAACTGTATGAAGTTGCTTGTAAGAACCAGCATAATGTTCATTTCTACATGCTCGACTGGAAAGTTCATAACATTTTTGTCAATGATCTCCATCCTATGAGTTTTCTTTCCAATGTAAATTTAAGAATGTGTTCAATAAGAAACACATGTATATGCTGTTCTAGCTGAATGAGCCACACTTCCAATCATAAATTATTTGGGTTATTGAATGCAGGGGGTCAAATTTATCCATGGTGTGATAATTTCGGTTATACACTAATACTACCATATGCTTTGTCCTATGTGTTTATCTAGTAAATCAGTACAATATTATTTCATTTGCATTTTATTGTATATGTTACATTGGAGAAAACCCCAAATGTTCAGAGATTATCAAATTTATAGTGGACAGAAGAACAAAATATGAACATCGTTCTCCACTGTAAAGTGCTAAAGCTGCAAGGGCCAGGGGGATCATGTTTTCATCAAAGTAATAAGAGCCTCATGAGGATCTAACATCCAGCTATCACTTTCATCCATCTTAGTCTTCTTAGTCTTTAATTTTGAATTTATCAGACTTCTTTCCAAGCATTGTTTATTTTTCTCTTTCTTTTTTTTTTTTTTTAAATTCCAATGTAATTTTTGGATTTGTCATTTTTATAAAGATGCACACTGATATATGATTATAACCCCCCCCTACATATTTAATGAACTTATTTAATGTTGATCACTGCACCTGGGTGTCTCTCACACTGATTACAACATATATGACAGAAACTGAAGCATTAAATAAGGACAGATTAAAAAATGTTGTTGTGGGATGTAAGATGGTGATTCTGTGAACATAATGAATGATATTTAATCCCAGATGCACTCATACATCTGTTATGTACTCAAGCTGGACATCTTTCTAGTTTGTTCATTTAGAATTATTAAGTAGGTAGGAGTGAGGATTTTTCTTGCAGATCCTCACAAAGATAATTTTGTTCACTGGATTTTGCTTTTTTCCTCGTGCCTATGAATACCATGAAAATACAGCAGAACATTCTTTGAACATTCTTATTTGTCACCCTTACACAGCAGCCTGCATGATTCTTCCCATATCTTTAAAAACAAAGACTTCACATGTGACTGCTATCAAAAGATTTTAGTCTGCTCATCTGTCCAGTTCAGATCAGTGCAGATCTAGGTCAGATTACCTGTTCATGTTTGTTACCATATTGCTTTTACCAATCTTCCTGGTAATATCTATTAATCATTTACAAGTTGAATCAGAAGGCAGATATTTTTTATTGATTAGTCCAGGCCTAATCTTCTTACCCTTTATAGGTGGATGATTTTTTTTTCCTTTACCTTAGATATTTAATTGTAATCTACTACTAATTCCCCACCTTCTTTCAGAATAATGCTCTGCATCTAAGAGAAGACAGTGTGAAATATGAGTTGCATTATTATTTAGCATCTCTCTGAACACGTTTTCTGCTAAACGGTGACCAAATGTCCAATTGCATGAGCATTTGGAGACATATTCTGGAATCCTTTCACTGAATAGCATCTTACTCATCAAGATGTCCAGGTCAATGCAAGTAAAGTACACACGGAGAATATACCCAGTAACTATGAATAAGGGAGATAGAATATGGTCTCAGTAGAACATGCTGCCAATCATCAGAGAAAATATTTGATAAGTATTTATTTGAGTAGCTAAAAACTGAAAGTAATGAAAATGATTTACATTTGCAGATGGATCTAAAAAAAAAACCAAAACACCAAACCCTAAAGATTTTTTTTTTTTTTTTTTATTAAGTAGCTGGATATCTGTACTTAATGCCAAGAACATCTATCTTGTTGCAGTTGTCTCTGTAAAACTGATTTGCATTTTATTATTATTAATTCATGAATGGGTGACATCTTCTGCTGTTCATTCATATAACTGTCCTACCAAAATTATTGTTCTTTTACCTGTTTTACATTAACATAGGCCGAGTGATTTAAATGCTAAATTAGCCAGTTATGTCTAAGGTGGCTGCTGTCATCAGTAAAATGAGACATATGTGATGCAATGCTTGCAATACTAATTAAAAACCTTAAAAAAAAGGTGATGATTACTATAATGAGAGAGGTAAGTATAATTTCTGAGAAAATCCTGCAGTCTTCAAGTTGAGATTTAAAAAAAAAAAAAAACTATTCATCATCTAAATCCAACATAAGCCTTCAAATCAGAATATATGATAGATTTTAGTTCTGCATAAATTTTGCTTTGGCCTCCTTCAGAGAGGTGTATGTCATACTCTGTCCTCACACAGGCAAAATTACCATTGAGTTTGTTGGGAATTTGTACTGATGAAGGGCTTTAGATTTCTGTCTACTGAAGGTTTAGGTTTATTATAGTAGTTTAAAGTGCAAGATAATTGTAAGGCATATTCTTATCTTGTCACAGTACATTCAGCAATGTTTTATAAAGCTGTAATGAACCGGTCAATTCCCTGCCCTTATAAGCGTCTCTTTTTGTCCCTCCTCCTAAACAAGAGAACAAAACCCCAAACCCAAACTACCCAGTGCAACTCTCTCCTTCCAAGAAGAATCCAAACAAAAACTTCATTATAGTTTCTGGATTTGACTGGCTGATGTGCTCATTTGTAAAATGTACTGCTGACAGTCTTAATTTTCAAGTCATTATCAGTTCTACACAGCCCAGCATGTTGAAAAATACCAAGCATTTTGTAAAAAGTCCTCCTTCTTCTGAAGGAGGAATCATAATTATACATTCTTACAATGTAAAGGCTTCTGCAACCACTCCATCCCTGGTCTAACATTGATAGAGTGTGTTTAATAAATCAAGTTTATGGCTTATTCTAAAATGGCAATACTTGGGCTGTGTTACATTTTCAGGTATATCTGTATTGTGCAGACTTCTGTTCTGTACCTCAGTGTTTGCCAGTTTTGAGATATAAATAAGGGGGTAGATAACAATGGCACTTAAACCATGTGTTTTAGGATGTGTTTGCATCACAGCATTTAAATCACCAGTCTCTGGCAAGATGCCTCACAGCAGTATGTTGTCTTCTGCTGTCTTAAATGTGTAAGACTAATAATTCTGCAATAAGCTACTCACAATTATGTTTAGTGTTACGAAGCAAGTTGAGATAAAGGGCAAATGTGTTACATAGCTTCAGTTACTCCAAAAACTACTTAGAAAGCAAAGAAGTTTTGGTTGTGGTGTAGTCCCAGAATTACACTTCTGGCACCCATGGCAGCGAAAACAATTTGGGGATTGATCTAGAGATCAAGCTGAAGTATAGCTGTCCTTACAGTTGTGATCTATCATTAGTGACTAAGCTAAAGAGTAAGAAGAGCATAAATTCTGTGAACATTTGCAAGGCAGACTATGAGAGAGACTGCATAATGCCTTTCACTCATGGGGACCTTATGGTTATCCTTTTTACTAAACAGACTCATCATGGACTGAGAAATAAACTGTACCAGGTAAAACACAAAATACTCCCAGGTTATTTGCTTTTACTAAAAATTTAGGGGGTTTTACATTCTCTTGGAGCAACACAGAAGCACATTCTCTAGTCATTTATTAACCACTAATTCAGATACCTAATTTTAGGCACCTAACTGTAGATTTGTTTGCCTGAAGTCACATGTATTTACAAAATCTGCAACAGCAAGCTATACTTCCTCCTCATTCTGCACAAACCCCAAAATAGGTGGTATTAATCCCAGTGGCAAACACACAAGTTATCACTGTTTATGAGGCCAATCTGATGATGAGCCTGTTATCAAAGTTGAAATGGTGTCTGCTATGAAAGGGATATCATCAGTACTGTGCTCTCCACACCTCTGTGCCAATATGTCTCAATCCTGACACTACTCGGTAATGGAGCACTGAAATTCCTCTTACAGTGTTTAAATCCAGTCTGATTAGACAGACTAGGAATTTTAGCAAGCTTTTACATTGCTACAGAATTTTACTGCTCATAGCTCATTGAATACACACAGGCTGTCAAGCACTAGCAGTATTTAACGTTGCCCTGGTATGTTTTTAAATAAAACACGCTTATTGTCATAAGCAGAAAACAGGATGCATAGAAGGTAGAATCCAAGTGCTGAGTATTAAACAGTGCTTTGTCAGCTTACAAGAAAATGTCAGCAACAATGTTTTTTTGGATTAAAAACCTTTTCAACAAGAAAAATGTTGGTGATGCCCACTAAGGACTTTCAGGTTGTGCACATAATTTAGACACTTCTTTGCTGCCTGCGATTGTCTGTTTTGAAATGGTAGGTGGTTTAGTGTGTTCTGATCCCTCCCTATTCCTTTTCAATTTATTTCCCCAGAAAGAATGGGTTAGGCACAGCAGCTGGCTGTCACTGTGACTTGCTTTTTACTCAAATGTGTAGCTGAGCTGAATAAGGAACAAGGAGAAAAAGTCAGTAAAGTTGTCCAAAGTCACTGAGTGCCATGGCTGAAACTGGAACATGGAATCATCTTGACTCCCAGACTAAATGTTGTAAGACTTGTCTGCTTTTAATTAAGTACTATATATTTTGAAAACTTTCTTGCTATCCTGTTACATTTTACTGTAAGTAAATGTAGTATGCAAATGAAGTAATTCCTTGGGGGGGGAAAAAAAAAAAAAAAGAAGGTAGTTGTGAGTTAAAAAAAAAAAGATCCCCCCCCCCCCAACAAAAGAAGACCCCATAGTGTGGAATAGATATTTTGAGTTACAGCAATTTTTATATTTTTGTATACATGACTGCTTGTTGTTTCAATTCAATATTCAAGATTTGTGAATTCATCGGAAAACAGTAAAGTACGTCTAACATGGGGATGAAGACATAGAATAGGGGACAGAATGGAGTATATTTTTAAATGCTTTTGTCATTGACTAGTAATCTATTTTAATATATTTCGATTTATGTGACCAAAATAACATTATTTTTAAAAATTCCAGCCATATGTCTAATGAAAACTTATGTCCAAATAAGGACAAATAGGTCCATTCTTCTTGGCCCCAAGTGATATACTGATGTTTCTTTACAATGAGTCAGAGTGTAGAGTTATATCACCTCTTCTTGGTTGGTGACAGACAACATGGCTTCACTAAGGGGAAATCCTGCCTGACCAACTTGGTGGCCTTCTATGATGGAGCCACGGAACTGATGGACAGCGGCAGAGCAGTTGATGTCACCTACCTGGACTTGTGCAAAGCGTTTGACACTGTCCCGCACAGCATCCTTGTCTCTAAATTGGAGAGACATCAATTTGATAGATGGACCACTCGGTGGATAAAAAACTGGCTCGATGGCTGCACGCAAAGAGTTGTGGTAAATGGCTCGATGTCCAGTTGGAAACCTGTAAAGAGTGGTGTCCCTCAGGGATCGGTGTTGGGACCGGTCCTGTTCAACATCTTTGTCGGTGACATGGACAGTGGGATTGAGTGCGCCCTCAGCAAGTTTGCCAACGACACCAAGCTGTGTGGTTCGGTTGATACGCTGGAGGGAAGGGATGCCACCCAGAGGGACCTTGACACACTTGTGAGGTGGGCAGATGCCAACCTTATGAAGTTTAACCAAGCCAAGTGTAAGGTCCTACACCTGGGTCAGGGCAATCCCAGGCACTGCTACAGGCTGGGCAGAGAAGAGATTCAGAGCAGCCCTGCAGAACAGGACTTGGGGGTGTTGGTTGATGAGAAGCTTAACATGAGCTGGCAGTGTGCGCTTGCAGCCCAGAAAGCCAACCATATCCTGGGTTGCATCAAAAGAAGCATGACCAGCAGGTCGAAGGAGGTGATCCTGCCTCTCTACTCTGCTCTTGTGAGACCTCACTTGGAGTACTGCATACAGTTCTGGTGTCCTCAACATAGAAAAGACATGGAGCTGTTGGAGCGAGTCCAGAGGAGGGCCACGAGGATGATAAGAGGGCTGGAGCATCTCCCATATGAAGACAGGCTGAGAGAGTTGGGGCTGTTCAGCCTGGAGAAGAGAAGGCTGCGTGGTGACCTCATAGCAGCCTTCCAGTATCTGAAGGGGGTCTACAAGGATGCTGGGGAGGGACTCTTCCTTAGGGACTGTAGTGGTAGGACAAAGGGTAATGGCTTCAAACTTAAACAGGGGAAGTTTAGATTAGATATAAGGAAGAAGTTCTTTACAGTGAGGGTGGTGAAGCACTGGAATGGGTTGCCCAGGGAGGTTGTGGATGCTCCATCCCTTGGCAGTGTTCAAGGCCAGGTTGGACAGAGCCTTGAGCCACGTGGTTTAGGGCAAGGTGTCCCTGCCTATGGCAGGGGGGTTGGAACTAGATGATCTTAAGGTCCTTTCCAACCCTTACGATTCTATGATTCTATGATTCTAGAACTATCTATACTATCTACTATGTTTTGGATGTCATTTGCATGATTTGCACTCTCTCCTTAAGATTTTGTTTGTTTGCTTGTTTGTTTTAAATAAAACCTGTTTAGTTTTAGAATATATGTAATATCTTCTCCAAGTAAGATAGTGCTACTCAGAGACATTTAAATGAGTTATACATTAGCTGGTTTGATAACAATATATGCTACAGCCGAGTTGGTACAGTGCTTTATTTCAACTGAGTAATTAGTAATCTTCTTGAGAAACCAGGCAACTCACTTGGGATAAATGACAAGCTGAACTGGTGCTTCCACGGCTGCTATGTTATTTCATGTAGGGACAACTGAATGTCTGGAGCTAGTTTATGTCTTGTCAGTGTACCCATGGAATCTTGTATGATTAATGAGAAGTAGTGGTAGTACTCAGACCACCAGGACGCACAGAAAGGAAAAGACCATGTTTAGAAGGTAGGAGGAGAAAAAAAGGAACACCTTGGTAACGGAGCAAACAGATACAGTCAAGGAACTAAAACTAAAGGTATGATTGTGAGAAATTATTGAAGTAGTATAGAGACTGTAAAGGTAGATTATGTGAAGGCTCCACACAGAAAGTCATTCAACTTGTAAAGACAGTAGATTTGTTTAAGGAAAGACTCAAATCCTGCAGAAGTGTATGCAGGTTTAGGCAAAAGAAAACCAGAGAAAGGACAAAAACCATGAGCTTTCTGGTGTAGTGTCTATAGTGTAAGAGTAAATACAATAGACTGGGAAAAAGCAATAGTAGAATCACTGGGTAAGATGAAACTTCCATCTCATGTCTTAGTGTTGCAGCTACCGAGTTTCATAAGATCATAAGAAAATTCAGTTTGGAGGGGCTTTCAGAAGGCTGTTTTCTTGATGACCTCCTCATTAATACGAGAAGGCTCACCTGAAGCCAAGTCTTCCCCAGATTCAAAAAGTCCCACTCCCTCAGCCTTTCCTCCTAGGGTAAGGGGCTGTACCTACCACCATCTCACTGCCTCTGCTGAATTTGCTGCAGCCTTTCCCATACAGTGGGTCCAGAGCTGGATGAAGTATTCCAGACTTGGTCTAATGCTGAGTACAAGGGCATAATCTTCCAGGAATGTTCTTAATACAGCCCAGGGTACACTGGCTGCCTTTGCTGGCAGGGCACACTGTAGACTCACCTCCTTCCTGCTGCCAGCCAACAGCCCCAACTTTGTGGCAAGGGCTTGTTTTTTTTCCCAGGTGCAGACCATTGCATTTTTCTTTATTAAATTTCATAAGATTTCTGTTGGCTTGTTCCTTCAGGTCCCTTTGGTTGGCAGCCCTACCTTGAGTGGTACTAAATGTTCCCCTCAGTTTGGTGCCATCTACAGAACTGATGAGAGTACTTCCTTCTGGTCGTTGATAATGATGTCAAACAAGATGTGATCCAGGGCAGACACTTGTGTTATTCTATATGTTACCTACCTTGAGGCAGAGTATGACCCACTAACCATTATCTTCTAAGCCTGAACATGCAACCAGTATTCACATGCATAATGGCATATCCAAAATGAAGATGCTTATCCTGCAAAAGGACCAAAAAATCTGCAAAAAATAAAATACTTCAATATCCCTACTGCAACCAGCATAGCTAAACCCAGAATTTTAGTACTGTGAGAAAACGTTCAGATTAATTAATACAAAAGCACTGAGCAAAGCAGTGAAAATGGATTGCTAACCTTTGCCAGCTATTGAGGGCATTCTACATGATTTACTAGATTAAACTGCTGACTCTATGTATTTTTACATTGCAGTGTCATTGGAACAACCTGGCAACGGTTCACATGCCTCTTGGCAAGCATTGTTGAGTACTAATGACTTTGGGTGTGAACAGAGCCTGCAAGTCATTACTGATGTAACATAAACTAGGCTTTGAAGTGAAGTACAAGAATCTTGATTATAACAGATGATATTCTTACTTAAACAAATTAAAGAATAGGCAATCCATAACAATGGTATAGAGATGCAGTTGTATTTTCAGAAAGCATTTTAGGTCAAACCGAAGCTGAAAAGACCTACTGCCTCCTTCAGATATCTTTTGATTCTGAAAAACTCTCTTAAGGTACTGAGAGTCAGAAAGACACTAAAAAAATATCCAGGTCATAGGATAGGAGAGGAGGCCAGCAATTTACTTTACAAAAATCAATCAAAAGCCTGAGAATATTCAAGTAACACAAAAAGGATGCAGCACGGGAGTACCTGGAAACTGGGAACCAATATTTAATGAAGTAATTAAATACATATGTGAGTCACTGGTCCTGAAGTACTATAATTCAGTGCAGTAGCCTAAATGTAATAATACTATACTGCTTTTTAAGGACCTTGAAGAGCAACATTTAGAAAATAAAGATTATAGCATTTTCTACATACAAACAAGGACAGGTAATATTCAGGAAAGTAGCTCCTGGTTGCATTCTTCAAAATGGAGTAATTCTACCTTCCTCACCTTTGGGCACAGGATATTTGTGCAGGCAGATCATAGGTCATTAAAAAGCATCATGAAGAAACCACAGCCAAGTGCACCAAGTGTGCACAACAGATGTTACTGGGACTTGAGTGTTATGATGTGAGAAGAAACTGCTACTCTGGAAAGCTATTCATGTTTTAAGGACGCTGTACAATGCAGACTTTCCTGAACACAGCAGAAATAACATGACTTTCAAAAAAGGAGATAAAATCTGTCAATATTTAAAAATAAATACATAAAAAAAAATCAGCTAAGAAATATTAGGAATGGAAAAGAAAAAAAAAAAGTGATTATGCCAGTACATGAATCTTTGGTGTCACTTGAACATTGTTCTTAGTTCAAGTCAAACTGTATCAAGAAGATGAAGCAATAGTGGAATCAGAAAATGTTCCGGGGTAGGCTGCAAGAAATCAGAATCACAGAAAACCAAATACGATTTTAAACTTTAAAAAATGTGCTCCAGATAAAATCATGAATGACATGCAGATGCAAGTAGGTAATTATCTCTTTTCTTATAAAAAAGATAAGGGGAGTGAATTGAATTACCAAATATCAGTTCGTAAGGAAAACTAATAGGTTTTTTTTCCCATGATGAAGTTACTTTGTAGAACTTATTCCTACATGTTTTGGATAACAAATATATCAAGAATTTGAATTAAAGAAACAGCTTTTACTGAAAGTGAATTCTCAATTACTGCATTCTGGAAACTTTTAGCCCAGGATGGACTTATTTTCATACTCTTACCATGCCTGATATTATTCCCTTCAGCTGTTGCTACTAATCACTTTCAGCCACTTTGAATGCAACTGGCTCTTCTTACCATGTGCACACTGACTATAATACCCGAGTACTCCAAAACAGATGCAAGAGATAGTGCATTTATTTATATTTTAGAGTTGATTAAACTGAAAGAAACAAATGCCATAGGTACTTATCCCTATAATCACAGGAAAAATAAGCTAGTGTGTAAAAAGCATAGGTGGAATCTCAGCTGATCAGAAGCTTGACCTGAAACTGCCTCTAAATAAACATTACAAAAGAGGTTAGTTTTCTATTCTTTAAAGCTTGTAACAGAACATAAAGATATAAACTACTATCACAATGCTGTCAAAAATAGAGACAATTCCAATGTGCAGAGTGACATGAACTTTATTTCAAAGTAAGCTTTAACGGAACGCATGGTATTGTGTATTTTTTTTTCTTGTTTGCATCTTTACAGATAATGATTCACTGAAAAAATTATTCTGACTGTAATATTTGCATGTTTCTAAACCAAGGATAGCTACATGAACAAGAAGAGGATGCAGAAACTCTTTTTACAGAACTATTGTTGCTGGGGAGAGTGCTCCACTGGGATCCCTCACTAAGCTTGTTTGTCTCACTCCGCCTGGGATTTTCAAAGTGACAGCTCAGTGACATAGAGGAAACTGAGAGTGATTCAGGTTTTTCTGTTTGTTTTTCCATCATCTTTAATTCTGTAACTGTGGAATCTCTAAACAGTAAGTCAGATCCTCAGAGGATATTAAGTAGTTTTGGGTTTTTTGAAACACATGGAGCTACAGCAATTTCTCAGCCCAAGCTGGTAGCCTGTTAGTGCCTACAGAGAACTAAAAAATCCCACTGAACTCAGAACCAGTCAATTACCTGATTTAAGGTATGATCTGATTCCTGCTAAATTCATTCTCAGGTTTATGACTGTCTTGAGGAAAACTAGAATCAGTCTCAAAAAAGTACTCATCAGTTTTCTTCTTCCTAATTTTCTTTCCTTCAATGTTTCTGATTCTGCTCTTGATCCTTTTTTTCCTCTCTCTGTCTCTCTCTTTTTAAAGTATTCCTTTCTGTCTCTCATCCAGTACATAGATATATGTACACAATATATATACATATATATAAAAAATAAACTATTATGTAATAATAGTTTAATATTATATCAAAAACACTGTATGAGAAAGTGTATAAAACAGTCTACATATTTTAAAACTGGATATGTTAGCCCTACAATTGCCAATTGTTAGGGTGTGAGACTACATAGTATTATGACTTTTTTCCCGTTTGACCCATCATCCAAGTCCAGCACAGTTCGTATGGAGGATAACAACGACAAAGAACATCCCGCATATTTCATGTTTTGTCTTGTTTGGTGCGTATCTTTTAATTTCACTGATTTCTCTGAATAGCTGAGTTGTAACACGTATTGCAAAATGGCAGAGCAGAAGTGCCTGTGGAGAAAGAAAACCATTAAGTAGCATGGAAATGGAGTACAGTGCCTTGAAAAAAACGTGAAATGACTCAAATCCTCAAAAGCTTTTGAACCAAACAACCTTGTGTGGTGCTGATTATCTTCATGCCAGATAAAAGCCAAATTTCCTAAAGAATTTTCTGCATTTGTCAGAATATCTCAAAAAGAGGCAGGTGCAAATGATTTAAAGTGTGCACCACTTGACCTATTTCTTAAATTTAGTTCCTCTCGTGACTTTCTTCAGGTTTCCTCAGTTAAATGTACCTTGGTTGGCCACCCTTCATATTGACATTAAATTTCAATACTAATATTATATGCTGTAACACCCTTAATAAGACACATAAAAGTCTTTTATGGGCTTTTTTATTCCTAAATGAATCATGAGACCTATAAACTTAAAATAGTCAGAGGTGAGATGAGACACGATATAAATTTTCCAAAATACTGTAACTTGAGGAGCTGATCACTGTATGAAAGTATCCCAGAAACCTTTGGAATCCTTTTTTCTTTTTGAAATCAACTGTTGATGTAACAGTTGTTGGTGTCTATGCACAATTTGCAGATATCAAAGGGTTTTTCATCCTACAAAATGCCTTCCCATTTGATTCAGACCATACAAAGTTATCTTAAACCCTAACCCCTTAGAAGAAGGTTATAGATGGACTACAGTTTTTTTTCCTAATATCTTTATATTTTCAGTAATAACTCTTTCTTAAAAAATAAGAATTATGTTATATTCACTAATTCTATCTGTAGAAAATCAGACAAAATAGGTAATTTTTCTCTTGTTTTTAGACCAGTGGCATAATGCCCACCCCCTTTTTTTTTTTCCCCCCAAAATGAAAGGTTTTGTTTGTGATGTTCTCCTGGAGCCAGAATAGCATTAGAATGTCAAGCACTGATTTTTTTTTCAAGGTTCAAAGAATGAATTAAAATAATTTAGTGGGTAAAGGGCCCTCAGCTAATGGAGAGGTCTTTGTGTCAGAGAAGAGTGCTGATGTTCTGACGTTAAAATGTATGATGACCATTCATACCACTAGACCTCCGTTATAAAAGATTTTTCAGGTTCTTTTATTGCATTCTACGGCAGTGTGATCTTTCAGGTATTTAATTCTAGAAACTGATAAAAAGATGGTTTCTGGCTGTCAGTATTGAAATACATAGCACAGAAGAAATATAGTAAACTTTTAAATAAATGAAACTAGTAAGTAAAAGCCAACAAGTATATTTAACTGTTAATATGCACCTCTTGTCTAACTGGGACATAGGCCAAGAAAAAAAAAATAGTCTAAACTATTTAATTACTGAACAACAGATAAACACAAGGTCTTGTCTAACAGCTACCAGATATTTCATATAATATGGCATTTCCCATGCTTCAGTCTCAAACACCTTGTCCCTTACTGAAGAAAAATGAAGATTTTTCCTCCTGATTTTCTGACTCTAAGCCCATAGCAGTTACAATAGTAAAAAGAAAGTATTGGACAAAAGAAGAAAAGAAATATCTCCTAGGCTTTTAATAACTTTAATCATATTTTAAATGGAAGTAAGAAAAATCCTAAATCCCAGATTCTGCAACAGATTTGTTACTGTCTTCTGTTAAACAAGTTGAGAGCTGCTACTGACTGTTTTCTAGTCCTTAAAGTCTCCTCTGGTTGAATACTCTTGATTTAGGAAATGGCAATTCTCTTTTATCTGGATTGTTAATTCCTGATTAAATAATGATATGCTTTGGTGTTTGATAACATTTACCTCACTTTGAGATACCACAGAGCCTTTGGGCACAGACATAGAGTGTCATATTCCTGTTGTACTCTCCGGTTTCACTAACACAGAAGTTGCAGGAGCCATGAGTAAGAGCTACTATGTGATATGTGGAAAAATACACGCGTGAAGACATTGAAAGAGTCAAAGGTGAGGAGATTCTTTACATGGCCTTTCAGTAATAGAGATGGAAAGCAAACCTAATGCAGCAGGATAAAGCAAAAGAAGAGGTGGTCAAAATCAGAAGCACACAGCTACAATTTCTAAATTGGTTAATTTTGCATTTGCATGTTTTGGTTTTTTTTTCCCCACCATATCATTTCATTGATTATTTGTAATTTTTGTTTTGTGTGTAGTAAAAGAAACAGTTACAGCATAGTGTTCTTTCATCCAAGTCCCATTAAGTCATTTTAACAATATTTTATAAATCCAGTAGTTGAAGAAGATCTCCTTTGTAAGAAGAATATGACTGTTACACTGTTGGTATCACTCGAAAGGAGGTTTTTGCAGATTCTCTAGTAATTCTTAATGCTTCAGAAATATTTGTGATTTTTATTTTGTATGTTGGAGAGAACAAGAAAATGTTTTCTAGCTGACTGGAATGATGAAATGAATTTAAGCAAATTGGGATTAAGTCAGTCTCATTATAATGTTAATTTCAAAGTCAGATTAATTATAATACTTCAGATTTTTTGAGTTATTTTTGTTTAGAAACAGTCTCTTCGCTCCCAGACTGTCACCAACGCAAATTTTCTTTGAAGATATGTCTGAAAGATTTTTTTTTCCCACTTTATAGCTGGCAGGTTTGCGGGTGGAGGGGAAGAAAGAGTATATATAACAGTGGCTGCAACAGCAAGAAATTCTTATCAATGGAGAAAGCAGCATTTTGAAGAAGGCGTGCAGCTTCTTTTTGTACAACATATATTCAAAATAATTTTTGAGAAGAACATAGCATATTTTTTCTTTTCTTTTTTTTTTTTTTAATGACCTAAATAAGCCTGTGGGCTCTTGGTTGGTTGGTTTGTTGTTTTTTTTTTTTCTCTTGAGCAGGCAGCCAGTGTTCTGGGGCTTACAGGTTGTTTCCAATGCTAAGAAAAATTACTGATAGAGCTTAGTTATTTTGGGTTCAGTCCTGTTGGTTTTCATGAACAAGTCAAGTGGCTTTATCACACCAGAGGAAAAAATTTGCACCTTCTCAAGTTTTCCAACCAGCCTTTTCAGTTAGTACAGGCACTAGTCCACAATTGTTTTGGCTCCCTTGAATCTTTAATTTCTCCTGACTGTTACCTTTTGCTTCCTTTCACATACAAACACACACCATTGCACGGGTAGAATACAAGTAATACAGCTCCCACATATTTTATATAGCTCCAGGAAACTTCTTCTGCATTTGTTCTCAGATGTTTTATAGAACTCTTGTTTGGGATAGACTTGAATTTTTTCAGCCACTTTCCACCTCCATGTTTTTTTAAATGCTTCCTCCGTTTACTCAGTCTGACAAGTGGATCCACTGATATGGGTGAGATAACACATTGCCCATTTAACAAGGCATGAGGACAGGCAGCTTTCAGCCTTCTCCAGATTCTACTGCTATAAAAAGTAACATGTAGGCAGTGGGGCTATGCTCATTAGTACTGCTCAAGGAGGTACAGTATACGTGCTTGTCAGGACAGAAGGATACTGCCTTGGGCTCCTTCCTTGTCATTGATGTTTGGAGTGGGTGTCTTGCAATTGTATACAGGGAACAATCCTTCTTCAGTGAAACATGGTACAAACATAATCAAAATGTGTGAAGAAGAGAAGAAGAAAGGGAATAATTACTGTCTTCTAACATTTGTTTAAGAGCAAAGCAAATCTGCCTTCCAGCTTTTTGTATCTAAAAAGGCAGGAAGGATCTTTGGCCTTACTGTAGATAAAATAATTTGCATAAAAGATTTATGTGATTCTTCCACAGCTGAAAAGCACAATTAGTACTGATAAACAACATTAAAATCACATATGCTGGCATAGCTATTGATCTTATTTGAAAAGCAATATTTTAAGTCAATAATGTGTCATAGGATGTCCGCAGTCTGAAGTTATTCTACAGATGAGTGGACAACCCAATGCTTATATGTTAAAACAGAGGTATGGATATAAATTCTGAGTGTCCAGAGCTCAGGGCCATTGCTTTCTGGAGTCTGAGGTGGTGTATCTATGCTGTTTTCTACTGGGTGTCCATGTTAATGTTTTGGGAGCAGGGGGACTTCAAGGGTGGCCTCTGTGAGAAGGAACCAGGTGCTGACTGTGCTGAATACAGCGAGTTACAGACATACCACAAAGCTGAGTCAATAAACAGAAAACCGTCACTGAATTATCACAGAATGGTGTGGGTTGGAAGGGACCTTAAAGATCACATAGTTGCAATCCCCCCTGCCATGGTCAGGCGCACTCCATTTGGTCAGGTCGCCTCATCCAAGCTGGCCTTGAACACTGCCAGGGGCAACCACAGCTTCTCTGGGCAACCTGTGCCAGAGTCTCGCCACCCTCACAGTAAAGAATTTCTTCCTAACACCTAATCGAAATCTATCCTTTTTCAGTTTAAAACCATTCCCCTTGAACTATCCCTACATGTCCTTATAAAAAGTCCCTCTCCAGATTTCTTGTAGGCCCCTTTAGGCACTGGAAGTTGCTCTAAGGTCTTACCTGAGCCTTCTTTTCTCGAGGCTCAAGAAGCCTAGCTCTCTCAGCCTGTCTTCATAGGAGAGGTGCTCCAGCTCTTGAATCATATCCGTGGACCTCCTCTGGACTCACTCTAGCAGGTTCATGCCCCTTTTGTGTTGGGGGCCCCAGAGCTGGACACAGTACTCCATGTGGGGTCTCACAAGAGTGGAGTAGAAGGAGAGAGTTGCATAGGGCACTTAGGGAAAAACACTGTGTAGAAGTGCAAGAGAGAGGAATGAGGGGGGAAAAGTGTGAGAAACTGCAGACACCAACGTCAGAGTACAAGGAGATGTAGAGATGTGTCAGGTGCTAGAGATTCTCCTGCAATTTACGGAAGAGATCATGGTGGAGCAGTTATCTTCCTGAGATCATGGAGAGAACTATGCCAGAGGAGGTGGATATTTCCTGAGAGAAACTGCAGCTCATGGAGAGCACAAGCTGGAGCAGATTCTCCTGACACGAACTGCAGCTGGTGGAAAGCCCACTCTGGATCAGATTTGTCTTGAAGGACTTGAGCCTGTGGGGAGGCCTTGGGCAGGAACAGTTCTTTAAGGGTGGCAGCCCATGGGAAAGGCTCGTATTGGAGAAGGAGAAAAGTGTGAGGGGGAAGAAGCAGCAGAGTGGGACTGTCATGGATTGACTGCAGCCCCTACTCCTCATCCTCACTGCACTTTGCACTGCTTAGGGTATAGGAAGATGGAGGAGTCAGAAAAGAAGGAGTGAAGTTCAGACTTGGCAAAAGGGTGGGGTGACAGGAAGGTGTTTTAGGTTTTTTCCTTTTTTTCCCAGTGTCCAAATATATTTTAATTGGCAATGGACTTTTTTTCCCCAAGTCAAGTCTGTTTTGCCCAGGATGCTAATTGGTAAGTGATCTCCCTGTCTTTATCTGGACCCACAAGCTTTTTCATGTTATTTTTTATGCCTGTCCTTTTGAGAAGGGAGTGGGGTAAAAGCTGAGTGGTCATCTGGCAGCCAGAAAAGGTCAATGCACCTTACTGAAAGCTAAATATCTAAGCCCTTTCTAGTTACTCTAGGCTTCATTTTGTAATCAGTGGATAGAAATAGGCATGTTTAGAAGGCAATGCATCTGACCTGTCTAAGGATGAGCTGAAGTGAGTGTCACCTTGATTAGAAAGAGACACAGGAGTGACTAGCTCAGGCTGAGATGTCAAGATTTTAGACATCTAGATTTCTATCTGTGTTTCATTCTTTTAAGTTCTGGATACCAACTTTGATGTACTGTCAGAGAATAGAAAGTCTTTAGACTTTAGACTTTACTAGCTCTGTTTCCTGTAATAATCATTAGCAAGAGAATACTTTTCTTCCTTTTGCAATTAATTTTCACACAATATTTTTTTTTTTCCCCTCCTTGCTTTTATGTCAGAAAAAACAAGGATCAAAATGGCAGTCAAGGGGGTTTGGAAAAGCATTTATAAAATTTTAAGGATTATACTCTGCTATATATTTTTTCTGTCCATATAAGCATTACTATGCTCTCTTTATTGATCCCAGTAACACCATCGTTTTCATCAGTATCCAAAGGAAAAGAACATTTTTGACCCCTTCTGCAGAAAAATGAATTTTTTTATTCTTTTGGCTGTTTATCAATGCTGTTATGCAATAATTGACTGGTGACAAGAATTTCATCTCTCAGTGGTGTCTAATGCAATCTGTAAATTATATTACTGAGCCTTACTCATTGCATCTGACACACTTTGCTTCTTGACTGTCTGGCCATACAGCCTCTCTTTTGAGATTTAGATTGCCAGAAATATAACAGAGAACAAGAATGGCTTCCTGCCAATCAAATTATAGAACACTGAAAAGGTCAGAGTTACACAGTATATTACTGTCTTTCAGAGATTGTACTGGGTATTAAAATTCTCTGATGTCTCATTTCACTGACAAAGATTATAATGAGAACAGGAAACAGCACAGGATGGATCAGGCTTTGTGACCACAATTTTTATGAGGATGAGAAATGGAAAAAAAGCCCCAAAGCCAAACACCCAACCTAAACCCCAACCCAAACCCCAACCCCTTCTCATTATATTTAGACTTCTAGTACATGGGGTTCTTCAGTTAGGAAAATCCAAAGAAAAATTCCCTAGATCAGAACTATCCACGCAGCTCTGGGTTAAAGGCAGAATATAGTAATTCTGTCTGAGGAGTGGAATGGGAAATGAATTGTGAGAGAAAATGAACAAATTTAAATGTTAGGTAAATTGCACCAGATATTTTCCTGCTGTAATTTATTGTGTGCTCTGCAAAATTCAAAGTAGATGTTCTAGCTACCACTTCAGGGTAGAGTGAAATCAAAGCTCAAAACACCTGCCACACTGGATGAATTCCTGGATGAATCACAAAGTAGCATCTGCCAGCAAAGTTGGCATTCTTGGACTCTGGAATCCTTGGTGAAATTAGTCTCTAAGTTCATTACTATTTTACCACTTGGGGCTTGGTCCAAATGTTCTGTAGCTTGTGTCTCAATTATCATACACACATGTAGGAGAGGATGGAAACTATTTCATTATTGCCAAAGAGAGGTAGCTGCTTGGCTGGAGAAGAAAGAGTTAAAGAAGCAGCAAAGTACACTGTGTGATTAAGCAGAGCAGCCCAGCTGGACAGGAGTAGGAGAACAGAAAGATAAGGAACTGGTTATTTTGGGGCTGTTTGTGAAACAATGAAGAATGTTGGAAAAAACAAAACTGTAAACCAGGAACTAAACACGATGTGCTAAAACTAACTTGGTATAAAAGGTAGAGCAATAGGCTAAAAATATCTTTTGCTAGAATGGTATAAAAGCTAGAGCAATAGGCAATAAAGTGATTCGCTGCATGAAGATGCTCTGAGTCCATGCCTTTCATACGCCACACACACACAGTACCACAGCTTGACATTCTAACTCCAGAGTGTTTTATTACTTTTTTCCCTTATCGAAAATGGCTACATAAACGAATGGGTTAATTGCTTTTAATTTCTTCTGTGTCATATGTTTGTGTCCATGTTGTGGGACAGTGTGCCTCCACCATTGCTTTCTCATTTCAGATGAATGGAAGTAACTGGGGAAAAGTAATAGATATTTAGGTTGTCTTTCCTCACAGCCATTTTTTTTCTATAGTAAAAAACTGTTTAGCTGGAGCAGATAGTCTAGCAATAACAGTAGGAAAAAAAAAAAAAAGGAAAATATGGAGAAAGAAAATTAAAGACCAGAAACATAAAAATTTAGGATAAATATTTACCAGAAAGTCCAAGAAGAAATTATGAACCCTGAGGAGTTAAATATCACAACTTGCTTTCCTTGCAGAAAATATGTTTGTAAAATGAAGTGGCAGTTACATTGAGGCTTTTATAAAACTTATTTATTTGTTTACTTTCATTGTTGTAATGTAAATCTTGCAGAAATACAATTCTACAATATCATCCTTCATCTGGTGTCACTGTATTGTGAAATGAATAAATTTTACTATATCTTCATGTTAGCAAAAATGTACTAATTATAGGAACCAGCATAAAATTGTCCCTAGATCCACTGAAGTACAGTGAAAGCCGTAGTACAGCACAGGCAAACACACATACATCTCAGGCTTTGTGACAGAGATTAGGAGACCCATGTCCAATTTCTATTTTTTTTTTTTTCTCTATTTTTCACATACTTGTGTGGAATTCAGTTTCTAAGAGTGCTACAGCTTTGGTAGCTTTTACTGGTACTGTGGTGGCAAGTGTATTTGCCTGTATTTGAAGCAGATGATAACTGTTATGAAACTTTGTACTGCTTCTTGTAGTATGCATGTTAATGGTAGAATGTGGGCTTTCTTTACTGCCCCTAATAATTTGATAGGAAATACCACATCTTAAAGTATTAATAAAAATTATATTTTTCCCTCCTGATGCCTGACACCACCACCCCCCCATTCATGCCCTTCAAACCATTGGTACCATTGAACTAGAACTGATACTTTAAGAATGATATTAAAAGAAATAAACTTTTTTTTTCTTCTTTTTTTTTTTTTGAGAATAACATGATTTTTGGCCTAATTTCTCTTTTGGAACCAATTTCATTAAATTAATATAAAGTTTTGTGCAATAGATTTGAGAATTCCAACCAGATACTTTAAGTTCACTATTTCAATAAATAAATAAAGTGATTACATTTTAAATTAACCTGACAAGTTCTAACAAGTTGCAAATTTTATAATCTATTTTAACTACACTAACAGTCTCACTATGCTAACCATCATTGCCATTAAACCTGACATTACTCCCATCTCTGATTTAGAATAATTTTAAAATGAATTTTATTCCATGGCAACTAAACTTTTCAATGTTTATTGAAAACATATTCAAGATAATGATAATATGTAGGCAAAGCATTGGCCACACAGAGTAGTTTCTACTGCAAAATAATATTTCCTAAACTTTTCTGTTTCATTAGTTCCCTCCCTTTCTGTTTTAAAAGAAAATATTGCAACATATCCAACATATGGATGTATCCATACATTTGTTTTTCAGAACAACTTGAGAAGGGACAATATCGTGTTGATTAAATATTAAAAACAGTGGTCAGTATTAGACAAAATTTGCCTCTGAGAGGTTTCAATAATAAAAAGGAGCTACAAAGCAAACTAAATATTCTCTTCTGTGACTCCTCTAAAGTATGATCAAAGCTTATGCCACTAGGTTCGTAAAGTATGAATTCTGAGTTTTTAGGGAAAGTGGTGTATACAACTGTCATTGTTTAACCCCAGCCAGCAACTAAGCCACACACAGCTGCTCACTCACCTTCTCCTGGTGGAATGAGAGAGAATTGGAATGGTAAAAGTGAGAAAACCTGTGAGTTGTGACAAAGCCAGATTAACAGGTAAAGCAAAAGCCCCACACACAAGTAAAGCAAAACAAGGAATGCATTCACCACTTCCCATGGGTCCTCAGGTGTTCAGTCATCTCCAGGAAAGCAGGACTCCATCATGTGAAATGGTTACCTGGGAAGACAAACGCCATCACTCTAAACGTTTCCTCTTCTTCCTTCTTCCCCCAGCTTTATGTTCTAAGCATGATGCCATAAGTTACGGGATATCCTTGGGTCAGCTGGGGTCAGCTGTCCTGGCTATGTCCCCTCCCAATTTCTTGTGCACCCCTAGTCTACTTGCTGGTGGGGTGAGGAGCAGAAAAGGCCTTGACTGTGTAAGCACTCCTCAGTAGTGACTAAAACATTCCTGTGTGATCAACACTGTTTTCAGCACAAATACAAAACCTAGACCCATACTAGCTACTACAATGAAAATTAACTTAAAACCAGCACAGTACCTCCTGAAATTATTGTAAAATATTAAAATTAAAATGTCAGTCAAGAATATGACCATTCCTATTTCTTGAAGTCAGAGAAAACCAGTAGTGATAGGTAGTGATCATTATTTGCGTAAGAATATAGTAAAGGAGATTGTTGTGGAAAATAAAAAAGCATCAACATATAAAGCTTGGGAAAAAAATCTATACTTATTGGATGGGATTAATGAAAAATGTTACACAGGTGTGTGTTTACCTTCCATATCATAGGCCGTGCTATTTAGGTGGTGCTATTTATTGTTCTTAACCCAATCATTAGGAAAAGAACAGAGAGTCCAGTTATAATGTTCCATATAATCTGGAAGTGATTGGTGCAAACTATGAAACTCTTTGACCTTTCGAATGTTCTGACAGTTTGATAGCCTTTCTCAATTCTCCTTCCTCAGAGCATCAATCACTTCTGAAAAACAGAAGGAGAAAGGAAAAAAAAAAAAGAAAGAAGCTGCTACCCAGCTGAACAAAAAAATGTAGGGACAGAGTTGGTTTTGACTGCTTGAATTTATTACATGACTGCTAGAAGCTTGCAAAATTGATTGCTCATTTAACAACAAGTCCTCTCAGAACTGCACTAACAGCTCTGATTTATACTTAAAGTCCTGTTGCCACAAATGCTGTGAGAGAGCACTTGCTTGAAATAGATACTTGCAGTTTGTATAGGTTGTTCTTTACAAGGCATTTTAAAGCTTACATTGCAAATCTAATGTATTTGAAAAATAAAAACAAAACAAAAGAAGCAACATCGTTTTACAAACTGGGCTGTAATGGGTCATTAAGAACCAATGCCAGTCTCTAACTTCTGCTAAGGCAAATCTGCGAATCCTGTAATAGATCAAATATCACAGATTCTAATGCCAGAAGGGTTACCAAATGCAACCAACAGCAAAAGCTAGGATTAGCAATTGATAATGTGAACTAGAGAAAGAATCAATCTACTTTTTAATATTGTCTCGATGCACAGTTAGAACTCTCTGTAAGCTACTCTAGTAGCTAATTATCTCATAATTTAAATGAAAATACTTATTAATGGAATGAATTTTCTTCAATTTCTAGACACTGTAAATTGTTAAACTTCTGTGGGCAGAGCATATTACTGAGTTTTATGTTTATACGCTGAGATTTAGGATTCATCTCAACTAAATTTAGAGGTGAGACTCAGACTGAGTTGAAGAACCTTAAAATTATGTGTGCATATGTAAGGGTCTATAAGTGAGTCAAATTTCCAAATATCCTGGGTTTAGACAGTGGAATTAACAGCACTTGGAGATCTGCCAATAGGTTGATCAAAATTGCTCTCCAGGCTCTTTTGACGGTACTATCCAGATCTCCACTGGCAACAACAGGACATTTACTGTGCAGGTACTCACCTGGTTTAAGTGTCTATTTGTGCTTGAAATACAATTTTGCTGAATATCTTGCTTTACTGTGAATGCTGGTAACTCACATAATTTGCAAAATCTGAAAAAAATCAGGTGTCTACCCTCCTTCATAAAATGTGTCCAAGAAGGATATGTAGTAAATCAACAGTAAGATGGGAAAGTATTTCCACAGTCAATAAGTGAAGAAAAGAAAGTCCTCTGGCTGAACACAGTATACCAAAAAATGCAAGCATTTTTTTGTTGGGCTATAGTGTATGCCAAAACCCATTTTCTAAGGGAAAACCAGTTCAAGTCTCAACCACACAGAAATTGTGACATCTTAAAAACACCATAGAACTCATCCACAAAGTACTGAAGCATCTGTTCAAGTCTGCACACTTTAGTATATCCTTTAAAGTCAATATGCCGTCTTGAGTGCTGAAAGTTAAGGAAATGATTAAGTTCTCTGCTGGACTGGGGTTGTTGCTTATACTTCAGAGGATATATGGACTCATGATAAAATGGTCTGAAAACTGAATGACTGCAACTAAACTTCCACATATAAGTTGTTTTCTGCTTTTTTTTTTAATCTACCTTTGTATTTTTCAGATCATGAAGGCTGCCCATAACATCTGATCCACCATCTGCATCTTGTACAGGAATCTGAAATAGGCCTCCTAATAAGCTTCCATACCTCAACCAATTAAAATGTAGAAGTTCAGGAACTTTCTCAGAGGCACAAAATAGTTGTGAAGTTCAAAATTAACACTGATGAATGACCTTAAACTCTAATCATTTTGCTTTTGGTTTCCTACATATTTTTATGAGAGTAGCATTTGCTTTTGTGATTGAGAAAAGGAAGTAGGGGTTGGAGGGACTACAGGATCGAGAAGGAAAAGGAGAAAGGTTTGTTTGCTGATGTAATTAAGAAATGGATTTTCTTTTTTTTTTTTTCCTGAAAGTTGTGATGTAATCAGACTGCATTTATGAGAGGAAAGAACTGGTGCCAAGGTCCTGCTTTGTTGCAACCTGTATTATAAATGTACGTGAAAGCCAGATTGTGCTTACACAACAAAGGGAGCCAAGGACAGAGGTAGAACTGATACTCTTCTCTCTATTCACTCCTGAGGCGGAGAAAAAAGAAGTTTCATATTTCATAAAATCATAGAATAGAATCATAGAATAGTTAGGGTTGGAAAGGACATTAAGATCATCTAGTTCGAACCCCCCTGCCATGGTTAGGAACACCTTGCACTAAACTATGTCGCACAGCGCTCTGTCCAACCTAGCCTTGAACACTGTCAGTGATGGAGCATTCACAACTTCCTTGGGCAACCCGTTCCAGTGCCTCACCACCCTCACAGTAAAGAACTTCTTCCTTACATCTAATCTAAACTTCCCCTGTTTAAGTTTGAAGCTATTACCCCTTGTCCTACCACTACAGTCCCTAAGAAAGAGTCCCTCCCCAGCATCCTTATAGACCCCCTTCAGATACTGGAAGGCTGTTATGAAGTCTCCATGCGGCCTTCTCTTCTCCAGGCTGAACGGCCCCAACTTTCTCAGCCGGTCTTCATACGGGAGGTGCTCTAGCCCTCTTCTCATCCTTGTGGCCCTCCTCTAGACTTGCTCCAACAGCTCCATGTCCTCTTTCTTTCAGTAATTGTGATATATGAAGAGACAAGAAACTGCTTATGTCACCCTGACTAAACACTAGTTTGACAAGATTTAAATGGAGATAGGTGATTTTATATTTCAACACTGATGCAGCAATGGGATAATTTACAAAACTCCCATATAAATATACTATTTATACTTACATATTTTTTATATATTTCTATATTTATATATTTACATATTTTTATATAGATGTACATTTAATTATGAAACTAAAGGAATGCACAGCATTTGTCACTGTCCTGCATGGCATCCTTGTCTCAAAATTGGAGAAGGATGGATGTGATGGATGAACCACTCAGTGGATAAGGAATTGTCTGGATGGTCGCACTCAGAGAGTTGTGCTCAATGGCTCAATGTTCAAGTGGAGCCCAGTGACAAGTGGCATTCCTCAGGGGTCTGTACTGGGACCAGTGCTATTTAACATCTTTGTTGGTGACATGGACAGTGAGATTGAGTGCACCCTCAGCAAGTTTGCTGATGACACCAAGCTGCGTGGTGTAGTTGACATCCTGGAGGGAAGGGATGCCATCCAAAGGGACCTTGACACACTTGAGAGGTGGGCCAGTACAAACCTCATCATGTTCAATAAAACCAAGTACAAGGTCGTGCACCTGGATCGGGGCAATCCCAAGCATAACGACAGGCTCGGTGGAGATTGAATTGAGCTTGGAGAGAAGCTCAACATGAGCTGGCAGTGTGCACTTGCAGCTGAGAAAGCTAACTGTATACTGCCTGCATCAAAAGGACCATGACCAGCAGGTCAAGGAAGATGATTCTATCCCTGTAGTCTGCTCTTGTGAGACCCCACCTGGAGTACTGTGTCCAGCTCTGGGGCCCCCAACACAAAAGGGGCATGAACCTGCTAGAGTGAGTCCAGAGGAGGTCCACGGATATGATTCAAGAGCTGGAGCACCTCTCCTATGAAGACAGGCTGAGAGAGCTAGGCTTCTTGAGCCTCGAGAAAAGAAGGCTCAGGTAAGACCTTAGAGCAACTTCCAGTGCCTAAAGGGGCCTACAAGAAATCTGGAGAGGGACTTTTTATAAGGACATGTAGGGATAGTTCAAGGGGAATGGTTTTAAACTGAAAAAGGATAGATTTCGATTAGGTGTTAGGAAGAAATTCTTTACTGTGAGGGTGGCGAGACTCTGGCACAGGTTGCCCAGAGAAGCTGTGGTTGCCCCTGGCAGTGTTCAAGGCCAGCTTGGATGAGGCGACCTGACCAAATGGAGTGCGCCTGACCATGGCAGGGGGGATTGCAACTATGTGATCTTTAAGGTCCCTTCCAACCCGCACCGTTCTATGATGTTTTCTGTGATAATTGTAAGTAGAGAATTATCACTTCCTTAGAATTATTCCTGGTTGGATTCCAGAATTCTTTCAATTCTAGTTATTCCTTTTTTGTAAATATTATCATCACTGGCAAACTATTCAGATGGTGCAAAGTGTGGGGACTGATAAATGATAAACATTACCTTTCACCAGCACGATGTCATGCATTGATTTGTAAACCAACAAATAATGCATATTTTACTGTGGACACATACAATTCACTTGACTAAAGATAAATTGTACAGGACATTTCACTAGGTGAAGATTTTCAAAGAATGTGGGGATAATGGTGGATAATCAGCTGTACATTGTCTTCCAAAACCTATTCTTTGGCTAAAAGAGGTAGACTTGCACTGGTCTTCCTCCAGTGAATAAAAACCAGCCTCACAGTGTTAGAAACATAGTTTTAGTAAAGGCAGAGGTAAGAGGAGCACCAGGTACATCCATTCATCAGTGGTGGTGTTGTCATTGGTTCAGCTTCTGAACAAGAGGAGGACTTATTCTTGCTGGTCCATGGAGGAAGCTGGTAAAAAGAAAGACAGCACCAGGGTAAGAGGGAATGCTAGATGAAAAAGAATTCCAAACCAAAAGTATCTGCAGCCACAGCTGCCTTCAAACTTCACATCCAAGATGAACTTCCTTGTTTGTGAATATAAGGTCCAGAACACGTTTGCTCATTAGCTGCTCTATCACCTGAGTCAAGAAGTTGTCATCAGTGTTCTCCAGAATCTCCTGATGACATATGCCCTGCTGTGTTGTCCCTCCAGCAGATATTGAGGTGGTTGAAATACCCTATGGGAACCAGAACCTATGAATACAAGACTGCTTCTGTCTGTAGCAGTCTACTAGAAGCAGGAAGTGATGGCGATTTTCAAATCTCCTAACTTTCAAGCACTTTTGTATACTTTTGACTCTCTAATTCTGCCTTGAAGTAATTTAAACGTATTTACAGTGAACTCTAACTTAATGAGGTGTTTCTGACCAGGATGGGGAAAAATATTAAAAAGCCAGCAGTAGTTTGAAAATGATGGATGTCAACAAAGAGAAATTTTTAATGTTCATATTTAACATTGCACTGAGCCTGAATGTTTCCACCTGGGCTTATTAATCTCATTTACCTCAATGACAGTAGATGCATATTTGAATGAGTTTAATAAAAGCCTTGTTTCATTACTGTACCACTTCGTGTTACGCTCTTATGCTGAGAAATGTCAGTAAGTAACTGGAGCATGTACTGGGAAATTCATTTTGGGCCCATAACATGAAAAGTGATTTCTCTTGCATGCCAGAGGTACTCACAGAACAGGATAAAGCAATGTGTAATGCTGCATCAGAGCTTCAGAGGAAAGTATTACAATCAACATACTTTGTTTTCCAGTATGTTAACTCTTCCCAAGGTTGTACCACAAGTACCTTCAATCCGTATGTGCCTTCAACTCTAGAAACAAACTCTTTCCTTTTGTCTTCTGTTCTTACAGTTACTTGAATTTATTACCCACCAATTTCTTATTTAAGAAATACCATCCTTGATACTAATAAAGGGAAATCTCTGGTGTATAAGTGCTCGTGTATTTCCACCACTCTGTTGCCTTTTAATTTGTGATGAACTAACAGAGAATGTAAATGTTATGCTGAACTGGGATTCACAGACAGCAGTAGAGGTTAGGAGTTCTAGTAATAAAATTATAATAATCAATAATTGTTGGAGATATATCGCAGGCACAGAAGACTGTCAATCAATTATTTTCTTAAGTAATTACATTGATAGAATGTCTTTTCATAGTTCAAAATAAGCAAAGAAAACAGGAAATTGACAGCTGAGTGATTTCTATGCCTTCTCATCTTAGGAGTTCTAGCCCGTATTCTGAAGCAGTTGTTCTATTTATTTTGAGTTCAGGTGTATAAGCCTTAGAGACCAGTGTTTCAAATCCACTAGTGATACTGCGAAATGCATGTCTGCATGTATTTATCATATAATTTTTCTTACAATTGATAAAAAAGAATAATTTCTAGTTGACTAAAAATTGAATCTGTTTCTGTTACTGAGTTGGCCATTAACATAGCTGTAGAAAACGTACTTTTCCATCATTGGTTTTAGAAGGTTTTAATTTGAAGTTCCCACTGGGGCAAGTAATTGCTCATACTACACACTTTGATATCTTTACTTTTGCTCATGACATGAATATTTAAATACTACAGACCAAATTAAGGAATAGAAAGAATCACTTCTCAAAAGAGCAATATCCAGATATCCACAACCTTCTTCAAAGAAGTGTTATCAAATGCTTGAAAACCCTTCAGACATCAGAGAAATGCAACAGTTTTCCACAACCTAGATATGGATGCAAACCATTGTGCTAATGAATCAAAAGGAAAACATGGTGTTCTTACTGGGTTTTTCTAGACTAGTAGAACTACTTTCCTGCTACCACAACTTTCATTGAAAGAACTATTTCCCAGAAAGAAAGAAAAAAATAATTTCTACAATTATAGAACATAACTGTTTATTTGAAATTTACAGAGAGATTTTGCAAATATTAATGTTTTAATATTAAAAATACTAATATTTTAATATTGTGACTTTAAATCTAAAGAAAACTATTCAGAATTGGCTCAAGCAGGAGAAAAGATGAGAACACAAAACCGAAATTATCTAGATCAGTTGAACAAAAAACCATGAAGCAACTTCAATTTTTGTTATTTATAATGATTATATATAGTTACTTTGGTTTTTTTCTTTTTTTTTTCTTTGCTCTATTGATTTTTGTCTGTTTTTCATTAATGGGGGCACATAAGAGTCTGAGAAAATTATTTATTTATGATAGATTGTTGTAAGATGTTTCTAAATTAAATGTAATGAATTAGAAGTTAACAAAATCTCATAAATTTCTTATCTACTGAAGATTGGTTGACATTAGGTGTGAAATAGGATGTAAGCATCTCATAAGTCATGAATAAACAGAATTGTCTTTCCTTAGTAGTTTGGGATTTGTTGTTTTTTGTTGTTGTTTTTTGGTTTTGGTTTTTTTTTTTAATAGTTGCTGGGGTTTATTACACCTTTACACTGGATTATACACTTGAATAAAGTGAGATTATAAATGCAATTTCTGCTACATGCAACTTAACTGTCATAATTTGAATTTTCTATTCTAGTACAGGTGAATTAGAATTATTTGGACATTTTTTACGAATTTCTTTAAAAAAATGCCTTTTTTCACAAAGAGTTAAAAATAGTTAAAAAACTTTAGGACAAAACCAAGTTCTCAAGATTGCAGTCATTGAGAGATCTGCATTGAGAGAATTACATTGAGAATCTGGGAACAAATCAGAAAAGAATATGATTAAAAGGGGTAAAAATTCTGCTCTTTAGAAAAAATATGTAGAGAATAATCTTTAATTCCCTTCAAAATGAGTTGAGCAGATTGAACTTAATACTGTGAAAAAGAAGCAGGAACTTCCTTGAATACTGCTCATTTGAGTGTTGCAGAATGATGTTCGGTGATAAGGTGGAGGTCAACATACCTGTTGCCTTCTTTGTTTGTTACGTAATTATAACCTTATTCAGCTGCCAAATAAATCACTATGATTCCTTTGGGAATAGGATAGGAATTCTAAATAATTTTATTTTTCAGATGAACCTTTCCAAATCCAATGGCATGTCATTTCTGAAATTATGGCAGAGGGCCTGGGAAAACCAAAACCAAACAGAAAAAATGAACTGCAGCCTATATAAATTTTTAAGGAGTAGTGTTAATTCATTGCCTGAATCATTGTTTAAAATGTCTTCTTTTTTTTTTTTTTATTATATTGTCATGATTCTGTGCTTTCTATCAACTCAATTGAGTTATATAGTAATACAAATATTTCCCTACGTGTTCTGAGTACACAGATAAAAATTCCATTGACTACAGAAGCATTAAGACCTACAGGAAGAATTCAATAAGAATAGTAAATTTTACAATGGCCTTTTAAAATAGATAATCTACTTGCCTTTTTATGCAGATCAAGCCTGCTTCTTATAGCATGCCCTTCTATGATTTGTGTAGGTTAAGAAAAAAAATACCTCTTTATTATACAGATTCCTCTGATTTCCTATAGAAAGACTAATTTTTATTACTAATACAATTCTGTATTAAGAAAGAAATAGCATATTTTTGCTGTTAATAAATGATAATTATGTTTAGGCTTATGATTAGAAAATACAGACTGATAAATGCAATGCACTTATAGTTGCCCCAAAAGAGAGTTATTACATTGGGAAATCCATATAGGTGTAATTTTATAAATGCAAAAGCTAGGAGAACGTGCGTTTTTTTTCTGTTTTTACCATCAAAACTGAGATACATTCACTATTTTCAAGTTAACATGCTCAGAGTGAGCAAAGCCCTCTTTCTGGGCATGTTTTGCCAACATATGAACTTTGAAATATCCTTCCTCAGTCTGTAGAGAGTCATGTGTCAATTGTTATAAATTTTTTTTAGCATAAACTAAGTGTTTGGTACCCCTAAAATATTTAAAAGATATGTGATATAATTTAGGTCACACAGAGTTATTAAACTTAATATTGTTAGTATTACCCCTATTTGTTATTTCCTAATAAGATTACATTTTGGAACTACCATTTTGAATTTTCTTTCATCCTATGCTGCAAGATCAACAATAACACCTGAAGAACCTATCTATGATTTGTGTGGCAATTAATGAGAAGATTGGTTTTTTTTTCAATGGACAGGAGGATCAAACCCTTTGTTATTTTCCATTGACATGCTTTTTTTTTTTTTTTAAACTATGGTGCTTCTGAAAAGAATGCCCTAGGGAATTTTACTTATGGCTGAGGCAGCAGCCGTTATCATCTCTTGGTTTCCATCATTGCAATTAAGGAGTGTTGGCAGTATTTGCTCATAAGCTCTTGATTCATAAATTATTCTGTCACTAATGCTCAACTTGCCCATTCCATTATTGAAATTCAAGACAATGTTGACTTCCCTTGTCTAATCAAATAATCAGAGGGACAGTAACAGGCAAGATCTGAGTGGGAACCAACAATGAAAATTAATACTACTGTATAATTTTTGCAAAGTCACAAAATATTTCCTTTCTTCATCCCTCCTGATATCATTTTCTATCTTGCCCTGGAGCTATGTTTGCATAGGCAGATATATTTCTCTTTGTGGAAGTACTCCAGGTATCTTCTGATATGCGAATGTCTTAACAAGTCCTAGGGCAGTTTAATGCTTTGTAAAACTTATTAGCCATCATGTAATACTATTCATTTAGTAAACTACTAGCACCAAGCCCATCAGTCTCATAGAGTAAGAATTTATCTCTTCTGCTAATGGCAAAATCCATATGTAAGTTTTATCTTGAGCTACTGTTATGCTACACCATTCAGGTTTGTAAGTTGAATTATTTTTATTTCCTGACCATAACGTCATGAATTAAGTATATGAAAATAGATGACTCTGCAGTGAATACATCATAATCTGGTACAGTTACACTAAACGATTTAAGATGAATAGCAACTGAGTCTCAGAAATACACATTCAACATCATGTTGCACCTCATTTCTTATTAATGCAAAAAAGGTTATCACTTACTTTATTTTAGTCCTCAAACTCTGCAGGTGCTTTTAAGGTAAAAAGACTAAATAGTTGTTCCATGTGTGAGGATCCATCAGGGTAGTGGTGGCTGGAATGGGAGGTTATGAATGAGTCTGAGAGATTTTTTCATTGGGAGATAAAAACTTTCTCATGAAAAGGCTTTCAAATGTGAAACTTTCAAGGAGTTTTCCCACTTGATCTTTTTTTTATTCTGTTACACACAAAATATGAAAGCATGGATTCAGGACAGTTGCTGAATTAAATTTCACAACCATTTGTAATTTATGATTGTATTAGAAAGACAAAAGAAAATCACCTTATAAAAAGGTTCTCTTTAATTCTCCTTATAAAAAGCAAATATAAACTATATTCGTATGTCACCAGTCTACCATGTGGTAAAACTGAGTACAATAATTACTTTTAACATCACTCAAATTCCCATCAGGATGGGGAGATTGGTTTTTTCAATAGTTGCTTGTGTGCTAACTGAACTCTGTCTGCATAACTGGTAGTAAAAATTATGTAAAAATCATTTTTAGAGCTGCTTGAAAAAGCTTTAAGAGCATAATTTTTTTTTTTATTATTTGCTTTAGCTTTTTTCCCCCTGCCCTTTTTTTGCTTTTTTTTCCCTTCCAAAAGTGCTTCATGGTCGTAATGAAAGAATGATGTTATGAATTTTACACTGAAGCATTTTCCTATTTTGGTTGTGAACACCATGTTGTGGAAAGTAAAGAGTATTAGAAGTGAGAAAATAGTACAAGTAGCAGTAACCTTGTGGTATTTTTGCAGGAGGGATTAGTTTAGTTTGTTTTTCAGCACGTGGGTTTAAGGTCGTGATTAATCAATATAGTTTAATCAGTTTGAGCAAAGGTATATTGTTACACAACACTAAAATGAGTTCTAACTGTTAAAAAGACAAATGCTCAATGAAAAACAAAAATGAGTCTTCTGTGCTGCTACCAAAATCAATTTCAATAGCAATCACATTATAGTCGTCTGCCTGTAATACAGTGAAAAGGTCAGTACCATTTCTTGCCTAGTTAGCAATGTAACTTTCAAGCTTCCCTGGTCAGGAGTTGTGATCACAGTGCCTGGTAAAGTCATTTTTCCACAGACCTTGTGTTTGTCACATTATTCTCCAGAGCTCAACAGTTTGCCTGTAGTATTCTTAACTTCACAGCCTGTTTCTCTTATTTCTTGATTTCCTTGAGCAAAATTGATGATAACTGGACACTTGTCATTAAGAACCAACACCACAGGGCAGTAATAAACAATGGCTGGTTTTCATGTTACTGTTCTTAAACTTTTCACCCTTAAACCCTCTACAGCTTTGTCACCGGAAGGAGAAAATGCTACTGTTCTATGGTTGCATCATCCCAGAAAATAAAAGGTGATTTGAGCAGTCAGAAAAAAGAAATCTGGAATGTAATTAGATAACATGTTAGTCGCTTAGGAGCTGATATCTCTGTTCTGCTATAGAAGTCTGAGTGGAAGTGGAATATATAAGTTAACTCCCAAATAATCACTTCCTCTACAAGTTGAAAGGATCATCAGAATCATTCGGAACACCTGCTAATACAAGCATATTCTTCCTTTTTGCCTTGAGATAAAGGAGTAAGAGCAGCTGTTAATCTACAATACAAAAGTATTTTATTTTTTTTCCATATTCATTTAGGATAACCTGTGAATTTTCTTCTGATTTATTTTTTGTTATCACTACAGATGTTCACTCAATTCACAAATTTTCAGTCAAGCACTGGAAAAGTCTGATAGTTTTATTTATTTCCCATTAAAATCAGTTTTCCACTGATTCCAAAGAAAACAGATCAGGTCTCTAATTCATTAATATAATAGCTAGAATGCAACTTGTGATGAAACAGAAATATGTATGGAAAATACTGATTTTTATGATAAAATTTCATGCTTTTTTTATGAAGACGTTTCAGAAATAAGAATAGGAGAGAATGTTGACCCAGTCTGGCTATTAAGCTAATGGTCCACTCTTTCAAAGTCGTAGTTTATATCCAGCTACATTCAATTCTTCAAAAATTCTGTACCATGCATTGAATATAAAATCCATATTCTTTCTAAAGGGACTAGCCTCCACTCATTTTCTACTAGCCACAGCAGTCAATGTTTTGGTAAGAAATTAACACACAGAATGTCAAAATCGGCATTATACTTCAAAATTTTTATCATGAAAGAACATACAATATTTAAAAGAACTCCCCAAGTAAATATTCTTTCTTTTTCTTTAAATACATTCAAATAAAGCCCATAAAGGAAAAATAATGAAAAGAAAATCTTCAAAAGAAGACTGGTAGAAGAAAAGAAGCAGTTAAAAAGAATGAAAGGAAAACAAGACATGTGGAGAAAGTAACCATAAATAAGAAATGACCCATAAGCTTAAGTATTAAAAATACTTGAATTTCCAACATTCTTAACCAGTTTGGTAGCATATATCACAGCAATTTGCAGCAGAAACTATGGTCCTGAATGAGTTTTAAACTTTAAAAAAAAAAAAAATTTTTTTTTTCCTCCACTTTTTATTTATGTAAAAGAATACTGCAAAATCACAAAACATTTATGAAAGAAAAACCAGTTTCATCTCTTGGTTTCGGGAAAATTGGTCTTTGATTTTGTCCCACTGGTCTATGATTTGCAATTACAAGTTATGTCACTGGATTCAGTACTTTTTATTACACCTCTATTTTACTTCTTTTTTCTTCCTTTCCTGTAATCTTTTACCATCTCCTGCTGTTTTGGAAAGAAAACCATCAGTTCCTCTGCCTATTTGCCTTCACATTACAACTCTTTGTGTTATTTTCTCTTCAATTGCTTTTGCCACTTGGGGTCTTAAGAAAGGAAAACTGTCTAAAAGATGATATTTCAAAAACAATTTAGCCAGACTTCATGCACTGTTTTCTGAAGTAGCAGCGCAATCAGTAGATCATACTACAACACCAGTGGGTTCTCAGATGTGATGTGTTCCATACCAAGAATAGTTCTTACTTAAAACCACACTGTCTCTCTCAAATATATCACTCTCTTAGACTTTTCTGATGCTTTGTAACCTGGGGGGAAAAAAAAAAAAAAAAGATTTTTTTGCAAAGTAAACTCATTCTACACGATGACCAGTTTCTCTCTAAGAAAGAGTTTCTCTAAGAAAGTTTCTTTCTTCTGAGTTTTTTCTCAGCTTGTACAGGGAGTCCCCAGTGAGCAACTAAGTCTACAGCTATTAAAATATTTGTAACAAAGAATACAACATTGGCTATAGACAAACTAAGTGGCCCTCAGCTTCACAACTTTTAGATAGAGTTTTCCTGGGAATTTTCTCTAGAAATTATTTTCCATTTTGCATACAGGTTAGTTCTGTGTCATTTACATAGGTAAATGAGATAGGTTTTTCTACTCCACAAAAAAACCCCAAACCCCTCCAAAATCAAACCAAACCAAAGCAAAAGGTTAAACTTTCTGATCAGAAACTAAAGCTCTGAAAAAAACCCAGGATGCATGTTCAGTGTGCAGCAAAGTTGGGTCAGCCAAAAAGCTGCCTTACTGTTCTTGAGATGGGTTCAGTGGGAAAAAACTCGTGTACACCTGTAATGAGCAACAGCAGACAGCTCCACTCACCTAAGTCACATAAGGGCTAGTTTTTTAGCTCCACCTAGTGGAGTCTTGAAAGGTCTTCCTGCCAGTTTAGGTCATTTCAGTATATTTGCATGTAAACCGTCAGGATATTTATGTAGCACTGATCGTCCTTCATCCACTTCAGCCACCTCAGTCTTGCTATATTTGTGTTGTTGATGTCTCCCTCGCTTTGGGACAGTGGCATACCAGTCTCTCACAGTGAGAGCTCAGTACTTTCATTGTGACGGTTGTCTGGTGCACAAAAAGCCATATATTTATTTGGATTGGTTTGGAAGTTAAGACTGCATGGATTCAATACTACAGGTCTAGGTAAAAGGTTCCTGAAATATAGCAATTTGGGAAAAGAGAAAATAAATAGTTTTCTTAGAGGTCAATAGATTCTTCCCCAAATCTTAGGCTAATACTGTTTGAGATCAGATCCACAGCGGCTTTTGCATAGCACCACTATTTTTCTAAGAAAGTGGAATTTTAAATGATAGCCTTGAATAAGCTAGACAAAGTCTTGCTGTGTGAGCATGTAGTCTTACAAATCAAATCACTGTGCAAGAAGGGACTGAATTGCAGAAATAATTTTTAATGACCAAAAATCCTACAATTTGAAAATATTAGGTACCTTAAGGAGGAGTGCAGAAGCCCTTTTGCTTTCCCTATGTACAGTGTAAACCAAAGCTGGCCCTTATCAAGAATTCAACGTATGCATTTTTCCTGCAATCTAGTTCCAAAACAGGCTTCTTCCTACAGATGGGGGTGGAGAATGCAGCAGGACAAGGGAAACTGGAAGTTATATAAGCCCTTTGGAACTTTCCAATAGTTATTTATATTAGGCATTTGAACTTCTCTCTCTGAGTACCTTGGAAGTCATGTACTTTTGTGTGATAAATGAATGGATGTGCTCAGAGTATGTAGGGAGCATACAGACCAGCACAGATGACATCACACTGTGATTTCAGAGTGTCTTCATCTGCCTGGAATTACTTCATTGAGCTGAAAATCTTACTAAGATCTCTACTATAAGAATTTTTTAATTTGGATTCCATTGAAATTTGTTGGTAAGACAAAATTAATTATCCAAAATATATCATTTGACGCAAGCCTCTGGATATACAGTGCTTCTGAAGGTCAGCAGTGATTAATGCTGCACACTCAGTCTGTGTTACCTACTGGCCCACAACTCCTTGTCACAACACAGTTACCTCAGTGTGTCCTGGTCATTTTTATTCTTTTTGGGAAAATTTTCAACATGGCCCTGAACAAAATATTCAGACAATTCAGGTAATCACAAGCCTAAATATTGGGGTTTGCGGAAGAAAATGGGCTCCCCGGCCGGAGCTTTTCCTTCTGTCACACAAGTTGGATTTCCTCATGGGTTCTAGGGAGTTACAAAGAGTGAGCCATTTCCTCTTTTCCTAAACTAGGGAAGTGAAACAAGGGTTGCAGAGGGCTACTGTTTGGGGTGGGCCTGAGATACTCTGTGCCTCTGAATAGGTAACAACTAGGTCCAGAGTAACTGGAAATTTGAAGCATCTAAAAGTTCAAATGCAAAGCTAAGGCATCTGTGATTCATACAGAGAGTGGAGGAACTGATTGTGGGGTGGGGACCAACACAGGGACTAGGTGAATAAGACCTAGGCCTAGCTAGAAAGGTCTGGCTCCAGCAAAGGCAGGGAGTCCAGCTGGTTTCAGCTCATAAAAAAAAAGTCTAGATGAATACTGTAATATATAAGACCTGTGCTAAATTGTAACACGCTCATGTCTGTAATACAACTATAGAGCAGCAGAGGGTGTCGTGCAGCAAAGAGCAACTTTTTCTACACTAGTATTATTTTAATGATGTTAACCTGCTGGGTCATCAGAATAAATAAAATCAATTGGAAATGGTGACAAACATGGTTTGATTTTCAGGAAGGACAAATGAAGAAAGAAATAAACAGATGATTCTCACTCATATTCATAATTTACTCTAACTACTGCCAGTATTTTGGGATACAGATTAAGCTCTACGGGCACTCTACCTTAGCAAATTAGTGGAATGGGTCCTTTTTGGTGAGAATTTTCCTTTTGCCTATATTTGGGAGTCCTGCAGTGCACACTCAGGAGCACCAGCAATGCATTCAGTCTCCTGGTCAAAAGTAATTCACTGGAGCACCATCTAGAACACCCCCCGGCAAAGCACCCATAAGGCCTTCCAGCAGCTGGCTCTCTGCATAAGTTGTGTTTGACCAAAAGCAGAACCTGGTGCAAGCCCCGTTGTATCTAAACACACAATGTGTGTATCTAAACACACAAATAGCAAACAACTATGATCATTTCTTTTTTGCACTATATCAGTAATTAACAGAGATAGAACCAGATTCCACAGTATCACAGGAAGATTGAGGTGGGAAGGGACCTCTAGAGGCCATCAGCTCAAGCAGGGCCATCTAGAGCCAGTTGCCCAAGACCATATCCAGACAGCTTTTGAGTATCTCCAAGCTGGGAGATTCTACAATTTCTCTGAGTGACTTGTGCTAGCACCCAGCCACCTTTACAGTGAAAAAGTGTTTCTTCACGTTCAGACGGAACTCCCTGTGATTCATTTTGTGTCTGTTGCCTGTTGTCCTGTCACTGTGCACTGAAAAGAGCCTGACTCCATCCTTTTTGCATCGTCCCTTCAGTTATTTCTATACATTAATAAGATTCCCCTTCAGCCTTCATTCTTTCAGACTCAACAGTCCCAGCTCTCTCAGCCCTTCCTCATAGGAAAGACACTCCAGACCCTTAATCATCTTCATGGCCCTTTTCTGGACCCTCTCCAGTATGCCTATATTTCTCTTGTACTGAAGAGCCTAGAACTGGACACAGTGTTCCAGGTATGGCCCCACCAGTGCTGAGCAGATGGAAAGGATCATGTCCCTCAACCTGCCAGCAATACTTTGTCTAATGCAGCCATTAGCCTTCTTTGCTAGGCTTATTTCTATCATAAGCATAACATATTCTTTTACACCTACATGTTCAAATATAGGGAAAAGTATTTAGGAGTCATATTGCATCCAGGACCTAGCTATGGCTATATCTCAACTTCAGTGTAGCTAATAAAATTAACTATGTAAACAATTATCATCTACAAGAGAAATGTCTCAATTCAATAAAGAACCAATAAACTAAAAATCCCTAAAGAAATTAACTGGAAACAAAAAATACTAGTCCTTCATTAATACAGAGTTACAGTTTCTAGATGATGTCTTGCGGTGTGCCACAAAAGTTCAGTTCATTAAAATGTAGGTTTCTGAAAATAAGCACAGTCGAATCTGAAAAGTACTGTTGCCTGATTTTGTCCTATTCAGCAAATGCCCCTGACACAGCATACAGTATACACATAACTTCTGTATTTGAAGTGTATTGAAAGTAACAGTAGCTACAATTACCTTGTAGTCAAACCAGGTAAATTTAAACTGTACAGTGCAGTACAGTGCAGAGTTTCGAAGGCTTGCAGAGAGAAGAACCAGTATAGCTGCATAACCACTGCAGTCTGGAGAGGAAAGATTTATTATTTTGGTGCAGGGTTGTGTCAATGAAGCTGTATTTCTTCCAGACTGAATCTGACTTGTACACAGGCATTTCAAGCCCACTGCACCCTCCAGAACTGTGTATTTGCCACATTAGTGTGTACAGGCCCTACAGATATCCCCTTAGCTTAGTCCACACAGATACAGAAACTTTGTTCCTGTACAAATTGCTTTTATTTCTTAATTCTGTTTATCCTGATACTCTGCAAGTTTTCTTTCAGCTGAACTAGGCATAATGGAAAGGCTCAAGATACCACTTACTAAACTTACTTAATTTGCATGAAAGACATTTTTTTGTTCTTTGAAATTATAACAAATGCAGTATGCAGAAATACCTCAATATACATTATGTCGTATATACCAACTTCTTGCAGGGAACCAACATAACACTGTCTTGATGAAATTCATTGTACAGCCATCAAAATATGAGGTTGAATTTCCAAAAATTATGAATTCAGACTTAAATAAAGTCATCCAGGTTAGAGGTCAGACAGTAATTAATTTCTACGTTCTACACTTATCATTGGGTATAGTGTGGTCTCTAAAGAACTGTGAGGTTAATAAAATAAAAAATATAAATATTACTGATAATATCTTGACTATATTTCATAACCTTTTATGTAAAGGTGTAGAATTGTGTTTTAGGGAGATTTTGCGGTTTGGTTTTTTTTTTTTGTTTTGGTTTTTTTTGTTTTTTGTTTTTTTGTTTTTTGTTTGTGTGTGGTTTGTTTTTTTTTTTTTTGTGTGTGTGTTTTTTTTGTTTTGTTTTGTTTGGTTTGTTTGGTTTGGGTTTTTTTTCTTTCTCTGAGCAGATTAGCAAGGCCTGCTACAAAGCCAGTCCAAAGTCCACATATTTGTAGAAACTGTTGGGAAGTTTAAATTAGATATAAGGAAGAAGTTCTTTACAGTGAGGGTGGTGAGGCACTGGAATGAGTTGCCCAAGAAAGTTGTGAATGCTCCATCCCTAGAGGTGTTCAAGGCCAGCTTAGACAGAGTGTTGTGTGACACGGTTTAGTGCGAGGTGTCCCTGCCCATGGCGGGGGGGTTGAAACTAGATGATCTTAATGTCCTTTCCAACCCTAACTATTCTATGATTCTATTTTACACATGATCAAGAATTCAATACTATGCATGTCGGTGTTTAATTTTAAATATGTTTACAACAGTTGGGAACATCTAATGTAACTTCAGGAATCTATATTTTATAATTAAGGCTTACTTAGAGTTACTGAAGACTCATCACAGTATGCAAAAAGAACAAATATTTAGTTTTTGAGCTATTGCTAATACAGGATTTTTTTTTTTTTAAAACAAAAAATACACTTATGAATATATGTATATAACATTTGTTTATATACTTTGTCTATAACAATGAAAAGGTAAGAAAAAATTCTCTCAGAAAACACAGTAATAAAAGCAAAAATCCCATTCAAATTCAAAGTTCAGATACAAAGTTAAGGTGCATGATGAATAAGGGACCAACACACAACCTTCTCACTTTATTTGGTAGACAGGTTGCTTCTTGCTGCAGGGAAAAAAAGTCTTGTATTACATTCCCTAAGGCCAGTGACAGCATTTTCAGAGCCTTTGATTTATTAATTCTAACGGATGGCTGAGACACTCACTTTCAGGCAGTTCCTTCAGCAGGCACTGCTCAAGGAGTATACGCTTCTCAAGACTCTGCAAAGGGACTGACAGAATATCCATTCTCCTTCCTATCTCTGGCCAAATCCTTATAGGCCACAGTGTATACTTTTAAGAGAATGATCAGTGATGACCCAGTTCCCTCCACAGACTGCAGCTGGCTGACAGATCATTATCTGTCCGCGCATGTTCTGCATATCTCGAACTACTGTATCTTATTTACTTTCAAGAATAAATTACAAAGGGCAGCTCAGCCCTGTCATCCCTACTTCATATTAAGTGTTCTGAAGGAGTCTGGAGAGCTCATTCACTTCACTGGAAGACACATTATTAGCAACGAATCCCCAAATGTGATACCAGTTTTGGATCTTAAAGGCTAAGGAGCAAAGGCCACGATAACCTGTGACTGCTCTCGCCTATTTATTAGCTTTCTGTGGTTTGTACAGTTTTGTAAGCTAATAAATTGAATTGACACAATTGGTATTTGTTTCTGTCATGGGTATTCCCAGCTTTAAGCTAGATAAAATTGTTCTTTGAGTCTTGAATAGCTAAACTGTTCACATATATTTTATGTATAAGGTCTGAACAATTCTCCATTGAATTAATTATCATGATGAAAAGCAGGGAAGCATGGGAATTAACAGAAATCTCTAGAGATTCTAATTAATTTGTATGAAATTAGACAGATGATAACCTACACTTCATTACTTTCCGCTTAAAAAGAGAGAAAATATATGGAAGAAAAACCCACCATTACTTTGTATAATGTGCAGGTCTTCCTCTTAGAATTGTTTTTACTGTTGGCTTTAAGTTGTAAAAAATTACATTAGAGTTCTCAAGACTTCATTCTTGGAACTGAAATCTTTTAGGCTTCATTGTTCAGCATCTATGAGACATCAACATTTTCAGAATTACCACTTGATTGCAGCCTAACCTCATGAGCTTTAAAGATCTCTCAGATACTTAAGTTCCTCACTGCTGTCTTTCACAAAGCTATCTAAATTGAGATGTTTCCTGCAGCAAAAAGGGTACTATTAGCTCATGGCAATGATCTGGGAGGTCATACAGTTCTCAAGACTGAATACCAAGTCCCAGTTGAACTCGGATAATCAGGGTTTGATTAACCTATTTGAACAATCAATTTCTGGAGCAGGAAGGCTGAAGAGATGTTACCAAACAGTGGAAAAGCAACATGTGCATGAAAATGGGTGGGAATAAACAAAACATAAAGTGCAAAAGAAAAGTAAGTTTCCTGACACCAGAGCAGTAGGTGGCATTGCTAGAGGTAAAAAGTTGAGCCATACAGCTCTTTTATGAAATAAAATAATTATATTTCATAAAATAATAAAAATCTTTTGGTCATGGCTGTATTTTTTCATAACTTCTAGAATTTTATTTAATTTATAAGTGAGCAGATGGGAAGGGTAAAATTCCCATTCACTCTCCAGCAATTATGGCAGTGCCATTGTTTAAACATTAGTATTTTGCCAGTCCAAATATTCTATGCAATTGCTCAGGTCAAGACATAGAAATATATTATTTCTAAAACTGGCAGGGAAGGAAGCCTGATAGTGGGGTAGGCAAATTAGAAGATGAAAGAGACCCTGCATCAGCATCTTTCCTTGCGCTTGTACAAGCACTAGAAGAATATTACACATGAATTTACCTTTTGCTTCCATAAATAAGAAGCAAATCCACTGAAATTGAAACCATTGCATCAATATAACTGAAGGAAATTAAATTTAGAGACAGTAGACCATACCAAGCTCTTTTCTCCGGAATGGCAGCAAATATTTACATATAATCTCCTTTACAGACCAAGCCTGCTCCTAGAGTCTGTTTGTTCCTTCTGTTCTTGTTAGAATACTCTCCTAAAGTTTCACCTTAGTGATGAAACATCTTCCAGATTCCATCTTAAATTTCATCCTAATCAGTTTATACGTATTTATCTAGTTAGATTTTTTTTTGATCTTTTTGGTTTTCTTCCTGGATAATTCCTAACGAATTGAACTGTACCCACCCTTGACCTTCTTTTCCTAAGCTAGAAAAATAATTTCTTCTAGCGTCCTTCAAAAAAAGTAAGTTGTCTATTTTCCCATTCATTCCAGTAGCTATGTGTTCACTGCACGTCAGCCTGAATTAACCTTTGGTTGGTACAAAAGAATGAGTACACATCAGTCTCTCTTCTCTGCTTCAGTTACAGTGGCCAAATGCATTGGAAAACTGAAGCATGAAGAAAGCTACAAGCAGTAACACCAAATTCAGAGGCAAATAGTGAGGTCACAAGAGCTGACAAAAAGCACCTGCTTTTACTGCTAGCTAAATTCGGAGTGTGAGTGCCAAGAATGTGCCCAAGTGAGCTCTCAAAAACTTTAAATTTCAGTTTACTGACATTACTAGTAATTTTCAATTACTAGTAACTAGTAACTAGGAGTCACAAGCATTAGAAACTGTTCGAAATAATTAAAAAATCATCCAGCAATAGTCTACCCTCCTATTTCTGACAACAATGTCATACATTCTTAATCCTGAGAAAGCATGCTTAAATATGAAATTATTTTCTTCAGGCATTATATATAAAGCTGTATGTTTTAATGCTCACATAAAACTTCCTATTAAGGTGCTAATGATAAATGTTGCTATGTTAAAATAAATTATTTGGAACTCCTCTGAGAAACATCAGCTCTGCTCAGTAATATAATTGCAGTAATTGACAATAATGTAATAAAGTAATATAATAATATAGTAATCAGATAATTGGCATGGATGTTCTCAATTACTAAGTTGACACTCCTACCAGTAATTATTATTAACATTAATTTTCCATATAATCAAGGAATTTGAAATACACTGAAATATCAGTTAGGTTATGAAGAACTTAAATTTAGATGAGTTTGATTGTAGCTAATTAAAATTTGTATTTTTTTATATATATGTATACACACACATTTACGTGCCTGGAAATCTAAATATATGTTAAACTATTGGCATAGCATTTCAGCATAGATATATAAACATGCTCACATATAGAATCATAGAATAGTTTGGGTTGGAAATGACCTTAAGATCATCTACTTCTGACCCCCCTGCCATGGGCAGGGATGCCTCACCCCTAAACCGTGCCACCCAAGGCTCTGTCCAACCTGGCCTTGAACACTGCCAGGGATGGAGCATCAAGAACTTCTCTGGGCAACCGGTTCCAGTGCCTCAACACCCTCACTGTAAAGAACTTCCTTATATCTATCCTGAACTTCTTCTGTTTAAGTTTAAACCCATTACTCCTTTTCCTATCACTATAGTCCCTAATAAAGAGTCCCTCTCCAGCACTCTTATAGGCCCCCTTCAGATACTGGAAGGTATTGGAAGGTATTGGATATGTATTCTTTCCCAAAAGAAATGCTCCTATAGGTGTCCCTGGTATCAACATAATGCTTACTTGCTGTAGATCTGTCAAAAACATTACTCTTCCTGTATTTTCTTCTTACAATAAAAGGCAAAACTTGTGAGATATTGTTACAATTAACTGCACTGCTGTAGTTACACAGGAATTAATTTCCTTAATATTGTTAGATATGCAATTGTGGGGTATAGTTCAAGGAAATACCTGAGCTACCAGAAACACACAGACCTTCTTACAAAAGTGAAGTTATTATTCAAGAAATATCCATCCCAGAAATATGTTTGCTTACAACGGATAATGTGAAATTTCTGATATTTTCTCTGAGGGGAAAATGTAACTTTACATAAGAAAGGAGAGTTAATTCCCATACAAGATTTCTCTTGCTATATGAGGAAGCCATGCTACATAGTCACAGAAATCTAGAAAAAGAAAAACAAAAAAAAAAAGGGATAAAAGCTCTGGGCAGGAACATGCAGTCTTGTTACTGTTGTAGAATAGCATTCTGGATTTTCTGGTGGTGTAAGGAAACTGTCCATTAGGAATCCCTAGTGTCAAATCTGTGAAAAAGTAATGTCTGTGGAAAAGGAGACTTGGTTTTGGCTTGACCTGAGTTGGTGTTCTGCTAGTTCAGACACTCAAAAATCACATTCTCAAATGTGTCTACTGCTTAGTCATTAAAATAACACAAGTCAAGGAATGTTGGTGCCTCTGACAGGGTTGTTTACACACTACTGTGTGGCTGCTAATCCTGCTCTATCCTATTAGCAGTGTATATATTTGATTTCAGACCATTATAACTCAAATCAGCTGATCCTTTGCCAGCCCTTTGAAGATATTTATGGTGACGATTTGCTGGTGAAACTACAGAGTTTATAGTTTATCATACTTCTTGGAGCATATTCGATGAACAAAAAATAATTATGTTCTATTCTTAGACAGTATGTAAACTTGTGATATCATATCTTCTAACACTAAGGTGAAGTAATTAATTTGTAAAAAATTTAAAAAAGTGCTGGAAAAAAGCCTCATTTATGAAGTGTCTTATTTGGGTATGTATCCAATGACAAATTTTTCAAGCAAAAATGTATCAGTACTATTTCATATCTAGTAAACTCTTACCACCTTTTTTCTGAACTTTATATCCACGTCTGCCTTCATGTCTTTTCTAGTCTGACTGCATTGTCACACACAGCACACAAGCTACAGTGCAGACTAGATCCAGAGATGTCCATATAATAGGAACCAATTTGTAGAAATTGCACCTCAAACATTATCAAAATGTAGAAATTGCACCTCAAACACCTCAAAAAATTTACGATAAGGATAGAAAAGACACAAAGAGAGAAGAATAAGAAAGTCTGTGTGTTCCTGCTGGTAGAGTTAAAGAACAGAACAATTCTGTTTACATCTTGCAGTACATTGCTCTGTCTATGACAGGGTAGTTAAAAGCTACAAATTAGCTAATGTTATTTAAACTTAAATGAGGGGCAGAAGAGAAATGAGGAAAAAGTGATGTGACTGCTACTGTAAAAGTGGTGCAGGAGTATGCATATGGAGAAGAGCCTTAGTCATGCTAAATTTATTGCTGCATGCATTCACATAAAGTGATGTACTGCTGTGCAGAGGTGTTAACTAAGATAGCTATATGATGCAACACTGTGTTACAGCTAATTAGCAGTGTATCCCTAACAGCTATGTCAATTTTGATTTTCAAGTTAGCTCAGTTACGACTTGGCACTGCTTAGTGTACATGTTCCTTAAGTGACTCATTCAAGATTGTATCAGAAGCCTGTGGCAGAGATTACAGTTGATCCCATTTCTGCACCTCAGGGTGATCCCTCAATCATAAGACACTTGTGATCTCTCAAAGATGCTGGCATATTAAGATGCTAGTCAACCTCAGAAATGTCCTTCTTTTTCTAATGACTACATAGAGAATATAGTCTACCTTCAGCACAGAACCGTTTCTAAGCTTTTGTTTGCACTCAGGAAAAGCACTATTTTAAGCTATTCATGCAAACACAAATTCAGGAATATCTAACTAGATGAAAACTTTTCGGAATTAGTGACCAAAAAATTTCAAAACTATTACTAAAAAGTTTCTTCTTTTTTTTTTTATATTAATCTCTTTGATTTACCAGCAGCCTTCTTTATCAATGTGAAGTATGTTAAGTTCACACTTCTTTTTTTGTTTTAGCTTGCTCTTAAAAAGAACTCCAAAATTATCAGTAAATTATCAGTTTTCTTCTTTCTCAGGTACATTTTTAGTATACGGGAATTTGACTTTTTTCACATATTTTTAGTTTAGTTACATAAACCATTTTCTGCAATGACATGCAGGTAAAATTCTTAAGTTTCATAGACTCTCCAGTTTCTATGTAAATGTCAGTCTGATAAGCCTCCATTTTCTCTCTTCTCTCTTATCTGTTCCTTCTTTCTCAAATACCTTTTTCAAAAAAAACAAACAACCCCTCGACATGGAAATGTAAATCTGCTATATCAAATTTCTTAATCTTATTAAAGACATGGTATAGTAAATAATTTTATGAAAGATAACATGGGTTAAGTCAAGTCTTTGTTTGTCAGACTCTCAAATTGCTCATCAGAGGACCGTCTCACAACTCTGGAACAGCTTAGGCAGAAAACAACTATAATAAATTTGAGAACAGACAGAATAGATGTTGAAGACCACGTAATACACTGCAAACATTTAATGCTAATAAGAAAGTTCTGAAATGGTTGTTTTTCTGTTCATAAGTACTGGTAAAATATCTTGACTGTCTCAGTAAATTAATTTTAAAATGTCTTTCATTTTCTTATTTTGATTTTTCCACTATTAATTTGCAAATGTTTACCAATTACATGATGTGAAAAGCCTAAAAATAGATGCAAAGAGGGGTCCTGTAATTATGCTGTATATTTATGTACATATAAATTCACACATGCCTACATGTGTAAACCAATATGCTCACTTAGAAAGCCATCCCTCAGGTTGAACAAATATTAGCTTAACTTATTTAATGTAATATTAATAGGTTATACTCAAGCAAGGTACTGAGCAACTTCAGTGTGAAGTTAGAGCAGAATAGAAAAAACAGAAGTTGGGGTGTGGTTTATTTTGCTTCTCCAGAAAAAAATTAATGAGTGTCACAGGGGCATCTTCATACTCAGTAAAATAACTTGGGTAGCATGCTGCAAGAAAACCTGAAGGGACAAGTCAAATTATTCTCCTTAGTGAGTTTATAGAGAGTGTCAAAGGGTGGTTTACAGGGTTGATCCAGTGGGGCTACTCAGTAAAAATGCAATTTCCTGGATGGGAGCAGGAAAATGGACTACAAGACTCCTTCTTCAGCAGCCACAACCTACCATCTATCATAACCTCCTACATGGTCAGTTCAATTAGTCTAGCAAAAAAGAGATTTTGAGAGCTGCGTGTGTTATCTGGCTAGCATAGAGCTAATTTTCTTCATGGCAGCCCACATGGAGTGTGTTTTAGATTTGTGACCTGTTTCTCATTGTGCCCCCACAGTGACTAGGCTGGGGGTTAGGAGATGTGACCCAAACTAACAAAAGGGATATTCTATGCCATACTACACCATGATGAACACTAAAACTATGTCAAGTTTAGCGTGACAGGGGAAAGTTTTTCTAAAGTATCTGTTCCCCAGGGACTGACTGGACATTGGTTTGTTGCTGAAAGATGGTGAGTGACTGCCTTTGCAACATTTGGGTTTTCTATAAACTCCCTCTTTTTCTTTCTTTCTTTTTCTTTTTTTTTTTTTTAACCCCCTCTCTTTCCCTTCAGTTATTAAACTGTCTTTATCTCTTTATCTCAACTTTATCTCAACTGAGGAGGAATGAGTAACAGACTAGATGGGGGCTCAACTGCCAGCTAGGGTCAATACCACAGGCAACAAGAATAAATTGCTATTCTTTAATATTCTGATGAAACAAGAAAGATTTAAAAATTAGATGGAAGGTGAAGTTAGGTGGGAAAAAAAAAGAAAAAGACATTGCTTATGAGAAAATGAAGTTCGGGGTTTCTGCATCAGTGCTGTTAACTAATGAAACAGTTTTGCTAGGGATATACTGGATTCTCATAATATTCATTTACTGAATCCAGATTTAATGTCTGTGTAATGCAGTACCCATTGTTTCTACTGGGGTCATGGAACTTTTGTTAGAATCACTTGTCAGAATTGTTCAGCCTGTTCTAAGCAGGAAATTAAAAGATATTCTTTCTCATAATTTCATAATCACTGATCATAGTCTTTCTCAAATATATCTCAAGACTAGGTGTGGAATGATATTAAGACAATTCAGGTCACTCAGTTATCATCTTAATCACTATGACATATATTGAGTATTTCTGCAGCTGTTCACAGAACATTATTCATCATGTAGCAGAATTTTATAACAATGGGCTGAAGCATGATAACTTACTTATATTTCTCCTCTTTAGATTCCAGGGTTATTTTTAGCATAAAGTCGTCATTTGGTATGAACCACAGTATTTATGAATCATATAAATTTGTTTCCTCAGCAGAAAAAAAAAAAAAAATGCTATTGCTCTAGTGCATCCAGTGGTGCCTCTAGCGCTGTTTAACTGTGGAGGTTCACAGCACGAAACATTGCAGTGAACTTGCATGCATACATAAGTGTGTTTGATGCAACAGAATCTAAAGAACAATAAAACCATAAAAAGATCATTATCACTCATTATCAGTTATTCAGTATCAAGACAATACTAACCCAAAAAGAATATTTAGTAGTTATACATTGGAAACCAGAAAAAAATCTAAAAATATTGTTAAAGACTTGGCAGCTTGAATACATGAATGCATGAGAACTCTGAACTACATTTCCTGAAATTGGTTTTCAACTCAAAAAGCCTACTTCACTAATGCCATCATGAAAGGGAGCACTCAACTGCACCATAACTTCTCCCCACAAACAAAATCATGGATCAGGCAGTGTGCCACAGCCTTCCAGTCTCCTCTAACTATTTCTTATTTCCCTGATCTCATCAGGGTGGGAGTTGGGAATAAAGGAGGGAAATTGAGCCTGGGAAAAAGAGATTAGGCGGAAGGTGTTTTAGCTTTTGTCCTTGTTTCCCACCATGCCAATCTATTTTTCATTTGTACTAAATTAAATTAATGTTCCCCAAATTGAGTCTATTTTGCTCATGACAGTAATTGGTAAGTGGTTTCCCTGTCTTTATCTTGACCAACAAGCTTTTTTTATCTTATTTTCTTCTCCTGTCATGTTGAGGAGGGCAGTCAGAGAGAAGCTGGGTGGGTGTCTAGCAACCAGCTGAGGTCAACTCACCACAATGAGTGAAGTCGATGAGAAACCGCTAATTCAAATTTAAACTGAAATGATAGAAGTTCCAAAAGAAATAAAAGTAACCCGAAAAGATATTTAGTAGTATCTTCTCCTTCAAAAGCATTGCTATTTCATTCATGGAACATTTTCATATTGATTACAAACATGGTACCAGAAGGTAGTATGAATTCACCACAAGATATAAAAATATTTTTCTCTTAAACAAATGGATTCTGCTTCCCTGTAAGAAATTCCATTTGTCTCTTTTTCAGAGTGGGAACACAAAATTTATATAAAGGACAATGTAGGACATAATTTAAAGAAGAATTAGAAATCCCTTTGGCTTTACCCTTTCGTCATCCTCATTTTCTCATGGGATTACACCACAGGGTCCCAATGAATTAATATTATGGTAATCTCATCCCATAACCTTTCTTAAATATCAAGTGATTCTACAAGATCTCTAAATATTGTAACTGCTCTTTTCACATTCTTGGCACAAATGGTAGATTCAAAAGTTTAATTCAGCCAGCTTTGAGAAAGATATGATTTTCTTCATCTCCAGTTTCTTATCCAAAAACAGTTAGTGAGAAAGTTATGCTCATTTCCTATCCTACTGATATGTAAGAGCATAATATTTGGCATAGGTCAGTAAGCTTCCTTTATAAGAACCATCTATGGGGCATCAAGCACATTTTGACACAAGATGAACGACAGAACAATGCTTTCTTTGCTAATGCCATATTAGTTATTTTTAATCTTCTGCATGTTAATCACTTAACGCTAATGCAGTACTGAGTGCTTCTCTCTCTCTACCAGCTGTGATCTTACGGTCTTTTTACTGTTTATCAGTCCTCCCACACATTCTGGCTAGGGTTCATTTTTCTCATAGTTTTTTTTCTACCCTGTAATTGTCAAGAAACTTAAAATTAGATGCTGGTATATTAAGAATTCATTTGCTGACCTAGAGGAATCATCTCTAGGTATATCATCATCCAGAATACATCATTCAACATGCAAAAAACAAGCGTGCTGTGAAAGAGAACTAGAGTAGAACACAAGTTCCCCTACAAAAAAAGTACCCTTTGCCCTGAAAAGAACATATGTTACATTACATATAAGAGATTTATATGAAATGCATGTGTAAGAGATAAATAACACCTATGACTGTATATGAATAAGATACTTACAAGATTTATGTGAAAATGACAGCTACATTTAAGGAATCAAGAGAATTTATATAAACTGTGCTTCATGGCCTTTCCACTATGCACGTAGGAATATTTTTAATGTTTGAAATAAATCAGTAAGACTCTATGTTCATTTTTAATGTAGGCAGAAATGTACATATGTTTAATAGCTGCTACTTCTTATTAATAAGTCCCGTTACTTTGTCTTTGGCCAGTCAGGCAGTCTGAATTTCTCTAGAAACAAAATTATTCTGTTGGTCAATAAATTTTGTCTTATTCAATCTGGATCTTCCAATGCTACAAGCTCTCCTCTCAAGTAAGCTAGTTTCTCACTTCTAAGGAAGCAGTATTTTCACGTCCTAAGAAAATTGTACTGCTAGTTTGATACAGCTTTCCTACCATAACACTGAATATATTTTTCAGTATATTCAAAGGAATATTGAGTATTCATACGTCATATGAATATATGCATAAAACAAACATATATGAATATAACATTGTCAGCATCTGACAGAATTCTCTGTTGCCTTTCTTCCTGTTCTATTCCCTTTCTCTTCTTTTATTCTCCACTAAAAAGTTAGTGATTAGCATAAAAACAATGATTTGTTTTGTGTAAGAATGAAACAAAAGCTAGCTGTAAGGTACAATGCTTCTTTTTATTTTAAAATTATACTATCAAAAGAAGAAATCTTCAAAACATGTGATTAGTGTAAATCAACAAATGATTCATCAATTCATTCTCTTCTTAAAGGAAGCAAAAAATGCTGAAACTTTCAGTAAAGGACAAGTTCCCCATAGCTTTTCCATATAGCTTGCAATCATATGGGTCCAGATAATACACAGTCATAGATTACCAAGTAGAATTAAATTTATATTTTTGTTGGTCCAGTCTTCAAGATAGAGAATATCTAAATTGTAATTAGCACTAATTCTTAGTGCTAATAAAATCCTTAACATGGTCAGCTACTCTTTCCTTCTTCTGTGACTATTTTTGCTGTTGTCAATCTGAAGTCTGGTTTAAATTCCTAACATGTCCTCATAGGTAACTTTACAAAAATGTTGTTAGAAGATTACCCAGGCAAAATACAAGCTACTACTATGCAGTACCAGCTGTGATAATCACACCAGTTTTTCACACATCTTTATAGATTGGTCTTGCTATATCAGGGAAGGTAATGCTAAATGTAGAGTATTTGTGTCATGAGAGATGTTTGCAAAAACATGTTTTTTCAAAGCTATGATAATATTTTATGAATAGTAAAATATCTGATGCACAGTATTAAGCCTTACTAATTTATCTAAAAAAGTATAGAAATATAAAAATGCATTGCACACCTGAAACTTTTTTATTCCTTGGGAAGTTGGAGAAAGTCTAGTGATTATTTTTCTGATTTATCTCTGGCTACTACATATATTTTCTATATGTACAATTCAGACAAATACAGCAATTTAGACAAATGCAACACGGGCAAGTAAAGAAGCAATCAATCCATGAATCAAAGCCTTATGCAATTAAGGAAGTTAAGTATGTGTTTATAGTTCTACATTTTTTCACAAAGATACAAAGTAAAGTTTATACTTCAGTGCACTAAGCTTCAAAAGTAAAGATGTCTTTTTTTTTTTAGAACCACCGAATCTCTTGACTTCAGTAGATTTAATTCAATAGATGAGAGGCGAAGCAGATGAAAGCATTTGAATGAACCAGTGAAAAGAGATGCTTCAAATTGAGGAAAGCTTTTATGATTGGAAAAGAAAAACAGAGAATCTGCATGCACACAAGCCTTCTTTATAGGTAGTGTGAGCAAAATACTTTGCCAAGGCACTTTTCCAATAGGACTACATTCTTGGTTTGAGCACCTTTTTCATAAGCTAGAGGGAAACTGCTATCGATGGCTTTTGTGCTGAACTCTTTGTGTTATTACATTGTGAAAGAAATAGGGAAACATTTTGATTTAGGCTGAGAAAAGAAATGTGGAGTTGTATTTCAGCTTCATCATCTCTAGGTAAGATGAAATGACAAGCTTTGTTCTTTGAAAAGAATTTAAAAATACTTTTGTTGGTCAATGGACTGAGATCATGAGGACAGTGAAAAAGAATTGTCTTGATCAAAAAGAGATCATGATGTTCACAAGGATAGTTTGTACAGACCAACAGCACAGCTTTGTAGCAATCAATCAAGAGAGAGAACTCTAAGCAATATTAATAATAAAAATCTTAAAAATAACTACTATTTCTTGTTACAAGGATGGTATTAGAAGGAAATTGCACACATCTACAGTTTATCCCTTCTGAAATGTGTATAAATCAGATCCCCCAAGGGGTTCTACAGAGCAAGTGGACGTTTATTTACTCCAGTCCTTTGTGGTCTGAGAGAAAGTGTTAAGTGCTTTGTCTTCATGGTTTGAGCTGCCTTCAGAAACATTTTAAGATCTCAGTGAACGTTATCAGCCTTTACAGCATGTGGAGAATTTAGTTCTGTTATCTACAAAGAATTTTCACTCAGGGTATGAAAATCAATACTGCCTATTTTGATTAGATTTGGACTTTAATTAACCTTTTGACTTGTAAATTACCAGATTTGGAATTAATCCATATCCCACTTTGTATATATTTTTAGGATTAATACTTATTGCTGTTTACTTGTAATGTAGAACTGCCTAAAATTGCAATACACTTCTCTTACCATATTAGGCAGTCTCCTAAAAAGATGAAAAAAAGAATCCTGTCTCAAAGGGTTTTCAAATTGAAGAAAGAGAATATGCTTCCAGTAGTTCTTAGGGTGATATAATGTGCATAAAATAGGGTGCAAGGAAGTGTGACCAAGACTTCTTTCTTCTTCCTTTTTTTTTTTTTTAAAGATGTATATCTTAAAAGGGAACTGCTGTACATCTTTTGATCCTTCCATAAAGGATCATCCACATAACTGATGAAGTATGTTATGTATATAAAATTATCTATGTATTTTCATAATGAGTCCATGAAATTATCAAAGTATTGATGCAAACAGAATAATGAAAATTGTTGTAAGGAAAAACTGCTCAGTTCATGTGCTTTAAAGCAGATGAGGATTAAAATGTTTTATTGATTTGTTAATGACACATAATTAGCAGGTAATCAATGATTCATTTAGGATCAATATCAGCAATATAACATAAAAATCTCCATATTAAAAACTTAGAAAATGCTAAGAAACACCCCTCCATAACCAATTCCAAAATGCTGTAACTTCACACTCATATACATTTACACATAGAACTATGTGCACACACTTTCACAGCCACACAGTCCCTTTTCCTGGGCATATGGATTGTCCCACTTGCACACACGTGCTGGGACATATCTGGGTGCTCCAGCTTAATGTGCGCCTGTGCTGCCCCTCAGCGAGGTCACATTCACCCACAGATGCCAGAATTCAAGCTTGTCACAGCATCCAATGGCTCTGGATGGCCAAGGCAGAGGTCCTGATGCCTGTTTCTGATAGGAGATTTCTAGGAGTGCCTAAACAGATTTTGATTACTGCTATTTGCACATATTGGTCTCTCCCTCAGAAATTTTACAACTTACGGTTATGCAAATTCTTTATTCTTCTTTTTCAGCTGAGTTCCTCTTCCATTCTAAAGCCTCCTTGTAATTCCCAGGATAGTCTGTAAACTGTCTGATAGTTATCTTCATCTGTAAATTGATAAGTTTAGGCAAAGGCTACCTCAGGCAGATTAGGATATCTCTTTCACAGCCACTGTTCACGTACTTGTCTTGACAACAGTTATTAACCAGGCCAAAAGCTGGAAGTGAAAGTATTCCACAGTAGTAACGAACATTAAATGTAAGAAATTGCTTTAATCTACCTTACAGGGTAAAGAGTCTGAAACTTGAAAGATTTGGTTATGTTTAAAGTCAACTAGAGATTTATTTTAACTTGTAATATTCAACCACTAATCAAAGAAATGAGAAAAAATTGCTACTTGTATTTTGTACTTATTATGGAATATCACCTCCTGCAAACCAGTGTCAATCAGATTTTGCTAAAACACTGAACTAAGTTGAAGGGGAAGGAATGACAAGCAGATCCACATATCTTCTTCCTATGACAATCTCTCAGACACAGACAATGAACCTATCACCACTTCCAGATATTCTGAGGACTTCTTTAGCCTTCATGTTAGTCTTCAGTCATGTTGTAGTAACAGCCAACTTGAATAATCCTCATGTGGTTTATCCTAAATCCAAATTGCCTCAGGAGTTCATATATTCAATTTAATCATCCATGGGAAGAGACTGGGAAACAACATTTTGGGTATATTCATCAGGCAAAAAGATTATATTAGCTAAACCCTAAACTCCTTCATAATTCAAGTGTTCAGACTGTTTGAGAATTAATAAAGGAAAAATGATCAAAAGTTTTTGTTTGTTCATTGATTTTACTGAAAATAATAAAAGCCTTTCAACCCTGTAGAAAATTATTGGTGTAGAGATGTTCAAGACAAATCTTCAGGCACACAGATAAAGCATTTATTCTTCCTGCCATGCACCAGTAGCGGCAATAATTTAGTACAGCCCAGAGGTCTCACTCAGAGAATCTATAAGTAGCTAAATAAGAACTATTAATCACACAGGAGTATATTTGTTGACTAATGGCTTCTTTCTCTCCTTGTATCTGGTTTCAAATACCCTTCACTTTCAAATAAATTGTGATAATGAAATTGAATAGAGAACCTTTATTAATGCTTACATAAATTAGTAGCTAAACCTACGTTACAATGAAGTAAGAATGGGAGAAAGTTTCATTTACAGAGTTAATAATCTAAAAGCAAGACACCAAAGTAAATAAAATAATAAAATGAATACGCATAGGTAGGCACAGAGAACAGAAAATACTAAAGAAAATATACAAAGTTACTTCAGGTACTGGGTGTGACATAGACACTTGAAATAAACCTGAAATTAAATGCACAGAAAACAGTTTCATTTTTTCTTCCAAGTGTATTTGAAAAATCTGTTAAAACGTGAAGGTGACAATGTATTTGGCAGAAGAAAAACATATGTACCAAAATTTCTGCAAGAATCTCTTCAAGAAAATGTCTGATATACCTCTAGATGAAGAGCTGTTTCTTAGTCTTACAGAATTCAAGTCAACAAAGGTTAACAGTAAATTAAGATTCTATAAACTGTGACCTTATGCTGAGATTTCTGTGAGAGGTTCTGATTGCAGCATTGTTCATTTACAGCTCTACAAATCTCACTGTAATTGTCAGGTTTATGTAATGAAAGTTCTACGATATAATAGAGACTAGATTGCAGCGCTTACAGCAATACTGGCATTATAAGTTTATTTCTTTTCTATCTGTCTTAGTGTAATTTTTAACTTGTAGTGACTAAATAGATAGTGGTGCAATGTTCTGCTTAAAAAATCCCAACAATATGAGGTCCTTCTTCAAGCAAGCTTAAGCAGGTTAAAGCAACTGATATGGCTATATTACATATATGCACAGAGAAGAAGTTCTTTACTGTGAGGGTGGTGAGGCACAGGAATGGATTGCCCAAGGAAGTTGTGAATGCTCCATCCCTGGTGGTGTTCAAGGCCAGGTTGGACAGAGTCTTGGGTGACATGATTTAGTGCGAGGTGTCCCTGCCCATGGCAGGGGGGTTGGAACTAGATGATCTTAAGGTCCTTTCCAACCCTAACAGTTCTATGATTCTATGATTCTGTGCTTTGGCAGCAACTGCAAAATTCTAAACAAATTTTCGTGATACAAACTAGTAACTTTTAATCACCTCCTTTAAGATATTGGCTGACATCAAATTGGTCAGGAAATAGAGTAGCATATTCTAGGTGCTGTTGCCTATAACACTTTATGTTCCTGGCTGCAGAAAATAAATGATGATCCAAAATGCTGCAACTGACATAAGGAGTTTTCTGGTTGACAGCTAGCCCAAATGTCAGTTGAAATGACGCACTTTCACTTGTATTGCAAACTGTAAAGCAGTTTTAGTTTCACACACATGACGTGTTTTAGATTTTTGGCTTGCTAATGTTTGAAAAATATGCTTACAATGGTACAGTGTGATGTATAGTGGTTTCAAATGTTATGTAACCTTAGTTAACCCTGCACGTTCTTCTATCATGTATGGCAATAAATCAAAAGGTAGTGTCCCTGTAAGCTGCTTTTTTTCCCCAAATAACCTTATTCTTGCTATCATATCCTACACGGCCTCTCATCCTACTCCACTTTTCTCTCTTACTTTCCTCCTCTTCTCTTCTACCTGACACTATGCTGTAGGTACTTTAAATATTTTTCTCTTCTGGTATCTGAAGCATGTAGCAGAGAATGAATTTTGCTACATGTATGACGGATAGCTGCTATTGAGCACACTAATGTAACTTAGTCCTACCAAGCTTTGATCTTGAGTAAAGCCCTCACAGTAAGAAAGTGGAGGAGTTTGCTTTCCCTGTTCAAGTTGTACTTTTTGTGTGTGCACTCTTAGCTGTTGATAATATGATGTCAAAGCAGATAGAAACTTAAGGTTGAGTGGGTGTAAAGGAAATAAATCATGAACAGTTTAAGCTTCATATTAGAACATATTCAGTGTCATTAATCATTCTGTCAAGAGACATTAACAAACATTCAAGAGTTGAAGGAATAACTCATGCCAAGCACTGTATGTGTGTCAGACTCCCTGGTAGCCATTATGCAGCAGAATAATTCTGGAGCAGAACTACTAGTAGAATCCAATGTTCATACAACAATTGATAAGTTTTATTTAGGGTGCCTAGGATATTCACGGAATCACACAGTCATAGAATGGTTAGGATTGGAAAGGACCGTAAGATCATCTAGTTCCAACCCCTCTGCCATGGGCAGGGACACCTTGCACTAAACCATGTTGCTCAAGGCTCTGTCCAACCTGGCCTTTGTTTTGTTTGTTTGTTTGTTTGAAGAACAAAATATAGGGTAGATGCACACAAGCACAAGTTAGAGAATGGAATTTTTTGAAAGGGGGACTGCAGTCACTCTGGACCTGTGTGCCATTCCAGCACAATACGAGGAGAACTACATACTGCATACTACAAGGACAAGAAGATGCAAAGAAGAAAAAGAAAAATTAGAAATTGAAGCCTCCTTATAGTCTGTAAGACTACTACTCTAGTAAAATGCAGAGATCTATTAATTCTGAAGGAATTCTTACAAAAATAATTATGGAGAATCTTCTAAAGATAAAACTACTGAAGGGAACATTGAAAAGAAACCACAGTTTAGCTCTCTATTACCTATGACTTGGGACATAATACCTGTATCATCCATGTTGAGTGTATTTTGACCTACCATGTACTCTGTCATTCTAAGCCATCCAGCACAATACTTCCTGTGAACAACGAAGAGTTTATTGTGCCACAATGGAGGTATGCAACCTGTACTAATTTTAGTCAATTAAAAAACTTACACGTGTTAAAATATTAGTTGTTTAGTTTAAATAAGTAAGTTTTAAATATAGTTAGTCACTTAGAGGTACAATACTATGTGGTTTAGTATGCTGTTTGCTTATCTTTACTTAGCATGAGTAGCTAGATTTGCTGCAGCCTTAAGCTGTAAGCTGTGGACTTTCACTTAGAAATGCTTTTGGGTGGAATAGAGCTAATTTTCTTAATAATTTTTCCTAGTAGCCGGTACATTGCTGTGTTTTGTCTTTAATATGAGAAGAATGTTGATAAGACACTGATATTTTGTTGCTGGGTAATATTTATTCTAAGTCTACGACTGTTATAGTTTCCCATGCTTTTCTGGTGAGCAGGTGCACAAAAAGACAAGGAGGCTACAACCAGCAGCAGAAGCTGCAACTTGACAGGATAGGAACAATTAATGGCCTGTATGAAGATGGAGAAAGAATCCAATAAGGTGTTAGAAGACCCCAGACCAAAAATCCCCATTGGACTAAAAAGGTGTCCTAAGAGCACGTGAGGGGCAGTGCATTAATCATAAAGGTATAATTGTCCAGGGATTTCTTTGTTTGGGTCCCTCTCCAGAGGCACGCAGCTCAAGCTGTCCTTATTGCTGTACCACTCAGTTATTAAAATATTTTTTTCCTGGAATTGAACATCTGAGATCCTGCTGCAGGAAACCTGGGGTTGACCCTGAAGGAGGAGGAAGCGCACCTGAGAGTGAGTGTGTCTGTGAGCGAGGGGTCAAAACGGGCACCCGTTGGCTCACTGGAGCCGCCCACCGCAAAGGGACAGTTAAAGTTTCAGATGGTGCGTGAATGCTCAGGCTGTGGCTTCTCCCCTAACACATGTACTTCCTAGAGGTCAGGATCTTCCTCTAGATAGGCATAAGGCAGTTTGAAGGCTGGGATGATAATAATTGCCATCTTAATTGCCACATTTTACTCTTGTGGTTCTACGTAAAAGTGAGTTGATGCTTGGAAAGTTGCAAGTATTCTTTTATGGCTGGAATATTTCTAAAATTCTTTGTTCAAAGTGTGTTCAGTGATGGTTGTGATAAGACTTCTGGGAATAACATGATATTCACAGGTATAATCCTTATAACAGCTTTTGTTCCATGAGGTGTCTGGACTTTAATTGAACAGACTCTAGGTCAGCCCCAAATATTAACAACTTCACATGCAGTAATATGATTCTATAATTCAAACTCCTTAGAAATATAACTCCACCAAGCCCTTATGCTGTTCTGATTTATGATCAAAAGCATTTTTTCAGTGACTTTGCCCTTTCCTCTAAGACAAAGCTATATATCTCTCCCGGATGATCAGAGATAGTCTTTATTTGATCAATATGTTGAGCTATCGAGAAAGATTGCTTAACCAAGGAGAAGGCATCCCTGGCTGTGAAAAGCAGTGACCTGCCAGTTAGGACTCAGACCAAGGAATGTAGATGTGATAGTATTAGATACTTCCAATGAAAAGTAGCTTGTGTAGAATCACAGTCATCCAGGCATGAGTTTTAGGACTTGACCAAAACAGTCTTTACATTAGGACTTGGGCATTTGTCTTGAGGTGTTAACAGGCACTGGACTAACTTCACATTGGGTAACCAGAATTGCTATCAGCCATGTGAAACTTCATTGTTCCTCTCTTAGTGTCAATTTTTAATCACAGGTTTTTAGTTAATCTATTTATATTTGAATTAGAAGAGAAGAGGATATGTATTTTCACAAGTAGGCCTAGTGGGAAGCATAAAGAGTATCTTAGACCAGGGCCTGTCTCAGATCTCCCTTTGTCTCAGTTTTTCTGTTGCGAAAGCACAAAAACCAGAATCAAGGTGAAACATCCTGCCTGCAACTTTCTTAAGTGGAAGTGACAAATAATGTTACTGTTACTGTCTGAAATTCCCATGTGCTCAGCCTAGCACAAGTAAAGATATAGCAGCTATAGTATCAGATTTAATGTCCAGCAGTCTAATTATCTTGATTCTGTCATTGAGCAGGAAATATTCTCAGGAAAAATGTAGCAGGGAAAACAAAGAGTGAGTTGCCACAAGCCCTGGAGTCCTGATTCCAGTCCTATTCTACAATCTTTGGAGTGGATGAATAATTAAACATTGCATATGATAATAAGGGCTTTTCTTTTTCTGTGGTATGAACTGTTAACAAACACTTTTCCTCTCCTCTTGTTTGCATGCCTTAGGAATATGGTACCAGCTTGTTAAAATCATAAGCATCTGAAGCTTGGACACATGAACATCAAAGAACTAGCACAGCATCCAGGAAAGTCCAGGACAACAGTAAACTGCAACTAGAGATCTACTGTCAGAAAACCCAGATCTCCCAGAATTTCACCAGTACTTATTGGTTGTTTTACTTTGCGTGTTGCTGAAAAGCAAGCTCCAGCCAACAGTACCCCACCAAAAAAAGTGTTGTGTTGGTTTTTTTTTCTCTAATTTTACTTTTATTTTCCTAAATATCATTGATATGTTAAACATGTACATACTCACAATACTGCAGAATAACGTTTGCACATAAAGCAAATAAATTTTAATTTCAGACTCACACAAGTTCAGTCTGATCTTTTGCTTAAGTTCCCACATTAAACAAATACACTTGCAAGGATTTCAAGCCTTCTAATTACAGCATCATTGATCAACACCTTTCTAGTTAATGAAAATAATCTGTGATGGCTCTGTATAAGCATGTGAAAGGATGGCACCAAGTCAAGCCAAAGATTTAACCTTGTCTCCTTTCTTCAAGAACACCAGCAGATGTACTTATTAAAAAGAGTGCAAGAGGACAAATATAAAGTGATACATGCCCTGTCATATCATTTAAACACTTGAAATAAGCAATCATCATAATTTATAATCTTGATACACCTTTTTCCTATTTATTTCCTTTTGATTTCAGTTATATTTTTGAGACTTAAAACACCCTAAGCATGTTATGTGGAAAAAAAAACCCCAAACAAACAGTTTTTACTGTATTGTTTTCTCCTACAAATTTCTTTGGGTGTGCATTGGTTCTTGCATTTGAAAAAATACTGATTGTTTCTGATGCAAATTCTCTTTAACTTTCTTGATTTTGCAGACCAGCATCACATATTCCTTTTTACTATTTTTTTTTTCTTTTAGGCTATCCCATTTAATCTTAAATTAATATTTACTTATCCTATATTTCCAGATATCTACCTTACCCTTCTCTTTGCCTTTTACAGTTCCATTGTCTCTCTGTTCTTGGGTGACCCTGGGAGATGGGATAATCAGAATTGCATTTGCTATTCAAGATGTTGATGCATTATGGGCTTAGGTAGAGAAAGAATGATTTTTTTTGTCAGTGTATAGAGAGCTGCACTGTGGACCCAATTTTCTTCTCACAAGATTATCTGTTTAAATCAGAATAAAAGGAAATTAAATGCATGATAACTATAAGAGTTAGTTCTTACCTAGTTTTTATCAGATCTTGGGTTTTTAGAAACAGAATTTCTTGGGGAAAAGGGATGAGGGCAGGAAGTTAATGGGAAGTATAAAAACCAGTCTGCTCTTTTTACTCGCAAAAAAAATCTATACCAGCTATACCATAAGCAAAGCAACAGTCAGTCACATGAATGCACTTGCAAAAAAACCGGGGGCTGGCTGAAGAAATTTCTTCATGTGGCCCGTGGTAAAAGAGAACAACAAAGTTCACAAAAAAATAGTTTCTTGGCTAAGGATATATAAACTAAAGAGAGTAAAATGCATCAGATGAATAGAACTGACTTACTTACACTTGCTGCAGATCCAAGTCATACTGACCTTCAGTGAATTTTCACCAAGTCTTCCGAAAGATGTTCTATTTTCTCTAGAAGTGCATATATAAATACATAATATTCACAAATTTTACAAATAGAAATCTATAACATGTTTTATTAGATGGATATATTATACATTACATATATACACTACATACATTATTTTTGTGTAATATTTATTCTGTATTTACATGATGTCTTCATGTATATGCACATCACATTCTTGGGAACTCTTGGCACAATAGTAGATTCTCATGTAATGCTTTGCTCATAATTTATGTGAAATGTAGCAGTAAAATTACTGTAATGATCAATAAACTCATTTAACCCTCGAGCATTGATTGTGCAGTGGCAGCTCTGCTGCTTTTTAGCTGGTGGAAATCTCAGCTGGCAATATCCTTTCTGATTCAGTGTGTACTTTTTCTTTAGGTGTGTGGTGCCAAGACTAGAGTTGGCATTTCAGTTTTCTCTGCTTAGTGTAGGAGGGAAATGAGATGAAGAAAGATATCACAGAGGGTTATGATGTTAGACTAAAGATGGATTTCACTGTTCCCAAGGAAAAAGTAGCCCAGCAATCAGAGATTAGCCAGAAGAAACTAGCTTGACTAGAAGGTTCCAGTATTAAATTTATAAGACATTAGTTTTATAAGAAAGACATTAATTGCATGTTTTCATTATTTTTTGTTCATGTTTATTTGGGGTTTAGGCAGAAAATTATCTTGATTGATGTGATAAACTCAGGATAAATTTTTTCAGTACTTCCATACAGTACTTGCAAACAAAAGCAAGGAGGAAAAAAAAGAAAGAAGAGGAGGGAGATACAAAAGTGTACAAGCAAGTAACAATCAAAGCCACTGCTTAAATAGCTTATCCCATGTATGCACTCCTTCAAAATATATGGTATTTGTGAACACATGGGAGTTAGTTACACTTTTAAAAGTTATTGGCAGATGTTTTCAGATAGCCTGAAAAATTTATTTATGATTTTGTCCTGATAAGTGATAGCCAAAGTCTTTTTTATGCCTGCACAAATCATTAGGTAATATAGTTAAACTATGATAGGGTCTGAAGCCAAAGGCACATAAGTGAATGGTATTTATACTCAGGGCCATCAGGATCTACCCCAGAAGCTCAGCAGCCACAGGCTTGGAGCAGTCTTTGCAATAAATACAACAGGAGGCTCAGAAGGCTCAGTCTCATCCCTGTAGATTGATGTCCTGCCTTCACCACCTCTTAAGATAGCACGGCTATAACAAAGTCAGTCTTACTGTTTGATGTTCACTGTTGTTGAGAGATATTGTTGACACCTTTCTAGTGCAAGTGCAAAACTGCAGTAGAATTTTAAAGTCTTTTTACCAAATTTTTTGTGTATGTGTGTATTGGATGTCCATGGCATTTGATGTCCATATTTTGGCAGTGGGGAGACTGCAGTGGTCTTTCTGAGGAGAGGTCAGGGGCTGTCCCCATGCCAGGCACAGCTGAATCTAGCCAGCTTCAACAAGCTGACTGCAGGACAGAGCTGAGGCCATCAGCCAAGTTCATGGCACCTCTATGACAACACATTTAAGAAAGGGCCAAAATACCAGAAAGCAGAGAGGAAAATAAGTGCGAGGTGGGTTGACCCTGACTGGACACCAGGTATCCACCAAAGCCACTCTATCACTCCCTTCCTCAGCTGGACAGGTGAGAGAAAATATAACGAAAGACTTGTGGGTCGGGATAAGGACAGGGAGAGATCACTCACCAGTTACTGTCACAGGCAAAACATTCTTGACTTGGGGAATTCAGTTTAATTTATTACCAATCAAATAAGAGTAAGATAATGAGAAAAAAAAACAAATCATAAAAACACCTCTCTCTTACCCCTCCCTTCTTCCTGGGCTTATCTTTACTCCTAATGTCTCTAAGTCCTCCCCCACAGCATTGCAGGGGTGCTGGGAATGCGGGTTGTGGTCAGTTCATCACACATTTCTGCTGTTCCTTCCTCCTCAGGGAAGGACTCCTCACACTCTTTCCCTGCTCCAGCATGGGTCCCTTCCACAGCAGACAGTCCTCCATGGACTTCTCCAATATGAGTCCTTCCCATGAACTGCAGTTTTTCAGGAACAGACTGCTCCAGCGTGGGTCCCTTCTCCAGTGTGCAGCCCTTCAGGAACAGGCTGCTCCAGTGTGGGTCCCCCATGGGGTCACAGCTCCTGCAGCAAACCTGCTCAAGTGCGGGCTTCGTATGGGGTCACAGCCTCATTCAGGCACCCCCCAGCTCTGGTATGAGATTCACCATGGGCTGCTTCACTGTGTACCTCCATGAAATGCAGGGGCACTGCCTGCCTCACCATGGACTGCACCACAGGCTGCAGAGGAATCTGTTCCGATGCCTGGAGCACCTCCTCCCCGCCTTCACTGACCTGGGTGTCTGCACAGCTATTGTCTGCAGCCTGAAGGAGACACCATGGTGGAGCAAGTGTTTCCCTGCAGGCTGCAGAAAAGTGCATGGTGGAGCCGATACCCTACATCCCATGGAGGAACCCAAACTGGAGCAGGTGGATATTTCCTGACAGGAGCTGTGGCCAGTGGAGCAGATTTATCCTGAAGGTCATGGGAAGGACTCACATTGGAGCAGGGCAAAGTGTGGAGAAGAAGGAGCAGCAGAGAGGATTATGAATTTACCACATCCTCATGCCCTCTGTGCTGCTCAGTGTGTGTGGGAGTATAGATGAGTTGGGAGGGAAAGAGTGATGTGGAGCATGAGTAAAAAGTGGGGGCAGGGGTAAGGTGATGTTTTAATTTGTCTTTATTTTTTACCATGCATCTCTATTTTAATTGGCAATGAATTACATTCATTTCCCCAAGACAAGTTTATTTTGCCAGGGATGGTAATTGCTTACTAATGTTGCTGTCTTTATCTTTCCCCATGAACTTTTTAGTCTTATTTTCTCCCCTTGTCTTCTTGAGGAGGAGGAGTGTGAGAGAGAGAGTGGCTGTGTGGGCATTTGGTTGCTGGCCCTCTTTGTAAGCAAGGTTTAAAAAAGCTCTGACAAATATGGCTTATATGTATCAAGGAGAGCTAAATACTCATCGTAAAATTTTCAGCCTTCACATAACTGTTCTGCATTTGCAAAGCTCCAGGGAGGAGTGGAAACGCATTTTTACAAGAAATGATCTGTAGACTGTTGAAGTTCAAAGTTATTAATTATTGGCAGATGGCCAAGAAGAAGCATGATCCTTTAATCTGTTGTGAATTCAGATTTTTTTATCCCAAACTTAGTATTCAGCACCTCTAATCGTGACTTTGATTTTTTTTCAGATTAGTAGTTGGGTATCTTGAAGATTTTTGTCTTTAGCTTTGTGATAAATAAACTCTTTTATAGGTATGATACATGTCATATTACTGAAGGCCAAGAAAAAAAGATTTTTAAATACAGCCTTTCATTCCAAAACTTAGACCCCTCTACACTAGTGAGGACTACCAACCAACTAGTGTTGGTTTACTGTATCCTATTTTGTATTAGCTGTTCCAATAAGAAAGGTGTTGACATGTACGTGTACATTTATGTAATACATCTATATGCATGTGTGTAAAGAAAAATGTCCACATCGGTCAGGTTTCTGTCTACTAGGTCCTTCAATATGTACTATTCAGTCCTTTGTAGAACACACTACTCCTATCAGTAATTTTGATAATGATAAATTTCTATATGCCATTATTTTTTTCTAAAATATTTTCTTTGTGGATGTTTCTATCTAAATAGAAAGGATTCTAGTTTTGCTTAGTATGTTTCTCTATTTGCATCTTAAATTTTCTAGTATTGCAAAACACATGAAAGCATATATTAATCAGGAATAGAGTTTAGGTTATTACAGTATTTTGCATTTTGGTTTACATTTGAATGTATTCCAAAGTCACTCAAAGTATCTCTTTCATTGTCCCTAATTACCTTGTGTTCATCACATTAATATGTTGCTATAGTAACCATTGTGTTATCGAAACCCAAGTTCTTTTTTTTCAGTGGTCCTCTATACCAAAATCTGTTTGGAATGAAAGAGAAATATTAGATTTGAAACACAAAAAAATGAAAAATTGTCTTATACCTACAGAAAATCATTTTGTAAATGTCATGTTTCACTTTCAGAAGTGATTGGATTAGCCTCAGTTTGGTCTTTTATCTCTGTAGCTAAAATATCTTTTAATGAACTTTGATTGATAAAAGTGAATTTGATTTATGTTTTGGTAATACCAGAGTAAGACAGTACTGCTGATAAAAAGAAGAAAGCAGGAAGCAGTTCAGCTGTATCTCTTCTAAGTAATTTTTAAAGATAAGATACAAGCATCTGTACACACTGTAAAGTGCACATTTTACTTGTTAATCTGGTTCAAAAAACTGAAAGGTTTGATATTTCCCACGTGCTTGTCCCTCTGCATAAATTAAGTATAGCAAATCTTTTAGCTAAGAAGCACATTTCAGAGCCTGGTTTGCACAGTATTGGTATTAAAAAAATGGGGGATGAGAGCTTATCCAGCATTCAGTCACATTTCTATACTATACACCTCTGCAAAGTCTTATAAAATTCTATTACAAGGCTATCAAATTTAATCAGCCAGTCAGTTTTGAGCCAAAAAGTCTTGCACTCCCTACATCTTAAACCTGTCATACTAATATGAAACAGGCACTAGCTGTTTCCAGTTTTGAAATCTTATTTTGATCACATAAATAAGTAAAGCGAAAGATTGCCTTAAGCCAGGTTGTTTTCCTTTTTTGTCATTAAAGCAACCATTTCCTTCCAATCTTCCTTTTCTTTACAGTTCTGTGATTACAACTACATTGAGACTACATGAAGATGTGGAAAGGAGGGATACAGGATTTTGAGGAGAGGCTGAGAAGGCAGGGAGGGGGAGTTGCCTTTTATGTGGAACAGCTGGAATGCATGAAGATCTGCCTCCATGACGCCACCAGGAGTCAGTCAAGAGCTTATGGGTAAAGAATTTATGGGCAGAACAACATGGGTTTTATTGTAGTAAGTATCTGCTATAGACCTGGTGAGGAAGAAGTAGATATGATCAGATCAGACAGTTGGAAGAAGCCTCACATTCACAGGTCCTGATACTTATGGGGAACTTTAACCACCCTGACATCTGCTAGGTGGACAATACAGCAGGACTCAGGTAATTTAGAAGATTTTTAGTGTGTTAAAGACAACTTCCTGGCACAGGTAACTGAAGAAGCAGCAAAAAAAGGCACTTTGCTGTACCTAATACTTATGAACAAGAAAGAACTATCCAAGTATGTGGAAGTCGGGGCAGTCTTGGATTCAGTAATCAGGAGATGGTAGTTCAGGATTCTAAATTGAGCTAGCTTAACCTCAGTCCCTGGGAACGTGATGGACACAATCACCTGGAATGTATTTCCAAACATGAAAAGGACAAGAAGAGGTGGTCAGGAGTAGTCAGCATGGATTTGTGAGGAAGAAATCCTGCTTGACCAACCTCAGTGGGGTGACTAATTTGCCAGACAAAGCAAGAGCAGTTCATGTTATTTACCTCAACATTAGCAAAGCTTCTGACATACTCTCTCATAACATCTTCATAGAGAAGTGGACAAAGTATGGTTTAGATTAGTAGACAGCATTGTTTATTGAAAACCCACTGAATAACCAGGTCCAGAGTGTTGTGATAAGTGGTGAGGGGTTCAGATGGAGACCAGTCACTGGTGCTATACTCTAGGAGTCAATACTGGTGCTGATACTGTTGAAAGCTTTCATTAATGACCTGTACAATGGGATGAAGTGTACCCTCAGCAGTTTCGCAGAGAATATAAAACTGAAAGAACTGGCTAATATACCAGAGTGTTGTCCTGCCATATAAAGCAGCGACCTGTTTGACAGGTTGAAGAAATAGGCAGAGATTAATGTCATAAAGTTCAGCAAGAGGAAATGCAAAGTCCTGCACATGGGAAAAAATAACCTGAGGCACCAGTATACACTGAATAGAGTAACAGACATTTATTGACAGTCCCTTTTAGATGAAAATAGTAAAATACTCACTTCTAATTTAAGTGTCTTAACTGTCTATCTTAGTTGTACTCCTTGATGCTATGGTAGCAGAGGTCTTTTGTGCATTGTAGGCACTAGTGCAACCAAAGTCCTGAAAAGAAATATCGTAAAGATGTTGACATGTCCAGAGTTGTTCATGACAAACTTAATAGTTCTGCTAGGCAAGGATGTCAGATCATCCCAACGGACAATGCAAACTATGTAACATGTGGATATGACTTCATTCCATTTAGATCATGGTTTTACTCATTGACGTTTAATTGCAATATATTTTTTTTAACATAATGGCAGAAGCAAGATTTTACTTGATAATAGTTTTCTGCACACCTGGTCAGAATAAGAAGAAAAGGAACTAGTTGCACAGTTCCGCACAGGTGGAGGAACTTGTGGAATTTGTTTCTTCCTCCTTTCCCTATCCTCTAAGGCTGTTATTTAGACATCTTCTCTATATGCTGTATTAGCAAAAAGGTGTACGAAGTTAGTGACAGTGAGAGATGTCAACAAAGTGTATTAAACTTGGAGGCAGGCAACAGAGCTGAGATCAAATGTGCAGCAAGTGGTTTTGGAAGCAGTTATCATTCTAACAGTTGATTTGATTGAACTTGATCAAATTACATCAGCGCATTCCTGTGCAGTATGCAATGCTTAGTTAATTATTAATGAAAGTCCATATTAAAGTCAGGCCACTAAAAGGAGAAAGCCTGGACTGGAAAAGACAGACTATTCCAGCAGCTGTGCAAGACAAGCAACTATCCTTTTTCCTTTCACTTCAGAAATTTTAAATAATGACCTACTCTCTATGCAGAGAGGGAACAAATGAGCTAAGAGAAAAAGAAGGAAGAAAAAAAAAATCAGTCTACTAGCATAGTGAAAATGGAAAGCATGTATTATTTTCTGCTAAACACTGAAACCTAGGAAACCTAGCAAATAAACTTATACAACAGATGTTTCTAATCTTAGCATTTCTCCTGGTATCCAGGCTAAATTTAAAACTGCATGTTATCACACACCAAAACATCTCTACCCATACTTAAAAAATATGTAAATCTGAAGGTGATCAAATGAAGATGATTCCTCATATCATGAAATGATGTGTGGTCTGGAGGCAGAGAAGATGAAATTGAAACTCTTTGCATTCTCAAAATGATTCTTAAATCTAACCTGAATATTATGTGAGTAAACAACAAAGAGGATTTATTCTTATATGTGTCAGGTCCTTTGGTCCTATATTTTTAGCCAAGTAAAAGTATTCCCAGAGTACCTATTTTAAACCAGGTATCTATTTTTCACTTAAATCCTTTTAGATACTTGTATTCCTTTAAAGTCATACAGCAGTACTTACCTCAGCTCTAGGGAAACAAACATCTGATAACATCTTTTTAGTCAGTAATGGTTTGGGAAAAGGCATTTTCATACCCAAGTAAGCTGTGGTAATCACATATTTATGCTACTATTGTTTGATCTTCTCAGTCTTATTTCTGCCTCCAGGAGATATTTCTTAGAGATATTGGGACTGAAGAACTGCTATTGTTGTCAAAATGAAAATTTTATTTTTTTTAACATAATAAGAAATAATTATTGATTACTTAATGCTAATTTTTATCTCCTGCAGTGTGCTCTCTGCTTAACCAGATGCAGTAAGAACACAGTTCTTCTCCTGAGACAAGCATAACTTTCCAAAGGAAATAATCCAAAACCTCCAGCATCATGCTGTCACTTTAGATCCACAGGCAGTCATAGAATCATAGAATTATCTAGGCTGGAAAAGACTTTTAAGATCATCAAGCCCATCCTTTACTCCAGGACTGCCAAGAGCACCGCTAAACCATGTCACTAGGGCCTCATCTACACTTTTTTGAACACTTCCAGGGACAGTGATTCCACCAGCGCCCTCGGCAGCCTGTTCCAACGCCTGACTACCCTCTCTGTAAAGAATTTTTTCCTGATATCCAATCTAAACCTTCCCTGGCACAGCTTGAGGCTGTTACCTCTTGTCCTATCGCTTGTTACTTGGGAGAAGAGACCCATCCCCACCTCACTACAACCTCCTTTCAGGTAGTTGTAGAGAGTGATAAGGTCCCCCCTGAGCCTTCCCTTCTCCAGACTAAGCACCCCCAGCTCCCTCAGCCGTTCTTCATCACACTTGTGCTTCAGACCCTTCACCAGCTCCGTTGCCCTTCTCTGGCCCTGCTCCTGCACCTGCACCTCAATGTCTGTCTTGTAGTGAGGGGCCCAGAACGGAACACAGGATTTGAGGTGCGGCCTCACCGGTGCCAGATACAGGGGGACGATCACTGCCCTGGCCCTGCTGGTCACACTATTTCTAATACAGGCCAGGATGCCATTGGCCTTCTTGGCCACCTGGGCAGAAGCTGCTCATGTTCAGTGCCTGTCAATCAGCACTCCCAGGTCCTTTTCCACTGAGCAACTTTCCAGCCACTCTTCCCAAAGCATTTCATGGGGCTGTGGTGGCCCAAGTGCAGGACCCAGCACTTTACCTTGTTGAATCTCATACCACTGGTCACAGCCCATCAATCCGGCCTGTCCAGATCACTCTGTAGAGACTTCCCACCATCTAGCAGATCAACAATCCCACCCAACTTGGTGTCATGCGCAAATTTACTGAGGGTGCACTCAATCCCCTCAATCAGATCATCAGCAAAGATATTAAACAACACTGGCCGTAATACTGAGCCCTGAGGGACACCGCTAGTGACTGGTCGCCAACTAGATATTATACCATTTACCACCACTCTTTGGGCTTGGCCATCCAGCCAGTTTCCATCCTTGCAAAGAATCCACCTATTTAGGCCATGAGCAGACAGTTTCTCCAGGACAACTCTGTGGGAGACAGTGTCAAATGCTTTACTTAAGTCCAAATAGACAATGTCCACAGCCTTTCCCTCATCAATCAGGTGGTTCACCTTGTCGAAGAAGGAGATCAGGTTGGTCACGCAGGACCTGCCCTTCATGAACCCATGCTGACTGGGCCTGATCCCTCCGTTTTCCCACACATGCTTTGTGATCTCACTTAAGATCATCTGCTCCATGAACTTCCCCAGCACTGAGCTCAAGCCGACAGCCTGTAGTTTCCAGGGTAATCCTTCCTGCACTTTTTATAGAGAGGCATGACACTGGCCAACCTCCAATCCCCTAGGACCTGCCCACTAGACCAGGACTGTTGATAGATAATGGAGAGTGGCTTGGCAAAGGAGAAGGTAAAAACTATGACAAGAAAATTCTTAGGGAGGTGTTAAGGGTTTCAAAGACAATACTAATACTTTAAAGAGTATGGCCTGGTCTAACCCAGTTCCTATTTTTCTTTCTTTCTCTGCCAGAGGAGTAGTCCAAAATCTTTCTAAATTCACCTTTACACCTTGGCTTTGTTCAGTATTCTGGTTCAACCAAAGCAGACAATAATATTGTAATTAAAAAATTGAGATCCTTAGAAGTGGAAGAAAGCCATGATTTAAAACTATTTTCCCTTGGACTTCAAACAGGCTCCAGAATAAGGTTTCCCAATGTTTCATGTTGGGCTCTAGCACCCCATCTGTGGGTTGATTCTCGTTCTTGTCTGTGGGATGATCATTTAACCCATCCCAGGATTTACAATGGCCCAGTCAGTAATATGTTCTGCCAGAAAAGCATCCTCTACATCCCTCAAGTAGCGATGCTTCAGTGTGCTTTATAGTGAGGTATAGGGTAAAAAGAAATACATTCAAAACCAGCAATCTTTCTGAAAATTCAAGATTTTCCCTGCTATAGGGCATATAATAACATGTCTTTGTTTTTTTCAGTAAAAGGTTAGGACTGTCAGACTGATAATGGTGGGAATTTTAATGTGTTCTAATTTATTGTTTTCTTTACTTAAATTTCCAGTAAGAAATGGATAGAGAATGGTGGTTAAATTCTAAACTGTTCTCTAATAGCTCAGCTGGTCAACTAACTAGTAACAGCTTGTAAATAATATAGTCTTCAGGTTATAGTGGTTATAATTTATGTTCAATTATCTTTTCCATCTTCTCGTCCTGGTTTCATCTGGCATAGAGTTAATTTTCTTCTTAGTGGCTGGTGCAATGCTATGTTTTTGCTTTAGTCTGAGAACAATGTTGATAACACACCAATGTTTTAGTTGTTGCTAAGTAGCACTTACCTTAATTAAGGACTTTACAGCCTCTCGTACTCTGTCAGCGAGGAGGGACACAAGAAGCTGGGAGGGAGGAGAGACAGGACACCTGACCTGAACTAGCAAAAGGGATATTCCATACCATACAACGTCACGATTAGTGTATAAACTAGAGGAGTTGGCTGGGAGGGGCCAATCACTGCTTAGGGACAGGCTGGATATTGGTCACGATGGTGATGATGGTGATGATGATGATTATTATTATTTTGTTATTAACTTAATTTCGATTATTATCTCAACACATGAGTTTTACCTTTTTCATATTCTCTTTCCCATCCACTGGGAGTGAGGGGTGTGCATGAGCAAGTGGTGTTAGTTGCTGGCTGGATTTAAACCATGACTTTGTGAAGATAGCATTGACAATATAAATTAAAAATTGCTCTTGGCTTCAAACAGACAAACTGAAATATCAGAGCATAAATCATATCAGTGAGTTTGAAATGTAAATTTTATGGAAAGCACTGGATGGTTATTCTATGAAATGTTTCTGGGTAATCTCCAATTTCACAGGGAATAGTGTGTCCATAATACGAGAGACTGATGCAAGTGTAAATGGTGCAAATAGCCACTTCTCCAGATATTCAGAACCAACGATGCAAAAGTGAACCTGACTTTTGCTCTAGAAGAAATTCAGGATTTACATTTGTCACCTACATGCTCAAGATGTACACAACTGATCTAATTCTCTCTGACATTTTGCTGCACCTTGCTTTGAAACCTCTCAGATAGCCTTTCCTGTCTTTAATCCCCTGTTAATTCCTCAGAAATATTTCTAAGACATTTTTCACTTGCTGTTGTCCTCTGTATGTATGACCCAGTCATGTGCCAGAATATCAGATTTCTCTACTAAAAGCAAACAAAGATTAATATGTGGTAATATTAATCTAAGTTTCATTAGCAGTATTTCTACAGAATTAGTACAACAATAATGTATCTGTAGGATGCCCTCTTTCTCACTTACATTAAGTCCGTTCTTGTTCTTTAAATTGAAATAAGTGCCTGATCTTGTTATCCAAAGGATCGCCATGTTCTTCATAATAATGTATTTTAAATAATCATGCATTCTGTATTAGCTATGTCTCTTCTGTGTCTGTCATAGTATTTTCTCTTTTTCTCATTCTCCAACTAAATTTCCTTAAAAAATAAAACCACCTCTGTCGAAGTTTCTTGAATTTTCTAGAAATATTTGCTTAAAGGAAACTCACTTAAAAAAATAGTTATCTATTATTCCCATGATCCAGTTCCAGATATTTTGATAGCAGATGAAATTACCAATAACTGGATTAAAATGAAGTCATTATATATGAAATAGGAAAGCTGCTCCATAATACAATAAGAAATAAATAAAATTCAATATATGACAAAGTAATTTCAGAGGCAATTGCTGAATCCTGAAAACAAGCTTTACTTAAACATATACAACTATGTATTACATAATACAAAATCTCTTCTTTCCTTACAGATAATTCTGCAAAAACACTTTGTAAGATTTTTCTATTCATTAATTTCACTATGAATATTTGGTACTTACCAAACATTAAAAAAAAATAAAATTTAGAACTTAACTACAAACTTCAGTACTTGTAGAATGTACACAAGTACTTCAGTACTTCAATACTTGTGTAGAATGACTTTTTTTGTAATATAGAAATGCAGTGCACAATTGCCTACGTTGAATATTTCATTTTGACTGCTTCTTACAGCATCAATGAGGAAATAGAAAGAGTGAGTTGGGATTTTCCAAGAATTCCGCTTTATCTTTCCAAAAGTGAATTGGCCTCCAGTGTGTGTTATACAAATAAGTAGATAGCGTAGAAGGGTTGATTTCGAAAGAGGTTTCCACCTTTTCACTTGCCTTTTTGATACTGCAAGCGATTATATTTGTGAATAATGGTGGATGTTCTCAAGCTCTTAGATGTCTAAATACCACATTGAGCCACCAAAGAAGTAATTAGACTCAAATGTACAATAAAATATGCCTTTGATTAATTACAGATTTAAAAATACAAACACAAAAGTGGAAATTGAGCTACAGTACTCTTGAAAATGAGAGAGAAAAAAGAAATCCTTATATAGTAAAATTCATATTCCATTATTTCTGTCTAACCACAATACTTTTATTTAGACATTCCACTTAACAGTAAATAACCACAAAGCCCTATCCCAAGATTCTTCCAGGAAAGTAATAATTCTGCATATTATAATAATAAAGCTTAAACATAAATAGTCTTGGCACTCCCATAGGACCATGCAAGATTTTAAGTAGAAATGATTGCAATTTTCCCACAGTTCTTAGCAAAGTGGTCAAGAGATTAGATTTATATGTTGCATGTGATGTTTTTTATTGCCCCGTATCTGTGAAGATATTGATATTTCTGCAGAGTGGTTGTGAAAAATTCTCCATTCCAACTCAATGCTATTTTATTCTTGATTCATAGGGTTAATAGACAAAGCATAAGAAAATGAAGTGTCAAACCACCATGGGTATCTTCCATGCAGCTTTTTTCTATCTGTAGATGGACCTTAAATCAACACTGTTTTCTGAGATTTTTAAGGAAGAATGGTGTCTGAATCAGAATCCTTATAACAGGTATTATTGCCATAGGTTTAGCCTTTGATCTCCAAAAGTTTCTCACTTATACCATCTATTTTATTCTTAGAATCACCTACTATATGAGCCAACACATTAATTTGTCCTCCAGTGTTTCCGATGTTTTTTCTTCTGTAATCACTTTGCAAGAAAATGTTGCAGTTTCTAATTTCTATAGATGAATTTCTCAGGCTGTTCTATTACTGAATGATCATGGACTTGCCATATGAGCAGATAATATTCACTTCTTTGAACATTATGTTTTAAGGAAGTTATTATAAACTTCTTGTTGTTTTATAGCATCCTGGTTACTACATTTACTTCCTAGCAACAGAACAATATTTCCTAGTGAAGTGAAATCGTCGTAGGTAGTGGCAACACTCAAATGACAGAAAGCTGATCTGAAGAAAGATTTAAGACAGCAGTATCAAGCAGACTAAAAGATTTAGAAGCAGAAGTCACATTGACTTCCTATTGCCTACTTTTTTAAACATCTTCCTCTTCCCTCCTTTACTCGCTCATGACTTTCCTTTGGCTCAAGGCTTATTTCACTGATTTTCCTCTGATCATTTGCTGAGATTGCTGTCCCACTACACCCACCACTTCCTCTAACAGTTTAAAAGCGTGATGTGAAAACAGAAAAGAATTTTTCAACAAGAATATGTTTTTCCATTAAATAGCAATGAAATGTTAACTGTAACTTTTGGTGGCAATATATTTTCACAAAAATGTCACTAGAATACTTCACAGTTCTGGAGTCTAACCTTAGAGTAGAAACAAAGGAAACAAGACTCATTACTCTGGAAGAGGCAGCAACCTAATGATCGGTGTTAAAATGAATGCATTCATGTGGGTGTGGATGTTAGCCTTCATGTGGGTGTAAATGTCAGCCTTCGTCCCTGCGTCGTGTTTACCACTGGCAGCTCACATCAGCCCACCATTTGCCCCTGGCATACTGGTCGTGAAGCAGGAAAAAAGCCTGTGGCTGCAGTGCTGTGTTCCCACTCTTGGTTTACACAGCTGGGGACGTGCAGGCAATTTACTCTTCACGTCTTGGGACTGGCTCAGGAGCACACAGCTGTGCAGCCCTTCACACTGCAGATGTGGAGAGCTCTGGTGGAAACACTACTGTTGGAGGGGCTTTGAACTTGTGTCTGTTGTATGCCAGAAAAATGGCTTAACCACAGAGCTGTTGACTGAGAAGAATGGAAGAAGGAGAGAAGGAGGCAGTCTCATTTGCTTGTTTGTTTTTTGGATGTATAAAACCAGAATTTTCTGTGATAAATGAGGGATGAGGTTTGTTTTAGGGTTTTGGTGTTTCTTTTTGTTTGCTTGTTTGATTTGGTTTGATTTGATTTGGTTTTGGTTTGGTTTTTGTTTTATATTTTTTTAATTTTTTATTCCATGATGTAAAATTCCAGTTATCTAGTCAGCTGTAATTCATGAGAGACATACTGACAGCCAGTAATTCCAGACTTTCAAATCCAAAAAATAACACCTCATGCAGTATAATCTACTGAAAACATATCCCTGAATTTATGAAACATTTACACACTGCCATATTCTCACACTGAACAAGGAACTGCTGTACTGAATTTGGATGATAGATAACATATGTAGAGATCTGTCTACAGCCATCTTAACTTCCTAAAACTATCCTGTCTTACCTACTTGCTCTCTATAGTGAGGTGCAGCTGTTGGATCCAACTGGCAAATGGGTTTCTATTCACCAGCTGATGGGTACAGTTGATTAGGAGATTGTCCTATTGCCTGCAATCGCAATTTGTGAGACATATAGGCTTTGATCCCAAAGCAGAAACCAGAAGTACACTTTCCATTGAATTCAACAGGCTTTAGCAGAGCATTCGTTGGTGACAGAGGATCTGGCACGACAAATTCAAATGGAAATGGAAAATACAACAGGGTCTGGTTAGAAATATATGAATAACCTGTGGAAAATGCAAAATTCTCCAACTAACTGTGCCAATAAGCCAGATGCTGAAGTTGGAATAAATTTTGTTATTACTAACCAAAAGAAGAAAGGAAGTGAGAGTAATGTCACTAGTCCAACAAGTCACTTTAAAAATTCAACCCAAGTTTCTATTCAAGTTTTTCCTAGATGTTTTTATAAATAATCACTTTCATTATATATATATTGTGAAAATTATTCCCCTTACCACTCTTTTCACCTGACGTAATGCTTTAAGGTTGTGTCTATGGAAGACCAAAACTTTTCACTTGGAAAACTGTGCTGAAACATGAAGGCTTTGTGCTTCAAGGGCTCATTGGTGCAGAAGCCTAGTGCACTACTGATGCTAAGGTAATTTGCGAGGTCATCCACCTTGGTACAATGTTATCCTATCAATAGGGGAACATGGATAATTTACTTATGTTTGAGGTCTTCACCAGCAAATTCAGTCTTCACCAGCAAATGCTCTGACCACACCACGAAAGACTTGGAAAGCAAATGCAGGGACTGTGAGAATGAAGACTTTAGGCCCACTGTAGGAGAGGATCAGGTTCGAGACCATCTTAAGAACCTGAACATGCACAAGTCCATGGGACCTGATGAAATCCATCCGCGGGTCCTGAAGGAGCTGGCGAATGAAGTTGCTAAACCACTGTCCATCATATTTGAAAAATCCTAGCAGTCAGGTGAAGTTCCTGATGACTGGAAGAAGGGTAATATAACCCCCATTTTCAAGAAGGGGAAGGTGGAAGACCCAGGGAACTACAGACCAGTCAGTCTCACCTCTGTGCCTGGCAAAATCTTGGAACAGTGCTAAGGCACATAAAAAACAACGAGGTGGTTGGTGACAGCCAACATGGCTTCACTAAGGGGAAATCCTGCCTGACCAATTTGGTGGCCTTCTATGATGGAGCCACGAAACTGATGGACAGGGGCAGAGCAGTTGACGTCACCTACCTGGACTTGTGCAAAGCATTCGACACTGTCCCACATGACATCCTTGTCTCTAAATTGGAGAGACATTAATTTGATAGATGGACCACTCAGTGGATAAAAAACTGGCTCGATGGCCGCACACAAAGAGTTGTGGTAAATGGCTCGATGTCCAGTTGGAAACCCGTAACGAGTGGTGTCCCTCAGGGATCGGTGTTGGGACCGGTCCTGTTCAACATCTTTGTCGGCGACATGGACAGTGGGATTGAGTGCGCCCTCAGCAAGTTTGCCGACGACACCAAGCTGTGTGGTTCGGTTGATACGCTGGAGGGAAGGGATGCCATCCAGAGGGACCTTGACATGCTTGTGAGGTGGGCTGATGCCAACCTGATGAAGTTTAACCAAGCCAAGTCTAAGGTCCTACACCTGGGTCGGGGCAATCCCAGGCACTGCTACAGGTTGGGCAGAGAAGAGATTCAGAGCAGCCCTGCAGAAAAGGACTTGGGGGTGTTGGTTGACGAGAAGCTTAACATGAGCCGGCAGTGTGCACTTGCAGCCCAGGAAGCCAACCGTATCCTGGGCTGCATCAAAAGAAGCATGACCAGCAGGTCGAAGGAGGTGATCCTGCCCCTCTACTCTGCTCTTGTGAGACCTCACTTGGAGTACTGTGTACAATTCTGGTGTCCTCAACATAAAAAGGACATGGAGCTGTTGGAGCGAGTCCAGAGGAGGGCCACGAGGATGATCAGAGGGCTGGAGCACCTCCTGTATGAAGACAGGCTGAGAGAGTTGGGGCTGTTCAGCCTGGAGAAGAGAAGGCTGCGTGGAGACCTCATAGCAGCCTTCCAGTATCTGAAGGGGGCCTACAAGGATGCTGGGGAGGGACCCTTCATTAGGGACCGTAGTGGTAGGACCAGGGGTAATGGCTTCAAACTTCAACAGGGGAAGTTTAGATTAGATATGAGGAAGAAGTTCTTTACAGTGAGGATGGTGAAGCACTGGAATGGGTTGCCCAGGGAGATTGTGGATGCTCCATCCCTGGCAGTGTTCAAGGCCAGGTTGGACAGAGCCTTGGACCACGTGGTTTAGGGCAAGGTGTCCCCACCCATGGCAGGGGGGTTGGAACTAGGTGATCTTAAGGTCCTTTCCAACCCTTACTATTCTATGATTCTATGATTCTAAGTAGCTGATAACCTATAACTACAGATGTAAGTGGAAATATGTCTCTGATGCTATCCGTTGCTGAACATTGACTCCACTTATTATAAAACTGTGGTACTAAAAAAAAAATTTGATATACTTTTTAACTGTAAGACCAAACAGCTCAACAAAATGTCTTTCTTTTTTTCTTTTTTTTTTCCAGAATTTACTGGTAAAAGCAGCCTTCCTAAGACACTGGGCATATGAATATTCTCCATTTGATATGGAGAGTATAAAGCTGACATGCTGAAACTCAAAACAGTATAGAGGTACAAGCTCTAGTAATCCAGGATGATGCTCTTGTAATTCAAATCAGTTGTGGTGCTTTATAGTTTGTTACAACATCAACCGTAGGTCCCAGCAGCACCCTGTGTAAAGCAGTCCAAAAACGGACTAAAGAGTTGTCCACTCTCCCACTACTTTAACATGGTACATCAAAGGAAGTCCTATGCTGTAGAAGTCAAGAGGATATGGATTTTGGAGCAAAAGCTTCTACCAGATGGGGGAAAGAGAAGAAATCATAGCAACAAGAGCAGCAGACGCAAGAACTATCCATCCTTAAGAACTTTTTTTTCTTCTCATTTTCGATATGGCAGTATTTCATTTGCCAATCTTTCTAAGAAGTCTTAAACCAAGCCTGTGTGAAAAAAAGGAACCAAAATATTTTTTTTTTCCAATATACCTTTATGCATGGATTTTTTCATTAAAATTAGTACTTACTGTCACTGACATAATGATTATCATTAGGAATGGAACAGTAATATTAATCAGACTGTGTACAGCCCTGTTGTACAAGGAAAGTCAGTGTTTTTTTGTGCAAAATAATACTTAAAAATCATAAGAAAATAGATTGCAGACAATAACCAATTCCCTATTCTTCAGACAAGAAGCAATGGATAGCTAAGAGAGATAATCAGTATCATATAATCAGATCTTTAAAATAAGTTTCATGCTCAGTTTTACTGAATCCCTAGCAATGGACAGCTGTTTTGTGGCTGTATCACAAGTGTCTTGCAAAGAGCTTTAGAAAGGAATACTTTGGATGTTTGCTTAGATGGACTGTAAATCCTTCTAGGAAGACATGGAAAAATGCAGAGTGCTACTTCTCAGGAAATGGAAAATCAAGGACTGCCTCTGTCAGAGAGGGAAAAGAGTCTATAGTTTTATATTGCATAAATGAGAATATGCACTGATTAGGTTATTCCAGGTCTTAAGACTAAAAACTAATGAAAAAGAAAAAGCACCAGGGGCACACCAGGTACTAAGAAGGAGAAAAATAACTGTTACAACTGAACCGAGGACAGTTTCCTAGCCCAAGACATGGAAGAATTTTTCCTTTTCTGTCCCGTTTTCTTGATTTAAATGATGAGCTTTATCTAGACCAAGCTAATTTTGTACATAATAATGAAACATTTGTGAGCATAGATTTGCCCTGGGAAAGCCTGCTGCAGTATTAACAGCTATATTTTTAGAGACTGAAATACCCAAAGGAATTCTTAAACAGAGCTAAGATCCTGTCAAATGCCCTTTGGCATGCCACCGTCAACATGTCTCGTTTACAGTAGTGCTGAGCCCGATTCCTGGGTTCAAGCCAAAAGTTTTAGGTGTTTTAACTTGATGTGCATTTGTTCATACTGTTGATTATTTTCTTCTACATCTTGTGTAACAAGTGAAAAACCTGTACATACCTTTACCTAGTCAAAAGAGAGTAAACTTCCAAAGAGAAAAAAAATCAGGTAAGAAATGATTGATAAAAGGAAAACCAAATTACTTGGCAGGAGTGCTATAGGTATTTTCCACTCTTGCTCCTTATTTATAAAGGCAAGTTTGCCAAGTGGACAGTGTTAAAAGGAAAAGGAGGGGTAGATGTCCTTGGAAAACTGAGCAAAATATCTTCACAACATGCCTTCTGCCGTATGAAATTTGCATGCAACAAGCAAGAAAATGAATAGCTTTTAAAGCACCATTTGTTGCCGGCATGTTCTGTGATATTGAAAGTTTCTCTGCAGTTGTGATTCAAGAGGCTGGTGGTCTCAAGGTTTCTCAGGCTTCCATGGCTGGGAGAGTGGTGGCAGTACAAGGACAGAAAGACACTTACAGTTTTTCTTGGATGCCATTTTATGTTAAGGTTTCCTGCAGGCGTCTCATATCAAGGATGTCACCAAAAGACTACCAAGCCTCATAGAATCCACTGACTGTTATCCACTGCTGTTGCTTCATGTGGGCATCAGTCTGAGGAGTATCGAAGATTACAGAGTCTTGGGAGTTAGGTTAAGGGACTCTGGAGCACAGGTAGTTTTTTAATCAATCTCCCAGTCAAAGGGAAGGGTTTTGAAAGGGCCAGTTGAGTATGGTGAATCAACAAATAGTTACAAGTCTAGTGCCACAGCCAAGGGTTTGCTTACTTGGACTATGGGACTAGCTTTGAGAAACCTGGTCTGCTGAGGGCTGATGGGGTCCATCTGTCAGAGAAAGAGAAGAGCACCTTCAGTCATAAGCTTGCCAAGCTGATGAAGAGGGCTTTAAACTAAAGCTGCTGGAGGAGAGGAACCTCAATCCATCCCACTCCTACCAGTTTGATGCCAGTGCCAGCGAGAAATGCCCAGAGCCTGGAGAGGCATCACAGGTCAGCAGGAGAGCACCTTGAAAGCAGCACAAAGGAATTCAAGCCACTCCAGTCAGTAAGTTGGCTTCATCCGGGGCCCAACTTAAATGCCTCTGTGCAAAAACATATAATGTGGAGAACAAAAACAGGAGTTACAGGTGTGCACACGTGGCCTGCAGGCCACAGCCAGAGGGTGGTAGTAAATATCTCCTTTTCAAACTGGTGACCTGTCACCAGTGGGGTCCCCTAGGGACCTATATCAGACCCCACACTGTTCAGTGTCTTTATAAGCGATCTGGATGATGGGATCAAGCATACACTGACCAAGTTTGCTAATGATACCAAACTGAGTGGAGAAGTGGACTCTTCAGAAAGGAGAGCCACCCTTCAGGAAAACCTGGACAGGCTTGAAGAGTGCACTAAGAAGAGTCTTATGAACTTCAGCAAAGACAAGTGTAGGGTTTTGCAACTGGGTAAACACAATCCAAGACTGCAGCACAAGCTGGAATTTACAAGCTGGCAAGCAGCTCTGTGGAAAGGGATCTGGGGGTCCTGGTGGACAACAAGCTCAGTATGAGTGAACAGTATGCAACTGCAGCAAAGAAAGCCAACCGAATGCTGGGTTATATCAACAAAAGCATCACCAGCAGAGATAAAGACGTCATTCAACTCAGCTCTTGCCAGGTCATACCTGGAATACTTTGTTCAGTTTTGGTCCCTACTCTACAAAATATGCTGACGGTCTGGAGAGAGTCCAGAGAAGGGCCACAAAGATGATCAAAGGACTGGAAAGCCTGTCACATGAGGAAAGGCTAAGAGAACTGGGTTTCTCAGCCTTGAGAAGAGAAGGCTCAGGTGAGACCTTATCACCATGTTCTAGTGCTTAAAGGGTAGATACAAAAGAGATGGAGACTCCCATTTTACAAGAAGTCACATGGAAAAGACAAGGAATGATGAGTACAAGTTACTTCTGGGGAGATTCTGACTGGACACAAGGGAAAATTTTTCACGATGAGAAGAACCTGCCATTGGAACAATCTCTCCAGAGAAGTGGTGGATTCCCCAACACAGGACACTTTTAAGCTTTGGCTGGACAGGGTGCTGGGCCATCTTGTCTAGACAGTGTTTTTGCCAAGAAAGGTTGGGCCAGATGATCCTTGAGATCCCTTCCAACCTGCTTTTCTCATAGTAAACTCATAGTAAGCCCAGAGCACCATAGCTTTTGTCGAACTGTTTACTTTTGGGTAGAACTGTGCAGAATTTGTGATTTCTGTTTAAGTCAGTGTTTATTCCAGCCTCATTTTGCTTAGAAGCAGATGTTGCTGCTTCTTCATGTAATCATTTTTCATTATACTTCAGCTTGGATAAATTTGTAGTATCACCATTTATTTCAGTTAGAATAAGGAAGAGGGATATTCAACCTTTGCCATTAAATTAAATTTGTTTCCTGTTGTATTCAATGTAATTTCAAATTATGCATAATTTAAGCTGAATATCAAAGGTGAATTTTCAGGTTCTTAGGGCAGGAAATGTGATTTTTGTTTTAGCCATAAAATATTTAGCCATAAAATATTTAACACAATAGGCATCAGTGATCCTAACTGCCCCCTGAGGCAGAACACAGAAACTAAATAATGCTATCAGCATGTTTAAAATCTTTCTGTATAACAATAGAAACATACTACTAATAATATTCATAAACATATTATATATACATAAGCACATTATAGTCTATATTAATTTTCACAATATCTTACACTAATTATTATTATATTTTATATTAATTGTATATTATATAATTAATATAAAATATTTATACATATATTACATATGTATAATAAAAACACACTAACTTCAAGAGCTTTTGCTCAGATTCTTGTTTTTCATTAGAGATGGTTAATTTTTACATTTACCTATATTCATTTAAAAGTACTGTGTGTATAGTACTTTTGGCTCTTTCACATTTTTTTGCTGCAGTTGTCTGAAAATCGTATTGTATTTTAATAAATAGTGTTGAAATGTAAATAAATTAAATTAAGTTCCTTTGGCCTCCTTTTCCTTCATTCTTTATTTTGATGTAGCTGTTTTAAAAAAAGAAGTAAAGTAGTAGATCAATATTATAATTCTTCAATAAATGTTAAAATTTAACTATGACTGGCTTTCCTATGACTGTTTTAAATTGAGTATTGTGCAAATTGGCTTCAATCTTTCATCTAAATGGCTTGCTGCAGAAGATATCCACATTCATGTTCTATTCAACATCTTTGTCGTCAACATGGACAGTGGGATTGAGTGCGCTCCCATCAAATTTACCAGTGACACTAAGCTATGTGGTTCGGTTGTTATGCTGGAGGGAAGGGATGCCATCCAGAGGGACCTTGACACACTTGTGAGGTGGGCCGATGCCAACCTTATGAAGTTTAACCAAGCCAAGTGCACGGTCCTACATCTGAATCGGGGCAATCCCAGGCACTGCTACAGGTTGGGCGGAGAAGAGATTCAGAGCAGCCCTGCGGAGAAGGACTTGCGGGTGTTGGTTGATGAGCAACTGAACATGAGCCAGCAGTGTGTGTTCACAGCCTCAAAAGCAACTATATCCTGGGCTGCATCAAAAGAAGCGTGACCAGCAGGTCGAAGGAGGTGATCCTGCCCCTCTACTCTGCTCTTGTGAGACCTCACTTGGAGTACTGTGTACAATTCTGGTGTCCTCAACATAAAAAGGACATGGAGCTGTTGGAGCGAGTCCAGAGGAGGGCCACGAGGAAGATCAGAGGGCTGGAGCACCTCCTGTATGAAGACAGGCTGAGAGAGTTGGGGCTGTTCAGCCTGGAGAAGAGAAGGCTGCGTGGAGACCTCATAGCAGCCTTCCGGTATCTGAAGGGGGCCTACAAGGATGCCAGAAAGGAACTCTTCATCAGGGATTGTAGTGGTAGAATCATAGAATCATAGGATCAGAATCATAGAATAGTTAGGGTTGGAAAGGACCTTAAGATCATCTAGTTTGAACCCACCTGCAATGGGCAGGGATGCCTCACACTAGGCTGTGCTGCCCAAGACTCTGTCCAACCCGGTCTTCGTACAAGGGGTAATGGGCTCAAACTTAAACAGGGGAAGTTCAGGTTGCATATAAGGAAGAAGTTCTTTACAGCGAGGGTGGTGAGGCACTGCAACAGGTTGCCCAGAGAAGTTCTTGTTGCTCCATTCCTGGCAGTGTTGAAGGCCAGGTTGGACAGAGCCTTGGGAGAAATGGTCTAGGATGAGGCATCCCTGCCCATGGCAGAGGGGTTGGAAATAGGTGGGCATGTAGTGTCAGGATAAGGGGGAATAGATTTAAACTGATAGAGGGGAGATTTAGATTAGACATTAGGAAGAAATTCTTTTGTGAGAGGGTGGTGAGGCACTGGCACAGGTTGCTCAGAGAAGTTGTGGATGCCCCACTCCTGGCAGCGTTCAAGGCCAGGTTGGACAACTTTGAGCTTTGAGCAACCTGGTTTAGTTGAAGGTGTCCCTGCTCATGGCAGTGGGGTTGGAACTAGATAATGTTTAAGATCCCTTCCAAAACAAACCATTCTATGATTCTATGAATCTGAATACAGATTATCTTTATAAATATAAAATTACACATATGAGGGAGATTTAAGACCAGAATAATGTGGGTGTAAGAATCCATGCGTATAGCATTTTTAAGTGCTATTTATAACTTTAGGAAATAACAGATTTATTCTAGAACAACATTCCCCTAGAGTACCAGGAATTTACTGAATTTTTGCCTTTAGTATGACAAATACATATGTGACATTCTGTCTTGTAGTTGTCAGAAATAACAGGAAGCTGGATATTATTACGCAGATCCTTTCATTCTTTATGCACTGAGACAACAATTTATTTTATCTCCACTCTAGACAAAGATACTATGGCAGTTTTTGCCACCTCAGTATCCAGTCCAAGCCTCTGATCTGATTAACTTCTACATTTGTCTGATATGCATTTTCTAAGAAGCACCACAACTAACCACCTTTCTTGTGGATAAAAGTTCAGCTAAGCACAAATATGAGCTGAAATTCTAAAAGTGAAAATAAAAAAAAAAATTAAAAAAAAATGTTATCCTATTCATAAGAATGTTAATGAATTTGTAAGATCAAACAACCTCAGTTAATTTGCACCAGTATCTACCATGTTGGTAGACATTCTAGCACTGATAGCAGAAAAGAAAGTAACTCACTCATCAAAAGGCTCTCAAGTTTAAAACCTCCAAAGAGCATCGCACTGGTGTTTTAAAACACTGATTCTTTTTTATTTGTCTCACAGTCTTGTCATCAGAGTCTGGAATCTGAGACAGCATCATTTTTAAGACTTAACCTTTATTGGTAAACTGGTGATGACTTTAGAAATATGTAGATAGATATCTCTTTAAGTTGCCATCTCACTTTTTTTCTTGGTCTATCCCTGTTCATTGGCAGGTTGCTCAGATATTGTTTGAAGAGACATTCAGCTCAAAACTTTTATGGGAACTTCTCTACCCACAAATTTCTTTTAAAATCCAAGCTTGCCTGTTGTAGGGTAAATTGAGGCATGTAGGTTTGCAGAGATTTTATGCCCATGATACAATTCAGTGTATTCTTTGACATATGATCTGCAAAGAGAAAATCCTCTTACAACATCTCAGTTTAGTTACTTCTTTTGTATTGGAAGTATGTGCATTGTTTGGGAAATCTTTTGCTACTGGACAAAAATAGCAATCAAATGTTCCTTTGAGTATATAAATTTAGAAGCAACAGTACCCATCTTTGAAAAATTTATCTAATACTATTAAACTTTTCTTTTTCTTTACCAGGAAAAGCACCGTAGGATTGAATAATTTCCTTTCAGCACATGCAGTTCAGCCAAGATAAGTTCTCCTGTCTGTCATCCACACAAAACAGAAGTGGAGATGAATCACTGAATTAAATCTTACTAAATTCTAAAAGCTTTTCTTCCAATAACATTTACTCCGCAATTCTTCATGCATAATCCTAAAGAAGTAGAATAATTGAATTGGTTTAGAGTGTCAGATACTCTGAAACTATCTAAACATCACTAAGACTGTCAAGATTTTGAAATTCAATGTCTAGTTTCCCTTGGGATAAAAACTTTTAAAATAAGTTTGCCTCCTGATTTTTGAAATGCATTTGTGTTTGTAAACAGTTCCCAATGCAGAGCTTATAACCTGATCCCAAAACAACTTCACAAATTAAAAATCATAGAAGTATATAATGGTCCCATATAAAATTTTATATTTTTTGAAAAAAAAAAAAAAAAAAAAAAGGATCAAATACTTCAATTTGATAATAATATTTAATAAATTTCCAAAGAAGATGACATGAAACAGTTGTCTGCAATAGGCAGACAACTCAATCCCCCATAGGGTTTTTTTTTTTTTCAGTTCTAAACCACTGATTAACAAAAGCGTTAAACCGCTCTATGTAATATTTACAGTTCTCTCTCTTCTTTTTCCTGTGCAGTAGATCACTTCGTCGAATGGCTTACACCAAACCATTCTTTGGTGTCTTATGAAGAACTCAGGGAGATGTCCAAACAACGTTTATATGACAAAATACAAAGTAATTGGGAGCTACACATGAAAGTCCAAAAAGCTGATCAGTAATTCCCACCTAACTGCTTAGGTGTCTAACAGTTTGCAGGTAACCAAAGTTGTGCCAGAAAAAAATGTTAATGCCCAGAGTTTGGCAATGTACGCACTCAGAGGCTCTGCCATCTTGGCTGAACCAAGCAATTCAGGATGTCATCCTGCCTTAAGTTGTTTATGATTCATAAAACCAGTGTCTCTGGGCTTCAGGCCCCAAGGGAGCTAAACTGATATGTACATTGTTTGCACATTCAATACTCTCTGACAGCAGAAATCATAGTTACATCAACTTTCATTAAAAGCACAGCCTCTGCAGGAAGAGTTGCTGACTATCTTTTTGGTAGTAGCTTATTGGTTAGCACAGATGGACAGAAAGAGCATGGTCCAGCTTCTTGGCCATGTTTAGCCTATAGAGCTAAGGACTTTCCTTCAGAAAAGATCTGCTGTAACCACCATGGCATTTACAAAACCGGAACAGAAACACTTTCCATGTTCCTATTCAAGCTGTGCTACTCTTGATTTAAAAATAACTGTAAGGAAAAGATACATAACTTTGAAGCCTAGAGGGTACTGCTTTTCTTTGTAAGGTATCAACACAAAGAGCAGTCACTGAGCCCATGTTCTGTGGGCTCTGAGCTTCAGCTTCACACATTCAGATTCAACTCGATTGTTATTGCTGGGCAACTCTCAGCTTTTAGGCATGAATCTAGAAAATAAGGGATTAAAAATAGTAATTTATAGTAACTAATTACAAGTAAGAATGAGATTTTGAAAAAATATCCTTAACAGGGAAGTTCTTCAGCAAGAAACTGCTATATAGTAATGGCAGAGGTAAAAACTCATTCACTCTTTCTTAATGCATTTCTTAATTGGGAAAATATGCTTTACATAACATAAACATATATGGATTACCATTTGCTCAGGTTAAACACATAAATACTGTGGCAATGAAAACTGATTCTCTGTTTTAAATGTCTTTTTGCTTATATTTGTGCTATTTTTTTATTATATCCAAGATATCTAGTAGCAAGCAAAACGATCATGCAATGATAGCAAAACAGTCACACAGAGATATCTGTTGGAAATATAATTACAGTATATCATGTCAGATAATCTATGGCCTGGTCTACTGTCTTCAAGGAAATTTTTTATGACCCACCTCTACATTGTGGGCATCTAGAGCTAAACCAGTCCTCAAGACTCCTTTCTTTGTCCATGACGAAAAATAGGCCCTTTTATAATTTCATCTCATTTTGCTTCTGATATCTAAATCGATGTGAAAATACTGTACTGCAAAAACCCGTCTGTTTCTCACAAGCAACTCTAAATCATCCTGGAATGATAAGCTCATTGCAGATGAATTTGAACTCAGTCATCCATTCTGTCTCACAGTTTTGTACAAAAGTGTGTTGGAATCTTCCACATAAAAGTCTTTGTAGTGTCTTATAGGTATTATACAATTTGACCCTCTGATTGCAAAGCAACCTTCTTCAGATAGCTTGTAGCAAAACAATGAGGTGGAATTTGCACAGTCTTTAAATCTACTTGTATAAGGAGCTTTTTTTTGTCACCTTGAATTTGTCCTTACCTAAAATCACCATACTATATGAGCACTTACTCTTTACTTGTACTGAGATTTTAAGGTCTTACAAACTAACCCTCCATTGTACAGATAGAATTGTTGAGTATGTTTCTTTTTCTCAGTGTTTAGCAATCTTATGACATGGGCTGGTAACCTGGGATGTGCTTTGTCTGACAACCAAATATTCAATATATTGCAATAAACAGGCTGCCAAAGTCAGTATAAGAAAAGGTATCCTTCCGGCAACTGTTGTTAACTTAGGACATCATAAACGTTTTTCCAGTTAAGAAGGGAAGACCTGGATTTGTTAATGAGGCTCATCACTGTGCCTTTCAGAAAGCTGTTTGTCAACTAGTGAACAGAATGTGTTTCTTGGAGCAGGAAATTTTAATCATCTGCATTTTTCCTGTTGGAATATTGCCATTGTAGCCAGCAGGACAAGAAAGCTCTAAGCTTATCATGGAGACTAGGGACCAGAAGTAAGCCTCTGCCCCATGTCTTGCAATGTGGAAAGAAATGACATTTTATTTAAAACAAAAAATAGTATGCAGTACATCAACACGACAACATCTACAGACCAACCAGAAGACAAAGCTGCTAATCCTAGAATGAAGACTGAACCATAGAAAAACATTCATAGATGAAGTTATCTAACCTGTAAACTAACACCAGATGGCATAAATGCCCTCCAGAGATCACCTGTTTTTCTTGCTGCAAATCAAACGCCAAGGCAAAAATGACTGTTAGCTTTTCTATCCTACTAGATATCACTCATCACTGCCCTGCAACACACCATTTTGCTGTTATAGTATTCGATACAAGACAAATAAATGCAATTTTCATGCCTGAATCTAATTGTGAATTCCTGCCATGTCAAGATCTAACAAACAGTTGTGCAGAGATGAAGAAAATATTGTCTGTCTAGTATGCTGACCACACCACAAAGCTGTTAAAAAATGGAAAAACATCTGAAGAAATTAATATTGATTTTTTCATGTTCTTCTTAAACTCAAATGTGCTCAACACTTGTTGAGAGTACACTTGGGTAAAAAAAAGAAAAAGTGAAATTCATAAGTTGATTTCTTTAAGGACCTAATTTCAGCTGAATTTGAAGAAGTTGTTATAAAAGAAAGGGAGAAGGTCCAGTGTTACATTACGTATTGACAAGGATCTATAATTTCTTTTCTCATACCATTGTCACCGAGGAATAACTTCATTAAGTTTTAAATAGTATGATATCACTGGGCTAATCTGACTAAGTGTTGGTGACTGCAATGTTAAAATCACCTGGGATACCTCACTTCTGGCAAAGAGCTGATCAGTGTGAAAGCTAAAGTGTGATTCACTCATTCAAAATTGAATCTCTACATCTGGTCAACAGCCTTAAACTGAAACTCTGGTGAATATACTGACAAGACCTCTGCTATATATAATGAGAAATTAGACAACTAATTACACATGAAGGCACCTACTTTATTCATACCTAGGTTTGAGTGAAATGCATCCCACTCACAGGTGAATTCATATATCTTTTCCGTGTAATGAGAAAATAATTAAACTAATTTCATTATAGCAAGTACGTATTATTTCCCTATTTCAGCATTTGTATCTTTTGTGCTACCGTTTTCAAAAAATGTCTGAGGAATGATAAGATTCGGAGCCAAATGTAGGCAGCAGAACAAAATCCTTGATTTTCTGAAGGCCTAATCTTGCAAAGTGCATGCATATTCAAACCGTTCCAGGAACATACACTGATTTTTTTTTTTGTGGTTTTGAAGATCAATACACTGCTGCTTGAGTAACCGCCTCTTAACTAGGGATTTATTTAACCTTCCTAATTTTAGGTAGTCAAGCATAAAAATTTTGGACATAAATCCTTATTTAGTCACCTAGATACCACTTTAAGCATTAACTTAGTGATTTACTTACTGCAGTAAAAAGGCATCTTATGTGGTCAAGCCTGAAAACTGCTCCTTCAGTGCCAACAGAGCAGCAAACTGGAGTCAGCCTTTTATGTTTATGAAACAATAAGGCAACTGATAGAAGCTCTACTTTTTCAGAGGAAAAACAGCCAAGCCACTATAGTAAGCAATTACATTTATTAATTCTTTTAAGAAGCAAATGATCTTAAGTACATGAATATTTTTTTTTATTACAGTATTTTTGAAGAGTTCATTGGAAACTGAAGAGCTGTGCTGCACATTGGTTGCTGTTTGGTTTTGTTTTTGCTGGAGGTTTATCTTTAATTGAGTACAAATCCATTAACTAGCAATGAAATTGAGAACAAAAAATATAGCAAATGTACCCTGAATTTAAACATCTTTCAGAGATAGTTTTACAGTGTTCCAATAAAAAACTCCACAGGTTTCAGGAAAAGACACCTTCTATAAAAACAGCATTTTTATAGTATCTGTAAGTGAAAGGATAGCAGGACTGATTCTGTAATGTTGACAGATGCGCATGGGGCAAGTTTTTTACAGCCCTAAGGAAACTAACAACCCTTTCTGTCCCTGCCCAGCCCCACCTGGGGCTTCCCCTCCCCCTGTCCCATCAACACTGCAGGAATGCCAGTTTCCAGCCCTATCCCTGTCCCCTGGATGGAGCTCTTAGCTCTACACTCTAGCTCCTCTCCTGGCCCCTTCTCCTTTTGCTGCATCTTGGCTCCTGGAGGTATCCCAGACCTGGTTCATCACTGCCTACATAATGGGCTGCCAGTGGACCATGCTACCATTCCCGGCTCTGCCCATTCTGTTCAGCACCGGCAGGACTGTGCATCAGTGGTGAGAGCACAGCCTGAGCGGGATCACCCTCAGCACCTGGCTTGACCCTCTCATGGGGCAGCATGTCCCTCAGTTCTCTATCATCACATTCATTATCGAGTACATCTGTGACATTGGGACATGATCCTCCACAACCGGCTTTGGTACTCCTTTGGATCTTTCAAACAATGCCATGTTTGATTAATTTTGGCACAAAAATCACGGTTTTAAATAAAAACATTTACTTGTAATGTCTCTGACACTTTCTGAAAAGAAAAACAAGCAGGAAATGGTTCATTTAACTGTGTTTTACTGTTATGATGAAATGCGATTACAGCTCAGGTTTCAGTTTTCACTCATCATTCACAGCAACAGAATTCACAATGGTAAAAAATGTTTGTCATAGAGATGACAGTGCTCTACAGCAGAATCTTTTCCAGCTAAAATAGCTTATTATTATTTAAAATAATAAAATTATTTTTAAAATAATTTTAACACTAAATTAATTTGGTTTTGTCTGTTGATAAACATGTCAATTTTTAATAAAAAAAAATCAGGCAAAATTATTTCTTAGGAAACTCAGCGTAATTACTGGGTTTCCTTTTACTAAAATCTCATATATCCACACTTTCTGTCACTGACAGACATAAAAAATTGTTGCTATGTGTGTGATAAAGATCTGCTGATGTTTCTGATGCACCTGGAAAAGAGATGGAAAAGAAGAAATTATTTGGTAGTTGAAGACTCATTTGGTTAAATAGAAATCTATTATCTTATTCAACTTCCCAACCTTGTATGTAAGTATGCAAGCTGTCAAAATGCAGACAGTCCAGGTCCATAGAATAGCCACTACTTTAAGTAAAATTTCCCTGGCTCCAAGTCATAATGAGTTTCAATGAGAATGTCACAAAAGGAAGGGTAATCTGGTGCTAAGAAAGATGTTATTTGGTGGAGATGTCTTCCAGTCTCCTGATTACCCAAAGCTAAGAAGGCTTTGTGTTATTGTCACCCAGTAATTAAAAATTGATTTTTTCTATTCTACAAAATAAAATGCACTATGAGGAAACAAATTTAAGGTTACCTGAAACTAACTCTTCCTTGGATGGTCAGTCTGTCAGACAGTTCTGCTGAAGTTGTTCAGCATTTTGAAACAGGACTTTGGTGGCATTTAAACAGAAAAGAAAGATCCGAAATATAGGCTCACTAAAGCAGGACAGAAGAAGGAGGACCAATAAGCAAAGTAAAAATAACTTTTAATAAGAAAAGGGTTTTCTGCTTCTCCACCCAAAACCTGAGCAAACCATCAAATATATAAAACATGTTGTAGGAAAACATGAGTGGATATGTGTAAAATCTGATTACAGCCCAGTGTTAAGCTTTCATTGGTTGAATGGATTTGAGACAGATTCCAGTGTTTCCATAAACGTGAATGTAAAGGAAAATGTAAATGCCTGAGGTTTTGTTTGATATTTCAGTATATTAATTCCTTTTTATTTCTTTTTTTTTTTTAATTATTTTTAGGGTTTGCTCAATCAGATAAACTTTAAAGAGGTGATATTATTCTTTCCTTGGTTTCTATTGCAACTAAGCCAATATTTTTATTCAATATTGCTCAAAAGAGAACCATATGTATAGCTATTATTCTTCAATGCATTTTCACCTTATTTTGGAGCTCTTTTTGCCCTGTTCTAGCTTTCCTTCTGCATTCCTCATCCTCTAAACTGGTACGCTTATTCTGCCTTGTTCTGAGAATATGTCTTATAGCATCCTTGTCTGCAAGGAAAAAAATCATAACTTTAAAAAAAAAAAAGTAAGGAAATAATTCACAAAAGGAAACTGTACAAGAAAAGAGTGGAACTTTTTACCTTCATTCAAATTTATACAGCCATAAGTTTAGAAACTAAGAATACCTTCCAAACAAGACTCTGCAGAGGCATTTAGATACTGACAGAGATTAATGCAAAGAAATCAGATTGCAAATCAGCCTTCAAAAAAAAAAAAATTACCAGCCCCACATTCTAGGTAATATTTCTTTCCTTGATTGAGTGTTGCATCAGATCTCATCAATTATTAAACATAGACCATCTGCAGTTGTAGACCTGCTTAGGTTGAGTCTTTGATGGCAAATTAAAACTGTTTGATGATGTAGGTAACTGTGTTCTTGGACCTTGTAACCTTGTTAAATCAACAGTTAGATCATTGGATCTATCTCGAGCTTAACCATCAAATGATGTAATAAATTTTGACAATACCTAAGAGCAGTTATTCCTCAAATCATTAACCATGTGAGCAGTCAATTGCTGAACAGAATTACGGAACTTCAAGGCATCCTCAGTATTTTCTGTGTCTGGATTCAAAACTGCATCTTGTGTACTGTGCCTGTATTTTCTTTATGACAATAGTATCTGAGCATGTCAAAGAAACTAATGAATTCTCTTAGCACTACTGCTTTTTAATAGAAATTTTAATAATTCTTGGGAGTTTTTAATTTTTTTGTTTTGTTTTGTTTGTTTTCTAATAGAGGACGAAGACAGGTTTAAGAAGCTGTCCAAAACTTCGTAGGAAATCCATCCATGCTAGGAAAGATAAATCTGAGATTATGTTTCTTTATGGGCTGTCAAAATATGTCTTTATCCTTACATCCTTATCATGTATTTGTTCAGGAACTTGAAATTTCATAGCTTTTCTAGAATTTTCTTAAATCCAGATTTAAATATCAGATAGGTAAAACAAAATTGATGGATTTCTGAAGTCATTAGGAAAAAAAAAATGACCTTGTATCTTGACAATACAGAATGAATTTAAAATTTTGATTCCTTGTTGTTTTTACTTGTTGTTATTGTTGTCTTCCTCAAGTAAAATGCTTAAAAATGTAATCTTCATTAAAATATTGAATGACTATTGACTTCATCATATATTACTGTAGGAATAAAATTAGGATATTTGTTTAAAATAGCCTGTGAATCTATTTGTACATCATCAGGCAAAGAGTAACAGGGCAGGAGTCACCAGAATTTTACCAGTCTCAGGAAAAACACAAAGAATTAATCCTTTTGTTACAGAATTGTTGCAAAAACAAAATCAAAATGTACCTTTTCCATAGTTTTTATTGCTTAAAACTGGAAAAATTTTCAATGACACTTGCTCATAGTATTCAGGCTGAATGAAGTAAAATTCCTTTGAAGTCACTGAAACTTCATTGGTGAATTCTTCTCCTTGTATTTTTTTTAATTACCATGTTACTATTCTATATTAATTTCTGTTCATCTAAAAATAAATTATTTTTAAAAGTATTTAAATAACCTTTTATTGCTGAAAAGAAAAAATAACCTATTAAAATACTATTTTTTACTATATGCATGAACACATTTTACAGTGGTTAGGAGTGTATTAAAACTGTTTCTTCTAATTATTCATAAAAACACCATGTATTTATTTCTTTTGGAATACCATTTCAAATAAGAAAATAACAGTGGTATCATCCATTGTATACTTGTGGTCACACACACATAAACCTTGGTCATTTTTATTGTCAGTAGATATAGTTTGGAAGTCTTAATGGTAATTTAGTAACTAGTTTGGGTTATACTATTAGTTAACTGCTCATTCTAAGATTTTTTTTTTCCTCTCCCCTTTTTTCCCCTATCTTTACCTCAAGCAGGTAAACATATAATTCAATGTAAGTAATACTTTCAGATACAATTCACTGAAAAAAACTTGCCATCAGGCTTAAGGGAAAAAACATCTATTCTTCCAATTAACAAGTTTTCTCTCTCTTTTTAAATCTACATTTGCATTTGTATTATAAAAATTTTGGTAACCTAAGCATATAACTAGAAACACAAACTTTTATTGTTGTCAACAACACCAGTCTAGTTTCTCCCTTCTGTTTGCTTCAAGGCATTGATCTTCACCTGTACTATCTTCTATTGCTTTGTTCAAGCTCTGGTGATTTCGTTAGCTTTTATTTTATTCCCTTGACACTGATTTTTCCTTTAGCTGTTTTTTTCTTTACTAGACTTGATAGTTTCTTCTCCCCCCAAAAAATCCCAGACATCTCTTCAGGCCACAGTATCCTAATTAAAACTGTTTATTGATGTACTACTTAGTTTGGTTTAGTAGCACATCAATAAAGCAGAGAGCAGGGTGGAAGGCAAAGTCTCCCAGAGAATTCTGAGGTATTTTGTATTGATTTAGTTTACTTCCATGGAGTAACTTTGCACTTCGTCTGGTGCAGATAATATTATACTCTCTGGAGCTATTAGTATGATGTTGATTTCAAACATCATGTTCAAAATTCTGGTCACTCTTGCAGTGGGAGACTGCAGGGATAAGAAGCATACAGGCAATCCTATCTCTCTTTTTCCTTTTTTGAGGCAGCCAAAATCTTGTACACAGGGCGAGAGTCCTCCTATGACATGTACACCCTTGCCACCATCACACACACCACCCCACCCCCCACCCCCCATTTTAAGGGTTGCCAAGAGTATGGTAGGAAGATTACTGGTGGCTTACCTAAGTTATTATAGTGATCAAAATAGGGTGCATTCCTCTAAGATCTAAGTGATGGAAACAACTCTGAACAGGTAATGGCATACTGCAGACATTCAAGCATCAGCAGATGTCAACAGTCAGAATTTTGCTTTAGATTACCTCCTCCACTCTTCCAAGACTTTGCTCCAGGTTATCTGTCCCTAAACTTTCAGGTTTCTTGTGATGGTTACTCACTCACCTTTTCTCAGTGTCTTCCTCCTGAAGAAAGTGAGAACAGAACTCTCTTTAAGCATTTCAACAACCTGTATAGAAAAGAAAATGTGCTTGAGGCTTATAGTTCAACAGAATCAATGTTGCACAAGCTAGGTCTGGAAAAGCTTCTATCTATCTCATCACTTTTTGCAAATGAAACTAAGACAAGCTGTTGGACCTGGATGTTGATATTAACATTTCTGAATCCTCTCTTCTTTTTTCCTTCTCATCTCTACTGCAGTTGGTGCTCCATAGCAGACACAAACAGGAGTGCTGGACCAAATTTAAGGGAAGAGAGATTTCTGGTGCATAGCAAAAAAATACAGGAGCCTCTGTGACCTGGCATTAGAGAAGTTAAAATATGGGAAGGACTATGATAATTTTACTGCAGCATTTAGTAACTCCTTAAATGAAGAAAAGAGTTTGAATGTAGAAAAACAAACAATAGCCTTCCCATAATGTCCACCTTGTTATGTATCCAGACTCATTCTGCCTGCAAGCAGAACTGCCATAATTCTTTGCACAGATCTGAAATCTGCCATCCCGTTTACTGACTGAATATTTACTTCTGTTTCTTCTGCCCATCAACCTATTTACCCATCCACGTATCCATCCACCTTTTTGCCTTTCTTGGGAAGCACTCATTACCTATCACAATACAAACTGTAACTAAAATCTGTTTGGAGTGAACTTGGTATCAGACTCAGATAGTTCTGGCAGTTTAGATAAAGTCCAGTCAGGAATTCTTTTACAGAAATTATTGGTCTTTGATCTGGTTTATATGGGTTCTTTTGAGATAGAAGAGAAGTAGAACTGTTGGGATGGCATGAACTAAATAAGGTCCTTCTCCAGAGAGATCCCTATAGGCCATTTTTAAGTATATCTTACTTAGCAGAGCCTAAAAAGTGAACTATTTGTGGATGATTATATGTGGTGGCCTCATTTGCTAGTGGTTTAGTTGTGTTATGTTGAGGGGAAAGGAGGACCTGAGGATTTGGTGTACATAAGGTACTACTGAATATAATTTCTCATAGAATCGTAAAATGATTAAGGTTGGAAAGAACCTTAAGATCATCTAGTTCCAACCCCTCTGCCATGGGCAAGGACACCTCACCCTAGACCATGTTGCCCAAGACTCCGTCCAACCTGGCCTTAAGCAGTGCCAGGGATGGAGCATTTAACATTTCTTTGGGCAACCTCTTCCAGTGCCTCACCACTCTTACAGTAAAGAACTTCCTTATATCTAACCTGAACTTCCCCTGTTTCAGTTTGAACCCATTACCCCTTGTCCTATCGCTACAGTCCCTGATGGAGAGTCCCTCTCCAGCATCCTTGTAGGCCCCCTTCAGATACTGGAAGGCTGCTATGAGGTCTCCACGCAGCCTTCTCTTCTCCAGGCTGAACAGCCCCAACTCTCTCAGCCTGTACTTGCATGGGAGGTGCTCCAGCCTCCTTATCATCCTCGTGGCCCTCCTCTGGACTTGCTCCAACAGTTCCATATCCTTCTTATGTTGAGGACACCAGAACTGCACACAGTACTCGAAGTTGGGTCTCACAAGAGCAGAGTAGGGGGCAGGATCACCTTCTTCAACCTGCTGGTCATGCTTCTTTTGATGCAGCCCAGGATACGGTTGCTTTCGAGGCTGTGAACACACACTGCTGGCTCATGTTCAGTTGCTCATCAACCAACACCCGCAAGTCCTTCTCCGCAGGGCTGCTCTGAATCTCTTCTCCGCCCAACCTGTAGCAGTGCCTGGGATTGCCCCGACCCAGATGTAGGACCTTGCACTTTGTTAAGGTTCTTCTTACCTTTCCAATTGCTTTTATGGGAAGCTCTTGTTTAAAAAACAGATACTATAATATGTCTACCAAGCTGAATATATCAAATTATGTTAAATGTTCTGTATAGTCTTAGGAGAACAATAAACAGATTACTCTTTAATATATACTGGAAATCCAAAACAAAACCATTGCAGACAGCATTACAAATGAGAGCATAAGCAAAACTTCGTGGTAACCAAAAATCTTTAACCAAGCTAAACCTTCTGTGGAAACATCTGAGCCATGGTGGTACCACCTGTTGCCAAGGGACCTATTTTGCAGTTTTCCCAGACATATTTCTCAGTAACCCATTTTTACTTCCTTAAAGGACTCAGCCATATTTTCTTTCCATATTCCTATTCAAAAAGAATAATTCAAGAATGCCTACTTTTTTGCTTGGTAGGTTTTTACCCAGCAAGAATGCTTCACATTAAACTGATGAACCAACAAAATCTCTATTTAATTATACTGAAATTGTAACAGCTCCCTGTCAGCTGTTATGTTACCATCAGTGTATAGCACAGATGTAATTAAGAGAAAGATTAGTGGTGCTATCAGTTTAATAATTCCTTTAGAGCCTCGGTAATGTAAGTATATATATGTCTCTGCAGACCATCCTTAAAATCAAGCTACTAACAAAGTGAAAAATGTGTATTCAACATCAATATGTGGTAGATGAGATGTTGTTCAGTGTTTTGTGACCTGTAAAATTTGTGAAAACAAAGCATAAAAGTGGTCTTATTACTTCTATTTATGAATATTTTATATAAACACTCCATTTAGTCTTGTTCAAATTCCAATTTGAAGTCCTTAAGATCGACCTAAAGAAGAAGACATCATTGAGGAAACAAAGGAAAAAAATAAATTATTCCTTCCCTCTGACCTCTATGTCCTAAAATCCATGACTTTGCGTCTGTTCTCATGAAAAGGAGGAAAAAAAATCTTCACAATTTTCCATTATGTATTTCTTCTATTTCCCATAAATATTTGGGCTACCAACCTGCAGATTATGTATTGTTCCAGTGCAACTGGATCTTTGAAAATCAGAACTCAAAATGGATTTTGTTTCATGCTTTTATCTGTAGTTGTGAGAAAATATAAATTAACATTTTTTTACTGTTATGCAGTTGAGACAGATGAGATGGAGTCTACTGGAGACAAGACAACCCATTTTTTTAATTTGTTTTTAGAAATAGATGCTTCTTGTATGCAACACTTCAATCCTTTCCTCTAAGACTTTTATATGACAGAAACCTTAGTCATTCAAGACATTTAACTTCTGCACTCTGGTACTTCTCTCTCCTCCCACTTTGAACTGTGACACCAGTTAACTAAAGCTTGATTTCACTCACCTGCCTCTCCTCAGTGCTGTCCACGTAATAGATTTAGATGAATGAATCTAAAAAGAAGATGAAGGTATTGATTAATAAGAAATTGGCATAAATGTACTCATTACTTAACTTACTTGGATGGAAACCATTATGTTTCCCACCAAAGGGATAACAAAATACAAAAGCACATCTTTAAACTCTTTTCCAAATGGTCCTTAAAGTTATGCTTTCCATTCATTAGCTTCTAAATCCAGCAATGTTTCAGTTGGCAAAGCCTCTATTTGCATCTGACAAAATCGTCCTGACCACAAAAAAGTTACATTTGCCTCAGATGAAACTTCAGAGGAAGCTCTCACCTTGCTTAACACTGAGTATAGCCAATTGTATAGACTCCTTAGTCCTTGTCTTTTTTGGTAGGTCTTCCAGTAGGAAAAGATAGATGTTAATTAAACCTTTTGAATTTTACACCAAGGGAATTTGTCACAGCATCTAAATTCCTCAGCATAAAGAAAGTCCCATTATTCATCTCTAACTTACACAGAGGGCAACATGATGGTTGGCCTAAGGCAGCCCTAACCACCATGAAGCCTGAAACTTCATGTCAGACTTGCATTACTTTATCACTTAACAGTGATGATGAGGCCTGCAATGTCATGCCATTTTCTTGAGCTATGACTAAAACCTGCTTTTATATGGTCTGTTGGATATTAAACATTAGGAAGTTCTAGAAAACTACATTGATTCTGACAGACTTTATGTTGCTTTTTGCATCCAAACTGATTACCAACAATTCAGTGAAAACAGAGTAGACTGTTTCTAAATCCTTCTTAAAAAAAATTTCGTCATGCCATGTTCACCTTTCTGGTTTCTTTTTCAACAAAAAAAAAAAAAAGAAAGAAAAAGTGGTTGAGCTGACTGAGAAAGCACTCATATAAAATTTGGGCTTGCCTTTATAAGTGCCAAAACCCAGAAATTGTATTAGCCACAGCAAATTTATAATGTCTGCTATCACAACTTGTCTGTCGCAATTGCATTTAGTACAAATAGGATGTGCTTCAGCAATTCTAAAAATTTGACAGGTAATACCATCTGGTTATACACAAAGAGATTCTTTTCTTTAACAGATTTTTCTAATCTTCATTTAGGAACCTAATGCTACTACTTAAAAATAAATAATTGTTTTGTCTTTCTTTGTATGTTTCTAAGTCTCATAAGAAACTTCTGCTGTTCAGAAAATAATCTTTTCTTGTCCTCTTGGGACAAAAAAGAAGTCTGAAATTCTTATGATCCTGATGCTTTGTGCGTATTTCCTGTGTCAGATAAGTTATGCTACAGTGACAAAGCAGGGTATCAGCTTCACCTTGCTGTCTTATAAAAGCTATCAGTGAGAACTACCATGAGACAGCCTCGGATATGACTTGTAAATTGTTGTAGTGAATTACTGAAAGCGTTAGGCTATACATGCAGCATGGTACTAAATAGCAGAAGTGAATGTTTCATCATGCAAGCATTTGGCAATTGGATTTTTGAAACAAATTAATCATTAAATTGCAGATGACTGGAAGGTAATTTGACTTCATCCATTTGTATTCTTTTCTTAGGACTAGAATTTCTATAGTAGCCCCTGGTGGGCTTTACTGATCAAAACTGATGCTGATCTTGGCAGGATCACAGGAGATAAGTGTTAAGATGGAAAGCGCATCTTGATTTATTTAAAGAACATGCAACTGGTAACAAAAATATACTAAAGAAAAGACAGAAGAGAGGGTAAGGAGAGCTCTGATTGCATTTGGTTGATATTTTTGGCTGCAGACTGAGACAATGTAATGGTACGTGTTGTTGCCCAAAGGCTGTTGGTAGTAAATGTATGTCATATGGTTAGTCTGTCCCCTGTGGACATACAAATAGACTCACGATCGAAAAAGAATGTGTGCCTATTTTATATCACTTAGAGCAGAGTGGGATTTCAATAACCTTTTGCATAGCAGTTCTGGAGTAACTGAGGCATTTTTATGTCGAGAAGTTTATGTGACAATCCAGGAAAAAAGAGGAACTTGGGTAACTTGAACTGTTGAACAGGCATTGAAAATGTTGAAAATGTCAGCACACATTGCAGACATTTTCATAGTCCTCTGAATGGTGCAGATCACCAAGACTGGTGGACTCAGGCAATTGACAGTGTCAGAGTTGCTAGATTTTATGCTAAATCTCAGAGAACAATTTCATTGGCTCCGTCTCATTAAAAAATTCCCTTGTGCAGAACCCTTTGTTTACCTGCAGCCTGCCAGGCTGAACAGCTAGGCCTCCTCTTGTTCATTGGGCAGATCATTCACACATATTTCAAGAGTGGGAATGGAAGACACCTAAATTCCTGAAAGAAACTTAGTTCTTTGGTTCTTCACATTCAAGCCTCAGTGGCATTGAAATTAGTCCAATATACAACTGAAAGGACCATTTTTGGTCAGAAGTAGAGGGGTTTGATGTTGTATGATACGCTAATGACAAAATATTCTGAATATAAAATGAAAATGACTTCACAGCCCAGGATTGATGCCACTGAAAAGAGCTTGGTTCTGCCTTCTTTACACCCTCCCTTCAGATATTTATAGAATCTTAGAATCACAGAATGGTTAGGGTTGGAAAGGACCTTAAGATCACCTAATTCCCACCCTGGCATGGGCAGGGACACCTCCCACTAGACCAAGTTGCTCAAGGCCCTGTCCAACCTGACTTTGAATACTGCCAGGGATGGGACATTCACATCTTCCTTGGGCAGCCTGTTCCTGTGCCTCACCACTCTCACAGTAAAGAATTTCTTCCCTTTATCTAACCTGAATCTCCCCTGTTTAAGTTTGAAAAATGTATGCATTGGTAAGGCCCCTGCCTTGAGCCTTCTCTTTTCCAATCTATATGGTCCCAGTTTTCTCAGCCTCTTCTCATGTAAGAGTTGCTCCCATCTCTTAATCATCTTTGTGGCCCTTTTTTGGCCCTTCATGGTGGACTCTTTTCAGTATGTCCATGTCTGTCTTGTACTGAGCCCAGAACTGGACATGGTACTCCACACGTGGCCTCCTCACCAGTGCTGAGTGGAGGGGAAAGATCACCTCCGTTGACCTGCTGATAACACTCCTCCTAATGCATCCCATTGTATCATTAGCCTTCTTTGCTGCAAGGAGGCGTTGCTGGCTCATGATTAGCTTGGTGTCCACTATGACCCTGAAGTCCTTTTTCTGTAAAGCTGCTTTCCAGCTCAGTGACTCCCAGCATATATTTGTGAATGGGATTGTTCCTCCCTTACTTTGTACGTCCTCTTGTACCTCATGAGGTTCCTGTCAACCCATTTCTCCAGGCTGCTGAGGTCCATCTGGATAGCAGCATGACCCACTCCTGTATCATTTTTTCACTACCAGTGAATTTCCTGAGGATACATTTTGCCCCATTACCTAGATCAGTAATGAAGATAATAAAGAGGATCAGACCCAGTATTGACCTGCAGTGTACACTGGTTCTCTGTGCCTGGACATTCATCCAATTGTTACAATTGAACCCACGACAAACCCACCACCTCACTGTCTGCTCATGCAGCCCATGCTTCATCAGCTTCTCTACGAGGATCTTATGGAAGGCAGAGCCTTACTGAAGTCTAGGTAAACAGTATAGACTACTGTCCTCTCCTCTAACAAGCCAGTCATTTCATTGTAGAAGTTTATCAGATTGTTTTCATTTTCAAGGTGATAGAAATGGTCACTAATAAACAGTAAAGGAGAAAAGGTATGTAACATAAAGTAAAATGCTGTTACGAGGAATACATTTAAACTAGACATTGGAAAAGCTTTTTGTATTAACAGAAACTCTAGTGAAGCTGTCCATTACATATAGCAGTATCAAGAGACCTACAACGTGCCTGGACAGGGCTTGTTTCAAAATCTACCAGAGAAAAATTAATGTTAAAATTTTAATATATTCAGCTTTTAAATAGTCAATACTGCAGCATCACAAGTGATAGGTCCCAGCAAGGCTGCAGAAAGAAAAAAAATAATCCTATTTCCCCATTTTTTTTTTTAATATGTTAGAGCTTGAAACCGATTACAAGAGGGAGTAGAATTCCCAGCTCTGTCTCAAAAAAATGGTCCCCAGGTCCTGCATTTCCATGCTTATAATCTTCAGATCAAATGTTCTTAGACACAAAAATATGGCTGCAGTTCATAGTGATTGGTGCCAACTACCTGAATATTCAGCTAATGTGATGGAAAATATACCGCCTCCTCCACCCTCCTCCTTGTCTCACTGTCCTTTATCTCACACAACCTTCTGTTCCCTCTATTTCAATAGCTCCTCTCACTATAATTCTGCTTCCAATTCTTATCTGGGTTATCTTTGACTTTATTTCAAATAAATCTCCAGCAAAAGGAGCAGAAGTGTGATGAAGGATAAATCTGTTGCAGAACATGTGACTCAAGGCCATTGATGGATGTGAAATATTTTCTTTTTGTTTCACTTGTTCCATCCTCTTTCAAGGTGGTATCATTTATCTAAGGACTGTATGCCTACAAATGAAACAGTTAAACTGTTCTTTATTTTATACCTCATTATTTGAAATTACTTATTTTAGAAGATTGTTCTTCACTGATTGTAGGATGCCACCTATTGAATTATAATCTAATAAAAAAAATAGCTTCAATGGGATATAGTTTGTAAGAATACAAATCGGTACAGCAGGAAAAAGTACCTTGGCTCTGCCTTTTCGAGTTATGAGCAATGATGTTCTAATGCTAGCCCAGAATTGTTTACATAGCTCATCATCATGATTGTATTGAAAAGCTGAGGGTAATAGTAGAGCCTTCATGTCAGGAAATAGAATTATGATTTCTCAGACAAGCTCATCACAAATACAACTCTTCAGTTTATATCATATGAATTTAAAGATATATAGAGAGACTGAGTTGAAAAAATACAGTAAAGAAAAGCAATTTTTATATTGCTAGTGGAGAACTGTAGGGATTGAGTAATCTGGCATGCCTCTGGTCCTTTGCATGCCTCTGCTCCTATGTGGCTGTGCATCAGAGTTTACAGAACTTCATGAAATGAACTTCAGAAGGAAAAAAGATTTTTTTTAAATATGTTGAAAATATTACTGGAGTCAACATTTTACTTCAAAGGGAATTATTTTTTGTACTAGAGGTGGACATATGACATGTAGTAGCCAAGGTATACGCATTTGGCTGAGGATCAACCTTGACATGAAAAGACTGTTATTCACCGATGTTCTTGAAGAAATAAATCTTATACCTGCTAATGTCTTAGTACTTTTTGTGTCCAACTGCCTTGTGTGATGTGAGGATTGTGTCAGGGTGTAGTGGAGGGTAAATTTGTCAAGGATTACATGATCCAAAAGCCACTGAAAGCAATAAGATGATTCCTTTTCACTTCATCTGGCCTTGGATCAGGCTTGGGTTATTGCTTCATTGTGTGGATACCTGAAGGGCTTCAGAATTGTGCAACTTGCATGTGCTGTCAGGCGATTTTGTACTAAACTGGGAAACCAGTTAGAAGGAGATATCTTTACACCAATTGCACATGTCAGATGGTTCTGTTTTTATTACAGGCAATACTTGCCCATGTTCTTACTATGCTGTGCTGAGTAACAGTGCAAGCTGGTAGGATTAGCCTTCACAAATTTTATGAAAACTTAATAATGAGACAAACTGTAACATTGAGCACAAAGAGCATAAGTGCTTCAGTCTGATAACAGCATATTTCTATTTGCAAAAGGAAGTTTCCTTTTGTAATTGAGAATTCACTGCTGTGTGAATCAGCCTTTTAAAGGATGTTCATAAATGCAAAATTACTGACAATGGTTCCTCACAAATGTATACTTAGGCTGTGTAATTATAATTTATATTTTATTTCTGTAGTTTCAGTTCTTGAAGGATTTTTTCAACAAAATCAGAAAACAATCATCATTCTGTTCAGTTTCTGCAAGTAATTTTACAATATTTTTTAAGCTGAGCCCTCAGTGCTTTATTGTCTCTCTTTAATTATGCCATAGTCAACAGTACTGCACATGGTCTTTTCTGCATAATTATTTCATCATTCCCAGAAAACACTGGGGATGTTTGGGCTGCAACCATAGGCCAACATTTCCAATCTGGAATGTATGCAGTTAAGTCTTTAAATCCATATTAAAGCTCAAAGATAAATATGACCTAACTTTCATTCCTCTAGCTCTTTTCAGTTGACTCATGGCCACTGACTGTGTTTAAAAAGCAGGCCAAAATGATGTAGAAGTATCAATATGGATTTAAAAATCTAATTTCAGATGCTTAGCTGTGGCCTACAAGATTGTGCTGTGGTTCCCAATTTCAACATGAGCATCATTGTAACTGTCTTTTGGAGGCAGGTCTACTTCTGCTAAAATCAGTGGGAACTGTGCCAGCATCCACTTGGGACAGGATTTGGCATGTTGTAAAGAAAATGTTTAATTGTAAATAATAAGGAATTGGAAACTATGGTACAGCTTGCAGTATTCCAAGGATGCAGACAGATAATTTTTGCTTTTTATGTGTTTGTAATAAAAGAATAAATATTTTATTAAACTTTTGTATGATCCATTCTTTGGCATGATGTCAGTGTTTATGAATGAGTCTTCATCTGTAGTCCCATGTGTTAATATTCACCTTTTTACGATTCAATGACAGCTACTCCAAATTCATAGATTGCCCTGCTAGGGGCTTCCAAAGTCATAGCCCTTCAAAGCACTGTTTGTCAAATTGCTTTGGCACCTCCTACTTGCAGGGTGTTTGTATTCTATTGGAGAGACACACAACTTTTTGAAAATTGATTGCAGGCTGGTGTAGAAATGTCAGAAAGCTTGGGTAGACAAAGGCAACTGGTAATGGTGGTTGCAGGAATCTGGTATGAGCAGCAGAAAGTTTCTTCAAAAGAAGCAGGCATTGCAGAGGCATTTCTAAAGTCTCTTACAGGATGTTTAAAGAGCGTTAAAGTTTGTGGAATAATATGAAAACCATGCATTTTTGTAACACGACCATGAAAGCTTGTTGAACAATGAAAGCATGTTGAACCCTAAGATTTATAAGTGCTTCTTAGCACTGGTATACCTACAGAATTGTACCTACAGAGAAAATGTTTTCAACAAAAGCAAAAGTTAAACATTTGATTTAACTGTTAACTAATGTTGTCAGGAAAATAGTTCAGTATATCAGACTTGGTTTTCTTTTCATAACTACCAGTATAGATTAATGCTTAGGTATGTTTGAGTCAAAGCATCATGCAGATGCAAGTCAGAGTAGAATCAGATCCTACTTTTTTCAAAATCAGGTACAAAGGAATTCTGATATTGTAACTGGAATTGAATAAGTTGTAGCTTATAAAAGCAAAGACACATTTGCTTAAAACCTTTCTAAGCATTAATTTAATATGAACTTAGAAATACTCTGTCTGCAGTTTATGCATCTTACAATGCTCATCAGCAGACTAAATATGGTTCTTGTTACTCTAAGACCCTCAAAAGAGATGACTTCCAGAGTTTGAAATGCATGCTTGCTTCAACGGAAAATTAATCATATGAGATCAAAGCAGTAAAGTGAATATTTATGCAACAAAATGCATGCTTAAAAAGTAAATAATCAGCTAAAAAACAAACAGTTGCTCGTGGGTATATTTTATAGTACAGGCATAATCAATATGACAATCTGAGTTAGACCCTATACTAACAATAACTTCAGAATTGTCTTTGAACATTCTTTGTTAGGCTATACAGCACATCATTTGACTTAGGCTGCTTTTGATTACATCAATGCAGCATCACAAGAGTTTTAAATCTCATCAGCAGTTTTATAATTCTTTGGTAAAACAAATAAAATTGCCAAAAAGTTTCTTTCTGTCTTTTCCTTTTTATTGTTTCTTAAAATAAGGTCAAAGCTAAGTACATTTCTTCAAACAGAAACTCCCTGACAATCCAAGACTCATTCATTTATGTTCATGCACTAAGTTTTTTCTCGGAGTCTTGTACTCTCTCTTCCTTCCCACCCCCCCAAACTCAACACCTACAGTTTCTTAGACTCGAATGCACACCTGCTAAACTTCTAGAGTAAGGAAAGTAACTTTGTATGAGAAAATGTCAGGAAATTCAGAATCTGAAATTTATTAACCAAGATATAGAAAATGTAAAAGCTTGCATAAGTCTGGGTACCTGGCGTTGCAACAGGTTTTTCAACTGCCTGGGAAATGAAAAGTGAACATTTATTTCAATGACAATGAAATAGTGTTATACCCAATGTAATAAAATGTTCTTTAGCTAGAGGGCATTTTTGAAGCAAATTAATTTACGCTTACTTATGCCCCAAAGTTTTTGTATTAAAAGTAAAGTTAGCACATGTAAACCACACAAATAAATACATATTTTTCATGTTTTATCTGTGATATTTTTCTTATTTACACAAACAAAGATGAAGAGATATGTGTCAGAATGTGTTCATATTCATAATATTCCCCAAATCATGCCTGTAGACTATTAAATACTGCCAAATGAGAACTTCAGAAAAACTCAGACTCAGGAAAGCGTGATGGACATCAATAGAGAAGAAAAAAACAGTCAATGGCTAACTTCTCTTACCAGCTAGCACAGAGAGTAAAACAAATATTAAAATTTTATTATAAAATATCTCTAAATTTTGTAGTTTAAGACATTCCTTCTACTTTACACGAAAGAAAAAAAACCCCAACCAAACAAAACAAAAACAATTAACCCCAAACCAAAACTTAAAACAGTGTTATATCTATCAGTGCTGTATTTTTGGTTCTATGATCATGGTTTGGTATGCTATCTCCACTTATAGAGAAAAGAGACTAATTCAAAGGAAAACATCCCTTTTATGTAGTCACTTCAGTGAATGTCAGCACAGATTTCATTATGGTAACATTAGCGTTTCTTCCCATGGAATGTAAAATCAGGCTATGGTAGAGGAGCATAACTCAGCTGACTGCTCACAGTTGAGTTTCAACTCAGTGGAATTAGTGACGTTAATTGTCAACCTCATTCCCCCCTCCAGCTGAAAAACAATAGCAATTATAAATGTTGTCATTTTTTTCTGTCTCATATATTACATTTGATAAACAATAGAACTGGGAACCATTCATATTCTTTGCCTACCTCCTCCTTTGTATCTCATGTGCAACCACATGCACATTGTTTACTATTTTGTAAATGCATGGTAAAATTTTCCATAGAAAAGATTTTTATTTCCTGGCTATATTTACTTGTTGAAAGTAGAATAATCCAGAAGAGAATGTTCAAAATATATTCCTCAAAGCAAACAGATATATTTTAGTGTCATTAAAGTCACATACGCTTTCAAATATTTAATAGTGCATTCAGAAAAAAAGTATTTGTTACAAGGCAAGTCATATGTCAGGTAATTTAAAATTAATTTGAAAGAAAATTTATATCTATGACCTACATTTAGATGTCTTTTCAAAATAAAATGGGTGATGGCAAGTACAAACAAACATGCGCTTTATGACAAACATTACCTATAATAAAAATATCGTTTTCAAGAGGCATTTACCGAACAATTCTCACAAATGGATGACTGTTCCCATTTCATGTCTTTATAAACCAAGGCAACAACTGTAAGAAATAAGGATCTGGATCTATAAAGAAAATAATTCTGAGTGCTCATAGTAAAGGTAAAAGTCTGTACTGATAAAGCAGTTTAGAAATGAACATATGATAATAGTTCAATCATTACTCTTCACTTCTTTTTAAACATTCTGTACATATTTTGATTTCACATGGCCAACAATGTGAAATTGTATGTCAGTATGAGCCTAACAATGCATTGTATGTCAGTAGACTTTATTTATTTATTTTTTTTTTAATAAAGACATAACTCTTGAGTGTGAAAACTCATGCCACATTTATACTTCTCATTTGGCACCTCTATTATGTTTTGCAAGACCTAAAAGGAAAAAAAAGGAAGTGGAGGGTGGAAACAGTCAGGCTGCAGCCGGTTAATATCTTGTGATTCATCCTGCTTTACTTCCCAAACTGGCATTAGTTGAGACTAAATAGCAGCACTTTTATCCATTAAGTTAGGTACATATTTAAGAATTAGACTCAAAATGGAGCTGGACTGACAGCAAGGTGATAATTGAGATGTCTAAGATGAACACTGAAACCCACTGAAACTGATTTTAATATGTTCAAACCAGTTGACTATGCATCAGATACTGGGACAACTCTTTATTTCCTCTGTTGTAGCTTTTTCACCGCGCAATGAAGAATCCAAATATTTTTAGGGAATTCGTATTTTCTCCTTTAGGCCAAATGGTATCTGATTCTTCTGATTAGTGGCTCCTGCACTTATGACGAAGGGAAAGGTTCTGGGCTCCAGCCCTTGCTTAGGAGTTGCTTCCATAGTGTATACCCATTGAATGAGATGATAGATACACAAGCAGGTCTGGATCAGGAATCACAATCTCCAGAGTTAAACATCCCAGGATTAACACTTCTGAAAATGTAAACAGCTTGATCTGGTTTACATCATTTAGTTTCTTTGCTACACAGTTTTTTCAGGACTTGACTGCTCCACACACTTAAAAATACACAGTGAGTAGATCAGCCTTGCAGAAAATAGAATTAATCTCCAGTCCTTTTCATAGAGCTCATTAAAATGAGAAGAATGCTGATCCTCAATTGCTAATTTAAAATTTTGCTTTAGACACGAGGTAATTATTTAAAAGGAGGATGGTAGCACCAGCACCATATTTCTAAAAAAGGCTGTCATTCCATTTGGAGCCTGTCAAGGTACTGATGTGCTGAGGAGAAGCTCAGCCCCCACAGTGGAGTTAAACAAAAGTACACCTCATTCCTTCACCTTCAGTAGGCTAAGGTGCGGGTTGCCAAGCTTTTTAAGATAGCAAGTTTAAATATAGGCAACTCAATTCCACCTACATTCTATTTCAGGTATCTAAGCCCTCTGTAGACTTGAGCTCTAAGCTTCCGGTGTAACCGAGATTACATTTCCTGCAAACCTTTTAATCTTAATTAGGGTTCTTGCCTGAAGAAAGACAGTATCTGCTTATATTCAAATGAATGTTCAAAAAAAGCTCATCAATATCTAGTTTCCAAGGAGAAAAAACAAACCAAAACAACCTAAACTTTTCATCAGAATGAAAAACTGGAAACTGATTTAAAATGGTAAAGAGACTGAGGGCAACAAGCCAAAAACAAGCCTGTCAGATGATATTTGTGACTTATCTTGTCTTTCCTTTGAAATTATTGTCTTCAAATGCACTTTATTTTTTAGTATTATGACAATAAAATTACATGAGAAAGTTCTTCCTTCCCAAGACCTCATTGCTGAGCTATTATTGTCAACACAGCCACCTCATGTTCATCAGATTACTGTCTACTTATTGAAATTCAGTAGGCAGTTAATGAACAAGAATTTTCTGAAAAGTATTGTCAATTATTGGAAATCGATGTTAACACTGATTATATAAACAAGCTATGTTCATGCATCTTCTCTGGCACTATTTTGTTTAACCATAACTAGGAAACTCTTAGGCATAAAGACAGCATTATATTTATATTGTTGATTTTTTTGAGAGAAATAATGAGGATGCTAGCAGAGGAAATACATTTCCAAAATATTTTTGAACTTCAGTGTAATGATCTTTAAAATTTGAGTTAAAAAATTAAAGATGGTCACAAAATACTTGGTTTTTATGAAACTTTATTCTTGAACTAAATATCTTTTTTATTCATAGGATAATCCCTCATTTTTTCATTCAGAACCATAGTCAACAACAAAATATTTAATTTTAAGTTTAAATTTAAATTAGATTTCTAAATTTTGATGGTTTTTGTTCTCCAGGTTCCAATTATAGAATTTTGTTTAAATTGCTCTATTACATGTAATATACAATCTTATTGTCCTGCATTTTGGCCCTTTCACAAAATTTAAAATGAACAAGAGAAAAATAACCTCCAAGCAAAGAAGAAGGAAAAAGAAATTAAGTGAGTTTAGAGGTGCACTTACAGGAGACAGCAGCAGAACCAAGGCACACTCTAAGGATGGTTTCAAATACTGAAAACACGCTGCCATTCAGGGCACAGATGAAAAGCTAAGCTAAATGTAGTCCTCTAATAGTAAGGGATCAGGCAGTATTGCTGGTTATGGACTCATAAAATTTTTCCGACACATTCTTTGTGCAAAGGAGGAAATGAGATGTTCCAAATTTCAACAGTTTTAGTCTTAATCTAGCACTTAACTAATTTGACAGCTGAACTTCTAAATATATTTCAATAGATTAAGTATACATAGTCATGATACGTTAAAGAAGACTTGAGGAGTGGAACCAAAGACCTGGACTCAGAAAGAAGAAAAGTGAGAAAACATATGCTCCATAAGGAATGAGGTAACATAACTGACACTTAATACACTTTGAGAACTCCTTCTAAAACAAAAATGGGAAGTACAGTTTTCTGGCTTGTACTGTGTGCATGCCCACTGAGTATGTGAATGGACAAATGGTTTAAACACCACTGACAAACCATGACATGGTGCAGAAGACCACTAACTAAAAACCTCCAGTTAATTCCAAAGAACATTCCAGAAGATCTATAAAGAACCAGCATGAAACCTTCCAGAAAACAAAAAAATTAAAAAAAAAAATCGTACATGTCTGAATTCGCAAAACTATTTTATACTCCAGCAGTTTACACTCCAGTGCTGAAGTAAACACAGCAACCCTGGAAGGCAGTTTCTAAAGATAGTGAATCATTTGGGTTGAAAATAATGACAAATAATTTAAAAAACCCAGAAATAATTATCTCTTGGTGTAATCGCCTCCACAACGACTCACACATTATTTGGTTTAATCAGCATTTATGTTATATTATGTACTAGAAGGCTTCTTTGCTTCATTCCACGGCCTACATGCTAAAGGACAATATAGGTTTAGCAGGTTTAGCTTGGCTGAGAGCTCAGCACCTTTCCTCAAAGGTTTCTCTTCAGAGTGAAGTTTCTAGACAATCCTGTGGTGCATGTATACAATAGAACAACTACAGCAATGTAGTGTAAAATTCACCATATGCATACAAGGTACACAGTGGTTCAGGTGGGATTGTGTGTACTAGTATGCTGGAGTGGCAATTTTTAGGGCTTCAGTGACTGGCTTTTTATAATTTATCTGCCTAAGTTGCATATGATTCTTTGCGCATGTCGTATCATCACGTTTTTTCCCAGTTTCTACCACTGTAGGTCCATGCATGCGTGAGTATTAATAAAACAGAAAAATAATCAAATATATATGTGTTGTACCCATATAAATTGAACATTTCTACCTTGATATTACTTTAATTACAGTGATGATTACATGGTAAGAGTCATCATGACTAAGAAAGCATTCATATCTAACCTTAAATAATACCCCGGTAATAAGACTTTTGCTGTGTGGATCTATCATAACATATGGCAAATGGTATGAATGGTTTGCAGTAGCATTTTCTCTTATCAAAATTACCAATTTAAAACCTTTTTAATTTGGCTGATACTTTACCTCTACCTTGAAAATACAAGCTAATGAAACAAGAGATTCTGAAAAGTTGACAAGAGCCTGGAATACTTCTGGTACCACCCCCTGTAATATAACAATAAAAAAATGCACTGAATGAATTTATGCATTTAAATTTTTTAAAATTAAATATTTTGGCTTTTAACTTGCTTATCTTCTCCCTGCAGTCTTGTATTAGTTCTTTTCTTCCCCTGTCTGTGCTGCTAGCTTACTGTTTCTGCAATGTCCTTAGGTGGTGATTAAATGGAGTATTGGAACGTATGAGTTTATAACTATGAAGCTTCTAATATTAAAAAATTCTACCAAGAGATTGAATATATAAAAACTAGAAGAGATGTAAGTGACAAATTCTGTATGCCAACCGGGCTTCAACAGACAGAACCAAACCAGAATAATGTAATATTTTTTTGCCCGTACCTCTAAAAGGGACTCTTCTCCACACAAGTTCTACTTCTTTCACATTTTATTAACAGCTTTTTTGCATTTCAAATACATTCAGCAAATTTATTTCCTCTGAGCTTTTCCGTTTTAATCACTGTATTCTTTCATTTGGTCCTTTCACTTGTCACTGTCATTTTTTATTCGGTGCTGAAGTTCAATGTTAATACTTCGTTTTCTGCCATTGTTTAACCACCAATTTCTGCACGATGGTGATGAAATGAAAATTAATTTCAATGCATATAAATGTATCACTCAAACTCAAATTCAAACTCTTAAGTCTGATACATCATGCACTTCGTGGTATTTTATATGCAGAAGATAAACTGATCATTGATCTCAAAGCTATTTTCTTCAAAGAAAGGCTCATAGAAAGGAGAGGGTAGAATGGGACAATTAATCCACAGTAAACCAATTTAATTCTATAAATGCTGAGTTTACTATAGAAAAGAAAGAGTAGATGGTCTGCAACATCTCACAGAAAGCTTGTTACCCTGAACTTCAGGAGAATGGACTTTGGCCTCTTGAGGGATCTGCTTGATGGAGTGCCATGGGATAAAGCCCTGGAGGGAAGAGGAGCCCAAGCAAGTTGGATAATATCCAAGGATCACTTCTTCCAAGCTCAGGAGTGGTGCATCCTGATAAAGAGGAAGTCGGGCAAAAACATCAGGACACTTTCATGCATGAGCAAGGACATCCGGGACAAACACCAGCATAAAAAAGAGGCCTACAGAGGGTGGAAGCAAGGGCAGGTAGCCTGGGACGAATATAGAGAAATAATCAGAGCAGCCAGGGATCAGGTCAGGAAAGCTAAAGCCCTGACAGAACTCAATCTGGCCAAGGACATGAAGGGCAACAAGAAAAACTTAAAATCACAGAATCATAGAATAGTTAGGATTGGAAAGGACCTTAAGATCACCTAGTTCCAACCCCCCTGCCATGGGCAGGGACACCTCACACTAAACCATGTCACCCAAGGCTCTGTCCAAGCTGGCCTTAAACACCACCAGGGATGGAGGATTCACATCTTCCTTGGGTAACCTGTTCTAGTGCCTCACCACCCTCGCTGTAAAGAACTTCTTCCTTATACCTAATCTAAACTTCCCCTGTTTAAGTTTGAACCCATTACCCCTTGTCTTACCATTACAGTCCCTAAGGAAGAGTCCCTCCCCAGCATCCTTATAGACCCCCTTCAGATACTGGAAGGCTGCTATGAGGTCTCCACGCAGCCTTCTCTTCTCCAGGCTGAACAGCCCCAACTCTCTCAGCCTGTATTTGCATGGTAAGCGCATCAACCTCCTTATCATCCTCATGGCCCTCCTATGGACTTGCTCCAACAGCTCCATGTCCTTCTTATGTTGAGGATACCGGAAATGTACACAATACTCCAAGTGAGATCTCACAAGAGCAGAGTAGAGGGGCAGGATCACCTCCTTCGACCTGCTGGTCACGCTTCTTTTGATGTAGCCCAGGATACGGTTGGTTTCTGGGCTGCAAGTGCACTCTGAAGCCAGCTTATGTCCAGTTGCTCATCAGCCAACACCCCCAAGTCCTCCTCTGCAGGGCTGCTCTGAATCTCTTCTCCGCCCAACCTGTAGCTGTGCCTGGGATTGCCCCGACCCAGGTGTAGGACCTTGTACTTGGCTTGGTTAAACTTCATAAGGTTGGCATCGGCCCACCTCACAAGTGTGTCAAGGTCCCTCTGGATGGCATACCTTTCCTCCAGCGTATCAACCGAACCACACAGCTTGGTGTCGTCGGCAAACTTGCTGAGGGTGCACTCAATCCCCCTGCCTATGTCACTGACAAAGATGTTGAATAAGACAGGTCCCAACACCGATCCCTGAAGGACGCCACTTGTTACTCTTTTCCAACTGGCCATTGAGCTATTGGCCACAACTCTTTACGTGCGGCCATCCAGCCAGTTCTTTATCCACTGAGTGGTCCATCTATCAAATTGATGTCTCTCCAACTCAGAGACAAGGATGTCGTGCAGGACAGCGTTGAATGCTTTGCACAAGTCCAGGTAGATTTTGCCAGGCACAGAGGTGAGGCTAACTGGTCAAATTGATGTCTCTCCAATTTAGAGACAAGGATGTCATGTGGGACAGTGTGCTTTGCACAAGTCCGGGTAGATGACGTCAACTGCTCTGCTGCTGTCCATCAGTTCCGTAGCCCCATCATAGAAGGCCACCAAATTGGCCAGGCAGGATTTCCCCTTAGTGAAACCATGTTGGCTGTCACCAACCATCTCGTTATTTTTCGTGTACCTTAGCATGCTTTCCGGGAGAATCTGCTCCAAGATTTTGCCAGGCACAAAGGTGAGACTGACTGGTCTGTAGTTCCCTGGGTCTTCCCTTTTCCCCTTCTTGAAAATAGGGGTTATATTACCCTTCTTCCAGTCATCAGGAACTTCACCTGACTGCCAGGGTTTTTCAATTACGATGGACAGTGGCTAAGCAACTTCATCCACTAGCCCCTTCAGGCCCCACAGATGGATTTCATCAGGTCCCATGGACTTGTGCACGTTCAGGCTCTTAAGATGGTCTCGAACCTGATCCTCTCCTGCAGTGGGCCTACGGTCTTCATTCTCAGAGTCCCTGCATCTGCCTTCCAAGACTTGGGTAGTGTGGTCAGAGCAATTGCCAGTGAAGACTGAGGCAAAGAAGTCATTAAGAACCTCAGCCTTCTCCAAATCCAGGGTAGCCAGCTCTCCTCATTGCTTCCGGAGAGGGCCCACGTTGTCCCTAGTCTGTCTTTTATTTGCTACATACCTATAGAAGCCTTTCCTGTTATCTTTCACATCCCTTGCCAGATTTAATTCTAGCTGGGCCTTAGCTTTCCTAACCTGGTCCCTAGCTTCTCTGACAATGTTCCTGTACTCTTCCCAGGCTGCCTGTCCTCTCTTCCACCTTCTATAAGTTTCTTTTTTCCCTCTAAGTTTCCTCAGCAGCTCCTTGTCCATCCATGGAAGTCTGCCTCCTGGCACTCCTGCTGTGTTTCCATCTAGTCAGGATGCAGCAGTCCTGAGCTTGTAGCAGGTGATCCTTGAATATCAACCAACAGTCTTGGGCCCCCCTGCCCTCTTGGGTTTTATCCTATAGAACCTTACTAAGGAGGTTCCTGAAGAGGCCAAAGTCTGCTTTCTTGAAGTCCAGGGCAGTGAGCTTGCTGCATGCTCTTCTCACTGTCCTGAGGATCTCAAACTCAACGATCTCATGATCGTTACAGCCAAGGATGCCCTGGAGCATTACATTTTCAACCAGTCCCTCTCTGTTGGTGAGCACGAAGTCAAGCATGGCACCTCTCCTTGTCGGCTCCTCTATTACTTGAAAGAGGAAGTTGTCTTCCACACAATCGAGGCACCTCCTGGATTGCTTGTGCCAGCAAGCTTGTCCCTCCAACAGATATCAGGATGGTTGAAGTCCCCCATGAGAACAAGGGCCTGTGAGCGTGACGCTGCTCCTATCTGTCTATAGAGCACTTTGTCCACAGACTCCTCTTGATCAGGCGGTGTGTAACAGATCCCCACAGTTATGTCCCCCATCGCTGTTCTCCCTTTGACCATGACTTATGAACTCTCTGTTGACTGATCACCTGTCCCCAGACAGAGTTCCATACTCTCCAGCCTATCACTGACATAAACAGCTACTCCCCCTCCCCGTCTGCCTGGCCTGTCTTTTCTAAAGAGCCTGTAACCTTCCATTCCAACACTCCAGTCATAGGAGCCATCCCACCATGTTTCTGTGATACCAATGATATCATATCCCTGTAGCCGTGCACACATCTCTAATTCCTCTTGCTTGTTCCCCATACTACGGGCGTTTGTATAGAGGCATCTGAGCTGAGCTCCAAATGAAGCCGATTCAATGGCTGGAGCCAATGTAACTTCTGAGTTACACTGGGGATAAAAGGATTATGATGGAAATGTGGGCCCCCACTAGAGGCAAATGGGAGACCTGGTCACCTGGGACATGGAGAAGACCAAGGTACTTAATGACTTTTTCACTTCAGTCTTCACTGGCAAGAGCTCTAGCCACATTGCCCAAAACACAGAAGACAAGGGCAGGGACTGGAAGAATGAAGAACCATCTGTGGTAGAAGATCAGCTTCAAGATCATCTAAGGAACCTGAAGGTGCAGAAGTCCATGGGACCTGATGAGGTATATCAGCAGGTCCGGAGGGAACTGAGGGAAGTAACTGCCAAGATATTATCTGTCATATCCGAGAAGCTGTGGCAGTCTGGTGAACTTCCTGCTGACTGGAAAAGGGGAAATATAACCCCCATTTTTAAAAAGAGAAAAAAGGAAGACCCGGGGAATTACAGACCAGTCAGTCTCATGTTGGTGCCCAAGCAAGATCATGGAGCAGATGCTCCTGGCAAGTATACCAAAGCACATGGACGGTAAGGTGATGACTGGTGACAGCCAACATGGCTTCACTAAGGGCAAACCGTGACTAAATTTGGTGGCCTTCTATGATGGGACCATGACATTGGTGGATAAGGGAAGGGAAACTGATGTCGTCTAGCTGGACTTGTGCAAGGCATTTGACACTGTCCTGTATGCAATCCTAATCTCAAAATTGGAGAGGAATGAGTTTAATATATGGGTGTCTCAGTGGATAAGGAATTGTCTGGATGGTCGCACTCAGAGAGTTGTGCTCAATGGCTCGATGTTCAAGTGGAGACCGGTGACGAGTCATGTTCCTCAGGGATCAGTACTGGGACAGGCACTATTCAACACCTTTGTTAGAGACATGGACAGTGGGATTGAGTGCACTCTCAGCAAGTTTGCTGACGACACCAAGCTGTGTGGTACGCTCGACATACTCAAGAGAAAGGCTGCCATCCAGAGGGACCTTGACGGGCTCAAGAGGTGGGCTACCATAAACTTCATGAAGTTCAACAAGGCCAAGTGCAAGGTCCTGCACCTGGGTAAGGGCAAGCTCAAGCACAGTGACAGGCTGGGCAGACACTGGATTAAGAGCAGCCCTGAGAAGGACTTGGAGGTGTTGATTGACAAGAAGCTCAACATGAGCCAGCAGTGTGTACTCACAGCCCAGAAAGCTGACCATGTGCTGGGCTGCATCTAAAGGAGCATGGTCAGCAGGTGGAAGGAGATGATTCTCCCCTCTACTTTGCTCTTGTGAGACCCCACCTGGAGTACTGCATTCAGCTCTGAGGCCCCCAACGTGGAGGGATGTGGGCCTGCTCGAGCAAGTCCAGAGGAGGTCACAAAGATGATCAGAGGATTGGAGCACCTCTCTCAAGAAAACAGGCTGAGAGAGTTGGGGCTGTTCATCCTGGAGAGGAGAAGGCTCTGGGGAGACCTTGAAGCAGACTTCCAGTGCCTAAACATGGCCTAGAAGAAATCTGGAGAGGGACCTTTTACAGGGGCATGTAGTGATAAGATAAGGGGTGATGGCTTTAAGATGAAAGAGGATAGATTTAGGTTAGATACTAGGAAGAAATTCTTTATTGTGAGGATGGTGAGATAATGAAACAGGTTGCCCAGAGAAGCCCTGGGTGCCCCATCCCTGGAAGTGTTCAAGGCTAGGTAGGACAGGGCTTTGAACAATCCGATCTAGTGGGAGGTGTCCCTGCCTGTGGCAGGGGTTTGGAACTGTATGATCTTTTAGTTCCATTCCAACCCAAACCATTCTATCATTCTATCATTCTATGATTCTACAATCTAATAACCCTTTGTAAATAGTCATCTTCATGAACAAAACTACGTGTTTGTAAGTCAAACCAATATGTGTGACGAATGTTAATGTGATTTTAACGTAAAATCCTTTCCACATTTTCCATTAACTGCTTAATTTTAGTATATGTTCTGTCTTTGATAGATGATGGTATGATGGCATTATGGCTAAGATTGTAACTGTTTTTTTTAAGATTTATTGTTTTAGAGAATCGCTTGTCAAGGGAGAAGATAAAAAACATTGTCTTAACGAGTAAGGGATTCATAACAAAAGATTATTTGTCTCATTTTGAGGTGATGTCTTCAGCAACAGAAAAAGTATTTAATTTGATTATTTAAAAAAGAAAATTAAAAAATACATAAATCTGTAAAGTTTCCAAATAATAATATATGTCTGGGGTTTCTTGGAATGGAACCTTTTGAGCCATCTGTAAGTTTTCAGTGAAAAAAGGTCATAACTAAATGAGCTTTAATTTCTCCATTGTGGATTAAACCCAAGTTGTAAAATATCACCAAGGACTACAGCTATGCTCACTCATAGCATTGGCTGCTAGCAGTACTGAAATAATTTTATCAGGTTTCCCACTAAGGAAAACAGCTGACACTCAGCTTGGCTGTGTGAATTGTTATAGTCTTGGCTTTACTTCTAGTGATCTTTCTATGATATGACAACTGATACACCACAGATGAAACTCAAACATACACCTGAAACGCACCTCAAGTTCAAATTATTGTTAGATTTACAGAGTTTTGGGGTTTTTTTTTTTCAGATTTGGGATATGTTTCCAGGTCCCAATTCAAAAGTTAAGGAATTTATATTGTATAATTAGTAGCATTCTATAATCAATGGACTTTCAGGTACTTATTTGTTTGTTTGTTTTATAATTAAGGGTATTTGAAATCACCTTTTCCTATTTCCATTTGCTATGAACTCTTTTACTTTTCCCAGTTTCTGTATTTGTATTGCTACCAACTTTTTGAGGAGTTACTCCAGCTGTAGCTTCTGTATAAATGTATCAGCTGAAGATAATTACCATTTTCTACATTGTTTTGTTTCTATGATATCTAAACCCTGCAGAATTTTTGCAGATATTGCCTGTTATACATAGAACTGTTTTATCCAAGCTAGAAGACAGGCTTAACCTCCTTTTCTATATAAGAATGTTCCAATATTCTTATTAAAGTGGATACTTTGAGATACACTTTAGTTTCCATTTGTTTGAAGATTCTTCTCAGGTACACATCAGTCCAGCTTCTTTTCAAATAATGTAATGCTTTTTTATTTCTACAGAATATGGGCTTTTGCTGTTTCATTCTTACACTGGTTTTGCCATTATACAAGTTCAGAAAGAAGTAGCCAAATGCTAGCGTTAGTGGTGCTAAAGGTTTATCTGTGGTAATGTCTTGGAGAAGACTAAACCTTATCATATCAATTATCCAGGCTTTACCAGGGAACCTGATAAATCTTTATGAAAGGGAAAAATGTGGGGTTTTTTTTCATTTCTTTGGAAGCATGTAAGGAAATGAGAAAATTCAAAGCCAAACTCCTCAGACACTACTGAATCTCTGCTGACAGCAAGCAAAGAACATCCAAAGCCAATGCAATCCTTTTTCACTACTCCCTTGGGAAGAAACAGAGTTTTTCAAAAGTTTAGTTTAAGTGAAGCAGAAGTCCAGTTCAATGGTTCATGACCTTTTTAACAAACCTGGGCTGAGTTTTGTTTTTTTATTGGTAGAATTAAATATTTCATTTCTTGAGTGTTTAATCCCCATGACCTCCATATTTTGATTATTTTGCAACTTACTTTACATTTGGTTTCTATTTCTGTGAAGTGTTTTAAAGCAGCTTTTTATGAAAGCTTCTACATATTTATTTTTTTTTAGTCACCAGGGTGGAAATGTAAAGGTGAAAGTGCAGTTGTATCTCACAGGTTTTGGATAGAAAGAAAATGCTGATTGCCTTGGTTAGTGAATGAACATGCCTCTAAAAATAACTAACGGCATGGAAATTGCCTGGTTTAAAAGCTTTTGCTGTTCTAATTCTTACACTTCTTACACAGCTGAAAGCTGAGATATTCTAGCAAATGTCCGTTCAACATGCAGGTAGACAATTATCCAATAGCAAAGACAAAATAGCCCCAAGTATAGTGTTCAGTGGAGATCAGAGTTACTGGGTTCAACATTTGCCACTGCAAGATGGCCAGCTCAGAATCCTGTGTATTCAAGACTGAAAATCTTAAATAAAAACATTTTTTTTACTGTTTTATATTGCATCTGGTCACCACTTGTGACAAGCAATGTAGACCAATGAAGTTTACTTTGTGCTGCTGTGAGCTATGTTTTGTCCATGCTGATTATAACACTTGATTATCTTATTGCCTAAAGGTGAATCTTTTAGGTACTACCAAGACTGGTATCCCAACAGAGGAAGGCTGCTGCAGCTTCATAACCACAGGTCCAGCCAGTAGTGAGGCTGAGCATGTATTCACAATAGGTGTATATTCTCCCTCTCTCTCTCTACATATATATATATTTGTGTGGTTGACCATACAGATCAATACATATAAAACCCACACAATACTCATTCAAATATGGCAAGCAGAAATGGACTGATCCTGTTTCTTTCTTGGCTGATCAAGATGAAAACACCAGTGGAAATTTATACGATAGCTGGCCCTGGATCATCACTCTCCCCAGTGGCTAGCACATAGACACATGAGCCCATGATGCTCACAGTCCAGATCCAGCTGCAGGATTTTTAAGATTTTTTTAGAAGAATGGCCACAACAGCATAGATTGAGCATTGCCTGAGAAACTCAACCAATGTTTGTTAGTTTCTATGGACAAATTTTAAAAATTAACTTGAGTTTTATCACAATATTTTTTGAGTGCAACTTCCAAAATTTTGTTAAATCTAGGTACGAGTCAATTGTAACTCTTCATTATTAAGTCATTCTCTTGACATATAAATGATTTTTTCTGTTAGTGAGATCAATCAGAAGGGAACTTCTGATTCCTTGTTCAATAAGCAGTATAATTGACCAGAGAAATTAAATAAGAAAATGAAAGAGTTAACCTTTGATGATAATTTGAGGAACAAAATACAAATAAAATCATCTGTATGAAGGGTGATTGCAATCAGATATAGATATTTGTAATTTAACAGATTTATAATATTACAGTATCACTTGTCCTTTCATATTACTAAAACAAAAGCGGTGTAAAATCCTGGAGAGAAAATGCACTGTCATATATTTAGCGATAAGACCAGGGCCTTAGCCTGCAGAGATTGCAATCTAAGGACCTAAACGGAAAATCTTGATTATCACGTGCAAAGCTTATGACCCGTATAGAAAACCAGTTGCTGAAGGATTATAAGTCTGTATTAAACAGGCTACACACAAACTGAGGTTTCTGAAACAAAACAAAAAAAAAAAAAAAAAAAAAAAGCAGAGTTTTAGGATGTATTCAAGTGATACATATTTTTTATTCACGTTCTTAGTCAATAAAGATAATTTGAAATTGATGAATTGTCCTGGGTTCAGCTATAGCAGTCATTTTTCTCCTGCTTAGTAGCTGGTGCAGTGCTGTGTTTTTTAACTTTCAGCCTGGGAACAACGCTGATAACACCGATGTTTTTAGTTGTTGCTAAGTAATGTTTATTCCAACCAAGGACTTTCTCAGTCTCATGCTTTGCCAGGGAGGAGGGGAAGCCGGGAGGAAGCAGAGACAGGACACCTGACCCAAACTAGCCAAAGGGGTATTCCATACCACAGCACGTCATGCCCAGTATATAAACCGGGGGGAGTTACCCGGAAGGCCCAGATCACTGCTCGGGTCGGGCTGGGTATCGGTCGGCGGGTGGTGAGCAATTGTATCCTCTCCCCTTGTTATTTCACTAATCGTTATTATCATTGGTGGTAGCAGTAGTGGTTTTGTGTTATACCTTAGTTGCGGGACTGCTCTTATCTCAACCCGTAGGAGTTACATTCTTCCCATTCTCCTCCCCATCCCTCCGGGAGCGGGGGGAGGAAGAAGGGGGGGGGGGGGGGGTGTGAGCGAGCGGCTGTGTGGTTCTGAGTTACCGGCTGGGCTCAAACCACGACAGTTCTTTTTGGCGCCCAACGTGGGGCTCGAAAGGTTGAGATAACGACAGATCTGACCAGAGTGTGTTTAATCATATTTGTGATAAGCATTCATTGTTACTACTCGTCACAATGGTGATTATTTGGCTCTCAGACGTGTTGCGCTCGATCTCAGAGTTTCAGCATGTTGTACCTTACTTACAGCCACTATTTGCTGTTTTAGCGTTTATCGGCTGGGGGGCCTGGGCTAAGGTTCTTGTTTCACTGTACTTCATGGTAATGACTTGTAATACAATAGACTCATTGATCATGAAACTGGTCTGGTTTGTGCTTCCAGCGTGGCCATCACCACTATACATTGGGAGGTATATAATGAAATATTTTAGCAATTGCATATCTTTTTTTTTCTCCTCGGGGGGTAAACTTACGAAGGAAGCATTCTCTTTCACCCCCCGTTCCCCCACCAGCCTATTTGCAACAGCAATTGAGAGTTCTGAAGGTTTTAGATGGCCTTTGAGTACCCTTGAAACCTGCCTGCTGATTGTGCTGGGGATCAGCATGTTGGCAAACATACGGAGTGTGTTTTACCCACGGCCATCCCGTCGTAGGAACATCCTATTTCGTTTAATCTCAAAAATTCAGCAGTATCAGGTTCGAATCTGGTCTAGGGTTAGACGACGATATAGGAGGACCACCAGGAGATTTTCCCTGAGGCTGGACAGTTATGAGTGGCAGGGTGTGTGGGATAGTATGGGCAAGTACCTAGGCCAGTGGGCCCCTCCAGTGCTTTGGAACTTCACCACTGAACAAGTGCAACATCCGGAAAAACTAGTAAAACACTTAAACGAGGTGTGCTGTCGTCCTGGTTATACCAGAGAGGGACAAATTTTGGCAACGTGCTGGGGCTTGGCCTATGCCTACAGAGCCCTGCTCAACACTATCCAGCACCTTCAAAGGGAAAAAAATGTCTCTGGATCTGATGGCAAAGCAACAGACAATGCAACTACTCCAACTTCAAATACAGCAGTTACACCAACCCCAGTGACAAGCACAACAGCTACTCAAACCCTGACAGCAACAGACAATGTGGCAAAAGCACCCCATTGTAACTGGTCCAGGGGCTCCATGCATCCTTGGCATAGACTATCTCAGGAGAGGGTATTTCAAAGACCCAAAAGGGTATAGATGGGCTTTTGGTATCGCTGCCTTGGAGACAGAGGAAATTAAGCAGCTGTCCACCTTACCCGGTCTCTCAGAGGATCCTTCGGTTGTGGGGTTGCTGAAGGTCGAAGAACAACAAGTGCCAATTGCGACCACAACAGTGCACCGGCGGCAATATCGCACCAACCGAGACTCCTTGATTCCCATCCATAAGCTGATCCGCAGACTGGAGAGCCAAGGAGTGATCAGCAGGACCCGCTCACCCTTTAATAGCCCCATATGGCCAGTGCAAAAGTCTGATGGAGAGTGGAGATTAACAGTAGACTATCGTGGCCTGAACGAAGTCACACCACCATTGAGTGCTGCCGTACTGGGCATGTTAGAACTTCAGTATGAACTGGAGTCAAAGGCAGCCAAGTGGTATGCCACAATTGACATTGCCAATGCATTTTTCTCAATCCGTTTGGCAGCAGAATGCAGGCCACAGTTTGCTTTCACTTGGAGGGGTGTCCAGTACACTTGGAACCAACTGCCCCAGGGGTGGAAACACAGCCCTACCATCTGCCATGAATTGATCCAGACTGCACTGGAACAGGGGCAAGCTCCAGAACACCTGCAATACATTGATGACATCATAGTGTGGGGTGATACAGCGGAAGAAGTTTTTGAGAAAGGGAGGAAAATAATCCAAATCCTGCTGAAGGCCGGTTTTGCCATAAAACGGAATAAGGTCAAGGGACCTGCACAGGAGATTCAATTTTTGGGAATAAAATGGCAAGATGGACGCCGCCAGATCCCCACAGACGTGATCAACAAGATAACAGCAATGTCTCCACCAACTAACAAGAAAGAAACACAAGCTTTCTTAGGTGTTGTGGGGTTCTGGAGAATGCACATCCCAAATTACAGTCTGATTGTAAGCCCTCTCTACCACGTGACCCGGAAGAAGAATGATTTCAAATGGGGCCCTGAGCAACAACAAGCCTTTGAACAAATTAAACGAGAAATAGTTCATGCAGTAGCCCTTGGACCAGTCCGGGCCGGGCCAGATGTGAAAAATGTGCTCTATACCGCAGCTGGGGAGAATGGTCCTACCTGGAGCCTCTGGCAGAAAGCTCCAGGGGAGACTCGAGGTCGACCCCTTGGCTTTTGGAGTCGGGGATATAAAGGATCCGAGGCCAGCTACACTCCCACTGAAAAAGAGATACTGGCAGCCTATGAAGGGGTTCGAACTGCCTCAGAAGTGATTGGAACTGAAGCGCAGCTCCTCCTGGCACCCCGGTTGCCTGTGCTGGGCTGGATGTTCAAAGGCAGGGTCTCCTCTACACATACATGGAGTAAGTGGGCCGCACTAATTACACAACGAGCTCGAATAGGAAATCCCAGTCGTCCAGGAATTCTAGAAGTCATCATGGACTGGCCAGAGGGCAAAGATTTTGGGATGTCACCAGAAGAGGAGGTGACGCGTGCTGAAGAGGCCCCACCATATAATGAACTGTCAGAGAGTGAAAAGCAATACGCCTTGTTTACTGATGGGTCCTGCCGTATTGTGGGAAAGCATCGGAGATGGAAAGCAGCTGTGTGGAGTCCCCTGCGACAAGTTGCAGAAACTGCTGAGGGAGAGGGTGAATCGAGTCAATTTGCAGAGGTGAAAGCCATCCAGCTGGCCTTGGACATTGCTGAACGAGAAAAGTGGCCAGTACTTTATCTCTACACTGACTCATGGATGGTGGCAAATGCCCTGTGGGGGTGGTTGCAGCAATGGAAGCAGAGCAACTGGCAACGCAGAAGTAAACCCATCTGGGCTGCTGCATTGTGGCAAGATATCGCTGCTCGGGTGCAGAACCTGGTGGTGAAGGTACGCCACGTAGATGCTCATGTACCCAAGAGTCGGGCCACTGAGGAACACCAGAATAACCAGCAAGTGGATAAAGCTGCTAAGATTAAAGTGGCTCAGATGGACTTGGATTGGCAACATAAGGGTGAATTATTTTTAGCCCGGTGGGCCCATGACACCTCAGGCCATCAAGGCAGAGATGCAACATATAGATGGGCTCGTGATCGAGGGGTGGACTTAACGATGGACACTATTGCCCAGGTTATTCACGAATGTGAAACATGTGCTGCAATTAAGCAAGCCAAGCGGTTAAAGCCTCTCTGGTATGGAGGACGATGGCTGAAGTACAAATATGGGGAGGCCTGGCAGATTGACTATATCACACTCCCACCAACCCGCCAGGGCAAGCGCTATGTGCTTACCATGGTGGAAGCAACCACCAGCTGGCTGGAAACATACGCTGTGTCCCATGCCACTGCCCGGAACACTATCCTGGGCCTTGAGAAACAAGTCTTGTGGCGACACGGCACCCCAGAGAGAATTGAGTCAGACAATGGGACTCATTTCCGGAACAAGCTCATAGACACTTGGGCCAAAGAGCATGGCATTGAGTGGGTATACCACATCCCCTACCATGCACCAGCCTCTGGGAAAATCGAACGGTACAATGGGCTGTTAAAAACTACACAGAGAGCAATGGGTGGTGGGACTTTCAAACACTGGGATACACATTTACCAAAAGCCACCTGGTTGGTCAACAGTAGGGGATCTGCCAACAGGGCTGGCCCAGCCCAATCAGAACTTTTACGTACTGTAGAGGGGGATAAAGTTCCTGTGGTGCACATAAAGAATTTGTTGGGGAAGACAGTCTGGGTTATTCCTGCTTCAGGTAAAGGCAAACCCACTCATGGGGTTGCTTTTGCTCAGGGACCTGGATATACTTGGTGGGTAATGCGGGAAGATGGGGAAGTCCGATGTGTACCTCAAGGGGATTTGATTTTGGGGGAAAACAGCCAATGAACTCAATTGTACGCTGTTGCCTGCTCTATAACACTTTTATAGCCCACCAGCTAGATATCTTCAGGTCACCAGCCATTGACCCTGACTTCCCTCCGATCATCACCTCAACAAAGAATGAATTTTGAGGAAACCAGACGAGCTCAGCAGTGACCAGATGAGTTTGGCGGTATCATCAGCAGGCAACAACCCAACACTATGTACCGTCCCTCCTGCCCTGAAAGACTATTACAAGAGATGGAGCCTGACATCATGGACTGGATGAGTTCAGCAATTTTACAGGGATTGGTCCATGGACTAGGGAACGATATCTTTCTCTGTGTGTGGGTGTGGGTGTATATATATGTGTATATATGGGACAGGGGTGATGGTGCGCTGAGAGATGTGGGATCTGAGCATGACGTGAATGGTATGGAATAAGGGGTGGATACTGTCCTGGGTTCAGCTATAGCAGTCATTTTTCTCCTGCTTAGTAGCTGGTGCAGTGCTGTGTTTTTTAACTTTCAGCCTGGGAACAACGCTGATAACACCGATGTTTTTAGTTGTTGCTAAGTAATGTTTATTCCAACCAAGGACTTTCTCAGTCTCATGCTTTGCCAGGGAGGAGGGGAAGCCGGGAGGAAGCAGAGACAGGACACCTGACCCAAACTAGCCAAAGGGGTATTCCATACCACAGCACGTCATGCCCAGTATATAAACCGGGGAGAGTTACCCGGAAGGCCCAGATCACTGCTCGGGTCGGGCTGGGTATCGGTCGGCGGGTGGTGAGCAATTGTATCCTCTCCCCTTGTTATTTCACTAATCGTTATTATCATTGGTGGTAGCAGTAGTGGTTTTGTGTTATACCTTAGTTGCGGGACTGCTCTTATCTCAACCCGTGGGAGTTACATTCTTCCCATTCTCCTCCCCATCCCTCCGGGAGCTGGGGGAGGAAGAAGGAGGGGGGGGGGGGGAGTGAGCGAGCGGCTGTGTGGTTCTGAGTTACCGGCTGGGCTCAAACCACGACATGAATAAAATTTCTTTCACCCACAGGTTCATGGCTTACTGGACAGAAAAGAAAAAATATTTTTACTTTATTAGACTTCTGATAGATAACATTCTGAAAGATGTAGTAAAATAAAAGCTTCAAAGATATCAAGTCAGTCCATAAAACCTATTTAAAAACGACTGACAAATTTCTCTCCAATTACAATGAAGAATTTGTGGGAAAAAATAACTAACAAAGGTGAAAAACATGTTAAATTAATAGTTTATGTAATTGTTCAGAAAAAGATCTTATACTCATAGGGGAAGGGATTAAATACAATTTATCATTAAAGTGTTATTGCAGAAAAAAAACTTATGTATTAAGACAAGTGTCAGATGGAAGAAATGGAATAATTGCTTCTCTGCCTTTAGTTCTGCAATGATTTTGGCCCCTTAGTTAAAGACAAAGACAATTGGGTTAGGATTCCAGGTAGAGTTATAACAGTGGTAAAAAGTTCTGAAAAATAAGGTTTCCACAAACCCCAAATGTTTGTCTAGGTTGGAGAAAAGAATGAATCGATATATGAGGACCTAGCATTCCAATTGAAGTGTTTGTTTAAGAGTGTCTTTCTACTCTGTATCTACTAAGAGGAGCACAAGAATCAAGTTGCAGAAAGGGAAATTCAAATTGCATATTGAAAAAACCAACCAACCAACCAACCAAAAACTTTTAAATGTAGAGCATGTACAGTCTAGTCAGGGAGTTGGAAGAATTCCTGTTGCTAAAGGTTTTCTGGGAACAGCATAACAAATGGTTCACAAATAGTCCAGGTGTCATCTTAGTGAAAGGTAATAGACTAGATTCTATGGAAGACCTTTTCCAACTTCATGCATATAAGACTTCTGATTGATACATCTTTTTAGTCATACTATTTTTGCTTTCAAGTGCTGTATATACACTACTTGCTCAAATATGTAGGTGAATGTTTAATATGTATGTGAAGATTTACATACAAAAATAAAGGAACTTTTAAGTACTTTTGAAAGTTTATTTAAGTATTTAATGATAAAGTGACAATTTTCATTAGAGTTTTACTCATGTCTTCCTTCAACTTTTGCTTTCAGTACAAGTGATTTAATTCTAAGCTGTAAAAACTCCCACATATGTCCTTTAAATTAAAAAATGAAGGGGTTGAAATTCTCCGTCTCCGGTATCTTGAGAGTTGTAACCCAGTAGTGGCTTTGCCTCTTTAAAGGCACTTTTTTTCAGCAATTAAATCTTTTACCTTTGATGTTTTCTCTGATGTCTCTGCTGATTTATCTATTAATTTCCTGGGGCATCAGGGAAACCAAGAACACGTGCACTAAGGTAAACATCATGTATAGTTTCCTAGTGGACCTGAGCAAACAAGTCTCAAGATAGTATATTCCTAGGTTTTCCGAGAGTAGTTCACACACATTTCAGATACATTAATTATTCAGAGGTATTTGAATAATTAATTATTTCTGCTTAGTCTGGTTTTAGAATTTTTTATATTCAGACTCAGAAATTCACACAAATCTCATTAGTTTTATAAGTCAAATTAATAATGTCTATATTCTAAATGAATGAATTAATGGTACAAATCAATTTCCTAAATACCAAATTGTTCAACCTCAATACTAGTTATTAGCAAGCATGTGGGGCTAATGATGCCAAAGCAGAGTTTGAAAACAAAATTTTGTTGGTCATGACAAGATATAATATATTCAAAACTGTGCTGGAATTTGCAGACTTTTTTGCTGAATATTTTTATTCCATTTGGTTGCATTGCCTAATCAGTCAGTAAACTATTACATACCTGTTTCTCGAACTTGTTCCACATTGTCCTGTTATTTACCACTGTGACAGACAAGACAGTTATAATGAACAAAATGGAGAAAAACATTTAAAATGTACAACATGCTATTTTTGTTTATTTTTCTACTTTTTCACTTCTGCTTTTTTATCTCAAGCAGTAGACACCCACTTGCTAATTCAAAGAAACCTCTGCCACACTACTTACATAATTCCTATCCATAAGGATACCCAGAGAACTGGAAATTATTCATCCCCAGCCTCCAATCTCCACTCTAACAGCAATATTTATGACTCCTTATGGTTCTCATTCTTGGTAAGGTATTTTTTTATGCATGGTTCTCTCTAGCACAATATTTTAGCATAGAAAGACTTCTGATATTGTGCAATTCTAACATCACTCCTATAAGCTGCAGAAGTGCTGTTCCACACCATAGAACAGGGAACACAAAGAAGCTGATTCACCCCAGATCACAAGGCTACATCAGCACCTCATGAGGCCAAGCTGCTAAACTCAAGTCTGCAGAGGTATGAGATTCAAGCAATTTGTGTCCCTAGTTTAAGAGAAGATCTGAGCTATGAACCAGTCTGCATTTCTTTCCCTGGCATGTGTCCCAAAGTCCAAACTGGAGCCAAAAGGCGAACTGCCTTGCAGCCAGCTGGTTAATCAGGAATTTTTTGTTGACTATCCATCTGAGAAATCATGGTAATATGGAGACAGAGCTTGTGATACAGCCAGCACCTAAACCTTAACAATCAGCTTGTACCATAACTAATAAATCCAGTCTGCAGCATACAAAATTCTTTCCGAAGCAAATCTTCTCCAGCTAGGAAAAGCCATTGATTCCTAGTAAGGTATCCAAGCCAAGAAGTGCAATTTCTGAATTTAGACCCTCTCTAAATTTCAAATTCACTCCTCAGTATGGGTGAAATTCCTGACTATCTTGGTACAATGGGAGTTCTATTTTTCATTTATTTAGAGAATAATTCCTTCACTTGTCCCTATAGCCTGTCTTATGTCCCTTGAAGAACTGTTGGTTCGTTTCCCTGTAATAGGAGTAACAGCTTGTATACACACAGGGGTTAATAAGGACAACAGATTGCCTTATCCCATGTTTCTCAATGTTTTCTATTTTTGCATTAACAACGTCTTTTTTGAAGAATGAAAAAGCATTACTGAGAATGATTAGTAATATGAAGAAGAGAATTAATATAAAAATGTAGCACATAAGAATAGTGACAATTTTTAATAGTGATTGGTGGACACTTCATTAAAATTTCTTTCATGTAATTTTAAAAATAACTTTTCCTATAAGCTGATAAGACAGCTGCTCCATTTTGATGTACTTTGACTGGAATAATGTATTTCTCTCTTTTTTTATCACTGTTAAAACAATGATAGGTGCTTTTATTCAGGAAAAAAGCTCTGATGTAAAATGCTGTAAAACGCTGTAAAACTTTCAGGCCCATCAATTTTATAGTTGTAATATTTGGAGAATCTGTACTTTTTCATGGAACCATTAAACCTATTAACATCTGGGATTTATGGACAAATATGTATTCTCCTTAAATAGTGTGTAAAGTAAAATAATTGATATTTTGCAGGACTCTTGCCATTGCAGTTGGGAGCACCATTCTTGGACCAAAACCTCACTGTGCAGGGTATTGTAGATGGACAAATCAAAATTACGTTCTCTATTCCAAAGCCATTCATTGAACTGTGGATTTTAGTGACTCATTTGGACATTTCTAAATTCTAAATTCTCATTTGACAATTTCTAAAAACTGTAGCTTGGTGGATGGGAGGGGACATTTTATTTGTTTGCTTTGTTTGGTTTTATTTATTTGGTGGTTTTGGTTTTGGGTTTTTTTTTTTTTTTTCAGTGTTATAAGGTAGAGACATTCTGGTATTTGATCCAAAAGACTAAGAAAAGTCTTGAAACTAGGTGACAGAAATGTAATCCAAATTGACTCAAGAAATTAAAAATATTTTTATTATAGTATTCCATCTGTGTTAATTTCACTGTGAAGTCTTCACGTATTTTTGTAAAGGCACATGCTATTCTGATAATCAGGTTAAGCTGTTCTATCGTAAGACAGCTACTACATACACTTATACTCCCTTCAAATATGATACACACACATTTCACTGGAGTCATGCTTCTGATTATACCCTGAAACCACTTTTAAATTAAGGTTTATTGGCTCAAGATTGTGGGGTTTTTTTTGTTGTTATTGCTGTTTCTTTTTTTCCTTTTTTTTTTTTTTTCCCAGCTGAGGTTCACAAGTCTTTGGAGCTGTGTCACTGTTTTGGGAAATGGGGTTGTTAAAAACATACTGTGTCTTTCTGATAAAGGATCTGGATCATTCCCAAACAGGGGGTTATTTTGCGTATTTAGATGGTATTTATTTGCTACATTCTAAACCAGGAACAAAAAGATTGTTGATGTGATTACTGACATTGAACATGGATAAAACTGTAAGAACCCAATCTTTAAATGTATTGAGTTCCTCCAAAATATGATATTTTGAACGGCAAGAGTAAACAATCTATTCAGGTTTACATAGATAAAAAGTATACTAAACTCTATCAATTTAATCTGTTACTCTGAATAAGTAAGATTTTATTGAAGTGAGGATTAGAAAAAACAGACAAATACAACATGCTTTCCACATCAGCTAGGCATTGCAATTACCACGATGATAGTGTTTTACAGTCTGGAAATGTTTAATAAGTATATAAGTAAAAATTATTTATATGGTATATAAAAAAGCAAACAGCAAAGCAATATCACATAATTTCAAAGTTAAGAATGACTTCTCACAAATAAACCAAATTGAACATTTGATTTAAATAGAACAAGTCAGATGTCTCAATTCTAAAATAGACCTTGTCACTCAACAAGAAAGAACCTATTGAACTTTCTTGGATAGCAGAACTAGAAAATATTGGATAAGGTATTTGGTAAAGTAAATTCTTACCTATAATTATGGTATCCAGAATATGATACTTTGAAAGCAAAACTGGTGAGTATTTAAAGGTATGGGAGGATAAAGGTTTTCCAAATATCTCAGATTTTCAGATCTCTGAAAATCATCTACAGTTGTCTTCTCAGTATCTATACTTCAGTCAGAATCTTATTCACAGTTCTAAAAAGAAAGTCTGCATTTACTAGTTTACTTTTTTTTTTTTCATAAGTATGGGTTTAGAAGCAGCAAATCTTGCATAAAATAGTCTACCACAGAAAGAAAAGTGTTGGTTAAACACAAAAGAGATAACTTTTGAAAATAAGTAGAAGAGAGATTTGAACGGGGAAAACACCTTCCGTTTTACGTCTAATGGGAAAATGCACTTACATTTTGTACGCAAAATTATGCACTTAAGTTTTCTAAACCATAAATATGTGGTTTATAGTATAGAAGTGTTATGCCAGTAATTTTGCCAGCTGGAAAGAATCTGGGAATATATATATATATTTTTTTTTTCCTTACATGGTTCAGAATCCAAGACATTCATACAATTTTATTTAAAATTACAGATTACACTGAACTGAGTTCTACACATCAGACCTCTGGGGAGTTGATCCAAAGTCCAAGAAGTCAGCACTCCAGCTGAGTTAAATCATACTGGCATCTAGCGCAGTTCATATTCACCTATAATCATCCATACATAGTGGTAGCCAGAATGCTGATACCACATATCTTGAATTAAGTATCTATAAGAAGAAATGGCTATGCTAAGTATCGTAACTTTTAAGAAAACATTGTAAAATATCTGATAAAACACAAAGATATAGAGGAAAAAAAGAAAAGGACCCACACTGAATAATGACTCAGAATTTGGTCACTTCTAATGAAAAAAATAACCTGTAACAGTAGTTTACAAATTTTATTGCTCTTTAGACAACCATAGAGGAAGAAATATCCAAGGAGGCAAAGTGTTTCTCTTTCTCTTTGAAATGTAAACTGACTAAGATAACTACTTATGGTTACAAATGCTGCCAACATCTCTTTTCAGAAACTTTTTATGTAGGAAATATGAACTTTGTACTTTTTTGATCTACAAAATATCTTCGGATATTAGCAAATTTATGAAGGCTGGAAGGATGAAGGCCTACTATGTTTTTCATAGTCAGAAAAGCAATTTAGAAACTCTACCATGATGTGAAGGTAAAGGAATATTTTTTTATTACTGTTTGGGCTTAGGTTTTATACTGAAATGTCAAAAATGTGAGAAAATTTGGGGTTTTTTTCTATAAAATAAGGACTTGTTGAAAATTTTTATTCTTTTAAGTAAGTAGCAAGATAGCAAGAATAATGTAACATGATGACAAAGGAATTACATTAATTTATGTATGCAAATGCTCATGTCTATACATATGTATCTGTGTCCATGGAAAGATCTATCAAAAGTTTGGAACAAAAAAAATAGTGGTTCTGCAAGTAATTTTCTTTGCCAGAAATGTTCTATTTCCCATCAGCTTCTATTGTTGACATTTGAGTTTGAAAAAAATTTTCTCTTTCCACTTAAATCATATTCTTTATTCTTCAGCAAAATCATAGCACTATGTTTATGACACGATAGTCTGCTGCTTGGAAATAAGTGAACTGTCAAAATTTCAACATGATTATTTCATGGAGATCAGGACCATGTGAGTATATGAGGAAGATAAAACCCTGATATCAGAAAACCCTGATAATTAAAAGAGCAGGTAGAGAAAGAATTAAAATTTGATAAAATTTAATGGCTCTAAAATGCAATAAATTTAAATATAAAGCGTTCTCCATAACATGAAGTCAAGTCTGCTTTGAAAAACACTAAATGTTGCACTGTTGATGCTCCACTCAGCAAAGCACTTGGAGTTCATCCAGGAGAAGAATCACTGCTTTTACTTTTGTTCATTGGCACTTGACATTCATTGCTCTGAGTCTTTAGTCTACATTGCCAGAAGAAATGCTTTCCAACCACACTGTGACTGAATATGCTTTAGAGGACTGGAAAGTTGATTATGGAGTTATATACAGCCTATCTTTTCAATTTCCATATGGCTAAAGCAAATATCAGTTTTCTGAGGTATCAAGATACCTTGATAGGCTTGGGGAAGAGTGGCTGGAAAGTTGTCTGGTGGTGCTGGTTGACAGCCAGCTGAACACGAGCCAGCAGTGCACACAGGTGGTCAAGAAGGCCAGTGGCATCCTGGCTTGTATCAGAAATAGTGTGGCCAGCAGGACTAGGGAAGTGATTTTTTCCAGGTACTCAGCACTGGTGAGGCTGCACCTTGAATTCTGTGTTCGGTTTTGGCCCCTCACTACAGGAAAGATATTAAGGTATTGGAGAACATCCAGAGAAGAGCAATGAAGTTGGTGAAGGGTCTGGAGCACAAGTCCGAGGAATGGCTGGGGGAAATGGGGTTGTTTAGACTGGAGAAGGCTCAGGGGGAACTTTAAGGCTCTCTACAGCTACCTGACAGGAGGTTATAGCAAGGTGAGTGTCAGTCTCTTCTCCCAAGTAACAAGTGATAGGACAGGAGGAAATGTCCTTAAGTTGTGCCAGGGAAGGTTAGATTGGATATTAGGAAAAATTTCTTCACTTAAAGGGTTGTCAAGCATTGGAAAAGGCTGCCCAGCGAAGTGGTTGAGTCACCATCCCTAGAGGTATTTAGAAGACATATAGATACAGCACTTTGTGGCACGGTTTATTGGTGGACTTGCAGTGGTAGGCCAACAGTTGTAGTCAGTGATCTTCAAGACTTTTTCAAACCTAAATGATTCTATGATTCTACCTTTCCATAATATGTCTAAGATATGTGATACATGACATGATATACCATGTATATAACAATATGTAATGTGTAATATATAACATATTATGGAATATAGTAAAAAAAAAAATCCTTTTAATTCCTCTTCATGAACCATCCTCAAATTCCAGGAATCTTTCCCCTAAACTATTTGCACCCATCTTATCCACATGATGTCAACACAATTTCTAGGAACTAAAGAAGCACAAAAATGGTATAGTGACAGTGCAGAGCTTATTTCCTTCACCAGTCTAAACACATCTATAAGAATGAAACTGCTGAACATTACAGAGGGAGCTCTTTTTCTGGTGATAGCAGTAAATTATTTCCATCTCATTTATTCACTTGATGACTTACAGTTTTCCAAATTGTTTACTTTTTATTCTCCTTACAATTTCTTGTAAGACTAATACCGAGTCTTGCAAAGATTCACGTATAAATTCCATTTCACACATAAGCAAAATACATGTTCAGACATCTTTGCAGATTCTGGAACCACTTGTTGAACCAGGCAATAAGAAATGAAAATCAAAGCCACATGAAGAGAAAAAAATGACAGTGAAGAAGGTGCTGAAAACAGGTGATATGAAGTAAAAAGAAGGCCCTAAGATTTTTTTTTTTCTGTATTTTTTTATGCAAATCACACTAGCTTATACGTTTGTATTAAGGACATTTCAGTTAGATTAAGGTGGGCAAAAATAGCTCAAGTTCAGGTTATACAAGTTATTTCTGAACTGAATCTTTTACCCTGCTGATGTTTTTAAAGACTTTCTCCCAAGTGTTTAACAGGAAGATAGGGAGAATTGGTCTACTTCTAAGCATCAGCGGAATGTAAAAAAGCTGTGCTTTATTTTTTTTTTAGTTTTGTTTGTATGTTGGTTGGTTTTTTTTTATTTCTTTCTTAGTTATTATCAGGTACAGGGGTTGCCTAGAATTGTCTTTGTTTCTGTGAGTTAGCCACAGCCTCTGCAATTACAAGGCAGCTACTGTGATTGCACAGCCTGTGAAGATGAATGAACTCCCATGAGCTATGTAGCTGTAGCCAGATTTGACCCAGAAATCACCTTTACAAGGGTCATATAAAATCTAAGGAATATTCTTTAAACAGTTGGAGACATTGACATTAAGGATGCTAAATAAATACAGAGGATTATTTTAGTAGTTAGTTTTGTAAACTAGCAAAACACCTTACTTGGAAAGGTATAAGAGGGAGATTTTTAATTTTATCTGGAGATGAAAATTAAAGGTTGTATAGTCAGGGAAAAATAGTTAAAAAAAAAAAAAAAAGATGTGTGACTATGCAGCCATTAGTCATTATCTTTGCTTTTGTTAAATACTGACTAGGATGTTTTATCAAAAGGAACTGCTCAGTGGTTAACAGTCACACAAATAAAGCAATTGTCTGAAATTTTTATGCACTAGTAAAGCTCTAAAAATCATAAACAAGCAGGGATTAGAGAGACATACAGCTTAGTCTTCGCTTACTGCTGCTTCAGATAAAAAAAAAAAGCTCATTGTTAGGATAAACTGACTTGTCCTTTTGAGATTTTCATTACTAATGACTCCATTGTTCAGCGTCAAAATATACATGAGTTAAAAAAAGAAAAAACCAACTGAAAACTCATGTATGTTTTATGCAAAGGATAGTGATTCTGCTACTACTTCACTGCTTTGTAGCCTTTTATACTGCAAAAGGGTGCTTGAAATGGGTACATATGTTTGGCAGTAATTACTAATCATTTTAATTGTGTGTAACTTATTATATATGGTGTACAGTGATGAAAAAATATGCTACAGCTGCTGCCATTGCATGTCCATGAAGAAATATCTGCCCTGTAACTCCAAGCAACAATTGACAGGCAAAGCCAAGCATGCATCAATGCAGACATTCATCTGAAAGTTTAAATATTTCTTATGGATTATGCAAAGAAAAATCACCTGTGTGATATATAGTGAGGAAAAAATCATTCTCATCTAACAGGGAAAAGCTGGTTTTAGTGTGACACTATCCTTTTCTTTCACCTTCGTTATATGGATATCTTAGGCACAAGGCAGACAAAGCTGTAAGGGAAGCATTTATAAGGTCAGGATAAAATCTCAATGAATTTAAAGTGATGTGTGCTTTTCATAGTGGGCTTTGTACAGAGGGGGCTAATAACATCAGAGGATTTCCTGCTTTTCTTTCCTTTTTGGTTGCATGATAGATTTACTCCTGTGTTAGTCCACAGAGTACAAGTGGAAAAGTAGAAAGTCACTTAATCTAAGGAAATGTCTTTGCTATGTTCCTGGAAACCTGAAAAAACTCTATGTACCTCTAAAACAGGTAGAGTTCCAACTTTTCTATAGAGCTATATAGAGTTCCAACTTTCTCTGAATGTATGATTATTCCTTTACAGTACATTTAGGTTCTTGTTTGGTATTTGTGTTTGCAATGACCACAGTAGATTATAACAGTTTACATATACAACTATGCTCTGAAAAACTAGGAGGAATAAAGAATAGTAAAAATGTGTTGTGTCACTTGGCAGATGTGAACATGAATGTGGGGATCAGAGATAAAATCAACTATAGTGATTTTCCTAACAAGGCATTCTCCTTAAAAATGAGCTGACAAAAAAAAAAAAAAAAAAACCTTTTCCTCTCATGGCAATCTTGCTTATTTAAATTATGGGGGTTCACAAAGATATAAATACTACCTCTATGACACATATTTTGGTCAGAGGTAAAATAGGATTTCTTCATTAGAAACTTCATTCTTTTGTTGTCTCTCACCAAGCTAAATTTTCTTTCAGAATGTTTTTTTAGAAGAGTAGCAAGATCCCAGTTGTTGCCACAAATATTTGCTTTCTGCAGTTTTTTGTTTTCTCTGTAGTAATTTTACAGATAGCATTACAAAGCAGCAGAATTTCACACTTGCCTTTTCTTCTACTTCAGGTTGATTTAAACCATTTTCAGGATTATAGTCAGTTGCACAGATGTCTACATTCAAAACATATTGATGTCCAGATCTTCTTTCATTGGCCTTTTTCTGTGTAAGAAAACTAGTTGTTTGGGAAAGTAGTTATAAAAGAATTTCAGATTTAGAGTGATATCAAGAGCTTCTTTTAGATGTTTTTCCTGGAGTTATTATCATAAAATCTGCTCCCTGGTTAAATGGACAAGCATATTTCCTCATAGACAAATAAATAACTTCCTAAACTCTTAGGCAAGGTCAGTCCTTCCTGAAAACCATTGGAAAAGGGTACTACAGGTTAGCTTGCATAAATGTATAAAGATAAGAATGGCTCCTTGGAACAGTCAATGAATTTCTGTCATGAAATACCTGGCAAAAGAGTCTCATGAGGAAACTGGACAATGGTTATGAGTTTAGTTTAAATTGTATTTGGAGTGAAATTTGTATGTATCTGGGGTGAAAATTGTTTATATATCTAGGAGTCTGGAGCCAACGTAGTACCTGAAGAAATATGATCCCAGCTGAGCATAGAGCGCTCCACAGTTAAAGGAAACCTGAACCTGCTCGAGAAAAATGAAAACCTATCTATTGTAGCAGGATGCGCCTGTCCTGGTTTCTTAGTAAAAGAAACAAGTTTTTAGTAAATCCTGTTCCTGGTTTTACTTAGTTGCTGGATGGGCTTAAACCATGACAGCACCCATGGATTGTTTCAGAGGAGTGCTGCTTACAGCGATACCAAACATGCTGGTAGGAATGTCAGAATGACCTTTTTTAATCTCTCCCTTGAATTTCTGTAAAATTGCAGTTTCATAACATTTTTAAAAATATAAAAAAGTAGTTTCTGTTCCAGCATCCTTCACACCCACAAATAAATAGGTGTCTAGTCTGCTTCTGAGAAGTAGATTTGATCATTAATGTTCTGTTTTACAATATTTAATAAAAAGAATTTAGCAATGAAACCATTTGTGATAGTATTATCTATGAAGAAGAGCAGAAGGATTTTCTCTGCTCTGATATTAGTCTGCTCTCCCAAGTAACAAGTGATAGAATAAGAGGTAACAGCTTCAAGCTGTACCAGGGGAGGTTTAGATTGGATATTCGGAAATATTTCTTCACAGAGAGGGTGATTAGGCATTGGAACAGGCTGCCCAGGGGAAGAGGTAGAATCACCGTCCCTAGAAGCGTTCAAAAAACCGTGTAGATGAGGCCCTCAGTGATCTGGTTTAAGGGTGGACTTGGCAGTCATGGGGTCATGGTTGGACTTGATGATCTTAAAGGTCTTTTCCAACCTAGCTGATTCTATGATTCTATGATTCTATGTTTCATACTCCTACTCATTGCTCTAAACTGTGTTTTCCATTTTAATGAAATTCAGGACTCTTTTTTTGTTTTTTTCCACCTTAGTCCCAGTGAAAGCCATAAGTTAACATAAGTCAGAATCACAGAATGGTTGAGGTTGGAAGGGACTTCTGGAAGTTACCTGGTCCAGCATCCCTGATCAAACAAGGCCACGTACAGCAGGCTGCCAAAGACCATGTCCAGATGGCTTTTGAATATCTCTTATGACAGAGATTCTACAACCTCTCTGGGCAAGCAGTACCAGTTCTTGGTCACCCTCATAGTAAAAAAGTGTTTCCTGATGTTCAGAGGGAATGTCTTGTGTTTCAGGTTGTACCCATTGCTTCTTTTCCTGTCTCTGGACACCACTGAAAAGAATCTGACTAAGACTTCTTTGCACCCTCATCAAATATATTCATACATTGATGAGTATCCCCTTTGAGCCTTCTCTTCTCTATGCTAAATGTTCTCAGTTTTCTCAGCCTTTGCTCCTGTGAGAGAGTCTCCAATCCCTTAATCATCTTCATTGACATTTTTTGGCCCTTCATGGTATGTCTTGTACTGAGCCCAGAACTGAACATGGTACTCCACGTGTGGCCTTACCAGTGCTAAATAGAGGGGAGGGATCACCTTCCATTGGCCTGCTAGCAACACTTCTCCTAATGCATCCCAGGATACCATTAGCCTTCTTTGCTGCAAGGAGATATTGCTAGCTCATGGTTAGGTTGTTGTCCACCAGGACCCTGAGGTCCTTTTTCTGTAAAGCTGCTTTCCAACTGGCCTACCCGCAGCATGTACTGGTGAATGGGATTGTTTCTGCCTAGGAGCACTTGCACTTCCCCTTTTGACCTGGATTGCTAATACCCTACTATACTGCCCATCTGAAGATATCCGTTCTCATGTCCTTCCACCAGAAACCTATTTTTTCATTTTTTTTTTCTCTCAGCAGTTTATTGAATCGGAAAAGCATTAATTGATGTTTTCTCAGCAGTGACTATTGCTAGAGTTGTGTGAACACTGCATTAGGAATTGAGAACTGTTATGTACTTTGCTTAGCATTGACATTTATTTCCTCAATGGCATTCCTATCTCTCTGCTCAATTGTACTCACTGGTATAAGAAAGTAGTAATTGGTCTAAATGAAGATTTCTATTTAGGAAATAAGGGAGACTTCCTGGGAAAAAATAATTTTTGGAAGTTACTGTAGAATTGACTCTCATTAATGCTCTAAACTAGTATGTAATCAGTCTGTGTTTACTTCCAGCCCGTCACAGACTTAATGATACTTTATGGACAGATAATTGCTAAATGCTTGTTATTTTCTCCAGTATAAAGATTATAAAAATTACAATTTCTGACTTTTTTTCCCCTTGTCCAATAAATAGAGATTTCTTAATACCCCAGAAAGGGGTACTTTATGACTTTAAACCACCCTGTGCTGGTTTAGATTTTCCAGTTATTCACACTTGCGTCTTCTAATGGTTACATGAAACTGCTTTGCTGCATTGACGTTCTTGAAACCAATCAGTGTTATACAGGAATGTTTAAGCTTGTATTCTTCCACTAGAAATTCCTTGGATGTTATTAGAAGCTGCACTGCTTGCTTAAATCCACTGATAATTCCTCCTACGGAGGATAAGCTGCACAACTTCATGTCCCGATTATGTCAATAATTCATTGTACAGCTGCCTAGATCTGAAATTAAAAACTACTCACATATACATTCTGATAAAAATAGCTCAGACAGCAGCTATACTATTCAACATCATTAATTCCATTTTACAATTATTTAACAGACCACATCTTCCTGTAGCAACTATTATCCTATACAGAATTAATAATATACATTAGGAAATTTCAAACATGTATATATGAATTATGCCAATAACTTCTGATGCTCATAGAAGCCCAGTATATAGCAACTTCAATCAGAATCTTAATGCTTTATTGAGGGAACATGTGTTTGCATTACTTCTGCAAATGTATATGTGACTTGGTCAGTGACCTATTAATTCTTTATTAAAATTTTTACTATAGTCATTAACAAAACCCTCTGTAAACAGCCAAATTGAATATCAAATCATAGAATCATAGAATGATTTGGGTTGGAAGGGACCTTAAAGGTCATTCAGCAAAGTAAAGTAATTCATATTTCACTTTCAAAGTCCTTCATGAAACTTTCCTCGGCCTCAATTCAGAGAGCATAGCTAATTGTAATAACCACTAGTGTCTCAGTTTTCCTAACACTCCTCTCTTTTCTGTTTCCTATATAAAGTTTAAAAAAAATAAGACCTTAATAAAGTCTATGATCTCTTTGTACTCTATACCTGCTCAGTGCTTTGAGTAAAGGTATTCTGTATTTGAATAGCACAGTTGAATGCTATGAGAATAATAAAGCAAAACCAACATTAAGCAGTATATATAAAACCATTTTTTCACCAAAAATTTATCTCTCTGTACAAGAAATAAGCATCTGGCATAAGCATAAAGCAGTGTCATAGGCCTGTCTCAATAAAATCGTAAAAGGAATTATTAAAACTTTTTTCACAATTAAAAAAAAAAAGGTAGTTTAGTAGTTTTCTATCAAAGTGAACCACTTTAGACCTCTTATTAATATTTAAATATTTTTCCATAGTCTTAAAAATCTCTCAGGGGGTGCTCTACAACTTAAACAGTTTCAGTCACTGGAAGAAGTCAACTAAAAGGGAACATGTTATACAATAATTAACTGAGTGAAAATGTTGTTAATGTTGGAGTGGCACAAATTCCATGGATTTTAACTTGTTTTATAATCCTTGGCCAAGAGTAACATTGTCATCTTCTGATTTCTGGCAGAGCTATAGACAGGTTTGCTGTACATATGTTGCACACAAATGTGCACGGTAATTGTGATTATGAGAGGTATCAGACTGGCTGTGTACACAGTGTGTATCTATTTTAAGCTTAAAGATATTTACAGGGTATGTTAGAATTGTCACTTCATACCAAGGAAATATGAACATTTAAGGGATTTGAAAAGCTGTGTCAATTAAATGACCTGCAGTAGATTAATGCCAGGCTGACAACAAACAAAATATCTATAAATCCTGGGCAAGTTTCATAGAATCCTCAAAGTCTATCCAGACACCATTTCTGAAAGAGCGGAAATCTGTAAGTGCTATAGTTGCAGTCTACAAAGATAGCTTATGTATTTGTAGAGCCTGTAGTGGGAAATGGTACTTCTTAGGAACTGTTATGTGTATGTTTTGATACAAATCTGGCAAAGGATGTGAAAGATAACAGGAAAGGCTTCTATAGGTATGTAGCAAATAAAAGACAGACTAGGGACAACGTGGGCCCTCTCCGGAAGCAATGAGGAGAGCTGGCTACCCTGGATTTGGAGAAGGCTGAGGTTCTTAATGACTTCTTTGCCTCAGTCTTCACTGGCAATTGCTCTGACCACACTACCCAAGTCTTGGAAGGCAGATGCAGGGACTCTGAGAATGAAGACCGTAGGCCCACTGCAGGAGAGGATCAGGTTCGAGACCATCTTAAGAGCCTGAACGTGCACAAGTCCATGGGACCTGATGAAATCCATCTGTGGGGCCTGAAGGGGCTAGTGGATGAAGTTGCTTAGCCACTGTCCATCGTAATTGAAAAACCCTGGCAGTCAGGTGAAGTTCCTGATGACTGGAAGAAGGGTAATATAACCCCCATTTTCAAGAAGGGGAAAAGGGAAGACCCAGGGAACTACAGACCAGTCAGTCTCACCTTTGTGCCTGGCAAAATCTTGGAGCAGATTCTCCCGGAAAGCATGCTAAGGTACACGAAAAATAACGAGATGGTTGGTGACAGCCAACATGGTTTCACTAAGGGGAAATCCTGCCTGGCCAATTTGGTGGCCTTCTATGATGGGGCTACGGAACTGATGGACAGCAGCAGAGCAGTTGACGTCATCTACCCGGACTTGTGCAAAGCACACTGTCCCACATGACATCCTTGTCTCTAAATTGGAGAGACATCAATTTGACCAGTTAGCCTCACCTCTGTGCCTGGCAAAATCTACCTGGACTTGTGCAAAGCATTCAACGCTGTCCTGCACGACATCCTTGTCTCTGAGTTGGAGAGACATCAATTTGATAGATGGACCACTCAGTGGATAAAGAACTGGCTGGATGGCCGCACGTAAAGAGTTGTGGCCAATAGCTCAATGGCCAGTTGGAAAAGAGTAACAAGTGGCGTCCTTCAGGGATCGGTGTTGGGACCTGTCTTATTCAACATCTTTGTCAGTGACATAGGCAGGGGGATTGAGTGCACCCTCAGCAAGTTTGCCGACGACACCAAGCTGTGTGGTTCGGTTGATACGCTGGAGGAAAGGTATGCCATCCAGAGGGACCTTGACACACTTGTGAGGTGGGCCGATGCCAACCTTATGAAGTTTAACCAAGCCAAGTACAAGGTCCTACACCTGGGTCGGGGCAATCCCAGGCACAGCTACAGGTTGGGCGGAGAAGAGATTCAGAGCAGCCCTGCAGAGGAGGACTTGGGGGTGTTGGCTGATGAGCAACTGGACATAAGCTGGCTTCAGAGTGCACTTGCAGCCCAGAAACCAACCGTATCCTGGGCTACATCAAAAGAAGCGTGACCAGCAGGTCGAAGGAGGTGATCCTGCCCCTCTACTCTGCTCTTGTGAGATCTCACTTGGAGTATTGTGTACATTTCCGGTATCCTCAACATAAGAAGGACATGGAGCTGTTGGAGCAAGTCCATAGGAGGGCCATGAGGATGATAAGAGGGCTGGAGCACCTCCCATATGAAGACAGGCTGAGAGAGTTGGGGCTGTTCAGCCTGGAGAAGAGAAGGCTGCGTGGAGACCTCAGAGCAGCCTTCCAGTATCTGAAGGGGGTCTATAAGGATGCTGGGGAGGGACTCTTCCTTAGGGACTGTAGTGGTAGAACAAGAGGTAATGGGTTCAAACTTAAACAGGGGAAGTTTAGATTAGATATAAGGAAGAAGTTCTTTACAGTGAGGGTGGTGAAGCATTGTAATGGGTTGCCCAAGGAAGTTGTGAATGTTCCATCCCTGGTGGTGTTCAAGGCCAGGTTGGACAGAGTCTTGGGCCACATGGTTTAGGGCAAGGTGTCCCTTCCCATGGCAGGGGGGTTGGAACTAGATGATCTAAAGGTTCTTTTCAGCTGTAACTATGATTCTATGCTTTTATGAATGACGTTATGATACAGTGGAAACTGACATTCTTCATAAGAACACGTCATACTGTGTTTATTAAGCCCAGAAGTAGAATTTGGGTGAACATAGAAAAAGCAGGAAAAAATATCTCAAAGTTTGTTTCATTTTAACATGGTTTTGGGATGAGGAAGAAAATATTAGAGTTTCTTTTACTATCCTTCCATGTCAGGTCACTACCAGTGTATTTGCTGTTCCCGCTAAGGTATTACTCCTGATATAGCTGATTCACTTTGCGTAAATAACTGAATACTCACTGGAACAACGTCTTGACTCTCAGCCTCCCACATGTCAAATAAAAGTCCTGATTACTAGGAGTCAAGCTCTACCCAGGACCACCAAATATGTAATCTAGAAAAAGTGAAACAGCTTCAACTTTTGAGAATGTGAAAGCATCTTGTGTTATGTAGCACTCTTGTGATTGATAGCTCATATTGCAGGACTGAAATTAGATTTGACATTAACATCATATTTTTAAAAGGTCTTTCTTCTTGAAACCAAAGAACAACTTTTAAATGACCTTTATTACTTCAGGAGAAGGTGTTACAATTATATGTAAAGCACTATTTGGAAAAATGACCTGCACTTTCAATTGTCGTTTGTAGGAAAAATTATGTACTTTATGTCATGCTTTGAAAATAGTTAAATGACACCCAGTAGTTCAGTTAGCTATTTTATAGTAGACATAAGAGTTGAATGGGGATTTTTTTCTGTGTTTTTATTGTCTTTACATTTAATTTATGTTATTTGAACAGGTTTCTTTTTACTTCAATTTTTCACTAGACAAATCTATATATTTACTGAAAAGTCTATATCTATTCACTGAAAAATGTACAAAAATGTACAAATATATATATTTACTGAAAAAATGTGTATATTTACTGAAAAAATATTTATTGTCAGGATATTTGGGGCATATTGTGATATTTTACAGTGGGCAGTCATGAAAGCTTACAATATATATACAAAATACATAATATAAAATTAAACTCATTATCTAAATGATTCCCAAGTAAATTACCACTGAAAATGTTAAGATTCACCAAGCATAACTGAGGGTTCAGAAAAAGTATGTGACTTTGGCAGGCTTAAGAGGTGGACCAGCACAAACTTCATGAAGTTCAACAAGGCCGAGTGCAAGGTCCTGCACCTGGGTCAGAGAAATCCCAAGCACAATGACAGGCTGGGCAGACACTGGATTAAGAGCAGCCCTGAGAAGGACTTGGAGGTGTTGATTGACAAGAAGCTCAACATGAGCCAGCAGTGTGTACTCACAGCCCAGAAAGCTGACCATGTGCTGGGCTGCATCTAAAGGAGCATGGTCAGCAGGTGGAAGGAGATGATTCTCCCCTCTACTTTGCTCTTGTGAGACCCCACCTGGAGTACTGCATTCAGCTCTGAGGCCCCCAACGTGGAGGGATGTTGGCCTGCTCGAGCAAGTCCAGAGGAGGTCACAAAGATGATCAGAGGATTGGAGCATCTCTCTTAAGAAGACAGGTTGAGGGAGTTGGGGCTGTTCATCCTGGAGAGGAGAAGGCTCTGGGGAGACCTTAGAGTAGTCTACCAATACCTAAAGAAGGCCTAGAAGAAATCTGGAGAGGGACTTCTTACAAAGGCATGTAGTGATAGAACAACAGGGAATGACTTTAAGCTGAGAAAAAGTAGATTTAGATTAGATTTTCACACAGCCTTACAGGTAAACTCTGATAAAATTACAGAAGACAGGAAAAAATATAATAATAAAAAAAAAAAAAAAGAAAAATATTCAGACCTTTCCTTGACCTTCAAGTTTGCAAATAGGAATACATTGTTACATTATATCTATACTTCTGGTCAGCTATGAGTTATACTTCAGGCAAACAGACTGAAAATGGTTTAAGCTGTTACCAAGGAGATGGTGAGTCAGAATCTGTTTCTAGGATGACTTAAAGGTGTTGGTGTTAGAAATGTTAGATTTCTAATTTATTCTGTGACACCAAACCTGTTCAGCAGGTGTCTATTAAAATTGCTGATTTCTCTCTCATTTTCAGTTATCTCTTCTCAGGTCACCGACACAAGGACACATGAAAAAGTATTTTAATGACTTTTTTTCAGTAGAGAGGTAAAATTTCTTTTTTCCAAGACCTTTACTTTCTCACCACACCTCTTCTTCATCCCTCTTCCAACACTTCTCTTATCTTTTCTGGTTTTACTTTATAAAGATATATATAGGCACTTGGGTATGTTAGGTGTTAGTCATGCTATATGAAGGCTGAGTGTAACCCCATTTTTAATCAATGGGACTTTTAATTGAATACATCTGTTCTTTCACAAATGTATGTAGTCCGTTTTAACTTTCATTTTTAACTCAAAGTAAAAAATGGGTCTTTTTTTTTGATGCTTATGAAGATTTTGCCTATTTTAAGGTGTTGAAATAATAACAATTTTGAAAATGCAACACTGAAAATAAACACACAGACGCGATTTTGCTATAATCCCATTAAACAACAGAAATGCACACCTTTCTTCTTGCCCTTGATTATTCATTATCTAGGTAGATTTTCTGGAAACCCCTTGTAGTATAAGATGTTGTTGGTAGGCTAAAAGCGCAAAAAGAAAGTGGACTACAGAATCTCCCTGACAGAAAATGAAACATAAGAATTTCCTGATTGAAAGTCCTTTCTGTTCTGCCCTCTTGCACATTGTACTCTGGCAGGTGAGTATCTCAAATGAGTAGGTTTAATACACACTAAACAGGTGTACGGCTTTTGTGCTTATCGCCGTTTGTCACAAAGCATCACTGGGGCAGCTGCTGTCTGGATATGTGCGATGATCAGTGTAGCTTAAGGATTTCTGAAGTATTTCACAGCATCACAAAATTACTCCTTTCCCCCCGCCAGCCACCTCCAGAAACTTCAAAATGTTTGTGCCCTTGTGCTGTTGTTTTCTCTTTTGCTCCTGTGTACTGCACTTCTGCTTTTATCAGAAGGCAACTCGCTAATAATCCTAATAGTGTCATAAAAGCACAACCTGTGGTATAATCTAGGCACGCCACATATCTCTGGCACTTGCCCTGTCATAAAGTAAGGCTGAACATAATGTTCTTGCAGCCAGTGAGACTTCTCTGAAGATCTTCCTGATCCTTACAAAAGTTTACACAAAAGTGCCATAGTTTATCAATGAGAGAAATGTGGCGCGATACAGAACATGCAGCCTGTTCTGGGTAAAACACAGAATTAAGTCAGTTGTGGCTGACAGACACCTGATAATGACTTAGCAGTAAGTAACTGTTAGTCCAGCTTTAACTTTCCAACCAAGCTAGTAATAGCTTTCCAAGAGTCAAATATCTCTGTAGCTGCCTAGCTCATTGGTCAAGCCATTCTTGAGATAGTGAAAACCTGAAGTCCTGACTACTTTCACTGAGTTTTAATGAGGATGTTAACTTCAAAGTAAACAAGTTCTAAAGATTCAGAGAAGCTTTTACTGCTTCTTCTTCCAAGCAAGAAATTCTGCAGGATTCCCAATCACCAGAAGCATTTTTTATCAACTACGTCAAACAGATATCCGTCAGAGGGCCAAAGCTTGTGCTTAGAAATCCTCAGAAGAGAGAAACACTAAAAAATTAAAACTAAACTAAACTAAAATACAATAAAATAAAATAGGACTGCATGAGCTACATTAAATGAAAAACAAATCCCTTTCACTGTCACTTTCATTGACCAACAGTTGTCTCAATAAGATTATAGGAAATTGAAAATGAATGAATTAATCTAAACTGAATTCTTACTTTGTGCTGGAGTTTTTATGATATTACAAGTGAGTATGAGCAGAGATAAGCAAGCTCTTCAAATTCACACTGCTCTGGTTCTTATTTGAACAAGTAAAAGATCATGGAAGTTATTCTCTTTGAATCAACAATGATATTTCAGGACCACAATAGAACTTCCCAGAGGAAACAATTAGGAAGCTTTCAGATAGATGTCTGGGAGATGTCAGAGGTCTATGAAGACACAAGAGGTTTAAGAGATTTATGTTTGTTTTCATAAAGTCGTGTTCATGCTTGGAGGACAGATGGTTTAAAAACAGGAATGGCATAGATGTATAAAGTAAATAGCAATCTGTAAAAAGACTAGGTCAGTGTCAGACCCCAGGGTCGTATTTCAGAGACTTTACTGTTGTAACTGTTTAGGAGCTGCTCTGGGAAGAAGTCAGTCTTCTTACTGATCTGGAGTAGAAAAGTACAGCGATCTGGCAGTAATATGTAGAGATTTAGATATCATCTAAACTTCTGAAATACTGATGAAATCTTCAAAAAGGCTCATGAGTACTACAGGACCTGTTATATTGTTCCCTTACTTGCAATAGGCACCTTCTTATAGAGATTTAACAAGCTTCATCATAGAAATTAATATCTTTGAATTTTGGAAACAATCAGTGTGAACTGAAATCATGACAAAAAGTAACCCCATAGTTCAATTTCATTTGCAGTTTCTTTCTCCACATATGTTTACAGTTGTAACTTTCTTTAGGAAGTTAGAGCCCTCATGCTAGAACATTCAATCTGTCTGGCTGCCAGAAGTGCATAGTAAAGTACAAGAAATCTGATGTTAGAGAGCATGTGATGATGCTTTTGAAGATCCTTCATTAAGGATGCTGTTCTGATCCTCTTACACTGAAAAATTTCTTCTAATGTATCTGTCACACAGCTAGTATATAAAATGTTAAGTGATTAATTTGCTTTTAAGTAATTTCAGGATTTAAACACATTGAGTTAAATAGTTTCAGATACAAACCATTCTGTTATTGTAAGTCTATAAATGATTCTATAACATGTAACTTTGAAATATGATTAAATATCACATAACAGATGAAACTATGGTGATGCACATAATTTTCTTTGATGAAGATTTTCATTAAGAGCTCATGTTTTTACTAGCAAGTGTTAATCCTGTTAACAAATTTAAAAAATGAAAAATGACATTTTTTCTGATGTTTTTCTTTTTTTTCCTTTCTAAATACAATTTTTTTTTAAGTTATTTGAAGTATTTTCAAGTATTAGTTCTAAAAAGTATCTGGACAAATTATTTTAGAAGTCACTTCAACTTTTTTTTTTTTTTAAATGGGATTTCGGTGTTTATTTTCAAAAATATTGAAAGAATAACCTAAAAGTTGAAGATAAGGGATCAATCCATAGAAAGCTGTCATTTGTAGCTAACCTTTGATATTCCCAAGCTACCACATTTCAGAAATTAATATAATTATGTTATTATTGTGAATAATAACAGTTCAGAAACTGTTCTGAAAACGGTTCTGAAACTGAACAGTTTTGAAACTGAACTTCTGGAACTTCTGAAGTTCTGAAACTTCTGGAACAAAGCTATTTTTTTATGATCATAGTTTCAGCTCTTCAAATTTCTGCTCTCAAAAACATGTACATTCTTAATTTCATCCTTTTCTATTTCAGCATACTGACACAAATGATATTAAGTATATAATATTTATTTTACCAGTCTTGCTCCTCCAGTGCACTGTCATTTGTGCTTCAAACATAAAGCTGGAAAACAAACAAATCCCACAACTGACTCTGCTGGAGACCTTCAGCAGGCTCTTTATCACTGTGTTCATATGAAGATTGGTACGAACAATACAACACACTTCACATTTCAAGAAGTAGCTTACTTATTTTAATTCCTTTTTCTGGTGTTCTTGACTTTGCAACCTCACTATTCTCTAAACATTTTCCACATGAGTTTGTGAGAGAGCAAAGAAATACTCCTTTACTTCAATAATAAAGCCTCAAGTCACACTCTTAAAACAGCATATGGTGTTTACAAATAGCTCTGTGCATCAATTTTTTTGAAAAGCCCTCAGTTTATACCTTTGCTGAAGAAACACAACATATATATAAAATTTGTCTTCTCTGATTCAGCTTTTAGGTGTGAATATGATACTCTATGAGTGTCTGAAATATATTTCTGGAACTATCCTGATACATACATACAGCATTTTGTCATTTTTCATTGTAAACTCACTCCATTTTCTATTTATTTTATGTTGATTTTATGCTAACTCATCACAAATGAGTTAAAATGAAAATTACTCTTTAAGAATAGTCCTATTACAATGATACCCTAATTTCTTCTCTCATTGTTGCACACAACGTTGCAGTTAATTTTGTAATTAAACTTGAAGTTTTTTTCATGTTGCTAAAAACAGAGCCTATGAATTTATATATTCTTCCAACATGTAGGCTGCAAAACCTTTTTAAGGATGGTCTTCTAATAAATACAAGACCCCAGAAAGGTCTAGATTACAAACAAAAAAAATATGTTATTTTTTTAAAGGAATGACAATAATGTTTGCAGTTAAATGCAGAATTGAATTTAGGTGGTAAGACAGGTGGCTTGCAGAAACTAAAAAGTGATTTCAGCTCCAGATCTAAACAAGGTTGGTACACAACCTGCCGGAACCATAAGTAGCTCATATTCTTCCCCTTTTTAAAAATATTTTTTGTTTCTCATACACTGTATTGTAAAATTTACTTTTCAATATGCTGTTGTATTAACATTTTGCATTTTGTCTCTACATGTAATATAAACTGTTTCTTTCTCTCTTTTTCTCTTCCACACAAACACACACACACACACACAGGGACACGTAGAGTCCAGCTGAGTTTGATGTCCTAAAAAAGAAGTTTCTAGGATGTAACTATCAACATAATTTATCTGGAAAGGCCTTCATTGGCAGTGTAGCCTACAGGGCTAAGAATATGTTTTAAGCCTCAGAATACAGTAACTATTCTGAGTAACTCCTGGTCTTCAGCTGTCAGTTTCACCTTCTCTCCTTAGGCTTTGTTAATTTGGTCCAAATCCTAAATACTCATATTTTACTTCATAGGTCTTTTGTATCTTTTTAGCATTTTCAATTTATGTCTACTTTTTACTGTGAGGTTGTATATAGACTGTTACCAAACTAATGTCTGTCACCTATTTAATTTTTGTCTTGGCTCCCTCTCTTTGTGACTGCAAAAACTATACTTCCCTTTCATATTCTTTTATATTCATGTTGAAATTTTTCTACTATTATTGATCTGAAAGAAGCAGCATACCATCAGGAAGCATAGACTTGGTTTGCACTGAGCTGAGCTAAAAAATCTACACAATTTTTCACACAGTGCAGTGTCATTTTCCCAAAGGTAACAGCATCCAAGATGCCCAAAATGTCATTTAGCTTTGTTAAAGGATGTGCGTATCATTGTCAGAATCTGTAACTTTAAAGAAAGCATAATATTAATAAAAGGCATGTTTCCCCTTTTTAATGAACTTGAATATAATATTTTAATCCAAAGTTAGTAAGTTCATTTTAATTAGAAAAAGACATGAAAAAAATTATGATGAATGACATTTTAATGCTTGGAGGGTAAAAAAGAGTAAAAAGCCTACATGAAACTTTTCTTCTCTCTTAGATAAACAGCAATATTTTGGTCATTTTTTCTCATTTAGTTCAATTCTCACTTCATGAGAAGTGCATCATGACATAGAACTCAACCCCTATAAGTTATCTAAATCCATTTCAAGTTAAATCAAGAAAAGTTTCAAATTACCCTTCTTTGCACAAATGCTATTATTTTTCAAAGATTAGCACAGTATAGGAAAAGAGCCAAGAACATGCAAGAACAGCCTCTTGAGTTTGAAGAAAAATTTCATTTACACTAAAGAGCATCAAACTGAAAATTAACACTTTTTTTCACAATTCAAAGAAAAGTAACTCCCCAAACATTGAGCTATGTGTGACATTTTGATGGCTAATTGCCCACAGAACCTTCCATTCCTCAGATTTCCTCTGAATGGGAAAATTTAGGCACCTAAGAGTAGAAGTCAAGAAAACCACCAAGTATAAACAGACTAATTTCTGCTATGTGATGTTAGGAGTGGTTGTCTCCTCTGGCAGCCCCAGCCCAGGACCCTCCTGCCCATCTGCTGGAGCCCAGCAAAGCTGAGCTGGGGTCCCAGAGACACACACACATGCACAGGACACTGACAAGGCTAGTCACAGAGTGCCGCAGAGAAGGTGTTGCCTTCAACAGTACCTATGTGCAGGACTCACAAGCACAGGCAGCCAAGTCCTGTTCTCCTCTTGGGCTGGCAGAGGCATAAGGCCACTAGGGCATACACACACACCTCCAACACACACACCTCCAACAACACCTCCTCAGGTCTTCAACTCCCTGCCTAGTCCAGCAGTATGCTCCCACATGAGAGACACATGCACTCACACATATGGGACAGAGGGTGAGATTACACAGGGACACAGCTAAAAAAGGATTTTATGTGAATAGAAGACAGACTGCTGTGATCAGCTGCAGGGCTCGGTCAGACATTTTTCATGTGACCAGCCCCTTTTATGCCTGCTTTGTTCCTCCCTGATGCTCTTCCCTTGCACATTCCCCCATCAGATGACATAGTCCCACTGACACCCCATCCCCTCACCCCCAGCATCTGAGACACTCATCTTTCCATCCTTACCAGAGTGAAACATCACTCCTTTTTTTTTTTTTTTTTTTATATAGGTGTATTCAATGAGAGAAATGAAGCAACTGCAGATTTGAGATACCTAACAAGAAGATTTGGAATTAATTAGGCTCAGTACAGTCAAGTCTGAGGCATTTGTGGGTGTGCAAGAAAACAATTTCTAGAAACACAATGATAGATATGTAGACAACTACACATTTCAGACATCCAGGGTCTGAAAAAAGCTAAACAATGATTAACAAATACATATTTTGGGTTTCAAAACAGTAAAAAGCTTAATTCCTACTGTGAAACAACTTGACAGTATTTTCCTTTGGAAAGTGTATAAGAATTTGAGAATAAGTTCGACACATGGATTATGCATTATTTATGAAATACGTACAAGATAAATTTCCAGGTAACAGACTTTGTCAGTGGGAATGTTAATGTTTTCCATGACAATTCTATTCATGTTTGCTTCTCATTGGTAATTCTATTGATGGATCTCCTGCTATAATTGGTGAAGGCATAAATGTTTCAGTTATTTATCCCTAATCAGAACTTTGAAACAGATAGAGACTTGTATTTTGTCTTCAGGTATTCTATTATAGACCATATATTTCTGCTATCTTGTTGATATTCGTATGTGAACCTTGATGAAAAGATGTACATGGCTTGGTACTTAGAAGACCTTGATTTGGAGAGGCCTTCAAGTACTTAATAACATCAGAAGTACATAAGTTGCACTCAAAGAGAGGTGATAAAGAAGAAAAACAATTGGAATTAGGCAGAACACTCACTTTTGTGTATGGAATAAGCTAGACATGAAACAGAGGTATTGAGACTTAAGACATTTACATAAGCAAATATTTTCATTTCTGAATGTTAAACCCTGTCATAATGCTAAACTTTCCCATTTTCTAAATACACCGCTAGTTGGTACTATATAAGTTTATCTGTAATATCATTTGATAAAAGCTCTAACATTAACCCACTGAATTAAACCAAGCAGCTCTGAGCGTCATCTTTTCTTTGAAAACACTGTTTCTGCAGTTCCTTTTCTCAGATCCCCTGATTAGACATCATTTTACTCTAGATAAACAGGTAAGAGCTGTCAGAGCAAAAAAAGAAAATTTCAGGAGTGTCAGAATTTGACATAACATCAGAGTTTATAAAGGTTAAAAAACTTTGAAAAGCGGATATTGGAAATGCTTTTTATGCATATGGTAGAGTGCCAAGTGGCTCCAAATAAGTGGTAATAAAACATCATTTGTTTCTTCATGTATGGTTAGTCTGATTCTTTCACACATCAGTAAAAATAGCTATTAAATAAAGATGTTGAATTAAGAATCCAACTCTAAAATGCTAGATGCTTTCAGCTGAAAGTAATATTAAAACCTCAGTAATTAACTAATTAATGAGCTCACTTTATGTTTCCAAAGCTTGCACTGCACACTGAGAATAACTTAGTATGCAGATCAATAAATGAGGAAATCACAGAAAGTGCAGTAAAAGAATAAAATGTTGGTAATATTTGCCCACTTTCTTACAGAATGGTTTTGTATCCTCAGAGCTTATGGTAGTACATTGCCAATGAAGCTTAACTGAATTCTGCGTTTTCTCAAGCAATCGATCATTCACTTTTTAAGAGGGGGAAAAGGTGCTACAGCATCACAGAATACTTGAGAAACAAAATTACTTATTTTAATATCAGTGATATCGATATTCACTGAACTTCGAGTTGAACTTCATTTCTTTCAGGAAGTGTCTCCTATTTTTAAGGCACTACCATAAATACACAGTGAATAAATACCTGTAATTTTTCTCTGTCAAAATTATTGGAGACTTTTTAATGTTTGTGTGGGACTTAACACTTGTATGACAAAGACATACCACATGAACATGGATTTTTCTTAAATATAAGTATATTAGGGGCTATATCACATGAATAGTGAATAACCTGGCTTAGGGACTGCTGGAGGAATCCACTTTGTGGCTATTGACAAAATAAGTAAACAAGAAGTGCAGAGACCAGTATTGCTGTGTTTCCTTACTCACTCCATATCATATGATGAAAAGCTGATGTTTTGTCTCCATTTATGGATAATATTTACAGTTCACCCTTGTTTTAGATGTGTGATATGTGTTTGAGAGATTTGATGTGTCCTATATCCCCTAATCACAGGTGCTACAGAATCCTCTTTATATAAACCTTACAGTCCAGGAGACTGCCACTCTGGATTCATGCATGGTTTGGACTCTTAATAACATAAATAGCAATTATAAAAGCAATATCAACAGTGTTTTGGTTAAAAATTTGTTATGGCCTTATTCAAGTTTTCTAATGTAAACGAATGGCTTTTTTCTTTCTACTGATTTTTTTGTTAGGAAAATGTTGACCTGAAATGTGTAACTTTTATTATTATTCCTGCTCAATTTTTATATTTTACATAATGTAAAAGCTGATAAACATAGAACTAAGGAAAATACAATGCCTCTGCAGGTGAGAAGCAGAAATTTGTGCAGTTATTAGAAAGCAATTTGCTGAGACAATTCTTTTCATTTCATTTTTAAATAAACATTTTCTTTCTGCTCCAATGATTATCTGGGTAGATTTATCATTCCAGATATAGCAGAAGTTAAAACCAGGAAAGATCATCTTGTAACGAGTAATGGAAATGTTAGGCCCTTTTTTAAAAATGGGAATGAAAGGCAGCAGAAGGCTGACGTAATTTGTGTAATACTATCTCCAGGTTGCCCTTAAACACATATGCTTCTGTAAAATATTGTAAATACTAATATTGACTGCACTTGTGACGATTAGTGGCTGCAGCCAGTGCTAGTCAGGAAAATTATACTGTATTTATGATATGATGTTACCATAGTGTCAAAGTTATACAAGAAACACGTGAATAGGATTATTTCTTATTGTTTCGTAGAGGAAAATGTCTAAGTTTTGACAAAAAAAAAAAAAAAAGAGAGCTCTTGGAAATGCCTTTCCAGTAGGAGAGTGCATGGGACCTCTTTTCTAATAACACATTACTGAATAAGATTTTCAGTGCTTGCAGTTTGGGGAAAATAATGAGAAGAATTGCCATTGTTCATTGTTATTTCCAGAATTTTTTTACCTGTTCTGGGTGGCTAGGCTTGCAAGATACTCTTATATGCACTATTTTCTTTTTTATAACGGACATATTTTCCTTTGACAATCCCTACATGACAGCATGACTTCATATGACACTTCCTTGAACCCAAAGTAGAGCTCTGAAGATCTTCATGTGGCTCGGGTGCCATGAGTTGTTATGGAGTCTCTGAATTGCCATAAAGAACTCTTCCTCCAATAATTCAACCACCCTTTGACTTTTGAATCAAAAAGAAAAACATATATAATCTTCCACAGCAGTCAGATAATGGATGCTGGTGTGAATACACAACTGTTATTTTCTGTTCATTTAAGTATTTCAGCAAACACTTCTACTTGTGAAAGCTTTGCAGAAAAAAAGATGAGTTTCTTTCTTTCCTGTGCAAAGTTAGACAAATTATTTTAACTTGCTGCCATGTCAATTTTTTTTTTTAATTAGATAAATTTATAATTTTATGGAACTGTCAGTCTCTAATCTTTTATTCAGGAACATACCTGTTATCAATATTGAGTGATATTTTTCAAAGGTTTTTTATTTCCTTCTCAGTCAGAACATTAATCAGTTGTCTGATCCAGATAAGAAAAGTTCTGTCACTATCTCAATATGACAAGGAATGTAAACTATGTTTCTTTTTACTTGCATTAACACTTACTTAAGAATGGAAGAGATTATTATGAATTGCTACAGAGCATCTTCATACTACGTCAAGATGCTGTGAGCATCTTTGATATCAATACAGCAATATTTACATAAAAAAATGGAAGGTAGGGGATAAAGGAGAGTTGTTTCTTTAAGCAGGACCTGCTCTGTACCTAAATTTTGTGCAGAACAATGTGGTAAAAACACATTTCAGCAAAATTATAATTTGATAATTTTTTTGATATACTTTATCCCAAAAATCCTATATGAATTTTTTTAAAAATATACAGTTTTCCACAACATTGTGGTTTGAAAAACATGGTGAAATAATTTGTTGTGCTTCTTCAAACCTGAGGGCAATTTGGCCCAAGGTATAACACATCTTTATTATTGAAGGAAAGATAACTGTAAACCCCCATAGAATAGAATTTTGCACATAAAAGGAATGAAGAAAAAGAAGTTAATTCGCCATTTTGTGAACTTAAATGACTGAAGCAATAGGTAGATATTTTGGTGATAAATACTAAAGAAAAAGGATGGATAGCCTGAATTATTCTCATTGTAAAAATAAACATATAACAGGCAGTGACAATGAAATACAGATCAGATTGATAGATGTCATACTAAGACTTTTGTTGAACATGGGTGATGAGGTAGAAGTGAAGCCAAGGTATTTATTTGTAAGGCAGAGGACATCAGTGCTGTGATAATTCTATAAGGTATCTTATTCTGTGGTCTGAGGTGAGGTACAGTCTAACCTTGGTTAGGTGTTTGTTTTCTAAAGCCTGTCTTAGACTCAATTATCAATCCAGCCTATCTATTTTTCATACCTCCCTTGTACCTACATTCATTAGTTATTTCCTAACTTAACTGAAGAGGTGGCTAAGTAAATGAATGAGAATAACATAACTCCTTGTATTGCCCAGAAAGTATCGAAATTTACTTGACCTCATTGAGGTCCTAGTCTCTGCTTATCTCTTTGCAAGTACCTCAAGGCACTTGTATATTCTAGTACCTCAAGGCACAAGGATCTGTATGACCAATGCTCTTGAAAAAGGGTTAATAAAGTATTATGGTGTGATTGAATGTCAGTAATGAAATTCCTTTGTTTTTAATAAAATTAGTCTGACATACTTTATATGTTATAATTCATAAACATTTGATTATTATAGGAATTCTGAGCATAGCTTTGGCTTGTCTAACCTAGCAGATGACCTGATTTTCATAACAACAAATTGATATTTTATTTCAAAAGCAGACTGTTTCCTGTGCTGTTTTTAACTGGTTCTAGTGTATGAATTTAAATCAAAACTTCTCTGAGGTAGGAACAACATTTTTAGTGTTAGTATGTGTACTGTTTAGCACGGTCAGGTCTGATATCCCTATTTGAGGCTGTAAGAAGTAACAGATTACAAAACAAAGAAGAATATGTTTTTAAAGCTGAGAAATGTGTATTTTTTTTTTTTTTTTTTTTTTTTTTTTTTTTGAATCTGCAGGACACTTTGTGAATTCTATTGGTTACAAATTCTGTTGCAAATTTTGATCAAACACAGGCTTTTCATTAATCACAACACAACAAATCTAAATGTGCTTCTGATTCTGCCAGCTATGTAAAACACCCAGCTAAGCAACAGATATTAATTCAGTTATAAGAAACCTTATCATGTTGATCCATGGTGATCTATGGTTTTTACTACACATATTTGTACTCATTAACCTTAGTAAAGATATGTTGATATACTTTATCCCAAATGACATTATGGTTTGCTGTTCTTTGCTAACACGGAAATCCAGCCGTCACTTACCTTAAGAAACACTGACATTCATAGATTCATTGAGCTACTTTGAGATACTACTAAATTGTCAACTAATTCAGCTAACGGGGTCTCCAAGATCTATGAAGATAGGGTTTATGCCCTCAGTAACGTAATTTATATGAAAATTAGAGTACTCCAAGGGAAATGATTTAACCTTTCAAGATCATATCAAGATATTCAGCTTCTGAAATGCATTTAATCATAGCAAAGCTTACCATGAATAACATATTTTTATTTCTGTTTAAGCAAAAGAAGCTGAAATCAAATGCTTTTCTGCAATTACAGGGATTCCAATTCCTGCGGTGTGACACTACAGGGAAATGCAAATGTACAAAAGGGCTCATTTCAAAGAATTCAGACCGATTAGTAAACATGCAGTGTTTTATACAGTAGCATAATGTGTGTTTCTTTCTTTGCATAACTGATAGCTGGATTATGGAAATTACCTCAAAGAAAAGGAAGTTACTACAGCATTTTCCAACTAGGCTTGATGAGGCCAGATTGTTTTCCCTAGAGCAGAAACATTTCACACAGAGCTTCTGGAGCTACTTTGTTGGTGAGGGTAGAAGGGGGTGGGGTGAATTTTTCCCTTTTTTCCTTGCACAGCAGAAGCTGAAGCTCTGTGTATCTTTTGTATCTTCATGTATGCTGGTCTGAGAAGATGTCCACTGATTTCATTTCGACAACAGAACTATATGGCTCAGAACTGTAGTAAAATTTCTTCAGATTCATCACAGGGTTGGTAGAAAGATCATGCTTGCTCCTCTGCATCTGCTTTATGCATGTCAACATATAAGACAGTTTCTCAAAGGAATATTAAAATGAAATATGGATCTGATGAGGTCATCAAACATTTTTTTCCCCCAGAGTTTTGAATGACTGCTACCACACACAGGACACTTCTTAATGCGAGGTAAGCAGAGTCACAGTATGGAATTTGTAAAAGATGCAACCAGTTATCAGAATATTGATATTTGTTATGATGTTTGCTAGATACTATCTGCTGTTTTGGTTTTAACATTAGAAAAGCAAAAATGCAAAAATGCAAAATGACAAAAAAAATCTCTTTTTGAGGCAAAGATATTTTTCTCAGTGACTAAACTGTATAGTGCCTTGTGAAGCCAAATACTGTCATACACACTTATAGTGCATAAAAATGAATAACATCCATTTATAAAAAAATAAAAAGGAAAAAAATAATTCAATGTTTAAAGAATTGAAGAACAGACTTGAAGTAAATAATGCTTTAAAACACATTCTGCAGGTGGAATCAGCACACATGATTAAACTATTTACATAATTCAGATTTAATTATGACTAAATAAATGTCTTTCTTGGATGCAAACTTATCTAAAGACCTAAGAATGCTAAAAGAGTATGCAGTCTATGCAATATGCAGTGTGATTTTTCTTTTTTTTTTTAACAGATCGAAATTATAACTTGTACTGATACAGTTTATTGATTTATTTTTCTTTCCTTGCTTCACTGCTCTTTGTTAAAGAGGACTGTGTTGGTGAATCAAGAAACACATGGAAGAAAAAGGAGATAGAAAACTTCTATTGGAAGTGCCAACATTTTTTTTTTTTTTTCCACAAAAACCAATTTCTGCTGTTTGGTTCAGCAGCTGCCACCCAAAATCAAGCTTGCTTACAAAGCAGCTGTGTGTGAATGTGAACAGACCACCCACATATTGAACAATAAGGGGCAAAATTCTGCACTCTGTTATTGCTCATTATCCTCATTGGCTAATAACTGAATTTGACATCTTTAAACCACACTAACTTTTTCTTTTTTAATAGTTTATTCTCTTTTGTCTCAGCTTCCTGTCTTTTGCCCAGAGCTTTTCCTGCTGAGACAGAGAAGCATTTTTTGTGCGAATGGGTAAAATTCTTTTGACAAAAGGAACAGGAGATGCTTTAGGACTGTCTCAAACCACAGCCTGCTGGTACAATGGAAGGAGTACCTGCCAACACAGATGAGAAATGGTAAGAAGGTCACACTGAATAATCATAACAGTCCTTCATGATCTTCAAAAAATAAAGCAAGTATTTGGCCTCAACAAAACCACCAGTAACTGCTAACACCTGAGGATTTTATCAAATTGTCAATGAAAGTAAAGTTAGCTTCCAGATCTTACTGATGAGAACTTTCAGCCTAACAACCTGTCCTCTGTATCCTCTGCTTTCTAGCCATTTTAGTAAGGGGGGGGCGGGGCACCAAGGTCAGATATGTTTCTCTCCTTTGGACTTTGCTTTGCAGAAAGGCATGCATACACCAAACTGCATTTTTGATAACTCTAAGAATGCAAATATTTTGGAGAGAGGCGCCTATATTTTTTAAAGTCTTAAAAATCATATGGTATAAAAGTTAACAAAACTTGTCCAAGTCACTGGATCAATGGGCTAGCCACTCCGAAGCTGTTCCTGTCTATTATGTTCTATAGAACAAGGCAGTGGTGCTGGCATTAAAACTAGTAGGATTCAGTTTGAATTATTGCCCAGGGGCATATATAACCTGATATATCAGGCTGAACTGGCCTGTGTGAAGGTCTGCACTTCCTTGATATACTTTTTTCTTTTTCTTTAACTGTAGATGTACACAGTTATTGTTGTTTGCAGTTTGCAAGGTAGATCAGCATCAAAACAGTTTACACTCAATCTGATTACTTCAATTTCTTGGTGACTAAAACTCAGCAAGACTTTTTCTTAGTTCAGAGCCATAGAATATAGTTGTAAGAGGACAGCAGAACACTTAAGGACTGAGGACTGATCCAAAGACTGATATCAGCAGATTTCCATTAACTTCTATAAGCATTCAAGTTTCTCCATACCATTTTTTTTTTCCTGACTGCTAAGAATAAAATGATAGAAGTTTATACATTTTTGGAATCAAAGTTCTAAAAGAGCATGAAGTGTTCTGATGAATAATGTACCACAACTATTTACACTCAGAAAGAAATTTTCAGAAAAATGCTGCTGAGAAGCTCTTTCTGAAAGTTATTCCTATGTAGAATCTTTTGGAGATTGAGAGCCGGAACGCAGAATCTCATTATTTTTAGTGTCAGCTTTGAATTTAGATACACAACCTATAAAATTATTGTAAGGAATGCTTAATGTACTTTAAAATAGACAGCAACTACTTCTTACTTACTTTTTTTCTGATGGCTATTCCCAAATACTTGCAACCTGTGAAGAAAATCTGTCCATCAATAAAACACAAAATTATGCATCAGTTGCTTTGTTCACTGTCTAAAGAGCATTTTTAAAGGGCTGTCACTTAGAAAGTCACACAAATGAAAACTGGATTATGCTGCAGAATGTTTGAACCTGCAGTTGTAATTTACTTGATGTAGGTGGGATAAGAAGGTAAAAAGGAAATGGAAAGGATTGCACAAAAGAGTAGCTGAAACTGTATCACTGACTGCCATAGTTCTAAAGTGAGTTTACAAGATTAAGATCCCCTAATATTCCTTATAAATCTTCACCTGATTTGTGCCACTCAATGTGTTTATTACTATTGCAATGTAAAGAAATTAACAGGACATAAAACCCTAAACCACGAGCATTAACATGATGGAATTCATGTTGTATAGATCTTAAATAAAGTAAATGAACATAAACACCATATTGTCAAAGAAGTAGCAAATTATATGAGGTCTCTTTTCTATTATATTTTTTAAATTAAAAAAAAAGGTAATTAAAAAATATTGCTTTAGATGTGACTAAACACATCAAAGATTTGGGGAAAAAACATGAGTGATTTACCCACAATTATGCAACAGCTCTGTAGGGCTAAGACATTACTAATGACTTAAACAGTACCTGAAAACATTCCTGGAACTCATTGTCTGTATTATTAAATTCTTAGAATCACAGTGATATAAGTGTGGACCACAGCATACGCATGGTTGGGGAATCACCATGGCCCAGGAAATCTTCCGTGCAGGTAGAAAAAGTGACTTCCTCTATTTCAAGTTTGAATATTAATATATGATATCTACCTGGCCCATGGCGGCTGGTTTCAGTGCCTGAAACCAGTCCCAGGTATGTTTAATTTAACACACTAAGCCTGCAGTCCATCCAAAGACAGTTTGTTTGTTGAACTTGGTCATACAATGGACCAAAATTCCTGCGGGGATAGCCTTGTTGGCTTAATAATGCTTAAGTAGTAAGGTATTTGACCATGCAAGTACATTTCAGAGATAATAATTTTATTGCTAAAATTCAGGTTAATGTGTTTTATTAAGCTTTCCCAATTTTTTACTACATTTTAGCATCAATAAATACAATGGCACAGAAAAACAAAAGGCAAAAAAGACACCTAAGAAGATGGATATAGTAACATTTTGTTGCCTTAACATGTTTGATTCAGTCACCTAGAGTAAAAGTTGTATTTAGAATAAGCATATGGGAAAAGACTATGATCTCATTGCAGCAAATGCAGAATAGCTGATTTTATTTTTTTTTAATTCCCAGACAGATGCAGAGTAAAGGGACAAGTTAAAGATGTGGCATCTTAGAGCATTTGTCCTAAGTCTTCAACCGATACACTTGGTACAATGTATTACCACTTTTGGAAAAGGCGTTAGTGTAGCACTAAGCTTCTGCAACATAAGACAGTATGAAATACTAACTTCCGGCACTGCCTCTTTTTCTACATGTTCATTTTGGCATAATTTCCTCTGCATAAACATTTTCTAAAATAGGATGAGAAAAATAGTAGATATTAGAGTCAAGGCATTGATACGGTAGTGAAATTACTTAAGGAAGTGGAATGTTTATATGACCTTGCAGTTACATATTAAAAACTCAGTGTAATTAATATATATTAAGACATGCTGGACAGTTTAGGCATTTTGTTAACATTGTGCTTCTCTGCTAGATACTCTGTTAGATTTGTGGAGAATATTTAATGGTATTCAGGCCTTTATAGGTAAAATTTTTATGTAATTAATCTAATATTGGTTAATGAATTTTGTTTAACTAAACAGAAATGCCTAATGAGCAGTATGCTGATTATTAGAAACTTAGATTATTTAAAATTGCAATACATTTAAAATAGCAATACCTTTATAGTAGGCTTAATCTTTAAATTTATCCATTCAAAAGCTGTAAAATCAAATCTAAGCATTACATCCCTCTACAGTAAGGTATAAGGTACTTCATAAAGAGTTAGATAAACGTGCACAGTGATTCATTTAAACACCCTGAAGACTGGATGAAACTAGCACCAGTTTTTCTTTCTAAATATTATGACTGCATGCTATAAGAGGTACGATAAGCTCTATGTGATTGGAAGAGTAACATTATGTAGAAGTAAGAAAGCAAAGTTACTGACCTTCACAGAGTTAGCTGGAAGGAAAAGGTCTCATACAGTAACTCTATTTATTTCCATAGATGACACAGGCAACATATGCATTCATGCTTACATATATTGATACGTCATGTCCAAAATATGCCTTGATAAAGATATGAATATCTGAATCTTAATGCTACTGATATTGTGACAATAATTAATACTAATTAATGTATTCCTGGCACAATGTTGGGCACTCTGAAGATATACTAAACGTATTAGTTATTTCATTATTCAATATTGCAAGACTACACACATTTTTTTACTAATCTGTATGTAATTCATCATCTGTATGGCAAAAGAGAGAAATGTCATCTTCAATCAAATAACTATAGACATTGTCTTCAGCATTGCTCTATTTCATAAAAAATTACCATAGGTGATGCATTATCATTAGTTAATAATGGCAAGTTATTATTTTTGTCTCTTACTGCACTTTCCAAACCTCTATCCTCTATTTAGATGTGGGAATTTAATATGAATAATTACTTCTTATCTGTAACTATAGTTGACTTGAAGAAAGCATTTGACACCTTAAACTGAAACATTGTTTTCTTCTTCCATTAGTGCAGAGTTACTTGGAAGTAGTAATGGTTGTCAGTTTTTTACAATACTTCTAAAAGTACTGTGTGCACTGATGAATAACAGTATAGATAATTCAACCTGTCTAGTGGAGTGTTGCAAGAAAATATCCTTACACAATTTTTTTTCATCTTTGCCATGCAAACCATGTCAGACAAAACACTAGGAACAGATTTAGACTTGTTATTCTGGCCAAATAAGCCCATACGCAACTACAGGTCATGAACAAACATAGTTTTCTGATGTTATTACTCTTCCAGAGGACAGCTTTAACTATGCAGAGCACATTCAAATACTTAATAGAAATGCAATGAAGGTGAGGCAGTAGGCCAGAAAGTAAAATCTTTATGCTCTTTTCATAAAGACATTACTGTTACATTGTAAAATTTTCTCTTTTCAAAGACCAAGTTATGTTTTGTTCTGTTTTGTTTTCTTTTCTTTTTCTTTTGCAGGATCCTCACTGGAATGTCTATCTTTATGGTTAAATGCCTACAGGTTCACTTACAAAATCCCTTTTTAGGAAATACAATGTAACATCTCCATCTTCACTTTTCATATATATAAAGGTTGCCCAACACAAAATAATATCACTAAGGAGAAAAAAACCCTTGCTTATTCTGGTAAGGTACAAAACATCATTTTTGTGAATTATTTTTTTACTTTAGCCAATTGAGTCTAAACTCAGAAGCCAAATTCCATCAGCTCTGCCTTATGTTGGAAATATCATATACAGATGCAGTGGCAACATTAATCTTTGACTCAAGATTATGATGTTGGTCCTTCCTTTTTGAAATGCTAAAATTTAACTTTTAGCCACTTAGTGAATCTGTATGTAATTTTTGTAGGTAGAAATGAATTTTCTGCATAATTTCATGGGCTTCAAAATAGGAGCTAGTGGGCATGACCAGCAACAGAATAGTTAGAATAATATCCTGCAGCCAGTTTTCTAAATCAATGACAAATTTGCAAGAGTCTAATTATCACTACTGAAGAATTTAGGAAAGTGTTTTAAAGACTTTTAAACTGTTGCCAAAATAATCAATCTTCAAATGCCATAAAATACTTGCAGACATTTATCCTCATAATTTCCTGTATCAGACTATACTGATGAAATACTATACAACATGTCTAGTTTTGGTACATTTATCACTTAGTGAGGTTTTTTTTAAAGTATGACTGCAGTTCGGATGAGATGAGAGGTAACTCACTCCAAGGGTCACTAAAGCACTGTCAGACTTTTTTTATTTTAGCTAGAAGATCTGTGTGTGCTCAGAAATTTTATGACAAATAAAAAATACATACTAAGCTTTAACAACATGAAGATCTTAAAAAATTTCAAAGCTTTTGTTGCAGAGTGTATTTAGATTGACAACAGTCTTCCAGTTTATAAACGTATGCAAATTATTATCATTAGCAACATTTATCTTTGTCACATTTACCACTGAAATTTCACTGCTCTCCGAAGTTCTCAAGTCATGCATCTTATATCTTGTCTTGAAATTTAACCCAAATCCAGACAGGATATTTCTATACATTCATTGCTATTGCAGTCACTTCAGTCATCACTCTTTTGCTTCTCTAATCTTTTCTCTGCCCTAAGCAACTCTACTACACAGAGCTTCCTTGAAGGGCTCATAAAATCACTTCCACTTTCTTCCATGCCATTTCTAAAATCCATACATCTAATGCTCTGTCCATGTCTGGACCTCAAACTGTAACATGGCTCTTGTCTCCTAAGCTTTCTCTTCAGGCATTTTTGGCCTCTGTCTTTTCCTCACTTAAAACGTTTCCTATCCAAGCACTTTCACCTTCTGTGTGTTTACAGGATGCTTGTTTCATCTGCTCATAGTTTCTGACAGACTTATGAACATTTTATAAACAATTAAACATACAAACATATCATATATTTACTTAGAATATAACACATGTATAAGTACAAAGACATTTTTCAAGATTTTACTCTGCCAAATTTCCTTTTTTTTTTCTTTTTTTTTTCTCCTACTTGTAATGTTTTGCAATTCTTCTTAGAATTACCATCCTTTTCAACACATAGAATTGCTCACAGGAAATCCCAGCTGAGTGCTTCTGTCGGATAAAGTTGTTTTTCCCTCATGACATCTCTAACAGACTATTTAGGGTAACATCAGAAGAGGGCTGTGATGTCATGAATAATGCCTACATTTTGTTACACAAGCACCACGGACATGTATCTTTCATATACTCATAAATTTTTCATTTTTTTCATTCAACGACACAGGTGTGTTTTCATAAGAATTTTATTCTCTACAGGTGAGAAGGTTGTTGACTGCTCAGCACTTGTCAGCAATTTTTTACACAGATGCATGCTGTCAGTTTTGTTGTGGCTTGAATTTGTTCATATATTCCAAAAGTTCATGGAGGTAGTCCAGTTTAAGGAGATCTAAAGGAAAGTCTGTCTGTTATCTCCATTGAAATACACTTGCATAGAGAGAATTATTCACTATCTTAGCAAAAATGTCATATGAAGGGAAAGAAGAGGTCATACTTGTCATGCTGGTGTTCTCTTCACTGAGCTGCTGATAAAATTCAACTGATTGCCTGAAGTTGCTGGTTTTTTCTGTAATTTCCCAACATTCGATTTGAGAGAGAACATATTCTGTAGCTTTGACAGCAGCTAAATTTCCTTTTACTTTGTTACTGTAAGACTATCCCAAGTCATTCTGGAACATTTTCTGATATCTCCCATGATCCTTCTTTTCGGGATCTTGCGTAGCTCAATGTCTTTTCATCTCTCTTTACCAAACATTTTCTAACCTCTCAGTTGTATTTATATTTCAGTGGCATGAATGTGGACATTCAGGCTGATTTCTATGGATTCTGCCAACACAGTTTTAGGTTTTTTTCTTTAGCTAAAACTTCCAGCTATGGAAAAAGATTATAAATAATCATAAATAATAATAAATTCATAAATAATAATAAACTGGTCAAGACTGTCTGAAAAGTTGACTGACCAATCACAAATTTAATTTTAAACTATGCATTATTTTACCATTAAAAGTATAAAATTTCCTCTCATTGTACAATGTATTATATCAAAAAAAAAAAACCATTGACCACTCTGCTTAGTCTTCTTTTGTTGTTCTGAAGGTATGTCTTGATTTTTTATTAGGACACTGTATTGTCCCAATACATGGTTTTATGTTTTGTGATTATAGTACTACAGTACTGTTCCTTGGAAAATAATAGTCTTTGTAGTAACTGTTGTATTAATAAGCAATTCCATACTTGCCTTATCAAAGTAATCAAAAAAGGTTAGCCTTTAAAATATTAAAATAAATTACAAATACAGTGACATGAAACATCTTTTCTGGTAAATAGCTGAACCAAAGTAAAATCATTATTATTATTATTATTGAAGATAAGCTATGATTACTCTGTATTTAGCTTTCCATTACCTGTGATGATGAGCAATGACCCTTGAACTCTCACATAAAATTCAAATCCATCAAAATATTCTTAAGTAACTGTGCAAATATATAACTGCAGAATGTCGACTCATGACAGAAATAGCTGAAATTCAAGCAATGAGGAGCATCAAATTAACATGTTTAAATCTTTCTAGTCAAGTCTGATTGCTGTTTTTGATAAAATTATAGGATTAGTGGTTTCAGAGAACACAGCAAATGCAATATATTTAGATTTTACTGAAGCATTTGATGTGCTGTTTTGTGAAACCATATAAAATTAATTCAAGTTGGCTCAGATAAGAACATTACCACAGAGCCTGACGAAAATCACTGCAGAATCATAAACAATCATAATAATCATTCCAGTTTTGCTGTGGAGAAGTTTCTGAGAAGAATTATAAGATCTGGTTATTCTTTTTCATGTCTTTTACCTGTTATAAGGTGATACAAATAGTGTATGCTAAATTTTTTTTATGTGCCTGAAGGACCTGGACAAATTTGAGAAGTGGACCCATGTGAACCTCCTTAAGTTCAATAAGGTCAAGTGCAAGGTCCTGAAGCTGGGTCAGGGCCACCCCCAGTATCAGTACCGGCTGGGGAATGAAGAGCTTGAGAACAGCCCTGCTGAGGAGGACTTTGGGGTACTGGGGGATGAAAAACTCAACATGAACTAGCAGTGTGTGTACACAGCCCAGAAAGCCAACCATATCCTGGGCTGCATCAAAAGAATTGTGACCAGTAAGTGATTCTTCCTCTCTATTCTACTCTGGTGAGACCATACCTGGAGTACTGCATTAGTACAAGAAAGACAAGGACCTGTGGCAGTGGATCTACGAAAACGATCAAAGGATGGAACATCTCTCCTATGATATGAGAGACATTGGGGAGAGGCAGGACTCGGGGTAATGGCTTTAAACTAAATGAGAGTAGATTTAGACTTGATATAAGAAAGACATTTTTTACAATGAAGGTGGTGAAACACTTAGCCACATTGCCCAGAGAAATTGTAAATTCTCCATCCCCAGAAAAATTCAAGGTCAGGTGGGACATGGCTTTGAGCACCCTGATCTAGTTGAAGATGTCCCTACTTATTGCAGGGGGATTGGAGTAGATGACCTTTAAAGGTCCCTTCCAACCCAAGTTCTTCTATTGTTTTATGATTCTATGAAAATTCTTCAAGGACAATTAAAGGGAAAGTGTAAGGTCTTGCAACTGGGTAAACACAAGCCAAGAGTTCAGCACAGGCTGGGATTTACCTGGTTAGGGATCAGCTCTGTGGAAAGGGACGGGGGAGTACAGGCAAACAAGCAGCTCAATATGAGTGAACAGTTTGCTGCTGTGGCCAAGAAAGCCAACAGGATGCTGGGGAACATCAGCAAGGGCATCACCAGCAGAGATAAAGATGTCATTGTCCCACTCAGGTTTTGTCAGGCCACACCTGGAATGCTTTGTTCAGTTTTGGTCCCCACTGTACAAAATACGTGGACAGTCTGGAGAGAGTCCAGAGAAGGGCCACAAAGATGATCAAAGGACTGGAAAGCCTGTCACATGAGGAAAGGCTGAGAGAACTGGGTTTGTTCAGCATTGAGAAGAGAAGGCTGAGGGGAAACCTTATCTCCGTGTTCCAGTATTTAAAGGGTGACTACAAAGAAGATGAGGACTCCCTTTTTACGAGGAGTCACATGGAAAGATGAGGGGTGATGGGCACAAGTTACTACTAAGGAGATCCTGGTTGGACACAAGAGGAAGATTTTTCACAATGAGAACATTCAGACTTTGGAATAATCTCTCCAGGGAAGCAGTGGATTCCCCACCATTGGACACTTTTAAGATTCAGCTGGACAGAGTGCTGAGCCACCTAGTCTAGGTCATGCTTTGCCAAGAAAGGTTGGGCCTGATGATCCTTGAGGTCCCTTCCAACCTAGTATTCTATGATTCTATGATCCTAAGATATGTACTTTCTTCTTGGATTTTGGTGGATAATTTGGAGGTAAATGCTGTGGAGAGTTGCCTTTTTTTTTCCCAAGAAAACTTGTCATGAGTGGAGAGCAGGTAAAAGAAAGTCTCCAGCAATTTTCTTACTGATCTGAACAGAAGTCATATTTTTCTCTAAGCTAGATTGTGCTTGTATTTATACTCGCTCAAGATGTTCCCTTCACAACTTGGTAGTCATATGACTGTCATACTATACCGAAGGCAATGATAAATGCAGTTATTTTACATGAAACACAGGGTAATTTAAGACAGATACTAAGAAATTATGTCAAATCCGAGACTGGGTATCTGTGTGAATTCTTCTAGTCCATGGAAAGATGGAGCAAAAAGATCTAGAAACACATCTAGACTGGTTAGGGAATGATTTATTAGGCCATTCCTACTTCTATAATCTAAATAAAAATATGTGTATACCTTTGTATCTATTTTATTTTTTTCTACTTCTAAGTAGTAATATGTTTATTCTTTTTATATAGAGCAATTCATCCTCTCCCTACTCTTTTATTCCAATTTATGCCTAGCTCTGTCTCACTAAAAATAAAGTGAAAGGATTTGACAGAAGATTTTAATGAGAGCTTAGAGATTTGAGGAAATTCTGGCTAGTTAGTCAGCTTGCTTTAAAATAAATATATAAGAGCTTGCAAGCATGCAAGCCTGGGGAGAGTTTAATTAAAGTGAAAGGGGAAATTAAACTGAAATGGAAAGGGATGGAGGAAAAAAATTGCAGCAAGGCAAAGAAAAAAAACAGTTAGGGAAACTGCTGACGGGATGAGAATAAAAACAGGCCAAAATGTGGTGTTTCATAATCATTCTGTGGTTATTCTTTCTGGTGGTTCCTCCTACAGATGTCTTCCACAGACCCCTATCACATAAGGAAGAGATTTCTCTAGTGAAGGACAGGCACTGTGCTCCTACTGTGGGACTGACTATGCAAAGGCACTTGCGTCAACTGACAGTTTCATCTACATGGAGAAATTTCCAGCCATAAAACTGCCAGGATAATTAGTTCGCTTTAAACTATTCTAATATGACTCCCCACTGTCAAAATTATTTCTGAACAAAAGCAGTTTTATTGTTTAAAAGTAATTAATCTTGAGGACAGCTGGATTTACTTACTGATTGACTGTCTGCATGGGGGAGTTATGTAAGCATAGCTAGAGTAGAATAATTTGATTGTTGTAGCTGTGCTGGAAATTACCCTATATAAATAGACATTTATTAGAGAATATAATGATAATGTATGCCCTTTTTCAAGTATGTAAATTCTTCAGTATGGATAACAAATTTAAACACATGAAGAAAGTTTATTTAAAGAGGTATAGTATGAGTCACTGGAAGTTTTGAAAACTTATTCTGTGAAGAACAATTGAACTACTGGGTTCTTTGACCTGTGGATAGAGGGCTGATTGAGGTCATGCTAACATTTGTAGGGAGAGACAGTAGCTTTGACTAGGCTAAACTGTAAGCTTAAAAAAAAATTAACAAGATCTGACAAGAAGCAGCAAAATCCTAGCTAAATGCTGGTTAGACACAGGTGCTCTTAATTTCTGTTTAATATGTTAATAAGGCTACTGGAGAAAAAAGTCTTTAGATGTTTGCAGTAGGAAGGGACTGCATGGAAAGGTGACTAGGCCATGAGCTGCAGTAGGTCAACATTTCAGATCTTCAACAATGGCCAATCTCTGGGAGAAGCAGGCATTCCTACAGTCAGGTGCAGAGGTAGTGAAAGTCACTTTGCACCTGATGAAGGTGCAAATGGAGATGAAGGTGTTTAGTTAAAGCAAGACTAATGTGCCTCGCTTTATATTTTTCTGCTTGTACTAAACTCTTCCCAGGCGTTTGGGGTTTTTTTGTTTTGTGTGTGTAGGGTTCTTTTTCCTTCAGTTTCCATGCATATTTAGTCTGTGGATTGAAGTTTTTGAAGACATAAGAATCAAGCACCTAATTGCCATTAATTTTCTCTGGAATTTGCAACCATAGCCTGAGGTTGTTCTTTTTTCTTTAAATCGCATTCAGTAATTCATATGATTTGGACAAGCTTCTTTGAATTTTAGGTAAGATGTATTTTTTAACCAAGAACAGAAATTTCACTCACTTATTCATCCCAGCAGTATCTTATCCATAAGAAACATTGTTGAGTTTTTAATATAAGTACAATTGATTCCAAAATCTACCACTAATCTGTAATTAATTTCCTAATATATATATAAAAATTGAAAATAGAAAAGTGAACACAAATAAAACCAAGAAAAATCTTGTCACTTTGTTATGACTTTTTGGAGGGGAAAAGTAAATTGCAATGTGAAAAAGAGCCAAATCCCTTTGATAGGAAATGTAGTTGATGATAAACTATTTCATAATGATAGTCAAGGCAAAAGTTAAAATACTTGAGTAGTAACATTACGAAATAAAATCCTATGAGGTCACTCAACACTCTTTGTTTTGTTTTAAAAGTTAGCAAGTTCTGTTTTGGTTATGATTTAAAAAAGCTAATTTAAGAAATGCTCAAAGCTTTCTTCAGTTTTCACTCTAAACTTTTCTGACTGCCAGTGTACTTTGGCTTCACAAGGAAAATTTCTAGTGCTAGAGGCAAAAGTATGTTAGTTAAAGCTGAGGGACAGACTTGAACACGTGTTTGGCTTTACAACCGTAGGCCCTGGTTAGCTCATCTCCCCATATCACAAATCTATCTATCTCTCACGGACTAAGCACAACTATACCTCATTAACTACAAGCTAATGTCATTAATGGGTAGTCCTGTGAACAGAAATTGAACAGCAAATTAATCACAAAAGTTAAGGCAATTGCCACACACAGAGCACCATTTTTAAGACTTCTGAATTCCGTTCACAATTTAAATCTCAAACTGAAGTGTTAGCATTTTAGATTTCACCCTACGTTTTTCTAGAGAGAGAGAATCAAAATAATCTATCTGTTTATCTATTCATAGCACTCATCACATGTGATGCCTGCAGCTCAAAAAGTGTTCTATGTTTGAAAAGATTACACATAGATGTACAATGAAATTAGAACAAAAAGAAAGTTATGAACTGAAATAAGAAAGACAATCCACCATTGAAGCTAGAATATAAAAAAAAGATCTTGAGACCTTTTAATCCTAAATATCATCCCCAGCTTATTTTAAGACTTGTTTCAGATCTTTGTCCTTCCCAAGGATGGTTGAAGCACATCTGAAGCACACCCAGGGAAGAGCTTCTGCTTTAATTTCCTCCTGAAAGAATCTGTTTCACATGCAGTGGAATAACTATTAGACTTTAATCAAGAAGCAGTGAACATGGACAAAATTGCATTAGTTTTATGCAACTAATGTTAGTGAAGATTTAAATTTGTTTCTCTGTTTACATAAAATCTGCCATACTAAGTAGATCAGAAAAAGATTCTCTGACCCCATTGTTTATTTCCAGCTGCAGCCAACACTATGCTCAGGAGTAGAAGAATGAGATTTGAATAGTTACAGTGACTTTGGGGTAAGGGCCAAAGGCCAAGAACAAAGAAGATGAAGTGTATACAAAGTCATATAGGTGCAACCTTGCACTGGCAGAAGTTGCCATCAGCTGAACTGAGCCATGACCCCTCAGCTTCAGTAGCAGAGATTAGTGGACACTTGTTTTTAATAGTTTATCAAGTTAGCCCAGATAGCTGTCCCCAGCCTAACATCACGTAGGGAAAGAACACAAGAATAAGCATAGATTTAGAGATCCAGTTGAAATTCTTGCACACCAGTATTTTAGAAACATCCTAAGCCACAAATTCGACTTGAACAATCATAGTAATAGTTGCTAGAGAACGTGGTCACTGTACATTTTCTTGACCCCTTTTAATGGCACTTATACTTTTGTATTCCCTATCTTTCTGTATAATGCGTCCACTATTCCATTGTTTGGGAAAAAGAGTACTTCATATTGTTTGCCTTACATTTGATGCCAGATATGTTTCTCCAGTTAAATGTCTGTGCTTTTGAAGTCCACAGTGGTCTAAATGTGCATTATCAGCATGAATTAAGATCAAACAGATAGGCAATAAGAAGAAAAGCAGGGTAAGATTAAAGGAATAAAGACAGTCAAAAAATGGTGACAATGTAGGATAAAAATTTGTTGTGCTTTGACTCAAGTGTTCTGGTGCAGAATTTGCAGTTGGTTAATCACAGAATGCTTTGATGGTCAAGTTGTACTATAAATCACAAACATTTCTATATTTTGCTAAGTGTAAGGTTGAACTCTTAGCTTTGGTGTTGAGCGGTATTACCCTTCCAACTACCATTGCATGTTTTTATGGGTTTTTTGTTTGGTTTGGTTTTGTTTGGTTTTGTTTTATCCTTAAGATGAAATCCATTCCTTCACTTAAGTGAAATCTGTAAACTGGTGAGACTGGGTGTAAAAGCTGTAAAGCACAGGGGTTTTTAAATTTAATTCCCTTTTTTTGTAGTTCCTTTATGCTTGATAATTAACAGGATATGAAGAATTTTTTATGTCACTGAGAACAGAAGAACAAAATAAAAAAAAACCCCAAATATAGCAGACAGTTACATCTTCAATACATTACCTAAAATGCAGAATTCGTAGCATGAATAATTAAAGTAGTTACAAAGTAACACTTCATAGAAAATTTAGTAGAAATTAATAAAAGTTACATAAACAGGTACATTACTTAAAGCACAAAAGAAAGTTGTTAATTCACACTACATAGCAGTCAAGAAGTCTTGTTTTCACCGTGGTCATTGTTCTTTATGTATACTCTAAATACATTATTTGAATACACATGAATACGGTGATAATCTTCTAAATCTGGTGTCAGCCACCACCTTTACCTCAAAAAAAAAAAAAAAAAGGCAAAAAGCCAGGGTATTATTACAGGGTATTATTAAGACACTACTCAGCTGTCCACAGAAGAATAATGATCAAATCATATAAGAATAAGAATAGAAAGATCTTTACTGAGCTAGTTTATGTTCCTTTGCTCATAAAAGTCCTTAGAATTTAACCAGCAAAATAAGTCTTTTCAAAGATTGTTTAAAAATTTGAGAAGTATGGCAAGACAGATTGAGGTTTGAATGCAACTTTTTTTTTCTAGATCATATCTGGATGACATGAGCCACCTGCAAAATGAAGCTTCTGTTACAGATATATGTTGCATATTGCCACGTTTTAGTTCCTTAACTAAAATATAAATAACTTCATGGCCTGTTCTGAAGTTACCAACAGTTTCTGCCTTACCAATGAAAGAAAAAGAAAAATTATGCATAATTTAGGCCAAGTTCTTCAAAATGTAACCAGCTTAAACTCTCCTTGGATTTGATAGTACTTAAGTAGAAGGGACTAAATCCAAGTCTACTTTTGAGATAGACTGTGTCTTTTTTTTTCGTGTAATCTTGAAAAACCTGATTTATAAGAACGTAAAACACTGTTACCTTGTAAAGTAACTTGGTTATTGTCTTGTAGCTAATTAACCACATAAAGCACTAATGGATTCAAACTCATTTTACATTTTGTTTAATCAGTTTTTAAGTTTTTAATGCATTTTAGGGGTCAACATTCATTCTCTGACATATAGATCCCTTTAAAATATACTTGAGCTATCCTGTGGGATTTAGCCTTGCATATAGAGGATAGAAGTGAGCTACATGGTAGCTCTAAGGCAATCTATAATTCCACAATACGCCAGACGTCTGGTCCCAATGTATCTTTCTCCCAAAGAGTAATGTTGACGCTCTTCTCTCACCCTTGTTTGTAAATTTTTGAAATAAAATCCACAACTCAACTGCACACCAGTGTAACAAACTCTGTGCATTTATTTGCTATACTGTAACTATTCTAGGTAAAGTGAGCATATTATGCTCTCAATTTGGTATTATGTCATGCTGTTTTGTGCAACAATGTTTCAGATTTCACTTGGTGTGTAGATAGATGGAAAATCAAGTTAAATAATTATGAATGAGCTTAAATTCACTCAGACTTAGTATTACATCATTTGGCCATATTGCATGTATGGATCTATTTCAGAAACATAATCAACTTTGGGGTTGGAATGGGGGATGTACCACCCCATGTAAAGTAAAACCTCTTCAAATATTGCAAAAGGTGCTTATGGTAATTCTGCTCCTAACTGGTATGCCTGAAATTAGGTGAAATGAGGCTAGATCTAAGACAGAGTTTGTAATACAAGGACAATTTTCTTCATTTTTACATAGTTTCTGGAAAAAGAAAGAAAAGTAAGAAATAAGAAGCCACTTTTCATTCTTTGCTTGTAATGCAAAGGAAGCCTAGCTCTGGCAAATTGCAATATATAATTCTTTGGTCCAGATTTGTGTTAGTGGGGTAAGGGTTGGCTATGTAATAACTCAATTTCTATGAAAATCCGTCTGTTATGTAGCTCCACCTCCAGCTTCAAGATTTCCTCAGACTTTTAATTAGCCTTTTGGGTCTCCCTTCAGCAAAGTACTTAAGAATGTGGGCAGCTATAAGCACAGGGCAGCAGCACAAATGACTTCAAAGGGATTCTTGCTGAATTTGAACCCTAGTCATTTATGCTGAAAGAAAACCCCTAGCCTAAAATAAATAAAATGCATGGTTTCATCATTATCAGAGTAAAAAATCATTTAGTTATCATCCAATAAAATCCACCCATTTAAGGAAAAAAAATATATAGCTCCACGTATATTTCCCTAGTAAATCAATTTTCCAAACCTCTGCAAAACCTAACAGGGACCACAGGATTATATAATGAAAATCATTAGAAGCCTTTAATGTATTCAATATCTGTAATATCTCATTTCCTGAACCTTCATTTAAACCACATTAACAAACATAAAAAAATGGAAAAAAAAACCCTTCCAAAAAAACCCCAAATTTTTTTCTTTCTTCTTCTCTGTAGATATCTTGCAAAAATATAAATTTAACTTAAAATAAGTTCAACTTTTCCTATTGCATTCAAGCTGTTCTATATTTTCTTGTTGAGAAACCTCACTAAGTGGTGCTTCTTTCATCTACCTTCAAAACATCTAACTTCTTTCATTAAACTGCTGTTTCAGACAGCACAATGCTGGTTATGGGCTTCCTGTACCTAAGCATGCAGTTCCACATAACCTCATAAATGGCAGAGCTTAATTTAGAAGGGGTTAATACGATCTTGTCAGTGAGCCATTCTACTTGTCAAAGAGATAAGACTCTAAATGTTTGTCTCTTTGTGAAGACCTTGAAGGCAAAATGTGAAAATAGCGCACTATTCAAAAGCATAAATCCAGATGTCATTACCAGCCCTTCTATGTGAGTTCCAAAGACTAGCTAGAGCTGTATTTTGAGTCCTCAGTGGCTGCTTGAAAAAAATTCAAGGAACCACTTAGAAAATAAAACAACAACAAAATACTTAAGAAATTGGCATTAAATCAGCTTTTGCTTTTCCATGCAAGGAAAGAAGGATTGCTTCATAGTATGAAATATGGTTACAATCAGTACATGTTAAAATCAGCAGAGAATCATTTTTTTTTCTGTGTTTTACTGATATTTGAAATAGATCTCTGAAAACATTTTCAGTAAGCCTGGCATAATTTTTGAAGGGGAAGAGAAAACAAAGAACATTAAACTGTTCTTTTTCATTACTATTTCATTATTATTAGGTTAGCAGGACCTTTAAGTAGCATGTATGAAAAAGGTCTTGCTTTCTTTGCAAAGTCAGAAAACCTGAACAAACAGGGGGTGATTTCTAAGAAGTATTTGGTGGAGTTTTTTCATCAGTTTGAGCATGAGCATAACTACACAAAATAAAAGCAACCACTTCCTGGGGACCACCACAGACACTATTTAAATAAAAAAGTCCACTACTAGTAAAATATATATATTATATATATATTAGTTTAGTTTCAGTAATAGTTGTTACTGAATGATTGGCTAACCCTTCAAAATCTTTGGACTTAATACATTATCCTTACATATAACCCTCAAGGATACAAAATCAAAATAGCTATGAGTTGTGACTAAGGTCAACATGCACCCTAGGAATGCAAATGTGTAGCTGACAACACAGCCAGGTACGGATGCTACCAAGAACTATGAACTTTAATTTAAAAGCTTGTTTATTCCTTTATCATCTTAAGTTATAATTTCCCATTCTTATTTACGTCCCCTAACATTCAGCTGTGCTTCCAGATCCTACCCATCTTACTCTACATAGTGAAATTCCATTGTTGCTGTGGTTTATTGTGTTCTAATGGCTACCTCATTTTCATTATCTTTTCCTATTTTTTAACTCTGCTCCTCCATGTAATTTGTATTTTTTTTTCTATTTCTCCCTTCTGCTTCCTTCTTCTTCTAGCAGAATATATAGATATATGTATATATACGCATATAAATAATCCCAGGTTTATTCACTGTCATTTACTGCAATTCTCTTACCATATGCCTTTGCTTTTTTGTATTATTATTTCCTCTTTCTTTACAATTTATTTAGCCTGCCTCACACATTTTCCTGTGTTTTAGCATACATTCTGTAATTTTAAACTTTTAAAGTTAGGATTTTCTGAAGATATGACTCAGAACTGACTAAAATGTGTATTCTAAAAATATACTTTCATCTAAATAAATCTCAAAACTGGACTTGCAAAAAAGACGTCTTCTCCAGTGATACTGGCTAGATAAAGAGCTGAAATTAATTCATTACAGCAGCAGGTATCATGTAGGTAAACCCAGGAACACTTTTCTTTACCACTTGATATTTCAGAATTGATAGATATTTCTTGGAGATAACATCTCTGAATCTATCCAAAGGTACAAGCCTAAACCTATACCAAGGAGCAACACACAGAAGTCAGAAGGCATGCGTGACTCTTAATCAAAGTCTCTGTAAGATTTGCTTTAACATCTTTTTGACATACATCTATAAGATTTATTTGAGTTTGTATTTAAAATAAAAAACTTTTTTTTTCTTTTTTAATAGAAAGGACTCCAAGAAAATCCATCCTCTTTTTTTTTATTAGTATAATTTTTTCAGACAAATCTGTGTAATCATGCTGAAGGAACTGTAGAGTTAGTCTCAAATATAAGCAAGGCTAACTCGATTTTCAACACTTTCAAAAGACCTCTGAAGTTTGCTTCAGAAAACTATTTTCTCTTACAAAAAAAAAAAAAAAAAAAGAGTTTCCAATGTTCGACATTTTAAAATTTAGTAGAAATTCATATGATTGCTAAAATATCTCTAAATTAAGATTGTGGAAAAAGTTCGGAATAAACTGCGTTAAGTGCCTCTACTCCTGTGTCTGTCTTTTTCTTTTCTTGTAAAAACTGATTTAATGTGTCCTATGAACAGGGGTTGAAAGAAACACTTCAGAATGATGGTACACCTTATTTTGTGTTATGGTATAAAATCTTCACATCAAACATGAAAGAGGTTTGATTTTGTTATGTTTTGCTTCTTTTTTGTTTCTTTTTGTTTCCATCTTTTTTTAATTTATTTTATTGTTCTGTGACATTCAGCAAAACATGATGCAATTTAGCAGGCACAACAAGCAAAACCAGAAAAAGGATTAAACTCCTATGGAACACTAAAGTAAGTCTGAAAGTGTTTTCTGACACACCAATCCCCTGTTTGCCTCACATTTTGTGCTTACAATGTAAGGGATCTAGTATCCATTGTCTAAAGAATTTGATGATCCTTTTTTTGTGCATGTCTGAGAAGCCTGGTCCCTACAACTGAAATTAAATACATAATTTTTTTAAATGTTGTAGACAGATATGAAGTAAGAAGGCTTTTTTGTTGCTGCTGAAGTGGATGTCTATCAATGACTGATGTGACATGAAAAAGGACAATTGACCTTCGATCTTTGAAAACTAAAAGATATGTCTCAAATACGGTATTAACTGCCATAAAGTCTATGAAAATAGAAAACAAGTGGACATTAAAAAGAAAGAAAAATCTGTAAAGTCAAACCTAATGCAATTGTTGCCTTTTCCCTTCAGAGAAAAATACATTTTCTTCAAAATTATTTTTATGGAATGTATAGATCATCAGAATTTCTGGGTCAAATCTTATTGATTTTTTTGTGTGATTTGAAGAGCTCCACAAAAACTCCAGTAGTAGCAAAATTTAAAAAAAAAAAAAAGTTTTCTAAGTAATTTTGTCATTGAATCAACAGTTTGAATCACAGTTGTGCTGGTTTTGGCTGGGATAGAGTTCATTTTCATCATACTAGCTAGTTTGGAGCTAGGTTTTGGATTTGTGCTGAAAACAGTGTTGATAATTGGGGGTCATTTTAGTCACTGTTGAGCAGTGCGTATACAGTCAAGGCCTTTTCTGCGCCTCACACCACCCCATCAGTGCATAAGCTGTGGGTGCACAAGAACTTGGGAGGGGACACAGCCAGGACAGCTGACCCCAACTGACCAAGGGATATTCCATACCATATGGCATCATGGTCATGTAAAGCTGGGGAAAGAAGAAAGGAGCGGATGTCTGGAGTAATGGCATTTGCTCAACATTTTGAGATTCATTTCAGTAGAAGAACTTTCAGATATCTGTGAATCAAAGAAAGTTTTAAATAAAAGTTAATTGACTCTGCCTTTGTACAATACTGACTCTGGACCTTATGTTCACTAGTTAGCAGATGGCTTTTTTTCATAGTTCTCAACTGTCTATATTAAAATTAGTTTGGAGACAGATTGAAGAATCTTATTTTTATTGGGTAGCTTTTCATGGACATCTACCTGTCCTGAGCTGTTTCTAGCCATACGTGAATGCAGGACTGCAGTTTATGTCATAGTCTTTTCATTCATTTACATTGTTACCTATGCGTTATTTTTACTAGAGCTTTTTCTACCTTAGCTTTTGGATTTATATCCATCTCATCATTTTGTGGATGACATTCAGATATACCTGTTGCAATGAATGTTTGAATTTATGGGAATTTTTACCTGGACTTCAATCATTCTTTTCTTCCACAGTTAAGTCTAGTCAGTCATACAAAAAACAAATGCTGTGGAGTTCTGCTCAAGCTAATAGATGAGATATTATAGAATCATAGAATCATAGAATAGTAAGGGATGGAAAGGACCTTGAGATCATCTACTTCCAACCCCCCTGCCATGGGAAGGGACACCTCGCACTAAACCATGTGGTCCAAGGCTCTGTCCAACCTGGCCTTGAACACCGCCAGGGATGGAGCATCCACAACCTCCATGGGCAACCCATTCCAGTGCTTCATCACCCTCACTGGAAAGAACTTCTTCCTTATCTCTAATCTAAACTTCCCCTGTTGAAGTTTGAAGCCATTACCCCTTGTCCTACCACTACAGTCCCTAATGAAGGGTCCCTCCCCAGCATCCTTATAGACCCTCTTCAGATACTGGAAGGCTGCTCTGAGGTCTCCACGCAGCCTTCTCTTCTCCAGGCTGAACAGCCCCAACTCTCTCAGCCTGCCTTCATACGAGAGGTGCTCCAGCCCTTTTATCATCCTCATGGCCCTCCTCTGGACTCGCTCCAACAGCTCCATGTCCTTTTTATGTTGAGGACACCAGAATTGTACGCAGTACTCCAAGTGAGGTCTCACAAGAGCAGAGTACAGTGGCAGGATCACCTCCTTCGACCTGCTGGTCACGCTTCTTTTGATGCAGCCCAGGATACGGTTGGCTTTCTGGGCTGCAAGTGTACACTGCTGGCTCATGTTAAGCTTCTCATGAACCAACACCCCCAAGTCCTTTTCTGCAGGGCTGCCCTGAATCTCTTCTCTGCCCAACCTGTAGCAGTGCCTGGGATTGCCCCGACCCAGGTGTAGGACCTTACACTTGGCTTGGTTAAACTTCATAAGGTTGGAATCAGCCCACCTCACAAGCGTGTCAAGGTCCCTCTGGATGACATCCCTTCCCTCCAGCGTATCAACCGAACCACACATCTCGGTGTCGTCGGCAAACTTGCTGAGGGCGCACTCAATCCCACTGTCCACGTCACTGACAAAGATGTTGAACAAGACCGGTCCCAACACCGATCCCTGAGGGACACCACTCGTTACAGGTTTCCAACTGGACATCGAGCCATTTACCACAACTCTTTGAGTGCGGCCATGAAGTCAGTTCTTTATCCACCGAGTGGTCCATCTATCAAATTGATGTCTCTCCAATTTAGAGACAAGGATGTTTCATGCAGGACAGTGTCGAACGCTTTGCACAAGTCCAGGTAGATGTCGTCAACTGCTCTGCCACTGTCCATCAGTTCTGTAGCCCCATCATAGAAGGCCATCAAATTGGCCAGTCAGGATTTTCCCTTAGTAAAACCATGTTGGCTTTCACCTCATTGTTTTTCATGTGCCTTAGCATGCTTTCCAGGAGAATCTGCTCCAAGATTTTGCCAGGCACAGAGGTGAGGCTGACTGGTCTGTAGTTCCCTGGGTCTTCCCTTTTCCCCTTCTTGAAAATGGGGGTTATATTACCCTTCTTCCAGTCATCGGGAACTTCACCTGACTGCCATGATTTTTCAAATATGATGGACAGTGGTTTAGCAACTTCATTCGCCAGCTCCTTCAGGACCCGTGGATGGATTTCATCAGGTCCCATGGACTTGTGCATGTTCAGGTTCTTAAGATGGTCTCGAACCTGATCCTCTCCTACAGTGGGCCTACAGTCTTCATTCTCAGAGTCCCTGGATCTGCCTTCCAAGACTTGGGTAGTGTGGTCAGTCAATTGCCAGTGAAGACTGAGGCAAAGAAGTCATTAAGAACCTCAGCCTCCTCCAAATCCATGGTAGCCAGTGCTCCTCATCGCTTCCAGAGACGGCCCACGTTGTCCCTAGTCTGTCTTTTATTTGCTACATACCTATAGTAGCCTTTCCTGTTATCTTTCACATCCCTTGCCAGATTTAATTCTAGCTGGGCCTTAGCTTTCCTAACCTGGTCCCTAGCTTCTCTGACAATGTTCCTGTACTCTTCCCAGGCTGCCTGTCCTCTCTTCCACCTTCTATAAGTTTCTTTTTTCCCTCTAAGTATCCTCAGCAGCTCCTTGTCCATCCATGGAGGTCTCCTGGCCCTCCTGCCATACTTCCTTCTACTCGGCACACAACAGTCCTGAGCTTGTAGCAGGTGATCCTTGAATATCAACCGGCAGTCTTGGGCCCCCCTGCCCTCTAGGACTATATCCCATAGAACCTTACTAAGGAGGTTCCTGAAGAGGCCAAAGTCTGCTCTCTTGAAGTCCAGGGCAGTGAGCTTGCTGCATGCTCTTCTCACTGTCCTGAGGATATCAAACTCAACCATTTCGTGATCACTACAGCCAAGGCTGCCCTGGAACATCACATTCCCAACCAGATCCTCCCTCTTGGTGAGCACCTGTTAAACCCTGTTGGTTTAACACATTTGTCTTCTGAAAATCAATCAGTTCTTCAGAAATGTGCACCATTAATGTAAAATAATGGTCAGAGTTATAGTAAGCATGACTTTAAATACAGAAAAAGTTGGAGTAGTTTAGCCTAAGTAGAATCTTCATATTGATAGAAAAGCTATTACAAAAAGAAAGTGAATAACTTATTTGAACTGTCAGGTTATTTTGCATGTATCTTTTTCTAGTCCCCTCTTTCTCTGATCTTCCACATTTGCCTGCAGACCAGTCCTAGGTACTTTTTGGAGTGAACAGAAAATATACTTCAGTAGGGTAGTTCAGTCCAAGAACAATTAACAAGAAAATTTTTCTATCAAATTTGGGTCTAATACTGTGCCCATGTGCTTTGAACTTCCATACAGTCCAACACCTACAGTCACAAAATCACAGAATATTTAAGGCTGTAAACCTCTGACAATCACTTAGTCTAAACTCCTTTTCAGAGCAGAGTCAGCTAGAGCATGTTGCCAGAACTGTGCTTAGTCATGTCAGTCGTGTTTTAATATCTACAATGGTGGAAACTGCACAGTCTCCTTGGATGACCTATTTCAGTGCCTGTCCATCCTCAGGATAAATAAATAAATAAACAGATAAACAAATAAATAAATTAATAATAATAATAATCATATTCTTCCTTATGGCATTTCTTGTATTTCAGCCTGTGCCCATTGTCTCTTGTCCTGTCACTGGGCAACACTACAAAGAGTCTGGCTCCATCTTCTTTCCACCTCTGTTTGTGTCCCACATCAGGATTTGTACACATGGATAGGATCCTCTTGAACCTTCTCTTCTCCAGGCTGAGTAGTTCCAGCTCTCCTGGTCTCTCTTCATGTGAAAGATGCTCCAGTCCCTTAATCATTTTCTTGGCCCTGTGCTGGACTCACTCCAGTAAGTCCACATCTGATTAATACTGGGAAGCCCAGCACTGGATACAGTACTCAGATGTGCCTTGCCAGGGTTGAGCAGAAGAGAAGCCTCCCTTGACCTGCTGACAACACTCTGCCTGGTGCAGCCCAGGAGACTGTTGGCTTTCTTTGTTGTGAGAGCACATTGCTTGTTCATGGTCAACTTGTTATCAACCAGGACTCCCAGGGACTATCTGCTGGTCACCCTTTGGTAACTAAAAAAACAGTGCTGCAATGCTATTTCATCTGGACAATTTGGAAAAAAATAAGAAAATATTTTTTTTTTTTTTTTTTTTAAGGGCACTGGAGCATTAAATTATACCAAGGATGATCCAGACTGAGCAGTATACAGCGTGGAAGTAGAAGCAGTATAAGTGCTGTGGTTCATTTCACAGAGTACTAGTTCTGAGTAGGGCTAAGACATGAAGAAAAAGGTAAAAGATGCTTCACAATTTTGTATTTAAAATGGAAAGTTTCTTTGTGCTTTGCCAATAAAATTCATGGTGTGTAAAAGTTATTCCATGAGGAAAGTTTAGAAACTGCTCTTTAGAAAGTGCTGTTGGCAGTGGAAGACTGCTAAGGGCGTTTACCTGACAAGGAACGGAATGACATCTGAGGGGAAAAAAGCATATTAGAATGTGCTGGAGTGAAAGCTATTGAGAGGAGAACTGTTTAGTGCTGGGTTTCAGGTCTGTATTTGAAAGTAGTTTTTCCTCTGTGTAGGTGAAAGTTACTTTACAAGCTGATCTATCCACATAACTGAGTGTAACACTGGCTAGTGAAAATATTGTTCTAAGTCATCTGTGGCAGATGCTGGCTGGATGACTGCTGGTAGACACCAATAATTTCTGCCACGGAATCCAGCCACAAAGTGCCTACATGATGGGCATGGAAGATGTGCCATGCCTAGAAACATTCAAGGTTAGGTTGGATGGGGCCTTTAAAGGTCCCTTCCAACCTAAGCTATTCTATGATTCCATGATTTTACCTCTGGGGTCTGGAGGGTGTTAACATTCCCCTCTGTAATGGCAGTATTCAGTGTGTCCCTGCAAGACAGAGCTCTTGGTCTAATCACCTGTCCTGAGCATTTACTTTGGATCACTTAGTAGGAACCTCATAGGTTTCCTCAGACCTTACTGAAGGTGTGGACTTTCTACATTTTCTGGTTGGTTGCTTGATTGGTTGGTTAGTTGGTTGGTTGGTTGGTTTGTTGGTGGGTTGGTTGGTTGGGGCTTTTTTAATATATGTTTCTTTGATGACAATAGTCATGGGAAAATGTGTACAGCAGCACATAGGCTTTGTACCAAATTTCTAAAGATACCATTGTTTTTCTCACTGAGAAGAGAACGTACAAGATAATGTGGATTGCTGGCAAATGTCTCTTATTTCAGTTTGTTCTTTTTGTGAAAATACTACACTCCCTTCACTTGTTTTTACCAGGTAGTTATCCCTACCTGTTCTCTTCTTGCTATACATGTGATAAAACTCATCTAATTTCTTCTTCAACCAAATTGAGCTCTCTTTGACTGAGCTCAGCATTCTTCTCTCTCATTTGGTCTCAAATCCAAACCATAATACCACAGAATCTACTATGAAGAAAATTAACTCTGTGAAAATATACATTCTTATATAAGAGAATATGTACATTCTTAATATAAGAATACTTATGAGATCCCTCATTAAAACATCCTAGTACGGAGTATGTTCTCATACAGCATAGTGGTTTGGTCAGCAGTGGCATCGGTTGTCCACATCTCAACCGTATTCTGCTACCTAGCCCTAGTAGATGAGATGCAGTATATTGTCTCATGAAACTTAAACTGACATAAAAGAAAACCTACCTAGAAGTAACAAGAAGTTTCAGAGATTGTCAATACCAAAATATATGAATAAATTTAAAGTCCACTTTTTTAAAATGGGAGAAAAATTCTTCGGACATGGTATGTAAACTGAGTGTCTAGGGAAGTTGTAACCATTAGAAGAAGATGCATAGAATGGCGCATAGAATGGCACATAGAAAACAAAAGCCTTTGCAGTATGAATTACTCCCTCAAGACTGCCCCTAATTTTATACCTTGTGAAATGTTCTGTACTTCTGTCAAAAATGTTAGAAAGCGAAAAGAATTTGTTGCTGTTTCTCCCCCAGTGGATCAACTTAGCTATAGTGCTTTATATCTGATATTAAATATGTCCAGTGTGACACTGAAAAAATAATACATTGAAGTTGAAGAAATTGAAAGGACGATAAAAAAGTACACACACACAATTTATCAGCAGTGACAAGGAGATCATTGGTATTGCAAGTAGTAAAACATTAGTCAAGTGTATGAGAGGGACAAAGATCTGGCAAAATTAGTAAAGCCCATGACTAAAGAAAAGGATATATAAAGACCCCAATTATTTTAAATACTCCTGAATAACAAAATTCTTAGAAGTTTCACTAGATTCAAATTCTGCTACACTTCTGCTAAAAAGCCCACTCTGTGTGGCTGATTTTCATGGATGAGCTAAGGAGTTCTTGTCTATTAATTTCACTTTACCTTAAACAATAACATGATGTAGAGCACAAAACTCTTACACAAGACCTGTGCAAAAGCTAGTCAAGGACTAAGCCTGATACAGGGTTTGGGGAAATAGGAGTTGATCAGAGAAGAAAAATGCAGACAGAAGCAAGATCTGATACCAAGGCTGGACAAGAAGGAGTCATATTGACAGGTAAAGAAAAAGGCTCTTTAAATACTTCGTGTGAAAATATTATTTCAGTGATAACATGGAAATCAGATGAGTAAGAGTGTCAAGATGTAACTGATAAACCCATTCAATGAACATAAGTTAAAAGCACTAACTATGTATTGGGCCAATTTAGTAGTGTTTTTTTCCTACTGATTTTATGCTCAACTAAGCGTGACTTAGGCAAATGTGCCTTTGCGTGTTTCTAATACATTAAGTTTGATTCTGGGTTTAATTTTACTGATGCAAAGCTTAAGGGAATTTGGAATCCATCTGCCTTCTTATTTAACTGAAGAAAAAAGAGACTATATCTAGCCATTCACTACTTGCTAATAGTAAGTGAACAGTTGTTATACATGCTTCTGTAAAATGTTGCTGTAAAAAGTGATGTTAACATCAGGATGCCTTTATAGAAAACTAATCCTAAGCATTCTCCTGATATTCCTTTGTTTCCAAAAGCAATTGTAACAGCTGATTTAGGGTGACAGTGAGATTATTCAAGATAGAACTAGGCTTGTCAAATCTTTTGAGTGAATAAATACATTTAACTAATTTTTAAATGTAGTCATCACTGAAGTCATTAGCAAAAAGATGATCATTTGTTTACTGTTTGGGGATTTTGTTTCTGAAAACTGCTTTCTTCCTTAGTATAAAAATAATTTTAAGAAAAATACCTTCTCTGCAGGTACAATTTTACCTCTATCTTTATTCTTAACACTATGCGTGCTAATATTAGAATGAACTATAAATAACTACATACTTTGGCATGTAGTTTAGGACTCGAGGAAAAGTAGGAGAAAGATAAAGACAGAATCATGCATTAAGCTATTTTCTAGAGTGGAAAGTAGTACTTTTTTGACACTCCACCATGTTATCATGTTTGTTTCCCAGCAACACATCTATAGAATTAGTTTTTTTGATTTTTACTCATTTGTTAATTTAAACTACAGTTCAGGTGAGGTTTGAATGATGGTTTTAATTTGCTTTTATATTGTTTTGCTGCCTTCCAGCTTCCCACCAGAATAAGTGACTGTTTACCTTTAGAAAAGGCGCAGAATTTAGAGACATTTTTATAAACTGTTGAAAAACTTTAGTATCTTGTATTTAAATCCATGGTTCTATAATAAGAAACACTGGAAGAGAAGCATGAAATGTAACTAGAAAAAGGAATATCTGCCATAGTTCAAGACGTTTAAGAAAAAAATCTGTCAAGCTTCTGAGTCTCCCCTCCTCCTGTTTTTTCACTTCTCTTTCCTCTCCAGTAATAACTGCTGGAGCATAACATGTCCTATCAGCCAAAGGAAGCACTAATCAAGGATACAAATGGGGCCAAAATCTGCAAGTGAGACTGAGCCACACTCTTAATGCATAAAAGCAATTAATTAAAAAAGAAGAGAAGCTGTCTGTGCAATAAGGAGAGCAGGGGCAGGGGAAGTGATGTAAAGTGAAGGGACCTGTGATCAGGTTTTGGACTGCAACTGCACGAACATGGCTCAGCTGTGAGGGTCTCCAAGGGAAGCTGGATTTGAGAAGGAAGGGGCTTTAATTTGGATAAAAAAAAAGGCCAGATTTCTGGAAGGCTCTATTTGAAAAAATTTGTGTGAAATGCAGTAAGACTGGGGGAGAAGGCAGACTGGGGGAAGCAGGAGCTGAGACAGGGTGCATGTGGAGTGGTAATGGGAGAAAGGCGTGAACAAGAGAGGTGAGACAGATAGGAATATTGCCTAAAAAAAAACGTGGATAGGTTTGAGATGTCTAATTAATGATCTGAATTTCTTAGTTTTATTGCATTCTTCTCTTATACATATAGACAGGGATTCCAGATATTGTCACACATTCTTAAGGGTAAGACTCACTGTTAGATAAAGTCTTGTTGCAAAGCTGGAAGAGTTTCCATAGGACTTGCTTTCTCAATAAAACATTTCGACCCACAAGATAATATGCATCATGTTAATCAAAAAGACAAGAATACTAACAAGGGTAACTAATCTTCTCCACCCCACCATTCGAAATTTGCTTCTTGCTTACTTCTGTTTTCCTTTCTAATATACATTAAAAATGAGTACAAAACCCTTTCTATGCTGAAAAGACATCAAGTTAACGGCAAGTCCATCCTATCTTCAATCCAGAATATTCAAGTCAAGCCAGTGTTTATTTATATGGGGTATCAAAGTTACCTTTGAACTGAGGACATCGTGGGGTTTTGGTGGTCAGGGATGGAAATGCTAATTAAACTAAAAAACTTCATTATAAATACGTTTTTTGATTAAGGTGTAAATCTCTGTATTCTTGCAAGAAAAATTTAGGCTTGACATCTCTTAAAAATGCTATTGTCTGCAGGTTTCAGTCCTAGCATTTTGAAAAGCTGATAGAGTGTTTTAGTTATCTGGTAACTAAGAAGTGATATAGATTGTTATAGAACTTGGAAATACAGACCATGAATTCGGAAGCTCTATTTGCAGTCTGAGATCCCTAAACTTTACTCCCAATTAATCTTTGACATTATTTTTATGTTATTCAGAAATAAAAACTTCAATCTTTACAGGCTTGATGGCGATATAATATTTTATTTGTTGTCCTTTTGATGAAACTGAGTTGTGTCACTTGGTAAAAACATTCATAGATAAAGCTTTGGGTTAACAAGACACCAATTTTCTCCAATTTGGAGGAAAGCAAGCAAGGATATGTATTTCAGATGCTATTTAACAAATGTGTTGATAAATCAAATTCAATGGCTCACTTTGAAATAGATATTAGAAAGAATCAAGTTATTCTCCTTCCTTTTATATAAATTATGAATATTAAGTTATATGACTGAGGTGATTAGCATGACTGAGAGTCATCTCACCTAACTTGTACTGTTTAAAGGAAAAAGTTCCAATCTTTAGGTATGTGCTGGTTTTGGCTGGGATAGAGTTAATTTTCTTCATAAAAACTACTACGAGGGTCTGGTTTGGATTTGTGCTGAAAACAATGTTGATAACTGGGGAGCGTTTTAGTCACTGCCGAGCAGTGCTTACACAGAGTCAAGGCCTTTTCTGCTCCTCACACCACCGCACCAGTGAGTAGGCTGGGGGCACACAAGAACTTGGGAGGGGACACATCCAGGACAGCTGACCCCCAATGATCAAGGGATATTCCATACCATATGATGTCTTGCTCAGCATATCAACTGGGGGAATTAGGAGGAAGAGAAGGATGTTTAGCATTTTTATTTCTGAAGTAACTGTTTTGTGTGGCAGAGCCCTGCTTTCCTGGAGATGGCTGAACACCTCCCTGCCCATGTGAAGTGGTGAATGAATTCCTTGTTTTCCTTTACTTGTGTGCGTGGCTTCTGCTTTACCTACTAAACTGTTTTTCTCTCAACCCATGAGTTTTCTCACATTCACCCTTCTGATTCTCTCCCCCACCCCACTGGTGGAGAGTCAGAAGCGTGTCTGTGGGGCTTTAGTCGCCGGCTGGGTTTAAACCACAACAAGGTTAAACAAAAAAAGAAGTGAAAGTGTGTATTTGTCTTCAGTGTGTCAGAAGAATCTTGCAAGACCTTAGGCTAGATTCTTACATCTTGGTTGCTGTAAGTCATACAAAATTAATGCCTTACTATATCAGATGGAAAAATCAAAGAAACATCGTAAAAGACAAAGTAAGCATTTTCTGTCATCTTACATATGACTGTATATATTAAGCTATATCTGATATGTCTGGCAAAATGCACACCTAAATTGGTGGACCCACAGTGGAGAAGGAAAGGACCCCACGCTGGAGCAAGGAAAGAGTATGAGGAGTCCTCCTGCTGAGCAGGAAGAAGCAGCAGAGACAGCATGTGATGAACTGACCACAACCCCATTCCCTGTCCAGTGCTAGTGGGAAGTAGGATGTAGAGAAAATCAGGAGTGAAATTGAACCCGGGAAGAAAGGGGGGATGAGGGGGGAGGGGACAGGACAGGGAGGTGTTTTAAGATTTAGTTTTATTTTCTCATTACCCTGCTCTGATTTAATTGGTAATAGATTTAATTAATTTCCCAAAGTCGAGTCTGCTTTGCCCATGACAGTAATTGGCAAGTGATCTCTCCCTGTCCTTACCTTGACCCATGACCTTTTCACTGCATATTTTCTCTCCCTTGTCCAGCTGAGGAGAGGAGTGACGGAGCACCTTTGTGAGCGCCTGGGGTCCAGCCAGGGTGAACCCACCACAGTCCTTATGGTGCTGTCATGGTTTAAGCCCAGCCAGTAACTCAGAACCATGCAGCCACTCACTCACTCCCCGCCCTGCTTCCTTACAGCACTGCACCAGCTACTAAGAAGGACAAAAATAACTGTTATCTTATACCCAGAGTGGGTATAAGGAGTTCAAGATAAAGGTAGTAACTGGGAGAGGTAACGGGCAAAACATGGACTGAGCACAGATAGAGAGTGAAGAGCAGAATGACTGTGGCCAATTTCTGTTGTTGTAATGTTGGTAAAGGGTATGAGTGGCTGATTTTGTGTAAATTGTCTGCTTTCATTTGGTATTGTGATGATGTTATTTTGATTTTGGTGTGATTTGGATTTTGTTGATGTACGTGAAGACTATGTGATGAATATGGATTTTAATGATAACTATTAAATATGTGATTGTGGTGGTTCGACCCTGGCTGGACACCAGGTGCCCACCAAGATGCTCTATCACTCCCCTTCTCAGCTGGGCAGGAGAAAATGTAATGAAAACCTTGCAGTTATTTGACTAGAATTCAAACGTGTATGTTTAATGCACATGAGAAAATTCTATAAACTAAAAAAGCAAAATTTTGCAGCCTTGCAAATGTTGATATTTTATTTATGTCAAGTAGAAGTTTGCGTCATAACATACTTCCCTTTATTTGCATCCATACTAAACACTGAGTTTTCCAGAAGAGGTATTAATCATTTAATTTCGCTTAATGATATCATACAGATTAACAGAATGAAAATATATTAAAAATTACAATTGAAATTCAGATAGGCATTGCACGTGATTGAAAAGCAGTGTGATGTAAATGCAGCAGTATGATTTATGTACCTTTGTGACGTTTACAACTTTCGCTGTGCAACTTTCATTTCGGGGCAGAAGAATTTGCAAACTCTTTACTTTCTAAAGAACATTGAAGAATTTGGGGTTTACATTAAACTCTGTCAAACACTGGGACCAGCACTACTTTTCTGTGCTTATCTTTGCACCACCTTGTACACTAAACTCTTATCTCTCTACTTGCAAAGCACTGATCTATGCAAAGAATATAATCTAACTGAATGATCAAAATTACTCAAGTGTACTATCTGTAGAAATGGAAGAGGAAAAAAAAAGCCGACAAAACCACCCAGTCTTGCAAGAAACTCCTAAATTGCAATCATCATCTGCAAAATGATACTACAAAGAGAACCACAGTTAAATGAAAAGAAATTTAAAAGGCAAGTTGGAGCTTATTTCTAGGAGGATCTTAGTGCAAAGAGCTGTCATATAAACATTTTTTAAAAGATTTCAGTTGTTTTGTACATATTATATGCATAAAATATTTTCTTAAAAGAAAACAGGCTGAAAAATAGAACATTATAATCGACAGTGTTATTGACTTGAAGAGAATAGTTGACATGATTTGAGATTGCTTTTGGACTGCTACTGTAAATTCATATCTTTTGTGTTTAGTGCTTATATTATAAAATATATACATTTTCTTTGCTTTAGTTTTCAAGACATACGTTTTCACTTTTACAAAGAAGTCAGACTACAACTACCATAAATGCTAAAAGAAATACATGTCTTAGGATTTTTAAATTTTAATTCTAAAATTTTTAATTTTTAAAATTTGAATTAAATTTTAATTCTATTCGTACTTGCATAATACTTAAAAAAAAAAGTTTAGTGATTAGATGGGCAATTCTACATAGTGGGAAAAAATGCTGAAAGTTTTGCACCCTAGAAGTTATACTCCTGATTGTTTTTTTGTGTATTTCCTTTCTTCTAGGAAATAAAGAATTTCTTTTTTTTTTCATTCTTACAGAAAATGACCAAAGACTTTTAGCAGCATTTTCAGTCAAAATTCTCTTCAATTTTTTGTTGTGGATTGTCATGGAATAATTTAGTTAGTCCCTCCTTGCTTTTTTATTTGTGGTGTTCTTTGAACTGGTGTTGCACGTATGAATAATCAAACACAGTAGGTTGAATAAACATAGTAGATGCCAGTCAGCAATGTCTGTGTGATTATTAAAGATATGTAAGTTAAACTTCCAAAATTTGCAACATATTTCTAATAATGTAGGAATAATTGTCATCCTGTAGTTCCCTTCAATATATTACAAAAAGACTACATCTCTGCTTGAAATGTTTCAGCTCCTTACAGATGATTAATAGAGTGATTACAGCTCATACTTGAACGCTGACATTTGAAATCTCATTGCTGTGTCATCTTTAAGGAAAGAAATTATTCTCATAATTTCTCAATATGTTTACCATTTTACCTCTGAGTCACTTAACTATTCTAATTCCTCTCTACTTTCCAGTGGTCCTGTGCAGTATTACATCTGATTTAGCTCCTTCAGAGCATGCTGAATAGTCGTAACTGTAATGCAGAAACACGTAAGTTGACTGACTCCTTTTGGAACAGGAAATTTCAGTTCAATAAAGCCCACTTCTGAAAAGCTGCATAGGCTGTTTTTTCTCATGTGCAGGTAATGAAAAGACTTTGTTTCACTACATTAGATGACATACTGACATCATCTGTTGCCTTTAAGCAAAAATTCCGATAGAACAAGGGAACAAATACTTAGAATCAATAGAAAGGCTGATTTTTGTCCTCTGTGTTTCTATTATTATCAATATACGTTTCCTCAAAAAATGTTTTATATAAAGAAGTATCTTTTTTTTTAAAATGCAATTGCCTTTTACACCTACTTAAACTTGTAAAATCATTAAGATATTCCTATTTTTTGATTCACTAAAGCTTCAGTGGAAAACATAAAATAATTTCTTTTAGTCTGCTTTCCCAAGATAACACAAATCTACTTTGCATTTGTAGAGTGTCTCCAACTATTTGCTATTTCCTTCTCTCTGTACTCCAATTTTTCTTCAACCATTTTTCAAATATAAAAATCTGTACAGTGGATAAATGTAATAACACTTACCTCAGTGAGTAGAATCCTATGATATAAATTCAATTCTGCATAGATATCAAATAATATATCGAGATGGGAATCAGGGGTTAATAATGAATAAATTTAAAACCTTTAAAAAACTTCTGTCAGCCCCATAGTGGTACTCTGACCTCTCTGTGCTTAGCTGCAAGTAGTGTTCATCTGCATTAGCAACTCCTACATAAGCAGGTTGCACATTTCACATCACTAGGGGTACATCAACCACACTAGAGTGAAAGACCATAGTAACATGAGCAAAACTTTCAGTGCTAGCTTCCTATCTCTCTGTTTAGCAAAGAAAAACCAGAGGGATAACAACTTCTCATGTCAAAACCACCAAGAGAATAAGCCTTCTCTATAGTTGTAGCTTGGAGCTTAGTATGATGTTTTTCATGTCTTGTTAGTGCAGGAAGAATAGTTAGTCTATCTGGGAAACTGAAGTAAAGGTGAAATTTACAAAGAAGAAACAGACTTTCTTTGTGTAGGGCAGACCGTGAGGCAGTGATTTGTAAAACAAGCTATGCATCCTAGGTGAGATAGACAGGCTTAAAGGGCTGCAGTATTGGCTGCTGGATTGTTGTTACCTGAATATAACCATCTAAAAGTTAACATCCCCAGTTTTCTAGTAATTTAGGCTCTTTTATGATCAATGAAAAAGGACAAACACTCTCCTAAGGAGATTCATTTACTCAGACAGATATCTTTTAATGGAATAAACTCTACTGAAAAGTTGTTCGCTTCTCTTCATTGACCACTGAAGGATCTTACATGACTAATTTAGGGTGATAGTTTAAACATTACTATACTTTAACAAGATGAACAATACGGAAGTGACAGGAAAATACCCGGTGACGATTTCATCTATACTGAACCTTGGTTAATACTATACTATCATACAACTTTGAACTTAAGTCTTATAAGCACAGAAGTTGAAATGTCTTTAGTCTATATATGTAATGGGTCTTTTTTTACAGTTGATTTTTCCATACTTGGGAAACTGTCAGTATTTCTGTTATTGCGCATACAAATAGTACATTTTCTAATCCAAATGGTGTTTAAGCCTCTATTTAAAGAGTAGAACCCAGATTACTACTGAATTGTGATAAATAAATGTTTCCCTTTGAACAAAAAATTTGCTTAGCATGATTACTGGAATGAATTTGTTTGGATCCTGCCTATATTTCTGGATTTGAAAAAGCATCTGGAACTGAGCTGTGTGAAATGTTTATCTAGAAACTTCAATCCATCTAACATACCTTGCCAAACCTACAAATACTAGCCCAGAGCCATGATATCCAGCAAAATTTATGTGATGCTATTTCTAGACATTGAAGAAATCTCCAATTTCTTCAGTAGGAGCTGACCCAGGGCCTGCCACTACGATTTCATTCTGCAATATCCATTTTCCTTAGCCTAAACAAACTAGTGCTCTCAACCCAAGTCAAGACAGTGGAGAGTTCTATAGCACAACCATTATATCCATTCGTACAAGCTTTTTTCAACTGTTCAGTTCATCAAGAGTTTAACCCTCTGCTGGATACATTTTTCATGCATATGCCTTTCATTTTCGGTTTGCGGAACAGTGAGGGACCCTTGTAACTGGTAAAGCAACTTCTTTGATAGTAATGACAGTAAGCCTTCAGCAGAATAATTTTGGTGCATATTCAAACATTTATCACAGAAAAAAAATCTAATTAGAACAAATGATGAAATATCAACTGTAATATTTCTTAAGAAGAATCAAGTTTATTGTAGAAGAAAAATGGGAACCAATAATGAGATACAGAAAAATTCCTTATGGTAAAAGTATAAGAAAATACTTTTTCCGGCAGTGCTTTGGTGGGGAACATAGGAAGATTTCATTTGTCAATGATGTTGTAGCAATCAAACTAGCATATGATAAAGTCTCAATGGGTATATTACACAGAAAGAACCTGGATATAAGGATCCATGGTGAAGTCCAAACAAAATAAGGTATCTATTTTCCCTTTTTCTTATTAAAGCTTCTTAGTAATTTTGGGGATCCTCAGTACATATAAGGTATTAAACAAAAATAAGGTATCTATTTTCCCTTTTTCTTATTAAAGCTTCTTAGTAATTTTGGGGATCCTCAGTACATATAAGGTATTAAACAAGGATTAAGAAGATGCAGTGCTAGCATGTCCCTGATTTTTATAAGGATATTTTATGGTTTTGTGTGCAACTCATTCAACCTTCAGATCCTGTAATGATCTTAGCTTTCATCAGAAAGATCAAATTTTAGTATCACGACTGAGACGAAATATGTCAAGGATATTCTGAAAACTGAAAAGACAACTGGAGAATATAAATTTCCCCGGATGTATAATTTAAAAAAAAAACCAAACAAGATGTCCAGGACTTCTGTGTCATACACTGACCTAAGTCATGACTTCTGAAATTGACAATATTGATCAAGCCTCACACTTTTTCTCTTTTTCCAAAGATCTGGTGAGAAATAGATAGATTCCTTTGCAAGCTAGGAGCCATTGATTTAAACTTTATTAAATTTTCTTCCATCTTTCATAAAGAGTAGTGATTTGTACTCACATTCTTTTTTCCATGTACCATCTCCTTTTTCTCCTTTCTGGACAATTTGCTTTTAATCATTTATCCAGAAATGCTCTCTAATTTAAGCTAAACTATTCCTGCATAAAGTGAGAAAGTGAGAAGAGGAGGAATTTTTTTTGGTTTTTTGGGCTTTTTTGGTGTGTTTTTTTTTTTTTTTTTTTTTTTTTTTGTTTTTATTCCTACAAATTTGCCTGAAATATTTAAGGAAACATGTTTCTATTACATGAGATTAATTTTATTTTTATGTTTTTGCTTAACATCTTTAGAATATCTATCAAACTGTGAAGAGTTGTCAGTGTTATCAACCGTCCAAGCTAGTCTTATAAAGCTGGAAATTTTATGGAGCTTTACAGAGTGTAACTGAACTTATTTAAATAATGGCAGTTCAAAGTTCTTAAAATGCTCTTTAAAATGAGAAGATTATTAATTATAATCACATCTGATTTGCATAATCTTCACACAGTAGACTCTGTTAGTTTAGCATGTTAAGTCAGGTTATAAAACCAAAGGAACATGTCCTGGGAAGATTACCCTTTCAGAATTTGAGCCCTTCGGAATCTTCAAACTGCAGCACTCCCCAATCACCCAAATGTGTATCTTCTGTCATTCTTCTGTCACATAATTTACCATGGGTACATAGTACCAAGCGAAAATAAATGTTTAAATTGCTGTCATATAGCACAGATGATCTGGCGGTAAGCATCAACCAATTCCTACCCCCTTGTTCTAGGTGTCAGGCAAATATATAGCCTAAATGCAATTTTAACTTCCAATCATCTGGAACATCACACCTTTGGGTTACTTTACAAGATGCTGCACAATAACAGACCCTACTTATTCTACTGTGCTTGCATTTAGGATACAAAGTTCTCTTGACATACGATATTAACATATGGAAAACTACATAGAAGAGAAGAAAAAGTGGTAGGAGGAGGCACTAAATATCTGAGAACTGCCGAGGAGGGAGAGGATTCAGCTGTCAAAGGTGGAAACACTCTATGCCTAGTGAGGGAATTTTCTGGGGGACAGCATGGTGGAGGAAGGTTTCATACACCCTCTGTGAATGCTGCATGACCAAGGTCCATCTCAAGTGCCTGTAGACAAAGTCAGGCAGGATGGAAAACAGGATGATGTGAAGTTCCCCATCATATTCTACTTCACTGAATTGTTGCTTGCATGGTTAGCTCTTGTTTTGACCCATCAATGCAGAAAACTCTCAGAAAGACAAGTTGAAACATGAGTCAGCACTATGCTATCACAATAAAGAACTCCAAAGGCTTACTGGCTGTATTAGCAATAAAAGGAAATAATACGTTTTAATTATGGATAGTAAAAACCAAACCAAATATAAAACAAAGTTACCCTTGAGACCCTGTAGTAAGGCTCTTTTGACATTATTCACAGGGGAAAAATAAGAACTTACCGTAAAAGCAGAGCAAGTCACTAAAGTATACAAGTCACGAATTTCAAGTATCCTAAAAATATGTCAATATGTCATGAATCTGCCAAAGACATATTTACAAAATAGTGTCAGAGGCTTTCCAATATAACATTTTCTGAGTGCTTTGACATACAGTAAAGAGATTTTTTTGCCCTTCAAGTTTGCTTTTATTTTAGAAGACATATAAATTTGTGTGAGGGAGCTGAAAAATACCGGAGAAAAAGTTAAAGTATTTCCTGAAGAAGTTTCTTATAATGGAATAATGTTATCTTTCTCTTCTGAAAGTTCCATTTTGAATGATTCCTCTCCTGTTCTTTGGGTATGATGAATCTTGGAAGAATCTGTGCAGCAATGCTATAAAAATAACAGGAAATTGTGGAATGATGCAATCCTGTTTAAAAATCTCAGCATTACTTAGTACAGCCTTACATACTTAGTACAGTCTTACATTGTTTGTGGAGTTATCTTTTAGCAACATCTGCTTTTAAAGGAAAACAAATATCACTGAAAACATGTGTAATTCTCCTTCTCAAATGTTGAAGATGATCTAAAATTCAATTATATTCAGTACCTGCTAAGACAAAACTTCTACAAAGATGGTAGGAGCTTTTGGTCCTCACACATACTCAACAGGGTAGGACACTTCTTTCTTGCTCAGCAGTGGAGGCTTTAAGAACTGTAACATGTTAAGATGCTGCTAGGTATTGTTAATGATGTTCCCTAAAACTAACACTGTGACTGAAGAAGGTAAAAGTCTTTCAGAGCAAAAGCAAACCCTCTGCTAATCTATCTTCTGTCATCTTTATGTTGTTTGTTCTCCCTGTAATACTTGGAATAAATGAAAAAATGAAGAGTTAAAATAATATTTCTATGAAAACTGTTTCTTCTCATAATGATTCTAGAATATGTACTGGTGGGCTTAAAAATAATACAAAATACCTATAAATGTCTTGAATACCAGTAGTGTCACCTTTCAGGAATTTTGCAAACAAAATTGGAGAGGGAGGAGTGCAGTGAGTCAAATGTTTTTCAACTGTTTGTTTGTGGGTTTTTTAGGTTTTGGTTCTGTTTCAGTTTGGTTTTTTTGTGGGGTTTTTTTGGGGGGTTTTTTTTATCATTATATGATCCAAGTGATAGATTTTCATTTACAATATCCTGTGCTTCTGAGCATTTTGTTCTGATTACCATAGGGTGTGTCAAAACTGGAGGATTTTTGAGCTCCTGGGTGATGATATGAAATCAGATGCATCTCGAATATGTTTGTCTTTCCTGTGACTTATTTTCCATTGGAAAGAAAATCCAGGAATGCAGATTTAAAAGTGAAGCTCAGCCTTTCTCTGGGAGTCAGATCCACAGTTCTGGCAAGGTCATAGTCCACAGAGATACAGAGATATAGTCCACAGATATGTACCCTTTGATATGGAAAAAAATTTAGCTATCCAGTGGTGCAACCTGAAAAAAGAAAAAAAAAAAAAAATCATCACAGTTGCCAAACACTATCTTCTCTACATCTTCAAAAAAGTTAATTAAATTCCTTAAATTTAAGCCCACTTTTCAATGCCACAATACTGTGTCTTTAATTTTCTTCATTTTTTTTAATTCGGCCAAATATACCATTCTATTCCCTCCTATCCTTCAGGTTTATCCCTTAAGGTCACACAGAGGAAAAGTAGTAAAGAGATCACCAATGAAAACAAATGTACAGACCAATTAGAAGTATAACAAATTTGAGTTACGTACAATTTCAACTCATTTAAAATCATTCTTTCTGATTTCAGTTAAAAGACAATGACCTTTTTCCACTTCTAAATACAGAATACATCTTGTTGAAAAAATACGTATAAACCGTGATCCCTGATTCTCCATTACTTCAGTGTTTCTCATGTTGTCTTTGCTCTCTCATATATTTTTGCAGACACAGTAGAACAACTGGAGTTTCTTTTATTCTGTGTCATAGGAACGTCACTTTTTTAAACAGACTACAGATGTTGGTACAAATTCATATCATTTCATTTCTCAGTGTATTATTCCTACATACACTTCAGTTATACAGATCTTGAAATTCAGCTCAGGACAAGTAGGAATTGCGTATGTAAATCATTCCATTGATTTTACTGGAAGTACACATCCAAGCAAGTAGTAAATATTCTGGCCTTTTCTGCTCCTTAATTCTCCACTGAATATTTATTTTATTCCCATAGCAGCTAATTCTATAAGGACAAAAAATAATTCAGCTACAGATGTGGTCTTTATGACATATAAGACATCCATTTGAGAAGATTTATGTTTCAGGAGAGAAATTTCAGAACAATAATAATGAAATATGTAGTGTTTATAATTCAGATTTTTATCTTTGAATCTTAAGTAACTGCGACAGGTAATTCTGTTATTCAGTTATGAGATGGGAAAATAACCCTCTATCTCAGTGTTCTGACAGCCACAGATAGGTTTGTCAGATCAAATGTGTCTATCACCACCTAAAAATGCCTTATTCATCCTCTTGAAAAACAGATTCCTTCACATACTTTGGCTGTCTTTGACGAAAAGTTGTTAAATTTCATCCTACAAAAATTGAAATTGTTAGGTTCTAGATTCCTAATAAAACATTAAAACTAAAAAAAAAAAAAAGAAAAAAGAAATTCACAGAGCTAAACCAGTAATAGTTTTCTGAAATTGAATATAAGTAATTAATGGTATGAGATTTAAAATTAAACTTGTATTTATTTGGACAATAAATGTGCTAAGAAAAAAACCAAAGTGTAGGTCCTGAAAAAAAAATAGATCCCAAGACATAGTCTTATTAAACATATTAAGAAAATTTCGTTAGAGAATTCATAATAAATGAACGCATACTATGTTTTAAGCATTTAAGCATTTCCTTGTTATACTAATAGTTTACATATTACAGAGCCATGAACAAAGGAAGCAGAAAACTGCTTATCAGGAATATAGGAAATTGTATGAATGAAACAAGAGAGTTAAAGTAAGATAGATTTTTAAAAACAGTTTTCCAGACTAATCCTTTAGATTTTGCTTGTATCACAGAGATCTTTGTTTAATGAATGCATTGGCAAAAATGTAATACAATGGTGGCAATACTTATCTGAGGATTTTACAGTCTTACCAATGATCCATCTATCTCTAGGTAGTAAATTTACCCATATCTAACTACAGCAACAATTCATTCTTGCATGCATTTATACATTCAGAAAGTCATTCAGCCTGATTAAAGCAAGAGGTTGCTGTATTCAAAATATGATCAGAAAAATATTTTGGACTTGAGATCATACAATCAGTATACATGGCAAGAGAAAATATCAGAGTAAGATAAACAATATCTGCATGAAGACTGAAAATACTGTACAATGAAAGGAGTAATTTTAGTGGAAGCCTTAGAATCCATACTTAAGATTTATCTTAAGATTTAACTATGTTGTCCCATTATATACTCATGGCCTTTCTAGCTACTGATGGCTATCTGTAAACAAGGAATTCACAAGGAACAATTCAAAAAAGCAGTATATCATCTGCCTATACTAATTGGCTTTTTATAATCCCTGTGAATGATTAATAAAAAAATAAAATATGCCTCTTCCCAAACTGGGTCCTTCTCCTTGCGGAAGGAAAAGCACCCGGAAAGGTCAATGGGAAAGAAGAACATCTGGTAAAGAGACAACTGACCATCCCTCTCTCCTCCCCTTCTTCTCTCACGTGTACTCATGCACACATAGCCAAACCACCACACTTCTGTTTGACTGAGCTTAAAGCATCTGTCGTGAGGAGTCCTTTGCTCCCAGTTTTTTTACTTTTTAAATACAACCATTCCAAATGCGGTGCTGTTTTAAGGAACTAAACTAAAAATAAGGTCATCTCAATGTACTTCTTACAGGTTACTTTTCTGAGACCTTACGAAAATGCATTTTCCAAAACTGTTATACTATTGCCTTCCTTATTTGCTAGTGTAATGATAATATCCTGCTATCAAGAGAGACATTACAGTTTGTGATTTTACACCATTTTTCACATTATGAATTGCAGGAAATCACCTGGAATGTCCAGAGAAATATACTATTAAAAAAATACATGGTGGAGTCACAGTCCCACCATCCTTTGAAATATAGCAGTGGCAGCACATTGTACCTCATGACTTGGCTGACAGACAGCGGGAGAAGCCAGGAATAAACTGGGGGGATGGGGGCGTCTGAAGTAAAAATCAAATTGACAACCCATGTTATCTGATACTAGCTAGATGAATAACTATTTTTCAGGTTTACCTTAAACCACCGTGCGCTTAGGTAAGGTAATCAAAAGGCACCTCCCCAGAGGCTTCTGAAAAAACTTAGGAGAGCCTAAATGTTGTTACTGTCACTTCTGTCATCAAAAAAGTCAAGCATTGTCTGTGTAAAAGAGATCAGTTTTGAAGTGAGCAAGCATGTGGGAAGCTTGACAGTAAAACAGCTGTATCAGAGAGAAGAAACAGAAAGAACTAAAAACCAGCAGGAAAACAAGTTAGGTTATTTTGCTAGTTGCCTCCAAAATAACTTTTCTGTAAACAAAAGCAAAACCAAGCCCTTAAACATAACTGCAAAAATAATGTAAGCAAATAACCTCATTTGGAAAAGGAATAATCAATAAACAAACAATTTAGCTATGAAGCCATTGGATTTCTCTTACTATCAGATAGATTCTGAAAATAACACAGATCAGATGGAAAGCAAACAGCTCGATTCCTAGCAAACTTTCACCAAGAAACACTAGTAATGTCACAGGAAAAAAGGGAAAATTATTTGTCTGCCTGCAAATTGTTGCAGTTAGTTCATGAGGATTTGCAAAATAAATTCTCTTGGTATAGGCTACCAATTTCATTGCTGTATACAGACAGGAGAGATTGTGTCTTTCCAAAATGGAGTAAATTTTTGTGGAACAATTTTTTAGTGCAAACCCTCTTGTGAATCAGAATATTTATAATAACAATCAAAAGAAAGAAAGTTTGCAGTCATCTGAATTCAAACAAGGAAGTTTTTGCTGATCTTGGTGATTCCTAAGAACAAAAAAAAAAAAATTTCAGAAGACTAACTAGTTCACAATTAGCTTTCTTTGCAGACCAGACAGTTTGGATGTTTTGTAGCTATGGCTCACCAGGCAAAGCTTGAATGTCTGCAGCCACAAGAGATGCCTGTACTTACTCAGGACCCAGGCCAGTCTAAGCAGCCAGTATTCATAACATGATTTCATACTATTTAACTTGTTAAACAGATTATGCATAATATAATAGTTTCCAAAACAAAGATTCAGTTAGATTAAGCCTGTAACTTCTGAGAATTCCCACTGTTTTGTTCTGAAGCTATGTGTCCAAATGAATCTGAGCTAAAAAAGTAGCAGAGAAAAATATGGCTCATCTCACACTTCCTATGAGATGTGGTTTGGCTGCTCAGTTCATGTCACTTAGGAATTAGACCCCCTTGTGAAGGTTCAGAGTTATAGGGCATGCTAAAATGCAACAATAATTTAGTTATACATCATCCCGTTTCTGGCCTATCTGGTATACTGAAGAAACTGGGAACTGGTGCTATACCACAGAATAACTGCAGGGCTCTAGAAGTTCCCTTAAAGTAAAGTATTATTTAGCCACTGCTGTAAGCTTTCTAGACAGGTGTTCTCATGTTCTATCACACATTAAGAAGATCGGATCCTTAGTGTTGTGTAGATCCTGTATTCTGATCTCATAGCAGAAATGTCTCTAAACTTAATGTGGCTTTGCAGAAATGTAAATTCTTATGAGTGGCCTGAACAACAGATAACAAGGTGAATAGCACTGTTAAAATCCTAACAAGAGAAGAAAAGCCTCATGTCTGGACACATCTTCTTGCTCTGCAGGGCTGTTTCGTGTAGCCTTATTTAGTTTTCAGGGGACTAATATGCTAGAGTACTGTATTCGCCTGTCCTCCTGGAATTCCCTTGCAATCAGTCCAAGGGTTGCTTTGGCTCAACTGAAGCAGACCCAGGCAGTGGAAAGCAATAGCTCTGTTTTCCAAGTTTGATCCAAAATCATGGGAGCTTTCATGGCAGTTATCATTCTTCTTGCTAGATTGGTCAATCTTGTGTGACACTATCAACATAGTGCTGTCTTAAATCTGAGTCTTGAAACTTGATCCTAGATATTCCTAAAAGATACAATATGAAATAATGGCTGATGTCTCCAAGGCACCTTACGATATACAGGTCTGCCTTGGCCTGTCTCAGGAATCCAGGATCCCTACATCCCAGATAAATAGCATAAAGTGATTATCAAACGTCATAAGGGAACTCCCTCAGCTGGCCAGAAAGGATCCCAGGAAAATAAGTGCCTTACAGAAGGGTGACAAGTATGGAGATGTTTGCCTAGCAAGCTGAAGTTTCATTTACTGTGCTCTGGTACAAGAAGGAAGGAAGGATTCATAGGACTGGAAAGGGAGAAGGCAGAGAGTTCATCACACCATCTTCTTGCAGGTGAAATAGTGTGTGAGATTCTTTTATTTAAGTGTTAGATGAAGCAAGGAAGCAGTTATGCAAGCAGAAACGGTACCCTTCCCTGGTTATACAGCATAACAAGACCATTTCTGGTCTTGCTGAACATCTTATTAAGAGAGGAAGAGAATTTGCTGACCCTTCTCCTTCTTTGACTGTTAATGATCAGGGTTGCTTCTCTGGCAGAAAGAAAACTCATATAAAAGTTTGTATGAGAAAAAAAAAACAAACCCTTAAATGTTTTTTGTACAAATTATATAAATATTTGCTGTTCAATGAGAAGTAAACACATCATTTCCTTCATGATCCAGCTGTTTTATAAACTCAGTTCTTGTCAGCACTGTATTTTGTGAGGTGTGTTAAGCATGATCTGACAACAATAGAGAACATGAGTCCTACAGGGCTCTAACTGCAGACTACACACTGTTTCTGAGTCCATATTGCACATGGGCATGCTCCGGTTGCTGAGCTATATGGTCCATCAAAAACTAGCCAGGTCCAAGAATGCAGAATGTGTGGAAACTGGGTAGCTTCAAATTTAACAGAGGAGCAAAATATGAGTTCTGAGCAGTTCAGTTTTTAATTTAAGTATCTTAGACTCACTTTGATACCTAAAACCTTAAATAGAACTTGCCCTAATTTGTCAGCTTTGGTCAAACACCAAACTCTTTTGGTTTTGCTTCTTCTGAGTAAAAATTTATGAAGCTATATTTGACCTAAAAGAAACACAAAATCTCAGCGTGGAATGTAAGTTCTTGAGAACACCTTTAAGGTTGTTTTGGGTTGAGATTTTGCTCAAGTAAAGCAAGAATTTAATTTAAATGCTACTGTAATTTAAAACTTTCATATGACTTACCATACACAGAATAGTTATGGAATTCAAGATTACTACATTAAAAACAGAGAGGTAATTTAAGTTTCAGTTTTTCTTAAGGAGATTTTGTTGGGTTTTTTGGTTTTGGTTTTTGTTGGTTTTGGGTTTTTTTTAGCTAATAAAAGTGTTTTGAAAATGTTGTAGCTAATGAAAAAAAAATTGACAAAGAAGAAATTAAATCAAGATGGCTACAACTATTGACATCCTTGAAAGGAGAACTGCTGCTCTTTTCCAGTCCTTTTATTTTATGTGGTTCTATGTTTATATGTCAACTTTGCATTCAAAAAAATTCAAGAAATACATGCGGGGGCAGAGGACTTTTTTCTGAAGATTCACAATTGCTTTCAATAAGTATAGGAGGATGCACTAAAAAGAAAAGTTCAATTTGTATTCAGTCACTCTTCCTTATTTTCCTTCTTCCTATCCAGAGATTGGCATTGCTTGATGTTAAATCAGGAAATAAGAAATAAATAAATCTTTATTAATTTTATAAAGGAAAGAAGCTGGCTTTCTAATGCAGAATTAAATTCAACCTGAACATATTTAGTGGAAAATAATTATATTATCTCTATTTTATTTAGTTTACTTTCCTCATAGGGATGGACACAAGAAATGAAATTGCTGAATTAAATGTTATTGTTACAGTGAACAAATATCTATTGTGGAAAATATAACTCAATTTACTAGAATCAGAATCCATAAGACATATCCCTGGAAATTAATACAGCAACATATTTTTTAGTGATTACTTTCATGGTTAGAGTAAACTGTATATCTAGCAAACTAAAAAATCAGTTTTTCTGGATAGAAAATACAGAAAATTTATTAAGAATAAGCACACCCGGTCTGACTGTAATGCAAGTATGTAATTCTCAAAGAAATGCTATTTACAGAATTCACCCCAAAATATCATCTATCACATATAAGAATTAAAAAACCGATTTAAGACTTCATTATAATGAAATAATCCCTTATAATTATTTAACTGTAGCTAATTCATTAATTCTCTTTGAAATTGTAAAAGTCATTAAAAGTAGATATTGATACCATGACATACAAATAATTAATTTTATCTTAAATATATATATATTCCTATGCCTGTAATAATAACTTTTTTTGCTACTTGGTTATGCCATCCCGTCTAAACAACACTCTTGAAATCTTCAGCTTTCTACTTTTTTAAGGGAGTGGTTCTACTCAACCAATAAAAAGCAGGAGGGAGGATCACCTTGAATCACCTCAACCTTGAATCATCAACATTCTTTTTCAAATGCAATTTAGGAATTACACTGTACTCTCCATTGGTATACTGAGTTATCCAAAAATAAGCTAGAAGAAATTTTTAATTAAAGTTTATTATTTCAATCTATCCTCTCCTTGTCTATTGTAAGGCGAGAAATTACACAGATGGTATTCCAAACAGCATCAGTAGAAAGGGTGTAAACATTTTAGCAAATATGATATTTAGTACATTAATGATGAAATGTTTGGCTTTTGTAATGATACAGGGAAAATTACACTGAATACCAGTTAAGCTTTTGCCCCAAACCCCTCACATTTCTGCACAGGCAAAAATTCCTTTCAGACATTTCAGGATTTGGAAATGTGATTTTGTTGTATAGGTAATGCATTGGACACAGTGATTCTAATTCTACCCTATGTAATCTCCAGGTAGAATAGATATATCTTGGTCATAAGAATCATCCTCTCTCAGAATTAATAGTCTGATTATATGCTAATATTCCTGTGTTACTTCCAAAGTCAAGGGGCAACTCCTCTCACAAGAAAAAAAAAACCAAACAAAAAACAAAAAAACAAACCATCATTCCTTTGCAATATTATTCATAACAATCCAGGAATTTTATCCAGACCTTGCTATTCTACTGCTCTCACAAGCTTAACCTAAAATAATTGAACTGTTACACAGATTAAGCTGGATTTGCAGGGGTGATGACAGCACCATACTCCTGTTGATTGATCTCTCAGACACATTCAGACATGGTAAGACATACCAAATAATGTTGGTTAGTGCTCAAGAGCATTAATTACAGAGTTCTATCCTAAGAAAAACCTAAATGTTAGGAGGAAGTCTGTAAATGACAGTTTGATGAGCAGAAAGACATGTTTAAAGGTCTATGGTATCCAGTAATAGCACCTTGAACGATAATTTGTTGATAAAGCCAATAGACCATGTATTGCTCTAGTAAACTGGTACAACTATTACTTGGTCAGAATAAGTTCATACATGCTGAATTAGTCCTTTGCAAGAAAGTAAAGCTATATAGTAGCCTGGCCTGTAAAATAAATTTATCTGTAGTAAAGTCATGAGCAATCTGATCCATCTACAAAGTTGAATCTAAATTCAAAGTTGATCTTTCTTTGACTAGGATGTTGAATTAGATGACCTCTAGACACCCCTTCAGCCTGCCTTATTCTCTAAGTTTATGAAGTCAGATAAGTTTGTGAGCTGAGGGAAAAATAGATAAGTATGTTCATACAGATGCTTCGGAAATTCAAGGACAGGAAGGAATAATGATGAAGAAAGATCAGAAGAATAAAAAAATGATATCTGCATTCTTCATGTGATCTTCTGGAAAGTTAAACTACACTATGCCATGTTTTGTTAGCTGAGACCTGCACAGCAGAGTGCAGTAAGAGCAAACTACATACACTACTAGATTCCTATTTTGCATCCTCTCATTTTGAAGCTTCATAGCACCAAGGGACCTCCTGCAAAGTCTGATGGTACAAGGAAAGCCTCTTAATTCCATTTGCTTTGCCTGTCAAGTAAATACAGAAAAAAATCCTCCAAGTTCAGGGCAATTTCTAGCTGCAGGTAAGCAAGATACACTACAGAAACATTAGTGAAGGCTTCTATTCAGAAACTTATTTGTACTATTTTTGAACCATTTAAGCTTGCCAGAAACCATGAAGATTTACAACTGGAACAGGTGAGCTTTCCGAAAAAAAAAAAAAAAAAAAAAAAAAAGCGGGAAAAGAGAATTGCATACCATGAATTGTTTTCAGTTACAAAAGGTATATAGTTACAAATAATAGTACAGGAACTACTGTGAGCCCATCCAGGACACAAGTGAGCAAAGAATAGAAGTGCTCTAATACTTCATATCAAATGTCAACATCCATTCTATTGATGGTCACTCTACCTCTATCATTACTCCTACTTCATGTCAGTGGGATTACTGACACAGTGAAGTGCTGTCCAAGCAATGTCTAGCCCTCTTCAGAGCAAAAGCTAAAAGCTTTCTTCTGTGATTTGTGTAAATAATGACTGAGAATAATTCCAGTCTTTTGAACTGCAACTTGCTGTGGAATGAACACTACCCCAAATTAAAAAGGACATAGCAACTGAAGGAGAAGTTAAGTTCCCCCCTCAAAAATAATTATTTCAATTGTTAACATTCCCCCTCCCCTACAGTGCCTTTGGCAATTCTTATGGTCTCATTGCCATGCTTTTTTCCCTTCCCCCTTTCCTACATTACTGCTGTTTCTTTGAGATTCAGTAAAGCCAGTATTTATCTACAGAATCCCTGAACATGTGAATGAAACTTAAAATCCTTTCAACTTACTTTCTCATCCCATTTTGCTAGTGCTGCTTTCAAAATATTCATTACAACAGTGTTTGATTTACTTCACAATTCTTTCCTCATTTTTTCAATTCTACGTGTAAGTATACAGGTAAGTTATTTAGTAAGAAACTAAATATTTCAAACACTGTTTTCAGTACTTTGATTTATCAATTTAAAATAACAACAACCAAACCTACCTGCAAGGTGGATTCTCTGTGTATAGTCTCAAATATTGCCTGGTAAGAATTTCAATCAGAGAAAACATGTCTCTGCACTTTAATTGAACTACAGGGACAGAATATTTAGCAATTATGAGTATGAAAGGACAGAAATAAATTCTTTTTTTGGATCATGACATTGAGGTATGAAGCAGTTTTTAGCAATAAACAATTTTTATATACCAGAAAATCAGTGGGGTTTTTTTCTTAAAAAAAAAGTTTGAAGACATTGGAACAGCAAAAATTATTAATAACTCATCATGATGCATTAAGCACATGAAAATTTGTTTTTTAATTGAAGAGCAGAAAGAAATTGACAGTGCTGGAGCCTAAAGTCCCTTATTTATGAGTGCATCTTTTAGCAATTTATGCTTAGCATGGTGTATGCTGGGTGCCAACACTTCTATGCTAATATATTAGCATTGTCAGGCTAACTGAAATAAGTTATAGCTGAGGAAAATAATAGGAAGTCATTCATTAGGAAGGCTAAATGGTGTGCAGAGAATTGTCTATGTATACAGCCAATGCTGTCAACATTAATTGCAAAGACTGTGATAGCAGAACTACTGGATAAAATGTTCATTTTTCAAATATGCAGTGAGGTTTCAGATCCCTCTCTGTTCTGCCTCAAACTAAATCCTGCAATATATGTATGGCTAAACCCAGAGACAGCTGGAGATACTCAGGAACTCTCATTCTCAATGAGAAGGAATTAAAGGTCTGTAAGTAATTGCAAGGCTACGATCTCATTGGGATGCCAGAAATGTCATGGGGTAGCTCACACGACTGGGGTGCTCCAGTGGCTGGATATGAGCTGTTGAGGAAGGAAAGGCCAGGAAAAGCAATGATGGAGTGTAGCCCTTGAAGCGAAGGAGCAGTGGCACTGCATGGAGATCTGCCTTGGATGATGAACGAACTGAGAACTTGTGGGACATTATTAGAGGGCAGATCAACACGCGTTGGCATTGTGTTGGGTGTCTGCTGCAGAACAGCTGATTGGGAAGAAGAAACAGATGAGGCCTTCCTCAGACAACTGGAAGAAGTCTCATGTTTGCAGACCCTGGTCTTCTTGGGGGACTCAAACCAGCAAAACATCTGCTAGAGGTTCAACACAGCAGGGCACAAGTGATTGAGGAGGTTTCTATAGCACATTGATGGCAGCTCCCTAACCCAAGTGATCAAGGAGCCAACAAGGGAAGACAGTCTGCTGGCTCTCATAATTACAGAGAGCAACTTTGTGGGTATGTGACAGCTGGGGATGGTGTTGGTTACAGTGGACACAAAATGGGGGATTTGAAGATTCTGAGAGGAAGCAGCAGGGCAAAAAGCAGGATCACAACTCTGGATTTCAGAAGAGCAGGAGAGCAAGACTCCAGAGTTCAGGAACCTGGTTGGAAGAATCCCCTGGATGGTCCAGCAGTAGATACCAGGAGAGCGAGTTGATTTTCAAAAATCATCTCCTCCATGCTCAGGAATAGTTTATTCCACTTTTTAAGAAAGGCAAGAGGAAGAATCAGGTGAACTTCAGGCTGGCCACCCTCAACTTGGTGCCAGGGAGCATGATGGAGAAACTAATCCTGAAAACCATTTCCAAGCTTATTCAGGAAAGGAAGGTGTTTGGAAGTGGTCAGCATAAATTTACAAAGAGGAAATCATGCCTGATCAACCTGATACCCTTCTATCATGAGATGACTGATTTAGTGGATTATTGAGGAATGGTGTATTTAATTAATCTTGACTTCAATTAGGACTTTGACACTTTGTGTCATAACATCCTCATAGACAAGCTGACAAAATGAGTGAGACAACTGGACAGTGAGATGGCTGGAAAACTGGTTGGACTGTTGCTAGGCACAAAGGATTGTGGTCAAGTCCAGAGGGAGGGTAGTAATTAGTGGTGTATCAAAGGGCAGATAGTGTGGCCAGTATTGTTTAATATCTTCATTAACAACATACAAAATGTCTCTGATGAGAAAAAGTCCACCCACAGCAGGCTGGCAGACAATAGAAAGCCTGCAGGAATAGCTGATAACACATAGTTGTGCTGCTATTCATTTCTCCATACATGGAGAAATGGGCCAACAGGAATCTCATGAAGTTCAGCAAAGAGAAATACCAAGTCCTGCCCCTGGAGAGAAATAAACCCATGCATGAGTATATTCTGGGGACAACCAGGTGGGAAACAGCTTTGCAAAACAAAGCCCTGAGGGTCATGGTGGACACCAAGCTATCCATGAGCCAGCAATGTGCCTTTGTTGCATAGAAGGCCAAAAAGCCTTCTGGGTTGGATTAGACAGAATATTGTCAGCAGGTCTAAGGTGGTGATCCTTCTTTTCTGCTCAGTCCTGGTAAGACACATCTGGAGTATTGTGTGCGGTTGTGATCTCCCTAGTACAAAACAGAGGGATATACTGGAGTATGTCCACCAAGGCAATGGAACACCTTTCATATCAGGAAAGGCTGAGAGAGCTGAGACTGTTGAGCCTGGAGGAGAGGAGGTTCAAGGTTTTTTTCAATGTATAAAAATATCTGATGGGGACAAGAGGGAGAAGTGTAAAGAAGGAGCCAGAGAGCACGGCTCTTCTCAGTGGTGCCCAATCAGAGGACAAGAGACAATGCACATTATTCACCTTTTTGTAAGAGAGAAATGCAGAAGTTTGAATACAAATACATCTTATTGTTAAAATTGAAGTAAGAGATTAAAATTCTTCTCCCTCCCCTCCAATTCGTTGATGTATCCAGTGGGAGACAATAATTCTAGGAGTTTATAACTTGACTCTGCAAACCTTTGGTACTGCTACTGTAATTTATGTGTCCTGATTTCCATTTTCATTGAAATCTAATGTGAAAGAATAATTACTGCTTGTCTTTCATAAAAGACATAGATAATTTTTGTTGTATGTATGTATGTACTTCTGGTACTATAATGTATATATCTGGATTCAGATAGGTTCGTAGGAGGTGGTACAATTTTGAATGTTTCTCCTATTGAGTTTTGGATTGGTTTTTTTGAGCGGGGGTTTTGTTGTTGTTGTTGTGTTGTGTTTTTTGGGTTTCTTGTTGGGTTTTTGGGGTTGTTTTTTTTGTTGTTTGTTTTTTGTTTTGGTTTTTTTTCTTGATTTTGTCTTTTGCTTCATCATTTAACTGTAGCAGCCTCTATCTTTGTTTTTTATCCAGTTCAGGGTTTGTGATATATTTGGAGGATTTCTGAGCTACATTTTTTCACTGGAACAGGTTCTCCAGTTAATATCTTATTTATAAATCAGCCATCCTGCTGTCATAAAAATAATGCAATTGTACATAGATGAACATATGGTAAGTGCAAAGAGAAAGAACTTATTTCCTGTGTCGTTCTAGTTTTTATACTTTATCTAAGACAAATAATTAATTTATATACACACACAAGCACATGCACAGCATCCAGTAGTAAAAAGGTAAGGAAGGGATAACTCATAAAGACATACAGATATGCAAGACATATAAAACATAGATAAAAGGATATGTACTTTCTTTTGTTCTCAAAACAGTGGAAGTGTCACAAAAATAGCATTTTAGAGGTATAAGGGGAAAAGAAGTAGCAAAAATCTGACAGAGATCGTCAGATTTTTAAAACAGCATCGAAGTGATGCTGTTTTAAACCAGTGTATCTGTACTGTTTATGCCTCTCTCACAGTTTGCATCTGTTTCACCTGTTAGCTTCCAGCTCAACAACGTTGAGGGCCAGTTCTATCAAAATACTGAAAGATTTTTCCACATCTTACCTACTTATCTTTTCTAGCACAAACAGACTTCAAATCTTGAAAAAAAAAACCCAAACAAATTTCTATCCTATATATTCTACAGCAAGTCTTATATTCCACAAAAAAAATAAATCAATCATATTTATCCATCAGTGGGTGTTTTCTGCAAAACTTATTTTTGAGAATGGAGAGTATTTTGTTAGTATGTTTTCCAGTCCATATATATCAATAGTTACATTTTCTAGATAACACATACTGCAATCTTTTTTCCTTTTCTTGCATGCACCAAGAAGTTACAATGAAACAGACGATTCAGCTGTTCCATTTTATAGTTTTTTTATCTAAGTGTTTGTTAATTCTAGGCAAATTAGCCTTCAAAATTTCACTTAACCATCATTTCTTGTACCCAGAAGAATGAACTCAAGTGTTTTCCTGTACTCCTGATCTACAATTTGTCCACCTCTAGTGAAATTTGAAGGAAGGCTGCATCCTTGTGACATTTACAGAATCCAAAAGGAGGGTAAATCAGGGTTCTTAGAATCCTTGTTTTAGGCACTGTGCAGGATCAGGTGTGCACCAGGTCATATTTGCTTCATTGTTGTGGCATAAGCATCTAAACAAACCTGTAGAAAATTGCTTGATTCTGCTGGTCTTCAAAACTGAGGGATACACAGATTTTGTGCAGTTCTACATGTTAAACATTGATGTTTCCCTATAGCTTCTTTTTAAAAAAACTGTCTAGTACCTAAATTTGAGTTGTTTCTCTCCTGCAAAATTTTTATGACATCTCATTTGGGCACAAAGATTTTGGTTATTGTTGTCCTGAAAACTGTAAAAGTTAATATTTTGATGGTAACTGCTGTCTAAACTTTAAAACTTTTCTGTTCACTCCATTTTTTTCCATAATGATTTTGATTATTCTTCTCCAAACTCACTCCAATATTTGCATCTTTATTATAAATCGCTTCCAGAATGAACACAATATTCTAGCTGGAGCTCCACTGCTGCCATATCATCAGTTATTAATGTAATGAACATTGATTGATGTGGTAGAATGATGTGATACTACAAAATAGATTACTTTTTAACTGAATCAACGTTTAAAGTTAGGTTTCTGGCGTTCACTCGATATTTTGTAGGGCATAATCTAGAAGAAGATAAAAATATGGGTATATTTAAAAGGAAAAGAAAAATAATCTAATCTAATCTTTGAAAATAAGCAGAGATTTCAACAGCTAGATTTATTCTGTGTCAGGACGAGCAGGGTGTTAGAAGCTGGAGAAAAGACCACTGAATCAGGGCCTTCTGTATTGTATAATGGCCAATAATGTGACATCTGAATTCCTACTCTGCTTGAGTCAGACTCAGGTCATCCCTTGGGGGTTGTGAGATAGGTTCCTGACATCCCCCAAAACACCTGTATTTATTAAACTGTGCAAGACGTGATCCCTACTATTCTGACCTTGTCTGAGAGTCTCAGTCACACAAGTTGTGATGAATTTTGATCTTCATGAGAAAGAATCCGGAATTGATACAGTTACAAGGCTGCAGATTTTTCAAATCACTGCCAACTAAATAGCTCAGTCATTTTTTATTAAAACATACCTAGTTAATCTTTACCATCCATGATAAAAAATTCAGTGGTTTATCTGTAGTTGATTGTTTGCTTTTAACCTCATGGATCAGATTTACAGAAGATTAAGTGTGAAATGTGATGGAGCCAGCTCATTCATGTGCAATTAAAAAAAAAAAAAAATGTAAAACTTAGAAAGAGCTCTCATTCCTCTCCTCCTCTGTTAAAGACCAGAGAAAGCACTGGCCGTCGAGAAGGTCCTCTGAGACAGTTCTATCACATGCACTGGGTATCTTATCATTTAACCTCCATCCCAGCCGCATCCATGTATCTGTATGTCCCAAGCCATTGTGTGGTTGTTGGTTTAATAGAACATCACTGCTTTACAGAGCATCTCTACTAAAAATGGTAAAGTATCAGCTTGAGTTTGTATCACTTAAATGAATGGTGTAAAACTCCAGGCAGATACACTCTAGCGTGTGTGTGGATGCTTTGGACATGCTCAATCTCTAGCTTACAGTGTAAATAGAGTCAAATACAATGAATCTTTTTTAAAAAACAAAACAAACCAACCAACCAAACAACAACAAAAATCCCACCAGTGACTGAAAGACACAGAACTGGCATCGAAGTATTCTAGTGATCTTCGTGAAGGACTGTTGTTTTCTGAGAATCAACTGTGTATCCTCCATAGGTATGAAGTTCTATATGGCTTTTTTCCATTATTTAGGATACAACCTTTTTGATAATAACAAGGCCTGATTTGTCATACTAAATCATTGAATCGTAGAATGATTTGGGCTGGAAGGGACCCTAAAGATCATCTAGTTCCAAACCCCCTGTCATGGGCAGGGACACTTTCTACTAGATCAGGTTGCTAAAAGCCCTATCCAGCCTGGCCTTGAACACTTCCATGAATGGGGCAACCACAACTTCTCTGGGTTGTGTCTCACCACCCTCATAATGAAGAACTTTTTAATATCTAAATCTACCCTCTTTCATCTTGAAGCCATTGCCCCTTTTCCTGTCACTACATGTTATCATAAAAAGTCCCTCTCCAGATTTCTTGTAGGCCCTCTGTAGGTGCTGGAAGGCTGCAATAAGGTTTCCCCGGACCCTGCTTTTCTCCAGGCTGAACAAGCCCAACTGTCTCAGTCTGTCTTCATGGAAGAGGTGCTCCAGCCCTCCAGTCATCTTCACGGCCTCCTCTGGACTGGCTTTAACAGCTCCACATCTATTTTAGGTTGGGTGCCCCAGGGCTCAATGCAGTATTCCAGGTGGGGTCTCACAGAAGCAGAGCAGAAGGAGAAAAATGTAGGTGTCTTCCTGAGATATATAAATTTAGAAGCGCAATTAGTTGCTTCACACTTTTTCTAATATCCATGGAAGGAGATGAGAAATCTTCAAGACAGATTTCATACACCACTGTCTCTGGCTTACTAGATATTTCTGATTTTCCACGTGAAAAGTAAGAGGCAATACACTGGCTTATTACTGAGTATTGTAATTGAAGAAAATCATTGAAGGAAATCAATGGATTTACATCCAGCATGACGACTTTACTGAAGATTCAAGTCTTTTAAGAATCCCAGAGTAGCTACACATACATTAAAGATACTGCTGGATTAACCTCTCTGTGCCTTCATTTCCTATCTAAAAAAAAACCAAAAACAAACCCCAAACAACCAAAAACCCTACAGAACCAACCAAAAAACCCTCCTACCTAATTGATCAGTATTAGGAAAAGTTAAGTATAAACCAGTGAAAGCCTATGAAAAGATTTACAGGTCAGAGAATTTAAAATGTGACTTCTTAACGAAAAATCTTAATGTATGTATCAAAGATATACATATGCACGTATTGTAGTTTCTCAGATGACTCATGCAGTTTATATATTGTTATGTGTTCCAGCCATTTACTTGATTTAAACAAGATGTTTAACCTCACAGCAGCTATTCTGATCAGCAAAGAGAACTTAAATTAACATTTAAACTTCTTTTATTCTGAAATAAATCAGAATTATTAGGTGAAGAGAGGAGACTTTTACAAATGGAATAATCTTGGAACTCTCCCCAGTCAACATGACAGCAGGCATAGCATGGTTTTAAATGTAATATAGTAACCAGCTGAGAAATCTGAACAGACTATTTCTTTCTCTGATAGTTTTTTTTCCCAACAAGCCCTCGCAAAAAGAAAAAAAAAAAAAAAAGAATTTAAATATAGTTATTGCTTAATTTAAAGAAAAAATATGTAAATGAAAACCTTATATGACAAAAACTGTAAGCAAATCTGAAAAGATGGATCCTTGAAACCCACTTTAACAAACCTGTTGTTGCAGTCTCTGGTAGACAAAAACTCTTCTGCTTCTTACTGATTGGAATGTGAATAATGGCCAGATACTATACTCAGTTGTCTGCTGGTTACATATACAAAGCTCTTCTTGTCCTGATTAAGGCAGGTGGAAATTTAGGGCTGTATAGCAATCCCTTGTCCAGCCACTTCTGGATATGCAGTGTAAGTTTTTGGCATTTCTACTTTTTACATGACTGATCTTACAATCTTAATGATGCTCCTTTGATGCTTATCTTCAATGAGATGGAAAATCTGCTCAAAATTAGTTTAGAGCACATCTCAGAGATCTTGGCAGATGGAGAGGTCTTATCATCACCCTCTGACAAAGTGAATATTATCAAAATGAACATGCCTTCTGTAACTCTGCATGTCCTAAGAGGTCTCCTGGTTATCATTCATCTATATGACTGTGGGAAAATTAACTTGATTTTTAATTATTTCACTTGCAAGCAGATGTGAGAAAAAAAAAGTAAAAATCTGTTGGAATTTGCAGCCATTGTCTGACCTGGAAACTTTTGTGTGCTCATCTTGCAGCTTTTTCAGATTACCCTTCATTTTTTCTGGAAAACCAGATTTCATAGCATGGTACTGCGAAGCTTTCACTGCAAGAATGAGATTTCGGCCTTCATTCACAGAGTGGTTGGGATTAGCCTTCTTACTCTGGCTTAAACTGCAGGATGCTTTCCGCAACATTGGTTACCAGACAATATACACCACTTTGGCATAAACTTATGTATAATCACTACTTGGAATTCTAAGCATTGGAGTGAGGGTACTGGAAAATCAGCAAAAAATATTATGTGAGAGTGGATGGATAACAAGGTAGATCGTGTCATTCAGTTAATTTCAGAAGCTTCATTTCAGCCACTGTAGTATTAACACTCATCAGTATACATAGGCTATATAGATGATAGATATATCTATCATCAATCCATCAAACATGAAGAACCTAACATATCCTTGAGAACCTGGGGTTTTTTTATGTTGTTTTGTTCTGTTTTGCCTTCATTCAGGATAGAGAATACTAAAAAGTGATATTTCTTTTGATGTGAAAATAGTGTATCAGGGTCAAGCAGTCAGCCGAATGCAGCCCGTAACAAATACTTGCCCAAAAGACTTTTCCCATTTTCAATCATTGGTACCAGTCCTCAGACTAAGATTTGTGTACATCATTGAACCCAACCCTATGGAAAAACATCCCGAAAGACATTAAAGCCTTTATTATTGATTAGGATTAAGATTGACCCAAGCACTTGTCCCACACACGGTCTGCCAAAGCGCATGCTGGATTTGCAGATTATTAAGACGTTTTGGGACTCCTCCAGACTTCAACTGTCTTGGCTAAAATAAGACAAAAGATAAATCCGATAATGGTAAGTAGATGAATATGAGAATACTTCCTAGAACTATGTTTTGGGATATATTCCAGCATCTTGGAAGTTGTGGAAAGCCAGATTATCTATAGCAGTTCTTGCAGCCAAGCAACATATATTGCTTCAGATGGAAAATAGTTTCTCTCCAGGGACAGAAACTTGGCCCATTAACTTGGGGAAACTAGAAGGAAAGACATGAATGCAGTTTCAAAGAATAGGGACCTTGAGACAAATCTTAAAAGCTTTCATCTAACTTTTTACAACCTTTGATTACTCCAAGAAATTGAATACTGAGAGGTCTCTTTCCACTGTCTCAATCTCTCCAGTATTTCCCTCTCTCCTGTAGACATCCTGTCTCCTTGCTCAACAAATCCTCCAGCTCCCTGCTTCTAGTTTGGCTAGTCCCTTGTTTCTTTTCCAGTTCACTGGTCTGCTTTTCTGCTGCTACAGCCTTTAATCACCCTCTTACTTATGTATAAGTGCTTCCTAGTAGCAGCTTTTTATTGGAAATATTTTGTAGAGTCATTATACTGCGTGTGTCTAGCTTCATTGTATTGAGTGCTAGGGCAGATCTGAGAAGGCTCTTTGCAGGCAGAATCTTTTGGATATTTTACTGATGGGTGCTAACCAGCTTCTGCTGAGTCTTAAAAGCCTATAATTCAATACCATTTCTGCTTTCTCTACTGTGGAGTACAAGAAATGTCTGCTCTCACCAGCCATTAGATTCATTAAACGATACCTCAAATTGAGTTTTAGAATCATAGAATCATAGAATCGTAAGGGTTGGAAAGGACCTTAAGATCATCTAGTTCCAACCCCCCTGCCATGGGCAGGGACACCTTGCCCTAAACCATGTGGTCCAAGGCTCTATCCAATCTGGCCTTGAACACCGCCAGGGATGGAGCATCCACAACCTCCCTGGGCAACCCATTCCAGTGCTTCACCACCCTCACTGTAAAGAACTTCTTCCTGATATCTAATCTAAACTTCCCCTGTTTAAGTTTGAACCCATTTTGTGTGCTTCATTTAAAATTTATTTGTTTTCATATTGATAATAAATTTTATTGTTCCTACATTTATGAAAGTGTGTGAGAATCATTCAGGAGATGATGTGTGATAGATGGAACATCCTGATTTTACCAGTAACATAATCAACAACTTCTGGATGAGAAAGTTTTGTCTGTAGCACTAGGACAGCTACAGTAGTATTATTGAGCTGGCATTGGATCCAGCCTGAGCTAGCAGCAGCAGAGATGTTTTGTAGGCAAGTAGGTATTGGTCTGTCCTCATGATGACCAATGTATGACCATTCCAGCAGCCTGTGACTTCACGCACTTCCAGGGAGGAGAAAGCAAAGCCTGCATTGACCCAGCTAGTCCAAATGCCTGGATTACAATTTTAGTTTGTCCTGGGTTGCATATACTAGTGGGCCTTTTAGTGATGGGGCTTAAAGCCTTGAATCTGAAGAAAGAATCAAATTTGGTTCAAATTATGATATACTTAATTGAGTTTCTTAACAATATTCATGTTCTGTTTTGTTTTGTTTTGTTTTGTTTTTTTCTGATGTTTTAATTTACTTCCAGCTAAAATTAATATATAATTTCATTTTTTTCAAAGGAACAAGGACTAGCAAAGAGAATAGAAAAAATCTGCAAAGGTGATTGGATGGGCAGATTTTACTTTTTCAGCCTGGGAACAATGCTAATAACACCGATGTTTTTAGTTGTTGCTAAGGAATATTTACTCCGACCAAGGATTTTCTCAGTCTCGTGCTTTGCCAGGGAGGAGGGGAAGCCAGGAGGAAGCAGAGACAGGACACCTGACCCAAACTGGCCAAAGGGGTATTCCATATCACGGCACGTCATGCCCAATATATAAACCGGGGGGAGTTACCCTGAAGGCCCAGATCACTGCTTGGGTCGGGCTGGGTATTGGTTGGCGGGTGGTGAGCAATTGTATCCTCTCCCCTTGTCATTTTCCTTATCATTATTATTATTGGTGGTAGCAGCAGTAGCTTTGTACTATACCTTAGTTACTGGACTGCTCTTATCTCAACCCGTGGGAGTTACATTCTTCCGATTCTCCTCCCCATCCCTCCGGGAACGGGGGGAGGAAGAAAGGGGGGGGGAGTGAGCTAGGGGCTGTGTGGTTCCGGGTTACTGGCTGGGCTCAAACCACGACAGATCCATATTTTACTGCTCTCCCTAAAGTACTCTTTTTCTGAAGAACCACAGAGAGTTGCCTTATGGGTAGCTTTACTGATGTAAGCTAATGGTCGCAGAAGAGGTCAGCACTAGAAGCTCTTTGACACATCTGAAAATACTTTCTTCCAAAATACTGACCTGATTGGCTGTTTATGTGACCCCATGAGTGATGGTGGTTAGAATGGCAAGAATTGGGAACATAATATTAGGGAAGGTGGAGAAGGGGCCCCAGGAAGACAGGGCATTTGCTTCAAGGAGCAGTAAAGATTTAGTTTGGCATTTATTATTTGAAGCCACAAACTTAAAAGTACATTGAAACTTCGTTACACTGAAATAGTGAAGAAACATCAGATCTATTTTATCAGTGACACTCTTTCAAACAAGTGATGACTTCTAAGTCTTTAAAACATACTAGGTATAATGGCTGAATAGTCATAAGCTGATTTAGGGGTTTTATTTCTTAAGTGGTATCAACAGAAACAGCAAAATGTGTGGCAGTAGTTCTGATATGGAACTTCACTTGACATATGAACGTAAAATAATCCAAAGGATGTGCCACTAAGTAATGGCATGCACAAATTCATTGCTTTTGATGTCATCCCTCCTTTAAAATTAACACTGAGGTTTCAGTACCTTTGGCTCTTCAACCTGTATTGTTCTTTTTTTCTTTTTTTTTTTTTTTTTTTCCTTTTGTACTGGTGTCAAACATGGGAAATAAGAGCTGGAACCTTACAAACAAACAGAAATAAAACACAAACAACCTAAGACCTTGGCTCCAGCAAGAGTTATGCATCAGTAAGAGTAGACTTGTCATATGACAGTTTTCCCTCTTGCCTTAAAAAGTTCACATAATGAATTTATTGCAGATGTTTTTTAATGTAGATCTGTATGCCTGACTTGTTACAGTCAATGGGACCTGCAAATGCAAACACAAACAACAATTAAATAAAAAAAAAAAAGAAGCAAAAAAGCCCAACAATTTTGTATTTTAAGAATCCTGACATTTCATACATTGAATGTCTTTTTCCTTGAGAAATTGACTTTGGCATATTTTCATAAAAGATAAGAAAAACTATAAACTGCACTTTCAAAGTATAAGACAGATAGTTTTTGTCCATAATTCTATGATCTAAAACTAAACAGGAATCTGAAATAAATCTATTGACCAACTCTATTGCATAAGCTAATACATAGAACATTTTATGAAAATATTATTTGGAATTTAAATAGCATGCATCCAAAGCTTGGAATTTCCTATCACATTTTTCTTGCATTCATATTCGTTCTCTTCAGCGTACTAAATATAGTCTCACAGACAGCAGCTTATCTGTAATCGCTAGCTTCAGGGTGTGACACTCTTAAATAATTATATAGAAAACCTTCTGTTCAAACTTGATAACCATTAAGCATAGTCATTTAAAATTTTCTATCCAATCATGTCTGATTGCATTTCACTGCTTTCCCAATATGAGAGCAATGAAGTACTGCTGCCCAACAACTGTAATATTAAGCTGTATATAAAGTTGAGTATTGCATTTTCCTTAGAATTTTTCAAGTTATTTGATTACTCTTTTCCTCTTAACGGCATAAATTATTTTCCACAAATGGAAAACAACTCAGTCCTGGTTTAGTGAGGGTGTGCTAACAAGGTTGTTAAAATTATAACAGAGAAACTGAGATATAGTTAAAATTGGAACATTTACATATGCTAATTCAAGAAATTAAGAAAATCAGCTTTTCTCTAATAACCTTGTAGGAACACTTACATTAGCAAACATCTTTCTTTTCTAGGAATAGCATAACTACAACAGCAGAAAAACTCCTTTTGCCAATATGAATTACATCTATGCAAGGAAATATGTCACCATGTGTGGATCACTACAGACAGAACAATATGTGCAAGTGAGGAAGTGGCATGAGCCCTGAAATAAAAATGACACCTCTTCTCTAGTTCTGTACACATCAAATATAAACCAAATACAAATCTGTGAGATGGACAGATGCCTTTTTTTTGTCTTTGCTTTTGGACTGCAATATTGAACCATGAGTTAGGTGATGATTCCATTACCTAAGGGAAGGGAAAGGTTCCAGGAAGAAATGGAAGGAAGAATTCATATTTGTAAATCAAGAGATGAAGAAAAGTTACTAAAACTGGACTCCCAAATGACCCGTCAGCATTTTTTTTCTGATAGCTGCAGTACTATCTCTCAAAACACAGAAAAGTGGAGAAATTAAAACCGCTTGTTTTCAGCAACACTGAAACAAACAAAATATCCTACTGGCTGAACATAGAAACTCATGAAAGAAAACAACATTATGATGCATTATGAAACAACAATCTGTGAGAAGAGTCTCACAGGTAATCCATGAACCTGGCAAGATTTTTTTAGGTTACAATGAAGAACTTCTTTAGTTTGCAAACTTAATCCAAATTATTGTTGGAGAATGCTGTAGTATTTTTCTGTAGTCTGTATGAATGGATTTCTTAGTTAAACCAAGAAACAAGATGAGCAAGAGCTGGCACACACTGATGTTTCCCCTTATCTGATTTGAGATGTCTTCCAACACATTTGGGAGCTCTGAGCTTGCTGGCCATAGGATAGGCAGATACACAGTGATCACACAGAGGAACCAATGAAACTCTAAATAAAGATTTCAAGAGAATTTTGAGATCTCAGCTACTGCATAAAAAACCCAAACCAAACCAAAAATATATTTTGTATGGGAATTAAGGCCAAGCTCTTTACATTTTAATTTTTTCTTTACTCTTTGTTTATTTGTCTGTCATTCATAGTTATTGTTGGGGGCTGTTATTGTTGGAGGCTATTATTGTTGTAGTGAAATAGTTAAGTTTAAACAAGCTAATGATGTCCAGAATCTATTTTGTTGTCTTTGATATTGGCTGGCATTTGAAGTGGATGAAAAAAACCAGGTCTAGATCAACAGAGTTTATTATTCATTACTTTGCCCTTTGCAGCTCCAGGTTTTGTGTATCTTTTGCAATTTTATTCTGTTTTGTACAGCTGCAAAATTCTCATTAGTAGTGTAACAATCTGGTTCTTTGTCCTGTTTACCATGCCATCTTCCCCAGAAGTGATAATGTGGTTTTGCAAAAGAGGCAAGGAACCGCAGTCCAGGGGAAATGGCATCGATACACATAAAGATTTGAAGTAGGACAATGTCTGGAAATTCTGTAAATATGATGAAATCATGGACAGCATTGGACCTGTTTCCCTCACAAGCATACTTCCTGCTCCTTTGCCCACCCTGCTTTCAACACTTTTTGTACTCTGTATCAAGGGATTTGCATCACATCTGTGTTAAGGGATTTGCATCACAACATGGAACCCAGAAACCAAGTATACGTAGAAAGACAGTTAGGTCCTGTATATGTGTGGGTTTATGTTTGCTCATGTTTGAATGTGTAATGGGTGATTAGCTTTCCCTTCCCTTCCCTTCCCTTCCCTTCCCTTCCCTTCCCTTCCCTTCCCTTCCCTTCCCTTCCCTTCCCTTCCCTTCCCTTCCCTTCCCTTCCCTTCCCTTCCCTTCCCTTCCCTTCCCTTCCCTTCCCTTCCCTTCCCTTCCCTTCCCTTTAAAAATCTATGACAATAGCCATTTTTCTAGATTAAGAACAAGTCAAACTAGTATATTGTATTTTCTATGATTGTTATCCACTCTCATGCTTAAGAATCTGTCTTTTTCTCTCCTGACTAATGGAAAAGTTTTTCTTAGTCAAGTATTTACTTTCTTTATCGGTTTACAAACATTGATAAACAACAAGTAGCAAAATATATAAACTAACTGTTCTTGGTACTCCTTTTTGCCTTTATTATATAGACAGTCACTCGAAAGATTAATATGTAGGAGTTGCTGGGTTTTCCTGTGCTTTTCAGAAGTGCCACCTGCAGAAAAATGTTTAAGCACATGTAATTACAACCATGTGCTCCATTAGGAACGGAACTGTTTGTTTAAATCCTACAAAATAGATTGATTTTTCTGAAAGTGTATTTCTCTGTGTCAAACGTTAATCTTACAGTGATGCAAATAAAACGGAAGGATTGTACTTCATGTTTTTAAATAAATCTTCCAAATTTTCAAACTGCTAATACGTGTAAAACAAAGTCAGATTGAATTTCAGCAATACGAGCTTTATCACTGCAGGTCAAATCTATCATGTTCTGGACAAAGAAGGATTGTGGCATTTTTGTTTCTGATATGAGCAGAAAAATAAAAAATGACTTGGAAAACAGAATAGCAGCTTTCATCTTTTATTGCTTAAGACATAGAGGATGATAAAGAGGATGCTTAAGACATGCAGCAGGATGATAGAACGTTCAATGACAAAGGTAGAATGCAAGAAAAAAAGGCTAGGTTAATCTCTAAGATGATTTGGTCTGCTATGTCATGCCACCATTCTCATTTCTGGTGTATAAAGTAGAGACATCCTTTACCTCCTTTTGAGAATCATTTTTATATTGAAATCGTATTCAGTTTTACATTTGGTATTAAAGATTGATATAGTCTTTCTACTACGAGATGATGTTCCTTCAGACAGGACACTGAAAAAATCATTTTCATTGTTAATAATTAATAATAATAATAGTCATAGTATCATCTGAGCTCTATTAGTCAACTAGTTTCAAGTTTTTTTCTAATAGTCTAAACTGCATCAATAAGGTTGAAATGAAAGACCTCAATGACCACACTACTGTAGGAAAAAAAATTTAGAAACTATAAGAATATGGTTATGTCTAGGAGAACAAAGACAAATCTGTATAATACAGGGCTAATTTGTGCTAGCACAGATACTATGTGTTAATGAATTTTATTTCTTATTAAATTTACTGATTATTGAGATTGTTTATGCTCTTTTTTATGTCTGTGTTTTATGATGTTTCCATCTTTCACTGCAGAATTTTTCAGTAGGGTTACTGAAAAAACAGTAGGGTTTTCTGACTACTTCTTGCTCATATTTGTAACAGAGAGAGCTCTGAGCTGTGGCTGATTTTTTATGACTCCAAAAACTATTAACCATACCTCAGAGGCTGAGGTTTGGTTTACTTCAGCCACATTTTCAGTTCCTTAGGAATGCTATACACTGTACCTTAGGCAGAATATCTAGGGACTGTAGTTACATTAAGTGTGAAATTATCTATGTACTGAGGTTAAATTCAGCAGATCACTTCCATAAATACAAATTAAGAAAACACATGAAATACTGAAACATTGTGGTAACTTGATCCGGGCTAGATACGAGGTGTCTACCAAAGCTCTATCACTCTTCTCCTCAGCTGGACAGGGTAGAGAAAATATGTAATGAAAGGCTCATGGGTTGAATAAGGACACAGAGAGATCATTCACTGTAATAGGCAAAACAGACTCAACTTGGGCAAATTAATTTTTTGCCAGTCAGATCAGAGTAAGGTAATGAGAAATAAAATTAAATCTTAAAAACACCTTCCCTCCCCTCTTCCCTTCTTCCTGGGCTCAAATTCATTCCTGATTTCTCTACCTCCTCCCACCATGGGCAGCACCAGGGTCAGGGAAGGGGGTTGTGGTCAGTTCATTACACATTTTCTCTGTTCTGTTGCTCTTTCCTCCTCACACTCTTCCCCTACTCCCATGGGATGCAGTCCTCCATGAGCTTCTCCAGTGTGAGCCCTTCCTATGAAACTGCTCCAGCATGGATCCCTTCATGGGGTCACAGCTCCTGCCAGCAAACATGCTCCAGCATGGGCTCCTCTCTCCATGAGGCCACAGGTCCTGCCAGGAGCCTGCTGCTATGCAGGCTCCCCACCGGGTCACAGCCTTCTTTGGGCAACCCCTGCTCCAATGTGGGGTCTTCCCTGAGCTGCAGGTGGAGATCTGCTCTACCATGGGCCTCCATGGGCTGCAGGGGTACAGCCTGCCTCACCATGGTCTGCACCGCAGGCTTCAGGGGAACCTCTGCTCCGGCACCTGAAACACTCCTGCCCTTCCTTCTGCACTGACCTGGGTGTCTGCAGAGCTGTTTCTCACATATTCTCACTTCTCTCTCCAGCTGCAATCACCCCTGTGCAATAACTCTTTCCTCATCTTATCCACCATCACTGATGGGCTCAGCCTTGGCTAGCGGCAGGTCTGTTTTAGAGCCGGCTAGCATTGGCTCTATCTGACATATCAGAAGCTTCTGACATCTCACAGAAGCCACCTCTATAGCCTCCCCCTTCTACCAAAACGTTGCTGCACAAACCCAATACAGTTCTATTTTGACACTTTCAAAAATAAATTACCTGTATTGAAAGGAAACTAATCTCACTGAAGTTTTAAAATTATGGATATTCCTCACCATATTCTAACTTTTACCCAAATCAGTAATCTGTCTTTCTGCCTGATTCACAGTAGAAGTTAGTCCTGAGATCTGCATTTCAGGTGATTGTTCTTCCCAGGGCAATTCTGGGGCTCTGTTTTTTTTCAGTCACTCCTATTAATTTTGCTTTACCTTCTTCAAAAAGTTTACACAATGAAGCAGCACTGAATTTTGGCAAACCGTTTCCCAGGAAAAAGAGCATTCTTTTTGTCATCTAGTGAATATTTCCAGTTTGCAAAAATACTCTCAGGAAAGGAAAACAATCTTAGATGAATAGAAATTGTTGTCTGAGTTCCCAAACTCATCCTTCACACAAGCATAGCTGAGGACAGCATAGAAGTGAGTGACACTGAATGACCAGAAAGCGGAATATATACAGCAATGCAAGACAGCATTCAATGTTTTATTTCAGCAGTCTTGAAGTGCACCAAAACTCAGGTCCCGTAAAAAACTTTTCAACTAGAGATGATTCTGGTCAGAAATACAATAAATATTTGCTTCTGTTCAGATATACAGCTTGCTTACTGAAATGTTGTATGCACATGGACTTCTGAGTGACCAAGACATCACCATAATTATTCTTCACAAAATTAAACACTTCCTTACAATCTAAGGCTGTAGGAATCTGCATATGGCAGTGCCATCTAGGGATTTCTGAAACACGTAAACTAGACCTACATCTGAATATGATCAATATAATGCTGATCTTTGCTGCTTCTAACTTCTCTCTGTGGTTCCTAAGAGTAAATTCCTCAGAACTTGAGTTATGTTCAACTGCATCAATAGATGCATGATAAGAAAATCATGATTTGGTAAGTACTTACAGTAGAAGTTAGGGTTTAAACATGGAGGACTTTTTAGCCAAACCGGTCCTTGCTAGAATATATGAAACTTTTAGGAAGATTTCAGTAGATTCTAAATTCATGAAATAGATTTTATCAGTTTTTTGTGGTCATTTTGATTTGTGCATTGCTTTGAAGATTCAAATTCAAAATCTAAAAGTTAGTTTTCTATTTCTTTTTGGTCTCTGTTCACCAGGACTCCTCATCAAATGCCTCATAGCTTGTAGGTGCCCTTACTAGTATATAGCAACATGAAAGTCTTAAGCTTCTTTTACTATCATACACATGAAGTTTCTTGTAACTGTATGTGTTTCTTTTATTACTGTCCCAAAGTAATTAATTCTTCAGTATATACATCTTGTTTACAACAAATATATCATCAGTTTGAAAAGAAAACCCAGTCATCTGCTTTTTATCTAAATTATATTTCATGGGGTAGTGCAAAACAATTTCACTTTATACAGCATTCTTACATTACTATCACAAAACGCTTGAACAGCTAAGTCAATCATCAGCTAAAGAGAAGTAGAAGGTATTAAAGTGAGATTAGAAGAGAAAATGTGCAAAGGTATCATACAAGCAGAGCACTGCAGATAGGTAAAAATAATTCATGTACCTTTAGCTGCAGAGTAGGTTAGAAGAGAAGCTGTTCCAGCTTGAGAAAAAAAAAGCAGGGTAGAGAGAGTTTATTTGCTATAAGCTCATTCATATGGTTCTCATCACTACAATTTTCCATGCCTCCTTATTACCCATACAATATATTATTTTTCTTCTTTTTGTCTTCATTTCCAAGCAATTTGTTATGTATTGTCCTTCTTATGTGTTGCTGTTGTGGGAAAATGAGGGTCAAAGATTTGCACTGGAGATAATGAGGTTACCATCAACTGGTCATGTTCAGGAATGAGCTGTAAATTCAGACTGCTCTCTGGGGAAGTCCTATCCCTGCATTCTGAGGGCAGTAGGGCCATAGGGCTGTCAAACCCATAAGGCTTCCTTCTCAGGTAGGAAGCTCTTAAAGAATTTTTCCCTAGAGAAGTATGGGGTGTTATTGGAAGCCTGGAAGAGGAAGAATGAAATTTGAAATTCGATTCAGTTCTGTATTCAGGTAGCCAATAGACCTGTGAGCATTAGTCTCCTTCCTTCTTGCTTAGCTGCGTGATACAGGGTAGCTTGTAATGAGGTTGGTAGTCTAATATCCCAGGATGTGCACTCAGCTTATGCCCAGAAATGCATGGATTTTTTATAACTTACTGTCTTGCTTGGTGTATGCCATGAGTTAGGTCAAAACACACAGTCATATACATATATGCTGTAACAGAACTGGCTTAAAGCAATAGAAAATCAGAGTCAGTTCAAAGTGGTGAAAGCTGACAGAAGAAAGAGCTTAGATAGAAAAGGCAGGAAAGATAATTGCGAAATTTTAATTTTCACGGTTGGCACATTCAATGGAAGATTCATCTTTCTGAACTTTCACCAACTTTCACTTTATAAAGTTATATGTCCATTTACTAATATATTCAATGGGGTAAAAAAGGAGCTACATAACACAGCAATTAATTGTATTATGAAAGTTTCCACTGGTGCTTACCTTCCTTGACTTCTATTGATGAGAGACCATATTTCTACCTTAGATGAAACACCCAGATTTTAGAACACCAAAGTGATGCTTTTCCAACCCACAGTGTGTGAGCAAGTCATGGATTTAGCTGTTCTAGCTTTATAGGTAGGAAACAAGCTCACAAAAGGTATTGAATTGCTATTTTCTGACACTGCAATTGGAAATGACCCAAATGTAAACAATTTACATTCTCCTCACATCAAATATTAAATGCTAGAGTTAAATAGCTGACAGTATTGTTTGCAAAACTGTTACAGAATTATCCTTCGTGGAGGACATAGTGATTTCACATATTTTCTTTAACTTTTTTTTTGTTATTATTTCTTCATGGCTGTACAATCATGTCAGAACTGGAAATACCAGTTGTTAAGGATAATGTCCAGAAAGAACTAGTCAACAGGCACTTCTGTTTAAATTTTTCAGTGCAATACGACATACTTGTTACTGTGATCCTTGTTAGAGAATTAGAAAGCTATTTTATAATTAAAAACCACCAGCGTAAATTCAAAAGGTTTCTCAACTTGATAAAGAAGAATGAGACATTTGTGGTTACAGTGGAATAATTTTTATTAATGGAATATGAAACACGACGTGAAAATGTGTTATAACACTAGCATACTTCACCTCCTCAGAAAGAACAGGTTCTGGAATTCAGTCTGTTTTGATGATTATTTCTAAGAGGTTTTTATATAATATTCTCATTGTGTGCAATCCAATTCAAATGCTTATTTGTTCATGGAAAGTAATTAGTCTGCCCATCTTGACTGGTTCATCTGTGGTTTATAACACTATTATTTAATCATATAAAAAGCCAATTCAATTAACCTAACAAATATGATATTTCATTGTTTTGTTTTGAAATCTCAGGCATTTTCATACACTAGCAAACCGGGGCATTTCTACTACAGTGAGACTTGTCCAAGATTGAACCTTATAAAATATACATCTATATGCATATATATAAATCATATAAATAAAGATGAGTAATTTAAATTGGATTTCTAATATTCTCTCATTTTCTTAAACCAACCTTTTAACTATCTGAAAATAGCTATTATAGACTCATGACATATTTCTAATCTTTAGACTAAATAACAGTAATTCACTCAACTGTTTTTCCATATAGGCCATGTTTTTTTGTGTTCTGATCATGCTTCTATCTACCAGGGTCTCTTGAAAGGGGTTCATTCAGTCTAAATGCATGCCAAAATGCAGGCCTTACTAGTCTTTTATAACTTCAAGTATGACATCTGCTTTTTCACGGTAACACTGCAGTGTGGTGTGGTAGTCCTAGACAGACAAAAACTATGTAGATATAGTTAATCCTGCCTTGAATGTGCAAGGATGCCTTGAGATCCCTTTTAGTCCTAAAAATTACATTAAAAATATTAAAAAACATTAAGTTCTTTCACCTTCATATACTTTTGTAATTAAAAAAAAAGGGAAATATAAAACTGGAAGAGGATCTTTGTGTCAGAAAAGTCTAGGTCCTAGTCCAAATTAGCATCCATACCATGTTCTCTCACTTAAAATGTGCCAGGTTCCCATTTTAGATCTAACTTTTTCTGCCTAGCAATCATGTTTATAATGCACAGAGGGTCCAAGCCTGATCACACTAAAGGCAGGATGGAACCTTTCACAGCCTTCAATAATGCATGATTAATTTAAGGCTTAGAAGAGTTTTATTCTTGGATAAATGTGAACCAGAATTCAGGCAGCCTTTTTGATACAGAAATTTATACTGCCCCAGACATGTTTTTTCTTGAAGTGCTCTAAAGGTATGTATTTTAAATGAGTTCTACATGTTAATTATATATTGTTTAAACATACTTTTATTTTACAATTTAAAGTTCTAGTTCCAGCACACATTCTGAGTTTTATATCTATTTTTATATAATATATATTATATTTATATTATATTAATATATATTATTATTAATTTATATTCTGAGTAATATATAGAAAGACAAGAATTCTGTTCCTTTTTTCATAGTTCATTATTTCAAAAATAACATTTTATTATGCTATCTGTTAATAATTTCTCTTAATAATACAGCATTTTTAAATGTCTTTATCAAAGTCTTTAAATAATTTTTCATCTCCTAACTTCAAATTAACTTCATTTTTTGCCTTTTCTGCTTTATCTTTCTGGAGGCTGAATGACCAGAATCATCCATCTGAAGGTGAGGGCATGTCATTGTTTCATCTAATGGCATTAACATTATAGAAGAATACAAGACTACATTCTGCCAGCAGTGATGCCGTGTAATCTGCTACTTCTGCTGCCCTGAAGGCTGTGATTGCATCCTTTGTTACTTTCACTGTTAACTCTTGGTCAAGGGCAATGTTTTAAATATTCACAGGCTAACAAGGAGAACAACTTCTGTTTCAATTGGAAGCTACATTTCTCACAAATGGTGAAGGTCACTGAATCACTTCATCTTTTTAAAAAGTGAAAGAAAAATGACTGAGAAATCACTCTGCAGTAAACAAAAGCTCCAAAATCTCTTTACAGAGCCTTTGGAGAAGTCTGAATGAAAGGCTTTGCAACAATACTTGATAAAAACAGCATTTGTTGGATTTAATGAATGAGGAACAGAGGAAACCATCAAATAAATTCTATGTCTGGAGCAAGAAAAGGTACAGCATGCTGTTGTAGGAAATTATGTTAAATATTATGCAGCACATGTTTAATAGCTTTCAGTCTACTTAGTGTAATTCTTTGGCATACTCTAAGTGCAAATGTGCTGTAAGTTTGAGGAAGTGCATTTGCCACCTAGTAATGCAATAGTTCTTTCAATAATGAACTAATGTCCCCTTGCATCACTCTATCAGATTTCCTGGACACATTAGGCTCATTTCACATGTCAAGAGGTAATGTGTAATGTATATAATCAGAAAGCTGATTCATGCATACCCAGAAAATTTGGTAAGCACAGCTTCTTAATTTCTATATGTTCTGGGTGCACCAGAGTTTAAACATCTGTATCTACAAATACAGCTGTTGGAGCTGGCTAGTTTTGGCTCACTATGATAAAACCCAAATAACTTCTGACTTCTGTGTAGATGCGGAAGTTCTCTGATGTTTCATACACGAAGCCAAAGGTCCTGCAGAGATTCTTCTGTACTGAGGAAACCAGCCAATATCTCTTGCCTCAAGGAAATGAAAGGAAAATCTCAAAAAGCCTGATTCCTGCAGGTGAAGCTGTAGCAAGAAGAAGGGCTTAGAAGGAACCCACTAATTCCAGTCATGTTACTTCACATCATAGAAGACCAAATAAAGGGCGATAATTTTAATCTAGGGCACCAAAAAAACAGTTTATGAAGGCTAAGAACTCCTTTGTAAACACAGGAACGACTATCAAGGAATAGTCAAAAAAATGTGGCTGGACCTGGGTCTTTGTCTCAGGGCTGCTTCTGGATATAAAACTGGTCCCCACAAAAGGACACTAGTTCAAGAGATTTGATTACAGTGTTCTATTATGGTGGTTGCAGCACTGTCAGAGCTATTCCCTACTCTCTACTTGGTTCAAGAACAACTTCTTATGATAGCTCCACGAACCACTGTGCTGGCAATTACAGATAGACTAAATCTGTCTTCCTTCATGGCACTTGGAGTGAAAACTATGGAGAAAATATTCACCATCTGAAAAGGCAATTGAAGGGAAATTCGTAAGGGAATTGAAAAAGGACTGCAGGATTTGGCAGAGAGTGATCTGGGACCAGAAGAACGTTTCAGTAGGGGCTACTGAAGTCTTTAAAGCTCTGTTAGAAAGTATTAGTAGTCAAAAAGAAGGTAGGAAAGTAACATCAACACTGGAGTAGAAGAGGCAGTATTACGGGCGATCATGAGCAAGAGGGACAAAAAAAGGGTTGACCATAGTTTAGAGATCTACGAAATTCCTGTCTGGAAATGGTGCCTAAAACGTGACTTGGAGAGTACTGATTAATGCATAAATAGTTTATCTACAGAAAGTGTCCGTTTACAGCACTGAAGGGTAACATTAACCCAAATCACTTGATATGACTTTGGCAATGCTCAAGATTTTGCAGCCACCTAACAATAAAAAAGTTCACCTACTGATTACTTTTGCTGCGTAGTTGAGATTTTGAATTATCAAGTTTCACATTCCAAATCCAAGTTCATACAAGGTTCCATACCTGTGTACTGGGATGCCCAGGGATATCAATACCAGCAAGCCTAGATGTTATAGGTACAGGCTCAGTGCTTAATGAAGTAGGTACAGCTTCCTATGAACGTTAAAGGCATTGACTATTTTAAAATTAAATAGAAGATTATATTGCTTTATACTGTTTTCCTAAAGACATGAAGACATGAAAGTTATACACAGTTTTCCAAATATCAGTATTAAACAGGTCAATTAAAGGCATAAAAGACAGATAAATGCCTAGAATAGTGCTCAAACTATCCCAAACCAACCCAAAGATAGTGTGAGTGATTCAGTAAGCTCCTGTAGGTTATGATGTCCTATTAGGTTGTAATGGTTTGGTTAATAGTTGTGGCTGATTCAACATCATCTTATTCGTGGAAGTGCTGTGAATGACAAAGAAATAGAGTTGTTTGTGTTGAAAATGCTAGCATACATTTTTAATGGACAAAAAGTCTGATGTCTGCCTGAAGTATGATGACCTAGAGTGAAGCCAAGCATAACACTTGGGGAAAAAGTGAAATGTAGGCATGACACCACAGATGACAAGCTCCAGTGTAAATGAGTGACAGAGTTAAGCACCTAAAAAGAAGAACTAGTGGGCTCTGTCTACAAATTCATTAGTATAGTACAAGTACAAGCAAGTTGCAGAGGTGAATCCATGAGTATACAGGATTTTGCCACAATCTTTCTATCTTTCTTACTTTTTTTTTTTTCCAATTCTGTTTCATGGGTACTTAGATGAAAACATTCTCATCAAATTGTCAGTAGTTAGAGTTGTCTGAACTGCGTACTGTGGCACACAGTGCAGTCAGTTCTTTGATCATAATTTTGCCTCACTGTCTTCTAGAAAATTTATCTTACAGAAACTGGCATGATAAATTTCCTAAGATGCTGAAAGGTGAATAACTTTCTCTTCTGTAGAAAGCGATTTAGAAGTACCTCAGCAGAAAAGATGCTAATACATGTTGATAGATTACATCTCCTGCTCCATTTCAAGAAAAGTGCTTAGTGTTTTCTTTAACCTTTCTGTGAATAATAAAATGAAGAGTTAATCTACCTACTTAGTCCGATTACAGGAGCCCTGACCTGACCTGACCTGGGAATTTTCAATGAAGTAGTGCCTGAGAGACTGCAGAACATCCTTTTTTGTAGCAGGCTGGACAAGTATCCTCTATGAATGACATAGGTATAGATGGTATGCACTAGGGCAGAGAGGGCTTTTCAGTGATATTCACTTTCCTTTAGTCCTGGCTGGAGTTCATTTGTTGTCAGGAGATGTTTGGTTTAGATGAAATCACTTCTTCTCAGTTTTATTTCATCACCTCCTTAAGAACCATTTCTGCTCAGTCAGTGTTCCGAAGTGTTTATTCCTTCTCCAGATCTACAGCTTTGATGTCTAGATACCTCCCATTCCTGTTGATGGCACAATCCAGTTGACATCAGACCAGCAACTGACCTGATCACACAGTTGACTGACTGCTTCATAGAATCACAGAATCATTTAGTCTGGAAGGGACCTCCTGAGATCATCTAGTTCCATCAGCTAGAGCAGGTTGCCTGATTGTGTCCAGCTGGATTTTGAACATTTCCTTGGAGATACATACATACAGACTCTCTTGACAACCCGTTCCGGTGTCTGATCACCCCAAAATTTTTTTTCTTGTGTTCATATGGAATTCCATGTGTTTTAATGTGCAACCACTGCTTCTCGATCTGTCAGTGGGCACTACTGAGAAGAGTCTGCCTCCCTCTTCTTAATTTCTACCCAGTAAGTATTTAAACAAATTGATAAGATTCCCTTGTGCCTTCTCTTCACTGGGCTGAACAGCCCCAGCTATCTCAGCCTTTCCTCACATGAAAGATATTCCAGTTCCTTAATTATCTTTGTGGTCGTGTGCTGGACTGTCTCCAGTAAGCAGTGGTCACTCATATGTATTAAGTTTTTTTGGATGCGCTAATATAAAAATGATATATTTATCTTTACTGGAATTCTCCATGTTCTTTCACTGGACTTTTCCTTGGGTTTGTTGTTTTTTTTTCTCTCTCTTTTTATTTTTCCACCTATTATGTAGTGAAATAAAATTATTCTGGTTCCCATGCCCTCTATGCCATTGCTTTTCCTGTCACTTTCCACAGAACACACTGCGCTGTGACCTTTGCAACACCATTTTCTCAGTTGCTCTGTCTGCTTCCTTGGTTCCTTAAGCTTGAGTCTTTTTAATAGTTCTGCATGACTGCCTGTCATTGCTTTACTGCTCTGTTCCTTTTGTGAATAGCTGAACTTGCATATACTAGTCTAGGTCCTCCAAATAGTCTGTCCTCAGTTTTATTGCTCTCACTCAACACTCTTGATTCTAGAAAATGAAATGTTTGCCTCCTAAACTGTTCTGATTCTAATTATAGAATATTTAATAAGTTACATTACAATGTTATAGGTCAATATACCTCCTCAGTTTTGTAACAGATGTGCTCTCTTTTCCTTCTTGCTTTCCAGTTTCAAGAAAACAGACAAGAAAACACAAAGAAAAAGACAAGACCAGGAGAGGGGAGGGGAGAGGAGGGGAGGGAAGGCAAAGGAAGGGAAGGGAAGGGAAGGGAAGGGAAGGGAAGGGAAGGGAAGGGAAGGGAAGGGAAGGGAAGGGAAGGGAAGGGAAGGGAAGGGAAGGGAAGGGAAGGGAAGGGAAGGGAAGGGAAGGGAAGGGAAGGGAAGGGACAGAAGCCACCTTCAACAGGCACAACATTAATCAAACACATTTTACTTGGTTATTCTATTGATTTACTTATGCATACAGGCTCAGCTCTATGCTTTTTGCAACATTTTCTTCTAACTTTTTTTTCCTAGTGGCAATTTGCCACACTGGCAATTTGCTTTATTCAGACATGGTGCTTGCCTGGCAATAAATTACAAGATACTCCTTCTTCTTATGAACGATGGTCTTTTTTTTCTCTTCCCTCCCTGCCTCCCCAGTGTTCTGTGTGTTGAGCTATTACACTGGAAAACTAGAAACTAGATGTTTACAAAACTAGACTATTTATTAAATTACCTTTGGACAGAGACATTGGAAATGTAGGAAGCTTTTCAGTCAGGCCAGCTTTCTAATGGTACCTCTTCAAACTTTTGCTCCTAATGTCTGTGCTCTACCCTCTGATTTCTCTGGTATTTGATTTAACAGACTGTATAACATAATGTGGCAATACAGTATATATTAAAATGTTACTCATTAATATTTTTTACTTAAAAATTCAATAAATAATTGTGAATCTTAATTATGAATATACTATGCTGATACATCCTCATTAATTTGATTTCTCATGGAAACTCAGAGCATGCAAAGAAGAGCCAGGACTGTAAGTTCAACCTAGGTTAACTGTCAGCTAAAACAGAACAATCTAAATTCTTTGAAGAATGCGTGAGGATGACATCTACTTGAACTTTGGTGACACTGTCTCCCTGAAAGAAGTACCTGTTCAGAGTCGCTTCTTCTCCCAGGAGTCACAAATGGTGGAATCATATTAGTACAGCAACATACTGGCTGTTGAAGGGCCATTCATATATTTACCTCATATGTAAGTAATAAAAAATTGACTGTTGATGTCAGGATATGTTTCATGCATGGCTGAAATTTATTTTTCTGTCTTAGAAAACAAACCGCATCAAAAAGAGAATTAAAAAAAAAAAGTGTCTTTTAAACTACATATATTGCAAAAAGCAGGGTTGTGCTTAGAAAATGAACTGATTTTAATACTGAAGCTTTCTTTCCCTGTTACTTTACATTTGACACTTAGTTTTAAATAACATTTGGTGCCTTCTGCAGAATTGTTGGCTGAAAATTGCTTTCTTAAGGGTAGAATTTCAACGTAGTATGCAGCACTGTCTTATTACTTTACTACAATAAGAAGAAAAAAGTAAAAATCAACACAGTATTCCCATATTACCTTTACTATCTTCAGCAGTCAAATATTGGAATTCTACTTGATATAGAGTTGAATAATATGTGAATATTACATAAAACTGGCTTCAAATATCCATTATGAAACAAGAGTGTCATTGCATTTCTCAAGCCTGAAGCCATTATATAATTTATTAACATTTTCATTAATCCTTTGTTCACATAAATTGGCTTGAGACAGCTTCCTTTGCTCTTCTTTCCTTGAACAAAGCAGCAAACGCAGTCGTTATTCACGCAGCCTTTTGTCTGAAGCCTGTAGCACTCTTGTCAGAGGAGGAAAACGTCAGTGAAATGACAGATTCCAATAATTATATATAAAATGATCGTATATAGAATATACATAATCAGCATTACATTGAAAAAGCTATGGTATTTCTTATGTATATTTTAAAATCATATTTTCTATTGCTAGCATTGGTTTTTTAGCATCTGACGTATTTTCCACTTGGGCAAAGTAGTAGGAATAAAGCCAACTTGTTTCCTTAATTCTGCACAGAGATAAGAATGGTGTTTGAAGGTTACTTTTAAAGTGAGCAAGTAACACTCAGATATGTCTGAGCTTCCTGATAGCTCAATGTAGAGCAGTACAGTATCACATGGAAACACCAGCTGAGGTCTTGGAAGCAATTGACTTTAAACAGCAGGGCTAATAAAGAAGGATCGTCTCAGTTCTGTAACAGGTAAAAGAGATAATGCCTCTGCATGATGCTAACTGGTGGAACAGATTATGTCTGTCTGGCAGAGTTGTAAAGTGCAACTATGTCTTCCGTAGTGTGATACTGCTTCAAATGAGTGTCACCTGTCAGGTACCTGCTAATTCAGAATTTTAACCCTTGTCTGTAACTCTCTTTTTGGTCAGTTGGCTTGATCTGTTTTCTTTCATTAAGTGATAAAAACAGTATTTTTACCTGATTAACATGATATCTAAAATAAACTTTATGAAACTATAGAATTGTTTTGATATATTTTTATAAAGAAGCATTCTGGAAATTTTTTGTTCTGGTCTGGATTTCAAGCCCTCTATAATTCTCAGTATTATAAAACAAAGATCTCAATTTAAACATTAGAACTTATGTCTCTCAGGAAAACTTAGCTCTAAGAATGGAATTAGACTTTGTCTAAAATTCATAGTTTTGTTTGGGCACTATCTTTAATAATTAGCAATAATTTTCCAGCCTAAGGAATTCAACATCAGAAGTCTAGTAAAAATATGAAAGTAGAAACTTAGGTGTTTTTCCCTAGTTGCTTGGGGTCAGATTTAATAATTGAATATTTTTAATACTTTGAAGCTACACTTTGTACCTCTTATTTGTATGGAGAAGAAAATAACTCATATTAAATCATACTGTTGATCATTTTGGATAGATTTAATAAGATTTATCAGGGCAATAGGCCTTCAGTGACTCTTATTTCTCCGTGGCAGTTTTTAATATTTGATTGGCCTTAAATGCTAGGAAAAGTTGCACGAGCTTTACACTGACAGTTATTCACAAGTGCACCAACTCCTTGACTCCATTAGTAAGAAAGTTTAAACTGATGTCTTCATAAACTCTTGATATGAAACTCCTTTTAAACTTCAATTAATCTTTACTTTTATTTTGTATGGATCCTCTGATTTGTGCTCAGTGCAAGAAGCCTTTAGAGACTAATATTAAGATAAAAAAGAGTTTCTGGAAATAATACTTCTGCTAGTAACTGAATTCATGAAGCCAAGAAAACATCACAATATAGTTAATCATGTGTAGTATATATTTATGATAAATTTAGAAGTCAGGTTTATATTTATGAAGAATATTTGGGGGTATCTGATCCAGTTACTAAACTAAATTTAACTTTGTCAAAAATGGAACAATTCAATTTACTTTCCTTTGGACTTCGTTACCCACACTGTTAATTTGTCTTTTGCTTAGCCTGTTGTGTATAAACACTCATCCTATGAACTATTTCTAGGCTAAATGCTTGGTGCATACTTTATATAAGCATTTCTAATCAGGAATATCTAATCCATTTAATGATCATAGAAATAGAAAAAAAGATAGGCTCTAAAAGACTTCTGAAGGTCATCCAGTCTAATGTCCTGTTTAAAGCATGGCTACCTTTAGCATTAGAGAAAGTTCCTTAAGTTTTGAGTGCTGCCATAGATGGAGAATCTCAGCAATCTGTTCTGATACTTACTAACTCTTAGTGTGGTTTTTTTTTTTTTTTTCTTGACTACGGTCTCTTGGCTTCCTGGTGCTCACTTCTGTAAGGCTCTGTCTGCAGTATTTTATGGGCTCCTTTCAGGAGGAGTGCTAAGAAGAAGCGAAGGTTAGCTGCTCCACAACAGGGTCAAAGAATTGGGAGCCAAGGGCGACCTTGGGACAGTTAGAGAAGAAAATACCTGCGAAAGTTTTGGAAAAATTCTTGTATGCTAGAGCCTCATGTACACATAATGCAGTCACATTTCTGTCCCATTAATGCTCTCTTCAAAGGATATTTTTATAAGTAAAATAAGGTCACAGTGGTTATGCATGGCCCTATGGAAAACAGTGGGAATTTTGTTATTGATTTCAGCCGTACTAGAAGTTTTCTCTCACCAGAAGTCTCACATTAAAACTACAATAATAATTAAATGAAATATACAGAACCCAAAGGGAGTAAAATGCTTAGTCACTTTTGAGAGTGCTTTTTCTTCAAGTGCAGTATATTCTTCATAGTCTGCTTTGTGTCAAAGGGAAAACGTTTTTACCAGTTTCCATTTGTGTCCACTAAGCTGCTGCTCTGCTCATTTTGTTTAAGTCCATGGAAAATTAACTTATTCACCATGTTTCACAACAGACAAGTTAAGAATAGGTATTAGTTTCTTTATATTACTCATACCTTATATGTAAAAAGAACATCACAATCTTACAGTGTCTAAATAGGATGAGCATGTGATCAATCAAGTGTAACCCTTGCTCAACCTCTTCAAGTTGAGCACATTGTCACTTACAATGCCTCTTCTAAAATTTATATTATAAGTTTTTTCAGCCAGGGATCTTGATTCATGTCTTCTGCGGAGTCTCTATTGCCCTTTGTGTGCTTTCTATAATAATAGGATGATAAATGATTTATGTCATTTTCTATGTCTCCACATTCTGATTCATAAATCAATTGTTAGATGTACTTTAATCATCCTCATGCTTCTTGTTTATTCTGACTGAAATCTTTTCGATTTCCTTCAGGAGTTTTTACCCGGCATCTTCACAAATACTTGAGCTAAGATTTTCCACAAACATTCAACACATGGCAACAGAAAGCAAATATGTATTGTGATCTTCATCCAGAACACACTGGAGGAATATCGCCTTAAGTACGATCAGTAATAGTACATTCCAAAAAGAGCTATGATGTGTGCCTGTAAGACATTTAAGCTTTCAAACAGCAGGGTCTAAAGGCAAAACCAGTGTTCTATTGCAACTATGAAAGCTGCAGCTGACAGCTTATCCTGTTGTCATTTGCAAGATACATTATCTTTCTCCTACAAAATATTAACACATTTATCAATTTTATGATCAATAAGCCATACAGTTTTAGTACTTAGATATTTTAAACAACATTTTGTGAAATGATGAATTGTTGCTGTAAATGCAACATGTGTATAATAATCTTAAATTCTGTATCTCTTTATCCCTGTATTGGTACATTCTTTTATTCCAACGACTACAAGCCTATAAGACTGTCAACAAAAAATAAGGTCTTTCCCAGGGAAACAGAAAGAGGGGTTTAAAATGAAAGGTTAGTGAACTGTTATACTTATGCTAATAGAATGAAATACATTCATTACTGTCTATTTTGAACATTTAAGTGGCGTATAGGTCTTTCATTTGTTCTCCTCAAAAAGGATACTTTTCACCCATAAATGTAACATCATTCCTACCCTACTACTACATGTGCTCTCATGTAATACTGATGGGAAAACTGTGGGCTTTAATCCATTCCTCATGAATAATAATAATAAAAAGCATTTGTGACACATGCAGTTTTCCGGTGTAACTATCTCCCTGAGGGACATTTTTATAGCAGAAGTATGTTAGCCATCTATCACCACTTCTTAGGGTGTCTCGACCCTCTTTCTGTCTTGACCATCACAGATGTATTAACGAGTGATGCAAGATAACATGAACTCCATGTTCCAACATTTCTAGCAGTTCTTAGCACTACTAGAAGTGGTAATTCATCAACATTAACTCTACTTATGGTAACATAGTTATAAGAGTTAATCTGAATCCAGAGTTTTAATTATTTGTAACACCCTACTTTATTTTGGGGTTTCAAATACATTCACCAATTCACTGTTTACTGTTTGTGAAATTTGTTCTGTGCAGAGATTCACAGTAATGTTAACCAAGCTAAAAAGACTTTTAAACCTTGTGTGTTGTAGCAAGCCATATACTTTGGCATAGAGTAAAAAAAAAGTTTTTTGAACATTATTTTAGAACAATGAGGGAAGTTCAGTGATTAGAATTTCTCATAGGCAACTGTTAATACTTACTGAAAAAAGGGATGTGAATTGAAATTTAATTCGCTTTGTGGCATAAAGGTATCTCTTCTGACAGCTAACATTATCATCCTGCAACTTTAAGGATTGCCCTTGTCTGTAAATCTTTTTCTGATGAGCTGGTATTCTACCAGATGACAGCTCTCTCAGTATTGTTATTTTTGCTTCCACAAAAACATCTTTTTGTGTGACCCAGCTGATTTTCCTTAAAAGAGAGAGAATGTATATTGTTTCATGCATCTACTGATAATATCTTTGAAAAGCACAGTGTGATGAGTTTGGCTGGGGTAGTTAAGTCAATTTTCTTCATATTAGCTAATATGGCGCTATGTTTTGGACCTGTGCTGAAAACATGTTGATAATTCAGGGATGTTTTAGTTACGGCTGAGCAGTGCTTACACAGAGTCAAGGCCTCTTCTGCTCCTCACCCCACCAATGAGCAGCCTGGGCGTGCGCAAGAAGTTGGGAGGGGACATAGCTGGGACTGCTGACCCCAACTGACTCAAGGGATATTCCACACTACATGAAATCATGCTCAGCGTATAAAGCTGGGTGAAGAAGAAATAGGAAAGGAAGATATTCAGGGCGATGGCATTTATCTTCCCAAGTAACCATTATGCATGATGGAGCCCTATTTCCTTCCTGAAGATGGCTGAACACCTGCCTGACCATGGGAAGTGGTGTGAATTCCTTCTTTTGCTTTGCTTCTGTGTGTGGCTTTTGTTTACCTATTAAATTGTCTTTATCTCAACTAATGAGTTTTTTCACTTTTATCCTTCTGATTCTCTCCCCCATCCCATCAGGGAGGGGAGTGAATGAGCGGCTGTGTGGGTCTTAGCTGCTGGCTGGGGCTAAACCATGATTTACAACCACAGAAAAATGCTACGGATGTAATATTTTTGTGTTTTGCCAGACACGAAGTGCAAATTGATTTCTTTTCAGAAGATGTTTATCTGTTTATTATTAATTTTGTATCTATTGTTAATTTTCACTCTCCTCTTTTCTATTCTACTTTCATCTTATTTGTCAGTTCCTTTTCAACTTTTCCCTTCCATTTTCTTTTAAGTTCTTGGGCTCCTATAAAGACCTGCTGGATCAGTTGGGATTTTCTCCATGGACTTTGGCTGTCTTTCAATCTGGACTTTTCTTTCTTTTTTCTTTTTTTTTTTTTTTATTCCAATTCATTCTCAATTTATCTTTTCTAATACATCAGATCCTGAATTTTCCTTCAAGTACGTGGTAGGCAAGCTGCATTTCTTTAGAGACTTAAAAGGCAGCAGTACTAGAAGGAAATTAAAAAAAAACCAAAACAACCCGCTTCACATATATTCCTTATGTTTTCAAAGAAAAACTGGATTCCACTGTTTTTTATCTTTGAGGGATGGGTATGCAATAGTTGAGAAAGAAGTGCTGCTCAAAGTCCTCTCTGGAGTTACTCTGCTGGCTTCTCTTCATTCCCTAGTAGCAGCCATTTATTGCTAGCATAATATAGCAGTATTTTCATGCAACTGTGATCCAGCTCAGTTATTTCACCCAAGGCCTGTTGTTGGCTATTTGCATGAATGGAACAAATGGACAAGGCTTCATATTTATGCTTATGTACCTAGACACTGTTTGGGGGTAACAGTAGTATGAAATGAATTCTATCTATATCATAAAATTAAAAATAAAAAAAAGATTTAAGAAAATCAGTTCCCTTCCTTCTCTTTGCTGCTTTTTCTTTGTGTAAGGATGAGGAAACCAATTTTTCAGAACAATAGGGTCCTATTTTATTACGTAAACTAAGTAGCTGCTTAAACTGTTGTTTGGGAGCATTAATATTGCATAAAGCAGACTGCAAAAAGAACAAACATCTATTTAAATTCTAAACCAATTTTTGCTTAAGTTTAGCGTAAATGTTTCTAATATTTCACTGACAATAGCAAACAGTTCAATACCATGTTCTGTGAAAAATTGCGGGTTCTATGAGTCATCTGATAGCAACCCGTGCATTTGTTTCAGATGACAAATGCAACAACTCACATTCCTTTAATCTCCACTGTAGTGAGTTTCTTCCTTCAGGTTTTCTGAAATTGATAACCTGTTTAAGAAGGCCAATTTTAGGATTATGTTCCCCTGTTGTGACCTGGAAAGCACCTGTGTTGCACAATTGTTGTTGTTGTTCTTCTTGTTTTATTATTTATAATAGCCTATTCTGTCTGTGAAAATCCACCCTAGGGGGTCTGTCTAGTATAGAGAGGTGGCACTTAAAATAATCCAGGTGAACTACCAGCCTTGTGGTAAATCATTAATCTTGTCAAGTTAGGACATGCTTCTCCATGAATTTGTCAGCCTATCCTCCTATCTGATGGCCTTGCCATGTCAGAAATTGTTAACAGACCAACACATGTATTAAAATAGATACACACGTTAGCTTAAGATAAACTTCTAAAGTTGCAAGAGGAAACTTCATGCTTTTAAAAAAGGAGACAGCTTGTGAAAGATTCAGCTTTAATTACTATGTTAAGTACTATGTTCAATTAAGAAGGAAAAAACATCTTCTGTCAATTACCAACTTACTAAAGCTCAGATGAAAGGTAGTCAAAGAAAATTCATGTATTTTTTTAACTTTATAGGTGATTTACCCTCCAGGAAGCAGTCATGGTAACAAAAATAAACACATCATCACATGTGATATAACAATACAATATGACAAAGTGTCAAATCAACTTCTAATGAGAAAACATGTAAATTACATACCTGTGGTATATCCGAATGGTGCAATTACTCGCCAAGTCATAGCTTTTGCATCTGCTGTCCCACAAATAGCAGGGGTAAATTCACTAAAATTACACTTTTTAGGGATTTCATTCTTATCTTAAATGGAGGAAACAAATAGTTAAGTTGAAAGTCTTGCCACATTTGTGGTGCTACCCTTTATAGAGCTGCATGAGGAAGAAGACCAGAGACCGGATCCAGCTGAAACCTCCCTTTTTTTTTTTTTTTTTTCTAATGGGATCCTTCTTCCTTCTGTCTCACTCTGCAAATAGGAGTAGTAATGGAAAACTGGGAAAACACAACTAGAACAACTGGAAAAGTCTGATTGCTCCCTTTGGATTCCAGCTTCCACTTGTGATTGAGTAAAACAACCACAGATGCATTTCCTGAGTTTCTTGGTTTTTTCATATTACTATCCACTGAGATCTGCTGATTTGCATCTTGGTGATGGTGAGACCTCATTTGCAATGAGGTCCTGAGCGAAATGGTGCTGTGATGAGGTAGACATATACTTTTTTGCATTATTTAATAATATGTAAAATCACATAGAGAACTGAATAGTATTTTTTGTGACATCTGTCTTTTTTTTCCCTGGGAGATTGCATTTTTTTAGAAGTCTTCTGGATCAAATATTCCTTTATTCCCACTTACACAATAGAGAATCTGAGCAGTAATTCACAATGATTACTTTTTTCTATTTCTTCTCTAATATTATTATGCCCAGACTAAACAAGTTTGTTGCTACATGGAGATTTCAGTTGGAACAGTCTGTTTTCTAAGCAGAAGCCGGACAAACATTAGACATCTTCAAGTTAAGGGTGTAAGCCAAGGTACATGGTTAGGCTTCCTCTATAATCTTCTATAAATTCCTCTACAATTCCACTATAAATTCTATTACCATATTAAAAAAACCCAAACCAAACCCAAACAAATATACAAAGTCTTATTATGTAAGCAGAGTTGTCCAAAGCTGATGGTAAAGCTGTCATAATGTGAGATGCATTTGTATCCCTATTCCATTTTGCTGACTTCCAGAACCACATTTAAAAGACAGTATGGTTTATGTAGTTGCACTACTAGTGTAAAAGAAATGTAAAGGTTTTTTTCCCCCTAGGTAACACAGCTTACATGTGACAGTAGATGTTTCACAAAGACCCTTATGACACATTGCCAAGGGCAGACCACTAAACGGGGGATGTTGAATTAAAAATTGTATTTCTTACAAAAACACCGTCATGCGATACCTTCTTAGGGGGAAAAATCAACTCTCCCAGTCCTACTTAAGGCTTTAATGTTAGAAGTTGCTCTGCTGCAACAACAAATTTAGCCAACAGAGAGTGAACATTTATGACAGGACACTTCCCTCCATTTTTTTTAATCAAGCAAAAATTCAAAACTTTCCTAATGTTGCTTTGAAGTAAATTTATCATTAGGAGATGACATGATTAGAGTCTTCTGGATCATTTCCAAGTCAGAGCTGGACCTGGATGAAATGATGAGATTCACAAGTACTTGAAATTTTGGAGAAGTTTTTGTTTGTTTTTCTTTGTTGTTTTTTGGTTTGCTTGTTTTGTTTTGTTTTGTTTTTTCCCCAATATTGTCTTGCTAGGTTTATAACACACTCAGCTAAAACCAAGATGTGTGTTCTTGTTTATATGCAAATTTTTCAGACTTCACTTAAACTTCACTGTTTACGTTTATATCTAAGCCACATACTCTGTGGTGATGATCCAGATCCAGTTTAATCACTACAAGAGAGCTATGCTGATTCTTATTTTTAAGAGTGTAGTTGTCAGAACGTTAGTGTAAAAGGGCTATACCCTATGGAATATTTTAGATAAGTTTAAGAAAATTAAAACAAGTTTTGGGATAGAGGTACACAGTTTGAGCAAGCACACCTAAATCTAAGCTAGAAACAGGTATTTTATTGCTCTAAGATAAGACTATATCTAGGTATATCTGTTATACTTTTTTTCCTCTCGTATCAGCCCCTGACATAGAATGGCGCAGAATAACAGATGAGATGAATTATGTGCCTTTGGAAACCATCGTACTTGTCCATAGAGGTCATAGATTTTCATTTCATGCAATCAGACTTGTAGATTTAAGATACCCATTTACAAAATGAGGACAAGAATTAAGAGGTAAGCAGAAGTACCCAAAACATTACCAAGGACAATCATGGCTATATCTTTAATCAGAAACAGAAGAAAGATGACAGCCTTTGGAAAGGGGATGGGATTTTCTGAGGAAAGACTTTTTTCTTCTTTGAAAAATAGGAAGCGTCAGTTTCCATTCCTGGGTTTAACCGCGTTGTACCACCAGAAAATCAAATGTCCCACTGAGCTTACCTCTTGTGCTTCTTAATGACTTCTAAAGGAAAAGAATGAGTAAGACTGGCCAAAGTAGATCTTATCAAATAAATGAACCTATTGGTTGCTCACTGAAGAACTTCTTTTGATCAAATGGTCACAGAACACTCAAATATTACCATCAAACTTATTGATTTTCAAGGTAGGCTTCAATTAGTTATATTGACACCACTTTTCTTATACATACAAATCAGTGAAATGGAGCTTAGAAGTTGTACTGGAAAAAAAAAAAAGTCAGAAAACACATTGCTAGCAGATTGAATAATTAAAAATCTTAGAGGAGTCCAAACTCTTAAATCTTAGGCCTAGCCATTATAAATTGTTATTTCTTCATTGTTTAATACTATTCTATCCTTACACACTATTACTCCCTGAGGTTTACTTCTTTGAGCCTTAAAATAAGTATTGTACAATGTATTGAAAATAATTAGTCTATATGGGAAAAATGATTCATCAGCAAATTGAATGGTCTCCTCTTGGAACAAAAAAGTATTTTCTTTTCGTTTGTTTTTTCCTTTCTGCAGAAACAGAAAAAAAAAATAAAAAAGAAAATGAGAAAGAAAAAGAAAAGAAAAAAAATTATACATTGCAAATATTGAAACCAGAAAACAATTAGCAGCCTCAGACATGCATCTTTATTTCAGATTGAGAGCTCTGATTCTATTTCTTCAGGGCCTAGTTTTATTTAGGCAAAACACCCACAGAGATCAGTGACAGCCTTTTGTGTTCAGTCAGTTCATTGTTTCCTGTACTTAGTCTGTTGGGCCATGATCCGGCAATTGGATCAGCAGTGCCCACATGGGCTGAACAGCAGGATCAAATCTCAAGCATTTTATTCCTGTTTTGTGTGAATTTATACAGCAACAGGGGAAATGGGGAAGTTCTTCTAGAACAGAAAAAAAGAAAAGGTTGGCTTCTAGGGCAGGCTGAGTTCTGTAAATTATGTTCAAGTCCTCTTTTGAAAGTCACTACGTTTCAGATATGTTATTATGGCATAGAAGAATGAAGTTAATGAATCACATATTCCCTAAACAAAAATTAATCCATGTGAAGAATTTTCAATTGCTGTTACGCACATATACATATATATATAGGCCTTAAAAAACAGCAGAAGATAAGTAAATAGAAACATTTTTAACAACTTGTCACACAACACATTTAGTATGAGCAGCTATAAAGCTGCCACTCCTTGGCTGTTGCTGAAGAAGGCAACTTGATTTGGAGAGAAACTAGTCAAGGTTTATTTGCCTCACGAGTAGTGAAATAATGCTATCATATTTTGATGCAAACCCCTATGAGACAGTCAAAGTTTGGTTAGCTTCATACAATTTTGTGTTTGTATACACTGCTGAATCAGACCTTAATAAAACCAGACATAAAATAATGCTCAGTACTATTTTAATGTACTGTACAATGCAGAATTGAAATACTGTAGACAAAACAGAGAAATATCATCCTACACAGTCACCAAATAAGAGGAAAAATATTATTATCACAAAAAAGAAAAACAAACAAAAACCAACGAAACAAAAAAAAAACCAAACCCAAAGCCAAACACCAAACCAAAAAAAACCAACAACAACAACAACAAAAAAAAACCCCAAAACACACAAAACCCACACAAAAAAACAAACAAACAAAAAAAAAACCCCAAAAAACAAACCAAAAAGATCCCAACCAAATCGCAATTTAACAGATATTTAATTTAGGTAAATTAAAATTATAGTGGATAAAATTTCCCTGAACTACCCATGCAGAGATGAAGGTGTCCCAAACAGTATTTCAGCTTATTTAAGGTCTGCTATGACTTTTCCATATTCTATAGATGAAACCTACAACAAGTGACCAAATATCTAATTTAGATGACTCATGTATCTAAATATAAACAGGCTGATATTTGACTCACATCAACAGGGTGTAGACTTCTGAATTAAATATTTCTGGGGTAGATATATGTTGCCTTAGTTAATAGGGGATAAAAGTATTGAAAAGTAGTGAATGATCAGAACTGAGTGAAAATATTTCTAAATTTAAATAAAAAGAAGTAATCTTGAGAAAAACCCCAGCATGTTTTATTTCAACAATTTATTTCATAAAAATGAAAAATTAATGTTTACATAAAATCAAAATACAATTTTTCAAATCAAATAAAATATTATATTTTGACAGATAATTTTTTCCATTTTTATATTTTTTCAACTAAGCTAAGTTTCCAACACACCTCACTTTTTTTTTTTCCAAAACATTTGACAAGCTAGGAATTTTCTTTTAATATTTCTTTCATATACCCAACCTCAGGAATGAAACATACTTCTTTATTATTGTTCTGAAAGCTTGGATGGTGTTAGTATAAGAATAGCAATTTTTATTGGACCATTTAGTAGCATTAGAAAAATTGAAATAACTATCTTTTTTTTGTTTGCTCCTACTCTATTATTTGGTCTAAGAAAGAATATTGCTTTTCCATGTAAAGTGTCATACTCTTTATTAACACGAGTATATTAGACTATGTGAAAGAAACCTCTACGTACACACATTTCAATGATTTACTTCAAGTACTAGAAAAAAAAGAGAAACGAAACTGCTCTGTTATCAGCACCTTTTCTGGCATCATAGTCTTTGAACTACTTACAGGAAAACTCACAAACCTTCCAAATTACCTACATAGGATATAGTTGTCTGAAATAGCAAAAGTAGAGTAGTTTATCATCTCTCAAATATCAGTAAGAACCTGCCAGGTGAAACTATAAATCTTTTGCATCCTGGATCTCCCTCTCATACTGTCCTTGAGGTCTGCACTTTGTAATTGGCTCAAGGATATCACCAATCAAACGCCCAATTTTTCAAGTAACCATGCTGGTTTGCGACAGTATTTTTTTCCATGGCTCCTCTCCTTTCTTCATCATGAAAAAATCACTTGGTTTTTGGCTCCCTAGAATTCTCTCTTTCTTTTTCATTTTCACTTTGAAGACAAATATTGCAAGCATAATCAAAAGCCATTAAGCTGTTTGGTACATGGATAAAGATCCATAGGACATAAATGGCCTCTAAGAGCTCCATAAAGGAAGATTAAGTTTAAAACTGCTAAGGTGAAATCCTGGCTTTGTTGACTTTAATGGATGATTGGTATTTACTTCAGTAGGGCCAGAATTTTATTCCAGTGTATGCTGCAAGTTATTTCACAATTGCTTTTGTTACTTCTAAGTGTTTTTTCTAGACTAGCCTTTCATTATGGTAAAGTGCTCAAAATAGACAGGAAGCAGAACAGAATATAGTTTACGTCTTCAATTCAGTTGCCATCCATTCTTCTAAGCATTCTTATTTGAGCTTTGTAGGAAACAGAATCTGAGCAAGAGTCTGTTAAAGTACTTTGGTTTTGGTTTTGTTAGTTTGTTTGTTTCTATTTTTCATCAAACATTGGCATTGCTTATGGCTTAGTCTTGCCTAAAACTACAGGATCCATACTTTGGGGAAACACTGCTGGATATTGATAAGAAAAGGCTATTTAAGTGATTAATTGGTGTGTTGGATTGTCCAGATTACAAAAATTCATCATATGACCAGAGCATGAACTTTTTTCATCAAGAGGTTATGCAGTGATCATTCAAAACTATAGGTGATTTAGGAAGATGCAGTAACTACTCAGACTGATATATAAATCATAGCTCAATGCCCAATATTTAGTCAGATTTTTCTGAAACTACCAAGTAAATCTTTAAAAGAGTAGTCTGTAGACATTAGTTAGACAAACAAGTGCAGCTGACAATGGTAAAACACTCTGAGGAGAAGTGGCTCTTCATTGATTTTCTGTACCTTAGAGAATCATAGAATCATAGAATAGTCAGGGTTAGAAAGGACCTTAAGACCATCCCGTTCCAAACCCCCTGCAATGGGCGGGGATGTCTCACCCTAAACCATGTCGCCCAAGGCTCTGCCCAACCTGGTCTTGAACACTGCCAGGGGTGGAGCATCCACCGCTTCTTTGGGCAACCTGTTCCAGTGCATCAGTCAGGTACTATCTGATTACATAGGGTTTTGTATTATTGCCCATAAGCCCTCTCATTACGGTCAATGACTTCTTGATCAAATCTTACATTGCTACCACTATCTTATATCATCTTTGCCAAGATTTAAATTATTGCATGATATAGTAGAAAGCTGGGTTGAGTAAGACAAAATCCTTAGATAAGCAAAGTCTGATTGACATAGACAGTAGTGCAAGAGAAAAAGAAAGGAACAATTACATCCTCAGGTTGAAAATTCAACCTGAGTTAAAAAAAAAAAAAAAAGTGAAAGATTGTCTGTTTCTCTTCATTGATTGTAGGAGGAGCCTAGCTGAGTAACTTAGACCACAGGCAGCTTAGGTTGTATTTAATACAGACTAGATTTAGACAGCTGATGTTGGTTAAACTTATTTCCACCCTGCTTATATGTAGTCTGTTTTAATTGCATACTTAACAGTTCTCACTGAAACGAATTACTGCACATTAGTTTTTTATTATCCCACTTTGATTTCGGAGCCTATGTCCAGGGCATGGCTTTCCCTTTGCAGGCAGTCATTCCTGATGTATAAACTGCTGTTGCTTTCCCTCCCTCTGCCTCACAGCAATTTGTTGCTTCTTTTCAGTCACAGGTTACCATGTCTTCAACTCTACTAGCAAAACAGATCATGTGTGTGCTCTTCCTAATCCCTTGCAGGCAGGCAAGCCAGTTACACAGAGGACAAAGGTGTTTGGAGTGCACCCAGCTGACTTTATCTGATGCAGACTTGAAAGCCCCCACACAGTTCTTCCATCCTGCAAATCAGCAGGGGAATTACCCTGAAAGCTGAGAGACAAACTGGAGGCAAAAAAACATCTGCAGGTAATGCAGCTACAGCCACAAAAGGACATCACATTTCAGAGGATTTTTAAGATCTTTAGTATTTTTCTCTTTTTTTTAAGAAGGAATAAAAACATTTTTAAACTATATCCTAGGCTTTGAAGATGTTTACAGTAACAATTTAAAATATCCTATTTGTCATTTTGAAATATTGTAACTGCACATAGTTCTTAGAATACAGAAAAAAAAAGTGGCAGTAAATAAATATCTTAATTATTTTAAGTAGTGAATTAGAGTAAAAAAGGGGGAAAAGTGTCTTTTGCAATCTTATGATAAAAACATTACTCTTTTTAAGTGCTTCTTTGTCCTTAATCAATATTCTACTGGAATAAAAAGGATCTTATTAAAATAAATAATTGTCATAAAACTCCTAAAGCATTGAAAAGCAGATGATACACTTTCTCACTGTGAATGGTTATAACCATTACCTTTTGAGGTAGGATTTGAATGAGTCATATAGGAATTACTACATCAACTTCCACACACTAAAGTTTTTTCTTAAATGTTTTGACCTAATTTGAAATTAGAATTTCAATCGTGTCACAACCAGATACTAGAACATTTTGCTCTATCTTTTATGAATGCACACAGTTATGAACACATATTCAGTAAAACATTAGTGTGGAAGTAATTTTATTTCAAAACTACTGCATTTATTATGAAAAACTTACATGAAAGGTCATGCTCTTGTATATGAATAATCTATCTTTGAAGAAAAAGTAAAGTAAAGGTGATTTTCAGTAGAGTAGTGATGTTATAGTTTTCAAAGCTTCTAATCTATTTAATATGACGCTTCCCTTTCTGAAAAGTTTCTCATGCTAGTGAGGGGGTTCATAAGCAAATGCATTTGAATAGTGTGAATATGAATATTGAATTTGTAAATGACATAGTGAGCTTTCAACTTCAGCTGTCTTGCATAATATTAATTGAGCATGAACATTAATAATATTATGCCACAACAATATAATGACAAAGAAATAACTCCGCAGAATTTCTTTTTGGCAACTGTAGTCCCATTTCTCAAGCCTATGAATTGTTTTATTAGAAGTACATAGCACATTTTTATTTTATTTTAATTCATTTTTTCAATTTTGCTAAAAACTACAGTATTGGAACAGAAAAGATTTACATTTTTATGACTATGTGAATTTAAATACTTAGGAAAAGAAGTGATGGAAACCCGAGTCTATTTTTAGACTCCTGAGTCTCTTGTTTCTGGGTGTGTTGGTCATTTGTTTTAAATTTAAGATGTTATTGCAATATATTGGGCTTGCATTTTCATCACAAGTGTCATCTGTGGAATTCAGATTGCATTCCTGGATCTACTTGAGTATAATCATAATTCTGTTTCTCACTGTAAGCTGCAACAACTGTCTGTGCTTGTACCACTCCTATTCTACTCCACCTGGGCTAACTACTGATTGCATTATCCTGTTAGCTTCCTCTGTGAAGAATTCTGTATGCAAGGAGAGGAATTAAGATTAGAGACTGAACAAAAAAAGACAGTTTCAGATTGCTTTTAAAAATAAAGGTATTATTTAGTAAGTTGAAGTTTATCTTTTAAATGAGGATAAGAGGACAATGCAGGAGCCTCAGACCTCATTGATCTTCCATCTTTTTCCTTATACTTCTGAAGACTGCTGAGTACTTTCAGAGAGATGCGGATGTGGGTTCTTTCCATCTGCATCTGTAGCTTTTGGTTTATACAAAAGTAAGGCATGAGGTGTTCAATAGCTTCTCCCATGAAACATAAATTCCTTGTTTTATCTGCCACAGCATTAATGAAATATATGAGCTATCCAAAAGGTCTGATGGGACTCATATTACTTAACAGCAGACACTTATATTGTAAACACACATACAGTCACCCCAGATTCCTCTTTGCTTTAATACAGAGAAATCGGCATTTTTAAGGCATGAATCACTGATCTCTTTTAGATGTTAGTTTTAGAATAAAATGGAATGTGCCCTAAAAGTGCTTGGAGTTTTTGTTTGGGGATTGTTTTTTTTTTTCTTTTTTTGTCTTCTTTTCTTTTTTCTTCCTTTTTTCCCCCACTGACTGTAAAATAGAATACATTTCTATTTCAAATCCTGTTTAGTAGTGATTAAAATTTAGTCAAATGACCCTCATTCATTTTATTTTGAGTGATGTGGGGTTATGAAGGACAAGTACTGTTTACAGCAGTGCCAAAGGAATATTATATCAGATATAACATACGTACGTCAGCAGTGTTTTTCTATTACAAACACCAGTCTATTGCTACTATAACTCATACTTTTCTACTATTAAAATTCTCAGAATTTACATCTTTTAAAAGATGCAAATTAAAAAAAAAGAAAATCAAGGCTTTTTCTATAGGACTGCTACTTAGTCGTGTCTTATGATAAACTCAGGAAGAACTTCAGCTTTCAGACTGCTTCATAGCAAGTCACTTGCTGGACCCACAGCAACCAAGGGTACAAGGGCTTCTATGATATTCAGGCTGCAGGTGGCATGCCTGGGATCACTGAGTGGAAGATCATTCTTCAGGAAGGTTAGAGATCTTTACATTTTTTTTTCTTTATACTTTTTTATCTGGAACCAAATTTCTGTATCCTTCCATGGGGCATTTGGAAGTTCAGTTCTTCAGACTTTCCCAAAGCTCTAAGTTTCTGAACAGCATTCTGGCCACAAATTAGATTCAGCAAATCATCATCTTGTGGGATTTGGTTGCTGGATACTTTTCCGACAATCTCACAAGTGCTCAGGATATTAGGCTGGGTTTTCTTGCAATAAACTAAAATTGCATAAAATTTATAGAATGCCAGTAGATTGCTATTTAAAAATTCATATTTTTTTTTCCTGAAATTTTAGAAGAGCACTTATTCTGTGAAATACAATTCATTTTTCCTGGCTTAAATTTTGAAAATCCCAACGATTTTATGCAGAATCTCCTGCATGTGGTAGGTACATTGCGAAATTGCCAAATTGTAAACTCACAGTTGAAATTACAAAGTTGATTACAGTTCTTCAATTTAATTCAATGAACAGAAACGAGATTAAAAGGTTTTGAAATTTGTTTGTAAAATCAAATTTTCCTGGGATACCAGTAAATTCTTTCACGGAATAATGCTGTTTTGCCTCCCTGGGTGCAGTATTTGTTCCAGTAGCCTTCACAGTTTTTCTTTCATCATCAACAGCTTTAGGGATGAGTTTTACTGACCATTTACTTCTTTCCTTTCAGTTTTCAGAAATATTTCTGGTGGTCTATTCATAGCTTCAAATTTTTTTATTATGGTTAAAGGTTGTTTTTGCAGGCATTTGGATACATCTATGTATCCGGAGACACAATAGTTAATGGTCCATGATGGCCCATCCCGAGTCTTTCTTGCCTTGAAAGTGTACATCCCAAGCTTTTCTGCCTTGTAACTGTGACTTTGTAACTAAGAAAGAGCAGAGAGCTGTGCTGAATTCATCGTTTTCATCAGAAGGGGATGTTGTAATCAGCTACCATAGCCAACTGTTGCCCATAAAAGGCAGCCAAGGACATTTAGAGGTGATGAAGACGCTGGACTGGGATGAAGATAGCGATGAAGAGGAGGGAAGAGGAGGAAGTAACCGGAAATTGCCGACCCCTAAAAGACTCTCTTTGCTTTAGAATGCAAACTCAAACTAGTGCCAAATAGGTCACTAGGCCGCTCCTCTTGGCACAAGCTGGCCCCCTGAGCCAAGATGAGTCAGCACCTTTTAACTAATAAAAGCCTAGGACTCGTAAAGGAGAGGAGGCAGATCTCATTACCACCGAGGTCCATGTTGCCTCCGCGGGGACGCCCACCAAGGTAGAACCTGCCACCTCTCCTGCTACGATGTATCTCGGAGCTGGTCTCTTGATCATCGGGTCCTTAACAGGGTCGGTAAGCATATAACTTAAGAAGTAACCTGAACACCCTTTCACCATTTTAAGCATTTTTTTCCTTTCCTACCCTAACCATTGTAATAAAGTGAAGGAGAGACTCATTCTTGTTGGTTCCATTATTTCCTCACCGGAATCTTCGATTCCCCAGAAAAGTCTACCACTATCCAGTTCTGCTAAAACTGAGGTAATAATCCATGTTCATAATCAATGTATCTTGCATCAAGAACCATTCTTTATTTTTTAAATTAGGTTTGGAAGGTCATAGTCATTCCTAAGTTTTTCCAAAAGACAGAAGTACGTTAATTTCAGTAATAGTCTTTCAGTTATAGTGTTTGCCTTAAGAAAAAAAGTGCATGCTTTATATGAGTATCTTAGATACTACTGTGTTCCTTACACATAAATAGTGTTTAATTCTCACCTAACTGTGATTAAATGCTGACTTTTTAAAAGCATTCATTATAAACTCAGTTTATTAGTTTAGAAGAAAAATAGATTATATGGAAAATGTGATGTAGGCATTCTGAGCTTGATCCTAGGCTCAATGAAAGAAATGGCAAAGTTCCTATTGACTTCAACTGCCCGTGATCTGCGACTGAGGAAGAAGGTTGCTTGCAGAGGGTTTTTTATTAACAATGTAAGACTGACACAGACTGACAGGCACAGACTTCAGTAAATGTCTGTTATTTCAGGTATTGCCTTGGAATATTGCATATTCTCATCACTGAAGTCCCTCCTATGTTTCTCACTGTCATTTTTATAATATGGCATCTATTCATGTAACAAACTGTAACAAACCTGTACGGAATAGAAGAGTAGACTGTAAAAAAGAAATGGAAAAACAGTGACGATTTCTCAGACACTGCTGAGGTCAAAGATCAATGTCTCTTCCCTTTCATGTGACTTTTGATAGCATAGTCAACATCTGTTGTGAATTCTGTATCATCTGTGCTACAGGAAGCAGAACATAAAACTATGCACATTTTAGAATCTTGCACTTCTTTAATTGTTAACCAAAAATGTTTTGCAGTGCTCATGGCTTCACAGTAGTACTGCTTGTAATTGCTAGCAAACTACAGGAAGAAAGTCTTCCTACTGGCACGCACACACGTTGTCATTCAGAGGCAATGACAAGAATTATTTCTGTCCGGTTAACATTGAAATGTATATATCTTTAAGTTACAAAAATTCAGATAGTATTAGATGGAAAGGAGCTTCTATTCCAATGACTATGTTGATGCAAAGAGCTGAATTCCAGCCTGGCTACAGGAAGACCTTATCAACCTACTGTCTGAGGCTGATGAATTTTTCAATTCTGTTCTGCTAGTCTGCTAATAATAGACACTAGAGCTTTAATCTTATTTATTTATTTGATCTTGCCTGCTTTAACTGGATAATTGTTGATTGTTAACTTTATTTGGCGTTTCCAATTAGCTTAACTTTTAGAAAATGTTCAGACACTGGTCTGGGTTTTGTCTATTAGTGTTCTATAAAATAAGGGTGATTCAACTGAAATCAATACTACTTACTGCTCTGAACTCTAAGGGTTGGATCCTGTTTCCATGAACTATATGAGGAACTGGCATACACTTATAATTACAGATTCAAAAATAAACAAATATGACAAAATTTCACCTGAAAACATGTTAGGGTTTTTTTAACCTTTATAGTACAGTGGAGGCACAACTCACAATCCTTACCATTAATGAATTGGACACACTGAAAAAGAAAGAGAAGGATCCAGTTAGAACTCCAACTACTTTGCCAGATAAAAGGGAAGAAAAAAAGAAAAAGGAAAAACGAGAAAGAGAGGTGGAAGAGAGAGAGTGAGAGAGAGATTCTGGTTCTCCTTGGCTTCTTAAATTAAGAACTTTGTACTTGGCTGGACTGCAAATCATTTTTGCTGGTAATGTTTTTTTCTGGCTGGGAAGTGGGTTAAGAATCTCTCCCCCTGGCAACTTCTTTCTTTTTTTGGGTAGCTAGTTTAAAGAAACACCCTTATTTATTCTGGCTGTCTGACTGCCTGTTATAGACAGCAGAATCAGAAAGAGAGGGAAATACCAGCACATCTGCAAGAGGGTGATCAATCACAGGCACATATTGCAAAAAGAAATAATGTTTAAAAGTGTTAGCAATGATCTGCTGATATTGCAGATCTATTCTTCTTTCAGAATATGCATGTCCAATATATCACTACTGAGAAGCTTTACTTTCTTAGCCAATGTAAAATTTTTTCAGTGCATTAACTCTGATAAACTTTCATTTATAGATTCCTATTCTATCTTCAAAAGAAGAGAACAAACATCTTTCATTACTTTCTTCACCACCCTCCCTCCGGCAAACCTTGAACTGTGTATTGATGCCTTTGACAACACAAGAATAAAAGTCTGCATTAAGCTGGGAGGAATGATCCAGAATAATTAAAAGAAAGCTGCATCCTTTCATTTTCACGCAGCCTTTGGAAAACTCATGCTGCGAGAAGAATTTCTAACCATACATAGAGGACTGTGAGTCGCACACGATAAATAACTGTGTAATCTCCTCCAACTCCTCCCATGAAGGGGTTGAAAGGAGAAAAAAAGTCCAATCTTTTGGTCCAAATGTTGACAGGAGGAGGGAGGGATGAAGTAACGTTGTCTTATTTATCCCTCTAGACCCATGAAAGACACTGCATGCAAGCTGCTTCCAAACAGAGGTCTTTAGGTTTTGAGAGAGTGCAACTATTCAGGGAGAGGGCATTGCTAAAACAGAGAAATGTTCCTCCTCACTGAAAGCCACAGGTATTTTCTTCACGTAGTTACTGTTGACATTGGCAGAAGTGCTTTGTACAATTCCCACTCTGCACCTATAAATTCCCCCAAGGCACATTTGATATCTTAGGGGATGGCCAGCCAGGGACAACACATGGGCACAGCCTGGGCCTACGTGTGGGTGAGATGCTTTTCCAAGCACACCTCGAGGTCAATGAATCCACAGGGAAAACATCCCACAGAAGTCCCTGTGGGTTCGCAGGGCTGAGATCCCTGCCTGCTCTGTGGGTGTTCGGACCCATCCCCCCCCACATTCCTCAGCACATGATGCAGTGGAAACTGTGGCTCAAGCCTGCAGATCATTCTGCCTGAATTTTGGCCATCCCATGACATTTTTCCATGGGAGGATGTTATCTGAGCCAAAGTGTTTAACTGAATCTGGCAATTCTCAGCTGTTTGCTGGCTGCCACCAATTTGGTGAATCGACATAATTTGTGACACCCTCAGTGTGGGATCCTAAATGGAGACATTTTTATTCTAAAATGAATTAGATCAGCTCCTGTGAAGACGGGATTAAAAAAAAGAAAAAAAAAAGGCAAAGGAAAAGGAAAAGGAAAAGAAGAAGAAGGAAAAGAAAAAGGAAAAGAAAAAGGAAAAGGAAAAGAAAAAGAAAAAGAAAAAGAAAAAGAAAAAGAAAAAGAAAAAGAAAAAGAAAAAGAAAAAGGAAAAGAAAAAGGAAAAGGAAAAGAAAAGGAAAAGAAAAAGAAAAAGAAAAAGAAAAAGAAAAAGAAAAAGAAAAAGAAAAAGAAAAAAAGAAAAAAAAAGTTTTCCAGGGCTAATTATTTCTTGTGCCTGAAACGATGACACAGGCAGTATAAAACTGTGGGATGAAGTGGAAAACCACCACTCCTAAACAAGACAAAACCAAGACTGCCCACGCCCATTAAAAATTCTAGGAAACAGGGACAAACTCCACAGTCTAAACTGTAACCTTAGCAATGTGCTGTGCTGTCAGCAAGAGATAGTACACAATTACCTAGGGAAAGAGCAATTTCTTCCTGTCTTTCCTGCAACTTATTTTCTTTGGGAAAAGAATACTATTTTTTCCTTGTTTGGCCTTCCCATCTTCAGCTGTTTTCTAAAGTGAGTGATCCTTTCACATAGTCAAACAAATGTTGAATGTCGCAGCAGCTACTCTAGCTGCCAAATTATACATGGAGCTGGAAGTACCATTGTTTTGGATGTCTCCTTATTTAATGGCTTCTCCTTGCAAGCCTGCTTTTGGTCCCTCCTCTTCTCAGGGAGTAAGAGTCATGGTTTGAGCTCTTGCTCAGTAAAGACTGCTACTATCAAAACCTGATGATTAAATCTTGCCCTTGAAATGGTGCAGTATTCAAGGAAGGCAATATGTGGAGTAAATATCACTTAATATGTTAGCGTTCGTTCTCTACAGAAATGTTGTTCTGGCCACATCATTCCGCTCACAGTGGACAGTGGCCACAGGGTTTCCAGAATGCTGAGGGCTCTATTTCCACCTCTGTCCCCCCTTGCCACAGCTCCAGGCAGAATTTTCAGATGTTTACGGAAAGCAGTCTTAAGCATGTTAACTGACTTTTCAGCTGCCCAGAATTTTCTTTATCTCTATAAAATTGATTTCACTGTGTTAAAATATATTAGATGATCGTCTTACAAAAGAAATTAAAATAGCTTACGGTCTGGGATTTTTTATTTTTTTTTTTTTTGCTTTCCATTTAGGCATACGAAAAATACTAGCTGGGGTCTAAAATAAGTAGTTTCAGGACAGCAGGGGAATGAAGTGGAGGGAAAGGAGTCTCACAGTACTTTCTGTTTAGGTATGTCCTTCTAAAAATCATTACAGTTGAATGCTAGGTACGAAGGTAGTGCATTATACCAAAAATAAGAGTCTATTGACTAAATCTGCTGCCATTTATATCCCATACCAACTCACCTAAATCTTGAATAAAACTATACACCAACATAAGTTAAAATTAACCACTAAAATTAAAATACGTTTCTTCACATGGGCACTGGTGTAACATGGGAAAGTTTTGACACAAAATAAGTTATAGAATCATAGCATAATGATCATAGAATATCATAGAATTATAGAATCATAGAATACAGGTCTTATGTACAAAACCACTGTTATTTGACCATGAAGAGTCTTCCCAGTGTGTCAGCTTCCTAATAAATACCAACTAAAAAGCTGAAATACAGGTGAAATACAAAATTTAAGTAGTTTAATAACAATGGCAAGACAAAGAGATTCATAATTCTCTGTGGTTTTTGTTCCTTTTATTATTATTAGTCCTCTTTATTACTGTGTTCTCTTACAGGCTTACAAGTCTTTTTTTCTTCTTCAGTGATTCAAGATTTTTGACCACTGAAAATATTTAACCAGGCAAATTTTCATCTCAAAAAGATTAGGCCAGAAAAATGCTAACATTTTAAAGCACAATAATTTTTTTTCCCAAAGATAAAGGGCTTTTTTATAACCATTTAAAATATTAAATGGAGTTATAGGTGACTGCCAAATTAATTTCAGCAACATAATCATCACTAAAAGTTCATATTTGGATTTCTTTTTATTTCAAAATATTTACTAATATAGTATGCTCTTGGTATTTGGTCGTTCGATTCGGTAAGTTGGTTACATCATATAGGCTGCTAGCAGCTTGAGTGATTTAAGTTCTGATGTTTATTAAATTAAAGCTATGTTGTGAAAAACTAGATTCATATTATTTCTTGTACATTTCTGAATATATAATTGGTGGGTTCAAATTTTCACCATGTCCCTTATTTTATGGAGCTGTTCCTCTGTGACATTATTTTTCTTCATTCTTAATGAGTGTATTTTAGTGGCTACTAGCAAATGAAAAACAATCTGCAGTCAAGTACAACTGTTTTGCTAAAAAGAACAAGGAGAATCTTATGCAACAATCTTTACTGCTTGTTTTCAGACACTGCCTGAGTCTCTCTGCACTTAGTTATGCCTGCAAACCCCATAAAATCTCTTTCTCACCTCAATTTCTCCAATATTGTCTCTATGACTTGTGCGAAGGGAAACTATATCTTAGATAAATTTTCTTTTAGCGCACTACAGATTGAGGTGATTGATCCTCTTTTCCACATCAAAGCACATTCCTCAGGGGTAATTTGCTTCTCTAAATCCTGCTCACAGTCTATCCTATTAGTAAGATTTCTTTGCCAGAAAAATTTTCTGAAATATACATATAGAATGATTGTATACTTTTTGTCCATTATTTAGCCATAATTTCTATTGAAGTTAATTTTCTGATGAAGAAAACTTGCCTAGTATGTTGAGGAACATAATGACTAATTTGGGTATCCTATTACCAGGAGAGAGTAACCCAGTTAAATTTAAGATTTTGAAATAAGATTGAAATATTTCAATGTATTTACACCTCTATAAGTGCAATCATAATTTTAGTTAGACTTGATATCTCTTATGCTTATGAAATTCACTCTTCTGCTGGATCTACAGCCAGTTTAAGGCTTCTCAGCATTAGAGAGAAATCTCAAGAGTAATGGACCTCTGCTAGGCTGTGGCTATATCATTTCTGCCACAAGGAGGAAAAGGTGAAAAGTTGTTTGGAAGACCATGGAGAATAGGTCTTTCTGTTCTCACTGACATCCAAAGGCTGGAAAAAGTTGAAAGTCACAATCAGTATTGTTGCTGAGAAAGATAACTATGCCAAATACTAGCCAATAGCTCACAGCTCCTGTTTTAGTGATAGCAGTATTACTTAACTTATTGTTCCAAATCTTAGGCACATGCGAAGTAGGTAGTCTGATCATAGCAATTTCACTGCCACCAGAAGTCCACTTCCCCAGGGATGCTGCCTCTTTGTTTCTGCCTGGAATTAACCCTGACGAAATAAGATTCCTGTTTTCTCCATTTTCAGGCATGCAAACACATTTCAAAGTAATTTACATAATTTCAGTCATTTATTCAGTAACTAGCAGGTAATCATTGCTTAAGTAGTACACGTCTATATAACATTCAAATAGACAGATGACTTGATCTGACTGTTCTTAAAAAAAATAGGCAAAAAATCCTGAAAGAAACACATACTTTTCCCAAAACATAATATTCAAAAGTAGAAGTTTGTATTAAGGACCCAACAGAGATCATTTTATTTAGCCTAACTTCTAGACAGTAATTGTGTTTACTTAGTAAAAAACCCATAGGTTCAGATAATTCAGGCATATCTAGGTCAAAATACCAAGGAACAATAAGAGCATGTCACTTCTGTTAGTTGATCCTTCAGAAGCTGTCTTCTTGTCATTTCAGGCCTGGATCTTCTGGTTTTCAATGGAATTGTCCCATATTATCTGAGATGTAAAATTCTTTGAAATGGAAATACCTAAATCATTACCTCTTGACAGCTTCAAAGGATTGATAGCCCACTTTGAATCTCTTTGAAGTACTTATTTCAAATTAAAAAATAAGTAACCCTGAAAAAAGACAATTACACCTTGAGCAATAGACATCCTTTTTCCTTCTGAAATGTTTCCTGGCCATGAGCATCTTTGAAGTACATATTGTTCACCAATTGTACTTCAGAGTTTAACCATATAACCAATAACAAACACTCCCTTCTAATATCTCAGATGAAGTCTGATATTTTAATACTCAAAGAGGAATTACAGTTAGCTTTACTTACTATGTACAACTTTGTTCCAAATAATTAAATTAATTTGAAGAGGTTTGCTCTTACAGGAAGAGCAACAAAATGTTGTCTTCTAATTCTCAACTTCATCTCAGACTACTAATTATGGGATTATTTCAGCTAAAAAAGTACAATGTTTCCTTGCCACCTCTTTTTCCAGAGAAAATGAGCTGCTCAGTTTGACTACTACTTTATTAATCAACAAATAACTCCTAAAATTCAAGACGTATAAATCCTATATTGGTTAAATTCATGTTCAGGGAGAGAGGTGCTGTTTCTGAAACTTATACACTAAAATTAGAATAATAAAATCTCTGGGTTGAAGTTTTACATTCTTGATTTTATTTCAAGAAAATGGTACATGAACGATTGTGACTGACTTAGATTTATGGGTTGTGTTCTTTTACTCCTTTATGTCTTGATTTTTTTTTCCATTTTTAGTTGTAAAATTAAAGAGGTGAAATAAGTATACCAAAGAAAAATCCGAAGCAAAGATTTTTAATATAATTGATAAACTTTAAATAAATAGCCCTTCTCTTTTAGAAGTTCAATATTATTACAATATTTTACAGAATTTCATGATCCAGGTATACAGGGGAAATTAATTATGTATGTAAGAAGCAAATAGAGTTGGAGTGGTGTTTCTTCCTTTTTCCCATAGTACCTGTAGGAATCCTAAATATAGCAAATGGCCTGTTCATTGAAATCCCTGATCATCCTGATTGACATCAATTTTCAGTTTCCTTTGCACATGACATTTTCTTTTTGTTTAAAAGAGTCGTCAGACTTGAGTGGACTGCAGGACTGATAACAAAGAAAGAAGAGGCATGTCATTTTTCCCATGCAAACTATATGCTTGTTTCAAAATAGAGTGAATGCCAGCTGATTTACAGCTGTATACAATTGGCAAGTTAGACTGACGATTTTCATGGTTGCCAAAAAAACACAAGAGAAATTCGGACCCTATATCAGGAGAATTCATGCCTCCTTAAGAGGAGGTAAGCAGCTGGCAAGCATCAAATATGCTATGATCTGGCCTTTACTCAAGAAACATTACCTAGACAGTATATAAACTATCATTACAATCCACTCTCTATCATTCCCTTTCAGGGGAAACTTCTAGAGAAGATGACAAAAATAAAAGCTGTTCAGGAGGTGTTTCATATTTCATCCCCCAAGGGGAGTAAAAGGAAAAAAAACCTTCCTCATTTTTCCAATTCTTGATCCCACATACTTTGGTATAATAAAGTTTGATAGTATTAAAATTACTCAAATTATGCCACTATAGGCCCTGCAGATCAAGATTAAAATGAGTTCAGTGTATCTTAGTCCATTTTTGCTGGTGTTTGTAATGTTAATACATTTATTCAGATTCCTGCTGTTTTTTTTGAATTAGAAACTGATATGCTGAAACAAAACACAATTTCTTTCTAGCTGCTACAATGGTAACATCAAAGTAGAGCACAAGGAACATAAAGCAATATTCTTTTTATTAAGCATTTTTTTTTAAATTATACTATTTTATTTATACTTTTTTTTTATTGAGTGACATGATGTTCAAATAATGATGTCCAAATGCTGCTCTCACTATTCTTTTCAGTAATGACAGTAATAAGTAACATAAAATGTCAGCTCAAGATGAATGGCATGAAAGTTAAAGGGAAAGGAATCCCACAGCATCATAGAAAACATCACTTAAAGGGTGCTGACTAAAAATGAAAAAGAGGCAGGGTATGACATGAAGAAATGTCTTCATCTTTTATTGTTTTTCCTCTTTCATACATAAAACAAAGTACAATTAAGTGAATAAAAACTTTGGATTGAATAAAATTGGGAAGCACACTAAATGTGTGAGCAAAATGTTACTACCAAGATATAAACCACAGACACTTTTCCTAATTTCTATGGGATCCACCTTATGTTTTTATTTGAAAAAATATACTAAGAGCTCATATGCATACACACATAATTTAGGACTAATCAAAATGAACTTCAAACAATGAAGTTCAACTATTTTAAGCTTGTTCAATGGAGCTGGGAGAGAGAAGGAGATTCAGGGTACTAAGAGCTTCTTGTACATATAACGTTATCTAATGGAAAGAAATCTGGAAGCTCTTTCTTTGTCTCTAATAGAATACCAGTTCTTTTCTGAGTGCTACACAGAAATAACATATCCCTGGATGTCATAGAAATACTTATGAATATCAAATCTCTGCTTACAGTATAATGCAGAGTATGGAGAGAGGTCAGGAATAATAACAGCAAAAATTTCAACCGACTGAGACAAAAATCTCAGCTTGTGTGTATGAGAGAATCACTGATCTCAGTGTACTGAAATCATTTCACCCAGACTAGGTGAGGGTCTGTCCTGTGCATCTAGTCTGATCTGTGAAAAAGGCATCAGTTGTTTCAAGTTTTTTCTCATTGGAGTGTGAAAGGGGTCTTTTTTTTCTTTCAGTTTTCAAGTCAAAAACTGGAAGGTCCATAAGACTGACAAGATGGATGGTAAACTGTAGCTTTTTTTGGTTACCAGAAAACTTATCAGTTATTGGAACTGGAAGATATAATGTGATAATTTCCAGTGTGAGGTGTGGGTGGTTTCTGTAGCCATTCTTTGCTGTTGGAGGTTATTCCTCTCATTCCACCACCTTGCACATATCCCATAGTTTTTATCGGTTCTGTCTAGGCTCTTTTGAAACATGATCAAGTATCTCCTGAAGGCCCAAAATTGTCTACTTTCTGTAATCCCATCCTCAAATACCTGAATTACATGGAAAGTAAGTAAAACATGGACAAGTGTGTTTAAAGGGCAGTTTTGCATAGTTGTTCCAGCTCTACCTCTGATTGCCCACAGGCAGGCTTACTCCTTAGTCACAGCCTCCTTTTTTTTCCCTTTGCTTCTTCCTATTTTAGCTCAGGTCTAGCTCAAATACATAAAAAAATGTGTCCACATGTCTTCCTAGTGTGCCACAAATCCTACTAGCACAGAGATTGTGATTGCTTCAGAAACTCACAGGAAGTAGATAATAGAAAGAACATAGCTAACTCATTTAACTAATGTAAGACTATTTTTCATGTTACATATTTAGTTCTTTATATCTGTCTCATATGAAATAGCTCCTGAAATGGAGTTATCTCATTTCCTGTCAGACACATATTCGTAAACCGGAACATGTTACACTGTTAATATTTTCCTAATATCCAACCTATATATTTTTAATTAATTTGATTCTGTTACTATTGGATACATCCCTCCACACTATACGTTCTCTTTTTGTACACATTTGGCAAATATCTAGAGATTGCTTAGACCAAATCCTCAATGAAGTCATATTGATTTAAACCAGATGAGTATCTGGCACTTTATGTCTACTAAAGCAGTCACTTTAAATCTTTCCATACAGCTTAGTCTCTACAGATGTCTATCCTCTTGCGGCTATTTTCCTGACTCTTACTATTTTATTTTTTTTTTAAGTTGTATTTTATTTTAATTTACTTTATTTTGCAGGTAAGGAGAACCCTAAAATGAAAAGTACTAGTCCAGATATGGTCACGCTTTGGTAATACAGAGTTTCCTCTCTCTGTTCTTTTGATGTGATACGTCTGTTAACATAATATACACTACATTTTTTTTAGCTGCCATCTTGAATACTCTAACCTTGTCCATTGTTAGAACTCCAAGGGGTAATTTTAAATATTTTTCTCTCTTGAATTTATCTTTCTCATGGATAGTTGTGGTCTGGAAAAATTTTACCTCCCAGGTATAATAACAATAAAGCATCATTTCTTTCTGTTCTCACTTCTATTTTTTTCTAACTCAGGGAACACATGAATTCAGAAACCTGGAGCAAATCAAGATTTACACAAGAGTTAGTGCATGCATTGTATAATATAACCATGCTGAAACAGTAGCAGGGACATGGTTCTTGATGAATGAGGTCTAAATTTTATATGCCTTGAAAATACCTTCTTTCAGTTTGTGCTCAACACATTGATCACACTTTGGGTGCACAGATTGCTCAGTTGTATCCAGTTGCTGTAACGGAATTTGTCCAGATAGAAGGAAATGCACTTTGCTTCTTCTTGTATATAGGATAAATGCTTACCAATCCCTGCAACTGCTAGCCCCAAATTTTAATAATTTTTTGTTTGTTTGTTTTTTGTTTTTTGTTTTTTGTTTTTGTTTTATCCCATTACACAATAGTTAGTTGATTTTTAACAGACTTCATGAGTCATTGTATGTAATGTTATCCACTTGTTTTTCTTTTAAAGCAGTGTATAGTGTTCCATATACTTAGTACATAGAATATTCTGACATATTTCACAATCCACTTTAGTCTTACTCTAAGCTTACAATTTCTGGTCCTGTTCAACTGACTCTTATGGGCTTGAGATATCTGGTAAACACCCCAGGTACAACCTAATTCAGCCTAAGCAGCTCTGACTGGCAAGGTCATGACAATAACTGTTAGTGCGATTGGCCCTAAAACACACTGGCGAATCTCATTCTTGTTGTGTAATAACAGCAGTTTTTAAACTTGAATGTATCTCCTGGGGGACAATGATGGGTTTTAGAACTTTGCAAGAAAATCAACTTCCAGGTAACATTCTGGAGGTATATATATGTTCTTCTAAATTTCCCTGAATCTTACAGGGCTTTGGAAGCTGCTTCATGATCTAAGTTTTCAGTTTCTCAGAAATGTAGGCAAATTTGAATTTTCCAGAAGTAACAGAGCAAGGCCTGAAAAAGAAGGATGATGTGGCTAGGAGGAATAATATGTAAATCAGGAGCCCCGAGAAACAGCTGAAAGGAGTCATGTGGGTTTCTGGGAAGGTGAGGGAAAACTAGGAAACAGCAAAAGGAGTTTCAAGGAAGAGGGAGATGTAGAATTTAGGAGCATTTTAAGCAGCTGAAAAGAAATGCAAAGTTATTTGAATTATTGGGAACTCTTTGTCACTCTTCCCACTCTGCTTTACCATTGCCCCCTCCTTTCCCAGTTTTATTTGGGAATAGGATTTTAACTTACACAGAGTTTTCTTTCCAAGACCCACTCTTTCTCTTTGCAGTAGCCCTTTATTCACCATACTTTCACTTTCCGGACTAACACATGGAGGCAACATGTAGAAAGGAGGAATAGGATCTGCTCTAACTGAGCAGAAAAGAGAGAGACATAGAAAGGAACAGCAGTAGGATATTCTGTGTCTGAGGTTGCAAGGCCTGAAGAAGGAGGCCGAGTGCAGCTGCTGCAGCCTCCATATGGGGTTGCCTCCTCACAAAACCAGCCATAAGTTCACAAATGCTGGAAAGGACAACAGGAGTAGCTCTTGGGGACCAAAAGACTGTCTGTTTGGATCACACATTACTTGAGTAGCCAGTGGAAAGAAACAAGTGCCTATACTCTTATTGTCTCTTTTCATGCTACATAGAAATTTAAACGTAAAAATCATATACTATCTTACCTTGATTTCTTTTCTATCTACTGTGAAAGTTGTCAAATATTATAACCTAAACCACAGTTTCATGAGAAGAAAACTATTTGACTCATAACCTTAAGAAATGACATATAAATTATGCAGGGATAAATAGCCACAAAGTAGGTCATTGATTGGCAGAATACAGAGGGCACTCAGAGTTAGTCTGGGGGTGTTTACTTTAACAAGTATCAGGTACCATTTATCTTGAATTTCAGAGACTTGTTATGATAATGATGTTTAAAATGTAACTAACTCAAAAAAGACTTGACAATTGTAGTTGTTTTACTGACAGTATTTAGCTTTCCTGCATCTAATGTGCCTGGGACTGTATTTAAAAAGCTTTGCCACCTCCCTTTATGTTGTATTCAGTGCTGGCTCAGCACTGCTAAATTTGTAGTCAGGTTCACAGCTTTCGTGGTTTTGTTTTTCCAGTATTATTGGTCTCATTGTTACAGCCTGTATGGAGGGAATCCATGTTTATGTTTCACAGCTTGGTAGCCATAGTTATTGTAACTTCAGGGAGAAAGCCTAGGGGCAATTCTCAGAATAATCCTTTGTTTTTGGAATCTTTACTGCATCACTAACTCATTTGTCTAATTCTTACACACATTTTATAAGGTGTTATAATTGAGAAGTGACCAGCCAAATAACTGACTGTGCACCTGAAGATAATGTCAGGCATAAACCCAACAGGACTCAAAGGGCATTATTCTGTTAGTAATCCAGCCGTGCTACTGCAAGCAACTGCTTTAAGTCTTCCATTTTCTTCTGCGTTCTCCTACAGCGTTCATTCACGGTCCGCTTAGGTAATCTTCCTCTTCATTACCACATTTCCACGTTGTTTATTTTTTTTTTAAATAGCCTGAAGCTATTTTGGTAAAAAGAGCACTACTGTGTATGACCGTTCTTAGAATTGCAAATGCTTTTAGTTCCCTATCCCTGAGGAATTATTTTGCCTGCAGCATTTCTAAGTCACAGAGGTCATGCATAAAGTTTTGTCACACTGCACTATTCAGTTCAAGAAAGATTAAAACACATACTCACAAAAACAAACCTCATCTCCCTTCTACAATGATCAGGTTCATTGAGTATGTTACAAGCTTCCTCACTTTCCATTCAGTAAGAGCCAATTACCGTTAATCTACTGAGTTGGAAGTCACCTCACATACTAACAAATCTTCTGATCCTCTGACTTATAAACAGCTTTACCCGTTTTCTAGCATCATCCCTTGTGAATTTACAAAGATGGTCTGTACTGGCAGAACTTTCTACTTCAGATCTATATTATTCTATTAATAAAGATTATATTTGAAAAATAAACTCATTTAACTGAGTTATTAATCATAGAATATCTGCTTTGTTTTTTGTTACAGGCTGAGACCTCTGCTGAAATAAATTTTCCTAGCAGAATAGAAATAATAACTTAAAAATACAATGACAAGCAATAAGAATGTAATTTGATGTTTTAGTTTTGCTTGGTGTCTTGGTATTGGGTTTCGTGGTTTTCTAATCTTGGGTTTCAAGACAGATATCCTGAAATCCATTATCCATGTGATAGCTGTTTCAATGTAAAGAATCATGGGTGGCAGAATGGAGAAATTCCATTTGCTCAGAAAATTTCCATTAGTTTCCTTACTAATTTTTCCTAGGCATTCTTTCCTCTCATGTCTCCTATTGCTTTTGTAAATTTGGAGTAGAAAGATAGACACAGTTGCCTCAGTGGCTAGCAAAGCAAATCTTTCATAAGAGAGTTCTTGAAAGTTTCCGAAAGTTTCCAAAATTTCACAAAGGCTTTAAAAAAAAAAACTTTCAGTGGAAGATCACTGAAAGAGTTTTTACCAATGCAAGCAAAACGTGCAAATAGTATTTCTGCTTAGCTATTACAAATATTAAAAGAAAACATTTACCAGGGAATACAATGAATTAAAAACACCCCCAAAACCAAAAAACAATCCAAAACCAAAACTAAGCAAGCAAAAAAACCCCACAAACCAAATCAGTCTTGTTATCTTTAAAATTTGATTTAATCAACAATAGCCAGTCAAAATATTAAAAAAGAAAAAAAGAATGACAAAAAATGTTAATTTTAGTCCTTTGCTCATCTCAGAAAAAGAAGTTAGTAGTTAATCAATTTTAACGTTCATTTTAGTGAAGAACAATGTAATCATGAGAAGATATTGTGGAAGGGATGCACATAACAGGTTTTGGGTGATTTGAATCAAATCCAGAGATTAAGCTTACTATTCCCAATTGAATATCTATTTTAGTAACTCTGCTCACATCCTGTATATGTAACAAATCTTGTTCATATATTCAGTGCACATATGCTTCAAGAAAAAGTTAAAGGAGAATAAAACCACTTCCTCAGTAAAACTTTAGGCTTGCCATTACTGCAGAAGGTGTATTTCTTCTTTTGAATGTGGTGTTTCTGTTGTGACAAAGTTTCTGCCTGCATTTCCTCTGCTGCTTTTTCTGTGGATGCTTCTGCTACTGCTGGTCCCTGGGGCCATGAAGTGGGTGAGAGTCAGTGCCTTATGCTCAGAGGGTGTAAGCAGCCTGATTTCAGTGCTCACGATAGTGGAAGTCTGTTGGAACATGTGGGAGCATGCAATACAGAAGGAAATCCCATATCTTGCCAATTCAATACTTCACGCTCGATGGTCATTCAAACTGGCTTGTATAATAGTAAGCCGCCAAGAGTTCACAGGCTGGCAAGTCTCTTCTCTTTTTCAGGTCAAAAGTAACATGACATCCCTTTTATCAGCTCCCTGATGTTTTCAATCCAAAATGCTGTTACTATGTCTCTCTGACTTCTTAATCTACATTCCCATGATAACAGTCATTCTTATCGTGAAACCTTTATTTTTATATATACATGAAATTCAAAATTATAAGCTGTCTTTGGTACTTCCTGCATTAGTTGTATCTTGTCTAAGGTCAAAGATTGACTGTGTTTTAAAACAGGACACTGCTGGGAATGATGAGAATGATGTCACAATATGTTCGTCTGATCACAGCATGTTTGGGTTTTTTACTAGAAACTTTTAATGCAGATCTGAAACTGTGGCAAACGAGGATGTTTGCAATCGATTTCCTATCATGCAACTGAAATTAACATCTAGAACATTGCTTTTCCATTTGCTTCTGTAGGTGTTTAGGTATCCATCATGTTTTTAATGATCACAACTGCAAGTGAAAGTGGAAATGTTAGGGTTTGGAGATTTATGCTTCATTCTTTAAGCCCCAAACCTTTTGAAATTGGTGTGTGAAGCTGTCAGCAAACTAATTTGTGATGGTATTTCATTTTGACTTTTCCCATTACGGATTGATTCACCTCTTGGTCTTCCATGTTGCTTACATAACACCTGAATGGAGAATGTCAAGGAACCTTATTCGTTTGTTTCAAAATAAATTACTTAAATCCTCTTTTTGGAACAGTGAACAACCTCTGGATCTATGTTTCATTCTGCTTGAGCTGTCATTTGAAAAGATCCTATCAAAAATAAATCTAAATCCTCCCATCTGCTGTAAAGCCATGAAATGTCCAGCACAATGTCTGTGCTTTTTCTCATCATTAAGACAGTGGAAATGCCAGACTGGAGAAGTGAAGGAATTCAAACTGTCATTGTTTGAAAATGACAGTGTAGCAAAAGAGAGAAATGCTCTGCAGTTTAAAATAACAACTCAAACTTATTTCACTTAAACTGTAAAAACTACATATTGATATAAAGGCTTGATGTTGTTAAATTTTTACTGGCATTCTGCAACACTTCAGACAGTACGAAACTTCGGGAAAATGAGACTGCACTCAGTCTGGCATCTAAGCCCATTAGTGGTCTAACCACAGTCACATTTTTGTGTCAGCATCTTGGAAAAGGAGAATTTTAAGTAATGTTTCTGAGGTGGATAACGAAGTGGCATTGTGGGAACTTTTCCTAGGCATCAAAAGGTAGCAAGAAAAAGTACAAAGAAACACTTTTGTTTGAATAAAAAGTAGCATTTAGCCAGTAGAGCAATATCACGATGGAAGAGAGGCCAGATTATCAACAGTAAGAGGGCTGGAACAGAAATATTTCAAATGTGAGCAAAAATTACTTATGCAACACATGATAGACAATAGACCATCAATGATATGATGTGAAGAAGAGGTTAAGGTTTTGAAGGAGGAATATTTTGGCAAAAAAGATGTGAGCAGACTCTAGAAGCCCCAGTGTCCCCCGGGACCAGTTTCAATTTCCTGCAATGTGATATAAGTCCTAAGTCTTTCTCTTGAAGGTCTTAGTGGAAGAAAAAACGTAAAAAAAAAAAAAAATTATGAAAAAGACCACAACCTTATCAGAAACTAATGAACATCTCCACTGTGTTCCACCTGAGCAGAAATTGGTACAGCCCAGGTGCCTCACTAATCAATACTACATAGTTGTAAGAAGATAAAATCATTCAAATTCCTTCTGATGGAATCAAGAAGAGGAGGAAAGTCAGTTAAGTGGTTTGGTCGTTATCCATCCTTGATTTTCAAACCTAGACTGGAAAAAGTCCTGAGGACCCTACATCGTAATTTAAGCTGACTTTCTAGTCCTACTTTGGACAAGATATCGAACTCAATGAGATTATGGGATCCTTTCCAGTATGAATTACCCTAGGGATAAAGAAGGGTTGAGCTAGTCGTGTTTCTTCCCAGGAGTGAGCCATGAAGCATGTCTAGCCAGTTGATTTAAGTTGCACTTACGGATCTCCTTTCCAAACAATCCCTTTAAGATCTGACAGTTACAAAATTGAAATGTTAGTATCTTCAGCAGAATCTCAGTCTGCAACTTATCATACCCTGATTTTGAGATAGATCTTACTATTTTCTGTGATACATCTTCATGAGACATGTTAGATAATATTTTTTCCTTCTGTTCTGTTTTTTATGTATATATGCTAAGTTTTTATACATACAAGTATACAAAAAGTTTGTATACATACAAAATAGAAAAGGATGCATACATTCAAAGACGACCTGCTCAAATTAAAAAAAAAAAAAAAAAAAAAGCAAAACTAAACTTTGATATTTAATGTCAGAACTACTTCTTTTTAAAACCAGTTCATGCCATTCGCTTATTATATAAAAATTTGCTGATCAGACACTCTTATATGAATATATCCAGTTCAAATGAATAGAAGTAAAATAAATGTTATTTCAGGATTTTTGAGAGAATAATTTTGGATTATGGTAGCATTGATGTTAACATCCTAACATACCACTACATTTGCCTATGTAATTAATGCATTACATGATAATTGAAATTGAATGATTAATGTATAAGGGTTTATTATGTCTATCCAGAATGCATTTTAACACATTATAGGTTTTCATCTGATGGTCTTTCTAAAATATCTTAGTAAATTTTTGCAATCCTCAGCAGACCATTCTTACTTTTTTAGTGAGGATGAATTAATGTTTCCTGGACAGTAGATTTATTGCTTGTGCATGTCGTAGATCATGGCCCAAAAACCCCATTGAAAAATAGATGCATTTTGCAGATCAATGGACTACAGTCTTGTCCCGGTTTCAGCTGTAACAGTTCTTCTTCCTAGCAGCTGGTGCAGTGCTGTGTTTTGGCTTCAGTCAAAGAGAACAATGCTGATAACACACCAATATTTTAGGTGTTGCTCAATAATGTTTACCCTGATTCAGTGTCTCATGCTCTACCATTGAGTAGGGACACAGGAAGCCGAGGCGGGGGTTTGGGGGGTGGAGCAGAGACAGGACACCTGATGCAAACTGGCTAAAGGGATATTCCATACCACAGCACATCATTCTCAGTATATAAAATGGGGGGAGTTATCTGGAAGGGACCGATCACTGCTGTGTCAGTCAGAGTGTGGTGAGCAATTATATTGTGCATCACTTGTGTTTATTGCTTTTTTCCTTTTCCTTTTTAGTTTTATATTCTCTCCCCTTATTATTTCCTTTATTATTATTAATAGTAGTAATAGTAGTAGTGGTAGTTTTATATTGTACTTTAGTTATTTAACTGTTCTTTTCTCAACCTGTGGGGTTTACATTCTTTTGATTCTCCTCCCCATCCCGCCTGATGCAGGGGGGTGAGGGAACGGCTGCATGGTACTGAATTACCTGCTGTGTTTAAACCACAACAGGTCTTTAAAGCTATCAAAAACTGATTTGTTACTTTTTTGTGCTAGAATATTAACACTTTAATGACAAGAATTCTTCATTCCCATTTAAACTTTAAAGTCAATGAGTTCAAAGTTAATTCCAAACTGGTGCTTTTGGTATAACAAAGACTAGGCAAGAAAAACAACATAGCTTTGTTTACTTCACTCAGGAACTGGGAAGTAGAAATGGCTACTATTTATCAACAATACTTTATAAACTGCTGTCAGATATTGCACGATATAAGCATTGGTACAATGTAACCTGTCCATTCTCCGAATAGTTAAGTTTGGATGGTTATAGCTTACATTGATATAAGTGTCCTTGAAGGCTTCACCTAAAGCAGTGTCTCATACAGTTGCAAAGGTTAAAAACAGAGAAGGATCACCAGAGCGCAATGTACATCTAACAGGAACAATTGCAATCTTTACGGCGGCTGAACCACAAAAACAAATTGTTGCATTGGTGGGATGAACCTAGTGAAACTTACTTTCTTTCAGGCATCAATTATTTTCCTCTTGATCCTATCACCAGAGTAACTAATTCTACATATTATCTTCTCTCTGTCAGTATCAAGACTATTTCTAGTCTAAGGTATATGCTAATTGGTCAATTGCATATTTAATGGCTGAATTCTGCCTGCTTTTCTTTCAGTGGGTTCAGCTGTGTGCAACTCCTTGGTCCCTCCTCACATTTTCATAACATTTAAAGTGTATGTACTTTTAGACTCTACCTGTCTTTAATGTATGACTAAAAGTTGTAAGATGGTTCAAAAGCTATTAGAAGAACAGACAGACAGACCTGTGATTGCATTTCTGGTTACTAGCTCAGGGTAAACAAGAAGTGACCAGCACTTCAAGGAGCTTCTAAGAGAGCACAATTATGCAGTCTCCAGTCTTACAGTTAGTTCTGTAGTATTCTTGTAAGCACTAACCTCTGGTTTTATCACAGCATTTCTTGTGCTGCTATTTGGCAATAACACCCTCACAGGGGAAAACCCGGTGTGACATTATCATACTATCACAAGTTTCAAAGCACTAAAACCAAGTACAGTAAGAAGTTTATATGTGTATGTTCATAGTCTATATATTTGCAGATTGAATTTCAGACAAATTAGTTTCACCCAAGTTATAATTTCTACAAGCAGGAAGGAAAACCTAACAATGGTTATTCTCTGAAGAGGTGAGTAACAGTGGATTGTTGTTACCTTAATAATGCCAGTCTAGATGATGCTTAGGTTAGCTCAGAAGGGAAATAAGTTACTCTTACTTAAAGTGACTCTTTAGCCAACTGTCACATCCTATCATTGACTATATAACCCATTACACTGATTTTGATTATGTAGATTTTGAGGGAAAATATGAAAGCATAAGCACAGATATTCTCTTGCTACTCATAAAATCAAAATCATCATTAACCAATGTGTACCAATCATTTCCTTGCTATGATAGAGGTGGAAGATCAATAGCACATGAAAACAGTGCCAGAAGTTATAGGAATTGGCTCTTTGCCACATTTTCGTAGATTATCCCCAGGAAGAAGATTTAGCTTTAGACTTTACATGTAAGCAGAAGTTTTAATAGCTTTTTAGATTGCTGTTAACAGCTTGCATTACAGAAATGGGAAATTTTTCAGCGCAAGGGTTCTCACCACAAAATACCAACCCAGTGGGGAAACCAGTCCAAACCAAAACATCTTCTTTTTTTTTTTTTCTTTTTTAATCTTCTAGTTTCAATCAAGCCTTCACATAGGAAGATGTTTCAGACCAGGCTGGATTTCAAAAACAGAAGTAGGCAGAACACAGTTGGGCAGAACAGAAGCTCCTAAAATAACGAAGAGCGTTGTAGTTAGGTCACTCACCTAGGAACAAGAAGATTAAGATTTTAAATTACTGCTCTGTGGGAGTCACTTCAAGGATTTGAAGCTTGTTGTTCTTTGTAGGTGAATGCCCTAGTCACTGAGCTATTAGCTGTGTTCTTTCTGTCACTATTGGTGGAGATGTCCTTTTATGTGCATATAATTAAAGATTTATTGAGAAAAAACGGTACATTTCTATGCATTCGTTTGTGCAAATTCAATTTAAAAAGCCCCATCTAAATATTCACAACTCGCTCTGCACCCATTTAAATAATTTTTTCATTATCTCCACCTTCACTGAAGGCTCTATTATGTGCTGTTGCCATGTCATATTGCCAGCAGAGGTAACCAAGTTGAGGCAGTGAACAAACCCTCATAAAGATGTGTAAAGAAAGCATATAGCCTTGCTTCTGAAAACAGTGCCAATCTAAAAGATTCTGTTTTTATACTTTCTATTAGACTGTTTCTTGATTCCTATAAGAGATTAGCCATGGGTGGATCATGAAGGTGTGAGACAGAGATAATGCATATGTATTTAGAATATATGCATTTCATAAATTATAATCTAGATCCTAAAGCACGCTTTTTAAGCACCTTAAAAATAATTGGCTACATTTGGAATAGTGATAATCATGTACATCCCCTTTGGTTTACTAATCTTCAGAATGTAGGGCTCCCATAATTTCAACAAAGTGTTTGCAGAAGTATACATTTAATATAGCATATTTCTTTCAATTTATATCTTTATATTTGCAAAATATTTTGCTGATACCTTGTAGCCATTATAACTAACTTTATTTTTTTTAGAACAGTGAAGTAGAGCATAACAATGTCCTATTTTGGATGCAGTTCAAGTGCTCCATTAGTTTCAGAAGATGTCTCTATTACTTCTATAAATTTGTCCATTTCAACAGTTGACATTATATAATCTGGATGCTTTTTGATTCAAAGCTGTAGCTTTCAGTTCCAAAACCCTACTTCCTTCCTTTGCAACAGATTTATTCTTCTCTTGCACAATTTATTTGGTGGCATTTTTTTGTAAATGTTCAACTTTTAACTCCATGTTTGCATACAACATGGCACTGTTGAACTTAGCACTGTTGTTTACAGCTGTGGAAAATATTTTGGGAAACGTACATGTATTCTTGTTGAGCCAGTAAAGTAAAATGCGGGCTTGTGTTTTTGCTGATTGTTTTTTTCCAGCCTCCTTTCCTCCCTTATTCCCTTTTTTTCCCCCTTTTTTTTTTTGTTGTTGTGTTGTGCCATTTGCTTTGAAGTAACAGTTCAGTATTTTAATTTAAATGTTGATAGAAATGGTTTAAGCTTGCTTTTGGTCAGTGACTCATTGTAAATGATAACTGTTGTCAGTAACCCATGTTCTTTTTCAACAGCTTTCATATGGAGTATTGCCACTTTGAAACTCAGCTTCACAGTTGTATCAAAAAAAAAAAAAAGGTAATGTTAAAAAAAAAAACAAAACAAGACAAACAAAACAAACAAGCAAATCAAAATTTTAAACACCTCTTCAAAATAAATCTTTGCATCTCTGTCCTGGAGAGCAGTGGCTATTATCTACCTGGACTGCCAGGATGCCATTGGCCTTCTTGGCCACCTGGGCACAAGCTAGCTTATGTTCAGCAGCCATCAATCAGCATCCCCAGGTCCTTTTCCACTGGGCAGCTTTCCAGCCACTCTTCCCCAAGCCTGTTGCACTGCAACTGGTTGTTGTGGCTCAAGTGTAGGACCCAGCACTTTGCCTTATTGAACCGCATACCATTGGCCACAGCCCATTGATCCAGCCTGTCCAGATCCCTCTGCAGAGTATAAATGCATACACACATAGTATAATATAATGGTTCTATCCTTTTCCAGGACAAGACTTAATTTAGCAAGAGTTATGTCAGATCTCCAGAAATTTAAAAAATAGAAAAACCTGTCTCTATAAATTTATTTTTTTTAATTCAAACACAGAAGAAAATACATCTATCCATATGATTTGTGTACCCTTGTCAAACTTTTAATGCATTATAAACAATGTCTTATTTAAATCTCACCATCAAATTAGGTAGAACTAAATCATCATAAGCAAAATTGAGTTCTTATTGTTGCACATCATGAAAATTATTAACACACCAAAAAAGCCCTATCTGAAAAAAAAAAAAAGAAATAAATATGTATTTACAGAAAGCTACCATGCTAGACAGTATGACTTTTTCAAAAATTTCTGTTCTTCCAGGTTCGACATTCAGGTAACAACCACCTTTTTGAAGAACTTGTTAGGTCACTCTTGTATTTGCAAGCTTGTTTGCAGTAGACACTTTTAGTATGTAGTCAACACTAGAGAAATGGTCTTTTCAGCAAACCATGCTTGGGTTTTGTCCTTATAAATGTGGTTATCCGAACAAGAAATGTGTTGGCTACCAACCTAGTATTGCACTTCAGTATACTTTGACAGTAGAGAACTTATTTCATTACTACTGCTGTCTTCTTTCTTTTGAGTAGCATCCTCTTCATCCTGGATATATTGTAAAACTTAATTTTTTCCCTGCGTGAGATCAGCTTATGGCTGATGCTTAACACCTTAAATCTGACCAGGTGCACTTTGTAGGTGAAAAAATAGCTTAAACTGCAAATGCTAATGGATAACAGGTGTTGTGATTGTGTGTGAGTAAATGACTGGAACTGAACTGTTGAACCCTTAAGGAAAGGCCTGATATCTGTTAGCTGCAACCAGTATAGGCTGCATACAAACTTTGATAAAACTTGGAATAAACAAAAGTGTCACATTCTGAATCCTCCAATTAATAAAGGAACATGAGCTAGAACCAACAATTAGGAGGATGGTCACATGTTGTGCTTCTGCATATAGACTATCTATATTGGGGAAACTGATGGCTTGGGGCCTAAAAGAAGTGTTCCTGGAAAGAAATGATTTTGGAAAGAAAAAGCAGTCTTGGAAAGAAGAGGTGAAAATCCTGGCCAGAGGAAAGGTCCTGAAATTGGAAGAGATACAATGCAGAGAAATTCTGGTGAAACTCAGACATCTTGGCCAGCAGAGGCACAACGTGACCCAACATGACTTTGAGCCCAGTATTCCCAGACCAGCAGAAACCTCTGCGCAGGGGAGGGAAGCTGAAACCTACTGAGTGCATTGCTGGGGCTAGTGAGTGTGGGACATAATCATATGGGGGAAAAGTTTCAATCCTCTTGGTTCTTGCATAAATCCCATTATAGAAAGCTACTAGAGGTTACCATTTACTCTGTCTCACCTGTAACCATGTCTTCATATATAGCTGCTAGTTTACAGAGTCTTTATGTTTCTGTTGTCTTGAGTCTGTTAGTACCTCATAAGGCTTAGGTCTCATTGCAATACTTAACTCTCCTGTTGGTTAATATTTTGATTATCAGACTCTGACCTACTTATGTGTATGTTACCTGGTCTTTGGCCTCTTTTTTTTTGAGGGAACTGTCGTTTTCTTAAATAATTATTTCCCCTGCGTTCTGATGGATGGCAGCAGACTACCATTAAGCCTGCAAGGTAGGGCACAGGTCCTGGTCATTCAGTGATTTATGTTGCGGGGGGAAAACTTCCTCTTTGTCTTGTTTTTGCTGTCATTTTTCCTGATTTCCTCTACTGTTTTCTCACTGTTTAGAAAACAGTTGGCGATAGGTGTCTTTTAATGCTGATTTTTGGTTTTGTTTTCCTTCTGTACAGATGACCATTCTGGGCTGAGCATCCTTTTGTGAGTCTACTACCATATGCTGAAGTACAAATGTACTATGCCATTGTTCATGCTATTAGAAGCTCTTGTTATTGTCCTCAGTTTCCTCAGTGTGAGATCATAAACCTGTGCTTACATATTCTTCAGTCATCTGCCTTGACTGGACATAGATCCCTATCTCAGGGAATTGCAGGACAGAAGGCTGGGTCCTCAAATCAATCAGTCATTGAGATACCATAAGTAATGGTTCCTCTTCTGGTCCAATTTCCAGCTGAAGACTTTTGAATACCTTCCAAAGTCCTAAAGTGAAGACTTGCATCCCCATCTTTAACAAATTATTTCTTTTATCTTCTGGTTTGGTTTTTTTTTTGTTTGTTTGTTTTTTTGTTTGTTTGTTTGTTTGTTAGTTTGTTTTGAGTTTGGGTTTTTTTTTTTGTTGCGTTGGGTTGGTAGGTTTTATTGAGAAGGGAGGACAGATAGATGGGAGAGAAAGGAAAAGTTAAAGTGTCTTTGTAACCAGGCACCATCATCAGCTGCTGGAGTACATTTGATTTTGTCCCTGTGAAGGGTTATTCCATTCAGTTCTTGCTATCTTTCAGTGCATCAGTAAATAAAAAGCTTCACTTACTCAATGGTAGATGTTTTTTTAAAGACTCGTTTTTTGTTGTCATGTCTTCCATGCCTGTACGGGTTTCTTTGAATGTCAGCATAACATTCCCTGTGGTCTTAGGACTTTCACAATGTCACTCCCCTCCATTTGAAACTGAATTATTTTTGCTTCTGAATCACAATTTTATTTATTTTTGCAGATATCTCTAAAGTTCTCCTTGTCATCAGGTTTCATAAACCCTTGAGAAGACTAAAACTGTTAAAAGGATGCTCTTCAGAGATACTATAATGACAACCAGCATTGTAGTTGCATGCACACATATTGACTTCCTGACATTGGTTTCTAATTCTTTCCTCCTGTAATCTTTTCTCCATGGAATTTACTTTATGATTATTTATTTGTCTTAGAAAGTCAGATCTGTGGTATTTTTGCTTGCCCATACCTTATCACATTGGCAATCTCTGTTGTTCAGACTTAACCTCCTTATAACAGTATATTTTACAAGGTCCTTAAATAAAGTGGGACTTGCCTCCTACTGCTGTGTACTGTGCTTGATCACTGATAATTATGTAAAGGGCATACTAAAGAAATATATAATAGAATCATAGAATCATAGAATAGTAAGGGTTGGAAAGGACCTTAAGATCATCTAGTTCCAGTATCCGAAGGGGGCCTACAAGGATGCTGGGGAGGGACTCTTCCTTAGGGACTGTAGTGGTAGGACAAGGCGTAATGGGTTCAAACTTCAACAGGGGAAGTTTAGATTAGATATAAGGAAGAAGTTCTTTACAGTGAGGGTGGAGAAGCACTGGAATGGGTTGCCCAGGGAGGTTGTGGATGCTCCATCCCTGGCGGTGTTCAAGGCCAGGTTGGACAGAGCCTTGGACCACATGGTTTAGTGCGAGGTGTCCCTGCCCATGGCAGGGGGGTTGGAACTAGATGATCTTAAGGTCCTTTCCAACCCTTACGATTCTATGATTCTATGATTCCAACCCCTGCTGCCCTGGAGCGTCACATTTCCAACCAGTCCCTCCCTGTTGGTGAGCACAAGGTCCAGCAAGGCACCTCTCCTTGCCGGCTCCTCTATTGCTTGAAAGAGGAAGTTGTTCTCCACACAATCAGGGAACCTCCTGGATTGCTTGTGTCGGGCCGTACCGTCCCTCCAACAGATGTCAGGATGGTTGAAGTCCCCCATGAAGACAAGGGCTTGCAAGCGTGAGGCTGCTCCTATCTGTCTGTAGAGTGCTTCATCCACAGAGTCCTCTTGATCAGGCGGCCTGTAACAGATCCCCACCGTAATGTCCCCCATTGCTGTTCTCTCTTTGATCCTGACCCACAAACACTCTGTTACCTCATCACCCATCCCCAGACAGAGTTCCATACTCTCTAGCCTATCACTGACATAAATAGCAATGCCCCCTCCCCGTCTGCCTGGCCTGTCTTTTCTAAATAGCCTGTAACCTTCCATTCCAACACTCCAGTCATAGGAGCCATCCCACCATATTTCTGTGATACCAATTCCTGCAGCCTTGCACACATCTCTAATTCCTCTTGCTTGTTCCCCATACTACGGACGTTTGTATAGAGGCACCTTAGCCGAGCTCCAAATGAAGCCGACTCAATGGCTGGGGCAGCTGAAACACCTCTACATTGCTCCAAGCACTTATTTCAGGTGCTGGCAACTGACCAGGAGTGTTGGGATGGATCAATGCTCTTCTCCCCCAACACATCTAGTTTAAAGCTTTCTTGACCAGCCTGGCAAGCCTCCTACCAAAACAGCTCTTCTCCTTCTTTGTCAGACCAGCTCCACCATCCTCCAGTAGATCCGGCCTCCCAAATGGAGCCCCATGTTCTAAATAGCCAAACCCCTGACTATGGCACCACCATTCTAACCATTTATTAACCTGCCAAATGCACCTAGCTTTTTTAAGGTCCTCCCCTTTGTCCTGGAGAATAGATGAAAAAACTATCTGAGCTCCAGAGCCACTAACCACCTCTCCCAGGACTCTGTAGTCCTTCTTAATGTTCTCCAGGCTACTGCTATCTATATCTCTAACACCCACATGGACCATTAGAAGGGGGTAATAGTCAGCAGGACTTACTAGAGCAGGCAGCCTCTCAGCAACATCCCTGATCCGAGCTCCTGGCAGGCAACACACCTCCCTCGAGACTGGATCAGACCGGCAGATGAGTGCCTCTGTGCCTTTCAAAGTAGAGTCCCCTACTACTATGACCTGCCGCTTTTTCCTGGAGGCACCAGTAGTGATCCTCTTTACTGGTGCATCAGCAGGATGCTCATTAGGTGTGGTGGGTGCTTTCTGATTAGCCCCCTGCAGAACTGCAAAGCGGTTCTGGGTGGGGACATCAGATTTAGGAGGAAGTCCCTTGTCGTTAATTGTCCTCTTCCACCTTTTTTTGTTAGTTTTTCTCGTAACTAATTCCCAGCTTCCTGGGTTGCTGCCCTCCTTCTTTCCTGTATGAGCAATGCTGGACATTTGCGGCTCCTGTACGGTTTGGGCCTGGAGCAAGCAGCCCAGCTTCCTCTCAGCTTCCCTGGCATCTTTTAGCTCTCCAACAGCCTCCCGCAGCTCAGCCACCTGCTGCAGGAGGACCTCCACCAGGGCGCACCGAGTGCAGCCCTGTCCATTGTGCACTCTCGCCTCAAGAGACCAGTCGAGGCACTTTCTACACTCTGAGGTCTGTGCCACAGCCTCCCCTCTCATCGGCTCTGTCTGAGTGCCTACGCTGGCCACCACCAGGGCAGCGCTCCCAGAGCGGACCCTGGGCCTGAGGCGAGTGCTCACCATCCCGCTCGCTGCCCACGCAAACTGCCGCGCCACGCCCTGTTCGCCGCGCCCCCTGGAGTAGGTTTTTACCCACTGAGGGCTGGTGCCGTCACTCCTGACACCGCCCCCTGTGAGTCAGCTGCTCGCGTCAGCTGAGCTGCCGGCTCCTGGGCAAGTCTTGTCGAGGACTTGAGGCTCCCTCGGTCGCTCTTGCCGCTCCAAACTGAGGCTCCTGGATGCTGTGCTTCCCCCCGCTCCGGTGTTAAAGGCGTTCTTATCTGGAGATACTCACCTCGGCAAATACTAAAACATCAGATAACATCACTTTGTTACAGGGGTCCTAAAATTTTATTTTTAAAATAATTTAGAACCAGGGTAATTGAGGGTTATATTATTCACAGTTTTGTGGAAGGCTTTAAGATTTGTAAACAATTCGACAGGAGAAGAAATGAAACAATAGCTATAATTCTCAAGGGAAAATCTGGGATTTACTGAAAACTAGGACACAGTCTGTTCTAGGAGTATATAAGAGCAAAATCATCTGATAAATAACTCATAAACAGAAGTTGAATTACTGCTGTTCTTCAAGGAACCTCAACTACAAATATATTATCAGGAACTGTATTCTTACAAATAAACATAAATGAGATTAATAATCTAGAACCTGCTGCCTATTGATTTACTCTAACAAAACCTACTTCTCAAGTGCGATTGCAGTAACCGTTCGGCACCATGACGATATGGGGAGACATTTGCAACTGAAACTTAAAGTATAGCAGAGGAAAAGTGTTAGCCAACAAGATGATCTTTTTTCCCCCAGTGGCTATATATCACTATTGAAAAAAAAACCCAAAACCCTGACTTCCTATTGTAGGACCATATGGAAGAATGAAATGCTGATGAAACATGGTAATTTATATGTTGCATTCAAAAGAGAAAGAAACACATTAGTTATTTAGAGAACCCATTAATATAGCTACACTACTCCTTGTTTCACTTTCTTAACATGAGACCCTTACAGACTATCCAAACAAATGTTCTTTTATGTTTGAAAAATAGGCATGTACATTACCAATGAAAGAACATTTTAGCATAGAATGTACATTAAATCAAAACATCTAACCAGCCTACTGGGGCAATGTGATGGCTCCTTGCTACAGTTTAGGTGAAGCAAGTAATGTGAATATTGAATTTAATACAGAGTTACTGCAAGAACAGGATAGAAAAATGCAGTCTTTCAGGAAGCAGGGATAAAGAGATCCTCTAAGTTCCCAGGAAAGCAGGCATGTTAAACGGGAAGAGCAATCCTGTGTTTTCTGTTGTCATTGTGCTGGGGCAACTTCGGTTAGTATATGTTCTTCTCTGCTTTTTACTTTTTCAGTGGTCCTCACTTGTTTCCTTACATGCTGGTTAGGCTGCATCAAATTTGGAAGTATGGGCTCCCATCTATTATTGATCGTACTTACTGTCAGTAACGTTATTAATGACTAATTAGTCATTAACGAAGTTTGACAGTAGCACGAACACACACTCTTTGCAAACTGCATGCACAAGTAGAGCTGTGAATAAATGTCAGTTCTCATGGATCTCGTACATGGATCTTGTACACGTTAGGTTTGTGATTTCTGTTTATATATACAGACCTTGTATATATGCTAACTCAGTGCACTGCTATAGTACATTGTGAAATGCATAGGAGCCATTTCTCTGGAATTTTTGGAAGCATGGCACAAGCAAGTTTTATTGAGCTACAAGGTATGTTGAGATATTCTAATACTCCAGGCTTTCTAGGCAGATAATAAAATATATTTGACAAAACTCAGGGTATTTGCAATTGGTATTCAGTAGTAGCTATGGCAATACTTTCTCAGAGAACCAGCTCACCGGAGGAGGTATTTATGGCAATGACCTCTTATTAAGTATATCAGTAGATACAGCTGTTGTCTCAGCTTTAGAAATCTAAATTGAACACTCTCCTTTTACCATGAGTATTAGATAGATTTTTATTCCTTCTCTCCATCAAATACTCTATCTATCTGCAGTGGCATGGCAAGGATATAGGGAATATTAAGGAACACCTAAAGAGTTATGGGTCTGAAAAGCAGGGAATTTCATAAGCAGCTTGCTAGGCAGCTTGCTGTAATGACTACTCAATTATAAAAGATGAGTCATTGGATCAAGGCCTTATATTTCAGATTATGTCTAAACTATGGGACCTGGATCACATCCAGTCCTCTCAGCCTAGTCTACCTTCACTGAATCTCAGTTTTATACATGTGAGAAACAAGTCAGTGTTAGCCTGGTCCACACTTCATTTTCACAGAGAGGCCAGCTTTTGATATCAAGCTGATACATCACCAAATGAAAAAAAGAGAAGGAAAATTGAAAAGTAGCTATTTTGGTCAAAGACATGATGCCTGGCATAATGGAGTTGATATGACTGCGAAAAAACAATTATGAACTTAACATGTATCAGGTAATTTTCACAATGTGTTACGTAAACTATAGGTCACAATTCTGGCCACCTACATACAGAAAAACCTAATTCAAACAGAAAGAGTAGTACAGTGAAGATGATAGGAACTAACGCAATCCCTAATAACTAAATCAAATATTTTTTGAAAAATTCAAGAGTATGTTTTAAAAGAAATAGTTTCATGGTAAGAAAATTTGAACAAAAGAAAGAATGAATGCAGGCATCTCAGGGAGATACTGTTGATAAACAATTCTGACTAGCTTAAAAAGGACATATACATGGACAGCTATGTCACTTGTAGGTATCTGTGTTGTACTGGATAAAGCCTTATAAGAATCTGCTAAATATTTTTGAATTATTATATTATGTTTGTAGTCATGTCCTAAGATAAATTGGCTACAGTTATGATTCAGTTAACAACTATATAATTAACATAAAATAAAGTTAAGACAATTCTAGCCCCAAATATCTCTTAGCTCACTTTTTAGGTCACAGTTTCACAAAGTCTGAACTGTGAAACTTGCAGAGGTTTATGTTGAATCTAAGGATTGAGAAGTTTAGTCACCAAACACAAAAAAGAAAGCACCACACTACCTTCTTTATTTAGATGGACAGCTAAAAGCACAGTTAAACCATATGTCTAAATAAGTTACACAGTGGACAGTGAGCAGCTGATTGCATAGTTGGATCATACTTCTAACTGAATGGTAGAAGATCAGTTAGCAACTTATTCATTTTTAATTTTGTTGCCCTTTCTTTTCTTTAAAAGTGGTTTGAAGAAACAAACAGAAAATTAAAAAAGCTTGCTGGTTTATAGTTTTTTGAAAGAATTATTGCTAATTTTCAAATTATTGTTCTCTTTTGATTTATTCATTCTGGAAATTTTCACTAAAATTCTAAAACAATATTCCGGTTTTCACTCATAGATTTTTCCTTCTTTTCCATTTTACTTTCTCATTGTTTATTTTGTCATTAGGAACAGTGGATATGATGACCATCATCATAACAAATGTTAGGAAAAATAAGTGTAGAAGTGGCAAATCAGGGAGGAAATAGAAGTCAGGGAGAGACAAATGAAAAATAACAATCTAAAACAATGGACTATTTATTTAAAAGAATAGTCCTGAAATATTGGGAAAAAAAAAAAAAAAAAGCCTTTTTCTCATGAAATCTCATTCTGCTTTTTTTTAATAAAAAAATTACTTTTTAACCTTCTAAATGTGTTTCTTAAATAAATGTCCAAGAATAAACAGGTGAATATTGCACCATACACTAAGCATACTGTTGTTGTATAACACAGCAGGCATCTCAGCACCACCGTGCTGTTTGCTTGCTCTCGCCACAGTGGGATGAGGGACAGAATCAGAAAGAAGGTAAAATTCATGGGTTCAGATAAAGAAAGTTTAATAGAACATAAAATGAAGGGAAAACAATAATAATGATAAAAAAATATACAGAACAAGTGATGCACCATGCAATTGCTGACCAGTGCCGAGACAATCCCCAAGAAGTGGGCCACCACCCTGTGACCAACTCTCCCCAGTTTTATTGTAGCATGACATTCTAAGGTATGGAATATCCCTTTGGCCAGATTGGGTCAACTGTCCTGGCTGTGTCTCCTCCCAGCTTCTTGGGCCCCCCAGCCTCCTCTCTGGCAGGGCAGTGTGAGAAGCTGAATAGTCCTTGACTTAGCACTACTTGGCAACACCTAAAACATTGGTGTGTTATCAACATTATTCTCCTCCTAAACTAAACTGCAGCACAATATCAGCTCCTAGGAAGAAAATTAACTCTATCCCAGCCAAAACTGGGACACAGGCAGGCTGATGTTACTTTCTGGGCTTGTCCATATCACATCAACCCAGGTAATAACATTATTCACCACAGCTGACAAAAAGGAAACTGTATCCCTGATTTTCACACCTCATTGTCATTTCAGCAGAGAATGCTAAAATTATTTCATTCCATTAAGTCACACAAAACAAGTCCCTCCTTGAGGTCATTCCTTTCTATGCTGTTTTGTCAGCTGAAAGAAAAGAAGAATGAAAGCCACTGAGAAAGTAGATGAAAAAGATCTATTAGGTCATCTGTTCCTTCTGTCTGCTAGAATGTGATTGTTCCTTATTGTTCACTTAAGCATGTGTTCTCACATCTGATTTAAAAAGACATAGGCAAAAAACATTCCATCGCTTTCCCTAGGAAACTAGTAGTTAAATTTGCCAAGAAGTTTTTCCTTCTTCGTGTAACATTTTATCCATCTTAATTTTATTCTGTTACTCCTGATGGTAGCCTCTTAACATTATACTGTGCTAAATAATCTTTTACTCTCTCTGATGTTTTGTTTGGAGAACAATTCTATACTGTCATGCTTGATAGCACATCACCACCTTTATTTATAAATCAGGTAAATGGAATGGTCCAGTAGAATATGAGAAGTTGTGTAACAGTCTTCCAAAGCTGAAGGATTAATTTAATAGCTAAGGTTAATAGTAGAGTTGCCTTATATCTAAATACTAGATTTATTTACTTAAAATAAGGGAGAATAAAGGTTGCCTTCAGTCACAACTAGTGTCACACAGTTTGCCTTCATCAGCTAAAGTAACAGCACCTGACTGTCTCAAGAAAATGCACAAGTTGTCCATGTAGTTATTCCTAATACTGTAATAATTCGTAATAGGTGAGTTAAGCAAATACTGCTTTGTGAATGTTATGAGGACTGATGAACTGCGATATCAAGGAAAACTTTTTTTTCTCAGAAATGACTAAATTTTGTCTCCAAAAATTACTTCAGGAAGCTAACTTTCATGAACATTTTGTTCTTTTTGGAGGATAATGTCAAGATTAGATACATTAAGATTAATACAGTTGACTCACAACTGGAATATGGCATTGCAAACATTGGTCTTCTTATCTCAATATTTGTAAACATGGCAGGCACATCCTTAAATTTGCTTAAAGATAACCTGAAGAATAATATTATGAAATTAGCGTTTTTGGTGAGCTGGTATTGCATCTATTTATCTACTTCATGAAAATCATGACCAGCTCTTCCACAGGTGTTCTGCCAAAGAGCTGTGTTTGATGGGCCACTTCCGTGTTAAACAGGAAACTACAGTCACGTAACAGCTTGCACTGGACATTGCACACTAGTCAAGCTCTGATGCAACTCAATTGATTTCACCTGAGTTACAGCAGGATTTTTTATTTTTTTCTTTTAATCCATTTTGCTTGGTTTATGCCAATAGCAAGTAAAACACAATGAAAAAGAATGAGATATTCATACAGTTTCTTAAAGACAGAAGAATGAGATCAACTATTTAAAAACTGGAAAATTATGTTGGAGTGTGAATTCATAGGATTTTAGGTAATTCTATTTGATCTAAATATGTGTTTCATTTCCATATTGATGAATTTCAAGAATACAGAATTTTTAAGAATACTGAATTCAGGGAAAAAGGAAACGTTATTTGTACTGTCAATGAGAAAGTGTTAAAAAGTGAAATTATGACCTTGTAGTTCTGTTTACATTCCAAAGAAGAGCCATTGCAAAAAAAAAAAGAAAAAAAAAAAATATATTTCTGTAGGTACAAGAGGAAAAGACACATACTGAGCACTGAGAAAAAGAGCAAGAGAGGTCAACTGCTGTTCAACAACACCGGTATTGAAACCGAAATGGCCAGCGAAAAGTACTTGATTTCCATCACTCGGGTGATTCATAACATACATCAGAGGCATTACATGGTTATTTGGGGTTTTCTGGGCATTTCTGCTAACATCCAATACAACTTAACACAATCTGAGGGGGAAAAGAAGTTTTTTTTTCTGAGTATTTCCTGTTAAACCTACAAGCACCTGTTATATTTTCAAGGCAGCTGAATGCAAGCAGAAATAAGTGAGAAGAATGGGAAAAGAAGTGAAAGAAAAAGCCAGAAATGGAAACCAGCACAGGATTAAGAAAAAGATAATCTAGAGTCCAGTTTTCTGTTCAACATACTGGACTAATTTTAAATTATAGCAACAACAGATTGGTCCCTATTATCAGCTGTTTAGAAATGTTTAATAACTTTATCCTGCTGGCTAGCACTTTTTTTCTAACTTCAAATTTTAAGTTTTTGAATATGTCATGAAGTCTTTTTGTAGGTAATAGTAAGTGACATATTTAGGACATCAGAATGTCTGGAAATAGTTAACAACATCCGCTAAAGTTACTGAGACCACTTTGGAAGTGAATACCGCCTCAGAAAAAGGAGCATTACTACCATCCATGCATATAAAGTATTTCAAAACCTTTGGTACGTTGATTTTTTTACTAGTTCTGGAGCTCTATCATTAGCACTGGATTAGCAAGAATATGTGACCATACCTTTAAAACACATGGTTTATAGCTCATGGGTTGATAATAATTATATTGTATAGTACAATTTATATTCTTAATTATCATTACCTTTTTATTTTATTGAAATAAATTAATATATTACGTAATGATATGTAACATGTTTAATTATTATAATCATTATTTTATTATTATTATTAAGAAGTGGTTTAATTTTTCTTCTGTAGTATATCTTTGCTAGAAACATATTGAAGAATAACTTGAAAAATTATGTTCTCATGTATAGGAGTGTGTGTAATTGAATTTTAGAGGATGAAGTCTGGACTCTGTATGATACTCAAGAACAGTGCCCTTTGCAGGCTCAGAATAGAAATGTCAAATGCTGTCTGAAAAACTTCAAATCTAGAAAAGATAAAAAAGATGCTTAGCTTTCATGTCATATTAACATAGGCTACAGAATACTGGCACCTGAAAAAAGAGATAAATGATGGCTTTTTTCCACCTCTAACATTTATTATTCTAACAGTGATTTTGGGTGCAATTATGATTTTTTTTCCCAAAATGATTCATCTCCTCTTAATTGAGAAGAAAGCACAGTTCTTGAAGGGTGACATTCTGATATATCAAATCTACAGAGTTGAAATAATCCAGCAAGTGTTTTTTGCTGGTGGTTAAGGTAGCTGTGTGAAACAAATAATTTCATTACCTCCCTCATACTCTTCCTTTCTTGCACTAGATGGTATGTTTGGTAATAGTCAATTGTGTAAATAGAAAAAAAAAAACCAAAATTCAATCTCCTTTTCCTTCTACTTTGCTGCTCATTAAGGTTGTCAGTTACTTTGCTAAAAATACATTGTTCTGTAAAGAAGTCATACAGTACTGACAGCAGAAAATAGCTGTGGGCCTGCCATATGCAACACAACGTACAAGCCTGCATGGAAAACTCCCTTGTTTTCTAGGCTATTAATGTTCTCCTGCTCTAAGCACTGCTGTTACAGTACCAAGAGTATTGGCAGAAAACACCAAACAATTAGCAGTCTTAAAAATAAATCTCCTGAACGTGAATTATATTAACAGGTTAGTATTGATGGTGAAAACTTCTGATAAAACAGTGCAGGTCAGATAAGAGAAAAGGGAAAAAAGACAAAAATGAATGAAAGGATGACAACAAAAAGGTGAGGCTACTGCAACTGCTAAAGCTAAGAAAAATGGATACTATTGTTTCTGTGATTATTAGGTACTGGCAGGGGTGAAAAAGTTATACTTGTCGCATTTGTAGGTCAGATGGCCAGTCCAACAAGTGGGGTTGTTACAGATAATAAAACATTCTAAGTTGAAACATTCTGTGCTCAGTATTACCTGAGCCAGGAAGCCCATCTAATTTGTTTTGGTGTTATTTGGTCAAGGTGAGAGGGTTGAAAAGCAGTTAGCAATAGATGATACTGCAAAAGCACAACGTTGTTTATTTCCTCTGTTTATTTTATCTGAAATTGTTCTGCCAAAATAAAATCCCATTTCATGCTCAAAGGATCAACAATTGTCCATTCTGATTAATGGATCTTGAGGTCTTTAAGCCAGAGTATTCCTCTATTGTTCATTGCATGTTCTTGTGAAATAATTTTATGTTTTTTAAATATTTGTCTTGGCTAGCTGTTAACCCCTGAGATTTTCCCATTTACTCTGTTTCACTGTATTTACTTAGAGACTGTTCATTTGCACATTAATACTCTGTCCAAGCAGTATTTTAGAATGCCATAAATGTGTGTGGTTTCTTATCTCTTTGCAGTAAAGACCTGTTTCTAATATCCTTAATCACATATATTATTACCTTGCTACTCATGTCATTCAGTAGGAGCTATTCCGCCAAAGGTTAAACAGTCAAGTTCCACAAATTTTAATGAAAAATTTCCTATTCATTTCCTAAGCTGTACTAAGGCAACATATCACTGACCAAATGACTGAGGACAGAAAAGAAGTTCATATGTAAGTCTGCATTCTTTGTAAACTTTAGCTCAGTGCTCTGTAGCTGTCAAAAAAGACTCAAATATTCTGAATATTTGCAAATTTGAACAAAACAGAGATCATTATACTAGTTTAGAAACTATGCTATACCCACACCTTGACTACTGCATGCAGTGCTGATCCTCAACCCAGGGAGAGGGGAAGGTGATGGGTGAGCAAGCAGCTGTGTGGTACTGAGTTACCAGCTGGGTTTAAACCACAACACTGAGATAAAAGATCAGTAATCAAGGTGTGGGCATAGCATGGTTTCTAAACTAATAAGAAAAAAGTAACTGTTCCAGCTGAAACCCCGGCACTCAGAAAAGATGCAGCAGAATTGGAAATGTGGAGACATGCAAGAAGGATGTTGAAATGTATGGAATTGCTTCTGAACTAAATAGATTTGGATTTGACAGTATTAAAAAAAAAAAAATGAAAAAAATGAGTGAGAGATGTGAAAGAAATGAAGTCAGAACTGAAATTGAGAAGGTTAAAAGTAAGTGTTATTGCCACCCCTAGGTAAGGAATGGGATTTTTCCATTCCTTACCCAGGTAGAAGGATGGGAAACAAACAGTAGAGGAGGCAATCAGGGCTAAGTGAAGCTATGGAATATGCAGTCACAGGGTACCACAGGTACTCCAACCTCCAGTGACTGACAAAGCCACGAAAGAATCTCATAGAAGAGTTTATGCTCCCTCCTCCCACCACTGCCCTCTATTAAACAAGATATCCCCTCTGATTTAGAAAGTGGTTAAGTTACAGAATTTTGGAAATTATATCAACGAAGTGTCATCTGTCCTTCTACTCTCTTTTAGTCATTTTCTTAAGGTTATTTTGAAAACAGATTTGGGACAGCTTTTTTCTTAACTTTACTTTCTCTGAGCTAGTCCTACATTTCTATGTTTATAACAATTTTATAAATGGGTTTTTTGTATAAAATTGGGTCATTATATAAAATAACAAAATTTCTTTCAATTTTTTACTAATGCATTACGTAGAGTATTCCAACGCGAGCATTTCTCATTCTCTGACTCCCAATAAACTGTGCTAATGATTCTACATCTAACTTTGAGGAGACACTACACTTAAACTGTTGCCATATGTTTTAGATTCCATAGTTAGTTGCAAGGTAATGTGTGTAGGCCACATTGCATATCAAAAGTGTAAACTCAGCTACAAGAATTCTAAGGAATTAAAAGTAAACAAAAGTAAACAGGAGTATCAGTAATTTCAAAGCTTGCACAATGTTAGGTAATGCTTCAATTATTTTAATATGCTGTCCATGAAGCCTTATTACTATATGCTCATGTAACTCCAAAAACTGAAAGTTAGATGCTTCAGCTTTCCCTTTTGAAAATGAAGAATAATAATGAAGAGTTCCCACTTTTATATAATATCATTATCCAGAAACTATGCTGTGTGCACACTCTTATCTCCAAGCGTGCTAACAGCACTTCAGTAAGGGGAAGGGTATTGTTAAATGTTGGAATATGAGGACAGGCTGGGATATACCATTAAAGGCACATAGCAGATAACAGTGAAGGGAATAAATGCGATGATTGCTCCAGTCTGTCTTTTAAGCATCTGTCAGTGTCACATGATGTTAAGATGACTGAAACATAAATTACCATTGGAGAGTGATGAGCAATGGCAAGAGACAGAGATTCACTGAAGAAGTATTGTTTCAAAGCTCCCATGGAAGAAGTAATTATATGTTTTAAATACTTGGGCTGTTACCATGCATCATGGAGGAGCAGGTCCAGATTCAGAGCCTTGAATTTCAATGGTGATTGATAGATTGATGTACATTTCTGCTACAAATCACTCTCTTTTCCACTCTTCTTAAATCCTTCATCCTTCCATCTTCTTCCTTCCACAGCAACACAAACCCCAATCACAAAAATTCTCCATATGTAAATGCAGCCAAACTTATAATGACTAAACTACAGAACAGATTAAGAAACAAAATAGCCATAGCTATCAGATTTTTTTCCAAAAATTTTGAGATTTAGTTGCTTCTCTGAGGTCAAAAGTATATTCCTCGTTTACAAAATATTTTGTCTGATCTGAAGTCTAATAATGATCAGCCTTGGATCAAGTGTCATGAAAACCTAAACAGTCTTCACTGAATTTTAAGTGACTGCATATGTGATCTATATTTGCAGGCCAAAGCCCAAAACACACTGTGAACAATACGTAAGAAATGTAATATCGTCCTTGACTAAAACACAAGTGTTTTCCAAAATAATTAATTTCATTAGCAAATTCATTTCATGATCTTCAGTGTGCAGTGTTACAGGGACCTTATTTACTTTGAAAGGCATGAAATAGCTACTTTTAAAGCATTTTGTACTAGGCGAAAATGGTTTTGCAGAGTGAATAGGAAATTAGTAGTTTTATTGTTCTCTTTTAATGTCTTCTGAAAGAGTTCATTAATCTAAGAAGCTGACAGCATAATCATTATTACAAAACAATTGCATTCAGAATATATTCACAAGGTGTTTTTTTTCAGTCTTTAGATGATTTTTGGTTTGCTTTTGTTTTGTGTTGCTAGAGTACATGGGCTCCTGTCACTTCTATTTCAGTAAAGGAACAAGAGGTACTTACTTAGAAAAAAAAAATGGAATAGCATTTTTCATCATTAAAAGATTCATGGAAAACAGAATAACAGCAACAAAACACTGGTAAAATCTGTTTGAAACATGCAGAAGTAAAATACCAAGAATTCCTTGCAAAACCTTCCATTATTCATGTGACTCAAATCCTTTGAAGTGATAGGTATTTTGGTGTGACTGAGGTCTGCCGTATGTGCTGTTAGCTTTCCCCATGGGTCTTTTTAAGAAATTGTGGATTTGAAATATCTCCTGGTCCATTGTGGCAACTTCAGAAAGAGGAGCACCTTGACACAGCGGTCAGGAGGACTTTCTTCCTGTTCTTGGCTTAGACGTAGGTCAAGTACATGACTTTGAAGAAATAATTTGAACTTTCTTTAGTCCCACTTGTGCATTTTCGTAGTAAGTCTTAGGATGGGGACCTTTTAATACTGTGAGTCTAGGCAACGGTTAGGTGAAATGGTTCAGTGTTAATTGAATTTTCCTGGCATCATAATATAAATGAAAGCATTAACAGAGGTTGTCTGGAGATAAGTGACAGATAAGTTTAATATTATCATTAAAATAAGGACTTAAAATGATTAGAGATGTGACTGGTTAGCTTGTGAGGATGAAAACTTCTGAAAAAAGTTTCAAGTAATTGTTCAAAGCAAAAAGGGAAAATCTCTGATAAAATCATCTCATCAAATGTATCACAAAAGCAAATATCTGGTAATTTGTACAGTGACTGTCAGCAATTTGTGTGAAGAAAGTATTCTTCTATTGGAAAAGTACTAACCTGAGTTATTGAATAAGATGTGGATACAGCGTACTAAATCTTTATTGTGTGGTTTTGGTTTGTTGGGGGTTTTTTATGAATCGCAAGAAAGGGCATTAGTGAACATTTGTTTTGGTAAACTCAGACTATTAAGGCTTCAGAAATGACAGGTTTGGATATCCTTTGTTTTCTGAGAGAACAGATGTAGCAGAAATTGCTACAATGTGAGTTTGCTCATGTCCTCCACAAGTGTGTTTTAGTTCTTGCTGCAGAAATTACTTCTAATAGCGGGTCAGTTCAGACTCCATGTTCATTCAAGCCTCTCTTCTGTGCTCTACCTCTAGACTGCCAACCAGGATGTCAATTAGTGCCAACTGTTCAAAAGAGGCAATTTGTTGTCCCCCAGCACCAGTCTGCAAACAAGCTAAAGAAACCTTGAAAGGGATCAATTATGCTGTACAGACACTTTCCACTTGATGTTATTTTCTGCTGCCACGATCAAAGTGGGTGGTAGTTTATTCTTGCTGGCAACAGGCATAAAATATTAACTGCTTGGTTTGTGAAAGGAAAAAGAAAAAAAATCAATGTTAAAAGGAAAGTGGCCATGAGCAGGATGACAGATCATTGTAAAGGCTTTATTTTATCTTCAGAACCCTGTACGTGGACAGTACAATGAGTCTCAGATTCATTAATTTCTTTCATAATGACAGTATCCACACTAACTCTGTTTATAGGTCTTAACCAAAAGGTTATCCTTGAAAATATTTCCTCTTCTCGTTGGTTAAAAAGTGTTCCTACCTTAAAGATTGTTATTTCCATCTTCGCCTTAGATTTCCATTATGGAAACCAGTGGAAACATCACAGTATCAAGCTTTTTAGAGAGTATCTAGACTTTCAGAGATAAAAAAATAAAAAAATAAAAAAGAAAGAAAAAAGGCTGCAGGCCTCCTTAAATTCTGATAAGGCAAGGGGATATTATTGTGTGGAGAATAGTGAGAAACTACAAAAGCAATAAAACAGACAAATGCAATGTACTCAAGTCTATATGGAGGCTACCTGATACCTGTATTTGTTCAGGTCGTGGTTGTCAATTTATTAGAGCAGCAAAGGATCTCTGGAGCACTAGCAATCTCTAGGTACTGGATTTGGTTTCCAAGGGCAGCCCCAGGCGATGGTCTGACCTACTAAATGTGATTTGATGCCGAAAAAAAGGGAAACATGAAAGGGACTGGTGGTTTTACACAGATGGTCGATGAGAGGCAATATGGCAGAAATGGGTATAATAAAAAATTATAGCCAGGGCTGAGCTTTCACCATTTAAAAGGGGAATAACAAACACCACATTGTCAAAGGATAACTGCAGAGTATTGAAATGTGATGAAGCTCAAACTGATTATAAATATTTGTTTCCATGACACTAACCTCAGTGCAAAAGTCGCATGTTTTTGCAGGGTGCAATGGTGATATAGCCGCACAACACCTTTGCCCATGTCTGCTGCTGCGTGTGCTACCTGGTCAAGGAGAGCTGCACAGTTTCCTCAGTCATTTCAGCTGCATCTCACCAGGACTGATAGCAAACATTCAAGGACATACTAGACATTCAGCTGGCAGAGGAGAGTAATTCGCAGAGATGACAGACCTTACAAATTTAACCTTAAACTGACAGATTTGTAGCTCATCTGTTAAACTTCCTGTGATGTGTGGGGTTGAATTTGTTCACTTTTTTTGAAGTACTGGCGCTATCTATTGTTGGAGTGAGGATACTAGTCCAGATCCACTGTTTTGAATTTACATGACAGTTGTGGCAGGTTCTTAATTGCTAACAGAAATGTAGTAAAGGAAATGACTTCATTTACATTTGACTAGATGAAACAAAAAAAGAAAAGAAAGCTATTAATAGCTATGAAGTAACTTCTAAAAGTGATACTCTCCCCACTACTGTAATGTCGTGTAAATCATTTTCCCTCTGTGTGTTCTAGGGTCCTCATAGTCATAGGATGTCTTCTCAATAATTTCAGAGAATTCTTCATCTGGCTAACACAGTACTTGACAAAATAATATATTCTTAAATATCCAGTCTGCTTCCAAATATAGACAGTCTTAATTGAAGTTATGTAATTCAATGATTTTGACTATGATCTAAATCAATGAGCAAGAAGCCTAGATTCAAATACTTACTTTTACATTTGTACTGTTTTAGCCCTTTTCCAAAACTTGATTCTTGATAGTTTATGAGTATTGAGACTAGCTGTCTTACAATTTAGTGCAATACAACAAAAGCAGTATTATATTTTCCTGAACAGGTTATAGTATATACACACTTAATCAGTTTTACAGTTAAAGTTAAATCAATTCTTAATTTTTATTATGTTAAAAAGTAGTGAACATCATTTCTTCTTTAACCGATGAGTCACTTTCTACTCATTACCTATGTCAAATGGCTTCTAAATGGAAACTGAAATTCAATTTAAGAGCAGAAAATCAGCATTTTTAAACTGTTTTTGTTAAATCAATAAAAGAACATCAAGTTCTGCGGGATACAGAAAGAAAAAAATGTTTTCAACTTAAATTAAATGGTCTATGAAATGAAAGTTGTAATATCTGTAGTTGGGTATTAAGTGTCTCTTGTCATACTGCCCTTCAGTTTTCTAGAATTAGTAGATCTCGCCTCTCAGAAATAATTCTTTTTTGTGAACCAAATAAACATCAATAAAGGAAATCTAAAGCTGTGTCTGTAGAATAGGTGGGGCTGTCAAAAGAATTGTTTGTTACTTTAGAAATTCAGCTTTTACAATGCTACCTGACCTGGAGACAAGTTGCCCAAATAGATTGTGGAGAATTATCCTTGTTTTTCAAAGCTCAGCTGGATAGGTCCTGAGTAGCCCGAGATCTCAAAAGGTCCCTTCTAAAATAAATTTTTGGGTATTTGGATTCAGTGGTTCTACTTGAGCAGTTTGAACTAAAAATGCAGCAGCAAATCAATATTGCTGAAGTGCAGCTTTTTATTTACCTTACAATATCTAATAGGTGTTACTAATAATATAGATTCTTATTCTGCTTAAATTTATTTTAATATATTTTAAGGAAATTAATTTTGAGAAAAAAATTACATATCTGTTTTTTCTATTTTTTCTTTTGAATTAAAGTTAAATATATTCACCTACTGCTTTACCCAAGAGAACATTTCCAGTTAAAAATAATGAATGACAGAGAAAGAACATAGATTGGTTTAAACTGCCAAAATGGACTTGGGATGGCTGCCAGTTGTGAATTAACATTCCTGATCCAGAATGATTGAGAGGTATTAATTGGTTTTCCAGCTATATCCTTTGAATATCGTATCTTATAATGAACAAAATCTGGGATATATAGATAATGAGCTACAGAGAGAAATATTCAGATTATCTGATTAAACAATGATAAAAGAATCACTACTATCTGTCATGTACAGTGATTTTAGAACAGGATAGGCTGCTCTGTACTCTTTTTTGATTGCCTATGCAGGGCATATATTACTTAATTAAACAGAACCACAACACTGATGTAGTAAGAAGTACATATAAGAATTGATACAGTCAACCTTTTATGGATTCTGCATTGTATAGAAGCTTTATCCAGTTACTACTTAATGAAATGCTATGGCCTGTTGTGTGAGAGGTCAGAGTAGACTAGACTAGCATATCTCAATGTTTTAGTCTGTGCTTCATGTCAATCAATCAGTTAAAAACATTTTGAGCCTTGCCATCCAGAAAGATGCCAGAGAGAAATGGAAAGGGAAAAGTCTTTGTGTCTCACTCATAGTCAGTGCACATCACTAGTTGAAAAGATTAAGGTAACAGTGAATGCCTGATGCTGTTGAGGTCAATAACAGTTTTTGTCTTTGTCGTTAGATGACCAGGATTTCAAATAATGAATTTCCTGAAGATAGAGAAATGATATGACTTCACAGGGAATGTGCACTTGCTAGTTAGTTTTTGGATTCACATGCAGAATATTACATTAAACCATTATGTTCCACATAATGGTATGCTGAATTTCTTCTCCAAAATCTTTATGTTATATGTTCTTAAAAACTTTCCACATATACTTATTTCAATATATAAGTACTATTTCAAGGCAAACATTATTTTGTGGTGAAAAATAGGAACAAAAAGAAGTTCGCTACAAAACTTCATACTGGAAAAGGTGAAAGTAGAGTATTCAAATAGAGGTTCTTCAGCTCAGAGGTACTGCCAATGCAGTTATATTTGTTCACATAAGCATGAAAATTCAGAAAATGTCAGTCACATCACTTGGACTTATTAAAATGTGAATGTTAATAACGTCTCAATATATTGTAGGTTGTATTCAATAGAGGGTTCATCTTAACCTATTAATACCTGAACCTGCTATGTGTGCAGATGATCATCTTTTTCCCAATAAACGTAATTTCTAACAGCTCTATATGCTTATGAACCTAGGAAGAATTCAATTAAACCAAAATGAAGAAAGTCTTCAAGACACAAGAAAATGTTATAAAAAGCAAATCTTTTCTTCTTTCTGTGCCACATCTCTCTTCACAGAGCTCCTCATCATTCCTAGATAAAACAGCCACATTTCCCAGTATAGAACATACTCTGAATAAATGCCATCAAGCTTTAAAATTTGCTTTTCATTCAGACCATAAAGGGCAAACAAAGAACTTGTGAGCCTGCCCAAGCAAGCAGAAAGAGTCTGGCTCCTAATAGTGCAAATCTTTTGTAAACAACTCACTGCAGCCCTATTTCATAAAGTCCACAGAAGGCTGCTCTGCATTTACAAGTTTCAAGCCTTGAATGGTGAACTAGTCAGGGTTAAGTTTGCTTCATTCATTTTCAGTTCAACACTGCAAAATTCCTATTAGTTCTCCGTAGGCAGTCCAAAGTCCGCCATATTATGGAGTCAAAAAGTAGTATCTTTTTCATGCATCTTCAATGTAGGGATGGTTTTCCAGAAGGGTTAGAGTCCAGAAGTGGATCTATATGTAAAATCAAAATAATAATGCAAGGCTGATTGTTATTTGACGTGGTTTGGAGTTAGGTACTTTAATCAGAAGCAAACAAAAATAAGTACCAATGCTTAAGTGGCATTTATCTATTAGGTTAAACTCTTTGCAAAGGAAATTTATGTGCCAAGGTTATAAAGATTCTAAAAGACACTATTTAATTACCCCTCAGTTGAACAAAGAAGTCCAGAAAGAGCATGATATGGGACTAATGGACCAGCAAAAATGCAAAGTACCATTCAGCACTAAAGTAATTGGGCAGAACACAGAAAGACACCAGGATAAATGATTACTTCATTAATTTTAAAATTAAAGGGCAAGATAAGGTGGTCACTATCATAGAGAGTTAGTAAGGTAAAACTGGCTAATCAGCACAATTTAAATGTAAGGAAGTCATCCAATGTCTACCACTTTCAGAAGAGCATGAAATAAAGCAATTTGATGTAGCTTTATCAATCAAGCCAGAAAGAGAACTGATTTAGTCTAAAAGTTTTCTAATTTATTGTATCCTGGTTGAAAAGTTGTATTGTTTAATACACTGACTACTGTAAATTGAGGATGGACATTTCTCAAGTGGTTTAGGTTTTGGGGCAGGCTTATCCAACACTTTTCAAATTTCAATGCTTTTCAGGAATTTCATATTCTCACCTTCATAATGCTTCTATAGAAACTGTCATCATCCTTCCCACACAAACTCAGTCATCCTGCGTGACCTACTGGCCACCTTTTTAATCTGTTCTTTGTAGCAGATGTTTTTATCTTGCTTTGTCAGTTGCACTGACTCATCACTTTTAACATAAAAAATGAGGCTGTGTCCCCACATACAGCATGTATATACAGAAGCTGCAAGATGTCCCTTTCCATTCTTCCTCTGTGAACTCACACTTTAAACATAAGGCGTTTTATTTTTGTCCTGTATGGGTTTCTCTGTGAATTCTATTAGAACTTTAATATTACATGAAAAAAAATAAGAAAACATGAGAAAATTCAAATAGCTTTGAGTCTTCTTCAAAAGTACAATCTTATTACCGGATTTTTGAGTGAGTAGTTTAAATGGTATCAAATCCTAGAATACCTCCTGTATCTCTTTCAGTACATAGGCAATATTCATTTGATTACTCCAGAAGTATTTAATATGCCTTAGATCCAATCTAGCATGCCTGACTAGCAGACTGTAACTCTTCATTTGTTTGTATTATATCCTGGTACTGCCATGAAAGTGCAATGTCTCCTGAGACTAAAAGCCTCAGGGCTTGTGCATTATATACTTAATCTGTTATCAATACATCATTTTGTTTCCCCTTATAGATGTAAGAGTATTCTGGGACAATAATACATTAATACTTTCTAGTGACAAACAAGACATTATATAATGAAAACAGGGGGTTTCAATTTATAAACAAAGATGCACTTTGACAATAATGTTTACATGGAAAAATGTATAATAAAATTTTAAATGTCTAAACCTGAAAACATTATTTTTCTAGGTTACCTGCCAAACGAAATTTTATGAGGAAGTTTGGATAGGTATAGACATGAAATCACACAGCTGGAGTAAAAGTTGTGACAGTATCTTTCTCCTTTTAAAGCATAAGATTTTGACAAAAATTTGGTTCTAAACAGTAAGGACTGAAAAGCAAGATTAGAATTTCTGATTCACATTCTCTTGCTCATGTATCAGTCTCATTTTTTGAACTTTTTCACATATGGCATGTATGAATTGATCGAGAAACACTATTAAAACCTTGAGAATTTCCGTAGCAAGTCTAAGTATCATTTTGATGACAGCTTTCTAATTTTACACAATTAATGAGATCAAGACAAGGTGTTTCCAACATTAGAAATCCAATTCAAAAGTGCTTCCTCCAAAGCACTCTGGAGGACTGCATAACTTCAGAATTCTCATTTTGGACAATGCTGCCAAACACAAGGAAATGTGTATTGTGACCTTGAAATTTTAGAAATGTTTTCATGTTTTTAAACTATTTCTGTAAGTACAGAAAACAAGTGGAAAAGTGCAACATTCAGAAAGATTGTTTCCTGTATTCAAAAGTAACTCCTATGATAAGACAAGGGGTAATGGCTTTAAGCTGAAAGAGGGTAAATTTAGAATAGATATTAGGAAGAAGTTCTTTCCTGTGAGGTTGGTGAGACACTGGAAAGTGTCAGAACTTGTGGAGCCCATCCCTGGAAATGTTCAAGGCCAGGTTGGATGGGGTTTAAGCAACCTGGTGTAGTGAGAGGTCTCCTTGCCTGTAGCAGGGGGGTTGGAACTACATGATCTCTAATGTCTCAGCCAGCTCAAACCATTCTATGATTCTATGGTTCTATGATAATAAGAACCCTGCAAAACTCAATGGTTTACTTTGCATTGCAATATGTAACAAATATTCATTTCAGATAGTTCCACCTTATTTTGTTCTGAGACACAGAGAACACCTGTTCTTTTGGTAAAACAGTTATGGATACTATTGGTGTGTGCTAATTGGTGTTATTTGTTGAGTTATAATTAGGAAAGGCACTAAACTGGAAAATAAAATATGAATACCTTTTCATTCTGAAAAAGTTTGGATTCAGACCAAACTTTGTATCAGAAGTCTGTCAGTATCTTTAGATGACATGGAGTTAACCAGAGGAAACATTTCAACATTCTGTAGTTCCAAAATACTACAGTTTATAACACTGTATTTTAAGGTACTTTTGGCTAGTACTGTTATATAGCAGTACTAGCTATATAGTACTGTTATAGCACTGTTAACCAAGATAAATGTAATAGAGAGGTACACAGACATATAAAAATGAAAACTATGGAATCTTGTGACTTGGCTATCTGTCTCACTTGACCTCATTTTAATGCAGACTTGCATAGAGGTATGTGGTCTGAAATTAAAGGGCAAGACCTGTGGCTTCACTGTCTTCTGCAATTCTATCTTCTCAGCTTGCAATGATGGATAACATTTCCTATGCCTGTAAGATACTCTTAGAAACTAATCCTTGTTGCTAATTACATTACTGTCCATATTTTGTGTGGGTGTCAGACAGACGACAGAAAGTAGATAGTGATGTAATGTTTTTATTGATGTGTATTTTTATATTCTTCTTACTAACATTTTAAATGCTCCAGAATTATAATGATTCTTTGTTCCTGCTCATTTCGTGAGTTTTTAAAAAGCTGGGATTACAGTCCTCATTTCTGTAAGTAACATGGAGTTCTTAAAAGGGCTGTAAAATAAGTCATGTATTTAAATAATGCATAAGGTGAAGAATTGGATCTACGAAATTATACAGAGCAGAATCTACATCAGGCATGCAGATACATTTTAACAAGCTCCTTGCAAAATAAGTCTGGGAGCATGGTCTAAGGACAGCAATGTCAAATAAGTCTGGAAGTAATGAAAAGAGGACAGTGCATCATTAACTGAATAACAGCATCATGCAAATATAGCTATATGGCTTACAGACCCAGGATGACTTGTCTCCTTGGTTCTGCATCCTCGTATATAAATTCACTAAATTCTGTCCCTAGCAGCTTGGGGACAGCTCACTGTTGGGTTCACCACAAAATGTTGACACATCTTTATGTGCATCACTGAGTACCTTTGTTCAAAATTCACATCACCAGAAAGCTTTTTCTTCCTTCTAGATGAGATAGCACTTATAGAGTAAATAAAGTGAGCCGTGATTTCTGCAGCTAACTCAAGGTGATCTTACTGGAAGTGTAACTGCCAGGAGCTGTCTACAGTTAATGAGTAACTTATTTGCAAATCTATGTATAGGTGGTGTTTTGAAACCAAGTATTCCCCTAAATATCATGAAAGCAGGGCCTGAGCTAGGAAGTATTCTCAGAAAAGCCTTTCAGGAGAACATTCATGGTATGTAAGTAACTGAGAGCCCAGGGTTTAAGGAGAAATGGAAGGTCCCCATTTGAATAATTGATTTGCTCCAAATCTATGTATTCATTTGCAGCTCACGCAGAAGCCGCCACCCCTATCTCATTGCATGTGACAGCAATGTTCATTGAAATAGTTGGCACATGGGGATACACTGCAGGTTTCAGAGCTCAGCTAACTTACCAATCTAATTGGAGGCCAGTTATATAGCAGGAGAGGTTTTCATTAACGCTTCTGGCAGCCGAGTTTAAGCGGCTCCCTGATAATCATGTCTTTGAAAAGTCAGTGTCACTACATGATTTTGACCCCAGCTGGCAACTAAGTACCACTTCCCCTGCCCCTGGTAGGATGGTGAGAAGAATCAGAAAAAGGTAGAACCTGGTTGAGATAAGAACAGTTTAATAATTGAAAGAAAGTAAAATATAATAACAACAATAACAATAATAGCAAAAAGAGAGATGAAAAAACCTCAGGAAACACATGTGAAGCACAATACAATTGCTCACCAGCTGTTGACCAATGCCAGGCCCATTCCCAATCTGGTGATTGGGCTCTGGTCCAGCTCCCTCCAATTTGTATACCAAGCATGACATTCTGTGGTGCGGAATATCCCTTTGGCTGGTTCATGTCAGCTGTTCCGGCTCTGCTCCCTCCTGGCTTTGTGTGCACCTCCTCACTGGCAGAGCATGAGAGTCTGAAAAGTCCTTTACTTAGGGTAAGCGCTACTTAGCACCAGCTAAAACATCGGTTATTACATTATTCTCATACTGAAATAACAACACAGCACTGTACCAGCTACTAGGAAGAAAATTAACTCTATCCCAGCCAAAACTAGGACAGTGATACAATTCTGAAACAATAAGTGTATCTTCTTTCAGAGAGAGCAGAACCTGAGGAAGAATTTTAGTGTTTAACCCTGTATACCATATGAACACCTTCCAGAGCAGTCTCGTAATATTACTTTTTTTTTTCCATACTTATAAATGAATTCTGCAGTAGCAGTTGGTTACGTTGCTAATTACCCACTAAGCATATCATTGTCAAACAGCAATGTGTGTACCAAATAGATACTAGAAAAATAATGATTTTGGTGCTGACCTTTTCTCTCCATGCAGGAATGTGTATTAATAAACGGTAATGTACTTGGCATGAAACGCAACAGTTTATCTTATAATTAACAACCTACTGTTAAAGTCCTTATTAATGATAGGTTAAACTTACGTATAGTCTACTCATATCTATGCAGAAACATCTTTTTTTTAAGTCCCAGCTCTCACCTGGGTGATCCTTCTAGCAAATGAATTGCGTGATCCTGTTCTTGGACTCTCCAACTTTGAGTCTGGGCCTGAAAGTGCCAACACATTGTCACCTGTGGCCCTTTTATAAAGATCTGAAAGAGACATTTAAGCTCTTTACAAGAGATAGGCAGCAAAGAATAGTTAAACAAGACAGCTTTTATAAAAGGAACCTGAGTCTGTTGCTCACTTACATGTTAGGTAAGTTCTCAGGTCAGGTATTCAGCTTCGCAAATCTCTGTTTGTCAGATAACAGAGCAGCTGACTTTCTTTACTTCTGAAATCCAAGAAGCCTACCCTCTTGTGCCTCTTATTCCAAACTTTTGTCTCTCCTGCTCACTTCTCAAATTGTGCTTATTCTAATCTTTTCTTTGATGCCCTTTCGAAGGAAGGTTAATTCTTACAAGTTAATGTCTGATGGATAAGGCACCAGTGTTACATCCAAAACATTTTGCTCTAACATATTTAGCTATAAACAGTACATTTCAAAACTGAAAACAATTCGAGTCTAGGTTAGATGCATATATCCACATACCCAAATCCCTTTGCTTTCCAACGCAAGTAAGGTCCTAACTCATTGTCTCATATAATAAATGGTTAAACAGAAATGTGAGAAACTGTGACAAGCTGAGTGAACATAAAAGTATTTCAGAATATTTTCATATGTTCCATAAGCTGTTATGAGGTGAGCTGAGTATGAGGGAGGTTTTATTCTAATTATTGGTTTTGGACACTTAAAATGTGTCAGTGTTACCTATGCGGTTTCGTGGCTCCAGTTCTATGTGACTTGTCTGGAATCCCAAAGGAAACTGTAATGCCAGAAAGGGATAATAGTCTATTTCTTCCATTTGTCTTTGACCTTTTTTATGAAATTCCCCTTTTCTTTGAAATTTTTTTCCATCACAAACTCTAGTGAAGCTATATATGGATTACAGTTTAAAAGAGAAATACTGAAATAATTATTTCTGTAAAATATCCAAATAATGGAAAGTAAGTAAAGCTAAAACAGAACATTCATATTACTTTTTGACACTTCTGAAACATATTCTAAATATTGAGGTTTTAAAACTCAATATTTGGTTAACATCTTTTTTTCTGTCTATCAATTAATTATGATCCATGTAAAGATAGTGCTATCACAGAACTGTGTGAATGATTATGGCTTAGGTGTCAAAATGACATTTTAGATCCTGCAAGCTGTCATCATAAGATTATTCAGTAGAGCTATGCTGAGGTTAGTGGAATCGTAAATGTAGAATATGAGAACAGACCGCAGTGCAAGTAAACTCCACAAGTAAAGTTGTGTTCAGGAAATAAGAACTACTCCTTTAATCAGGAAATATGCATTGCTTTGGAAAAGCACATGGTTTCATGGGGAGACTAAGCAAGTTCACAGAAAAGAAATCCAGAGAATGGTGACTACACATAAGGCTCTGGAAAAGTATGTGGGTAACTATTGTGCTTGTGTGCTCTTGTAATATTCCGTATTTATCTGCACACCCTGTTATAGGTAGGTAGATGGAATTGGGGGGGGGGTGTCACTAGAGCTCCTCTTGCCTTCTTATGACCCTCTGTGTGTTCAGAGTGGACATACATTCTTCATCCAAGAAGTAGATGAAAAGAAATTATTTACAGAAATAAAAAGCAAATTCCAAAACAGACATGTAGGTACCATAGAGGATTATATGGCATTTGCAACATTTCAGTGAAAAAGTATGTGTCTGCTGCCAGCTGATAACAGAATAACATGGACTACCTAAGGGTTGGCAGGACTTGACGTGAAGGTTAAAGCTGTGCTTGTGAGTTTCTAAGGACATACATTATGCAAGGCCCTGTGTAATTATCATACATTCTGCTGAATATTAGGACATGTCTGCAATGCACAGTACTGTTCTGAGCAGAGTTATGAGCAAAAGACAAACTCTGGATCAAGAAAAAGGGTAGGCACCTTCACACAAGAGAAACATTGTTCTCAGGACTAAAGTTCGTATCTCTTCAGGGGACTGCAGTGTTCCATGGCAACAAATGCACTCAGAGCTTTCTATGGCTCGTTGAGCTACATTTTACCACATGGTAACAACAGATTTCCAGTCATCTCATCTATACTAAAAAGAACCAAGGCAAAGAACGTGGACTAGATTACACAATTCACAACTCTCTGAGTGTGACCATCCAGCCAATTCCTTATCCACTGAGTGGTCCATCTGTCAAATCCATGCCTCTCCAAGGATGTCATGCAGGACAGTGTCAAATGCTTTGCACAAATCCAGGTGGGAGATGTCAACTGCTCTTACCTTAAGCATCAGTACCACAGCCCCATCGCAGAAAGCCACCAAATTTTCATTTAAAACTATTTATATTTTACATACATGATATGAAATGTGATGGATCATGGAATATAGTGTAGAATGGAACTGTCATGTAGATCTAACTTCCATTTTCTCGGAGTTATTAGAAGAGTGCAAGTCAACTTGGCAGCAGAAAGTTCTCTTGTCTTTACACAAATGTACTTGTTTAGTACAACTCGAATTATTTCAGTTTGAACTAAAGGCACTTTTAAGGTCTGATCTCTCCTGGTTATTTCTGATTTAAGAATTTAATGAAAAACATAGCAAAATGTGTCAGCTTAATAGATAGTCTAGGTGACAGCTCTAATATATGACACGTAAGTGATAAAATGTCAGTTTGAGAGAAATATGAAACATTTGATATCATCTTTGGTATAATATTCTTTTCTGTCTACTTTAATTTAGAATGCTTCACCCTTGACAAAAGGTCAGATATATGTAGTGATCAATAATCCAATGGTCTTATCTAAATCGGTTGATGATTAGGTAATTTTTATGATACAGCTTTCTGTTAGAAGTAGTTTAGCATGGAAGCAGTGATAGCCTAAATAATGTCTTTATCAAGCCTTCTGAGCTGTACTATGTTGTCCACTGTAGTGAAGACAAACCGAGGTTTGCAAAGTTTTTTCAAGTATAGTGTCACTCTCCTAATGTATGTCTTCTATTTTGCTATAGCTAAGTCACCCAGACAAGTTGTTTTAAAAGGCATAGGGATTTAGATGTGCTAACTGTATTTATCACAAGAACTAACATTTATGAGTGATCACCAAGAGAATTGATATGAAATAGAAATCAGGGAAATATTTCCAGCAAAAATGTGTTTCCATGTTTCTCAGGGATGTAATTTTAATGGTTGTTGTCTATCACTTCACATTATCCCTTGTTCACGCAAAGTTTAAAAATGTTTTTTATTGCTATACTTTTGAAGAAAATTTTAATTTATAACCACTTAAAAAAATTTATGACACAGTGATCCAGAACTGTTTTTTTTGAGAAACACTGGTCACCCTGATATATGACCGTTTTCATCTTTCAAAGGAGTGTGCAGCTTTCCATCACCTCCCTCCATGAGACTTCAATTATCTGTCTATATCATTTGGCACTCCCACCAACAGTAAACTGGTACTGTTCAAAACTCTGCAAACCCATATAGCACATGTTATGACATGAGAGTGGGATGTGACAGGGTTTTCAAAGATGGGTTTTGTGCAGCGAAACCCTGCTGAAGATATGGTGGAGTCCCAGAATAGACAGACACAGATTCAGATTTCGGTGGAAATGCTATACAGGCTGAGTTGTTTAAAGCACAGCCATTTTAATGAAACCCCCAATAGAGGCTGTTAGTCCTCCAGGCTCTGCTCTCCTCAAACCAGAACTGCTTAAGAGTCACAGGCATGACAAGAGAAAAGTTTGGAAACAGACACGGATGGAGAGAATAGTCCTATCATGTAATAGTAAAATGTGAAACCCCGGCCCTCTAAATTGCCCTCTAGTGTCTTCCACTTCCTTCGACTGCAAAGGGAATTTTGGAGGAAATCTAAAGGGAAATTTGGATCCCAAACTTTAGATACTTTGAATTATACCTATTTAGGTGCTTATACAAATATCAAGTGAAGGATATAAATGCTTTCTTACATATCTTATAAATTCCCAGCTAAAATTTACAAGCCTTTTAAAAGTAATGAAAAAGTTTCATTGATTCTTTGGGTTCCTATGTCTGTAGGAGGAGTACTCCACTGTATATTTAATTTCGCTAAGTAACTGCCCCACTTTCCACCGATGTTTATCTTCTCAGCACTGTGATTTGCATGTGGAAGTGAAGGTCCGAGTTGAAATGCAACTTGCTTACTCTATTTTTTCTCGAATAACAGAGAATTATTTCCTACAGATTTTGAAAATTCATTCTAATGGTCAGCCTTGGCAAGTAGAGGATATCATGTACCTGTGCATGTCAGAGGGAAAATATGGGATTCATTTCTCAAAAGCAGGCTAAAGTCTGAAGTTTACTGTTCATTTGACAACATTCTGTGAATTTTTACAAATCGTTGCTTTCATTTTTTTATTTTTGCTGCTGGGGAACAAATGAAGGTAGAAAATTAGTTCACAGAGAAGGGATAAAAGTGTTGATAGATTATTTTCAAAATGTGGAAAATAGCAAATAGAGAGACAACTAGACAAGACATGGGGGAAAAAAGGGGCAGGGAGGGATTCTGGGCCAAAACATGCCAAAACAGCCTGGGAAAGATAAAGAGGTGAGAGTAGGAAAGAAAGAAAGAGACAAGTCTACTGAGGCCTTTAAATAAAGACATTAGGCTGCAGTTAGGAACATTAATAACACTAAACTCACTCCTGAAAGGATGTAGACTTAAAAAGGTGCTCCAGTGAGAGGTGTCATAGGCATATACAACCTGTCATCCAAGAGCCCTAGAAGCAGGGGTCTTGTTAATCAAGTAACTTCTCCTCAGCAGGACCTAGCTGTTTCAGGGAAACATCCAAAAGACTGAAGGTTCTGGCATACCAGTAAAATATCCAGAGTAACCTCCTACCAAATCTTTGTTAGTGAGAAATTGGTAGTACTTGTATTTTGGGTTGCATTTTTGCCTTTAGCTGGTGTAATTCTGGCAATACACATGAATGGAAAACTCTTTTCTAATTCCTTTAAGTTCTTTGGGTGTGAACCTATTTTGAGGTCAATTAAAGTTCAAAGTTTTCATCCTTATTCACAGCACTATGTTGGCACAACCAATTTTAAAAGGGTAAAGGTGTGTTGTGTGAGTGGCATTTTACTATATTCAGACTGGGAGCTATATATCTTGGGTTTGTTTGTGGATGCTGGGGGATTGTGTGGAATTATTCTACATCTTTTATGCAATTATGAGCAAATGATAATTATACTGCTTGTATACTACTCTCATTATCCTCATTGTGGGATTTTGACTGAATTTTACACTAGAAATTTCAAAGTACTGTCAGGCAACATGAAAAAGATTTCTTCTTGTATTACATAGGATATTCTATATGTTGTTAACATTTTAAAAAAGAGAAGACATTTACCATTATAGAAAAAGATCAAGTTTTAACCCCTGTCTTCAGTAATTTTCTCTTCGGTGGCTAAATTAATATTTTTCCCTTTAAAACTTTTTTCGAAATTTCCTTTTGCAATTACCTGTGTATTGTGATGTTGGGCAAACAGCCAGTCCTTTTGTTACTTTGTCCCATTTTGATCCTCCTGTTTTTCTTCTAAACACTTTTGGAGACATCTGTGTCAGTTTTTCCTCTTCTAAGCTAATCTTTGCCTTATGAAAGAATGTGAACAAATGTAAACATACATGTACAACATTACCATGTACTAAGGTTCTTGTTCATGCATGCATGAACACACAAGGACTCCTTTACATGTTCCATGGTCCACATTCAATATCTTCACATTTTTGTAATTTGCTTTCTCATTTCCCTATTTTCTCCCCCTAGCATATCACTTAGTACACTATAGTCACTCATGATGGGATTTTTTCTTTGCCTCTCAACTTCCAAACTTTGCTTTCATGATCTGTTTCACAGAAGTCTATGTCCTTGTTGCGCACTCTAGCCTCCATCCAATCCGTTTAACTCAAAGCATCTAACAGAGCAGTCTAAGTCAGATACATTGCTGCCCTGGGCTGTCTGTATCTCCAGAACGTGATTCAGTTCTTAAGTAGATTGAATCACCTTTTGGAAGTTCCTGTACCTTCCCTGACAGAAAAGGTGCCTTGGGTAACACTGTTCCTAATTTAAGCAATGTCTGAAATTAGGTGGAACTGAAACAAGTGTCACAGCTTACAAATAGGATGCTGGAAGACAGATGGCTTTCTAACAGAACAGGCAGTTTCAATTGCAGTTCAAATAGATGGGAAAAGGGGGAAAATTTCATTTTCGTGCAGCTCTGTTCATAACACATAGCACAGTACAGGCTGATGTTCTAGTTCTAATGATCATGCTGTGAGCATATAATGCATCATAGTTTTAAAGAAATACCTCTTTTGTACTACTGAACTGAAATAATTATTTGCCAGCAAAAAGCACAATAACCAGAGTGGAAGGTCCCTAATCATTTATCTGTACAAAGAGACAGATCTGTCACAAGAAATGTGCGTGATTTATATACGAAGTGGAAAAGAACAAGCCAAAAGAACAAGCCATGAGATTATACTAAGAAAAATCATCTTATATTACCAATGTAGAAAGCCAAGGCTGTGTTATCATGTTCCTGATTAGAAATTCAACTATAATATTCCTTTCTTCTTTGATGCGTATAATAACATTCTTTGCATTAAGTACTGAGCTGTCTTCAGTGCTTCCAGTTCTACAGAAGTGTGTAGCTTGGATTTTTTCCCATCTAAGTAATTAAGTGTATTAAACTTCATCAGATGTCATATTGACTTTGAGTCCAAATTAGTAGCAATATACTTGTGTTGTGTCACTGCTAATTCTTCTTGCCTAACCAAACCAAACAGAGAAATGGAAAGAAATAAAAATGAAGTCTGCTATACACTCATTGGTAAGGCATTGCACATTAAAGCTTGCATAGTCGGTAGTATGGCAAACCACTTTATTTCAATGGCCATAATGCCTTTGATTTGCACATGATATAGAAAGCAATCAAAATACATTGGGGTTTGTGTTAGTTGTTTCTTTTTTTTTTTTTTTTTTCCGCACTCTTGAAGAAATACGGTTTCTAGTCTTTATGGTAGCTCCAATCAATGAGCATATCCTGCATTCTAGCTTTTTCAGTTTTGTTAGTGTCATATTGTACACAACATCCACAACTTTTTCCTGTTTTGTGCTTGCAATCGGCAGTTGTTTCATGTTGTTTTCCACTATGGCTGTCCCCAGGCTTTATATTCTCATCCTTTAACATTATGCTTCAGCTTGGTGGCTGATACAGATGCTCAGAGACCCAATTGCAATTGTATTTATGCAGGAGATATGGATAACTCCTTCCTTTGTCCTGATTCCTGTAATACTGGGGTGATGATACTTATAAAATAGAGCAACACTTTACCTTTCCGTTGAGGAATTAGTGAATCGGTCAAGTAAATTAAATGGAAACTCCTGGCAACTAACTGAGTATCACACAACTGAGTCTCATGCAAGTCAGGCTAGAGCTATACATGCTGCTGAGTTGAATAGTTAGATGGCATATGATTCACTGCATACGCGATGCCTGTCATAATATTAATTTCAGACACAAAATGTATAGCTTTTACGCTTCCATCATGACCAATTGGTAGTCAGCTCTGCCACCTTCCATACAGAAGCAGAGTATGGGAGACTTCCATTTGCTATTGGGTACCCACATTCCCTTCAGAGTTGAGAAGTAAACTGGCAAAAGTATGTCTGGACTACATAAAGCAAGTCTTTCAGGAGCAGACACAGGGAAGATGTATAGCTGGTGAGCACCTGCCTCGAGGGCAGTGGGCACTTCTAATCATGTAAAGAATAATTTGAATGAGAATAGGTGCAAAAAGGACTATTGGGGAAATGGAGGCCCTGTCTTTTAAGCGAAAATTGAGATCTTGACTTTTTTAGTCTAGCAAAATGAAAGGTAAGCACTGATGTGGTAGTGAAATATGCTGGGGTGACACCCGAACTATTTAAAGCTAATTTGTTGCCCCATCATAAGCAATTGCAATAACCAATTGCCTCTGTTGGTTGATGAGCGACACTGTTACCTTACTCAGAATGCTCTAGCTTCCTTAACTATGACATTTAGAGTTTAATAATTTTGATTACCACCTGCTTGCATTCTACTGTTGAAAGCCACTGATTTATAACTTTGAGATGTTCAGGGACTCAAAAAAGGTTGTATTGCTTCAGCAGTCTTACATTTTGCAGGGCTGGAGACCATTTCCTCTCAGGAGCTGTAGTAAAACCTGTTTTTCATTTGGTAAAAGAAACCCAGGTTACCTGTGTACCTTCTGGTTTAAGTTCGTTGCACAACAGAACCAGTGCCAGTCCTCCTAACCCTGTATTTTTTCACCCTTGTATGCAATGTTAATTTAGAAGATTTTACTTTAGGAAGCTAACTTGCTCTTCTGTATCTCCAACTCTCTCATGCCGTTTTTGTCTTCAGCTCTTGCAGAATCAGAAATCAGTCCCAGCTGTTCCCTTTGTTATAATTTAGCACCCAGAAAAGGATTTGGTTTATATATACATGCATGAAAAGGATTTATCAGGTGAAATTACCCTTATCTTACACCAACTAACTACTAAATAGCTTTTATTGTTTTTTCAGTGTTTCAAAGTATTACAGAATATGTTACAAACCGGGTTCTGTGTTCCAGTTTCCTAAGCAAATTACATGGCAAAAGAAATGTCTAAGGATAGATTTTGTAAAGACCACTTGCATAAGTAATTAAAAATACTACTTGCCCTAAAGCAAATAGAAGGAGTTTCAGTCCCCTGTGAATTCTGCAGCAAAACTTTTTTATTTCAATACAGAATATGTCAGGATAAAGCAGCTTCTATATGATGCTGCTTAGCTTTACACTGTGAATATAGAAGAACTGTGAAAACAAACTGTCACATTAGAAAGAAAATTTCAAAAGGCCTCAGAAATCTTCCCACCAGCAATAAACTTTGCAATTACTCTAAATCTCAGTAAAATTGGAGGTTTCAATATAATGATTTTTATAGATCAAGCAATCTAAAACCAAGCAGTCAATTAGCAATGGACAGGAAAACCATCCGTAAATATAGCTGATGAAAAAAACCCTGCAATGTCATAATGAAGAGCTGCAAGCGGCAAAGGAGAATACTCTCCATATGCAGTTATCATCATAGGAAATTGGATATTTAAAGAAGGAAAAGGCTACCAGCACCACATATCAACACCTATCAGTTCAGGTGCCTACTTTCTGTTGGATAGAATAGCTTTTTATGTGAATGCCAAACAGTCCAGAGCAACTGAAAATTTTCCCATTTCGAATCAGATTTGAAAGTCAAAAACTTAATGTTTTTGACAAGATGCTAATTAAAAAAAATATTTTATTTAAATTTGTTAGACATATGTCTTGGAGTAATTAAAAAAGAAAAGAAAAAAGAATAAGATGGAAAGACATCAGGAATTATTGAAGAAAGGAATGCTAAATGAAAAAAAGAGTAAAAAAAAGAAGTGTTTTTATACATCATCTAGCCAAAACACCTTGAGAATAAACTAATATTAAAATTGAAGTACCTGAATACATGAACAATTTCCAAAGAAATATCTAACACAGAATTTAAGGGATTAATTTTTCAGACTGTAATATTTTATTATAGACATTCTGAATGGATACAGCTTGGTTTCATCACAGTCAATGAACCAAAGGACACATGGATTTTTCCCCAGCACACATTATATTTAATTAAACTGAGAAACATTTCCACTTTTGCTGAATCTGCAGATCTATTTTCTCTGGTAAACGTTACAACATTTGATAACCAGAGGCTTTTGATTCCCATAAGACCTTAAAGCATGAAAGCAGATTTCAAAGAACTTGTAGGTACATCACTAGTTTGAGTTTTTTTAACAGTTACATGTTAGATGATAAAAAATGTACCTGATTTCAAACCCAACTGTCTTGTTCCTCATTTTGTTATCTTTGGTTTTTTTGTTGGTTTGTTTTTCAGGTAGGAGATGCATTTCCTGTGAATAGGAAACAGAAAATCTCTTTGCCTTTTGTTTGTGACCATAAATCTCTTAGAAGTTTAGGTTGAAGTTTTGGGAATGCAGCATATGTATCAGACACTTCATTTATTTATAAAAAAGAAATTAAAAAAAAAAAAACCTATTATAACCTTTTTTTTTTTTTTCCTTCGGGATAATGATAGAAACCAAGGACATAATTTTTCTCAAGTTTTGTTGTTTGAAGTAACCATCATATAGAAAACATTTGCTTCAGCTGATAACTTCTAGGTTAGAAGTTGGAAAGAAACACCATGTAGCAATTTCTGGGAGTGCTTTGCAAATTTCTGGAAGATTCCATCAGTAAGGGATGATTTAATCTGGGATAGAGTTAATTTTCTTCTAGTAGCTGGTACAGTGCTGTGTTTTGTTTTTAGTATGAGAACAATGCTGACAACACACCGACGGTTTAGTTGTTGAACAATGCTTACCTTGATCAAGGACTTTTCAGTCTCTCATGCTCTGCCAGTGAGGAGGGGCACAGGAAGCCAGGAGGGATCAGAGACAGGACACCTGGCCCAAACTAGCCAAAGGGGTATTCCGTACCACAGCATGTCATGACCAGTATGTAAAGTGGGGGCAGTTATCTGGAAATATTTGGAAAAAATGGCTGTACTCAGGCAGTCTCTTTGGCCATTGCCACGGCATACATGTGGGAGCTGACAGCTCAGAGAGAGTTTTCCAAGCTGTATTTTCTCCTTTCCCAGAAAGATATAAATGACCTGACAACACCCTGATTTTAATGTACTTAGTAGCATGGGAATTCTATATATGTAAGAGAACAATCAGAGAACCGTAATGCACTGGGTATCTTACAGGAAACTTAACTTCATAGATACAAGGAACCTTCCAGAGTAGTAGGAGGAGGAGTAATGATAATAATAATCTAATTAAATAAGGCAACTGGACCCTCCCTCCCCAAGCATTTAAAGGCTTATTTTGCAGTGTCCAAACTTTCTACCAGAATTATGGCAAATATTGCAGTGGTTGTGCAAGGAAAAATGCTGATACTGTCAAAAACATTTTCAAAAAGCTAAAAGTAAAAAGCTAATATGTAAAGGGGGGGTTTACTCAGTTGTTCGTTTACAGTATAATCATAGCATTAGACAAATAATCATTCATATTTTACAGAGAAAGAAGATGCCCATGAGTAATTCCTATTACTCTATAGCTGATCCAGCAGAATCCTGAAGCACATCCATAGCAGAAAACACATGCTAACATTTATTGATTTTGTGAGTAGTAACCTACGTGTTTGTTTTCCTGACCACAAACTGGAGATTGGAAGTGTGTCCAGGTACAGCTCTGGAGGCTGCAGTGAGGTTACCTGTCCTAGAAGAAAACAAAGTGTGTTGTCACGACTGTCTGAATGATGAATTAGTAGAAATGCAATAGTAGTAATTTAATGTTTTGAGCAAAGCGCTGTGGCCAATTGATTACATTTTTTCATGCAATGCCAGAATTGGGGAAATAGCAATTAATAGGCAAATATATGGAGATGTATAAGGTTTTCCCGCCTTATACGAAATTAGTGATATTGGATATAACCCTAGGAAGACAATTTCCTTTAAAATTCCTTGGGGTGAAAAGGGCAGATTCACTGAAAATTGCTTCCAATATAACTTCTAGTGATTAGTCTTGGGGTTTTCACATTTAAAGAGCCTTTTAACGGTATTGAAAGTCATTTGACATAAATTTTGCAGAAAAGTACCTGGATCAAAATTTCAGTACAATAAAAAAAAATAAAATAACTTGAGCAAAGTATTTTTAGAATAATAAATAACCTTTCAAATACTTGCACTCTACTCCTTAGAATTGTATCAGACTCCATAATATTTCTGTAGGATCAGAAACAAAGAATAAAACTAATGTAACTGAAAATATTTGTATTTAATCATCGTCTTAAATTGAAAGAGAAAAAAAAAAAATTCATATTTCAAAACAGCTTGGTCTGTACCTGAAATGAGCCAGCTTTAGAAAAAATACCAAGTTCAAAACCAAAACTAAGTAAACAGAATATTTTTTCTAATATTTGCTTAATACATAAAGACAAACACATAAACCACATGTTTTATTGGTTGGCTTGACACTGGTTGTGGTACACGAGGATATTTGACTCATATTTATTAAAGATTGGAAGTTTAATTGCATTTTTCAATCATTGCCTAAGATAGTGAAGAAGAAATTGCAGAGGTGCTGAGAAACAATAACAATTTTCCAAATCTTTCAGATTCTTGCTTGTTGAAAATGAAGAGGGTTGATTTTTTTTTCCATTTTTGTTAACAATAAACTAAAGGCCTCCCATCATGCCATTTGTGCTCTGCTTGACACTGGGAGAGAGTGGAAAAAGCCCTCAAACTGAACCCATAGGGATGCAGCTGGTTTTCATAGTTGTGAATGGGAGCTTCATTAAAGTGGCTGTCACGGTTTAACCCCTAAATACCTCACTTGCTTGCTCTCCCCACCCTGGTGAGATGGGGTGGAGAATCAGAGAAAAAAAAGGTAAAGCTTGTGGGTTAAGATAAGAACAGTAAACAATATTATTTTTGTTATTATTATTAATATGTTATTATTAATAATGAAAGAATAAGAGAGAGAGAAATAAAACCCAAGTAACACATGTGATGCACAGCATGATTGCCCACCACCTGCTGACAGATGCCCATCCCATCCCCAAGCAGCCATCATCCCCTCCCAGCCAACTCCCCCCAGTTTATATACTGGGCATGATACGCTGTAGTATGGAATACCCCTTTGGCTAGTTTGGGTCAGGTGTCCTGTCTCTGATCCCTCCTGGCTTCCTGTGCCCCTCTTCACTGGCAGAGTATGAGAGACTGAAAAGTCCTTGATCAGGGTAAGTGCTACTGTGCAACAAATAAAACCTCGGTGTGTTACCAGCATTGTTCTTATACTAAAAACAAAACACAGCACTATACCAGCTACTAGGAAGAAAATTAACTCTATCCAAGCTGAAACCAGGACAGTATACACTGTTTATTCCGTGGCATTTATGTCATACCATGTCCCACACTTTCCAATGAACTGTCACCTTTTCTGTCTTTTGATATATGCACACAGATATCATTCCCTTAGTCTATGGACCATCCCTATAAAAGTTCATTGAGTCATTTAGTCCATGACTTTGGGCTCCATCTGTCATAGCAGCCTTTCAAGGCAAGAAAGATGGTGTGTGGGATTAATTATCACATGCTGAAACCAGTTCTGATTCCATCACCTCTGCACTTGTTGAATTTCATCAAAGTTCATTCTTCATTAATGTGACAATTGAAACAGAGTTGGGTTCAGATCCTGAAATCTGGAATGGTGGAGATGACAGGCACCACAAAGTGCCTAGTGTGGTGATTAGCATATAGCCAACATAGAAGTGATAATATGCAGTGTTATATAGCAATTAATATCATACTGTTGAATTCATGGACTATTCTCACCTGAAGACAAATTCCCTTCAAGTACAAATCAGATTTTCCCACCCTCCCACATTACCTACCAAGCGCAGGACCCATCTGAAAACAAGGCATGCTGCTTCTAATTTTCTGGGAATTCACTATACAGTGAGGTCTCTTCAGCACATATCACTTCTTCATCTAGTGAAATTCCAAATTCTTTACCTTCTGCCCAGTCCATGATCACTTCCAAGATTTCTTCTTGTGTGATCAGTGTGACCCACTTACTCCATGTAGTGTCAGCTACATCATGTGTAGAGGAGACCTTCCCTTTGAACATCCAGCCTAGCACTGGCAGCTGGGATACCAAGAGGAGCTGTGTTTCAAAGCCAATCACTTCTGAAGCAACTCGAACCCCTTCATAGGCTGCCAGTATCTCTTTTCCAGTTGGAGTACAGCTGGCCTTGGATCCTCTGCATCCCTGACTCCAAAAGCCAAGGGGTTGACCTCGAGTCTCTCCTGGAGCTTTCTGCCAGAGGCTCCAGGTAGGACCATTCTCCCTGGCTGCGGTGTAGAGCACATTTTTCACATCTTGTCCTGCCTGGATTGTCCAAAGGGCTACTGCATGAACTATCTCCCATTTAATTTGTTCAAAGGATTGTTGCTCAGTGCCCCAGTTGAAATCATTCTTCATTGGAGTCACTTGATAGAAGAGGGCTTACAATAAGACTGTAATTTGGAATGTGCATTCTCAAAAAGCCCAGAACACCTAGAAAAGCTTGTTTCTTTTATACTAGTTGGTAGAGACATTACTGTTATATTGTTGATCACATCCATTGGGATCTGACAACAGTCATCTCGATGTTTTATTACCCAAAGCAGGATCTCCTGTGCAAGTCCCTTGACCTTACTTTGGTTTATGGCAAAACTGTCTCTCTTGAACAAAAGGACACCTGTTGCTAATACCTGAGATGCCAAGCCATACAAGGTGGGGAGTAGGACACATTCTCTGAGTTGCTGGAACTCCCTGAACAGTTTCTCCACAGCTGAGACGAGGGAGGAAGAGAGATTGTCTTCGTATTGCCAGAGTTGGTCAGCAACTTCATCCACCATTGGTGGAATTTTGTCTCTCCAGCTCATTACTGTCAATTAATTGGCATACGATGATGTTGCACTCAATTCCAATTTACGCAGCATGGGTTGTGTGCATTGGACTTTGTCTGGATCTGTGGGTAACTGTGCATTGTTTGGGTCCTCATAAATTATCTCTAGCATGGTTAATTCCCTCATGTACTGGATACCTCTCTCCATGGTGGCCTACTTGTCTGGGTGACATATAACATGCTTTTCCTTCATGCTTGATAGGAGTCCCCTCCAGAGGCTGAGGACTTGTGTCCCTCTCCCAATTGCCTTGTCAATCTCCCCCTCCCTAGAAAGTCATCCCAGCTGGTTGGCTTCCTTAACCTCTAATTCGGAATGGCTAGCCCTGTTATCCTGGCATCAGAGCATTCAGGTGATGATGTGCTCACCTGGGTGACACCTTTTTGCATGTCTTGCAGCTGTCAGGGATAGGGATTGAGAGGTTATCTCTTGTTCTGCTTCTTTATCCTGTTCTTGTGATCTCTCTGCTTCATCCTCCTTTACTAAATGAGCTGAATCTCATGAACATTTCTTCTTGTGTATAGGGGTGACTGATACTGACACAGATTAGTGTTCTGCATCACCATCACCCTGGTCTGAGTAGCCCCAGTGCTTGTTGGGGGGCTGGAGTAGCTGCAGTGTCTGTTGCAAATATCCCTTTGGCTAGTAACAAATGTCTTGGTTCTTATAGTCTGTATTCATTTCTCAGAACTAAAGAAACTAGCTCTTCTTCCCTACATCTACAGAAACATCTTACTGAAATTGATGAAATTTAAATTAGATTCCCCATTCCATTTCATTGTCATTTTTTCAGCTGAAAAAAACCCATCATTCAATCATCTGTATGTGTAAGGCACTGCAATTAGGGCCTGAGATTACTTCCACGGAAGAATGAATAAAACCAAACAAGCTTATTTAAGCAAGGGTTTTATTGAACCTTGTTGTTACAGAAATGTAGTATCTTGCTACATGACACCTTGCTGTATGGATTGGGCCTTCGCATTAAAGGAATACAGCACCTTAAATAGCACATCTTTAACTGAATGGAGCTCCACTATGGAGCAGTAAAAGAGTGAAACGAAGGAAAGGGAATCAATGCATGAAAATTCTCTTTTCGCCGCCTTCTACTTCTTCAGAGAACCATGACAGGCTGTTTCTGCAGCTACAATGAATGACATTTTTCTTCTTCCACCAAAGTTTTATGTATAATTTTTTTAACCAATGAGGCAAAAAGAAAAGGACATTTTTCTTGCCTCAACTGCCATTGTCTTTGGCTAACACTAGTATCAGTGGCTTCTAAAATGTCCAGAAGAGTTTTCCCTTTTGTTTGTAACTAATTTTTATGGAAAAAGCCACAATATTTTCATTGATCATTTCACCTGCCCACTCTCCAAGTTGAAAGTCATCATGGCAAGTACTGCCACTTTTAGACCAGAGTTTGAAAGAAAAAGTTGTATCTGATCCAGTGAGTTGAGATTACTAAGGCCTGTATCCCAGGAGAGAAAGCTAAAAAAAGAAAAAAAAACCAACCCAAAACAGTCAAGGGCAGGACAGAATTTCTACATGTAAGTTCAAGATCAAAAGTATGCTCCTCACAGCCTCAAATGCTACTGTTTTTTTGGTGCTCAGAGTAACGGTTAATAGTAAACTTCTTTAATAGTTTAAAAAAAAAAAAGAAAGAAAGAAAGACGGAAAAGAAAGACCATCAAAGTAAATGAAGTGTTCACTTCTTTGTTTATCTCAGAGGAAACAAGACGATTTTTCTGCTGTTAGAATGTTTTGACAGTGAATTTAAACCATAAACAATGATTACTTCTCTCAGTGAGTTTATTCTTTTTTCCCATGGATGGTCATAGTTCTCAAGTTTTTATTTACTGTATTGTTTTAGAAATATATGTACTTTCGATTGGCATGATTTAAAAATTTATGGGTAGGTGTAAGACCAGATGCCTACTGATCTCACACTTTAAAATGAATTAAAATTATCGCAGATGTATGAAAACAGGGTAGTATGGAGGCAACTTTATGTTTTTCTCATCTAGTCAATGAAGATGGTTCATGAATCACTACCCAAAAAGGTCCAGCCAGCACTTCTTCATGCAGGCATATTTCTCAGACCTGCAGCAAGGTAGTTCTCAGAGTTAGAACACTTTATCAAGAAATTTCAATCAATTTCCACTCTGAAAGAGATATTTCTATGTGATTATAATTTAAATTCAGATCAAATTTGCCAGTTAGTTGAAACCATCATAACAGACTATAAAAATTACTGTATTTTGACATTTTTAAATGAAACTATTTTTGTTTTGAAATTCTTTTTTAATATTAATACTTCCAATATTTTTATTATAGAAATGGTGAAAAGCATAGGATTAGCTTAAACATTTCGGTGTTCCAGTAAATGTTTTAGTCAGCTTATTTTTTTTATTTTGTTTTTTTTAGTGATTCCTGTACAATCAATGCAGAGGGAGACAGATATTTCCAGATGGTGATTCTTCCTCGAGTTAGGATGGCTAATTTAGGATGCACTAATCTAATCTAGGACATAATTAAGATATAGTAGGATTCAGAGGTTTTACCATTCCTCTGTGATTGCACCATTGACACTAAGAACTACTTTATGTTTAACACATAAATTTTTCTGTCAACAGGCCATCACGTGGAATTGAAAACCACATGGAAAACCCAGTACAATGTTGCACTTCCCAGTTAATACTTTGACATAATTGTGGCAGTTGCTACACTACTCTTCAGATTTTTCCAGATATTCGTTATTCTTCTAGCTCCTGTAATAAAGTAATGGAAAAAGAATCTTTAACAGAAGAAATGTCTTTCAAGAAAACTTTTGTGGTAGAGGAGAATCAGGGAATGTGAATTCAGCTAAACTAACACTTCAAAAAAACGTTTGGGCCATCAGAATTCTTCCTACTACTCAGCATACTTTTGTGAAAATTGTGGAGGAAATAATTAACTACTTAATACACTTTGCATTGAAAATGCTTTTGAATTTCAAATTGTAAGATATAACTGTAAATACATTACAATATTTTTAAACAAGCGAAAATTTTAGTGGACTCAGGCTGGATTTTTCCATTCCTTTCACTGAAAAGTGCTCAGTGTGAGGGACTCTCACTAAAGATTCCTATCATCAAGATTTCCTTTACCTGCAAAAGGGACAGGGATTTCTCCACTGCGAAAGGCATAGACGTGTTGAACCCAGCAACATGAAAACAGTTCGAACCTTCTCCCATATTTTCTTTTTCCTAACACTAATCCACGGTCCCAGACAAGAGATTACTTGTATTCCCTCATCTTTTTTCTTTTTTTGTTTATGGTTTTCCAGTATTTACTGGAGTTGGAAAAAAAAAATAAAATCCACTCAAGGTGCTCTGAGGATAATAGCAGACAAAAAAATTGAAAAGATTAGCCTTATGCTGATTGCATCCCTTCAAAGGAAAAGTGGTGTTTTGGTTTTATATATACAAAATCAGTAAGGATGTAAATCAATACTCTTAGATACCAAAGCCTGAGGAAAGGTCAAATAAAGGCTTTACTCTGAAAAAACTCCACCTGTAAATTCTGGGACTTGCTAAAATCAAAACCAGGACTGCTTTATATGTTTTCCATTCTTTTACTGAGCAACCAAAGTTCAGATTTTGGATTTTTTTTTTTTCTTATATCTGGTCAGTGTCTCTGGGTGTTACATTTTGCACTTATTGTGCCTACTTTCATGAAGAAGCAGCAGTTTTCTGGCCTGAAACAGTCTGCTATGAAAATGCACAGATTTTGTGATAAGGACAGTTCATGTCCTAAAGGTACTTTCTGCCAATAGGAAGTATCTTGCTTTGAAGACCAAAGAAAAACATCACTGAGTACCTCAGCCTTCTCCATATCTCAGATAAACCTCAGAAAAGGTCTTTCAGGCATTTCCTTCCAGGGAGGATTCACATTTTCCTTTTATCACTGATGTAAGCTATAGAAGCTTTTCTTGTTGTTCTTGACAAGATGATTCAATGATTTTATGATTCTGTAAATAGATCCTTCTCTGTGAAGTGTGGATGGAAAGCTTAAGAAGTTTCTGATTATAATTTTATAATTCTGCATCTTTTTTATGTAATATTCCATTGCCATCTGAAATTCCAGTGATATTCACCACAGAGAGAAACCCAGTCTCAAATACGTTTCATCTACCATGAAACAGCCACTAACTTTACTACATTACTTTATTACATTGATGATTTATTATATGCTGTGTGGATTCTGGGTAGTGGGTTTTTTGCTTACTCATTATTCTTTTGCTTTTAAAAAACTTATGCCAAGATAAGCAATTTTTTTTCTTTTTTGTCTTTTTCATTCTTAAGGGAAATAAAGCGTTTTCCAAGAGAACAGTAGAGTTTATTACATACCAAAAAAAAAAAAAAGTAGTTTAAATAATTTCATAGAAGTAACAACAACTAAGAAATTCGGGGTGAAACGTCACTGCATCACTGTTAATTCATCCTTTAAGACTCATAACGAGGAAAACATGAAGACAATTACCCTGGGTTCTAGCATTTATGTATGGCAAGTTCTACAAATTTCCTACAATGTGAAGGATTCTTCAAAAAAAATCTTTATGTGTAAGTTGAATGATGTGAGTACTCCTTTTAAGTTCAGAAGGTGGCTTGTCTATACGAAATGTAGCAGACAAAGAAAATAAAATTAATTTATTGCACGGTAAAACATAATGCAAGCAACAGGTATAAATCAATAAATCATAAATTTTTAAGGTAGGAATTACCGGATTAACTGTCTTTATTTGACACTTAAAGAAAAAAAAATGTTTTGTACCATGTTTCTTTCACCTACATCTCCTTTTTGTCAAAGTCATAGAGTACTTTAGAAACAACCACTCACAACACTGATAACAGCCTTTTGCAGCCTGAAATTGTTCTTTCAACAAAGCACATTATCTTTCTTTTACTTTATTTGTCTTCTTTGCAATTCTTTTCCTAATCACAATCTTTAACAATATAATTAGTATTTTTTTCATGTGGCATTGTGTTAAGAAGGGTAAGATTTACTGAAAGTTTTCTGTTTAGAGAAGTAAAGGCTTTTTGTCAAAGAATGATCACATCAAAGGTATGATCTATCTTTAACAAATATGGATTTTATTTTATATCACTTTGCATGCATATCCATGGCTTTTATTATTCTTACCTTTAAAACTGTACAGAGGTCACACTATTGGCTCTGTAAATTCTGAGATAAATTTCTCCAATCTCCTTTTTAATTACTGATAAAACATCAGAGAACTCTACTCCAAACTAGATATATTTGTTGAGTAGGCTTCTTACAGGACTGTTTTCATGACTCAGTTCTTCTAGAAGTAGGGTAGGTAATACCTTGACTTGTTGATTTGAGCATACTGATCTGTTAGAGGTTTTGTTTCTTCTTTCTGTGCATAATTTTCTTTATTGTCCTTTCCATTTATCATTCTGCCTTTGTCCTCACAATCAGCATTATAATTTTAATGAAAAGTTTTGTTTACCATCAGATTTATTAGTCTCAATATAAAACTCTTCATTGCCCCTGCAAAGCTGAAAAATCAACTTCCTGCATCTCCAAAAGACCTGCAGACTACTTAAATACTAAACCATCAAATCTTGAAAATATCTCCAGTTATACTTCTTCAAGTGGCAAGCAGATTTCCAGAAACAGTAGCTATCTTGTTTTTCTATTTTTCAACTAGTGGAAATGAAATTACTTCACTGGTAATTTGTTTACAGGAAAGACAAAAAGTGGGGAAAAAAATAAAAAAGTGATTTCACAAAGAAGCTGTGATGAAACATTACTGATCAGACCAATTTCTTCCTCAGATATATTGACTCTCTAGTGAAGACCCAGTTGAGTATAGGCAGAAGGCCAGTTTCCAAGTATTTCTAAAAAGGACTACATGCTCTATACATAAGATGATGACAAAAAAAACCTCTGATTTTCTTTTCTGAATCACAGAGATGATACCTAAGAGTTGGGAAATTAAAATAGATGTATAAAAACAACAAAAAAAGGAACAATATTGATCCTGGGGATAATGAGCTCTTGTTTGCTGAAGTAACTTTGTATGTAGAATAAAGACAGAAGTCTAAAATCTGCATTTTAGAGGCTTCAGTCCCAATTAAAAGGACAGGAGCTGTTCATGCTGTACTACTATGCTTGTGCTCTCATTATTTCGTTGACCTTGCTACACTAGTGCATTAGCAAATGGAGAAAAGGTGAGTGACAGGTTCTCAGATTAAAAAGTGTGAGGACTGTAAAACAGATAATGATTAAATTTTGCCTCTCAGTCTCTGTAATGACTCATAGTAACTAAAAGGAGATGGCTAAACTGTACAAAAAAAAAAAAAAGAAGTGGTGGGGTGATATTTTATAGATATTCATTTAAAGTGCACGCTCCAGTTACCAGCCTTGATAGCCATTCACACCTGAATTAGATATGGATCCACTAGTGACACACAGGCTGGTGTTCAGAACCAGAATGGCTCTGAAGCTAATGTGAAATCCATACAAATGATAACCAAGCAGGATAATAATACAATTTGGTGGCTCTAGTTAATGTACCTTGGGGTGTAGGGAAAGTCATGTTCAACTGGCCATATCATGGCTCAGCCCTGACATGGTCCAGCCAAATGTTACTCTAATTAAAAACATGCAGAAAGAAGAAAAAAAGTCATTGACCCTGCAACCCTGAAATATATGTGCCCACACAACCTTCACAAAATGTCAGAAGCAGCTTCCTGTGAGCTTGTACCTGATGCAGTTCCTGCCATTGATACTGGGTTCTACACAGCTAATTTCACCGAAAATACTGCTAATCAGTGAGGAGGGATTTCCACTTAACAAGACCCACCTTTCTAATGCAAGCTGGGCTTTTTACTTTTTTTATGCATGTGTTTATTTTCTTGTGTGGTTTTCTTGCTGCTAATCTCACTCTTCCAGAGAGACTGTGAAACAGTCAACTTTAACAACATTCTTCTTCCAAGACATTATGGTGACCTTCCCTTCAGCACATAAGTCTCCTCCAAAACTTGGAAACTCTGTGCTGAAAGCAGGATAAGTGCAGAGGTTTATGAGGTGTCTTCTGCATCTCCAAAGTCTCTGAATGTGCACACAATTCTATGTGAATTAAATATTCTCACTTCTTGGCAGCCCATCTATCTGAACTGTCTGAAAACTAAATCGTCTCCCCTTTCCCTTTCCCCTACTTTTCTTTGGCATATGCACATAATGATTACACTCCCAAGCAATTCTTTCACTTGTCTGTAAAACATGATATTTATTGCATTTTAACAGGACATAACAGTATTTCCATATTAGACTATCAATATAGATTATTACTATTATGTGCAGTAGATGGCAATAAAACCACCACCTGCTATAGGGCTTTTGCAAACCACTTGGCTTATTTTCTTGTAAAAACAAAATAAATGTACATCAGGATCCACTGTTACACAAAGAAAAGCAAAGAATCCCAGTCATTTTACACACTGCTTATGCTCATGCAATAGCTGTGCAGACTATAAATGACTGCAATTAAACCAGTTCTCACAATTGAGAATTCCCAAAAAGGATGCACTCTCTGGGGAAAAGTAAAAAAGGATCTCTATCATTTCTCTCCGTGTTACTTGGTTACTTCTGTTGTTGGTGGCAACAAACAGCAGAACGCTTTAATCCCTCTCTGAGAAGCTCACTGCAGTACAGTTAGCATATCAACATTTTCCTTCCCAGCAGTCTTGCTCAGTCTTGCTTTTCATACTTACTTTTCCCTTCTTGTTAAGTATTCCCCAGAGACTGCAGAAAGCAGAAGCCATTACCCTAAAATAGCTTCATTCCCTACTATTTGGTTTGTTTATTTTCAGTGTTTTCCAAGCCCAGACAGTAACCTCCTTTGCAGAACATCTCACAAAATGAAACTTCATCCTACAGTGAAATTTGATCTTTCAGACACTATTATAACCACAAAGACACGATTTGGTCCTGTATTAAAGCATTGGCAGTGAATATCTTTCTATCAAAACAGTACCCAAATACTTTAATTCCACATTTATAGGAAAATGCATCTTAAATTTTCAGCATAACTTTTACTCTTTTTGGAAGATCTTCTTAATTTTCTCTTTGTTCAATGGTCATGATACCAGAATTTTACTGAAATCATGATATTATAATGAGTACGAACACTAGGAGTAAACTATGAACTCCATTAGCTGAAAATCCACTTGAAAGAAATTTCTACTTCCTCAGAATTTCCCAGTTAATCAAAATGATAAAGTTTCATGGAAAGAGACCATGATAAAATTCAACTAAAGAAATCTGGACAGGAGTTTTTTCAGACCTGCTTATCAGGTTTTCCTACTTTCTTGGCAAACCTGTCTGCCAGACTGTCTGTGATTTGAAATACCAGGATTCTGTGATCTCTGCTGGGGGCAGTCCAGTAGACAGACTGCCTTGGCGTAAGGGTGCTATTCTCTTTCATCGACGCATCAAAGGTTCTACTTTTTTCCCAAGTGGAATGAAACCACATTTCAAAATACTTCCCCAAACCACACTAACTTTCACTATTCTGTTCTCAAAATATGATTGGGCAAGTATGATGTACATCCAACAGAGATCACAAAACCAAGGAAATGGCTAGTCTGGGGCTACATCTCTACAGTTCCTAAAATGCATGCAAAATGTTTCCAGTGACAGATATCAGACACCTGAAAAAAACACTTCTGCTTAAATAAACACTAGGAGAATCATAAAACAACAGCTTAACTGCTGCCTGAACAGTAATAGCAAACAAGTCATATGCATGAAATAGATAATTGCTCAATATATTATGATTTTGAGAAAAACATGTGAACATATTTACTTGTATATACTTCAGAAGAGAGATACTGTATGTTTTTAGACATATTGGTGAAGTTTATCTTTTTTTTGGTGCAGTTTGGTTGCCAGAATCTCCATTTTTTCCCCATATTATTTTTGTATGCAAACCCAAAGCCTATTCTTCCATCGCTATTAGTGCTACCTTTATGTCAAAACACCTGAATGCCTCCAAGCCAGGAATGCCCTAGCATCAGGAACACCTCACCAAACAGATGCTCTGGAAATACCACAATCTGTCTCCCAAGCACCTTGCTTGGATGATCAGCCATGAATTGTAGACCTAAAAAATCTTAGATACAACTAATGATTGCCTAGATGAATTTCTCCCAGTACAAAGGAGATGAAGAAGATTCATGTGACCTTTGTAGTTTAACGAAGGGATAAATCCACATTTTTCAAACAGTCTTAAATTCTCTGATCTGACAGAGTTGGATTATTTTAACCAATAGTAGAACAAATAGTAGAACAAATAGTAGAACAGATAGGTAGAACACTGTTTCACAACCCATTTCACCGATCAATCCTTACTGTAAACGTATGAACAAATCTATATAGTACACTTGGCATTCTAACCATGTTAAGCAGCATAAGGTGTAGTAACAAATGCACAATAATTAAAGAGAAGTGGGAGTAATTCTTGTGAAACCACCATCCATGCACAGTAAATAGATGCAAAGACAGAAATACAGGGTAGGAGTTTTCTACCATTATCCTTCACTTCAATTTTTTTGGCCTTGTTAAGGAAGGATCAGCTCCTTTTTCCATTAACTTTACTTGTAAGGAAACATGTCCCAAGGTTATTTTTTATATTGATGCTCTTTTATCTCATGTAGCACAGCATGGCTGAAGCCAGCTTCCATGCGGCAGGAGGATCATTGAAAGCAGGAATTAAAAAATATAATCTGTGATTTCCAAACTGCAAGCTATTAGATTCCTTTAAATCTGTACATCAACATTCTTCCAAATTGTAGCAAGATTATCACCAAGAATTCAACTTTTTCTGGTTTGGTTTGGGTTTTTTTATTTGGTTGTTAGTTTTGGGTTTGGATTTGGTTGGTTTTTTTTTTTTAATTGTATTTTTCTTATACTTTAGAGATAACATTTGTATGTAAAATGCAGTAGGTCATATGTTTGCTCTCACCTAGTTTTTGTACAAAATTAAGAAGTGTGTATAACAGCGCTGTATATCCACATTCGGGACAGCTGTCATATGGTGAGGGCTTCTTCAGCATCGTGAGTAATTAAGTATATGGGGTAGAGCAGGAAACTCTTGTACGTCTCTGCACCAACTATGACCTCCTATAACTATAACCTATAACTATAATCTTCCTTATTTATAGTCTAAACTCTATCAATGTTTCTTATTTATGAAACATGCTGATCAGTGGAGCCTTCAGCACGTGCTCAATTAAAAATTAAAACTAATCCATGAGAAAACATCAGAAAGGCCGAGATTTTATTTTGGAAAGGAGAGCTAAATAGATCACTATAAAGATAGGAGCTAAATCTCTATGTGCTATGAAGGCTGCACTGTGATTAAGTGTAAAAAATGAGAAATACCCAGAAATATAATGCAGCCCATGTTTTAATAAGATGTGAAAAATACAGCTGAATATAACACCACTGGTAGTTCTCACGGGTGGGCCCTGGCTGCTATAGCCCCAAAATCTGTCACTTAAAAGACCACCTCAGAAAGCAATTTTTAGGGAAATTTCTGTGAAGTGTGCAGTGAGGTCCATAGACTCACAAGAGCACTGGCAAAGGAAAGAATTTGCCATGAAGTCAAATTTTAGAAGAGTTTGATCAAAAGTGGTGAAATAATCTGGAGGCTACACTGAGGATGAAGACAAACACTGAGCGACTTAGACACAATTAGAGTCTTCAGCAAAAATTCAATAAGGCAAAAAGTACACTGTAAAAGTGTAGGATGGAACTAGGAAAAGCAACTGCAATCATGCATCTTCTACTATTAGGTATAAAAGGAAGAGATAAAAACAACTGGGATAAAAACTATGATTTGAAGTAGAATAGATTAAATACTGCATTGGTAGCAGTAAGGCCTTCTTACACTCCATTGCTCATTTCAGTTTTGTGCTTTCTTCCTGATACATCATGTGTACATTACTGTGTCCATTGACCCATCAGTTCCTAGCCATCTGGATTGCTGTCTTTTATTTTCATATGGTGAGCTGTTTTTAAGCAGCCACTGTTTTGTTCTTTTACATATACCACCTAAGCCAATTCAAACTAAAGGAAATGTTCTCCTTGACTTCATCAAGTTTTGAACCAGATCTCCTCTCAGTGAGAGCTGTCCTTTCAAACTCTCACTGTTTAGGTGTATGTGCAATTCCTATTGACTTTAAGAGGATTTGAAGAATGTGCTTAAGAACTCTAGTAAGTAGGTATGGAAACAGTCATGTGTGCAAATGCTTTCAGGTGCGTCCTTAGCAACCTTAGTGTGTAACACCACAAAATCACACAAAGGAAGAAATACAGACATTTTGAATTTGGAGGCACTGAATGCTACAAACCATTAGCATATCATATGCCATCATTAGTCTGCTATAAGCATAGGACAGTTCATCTGAAGTAATTATAAGAAGAGCTGGAGTCTCTGAAGTGTACAACTTTGTTACACACCTTATTATTCTGCCTGTCAAGAAATTAGAGCCATCATTTTACATATTTATCAGCATGATACATGATTTATCCAGTCATTATTGCCTTAGTTTTCATAGAAATAAAGAAGATACTGACAACTGCTTTAAGTTTTGGTAACTTATTGCAAGCAGGCTTAAGAAACCACTAGGCTAATACATGAGTGTGTATTTCTTTTGTGAATAATTTTAAATGTTACATTTTGATGAGAAATAAACCATCCATGTTTAAACTAAAAAGGGAAAAGGAAAACAATACAGTGAAAAATGCTGCTTATTCTTGTTTCTAAAATTAGCTCTGTCATAATTATTCTGAATATAATAGATTCCCATAGCTCCAAGTTACTATTAACGTAGTAAAACTTCTACATGCAAAGATGTAAATGTTTACTGTAAAAAAGTTATTTTAATGTAAAAAATTCACGTTAATATCTTCTGAGTATATTGTAAGCAGTAGAACTCCAGTCCATCTCCTTAAAGGAAAATAAACAATATTAGTCCATTAAGAGGAACTGCTCTACAGATCGGGAATAATTTAATCACATTTTTTGATTAGCACCAGTGTAAAGTTGTTACAAGTGAAAGATGAATCAGGTCTCCACATGTTTCTCCCTTATGCCACAACACAGTGTACCAGAGGTATATAAAGCACTCATGAAACCAGGAAGCAGCCCAAAGCTATTTCTATGGAAACAAGCTCTGGCTGCAGGGAAAGCAGTAAATCAACCTCTTTTGTGTTGCGTTTGAGACGTGTTTGGATGTTTCCAACACTTGGCTGCCAGGTTACCTAACCAGCTAGTGTCTCAGGGTTTAGGGCTAATGACTGAGGCTGATCCTGAATTCTTTGCACACCTAACAAACAACTGTAGCTTTGCCTGAGAAAAACAAGCAGGCATAAGTCTTTTTCTTTTATTTTTTTTTTTTTTAACCTGCAGAACTAATGTCTCTTGACTTTTGCTGTGTTGTTACACAATCTGTACCATTTTCTTTTAAAAAAAGCACACTCAAGTGAAAAAACCAACCAAACAAAAAAACAGAACCCTCTACTTTTGGTTTAATAGAGCTAGTCTAACCAAAATAGAGCTAAGTTTTCCGGGTACCCAAGGCCCCAGAGTAAGGTCAACACCGAATCGCTGTTTACCAGCACAGGCTGCAGAGGGCAATGTCCCTCAGCAAAGCACAGTGCTTCCCAAAGAACAGCGAATGAGACCTTTTGGGTTGTCGGGAGAAGATCTATACTACTTTTTCCTGGGTTGTCAGCTGTTAGTGGCACAAAGAATCAGAGTTCTGGACTCTTAATGCAAACAGTTAACAACAATGTCCAGAAATTTAAGGAACACTAGAAAAGTATTCTACAGGTTTGGAGAAAAAAAAACTTTCCACAACATTTGAAACTAAATTAAAAGTTGTTTTGCTATTCCATCCTTTAACCAAAAAAATGAAAACCAGGCAGTTTGCTTCGATTTTAACTGAAGAGCAGAAAAGTCAGGATATCCTTCCTCTTTGTCCTTATGTTGCAAAAGCAGAATGCAGAAACAAGTACGGATAGAGCTTTACTTCTTCTTTGGTGAAAAAATGAAAATGTTAAGTAAACTCACTTTTTCCATGAAAATATCAGTCAGCTACATTTTCAAGCAGTGTCCAAGATCAGAGGAATACAAAGCCTGCTTTTGTCATCAGTGTCTCTATGAATGCCCAAGGTTGGAGAAGCTCCATGCAATATTGCCAAACACAAGCCTTCAGAAAATATGAAACCAGTCTCTCCAAATTGTAAGACTAGCTTTTAAACCAATCAATCTCCAAATAGCAATAAATAATATACTTTCCTTTGGGGTTACTTGGCCCTAATCTGTCATCTTAAGAACAAGAAGTTCCATGTTAAAAAATTAAAGCCAGGATTCTAACATACTCACTGGACTGCAGGACTGCAAAAGAAGTAGGAGAGTTAAATGTGAATGGATAAAATTATAGAATAAGAAATGTTGGTGCAAATTGATAACAAAGTTCAGTAAGAGAGAAAAGGGCTAGGTGAGATATAAAAGAGACTGCAGTTTGTATGCTGTGTGATATGGTGTTTTGCCTATATTGCTTTAGGTCACAGAGATGATAAAAAAGTCTTAAAAGTCATTCTGGTCCACTGTAATAGTCAAATCACTATGAAAAAAAAAAATGTTGGACATTAAGTGGTGAATTCAAATATACACACACACTACAATTCTGTGTTGTCATTATCTGACTCAAGAAGCCACACGAGCATAGATTACCTAATTTGTGCATTAACACCAGTGTTTATTGGACAAGATACTGTCTAGCTCCATCTGGAGCTCACAGCAATTTCAGATAAGTACGATGTTATGACTAACAAGATAGAGTTCTATAAATATCTAATATCTGCTGTAAAGAGATGTGTGAATACTCTAAGAAAAACACATGGAATGAAAACAGAAGATGTCATAGGTTTAACATGACCCTTGATTAATGGCAGTAAGAAAATTCTCAAATGGAGGAAAAAAATAATGAGAAACGTCTTCAAGTATAGGCAGGTATTCAGCTATTAAAAAAAAATTGCCTAACTATGTTCTCGGATACTAATGCATTATTTATAGCCAAAATAACTAGGGGGTTTGGTATTTAGGATAACATAAACACACTGACTTAAAATTTCCCTTCTCTTCCACTTACTCCTCCTCCTTCAATGCTTTTAACATACACTGAATATTACTTTTTCCATTGAGCTCTCTTCTCAACACCGTTTCCCTGTCTTTTCAGACATAAATGAGGTGCTGGGCAATGTTCTGACGTCAATGTGGTGATTGCCCCAGGGGGGAAACCAGCAGTTAAAAAAAGAAATGGAGACATAGACAGACTCATATAGACACCTGTGGGTGCCACTAACACTGATAGACCCAGACTTCTGGGAACCTCTGGCAGACTTCAGATGCCAGATTGCTCTCTGAGCCCTATACGACACTGTTCTCCCTGCATCTTAGTAAGGATTGAGACACAAAATTCAGGGCTGGCATTGGACTTGGAGCTTCTCCAAAGATTAACAAGATGCAGTGGGTACGGCTGAGGTCTGATTCTACAACTGAGGATTATATCTTGTGTATTGTGAATATAGTCTTGCTTTCATTTATTTTAAGATCAGCACCGTTTACAGATCTCTGGATAAATGATGATCCAGTGTTTAATTTCTCCAACATTTCTAATGGAAAAGCTTCTGATAAGAGAGTGATGCCATCATCAGCTACACAGAGCATGCTGGCATATCACAGTTAAAAGAAACATAAGGGAATAACATCTAAAAAAGATGAGGTAGGAGGCACAATCCTGGATTTATTTTGCTTCTCCATGTCTGTTTTAATCCCCAACAAATATTAATCAAGATTAGAAAAGTTGCAGGGTAGATAAATAAAGAAATGGTTTGTGAGCAGATGCTAGAAAGTTTGGCTTGTTTAGTCTAGCAAAACAATGTCTGAGAAGGGACATAGTGAGTCTTTCTGAAAGAATAAACAGCTTAACTATCCAGTAATTAGCACAAAACAAATAGGAATGAATTGGTCATTGATGCAGAATGGCAATTGGAAGACTTAAATCATCTTTCAAGAGAAGTTCTGACAAAGCCTTCTAATAAAGAATGAATTTTATTTTTTTAACAGAGTTTGATAATTTTATGCATTAATTTCAAAACAAGCAAAAGGAAGTCATTCTTTGGACAATAAAGAGAAAATAATTGGAGGTTTTCACCAAAGGATGTTAAAGATTAAAACCATAACTGATTTCAGGAAAAGGCTAGTAAAAAACTTGTAAGAGAAATCACCAGAAGGTTTTTAAACAGATAAAAAACATGCAGCTGAAGAAGAGAAAGCACACTGGGAAATCATCGTATATGTTTGATGTGTTTTTACTTTTGGTCTGAAGATGATTTACAACACAGATCTATCGGTTTCTGAGAGAACTCTACACCTAAAAGACTTTCTATAAAAGTAATACCTCTAATTTTAAGCTAATCCCACTGGAGTTCAAGATCAAAATATATGAAAATTATTCAGGACTCCAAGAAAGAAGTAGCAGAAAGACCATAAGACCTATTGTAGGGTTATCTGTGTGCAGCTCCACAATGTGTTGGAACTTAGGTCCCTAATTTCTTTATCATCAGGCCAGTGTGTTCTGGTCATCTTCAGCTGTATCCAAAGAAACTTCTTTCTCCAAAATATATAAAATATTTTGTCTTAAACACTCACAACCACTAGATCTTGCTTGAGAGTAAGCCAGTCTCTTAGAATCAGATGCATACAGTCCACCTCAGTTAAGAAGCAGGCAGACTGAAGAGAGGCCTTAAATTTTTCATTGTCTTCCTCTCACAAGATTAAAATTTTGGTAATGGGTTGCTACAGGGGTGGCTTCTGTGAGGAGACCAGGGGCTGTTCCATGCTGGACGCAGCTGGTTTCAGGTGGGTCCAACAGACCCACCATAGGACACAGCTGAGCCCACACAGGCCACCAGCCCAGCTGGTGTTGCTTCTATTAAAAAACTTCAGGGGCAAAACTGTCAGGAAATGAGGAGTTTGAGAAGCACTTCTGTGAACACCAAGGTCAGAGAAGAAGGAGATTCCCCTGCAGCCCATGGAGGACCCTCTGCTGGTGCAAGTGGTTATGCCCTGGAGGAACTGTAGCCCATGGACAGCCCATGCAGGAGCAGGCTCCTAGCAGGAACTATGGCCTGTTGAGGATCCACGCTGGAGCAGGGGAAAAGTGTGAGGAAGAAAGAGAGACAGAGAGGAACTGTTATGAGTGCAACACCCATTCCTTATCCCTCCTCCCTGTGGCTCTCAGAGTGAGGTGGAGGTAGAGCAGATGGAAACGAAAGAGTAAAGATAAACACAGGGAAAAAAAGGGGAGGGGAAAGTGTTAGTTTAATTTGTCTTTGTCTCTTACTGTCCAACTCTTAATTTTCCTCAATTCAAGTCTGCTTTGCCCATGACAGTAATTAGTAAGTGATCTTCTTTATCTTGAACTGCAAGCTTTTTCATCTTCTTTTCTCCTGACCTCTTGAAGAGGACAAGTGAGAGAGCAACTGAGTGGGGGTCTAGCAGACAGCCAAGGTCAAGTCACCCCACCATCCTAAGCAGTTATTTTAAAATATACTGGAAAAATGACTTCCAAACAATTCAAAATAAAATTTTGGAAGCAGGGGTTATTATTAAACTAAAATAGTTTGAGAATTTTTTTTTGTTGAAAGCTTTTAATTTCCTTTTTTTCTTTTCTTTGTAGTTATGGTAAAATTAAAAAAAAATAAAATTTTGAAAAACAAGACATGAATTTTTAATGTAAAAAGCTTATTTTTATGCCACGCCAGTTCTTGTTATTTTATTCAGATTTTTAATGTTTTAGTTATTTTTTCCAGGTTTTTAGGAAGTACTCCTTTTCCATGTAGCATCCAAAAAACAAGTTCTTGAAGGCAGTCTGGGCATCTCATGACAATTAGTTAATACCATGTCCCCATTATAGGCAGAAATCTTTGGAGTACAGCTCTTGACCTTTAAACCCCATGCTGACCACCAGCTGCTGCTGTTGCTGACAGAAGCACTAGACATGTGCCACAAGAACATGTTCATTTGTCAAAAGAACAAACACGAGAAAAATATTTTGTAGTTGCTGCTCAGAGTCAGAGGACAGTAACTGTCTAAAGTAACATAGAAGATGAAGAGATAGCAATTAGCTTCCCTTGCAATTTTCCTCTTTGCCCTTCTTTAGGTATTAGAAAGCACCAGAATAATCTTTCTTCCTCAAAACAAGCTAAAGAAAGAGAAATCTTTCCATCTGTTATGGGACCCTGAGTTAGCCACAGTTTTGTGCTTCAGGAATAGCTGGAGACCCTTGAATACCTAACGTTATTGATTATTAGAGTATAAACTCTATAAATTTTAAAATAATGAGGACTCAGATTTGCTCAGTGGATGGATTAATATAAAAGATTTTGTCAACAAATGTTCCCCTCAGTCCTTACCAAGCCAATCATTTTCTTTCACTACAGTATAACACCTTTCTGTGGTTCTAAAAAGTTCAAGCAAAACACACTGAGCATCCTCAGGGCCTTTAGAAAAAGATATAATTTTTTTTTTTCTGCCCTTTCTATGTTTATGTCTGTCTATGTGTTGTTAGGACACTTCCATCTTGCCCTCACGCTGCCGGCTTGCCATCTTTCTCACTCCCTACATGCCTCATCCCAAAGTCCAGACACTGCCTTACCCCAGCTCTCCATGCCCTGTAGCTGGGCATGCAGTACCTCCATTTCCTACTGTAGGAGTTTCCTCCTACTTCAGGGTTTCACTTCACTCTTGTCCAAGGCAAACTGGAAGCTTTCTTCTCTGCTGCCCACAGACATCTTTCTAACAGAATGTTACATGCAGGAAACTGAGCAAATGAAACAGTAATACCATCTATCATAACAAGACACCTTATTTGTTTAAAAGGCCCAAACAGATTTATCTTTTAAGACACTGATTCTTTGTACACACACACATACAGGTGTACTCTCAGTTTAGGCAATCACTAAGTAAAAAGTGTATTTAATACAGTTTGAAAGGGATGGTATATGGCATCATGTGTATGCAGCTGTTCTTGTTTTAACTGATGCCATTTCAGTGCTGGGTACAAAAGCATGAGTTAGCATGAATGTCTAAGTATGGTTTTGAAATACATGAAAATAAATACTTTGGAAAATCTGGAATTGATCATTAAGTGAAATTTTCAAAAGCAACTTAATGACTTAAGAGCTTCCATCTCATTAACCCAAGTGGTACATTAGGTTCAAAATCAGGTAAATGAGATTTTTGTCGAGTGCATCTAGAAGTAGTAACTTTCCTTAAACACTGAGCAGCTGTAAAAGACTTTCTGTGGATTTTTTCTTTTCTCCAAAAATCACTCAAACCCGTAATTTTTATCTCGGTTATGGGGGTGGGGGGAGGGCGATTTAAATCCTGTTGTTCTGATTTGCAGTGATCTAAACAAGGCCTGCATCTTTAAAAACTGCATTTCCAGGTTATGGATTCTAAGTATGGAATTGAGTGTGTAGCTCAAACTCCATGCAGCTGAAAGCAGCTGTCTAGTGACACTCTACTTCACACTACTTGATAGAGTGAATTCCATTTTTTAATACCAGGACTCGCGCTGTGCTTCCCAGTTCTACTTCCTTGTAGCTATACATAGTTCTACATCTTTGTACCTCTAAAATATCTAAAACAGAGATTTTCCCCTTACTTTACATGTCATGTTTCTTCACTTCTTTACAGAGTCTGTGTACAAGGGTTGTAGACTGTTGGGAAAAAAGCTAGTATGCACGGCACACTAAAATCATAGTTAGGTTGCTGCGGCCACAGAGAAGGGTGAAAAAATATGCTTTTCAGAATCACGTCTACCTCTGTGTTTGTCTGTATTTAAAGTTAGTATATGGACCGTTATGGGTTAATAACAAAGAAATAGTTATCAGCAATTTATGAAAAAGGGAATTTAGTGTTTTGGATTATTAGAGGTGCAGTTTCAAATTCCTTGGATGTATTTTCTTTCTTCAATTAGATTTTTGTTGTTGTTTCTGAAGATTAGAAATTGTTTTTAAAATTAGGTAATTCAAGGAAACAAAATTTACTGTTGTTTTAGCTCAACTACCAGAGGAAATAATAACACAATCCCTCATTATTTTCAATATATAATTTCCAAAAGAGTGAAAATCAGGACAATGCCATTAACATGTTATAACTTTAAAACACTGTTGTTTCAAATCAAGGTACAATAGATGGACACATTCATTAATGAGACAGTGTTGGTCAATGTGCTAGAAAATCATCTTAGCAGCAGCTTTAATATTAGAAAGGGTTTTTAGGCAATCATCATTGAAAAATAAAATCTTACAGATAATTTTAAATAACACTATTAGATTTATTTCTATTCATCTGGTATACATCTACTAGATCTTACATAAATGCATTTACTAATCCTATAAAGAAATGAGAAGTGAATGAATGTGTTGTTTGAAGGTATTCTCATTACCGAGAGAAAACATACCTTTATACGCAAAGTACCGCAAATGTTCCTAGATGTGGTTGAATTAAGACATTGTTCCAGTGTGCCATTTGCTAGTATGTAAATGAATTACAAATATATGTCAGTTAAGCATTTAAAGAACATATCTCAAGTTGTTTAATACAATAAATATTGGTAAGCAGAATGATGATTTTTTTTCATGATTGTCTGATTTTATTTTTTTAATTACAAACAAAGGATTAAGGGATCATCTAAAAGCATAGTGCTTGTTATAATGTAGTTATGAATTACAGGAAAAAACAATCATGTATCTTTGTGGTTTTCCTTGTTCCAAATTTGTGCTCCTTCATGACCTTCTTGAATGTTTCCCAAACTGATACTTTTGTACTGACTTTAAGAGATATTTGAATACATCACTTCACTTAATTCTTCCATTTGTAAATTTAGTGACACACTGCAAAGTGTAGAACTCAAGCTATTTTCTTTTTCTTTTCACTGACATACTTGTTAAGAAGACATCAGTAACACGGCTGAAGCTGATTTTTTTTATACTCTGTTATATGCCATAGACAATCTGATTTTGTGGCATAAAAGTACTGTTCGACATGCTTGGGTAAAGCCATACAAAATTTTAAATTCTTAGTAGCATGGCTGCAATGTACTGGATATAGCACTGTTTTCATAACATTCCCTCAAAATACTTCACTTTTGTATTTTGTGGAGTTTGTTATCCCATTACTCTTCCCTCAGGGTTGCAGACAATGAGTTATTCTTAGGCAAAACTTATGCTTATTTTTAGCCTATTTAAAATGTCCTTTGTGTGTTTTAAGGCGGTAGCACACTTTCTGTATCCATGATTCGTACATGGTACAACACCAGTTCTATTGGCTCCAGTCTTTTTTGGTTCACTGCAAGTAGATGCTGTATTACATGTTTTCTGTCAGCTACCAGGATCAATACTTCCATCTCCTTACACGACCTCCTGACAACATTTCTATTTTCAGAACTGTTGATGAAAGACCTTCCCATGGTGGCCTTTCATACCAGTTGGTCTCAGTCAAAACACTTCCACTATTTTTAGGAGATGACAGATTTCAACCTACCACATAGCAGGTGATTTGGTTAGCTATTTCCTTGCCATGAAAAATCATCATCTGCTATGTGTGAAATAATAGACATTACATTACAGGCTAATGAACCACACTTCCAGGATACTATATATTCACTTTCCCCATGTTATAACTTGGAGACCTTTGGCAAAGCAATTTGGACAATACATACAAGAAGTCTGTTCAGATTAGCTATCAAGCAATATATACCATCAGGTTACCTACATCTTAAACATCACTCCTGAAATTAAAACAATATGTATACGTACACATCGACATTCTAGGGCATGAGCTTTTAATATACATATTATGAAAAGTAAAGAATATGCAAATAATTCCAGAGACAAACACAGTACTGAGAATCTGTTGTGGGAAAACTGCATTTCTTCCTTTACCTTGGTTGACCCTGAGACCAGGGCAAGAAAAAACAATGATGTCTCCAAGAGTTTCATCTGCTCATGTAGTCATGAAAATTGTGATATCAAAAAAGACTACCCATGTTTCTGCTGACTTCTACTTTTTTTTGGATAATAAATGTCAATGTAGAACATCTGGGACCCATACTGAAAGACTTACAACTTCTTTCTGCTTCTTATGTTCAGAAGTTTGCCACTTTTCCTGAGGCAAAGAATAATTTGACCAAGACAAGTTTAGATCAAAGCTGGAGCACTTTTTAACACAAATGTCTCTTTTCAAAGATCTGCATCTGGTCTGTGTCCATGGATCAAGCCATCTCATGACAACTACTTTCCTCCCAAAAAATGAAAGGATGACTGATGCACGAGACAAACATTCAGAGGAGATGGGCCTAGATAATGAGACCCACTCTTACAAAAATAGATACTTCATAAGGAATTGCAAAATTTATTTCTTTATTTCAGACTTCGTAAATAACTTTCTTCATCCACACCATAGTATCATTTAAAGGCTCTTTTGGGACCCTCTCCCTAGACAGGACAATAAAAAAAAAAATCTTTATTTAGATTTTAGCATCAAACTGGAGGCACTCAAATACTGTACTGTTAGGGGCCAGACAGATGAAGTTATTAAACAAATGCAACAGATAGATAGACCAATAGGAAAGTGTTTGACAGTATCTATCTGTGGCGCCACTAATTGGATGTCATCCCAGAAAATGCTTGTGTCAGCCTCCGACAGCAACTTTCAAACTACGCTGTACTCTGGAGCTTTCAGGTTTTAAAATCATACAATCTAAACCTCACGTTCAAAAATGCAACTTATTTCCCTAATTGTTTAATTTTCATTGATTAATTGTTGGAGCAAATTACATAAGCACATTGTAAAATGGCACATTTACACATGCCATATTTTGCATACAGCTTGAACCAGACGGTGTGTAATTTTTTCCATTATAAGGGCAGTAATTTTTAAAATCTGCTTCTATTTCCATCATTATTAAAAAAGAAAAAAAGCTAAAAAAAGCATTATGCCCAATCCCAAAGGAAGATGTGTCAGATCAGTGAAATTATACAGTAAGCTTTATGTGATAGAAATGCTGAGCAGCAGAATCAGTAATAGGTGAAGAGGATTTTTATAACTTTTAGAAAATGCATGGAATTCATGCCAGACTGTGCCTTGCCTTCTGTCTGAGAAATTCAAACTGAAGTCTGAGTGTTAATTTTCCTTTCCATTTGGATATGATGTCTTACCCTGAAGTAAAGAATTCTGAAACAAGACTATTCTACCCTTACCACTGTAATGATCTGTGTCCATCTCTGAACAGCACGATTGTCAGGCAACCTTATGCATTCAGCATCGTAAATAGAATTTATGACCTCCGGCCTCAAGAGCATAGACTTCTACCTCATGAAGAAGGTAGAAATCTATGCTTCCTGAGTTACTTCTTTGGCTTCAGAGGGTAATATTCTATTTAGGAAGTAAATTTTCTACTTAGGAAGTAAAAAATTAATTTTGGTGACTTACATAGCTTTATTCAGAACCAAATCAGAGCATATTGTGAAGGATAGACAGAGAGAATGTCTAGCTCAAGGTAACTACATTAAAAATAACAGATCTCTGTGGTCCTTATCCAAAACCCACTGGAATCTATTAAATGCTGCTCATGCCCTTTTTTGCTGTCATGGTCCTCAGACAGTGATCTTGCACAGTCAGGCGGCAATGAAGAGATATATTTTGTCAGTACTTAAATGAATAACTTCTGTGGAAAGCAAGAATATGAAAGAAAGTGTGTGTAACAAAAGCTGAATTGAGTTGTTCTTTGGTTGGAGAAAGTGGCACATCATTCTTCACTTCTCTGAGGCTCCCCTTAGCTGGGGAATGGAAATGATCTGTGAAGGATGCCAAAAATTTTTGTTTGTTTGGTTGGTTTTTTGAGAATGGCCTGTGATAATCCCTACATCTACTGAATACAAGCTCATAAGCAACTGAAGTAGGGACAAACACAGGCTGTACAGTCTTCTGGCACTTTCCTTCATTAGTAGTTAGAGGAAGCGCCTTATAGTCAAACACATCTGGGCCCCAAGACAGTATGGGTTCAATATTTACTTTTTGCAGGGAATAACAGTTCCATATTCTATTTTGCTTCTAGGCTTAACTGGAAGAAAAGCTTGCTTTTTCTCTGTTCCCGTTCTTGGCCTTCAATCCTTAGTCACACATGCACTTTTTTTTTCTCTGAAAAGCTGTTCTTCAAAACCTGAAGAGATCATGCACTTCAAAGCGGCTGGGAGCTTCAGCTGATTCAGGGCAGGCACAGACTGCATAGCGACTCGTAGATGAATTCAGAACTAGTTTTAATCCCAGTTTTCTAGAGAAGTTGTGGCAATATATTTCTGTGGCCTCAGTTTCCAAAACTATCAAATGAAAATAATAAGTACTTACTGTAGAGGTGCATAATGAACATGAATTAGAGTGTAAAAGGCATGATACTGCCAGGTATCTAAAGTGAAGCTTTGTACAGTGACACGAGCATAGAATTCCTTTTTCATACACCGTAACGTCCAATGCTAGGTCAGTCTGGTGCTGAGAAAATTAGTTCTGTACTCTTAGACATGAAATTATAATTAAGAACAGAAGCAATAAAAATACACCGAAGTGGAACACAAAGCTCCATGCTAAAAATCAAGCCAAACATTTCTACTATATCTGAAATATCTTTAAAAAAAAAAAAGTAAAATAGAAAGCAAAGTCTTATGATTTTACACAAAAATCACAGTAATCACTAGGAACCTGGAAAGGAAGTTGGGGAATAAATCAATTTGTCAGCCAGACTGCCCTTAGTGAGTTTTCCTGAGGCCAAGGATGCATATGGCCTACAGAAATCCATTTTATTTCATAACCCTGCCTCTGAAGCAGAGCTGCAGTCCAAGTAGCAACAAGGTCATCAAAGGTTAGTTGTCATTCTTCCCTAATAAGCTGTTCAGACTTTTCAGCATTCATATGCAATGTCAGTATGGATGCAGGTCTCCCAGATCACAGTTTGATATAAATGATAGTCTTAGCTGAGCTGAAATGCCTTGGCCATCTGTACGCCTTTCTCACGGTCATTCCTTCTTCCCTGGAATGGATACAACTGGCATATGCTTATGCATCTCTTCACCAGCTACATCTTTTCAGAGGAGAAATACTGTTAAGCCACACCTTATCACTGTATATGAAAGTAATTTTCAATTCTCCCTTCAACCTGAGATTCATCCTCTAATAACACAAGTACAGCTTAACATAAGTATATTTTAAAATCTCAGTGTTTGATCTTAAACAATCAAGAAAACAAATTAGTGACATAAATTTCAAAATGATGCTTGTATATACACAGATGAGCAGATACCTGATAACTAGTATGTTTAGTTATATTTCACTGTGCTTTAGATTGGAAAGCTGCCATTTAAAAGTTAAGAAATGCCAAAATTAAAGTTGCCCAGACAACATCAGTTCTCCTCCTAGTATATTTGCATATGGTAAAATAGTTAGCTACTTAATGGTGTACTTTTTTTTTCCCATTGGCCCTTTATCTCACCCCAGAAACAAGTGAACATTTCCTTTTATCTTCTTCAGTCTATGTGTGACTCCATTCATTGTCCACTCAATGTACAGAGGCATATTGAGATTAAACTAGAAGTGGTAACTCTTTTATTGCCAAGGTACTGCAAAGTAAGCCTTTTTTTTTTTTTCAATGTAATTCAAATTCTATGTAGCACTTTTTTTCTTTTTTTATTTTATAATATATTCTCTCTTAACCTCAGATGCAGACTTGGGTATTCGGTACTTCTGTGCTTGAGTATTTCAAGTTGCAATAGCTAACAATGGAGAGCTAGATTCACAAAATCAACAGAAAGAGCTAGGTTCACAAAAAGATTCAAGTGCGCTTACCTTTGCCATTTGACAGTGACCAATACAAATCACTGCTCAGCTACTGCTTAGTTTTGTCATGCTCACATCAAAGCACATACTTTTGCAGCCAAATTGTTCAAAGCTTCTTTTCAACTTCCAAACTGACATGGAGATTGGATGAAAGATGTATCTTCCTTAAAAAAAAATCATTATTATTCAGATAGATCATCCACAAGAGAAAAACCAGCCAACTGACTGGTAGCTTGAAAACAGGGTTCCAAATCACTTTTGAGAATCTCTAAGAAACCCCACCAAAAATGTATAGCTCTCAAGGAAAAGAAACAGAGAAGGAAAAAAAATACTAATCAAAAATTATAAGGTATTTATTCTTTTCTTGATTCACATTTTTATGTTAAAAGAGTATCACTAACAGTGAACTGGAGTTAATAACTTGTTCAATAACTTTTGTGTTAATTAAATATATATTTTTTTCTACTGTACTTTGCTTCCTTTTCTTTTTCCCTTCCCTTGACCATTACAGCTCTTTGTTTTGACAAAGCAAATGCAAACATAGGCAATAATTGTCTATACCGTAAGTCTGTAGGATACAGAGATACAAGAAAAATATACTAAATTATTTCTAAATTAAACTTTAATTCAAAATATGAGCAGTCCTGAATTTGGAACCAAAAAAAAAAAAAAAAAAAGCTTTGGGGTAACCTATGAGGCATACAAATTGGCTTTCAGATTCAAAGCAGCACAGATACTGAAAGTGTTCTCAGTCTGTTTTAGTCATCTGGCTTGAGACGCACAGCACCTCTAGCTTTGCTTGCAGCTGATGGGGAATGTGATGAACAGACTCTTCCAGAAGTCACATCTGAGTCTCTTAGGCTACCACTCTGTATCATCTAACTGATAATCTTTTTTAGGTCGAGGGTAAAGAAGTCTAAGAATATGAACTTCCTACCATAAACACCTTAACTTCACACACAGAATAAGGTAGACTCATAGTCTCCTTCCCTTGCCTCCAGCTGATGAGGCAGAGAGGAAAATCAGAGAGGTGTAAAATTGGGCAAGCAGCATAAACCGAGCAAAACAGGCAATGTTATACTAATGACCATTTCCAGATTTACCATTGAACAAGTTAGTTTTCCCATGATGCACATAGCAGGATTTTTTCTTTTCCTTTTTTTTTTTTTTTTTTTTTTTGGCAAAGAAATGACCTCCTTCTGCACATGCAGTTTTCTCCTCAAAGAAAGTATATTTTCCATTCCACTTAAAACCTACAACCAGTGCCCAGTCTTCAGCAGACTGAATCTGTCAAGGAGAATTATTTCTAAAACTAAATGAATGGATTTAGTGCCATTTACTTAGGATCAAACAAAGTTATGCAATGCCTCAGTTGAAAATCCTCAGAAAGCAGTATGAACAGGATAATGTGTGAACAGGACAAGATGTGATAGTAGAAAAATTGATCCATGTGGTTTTTTTTATATACCGTTCATGGATTTTTAAGGTTGTTGCCTGGGTAAGCGACACATTAACTTTTGAAATATTTCTTGAACATTCTTCCACCTTTAGTACTGGAGTTACCCAAATGATTTTACACATTAGCCCACTTGCCACAGCAACCATGAACAAAATGTCAGTGACATCCTAAAAACCCCCATATTGACAATTAATTTGTGGAAAAAAAATATACTGATGATAATGAAAGCAAATACTTATTTATATGTAGTACATTCTGTTGAAGATAGAAGGTTTATGAAACTGTATTTTTATGGAAGTTAAAATTGCAACTGAATGTCTTAGAGGACTAGAGGAGTCTGATTCTCCAGTGTAAACCTTTACACCTGAACTGTTACAACATTCCTAATGCATACGATATGAAACCTTGTTTTTATTTAGGGCAGCTGAGGCAAAACATGTCTCTCTCTTGAGAAAAATAACATAACTAACCCTACTACCTCGCTATACAAAGGTAAGTGTCTTGAAGCCCTAAATTAGGCCCCTAATCTGCCTCTAGGGGCAGAGTTAGCTGCCCAAATCAGTTCCATGGAAGCCAGACTGCTGAATGGCACATTCTCAAACAGACCTCTGAGAACAACCACTCATAGTGAATTAGGCAGCAGTCTCTGGGTGAAAGAAGGCAACTCCTTCCACATTCAATTCACAGTTATGAAAACCGTCACTAAACCACACACATGTGTCTGGTAAAATATGCCAGCAGCTCTTGATAGTGGTTTTTTTTTCACTCAACAGTGTTTAGCTGGCATATGGGATGAAATGTTTTTTCCATTCTCTGAGAATTTAGCCTGTACTTCTGAGCCCTTTGATGAGTACTCTAGTACCTGGCTGTAGAAACAATAACTTTGTTACTTTTGTCCTTTCCATTCAGTCATTCCACTCTGCACATGTAGGTGAAGATTCAGCATGCTAAGGAGGAAGGACAAGAGAGTGACCAGGAGCTAAGGCAGTTGCTATCTACTCACATTATCTGTTAATGGACTAATCAGTGTGCTCAGAGCACATTTTCCTAAGCAGATCCCACAATGAAACAGTCAATAAAAAGTCAAATTTGTAACTCTATAGGTCTCAAGTACGAACAAGGCACCTAATGAGCAGCACAGCTTGTGTGTGGGCAGTTCTTGGAGTGCCCACAAGGAGACTTTTAAGTATCTAGACAAGTACCAGGAAGCTTTTATTCCTAAAAAATGGAGGGAGCTGCAAGATTAGGCAGCAAGAAACTGAACTGCAACTTGGACTTTGAGGCTACTTTAAGTGCCAAAGTATTTTTGTGGGGCCAACTCAGAGCATTCAACTGCGCTGAGTTTACACTTGTCACAGCTGAGAGGAAAAGGTAGCTTCCAAACCAACTTTATACATTCCTTGTTCCCAGGAGCAGTAAGGTGCCAAAACACCCGCTGGCACAAATAAATCAAAAAATCAAAAGCTAGCAGGTGGAATTATGGGTAAATTACATGCAAATAAGGATGATCAGAAATGGCTTTTCTTCTTTCCCCCAGTAACAAAAGCAGAGTACTCTATCCTCAAGGCTTTCTGGCCAAGAATCATACAAAAGATAGTCAATAAATGTCTATAATAGTTTACTATTAACTGGACTAGACTGTTCAAATCTTGCTTCTGTGGATGAATACTTATTCACAGTAGTCACTGAGTTTTTTGTTAGATTGTTTTGTTGGGTTTTTTTCTTTCTCCTATTGAAACTGGTAAGCCTGCTTTCCTTGGTAAGTTTTTAATATGAATAAAGACTGCAATCAAGCCAAAAACCATATTTCAGCTACCAGAAATAGAAGCCTGTGTTTTCCCCTTCCTCATATCTTTTGTATTGGGAATGAACTTAATCTCATTTCAGCCCCAAGCCATAGGCTTAGGGTTTGCAGAAGAAATTGGCCTCAAAATGTTAAACACAATGTAAATGTAACGAAGCACATTCACATAAAAGCCGTTCCTGTGGGTCCAGATCTGACATACTCTACATCTTCTCATTCAAGATTCTGACCCAGAAGGGACAACTAAGTGTTCCAGAACAGTTTCTTCTGGATTTTAGCCATCTTTGCTGGGAAGCTGGTAATATATAAAATATTTCTTAGGATGCCCAGATTTTTAAGGTGTTTTACTCTTTATTTTTGAAAAGATGCATGGTGGATAAAATATTATCATTCATCTAGAAAGCAAGAAACAGCAATGGCAGTCTGAGAAATAGGAGCCCTTAGTTCCGATGTAGACACAGTATCAGGCTGTGCTTTCTTCTGCTTAAGTTAAAGAAATCCAGCATTGCATACAGAACTCCATATCTACCCCAACAGCATGTTCAATAAAGGAGTTAGTTAGTTACGCACTAGGCAAATCAAATTTTTTCACCTTTCCTTATGCAAGGGATTGTATTGAATCCTTTTAGAAAAATGAAAAACTTCCTGAAGAAACATTTCCAGCTTTCTAGATGGGACAAGACTTTGTTTGTCCAGTTAACTAGTTTTAATTAACCATCTAGTAAATAGTTTTAATGATCTCTATATTCATCTGTTTATATTTGGTCTGGAATTTTTTTCAAATATAAACTATTCCTCTCCATCACGCAGAAATACTTTACCAATGCATTGTATGTCAAGACATTCTTCATGTGATACAAGACATTATGGTCACACAAGACAAAAGGAGGATAAATTCCCTGCAGAAAAATCAAAATTATGTATTTTTTCATGATTCACATCATGAAAGCATATTTCTCTCTACTTTCCCTTTCTATAGCACTGATAAATGACACCTGAGTTGGAAATCCTAGCAGTTTTAAGAGCTAGTTGTTTTTATTGTCTCGATTTGTAGGTTTGGGGTTTTTTTAAATACATATGTATGCCTGGATGTTTATTATTAACTTGGTCATCCAAAAGACAGATATTTGAATTATGTGAATGCAGTCAACTTACAGTTTTCAGTACACTGAGTACATTCACTGGTGATACATTAATCATGAATTCAATTTATGAAGTCTTATAACAGAGGCAGTCACTTTGGGTTTCGCGCCCTGTTCTCTTTCTTTAGAAAGAGCATTTGAGATCATGATGGCATGCCTGAATGCAACAATCAAGTGCTGGAAACTATCCAAATTATACAACAACTTTACCTAAGAAAAAGACAGAAATTTTCTGAAGCAAGAAGTGAGCTTCTTCAGCCAGAATGCAGCACTTCATTCCTTCCTTGGCTGGAACTGTCATTTCCTGATCACACTAGTATTCTTAAAATCCTTAGATCTGGCATAATCCATTATAAAGAAAAATCAGGAAAGATAAAAACTGCCAAAAATCTGGGATCTGAGGAAGATTTAGAAACAGAAGTTTGGTTTTCTAATTCCTTTTAAAGAAGGTCAGTCACATGGAAGACTATTTTTCTCTCTGCTTTTCATGTCAATAAAATTGTAATTAGTATATCATGTTATTTTATTACCAGGTCAAAACTGATTTCTTTTTGAAAGGGTGCATTTTCTTTAAGGGAGCTTTGCATTAGAATAGTGGATTGATTTCAGTTACGGTGCAATGCTGTTATTGGTTTATTTCCTGCAACAACTTTCAAGACTATGGAAATCTAAAAAAAACCCATAAAATTAAGCACATACATCTTAAAATCGAGTGCATTTTTCTACTCACAAATTTTTCCTGTGTTCTTTAGTGCATTCTATATGACAATTAACTTCTTGTTGCTTTGAAATGTATGTACTATTTTTGATAAATACCAGAATTTTATAGTAGCTTGTCAACAGTAATAGGAAAAAATTGGGAGACAATACTAATGTGCCTCCCATTCCTCTTTAACTCCAAAATAAACAAAATTAGCAAGACCCACTGAGTAGATGAAAAAGTAGAAAACCTTCTGAAAGCAATGGGAGACAGCAGGATTCCAGAATGCAGTTGGTTTCATACAAGAATATAGTTTTGTTTTTAATTTCTGCAGAAAGGAATCTGGTAACAACTCAGAGTACAATGAAACAAATTGGGAAATGGTGCAGCAGACCTCCCATGTGGATCATAGTGCATGGCCTAAATGGAAAATGACAACCATAGCCATATTCAGAACAACCAACATGAAAGAGGTGCATCCACCAGGTGACATCCTCTCCATGATGAATTTGGCCACCTCTAAAATGGGTTGTCATCCTTGTTAATTTGAAAAAAGGAAGCAAGAATTTAAACATATGAGCATTTAATTTGGAAACTTTTTTTTTTTTTATGACCAGCACTTTCTAGATTTTTTCACTGTGTATATTTAACAAGTTTTGGTTGTATTCCCTGAATATGCTTCCTGCAATAAAGCTTTAGGAGCAGCTCTGGCTTCTTGTTTAATAAAGTTTTAATACATAGACCAGTGACAGGCTATTGTGGGCCAGGAGACAAAGAGTACTTGACTTCAGTTAAAAAAATATGTCCTACCATTGTACGTGAGAAGGGTAACATGGCACAGTGATTTAAATACTTGCATCCCACTACTGAGATCAAGGTTCAAGGCTGTGGATGACCTTCATAAAATCGATTTGACTCAGTATCTTCATCTGCCATGAAAAAGAATATATCACCATGCAGAACCAACATGACAACTTAAATTGAAACAAGACATGAGCCTGTGAAGAAATGAATAATGAACTATTTCTCAACACTTTCAAAGGCTGTTGCTTTCAGGTAGAAGGTGAGGTCAGTGTTAGGTCAGCTTTCTCCTGAACTTCATCTGTCACAACTTTGGAGGTATTGAACTGGTATCAATTTAGCAATCATTAAAAGTAGAAATATTTGCAATACACAATTAAAAATAATGAGATCCACCTGAACACATATTCACAGTGTGCAAAAGACTAGAACAACTCTGACAGGGTATTTATCAGGTAAATAATATGTGGTTTATTTATAAATATTTGACTGTTTTGCCAGAAGACTTATTAATAGCTTTTCCAGTGCCCTGTGCACATGATATTATTTTTAAAATAGGTGCTGATAACATATTGACCTGAAGGACCAGTCTACATTGAGAAGGTAAGTTTTTTTATAATTTTTTATAATATTTTCTAACAGGATCATAGTTATTACAATGACAATGAATATTGTTATAACAGCAATGGAAACCTAAAAGGAGATGAAATTAACCAAGGTTACACTGCCATGCAAGATGTCATCTAATTTCCACCAAAGTGAGAATGCTCTAGGCTGGAACAACCTACCTACATGCACTGTACAAGCTCATACAGGACTTCAGAACAACCCAGAGATTTCTGTGTGGTGTAGGATCAGAATTTTTTGGGCACAAATTTTCACAAGTACTAAAAATTTCTTGGCAGGACTTTTCCAATACTCCCCTTGAATCATACATATGTACGACCTGACACTATCCCACCAGCCAGTATAAAAATACATTTCATAAATGAATGAAACTGTTTCCTCATAAGTTACAGAACAGTTTAAAGATACCTTGGGTCACGAGTAAAATGTTAAATATTAGATGTTAGACTTCCTCAAACTGCCCCTACAGGACTTTGAGATCACATGGGGCACAGTATCATGCTGGTGGATTTGGACCACCTAAAAACTTTTTTCTTTTTCTTCTTTTTTTTTTTTTTTTTTTTAATTGTCTTTGGGGAAAAGGTACTTTATTGAGTTCCTGGAAGTTCTTTAGTTATCTATCCTAGTGCACATTAAAGCATAAATATTTTTCCATGGAGGGAGACTACAGATGTGATTGGGAATCCAGGCATGTACCAGTACAAAAGAGCTACGGCAGAGCACAGCACAAGTTGGGAGATTCAAGGGCAGAAGCCATGGGACATAAACTCCCTTTCCATGTTAGTGGGTCAAAGGACACAATACTCTCTTTATTCCCATTTACTTTTGACTTTGTGACAGTTTACAACAGAACACTTTGTTGTTCTCCGCCAGTCTTCAGACAAGTCCTCGAATAACAGGAATTCCCGTAGTTCAGGGCTTTGTTGTCAGACAGATGCATCAAGCTCCCCATGATAACTCTGAAAGTCACAGGGGAATGAAGCCTAACTTAGCTTTCCTGTGAAGGAATAGCTCCACAAGAGGTAGGCATTGTCGAGAGAAATCACTTTCAGGAATTCAAGCAGTTTTTGTAGATAGAAAAGTATAGTCCTTGCTATACAAATTAACTCAAAATGCAAAATACGCATCCAAACACTCCTTAGATTTGTCTTTGCTTTTCTCCAAGTATTGGACTCACAGTCTTTTTTTTAGACTTTTCCAGGTATTTCAGGTGTGGACCTTTTCTATTCTTGGCTCTGGATATGATACAAGAAAGATTTTGTATTATAAAAGATACAAGAAGATCTTCTTTTACAGACCAACCATCAACATGGCAATTTTAAAAAGGAACAAGACTAAGTGAGGCTGTAATTCTTCCCAGAGAATCATCTTTATGCTGTTAGTTCATCCTCATCTGTAATAGCTTTAAAAAGACACATATATTTCCTAAGACAGCCATTTGAGCGTTCAAACAACCCTGCGAAGAAGTGGGAGAGCTATATGCCTTAGTGGAAGCTCTTAAACAGCCAGATGAATCTGCCTGGGGCTATGTGTGCTACAGCTGACATCCCGTGCCTTGTAACAGAGATATTGGAGACATGCTTTCTCAGTGGGCAACTAGTGGCAAATGCAGCCTTCTTTGCCTCAACAAGGCAGCAGAGGAAGTGCTGGCACGCTCCTCCCCCAGAACAGTATTATTTATGTGACAATGCCAATCTAATTACCTGTCCTTTCTAAACAGCTTTTGCCCAAATGCATCTTGAAATTAAGCTGAATAAAGGCAGAACAATCTATGGCAGAAAGCTCTGTGAGACTGAGCTTGATATTGGAAAAGAACAGCAGAGCAAGAAGTTATAAACACCTGGAATAACTGTTATCCTAGGGCTGCTAAGACTGTCTCTTTTACTGTGGGCTCACTCACCACCATGTTTGGGCAGTGCTCCATCTTGCCCTGCACTGCCATTTAGGGATGAGTAAAAGCTGATCTCTGCACTGTACAAATAAAACCCAACCTTTTTATTTTTTTCTCCATACCTGCAGAAGAATCCTGTCACCTGTTGGAAAGTGATGCCACTTGATATTTGGGTGCTGACCTCTGTCTGTGGGTGGCACTGACGTGACTTGAATTGGTGGCAAGGATTCAGGGCAGGGGACCAGTCCTATGCCTGGTCCCACAGGCAGAAGCAGAAATGAGGGGGATATGCTGCCCTTCACATTTCTTGTGGGGAACTCTGTGAATGGTGTGAAGCCTTGTCATTTATCTTCTGTTACTCAACTAGTTGAACTGCATGGTTCCCACTGAAACAGAAATCGGGGTGCAGTTTTCAGAGTATTTTATGTATGGGAATACAAACAGGTAGCACATCCTTGTACTGACTGTACAATCTTGGATTTTGCTCCTTTTGCCCCATAAATCCTTTGAATAATATCCTTGCAGAAGTTAGATTTAGGAGGACACAATACTGCTAGGAAGGAAAGGAAAAAGAGAGAGGATAGAAAGGGAGGAAAGAAGGAAACAAGGAAGGGAGCAAGGAAGAACAGACTCCAGCCAATGCCAGAAGGGCACATCTGTCTGCTCTCAGGGGGCTGGCCCTGAGAAACATGGGCACAACCACTTTGAAGCATTGGTCTGATAGCTGGGGCCACTCTCTTGACATTGACTGTTATAAAACTGTCAGCGCAGATAGATTCACTGTTGTGAATGGAAAACAGATCAGAGGAATATGTTCACTTGCCAGAAGCCCATGGCCAGTGATGCTACCTAGGCGGGCTGCAAAGCATAGCCAACACACAAAGCAATGGTTTAAAACATTCTGATTTCTTTAAGCTCTCACTTCCAAACCACAGGGCCTAGGAAGGCATTTATTTCCTAGCTACCTATTTATTAAGAAGAATAGAAACTTATAGTGTTGTTGAAGAGTTACATTTATTCTCCCCTCCAAAACACCTGGAGTTACTTGCCTTGGAATTTTCATACCTCTAAAGGAAAATAAAACCAAACATTTAGGCGAGACCAAACTTGGGAAATTTTACCCCCAAAGAAGGATTGTTCTGAAATTTATCTGCACATAAAACCAGAAGATTCTAATGAAAGCCCCAAAATAACCTATAATTATAGTTTGCACTATCTCTCAAGGAATAATATGCCTTATTACTAATGAAGCAGCAAATAACATGACACCCGGTAGATGGAGAAAAACTTTTGCAGTTATGTGTAATTATATATAATTTTTGGCCATGACTTCAGAGTAATTCTGAAACTGAGTGGAATTTTTGGTCCAGCTATTTGTCCTTGGATGATTTTAAATTGCACTACTCCATTTAAGAAGTCAAAGAACTTACTGTTTTGTGCAGTTTAAATTAAAATATGATATATGTCTAAAATTATAAAAGTAATTTTGCTAGCATTCTTTGCATGACTTTTTTGTACAAAGCAGAAAGATTAGAGCTGTTGCTAATAACTAATATGCTGTAACATATATCTATCTGTAATTATGAACATACACTTCTGAAAACTTAAAATGAAAAAAGAAAGTAAAATTCTTGAGATTCTGTTAATCTGTGCCATATAACATAATATTATACTTGAAGTCAATGCTGGAAGAAAATGGATATTTCTGCTTCATAAAAATATGGTTTCTATTTTGCATTTTTAATATTTTTTACTTGGTTTCTGTGGCATATTGAAGGCACGGACTCAGGTCGGTGAGGATACGGAGATAAACTTTATTACAATCAAGCCCCTTTTATTCCCTCATTTGGTACCTTCCCAACATGCCCAGGCATGCCACGCTTTTCCTGTCTTTCAGCATCCTGGCTTATCTGTCTCCCAAAATCCTGGCCCATCAGCCCGAGGCTTGTTAGGTATCAGGGCCTCATAGCTTGCATTCAGAGTGTTGCTCAAGCTCATCATGCAGATCCTGTCGCCTTCGCCTCCCACAGGTTTCAACTCATGCCAGTACCAACTACTTCCTTTGCTGTTTCCTGAATGCAGGAGGATGATAGAGGATGACACAGGCTCATCAAAACAGAAAAGAATTCCAAGCAAGAAGATAAATACCATTCCTGCCTGCGACTGGCCTCCTCCTTCCTGATGGATGGAACAGACAGTTCCTTCCCTCTTGGAGTGTCCTGGGGCTTGCAAACTGATGCAAATATGTTGATAACTTTAAGAGCCAATTTGTTGCATTGGTAGAATTAGCAACTGGCTAGGATGACAACTTACATAAGCATGCTTTCTGATCTTCTTATGCCCAGAGATACAGAATTAGCCCAAATAACATTAGTGCTATGGAGAAGTATGCAGCTGGGCAGAGAGAGGTGGCAGAGAGACTTAAAGGATAACTGTTTGTTACAGGTAATGAACTTTTTCTGCAACTCCACCCCAGGTATAACCGAAGACAGCAGAGGGAAAAGAAATGTCTGTGGTGGTAGCAAAGGGTGAGGTTGCATAGGAAGAGAGAAAAGCCTGTGAGTGTGTTACTGGGAAGTTTGCTTGGTGTCTGTAACCTTAGCCATTTGGGGAAGGTGGAACTTGTGGAAGGTAACTTCTCAAGCAATAACATATTGAAGAAGCTGCAGCTGCATCTGTGATATCAGCAAAACTTCTTTCTCTTTTACTTAAAACAGTGTTGTCATTGCTCTCCTATGCCTACTGCCATAGGCAACAGGTTATGCCTAAAGCAAGACCTTTAATCAGAGTTTGCTTGTCTGTACGTCTGAAGTGGGGTTCATCCAACCAAATATAAGTTCTTATTGCATATTCTCTCCTTATAGAGAGAATTACGAACTTCTAGCAAGTGCTTTGGCTAATTCTAAAGTAGACATCTGACAGAGATGAGATTAAAAGCTCCCTGAGCATGCCCTAAACACGTTTGTCTCCCAGAGGAATGCCTCCAGGTTGCCTAACTCATGTGCAAACAACTGTCCATCCTATCACTCAAAATGCCTGAGCAGACACAGAGAAATACTTTCACCACCTAGAGATCACACAGACACTTTTCGGGGCACCATAATCCTGTGGTAACAAGAAGGAAGAGAATTTGCCCTGACATTTCTAGTCTGAAGATACAAAATTTTTAGCTTTTATGACTTTTCTGTCCCAGCTTTCTTTTCCTGACTTTTAACATTTTGAAGTGTTGTGAAAGAGTGAGATAGAAGTATCACCTAGAAACAAACAAGAACATTTTAAAAATTAAAAATAAAAATATAAGAGTAACAGCTGAAATTATAATAACTATGCACATCATTATAATAATAAATAACTGAAAACATACTCCTCTAACGAGAAGTTCATGTCAAAATCAGGTTTATTATAAAAGCAGGAAATAAAGATTACTACTTTGTGAAGAGATAGTAAGCATTATAGTCAGGAGTTTTAGAAAGCAGCAAATTAGCAGAAGCTTTGTGAAACATTATTGTTTCCATGTAGTAAAAAAACTTTCAAAGAACTCACTCTCTAAGAGTTCTGAAAATCTGATGTGAGGCATCATAATGGGAAATATGAGTGCAAAGAAGTTTTGAGAGTTTGAACTTTATTTGGGGGTTTTGGGGGGGGGTTTTAAGAACAAAAATCATAATACCTAAAATATCGACTTAATGATTTCACAGTTCCTGCTCTCATGCAGGCCCAGGTAGAAAAGATTCTTTTTCTCCACTGGGGAAAAGTGAGAGGTAAATCTAACAGTTATATATCCAGTAAATTAGTTACAGTGTTCTGATTAATGCAACAGTCATTGCTGTCCCTTCAGTGATTTACACAAAATATAGTGATTTATAGCACTCAAATCCTATTCTTTAATCACAAGATCAGGTTTTGGTCATGCCTGTAGAAGTAAGAACTACTTAAGTAAGAACTACTTAAGTAAGATTATTACAGTTCTTGTTTTCTCTAGATCAAGCATTTGCATTGGGCATTTTTACACATATTTCCTTATTTTGTCCTTTAAAACATCAGTGGCAACTTTATACCTGTATTGGGATGTTATGTTCCCTCTTGCTGGAGGGGTGATTTTTCCTTGAGGAAGAAAGCCTACTTTTGGGTAGCTCAGCAATAAATTTCCATATCCCAAATTGCACAAATACAGGTAAGTGAGGCTCATTATGTCTTTGGCTTCAGAATGTGCCACAAGCCAGATCCTTTCCCTAAAAGCAGATTCTTGTGTTGATTCAAAAGAAATGGTTTTTTTGGTTTTTTTTTTAACTTCCTTCATCATTATTTTCTCTACTCTCTTCACTGTGTATTCCTGGTGCATCTTCTTCCCATTGTAATGTATATTCCCTTCTCAGTTGCACTGCTGTCTGAAAATTCTGTTTAAAAAGATTCTTATTCAGCAAATGAGAATCCTACTGCTCTGCTCTAAAAGGAAAGATTGGTACCTGTCCCTTGTTGAGAAATTTGAATAAGAACCACTTCTTTTGAGCATTCATCAATAATTCAATTAAAAATGGCTCTTCCCAGCTGAATACTATTACCTTTGTTAACTTTATTTGATACGATATGGCACCAACCACTAATCCTGAAATCATAGTTCTCAAATCAGCATCATTCCTAATCTGTTGTTTTCTTTCCTTCACACCTGGAAAGAACTATAGAGTGTCAAGGCAAAGCTTGATAATTGCACAACAATAAGCTTTACAAACCCAGGAAATATGTGATTGTCTGTCTGTAAAAAACATTTTCTGCATCATTATTAGTCAGCTACTATGTGGATTGTTTGAATCACTAATTAAGGAGATGCCTTGTCCCAAGTGATGGATACTAACACAAAATAACATGGTTTTAAAGAAAGACAGAGGCCTTATTTGAAATGGTCATAGTTGACCTCCACGTATAGATTTTTTTGTAGTGGCTCATTTCCCAGCTCTATATGGTGATGGTTTATACAATATTTAAACCAGCACCAAGGCTAATTTTTTTTTTCTTTTTAATTGCTTCAAAACTATTTTATTGCTATGTAATAAACAGGAGAATTCTCAATGGCACTTGAAACCAAAAAAGATCCAAGACACAGGTGAAATACATATGAACTGCAGACTCTCCATACTCTCTGCACTGTGTTGGTGTATTTGCTAGTATAATTGCAAACCACCTGTAAGGCAAAACCCTGCCTTCCCCAAAGTCATCTTCCCAGGTCAATGCAGATCAGGTGGAACAGCTTCTTAACTGCTCTTGGCAAAGATGAGGTTTCCCCAAATGCTTGCTCTCTGAGCAGGGCCCATGCAGAGTCTTCCCTAAGGTATAGGAAAATCTTCTTTGAAGTCCGCACATTGTGGATTTACCAAACTTGGCACTGGGTAAAGACTAGATGAACTAGAAGATCTCTTTTTGTCTTTTGTCTCTGTTATTCTTGGATTTGTACTTCGGAGGGGGTGTTAAAGCTGGCAGAGACAAAACACAGTCTGCGTCTAATCACTCCAGCTGGTGACTGCAGCAATAACCAGGTCAGGGCAGAGTCACTGATCTGTTTAGCATAGCTTTATCAGAAAGTTTGTAAAGTTACATAAACAGATGTATGTAATTCTAAACTTAACGTTACCAACAGACCTAAAGATTTATACTTTAAGCAACCATCTTTCACTGCCTCATATGTTGTGGGGCTGTATAAGATGGTTTTTTAAATGCTTTTTATGGCAGTAAAATGATTAATGTTTCAAATTTGGATATCTTCCCAAACTGCAGATACTCTGGCCAATGGTGCACTTGTGTTTCAATCCTCAGGAAAGTGGAAAGGGCCTGCTCAGTTATTACTGATTAATTTGTTATCCTTTAAAATGTCAAATCATTTTACGTTTACTAATGTCTTTTTTTTAATACTATAAGTCAGCTGTGGTGTCTTATGCATACCTATGACACACCAATTACTATATAAATCTGTTTGCAGCACTCCAAGACTATTTAATTTCTTTTTTTTTTCATCTTCAGGCAGTTTACTTGATTTCTTCTGTTATTAATACTGAGTGAACCCCCATCACTGAGCAATTAATTAAAATCCTCCCCTCCACTGAAACTTCCCAACCCAGCTGCTCCCTCCCCTTCTTAAACTGTCTTTGGATGAGCCTGATAGAAGCGCAAGAGTTCTTCACATCTAGTTTGTCAAATCTTTATGTTGTTTTTTGAGCACACTGTTCTCCTTGGGTGGTACATAAAGACTATATTTTAGAGTCTGTGAACTGCTGTGTTATAAACTGTGTAAACAATAATTAAAAAAAAAAAACCAACCAAAATCAAACCAAAAAAAACCCCCAACCCTCTCAAATTCTTATCGGTTTAGTATTCACTCTCAGCTGCTCCATACTCCCCTATCTTACTGCCTAGTCTACTCTAAAAACCACACTTCCAGGATTAAAAACTGGTTTCCCGGGTAAGATTCTTTCCAATATCTTAATACCTCTGGGCCAACATCTACGTTTAATATATAACCTTTCTAATAGTTGTTAGGCTTTCTGAGGATGACCTAAGTTAACACCTTTAATGCTTTAATTTTTGTTTTGTGCTACCATTCCTCATAACCTACGGTATTTGTGACAGTGGAGAATTAAAGATTGCTGGGCAGCACTTAGAACAACTTATTTCAAATAAAAATATCTGCCCACTTGACAGGTGCACTTGAGAATATGTGAATATGTTGAATATTCCTGTGGTCTTGAGATAGTTCTCTTTTGTTCCTGACGTAAATAGCATGTGGGTATAGAGCAGTTTGTGTAGAGAGACAAATGTTAGTGGGGAACATGCTACGTCTCTGATCAGATAGTACTAAAAGTTATGAAATCCGTACTTATAACCGTCTTCTGATTGGACATGTGCAAAAAATTTCAGTTGTTTTTAAACAAAGGTCTTGTTTGTGAAGATAAGATTATATAATTTCTTGGCTAAAAAAGAAAGAAACAAAAACCAAACTATCCAAAAGCATTTTCATAAGTACATTTTGGTTGCAAAATAAGGCACTCTGAGAAATCTTTCAAAATGTGTTCAATCTGCCAAGTAGTAAATAACCTTCACACACAATTTGTTTTAAATTAATGAAGTCTACAGTAGCTACCAATTTGTAGTAAAATGAAACTGTTACCTTACACAGTTGGGGTATCATAGATTTTAACAGAGACATTCAAATCATTTTCACAGCAGTGAACTGAGTGATTTAATGAGGCTGAAGAAAGGTAAGATTGATTGAAAAATGCTGGAGTATATGGTATCTCTTTCTTATATGGCAATAGGTACACTGAAGACAGAAAGGTAAATGAAGAAATAAGAGAACATCAATCAGTCCTTTATCATAACCCTGTACTGCTGCTAGGTCTTTGTCTAACATGTCATTGTGTTGTCTGTATTAGGAAAGAAAAAGGATTTCATTCCTGTCAATAAATACTTTCAAAGCCACTGGGCTGGTAAGGTGCCAGCCAGTTACAAACTGGCAAGTCTCTTTTTATTGCCATGTGGATATTTATTCAGCATGGTAAATAGATTATATCATCACAAGTGATTTTTTTTGTGTTGTATGTGGCCTTCATCCATATTTTTTTTATTATAGTAGATACTTCTGTGACAAAACTCTTACCCTTTACATTGCTAAAAATATATTCTGCCTTTTAAAACCTTCCCCCCCCAAACCCACCTCAAAATGCCTCATGTAATTACCAGGAGAGTGTATATGCATAAATAAATACAATTTTCTTACAAAGGTAGAAGCTGAAAGTATTGAGTTATCTTAGATCATAGTGCTGTATACATTATCAGAGAAATAAAAGGATAGTTGAAACAAGCTAAACCACAGTGGAATTAGTCCAAGAGTTAATTTTAGGCTAACACCAGCTTAAAATGCATTGTCCTACAAATTATTTCTTAATCACCATGTTGTCCCAATGAAGTACACAAACTGTATATATCTGTCTATCTGAAGAATGGTCTCTCTGGAAGGAGATCCTAAGTTTATTTCTCCTAGTCTTCTTTCTTTAATAAGTAGCAGGTTCTTAGAAAATACATAAGAAATGGGAAATTAGAGAAGATATAAGCATCCAGCTTTCAATAGTCAAATACATCAGAACTTCCTGACCCAGAGATGACTTTTGGACTGTTTACTGGGTTTAGTTGCGATGGATTTAATTTTCTTCGTAGCAGCCCGCATGGAACTATATTTTAGGCTGGTGACCAAAATAGTGTTGATAACAATCTAATTTTTACCTGTTGCTGAACAATGCTTGTATGACATCAGGGCCTTCTCTCTTTTTCATTCTGTCACACTAGTGAATAGGCTGGGAGCACACACAGCCAGGACATCTGACCCAAAATGGCCAAAGAGATATTTCACACTACATAGCATCATGCAGAGCAACGAAACTTTCCCAAAGTTGCCATTCCTTGAGATTTGGCTAGGCATGGGTCTGCTAGTGGTGAGTAATTGCTTTTGCATAACTGATAAGATCCAAAGATAACTTACTAGTCACTTGAATAGCTGCTGGATTTTAGGAGAAGGTACATTGCTAAGCATGATTGGTGCCAACAACATCAGACATCAAGGCTCCACACCTAGATGTACCCCTTTCTTGGTATGGTATTGTGTTTGCATGGCAATGTTTTGGTGGCAGGTAGGGCTGCAGGGGTGACTCCCCTGTGTCAGATAAAGCCACCGCCAGACAGTTCCAAAATGGACCTGTTGCTGGCCAAGGCCAAGTCCATCAGCTACAGTGGTAGAGCCTCTGGGACAATTTATTCAAGAAGGGGAACAAAAAAAGCCCTGTACAACAACAGCTGCAGATGGAGAGAGGAGTTAGAATATGTGAGGAGATGTTCCAGGTACTGGAGCAGAGATTCCTCCGCAGCCCGTGGTGCAAACCATGGTGAGGCAGGCTGTGCCTCTGCAGTCTATGGAGGTCCATGGTGGAGCAGATATCCATGTGCAGCCCATGGAGGACCCCATGATGCAGTAGGGGGATGCTAGAAGGAGGCTGTGATCCCATGGGAAGCCTGCACTGGAGCAGGCTCCTGGCAGGACCCTTGGCCCGATGGAGAGAGGAGCCCATGCTGGAGCAGTGCCTGTTGTAGGGGTTGAAGCAGCTGCAGTGCCTGTCACATCTGCTCGCGTGGATTCCTCCACAGGTCATAGTCCCTTCATGCTATGTTCACACTGGACTCCCAATCTGCCCAGTACAGCAACACAAAAAAAACAGTGATGCTGTTTACATCAACGTAAGTAACTTAAAGTAGTCATGTCATTTGTGATTGTGCATTTTTCACAATTTCAGTTCAACATAAGACATTCTGGCCGCTCTCTTTTTCAGGGGCATAACAATAAATAAATTATTCAAAATTGATAAATAACACAATAATTTTAACACATACATTTTGTAAGCACAGAAACTTTATCAATATCGGACTCATTATATTATTTATGTTAAATGTCTCTCTTGCTTAAAAACATTTCCTCAGTTTGCCATTCTGTGTTGAAAATACTAGGCATTGCTAATTTAGCTGTGAGGTTTTATTCTCCTTTTAAAAAGGGAAAAGATATGTTTTAAAAACAGTTTAGTTGTATCCTGCATACTTAGCAAAACCCATCTGTCTCTGACATTAATGAAAAATCTTGGCTCAGGAATTGTAATGATGAGTCAGGCAAGAAAAGAGATTGAATGAGGATGCAGGAGGAAGACAAGAGCTGCTTCTCACTGTAGTGAACAGAGTGAGGATGCGGCTGAGCAAGAAGAGTGAAACTGGAATTAGATGTAGGGCATATTGGAATCACATTAGAGAAGGTGGCAGGGAAAACTGCCATTAGAAAAGAGAGGACTGAGACAGGCTTGGAAGAAAACTGGCTGAAGAGTCTGTGCTCAATTAAAAACCTATTTCTTCATTGAGTAGAACAGAATTAAACTCAAGTCTCACTAGCCTTTGGCTGTCTGCATATACCTATGACATCTGTTGCTTTCTGTGCCTACAAAAAGGCTGAAAGCATAGTATTGTTATGAGTTGCTCTGGTAGCTCCAAAAGTAAGGATTTATGTAGCTTGTATAAAGGCTGGATTCACAGCAATGTTTAACAGGTTGATGTGGGCTTTTGAAATAAATCTCCCAATAATTCCCATTTTCTGTAGCATGATTATCTTTTGTGAGTGGTTGCAAACTGGACTCCTTTTGGGTGGATGTAAGCCAAGAGAGCATCCTGAGTCTGTTCCTTTCACTAATGGCAACCAATCCATGGGACCAGATGAGAGCTACTCTGAAGTAAATCTCCATAAAATGGCTACAATGGACATAATTTCTTCAGTGTCTGCTCTGCAAAGTGGACCCACACTCATTTCCCAGTAAGAAATAGCTTTGTATTGCACTGCTGCTACTCACCAGTGTGATATGTGATTGATATAAGCTCCCTTTTAAAAAGAAAGACACAGGTCAGAAGAAAGTTAGCGTTAGAAGGGCAAAACCCATGCAATTTACCCATGCTTGGGGAAGAGTAGCTGGAAAGCTGCCCAGAGGAAAAGGACCTTTGGGTGTTGGTCAACATCCGGCTGAACATGAGCAGCTTGTGCCCAGACAGCCAAGAAGGCCAACAGCATCCTGGCCTGCATCAATAATAGCTTGGCCAGCAGAGCCAGGGCAGTGACCATCCATCCCCCTGTACTCGGCACTGGTGAGGCTGCACCTCGAATCCTGTGTTGAGTTCTGGGCCCCTCGCTGCGATAGAGATATTGAATTTCTGGAGTGGGTCCAGCGAAGGGCAAAGGAGCTGGTGAAAGGTCTGGAGCACAAGTCTTATGAGGAACGGCTGAGGGAACTCGGTTGTTTAGTCTGGAGAAGAGAAGGCTCAGAGGGACTTTGTCACTGTCTATAACTACCTGAAAGGGAGATGGAGCAAGGAGGTGGCTAGTCTCTTCTCCCAAGTAACAAGTGATAGGACAAGAGGTAACAGTCTCAAGCTGCAAAAGGGGAGATTTAGATGCAATGTTAGGAAAGGGTGGTCAGGCACGGGAACAGGCTGCCCAGGGAAGTGGTGGAATCACCGTCCCTGGAAGTGTTCAAAAACCATGTAGATGAGGCCCTCAGTGACATGGCTTAATGGTGGTCTTGGCAGTCCTGGGGTAATAGTTGGACTTGATGATCTTAAAGGTCAATTCCAATCTAGTTGATTCTATGATTCTATGCACAAAGTCTGTAAAAGATATAATTAAGATTACATAGGAAAACTTAATTAGCACATTCACGGTGCATAAACATGTGTACATACCTGTCATGTTTAGATGTTAAGATTGTCTATAAGAGTTAAGCTTCCATTTTCTCCTCTCCATAGGATTCCTTCTTCCTTCATGGATATTGCTCCCTTTTCCAACTGGTTTTTAATTTTCTTTGTAGTGTAAAAAGATGATCTCACCCGACCTTCCCTGCACATTAATCAGACCTACAGTGAAAAATGAATTATTAGTTTACCTCATCTGGTGTTCATTGCTGCAATATGGAGCCCTTTAATGGACATCAGTGGCTTTGCAATTGATATGATGGGGTACTGGAGGATACTACCTGGTTCCAACAGCTAGGGCACAGGACAATAGCACTCACAAATCAGCAGCATATGGACAGTGAAAATCTTATATTTGCAGTGTGTTTAGCGTTGCATAGCATACATTTTCTGATTTGCAACCACCTTTCTGAGTGCTTATCATGTTGGAAAAACAGATCAAGTTGACAGCTGTGAAGATTACATTTTAAAAGGTTTGTTGACCATAAACATGAAAGTATGTTTGTGGAAGGACCGAGACCAGAATCATGGTATCTCTGGCAAATTAAAACTGCAGTTTCTGTCTCTAACAACTTCATTTGTTACTGTTACGTAGTCAGAGTAAAGTTGTACAGACAACATTAATCCAGACATTACTTTGTTACCTTATTTTTGAGCGCTTGATTTTGTGATCTTAATATTTGTAATTGTTTTATATAAAATAAACAATAAATAAAATAAATAAACCCAATTCAATTGAGTAGATGTCAGTTGCAGCTCAAAGTGCAAAGTACCTCTAAAGGTGCTTGCTTAGACATATTGAAGGCAAAAAGCCATCCCTGCTCTATGATGCAGCACAATGCTATACTACCCCTTAATGATTTATGGAAAGCTTTTATTTTCTTTCCAAAATCTTTAGGATAGGAAGCAAAACCTTTCGTTTCTCACAAAAGAGGAAAAGTTTAAAATTACATTTAAAACGGCCTTATCTACAGCTTTTAAAGCAATAATGTTATTTCTTATATGTGAGAAATCCTAGATCTAAAGTTACTAATTTTAATGAATATTTGACAGTAGTAGTATGCAGTTTAAAATGTAATTCAAAATCACTAGTCAGAACTAATGTAATCTTTCTACAGTCCTTTTCTTGGATCAGAGATAAGGACTTTGCCTCAGCTTTTAAAGTATGGGTGAATGACTTGAATCTAGGAGAATGTCTTACAGTTTTTGGTATCAACTGAATTTCATGAATATACAATCAGTAGAACATGGGCTTTGAAAATTTATTTCATTGTAAACAAAAGCAGGAGTTTCTATTAGTTTAAAACAATAGTAGATTAGAAGAGTCCCTCTTCACAAAGACTAAAACTTGTAAAGGATTCAGACGGAGGGTAATGTCTACTTTTGCTATGAGGCAGTTACAATAATTACAGCCATCACAATGAACACCCTTTCAAAAATGCTTTTCCTCCTGAAGTACCTACGTATGATATTCCAAACAACCGTATCTGCCTCTTGGCACTTGTTTAATATATACCTAGCAAATGAAAACTGAATTAACAATAGTACTTTGAAAATCCCTAAGGTAATATGGAAACTATATACTTGTAGTAGACAGTTTTTCTCCAAATGGCTGACAGCAGCATCTCCAGGCTATATAGTAACAGATGCCAATGAAAATGATTGTGTATTTCTTTCTTATCACTAGTTAAGCCTCAGGTGTGATGATTTCAGGTGCTCTGATTTTCTGGCTTACTTTCCATACATATTACATGCAATAGATCTAACACTAAAAATTGCATGTCACTCACATACAGAATAGTTGAAAATACACCCAAGGTTTAATTTTTTGATCTGGCTTACTGTATTCCATAGTGCAAATGCTACATCCCTCTGAGGAACTGAAGTGACCCCAAAGGCTGAGTCCAGTCCTTCACAGAGGTGTTAACAAAAGTCTAGAAAGTCTCCTGAAGTGTACAATGTAACCCTCCTTCCTGCACTAGCACATTTTAGGCATCTTTTGACCATTTGTCTAACTCTATCCTCTGATAGGCCCAAGGAGTTCCCCAGTGCTTTAGTGCTCTTTGATCTCTTTTCTTTAAGTTGGCAAAGCAGTTCTGCCTTAAGGGTTGAATAGAGGAATCTTACACCGATAGCCATAAATCTGGCAATGGTGTTTATGTTCCTGTTAGGAACTTGCTTATCTAGGCAACTCTTTTACTTTTCTTGCTTAGCAGCTTTGTTGATCTAAATCCATGGAAAGCAAACGCTCAGAGATATGCATGATATACATTAAGAAATAATGTATATATTTCATAGTTTAACACAATTTAGTGTGTATTGGGGATAATGGAGCGTTTATTTTATGTCTTCGATATTGAATACACAGAGGTATCTTTGCTATACTTATTCCAGTCTAAATTCTTATTGTCAGAATATGGGTAGATAGAACATAATAAATATCATGAATATTTTGCAAAGTTAAACTAATATTTTCTCACTTCTGCTAAAGTCTACTTTTAGTCTACTGCATCCACATTGATATACAGGCATTATTATCTTTGAATAACCTATTATCTTTGAATTACCTAGTACCTCAAGAACCGTCCGCTCCTCCCTGACTCCCAGGTAGAAAGGCTTACCAATTTCTACCACCGAAATGTTATCTCATTTCTATTACACTAATCAGCAAAATTATCTACATTTATTTGTATGATAATATGATCCTTTCCTATATTAACAATAATTTGCATAAACTTGAGGTTCGGTAAAAGTACATATAATCATTTCGAATAAAACCATGATACCATTAAGCAAAACTGATCCTAACACTATTTCTTGAACAACTCATTTAATTGCTTTTGATTACTTCTCGTCAGCAGACAGATGTTTAGATATTTCCAGGAAAGCAGGGCTTGATCATACATAACAACAGTGACTTGAGAAGGCAAACGTCATAACCCCAAATATCTTCCCTTCCTCCTTCTTACCTTCCACCTTCATTCCTCCAGCTGTTATTGGTGAGCATTGACGCCATATGGTATAGAATATCCCCTTGGTCATTGGGGTCAATTGTCCCAGCTCTGTCTCCTCTCAACATCTTGTGCACCCACAGCCTACTCACTGGCCAGGGCAGCATGAGAAGGCCTTGATGCTGTATAAGCACTCGTTCAGTGATAACTAAATCATCAGTGTGTTATCAACACTGCTTTGGTCACAAATCCAAACCATAGCACAATACAGCCTACTACAAACAAGATTAAATCTATGCTAGTCAAAAACCAGTACACACCTCTCCATTGTTAAATGATTCTATAGTAAAAGTTTAAAATATTAGCCTTTCCAAAATTCTTAACAGGCTGGCAAAAAATTTGGAAAGTTTTTGTTAACTAGTCAAAAGCTTTCAAAACATTCTAAATGTTTAAAAAATTAGCTTTTTTTTTTTTTTTTCAACTGGAAGTTAAAAAGAGTCAGTAACGTGTTTTTCTAATGGCATCAGTTATTCATTTTTCGATATTTCATGACATGAAGTAAGAAATTGAATAAATAGGGAAAAATGTGAGTCATGCCTTACTTGTCTAGATGCCTCTCCTGCAGCTAGAACCTTCTGCAAAGTTTATTTGTTACATTAGACAAATGAATGATTTTTCTTTCCTGGGCTAAACCCATTTTTGATTTAATTCAAGAGCACATAGAGTTTGTCCTCTGTAAAGACTTCTACAGCTTATTCTCCTTTTACTTACCGACTTTGCCTCAGTCCCATGTATTTTTTAAGCTGCAAAATACAAACAGGTATCCTTTATCTAATCACAGTAAGCACCAAGTTCCAAAAATTGGAATATGTGTTTCATTAAGGACATTCAGCCAGATCTATAGGGAAAAATCTTACCATTCAGCATAATCTAGTATCATGCGTTAACAGTCAACTAGGGCCAGAATACATCTTACCTAACACTGCTAAAACTTTGCCTGGGTTTAATGAATATAGATATATCCTTCTAGGAAAAAAAAAAAAAAAAACCAAAAACAAAAACAAAAAAAAAAACCAAACCCAGAAAACCCCCCAGATATCAAAGATTTTGGAATACAAGGGACTCCAATTTATGTGACAGTTAACAGTTTACCAGATGCTAGAACACTATTTAGGGGAAGTACCTCTATATATTTATTCTATGTTTATATTCTTTTCTTCTAATATAGAGGAGGAAGAAAGTGAAGAAACAATATGTATACTGTATACTAAAGTATCAGAATATCTCTTCTCTGTACTTGTATTTTTGTATTCCTCTTGGATATTTCATTAATCATTGCTGCAGATAGGGTGCAAGCCTAGACAAGCCTTTACTCTGATCCAATATGGAGTTGTTGCCCTATGTTCTTTTATTCTTAACCTCATTTACCTACAGGGGAAAAATCTGCACCAGAGCTGCAGCCCATGAGCTTTTTGAGGTGAGTAAATCTAAGTAATTTTAGAGTATGATTCATCTGACCTGTTGAATAACACCTCTGTATCCAGAAAATGGAGGATGTATAACCTAGAAATTCCAGCCAATAGTATAAATTAGCTTTTACGTCTGTGCTCAATAATCATGCCTGTATCAAATCTTTTTATTCTCACTAGTGCTGTGTGGCCAGCCAACATGTAGCAGGCACCTGGAATACATTTTTGTGAGATACAATTCTTTCAGTAAGTTTGTCTGTTGATTGATTTGTTACAAGTACAGTAGGAAGACAAGCAGTTATGCTCTGCCACCAAAAAAATCAGCTGGTCTTGATTAAACTTTTAATGGAAAATGACAAAATTTACAGATGGAACATAATTCTCTCAGAACTCCCAGCATCATTAACCAGCCTATGATTGGCTCTGTTTAGAAGACCTTTGTTGGACTATAATATCAGTGTGGTTTGGCTTCATATATAGCAAGGCAGAATGGAGTTATACACCTACAGAGTCTAATGGTAGCTCTATTCCATGTTAATGAGTAGAGTTGGATCTTGAATATGCTTAAGATGCTGCATGGTTTACATGAGCAGCCTGGGAAAAAAGGAAATTTTTATACAGGTTTCGTTCAGAAATGTATAACAGCTGCTTTGTACATGTGTATCCATCACTATGTTTGAAAGTGTCTTCTTTCCAACCATGTTAAACTCTGAGTAACTTGTATGTGGAATTTCACAACACAATTATGTTTTCTCATCAAAATCATACTGAAGGAAGAATCCACGAAGACAAGGCAAAAAGGACCATACAGTAACGCCAAGAGCTACAACAAGGACTGGAAAATGATCTGAACTTTCCTTCTCTACAAAATAGAATTAAAAAATACGAATTCAGGAAATTCAGAATAAGGCAGTCAGCAATCCAAGTTGTTATGTATTAGTTACATAATACATACAATATATTTACAGCATGATAATCCTTCTATACTATAAGCATATATGCAAATGAAACATTAATTCTTAATCTACGTTTAATCTGTATGTCCTGCCAAAATCTGTTGTGTGGAGGTTATACAGGCCATTCTTCTCCATTCCCATCATTTTGTTTTTCAGAGGAAACAAAATCCACTGTAGAGTGTGGACATAGTGCTCCAGATAAGTTCCTATAAGTGCTGATCAGAGAGGAATAACTAATTCCTTCAATCTGCTGGCTGACCTCTTGCTTGTGTTGTCCAGAAAGCTGTTGCCTTTTTGTGCTCCAGAACGCCCAATTCCTTTCCTGCAAAACTACTTTCTGGTGAGTTAGACCACAGCCTATACTGGCTTACTGGATTTTTCTTCCCAAAAGACAGGATTTGGCATTTCACTTCATTGAACTTCATAAGGCTTCATTCAGCCCATTTCTCCAGTCTGCTGAGGTCTCTTTGAATAGTAGCTTTTCCCTCCACCTTATTGGCTGCTCCCTTAATTTTCTACACCTGTAAATTTGCTGTGAGTGCTTTCTATTCCATCTATCAGGTCATTCATTAATAAATATGTTAAATTAACATTAGCTCCAGTTGGTTCTTTACTAATGACAGGCAGCCCGCCATGTATTGTACTGCTGATCAGAAGCCACTGAGCCTGGTCCAGCCAAGTTTTCACCTACCTTATAATCCATTGTATTGCGTTTGCATGGCAAGGTTTTTGTAACCTGGGGACTTCAGGGGAGGCTTCTGTGAGAAGCTGCCAGAAGCTTCCCATATGTCCCATAGAACCAATGCCAACCAGCTCCAATATGGACCTGCCCCTGGCCAAGGCCAAGCCCATCAGCCATGGTGGTAGCACTTCTGGGATAATACATGTAAGAATGGGGCGGGGCGGAACTGCACCTGCAACCAGAGACAGCAGTGAGAATATGTGATTGAAACAGCTCCACAGACATCAAGGTCAGTGAAGAAGGAGGGGCAGGAGGTGCTGCAGGTGCCAGAGCAGAGATTCCCCTGCAGACCATGATGCAGACTACGGTGAGGCACATTGTGCCCTTGTGGCCTATGGAGGCTCACAGTGGAACAGGGGGATGCCCAAAGGAGGCCGTGACCCCATGGGCAGCCTCCACTGGAGCAGGATCCTGGCAGGACCTGTGGCCCTGTGGATAGAGGAGCCCATGTTGGGGCAGGTTTGCTGCAGGACTTGTGGGATCCACACTGGAGCAGTCTGTTCCTGGAGGACTGCACTCTGTGGAAGGGACCCACGCTGAAGCAGGGGAAGAGTGTGAGGAGTCCTCCCCCTGACGAGGAAAGAGCGTCAGAGACAACGTGTGATGAACTGACCAAAACCCCCTTCCATGTTCCCCTGTGCTGCTGAGTGAGAGGAGTTAGAGAAAATTAGGAGTGAAGCTGAGCCTGGGAAGAAAGGAGGGGTGGGGAAAAGGAGTTTTGAAGATTTGGTTTTATTTCTCATTATCCTATTCTGTTTTCACTGGTTTTCCTTTGACAGTAATTGGTGAGTGATCTCTCCCTGTTCTTATGTCAACCCACAAGTTTTTCATTATATTTTTGTCTCCCCTGTCCTGTTGTGGAGGGGAGTGATAGAGCAGAGGTGGTGGGCCCCTGGCATCCTACCAGGGCCAACCCACCACATCCACCAATCCAAAAAATGATAAATGTTGCTGCAGAAGTACCATTTCAGCAGAATGACTAGCCCTCAAGTAGTCTAGCATCTAGCCAAAATTCAGCTTAGTTGGGAAGCAGTTATGAAAAATTAGACACTTGGAATTTTCTGGTTTAGTCAGAGGCTTTATTTACAATAACTAAACAGGGAGTCTAGACAAATAGCTTAGGTTATAGATCTTTAAAATGGCAAAACTTAAGTGAGATGAAGCCATCCTCATTTAAGAAGCTTCCATTTCAAAACTATGTAGAGTGACTGACCTAGCAATCCTTCAGAAACAAATGCAAGTAACCTCATCGGTTGTGTTCACAAGCAAGGCTGAAAATGCAGACCCAGCTAACTAGTCAAAAGACATTTTAGCTAACCAATAAACAGCCCTGCTATGAACATTACAACTGGCTGATAAGCAAGACACATAACCTGTGTTATCTAAGTTCCTCAGCACCTGCATGGTCAATAGTGACTCCTGCTGCCAGAAAGGTGCTTCAAGACATGTTTCTACGAACAATTTGTCTAGAAAAATTCAGCAGAAGATCTATCATAATAAAAATCATCAGGCGTACCCTCTATCACAAACTGGAAGAAACACATACGTATATGCTTTTGTTCAATTCATTTTCCCAGGCTGTGAGGAAGCCAGACCCAAACTCATCTATTACTGTAGAAATAGAATGGTTAGCACTCAAGTATTGTGCCAAGTCTGGTGGACTGTTTAAATGAAGGAAAATCACTTCCTTCAGAAAAACTATGACATTACTCTGGATTTACAATGCCATGAAGAAGTTCCATGAGTGGCATTTTCTGGACCCAAAAATTAATTTTATGCACTATACGTGTGGCACTTGCATGATCAGGATATGAGATTTCAAAATCTTTAAATAAATTGTCACATTATTCCCATCAAAATGCAATACTACCCAGTGGAAACCTCAGAATTAGGTAGAACATGGCATAGACAAGCCACAAGACATTTTCTTCCTACCCATAATTGTCGGAGAGCAGTGCATCAAAAATCACAGAATTTCCTTCATAGCTTTCTAGCTAATATCTCCCAAGTAGTCATCATTCCAAGAGAATACAAGTGGAATTATGATGAAATTATGAGCCTAAGAGGTATACGAATGTCCATTCTTATGCAAAACATAAATATTGTTTTCTGCAGTGTACCGTAGTCTATTGCCTGTGCGCTTCCTTAGTAGCTACCTTTTTACTAAGCTTTCCTTCTGTAAAGGTTGTTTGCACTTACTCCAGAGAAATTTTGCTAGTACTAGAGACTTTTAAACTAAAAGAGCTGTATAAGCAGAAAGTTTATTTTATTATTGTATTAATATGCAGAGTTCATATATAGTTTGAGGTTGGAAGGTAAGGAAAGACAAAAGTGAGGCCCCTTCACTTTGACAACCGAATTCCAACAGCACTTGGAAGTGGGGATAAATTCCACCATTCATAAAATGTTCCATTTAGACAGAATAGTCTCCTATCTTTGGCTTTGAAGATAGATAAACTTCTCTAACACAAACTGTAATTTATAGGAAGTATTTCAGGAAATTGTTACATTATGAAGGAACGTTTTGTAAATAATATGCATAATAAATACTGTAGACCATTAGCAGTTTTAATTCTGAGTTCATACTTGCCCTGGTCTTTGGCTGATGTCCAAGGGAGAAAACATTTGTTCTTAAAGGTGATTGATTATTTTTGATAATACTTTGCCAATAATTACTTTGTAAGTCTTATACAGTAATTCTTTTCCTCCTCCACCCTCAAAGTAGTTCTTCAGCTATTTTTTAATTATCTATCTATCTTCTACCTTAATATATCTTCAACTCCTCTTCCTGTAGGCCTACTTATGTCATTTTATACTGCTTGAAATTAACTGTGAGTGGTACCAAGGAATAAGTCACCTGTCAGTGTTCATTTTTGTCATACTGCCTAATGAATCTAGAGAAAGTCAAATATTTTTCATCTTACTTAAAATCTAAAAGAATTTTTGCAGAAGTAGGTTAGCTAAATTTGATCTTATCAACATGTGCCAGCTAGTCAATTCAGTACCAAAAAGTCATACATTTTGCAGATTAATAATTAAGCTGTTATTTTATTTCTTATGATCCATCAAGCTATAATTAACTAAGATGTAGTTAGCATTTGCTAAACTAATTACAATAGTAGAAACAACAACAACAACAATAACACAAGATACATGTCCTGTTCTTTGCTCAGTGTATTAAGCTCCTCACTTCAAAGAGCACAGATTTATCCTTGTGGTCCAGGTTTGGCTTTAACCACTGCCTCATGTTACAGTAACACTATAGGAGATTACATGTAAGAAGATGCTGAAGCTGTGCTTATTTCAGCCCTCCTTTCCCAAGTAGTAGTATAGAACATTCCCACATACATAGGCAATCCCTGTTGCAATCTGCTCATTTTTTGTTTTGAAGGTTCCATGTGTATGAGAATAAGATCATTTGTGTAAAAAATCCTCCTTTCAAAGCTATGCCATATGGCTGTAGATGAATCAATACCAAACTGAAAATAAAATAAAATAAAATAGATAGATAGATAGATATATACAGAGATACATAGATAGATAGAGAGATATTTCTTACAGAGAAATTCCTAGCCAGTAGTAAGAGAATCCAGGAGTTAGTAATACCTGTTAATTTGTTTTTATTGTTAACAAACATTTCTAGCTATTCACGTTTTTTATTAGATGTAAAATTAAATAAAGCTTTCTTATCAAATCAGAAGATAGGCAGTGCAATGATTTGCACTTGCTCATTGTACATGGATCAGAAGAAAGTGGCCTTCAAATTCACGCTTTTGGGGATCTTCATACAAGGAAGTCATAATATATGTTTGGATGGCAAATTGAGAATCTTCCCCTTCCTTTCCATTTTCAAGCCGTCTGTGTACTCTAAAAAGCACATAAACTACAAACTCAAACCAGCACAACTGTCACAGTTACTCAGAAATTTTTTAATTTATGGGTTGTTTTTCTAACCTTCTTTGGTTTTCTTTGCTGATTGATTCACTTTCATTACATGCATTCTGTTCTCTTCAGCTGCTTCACATGGTAGTTTTCACAAACTTATTTAGCATTGCTGAGGTTTCCTTACCTTGTGCTGACAAGGTTTTAGAAGGCTGTGGCTAGAGGCTGGTGTTCAACATTTACCACAAGCTTGTACAAAGGTCTGAACAGCAATACAGTTAGACTTGCTTTGAATTTCATCACTGTAAAAAATAAATGACACTTTCAGAACAACTATGGACAATGCGAGTCCCTTTATTCTTAGTGGATAAGAAGTGATTTTGACTGTATTTTTAAAAACCTTTCAGGGTTTTTCTTTGCAAAAGAAAAATTAAAAAAAAAAAAAGTACTTTAATTTGCTGAAAAATGACAGTATCTGCAATGTAAGTTCATAGCCTGTTCATGTTCAAATAATTAGTTTTTAAAGCATTTTAAACAGATTAGTTCCACACATTCTGTTTAATAGAAAAAGTTCATTTTTTCTCTAGCACATAAAAGTTCACTGACATCAATAAGCTCTTTGAAAAAATGGTATTTCTTAGTAGCAGCAGCAAAAATAAGTAAAAACTAACTGTATGTTCAAGTCCCATTTTTGTATTCCAAACAGTTGAGTGCTCTTGAACTAGTCTGAGACTTACACATGTAAACACCTCTCCTGAGTCGAAGCATTCATGCAGCTAGCCAGTGCTAGCCACTATTTGTATAGATAGCTACTTACTAAAAGTGGAAACTGAGAGTCGGTTTTAAACAGAGAGGGGCTAAAACCTTAGTCAGTTCTTAATTGAAGCAGCTAGGAAGCAAAGAACATGCCCAGTGGAGCCATTAAATACAGAAAAGATATTTATATAGCTATATACTGTAATGGTGTTGCTTGTGTATAATATATACAAAGAAAGGGGTTTATGACTTGTTTTTGTAATGAGTTGTGTACTTTGAGAAGTCACTGGCATAAAATAATGAGTAACTTTCCAGGTCTCTTGTACTGCTAGCTAAAGTTAAGTTGCTTTTATGGTACATTCAGCATGCTTGAAATGAATAGATGTTAATTTCCTTTTCCTGAAATTAAAGTATACTTATAGTAAAAGTATAATCAAAATACAGTCTGCTTTCATTTATTTTACAGCCCTTTCTGAGTCTTCTGATACCTGTGCATGAAAGAGAGCGAGGCAGTTAATCTCATGTTATGAGTTGAGAAGTGAAAGATGTTGATGGCTAAGCTATGGAGATTGTGTGAGAGGACGTACAATGCAGTGCTCTGGCAGTAGGGAGTTAGCCAATGGTCCTCTTTAACTAGATTGTGTCTGAAAGGAACTGTGGTGTCGTGACCAGGACAGCGGATAATCTTGAAGCAGCTGAGAAATATCCATAAAGAAGCAATGCCCGAAAGCTTTCTTTATCAGAAACACAAGAAGACATGGGAAAATCACCAGAATGTGACTCAATAATTTCACTTTTTACAATGCATTCATGAAAGCACTAAGTAATTTTCATGTCCCACATATACTTCTGTATAGGCAGATATCACAAATGCAAAAAAAATTCAGGTTTATCCTTCAGAGGAGGAAAGCTGTATAATGAGGAAACTGATCCCACACAACTTTATTTTCTGCTGATACCTAGAATTGATTCCATTTCAGTTCTTAGAATCTTCAGTGACAATGATTCCTTTTTAAGACTGATTTTGTAATAATTTTTAATGTAATCTTCCCCTGGATAACAGTTTTCTTCAGACCATGTAACTGTTTCTCCTTGTACTAAAGATTCCTATAGGGAGAATGAGTTATGATTTTCAACCCAATTATGAGTTTGTTTTGGCTCAATCACCCTACATACCGAAATTTTTACTTACCTGGTAACTGCAGTGCTATCACATTCCCATTTCATATTTCACAACATAGCCAAGGTATAGGAGCTGCACTTAAACTGATCAGAAGTGCATGTGGCTTGGTAGCCACATCCTGGGCACAGCAGGACTAGGGAACAGAGACTGCTGCTGTCCTGAGATGGGAAACTATAAGGAGCATAGATCTGTCACACCCTTAAATTAAGCATACAAAATTATAAATCTCTAGACCTACTCCTAGTTTTTCTTGCATTCATTATATGACCTATGTCTTATACAGCTCTTTTGATAGACTGATTACAAAGGTTAAATAAGGAGGTGTCTTAAAAATACATTAGATAGAATAAATAATTATTAAGCTTCCAGCAAAACAGTGCATGGGATACATGGAATGTGGCATGCTGAAGTTGTAAGCTCTTATTTGAGAAAAAGACATGTAGAAGTGCTCTGAATACCATAAATGTTGTAACTACATGTGTGAATGATTTATAAAAACAGCCTGAAAATAAAATGTTTTTGTTTTCAGATGTTTTGCTCATAATGCCACACCTCTCATCCCTTTATTTTTCTTCTCTTTTCCCAGACAGTAAGAAACTTTGCTACTGTATATACTGTAATAATTTGCAGTTCCTATCTGCAAAATTCAGATGCATCCAAAGTGGTCAGATAGCTCCATTAACTCTCTCCTTGTGGAGACTAACAAGGTGATATAACTATTTCCAGTAAGAATAAAAATATGAATTAGGACAGAATATACCTTCAGTGTGATCATATCCCTAGCAGTATTACCACTGCAATTTTAAACTGTAGTTTTAAACCAATCTACAGTTTAAACTATTCCTGGCTTCATTAACACTGGCTATATTACCATCACTCCTGTTTCAAAGTTTTCCTATACTTCAAGAATAAGCACTTCAGACTAATAATAGAATTACCACAAGGATCAGTGGAAAATACCAGGTAATTTTTCCAGAAAAATGCTAAGCTAGTTGCAAGGCCTAAAAGTAAAGACCAAGCCTTCCAAGGTAGGTCCAAGGGAAGGGAAACCCAAAAAAGTAGATGTCCTTTTCCGTCATCTGATAGAGGACAGGGAGAAATGAAAGTCTATACTGCTAAATGGAATTGAGCTCTGTTAAAGGCTCAAGCACAGAAATGTGGTCATACATGCTGTTAGCACTCTGGCAGACTATGGAGCTGCACACTGGGAGAGTAATATAGCCTAGGGAAGTAATACTCTGTGTTTCCTTTATTCTTATACTCATGATGTGCTAAAGACAGAAATGAAAACTTATATAGCTGACCCAACAGACTTAGTATGGTCTCAACTAGCACTGTGGTTGGTAAGATCTTACACAGACCTTCACCTTCCTCTACTTGAGAAATGTTTTGTCAGGTACAGTATGGTCGTTTTCCTCTTTCCCATCAATAAAGCTTTTTTTTTTTAAGCCACATCATTCATCTTTTCAAGAGACAAGAACAGTTCACCTGGTTTGTTTTCAGTTTAATTTCTGCAGATTTTTTGGATGGTGAGGGAGAGTTCATGCCAGTATCTCTAATGGTCAATTCTTCAGATTGATCCTGAGAGTGGTGCTGCTGCTACTTAAGCTCTAACAGAAGGTTGCATTGAACTGCGTCATGAGGTGATGCAGGGGTGTTTAGAGATTAGGAGCTCTACTCCCACACCACATGAAACAGTGGGAATGAAAAGAAATCCAGCTTGAGTCAGCCCAACGCAAGGCCATGAAAATCATGCAAAAATAAGCTTTGGTGTAGGAGACTTCAGTATCTCCAGTATCTTCAGCTTTACAAAAGAGAAGATCGATTAATGCCTTAATCACTGTATGCATGTACTTGTTAATGGAAGAAATATATGACTAAGGTGTTCTACAATCAGGTAGCATCTGTTTTGAATTTGAACAAAGTGGCCCAAAATGTTATGCAGAATAGTGAGGATTGAGCGGTTTGGGATTTGAGATTTCTTTGGGGGTGTGGGAGAGATATCATTACCATTCAATTTTTTGATGGGATGCAGAACAGAAGAGCCTGCATTAATGTTAATGTGTCTTAGGAACTATGGAAATTCTGACAAAAGACTAAAACCAAAATGGTTTTCATGGTTTTGCATAAAAGTCAGCACAGGGGGTGGGTTCCTTATTTTATTTTTTCCCTTTCCTAATAATGCACAGGTGTCCAAAAGTATTAATTGTTTTGCTTTGCATTGTTGAGACAGATGGAGATTGTTCTTCCCTGTCATATGTCTGTCTTTGCCTGGAACTGAAAGGCTGGGAAGGGTGGACCCTGTTCTGTAGTGGAAGAATGTTTGCTACAGGTGAATAGCTAGCAAATTTTTCTCTCGGGTTCAAAGCCACTATCTCTATTAGAATAAGAAAGAAACTACTGTTCAGTTTGGAAGGATTTTTATAGGATTTTTAACTACTGAATCTTGGGCAAGGTGCAATCATCTTGAAGTATCTCACCAGAAAATGGTAGAACCTATGTCTCACTCATAGTTTGCTGTGGCTCGGCGGTTCAATGTTTTGAAGATCAGAATACTTCAGCCTAGTCAAAGTCCTTTGGCTTCCTATAGAGTGTCTGACTGTAAGTTAATGTAATGAATACACAAAGTCAGAAATGATCTAAAGATCTCCACTGACCTGAAGCTCTAGGAATCCATTAAACTAATGGACCCTCGCTTGCACATTCAAGTGGAAACCAGGCAGATTGTTGTGGGTTTACTCAGTTATGACCAAAATCTGTGCAAAAGTAACTGCTTTCACTTTGAAAAACCCCCTCCACCTGAGTCTTTTCCAATCCCAGAAAGGATCATTCAAAGCAAAAAAAAGTTGGAAGTGATTAGAGTTCAGGCTACTTTAGTCCTGGGAGCAATCAACAAAGTAAAAAGAAAATTCAGCACATCCAGCACAACGGAATGAAATAGAAACCTAAATTTCACAGAAAAAAAAAAAAAACCCATGGAAAAATTATGCTAAACCCTTAAAGAAAAAAACATACCTGTTCCTAGACTGAAATCCCCTATATTTCATTAATAAGTTTGAATGTAAAAAGCAAGCATGAAATTCAAGTGATCTGCAGATTTATATCTATATGAAACATAGTATTCCAGGTTATTTCAGTCTTATTGATTAATCTTTATTCCTCATCCTTATTCCTTAAATAAGGAACCTCCTCATTTAAGACAGTTTGTTAAAAATAATAAAAGACCTCTCACACCATTTAAAATGAAGAAAACTAGCATAGCTACAATATTAGTATTTTATATATATTATAATACTACTATATTTAACAGTTTCTTCCTTATGTTCACTTTAAGATGTGAAATATTAGAAATGTCAGAAATTACAATAGGAGCAGTATGTATCAAGGATCCCTTGCTAAACAATGATACAGTGTATTTACCATGGAAAATCATTTATCAAAGGCAAGTAAAGGAACTTATGTTAGGAAAAGTTGATTTTCACAAAGCCACTGGAAAATTATATCACTGAATAGGTGGATTTAAAGAAATTAGGCCAGGCTGATGCATTCTCTTTATTGAAGGGATTTACTGTGTTGCAAGTCTTAGGGCAAATGTTTGAGTTAAATTAAAGTCAAAAGCACTTGGATGCAGGCTGATTTTAACACAAATGATAGGTTGTGCTAGCAGTATAAGATAGGCAGTTCCTGCACAGATTCCTTACTTTTAGATGCTGCACCCCAACATAAAGACAAGAACCTGTATTTCGTGTGTTTTGGGCACACGCTGAAACACATTTATTTTCAGAGAGACTTGTGGCAAATCAGTGCAGAGGAAGAAAAAAAGACAGAGAGAGAGTAGCACAGATGCAGAATATAAATAAAAGGAATTAAGGATAAAGCCTTAAACTGTGGAGTTTGGAGAGGTTAAATATTTTAATAGAAAATAAGCAAATTTGTACTGTATTTTATTCAGACATCTGGCTTTATGTATATTTATGCATAAGGACAAGCGAGATGAATAATTGTCCTGGTTTTGGCTGGGATAAAGTTAATTTTCTTCCTAGTAGCTGGTACAGCGCTGTGTTTTTGCTTTAGTCTGAGAACAATGCTGATAACACACCAAGGTTTTATTTGTTGCACAGTAGCACTTACCCTGATCAAGGACTTTTCAGTCTCTCATGCTCTGCCAGTGAGGAGGGGCACAAGAAGCCAGGAGGAAGCAGAGACAGGACACCTGACCCAAACTAGCCAAAAGGGTATTCCATACTACAGCACATCATGCCCAGTATATAAATTGGGGGTTTACCTGGAAGGGATGAATTGCTGCTTGGGTCGGTCTGGGTGTCGGTCAGTGGGTGGTGAGCAATTGTATTGTGCATCACTTGAGTTTATTGTCTTTTTTAACTTTTCCCATTTTAGTTTTATATTATCTCTCCTTGTTATTTCCATTATTATTATGAGCAGTAGTAGTAGCATATTGTACTTTATTTCAGTCATTAAACTGTTCTTATCTCACCCCGCAGGTTTTACGTTCTTCCTATTTTCCTCCCCATCCCACCTAGGGAGGGAGAAAAGGGGGGTGAACGAGAAGCTGTGTGGTACTTCCTTGCACTGCTAGGTTTAAACCATGACAATAATTCATACTTAAAGCCATGGACTCGTGGAATATCTGGGTCCATCTCATTGTAAATCAACAGTTTCTTTCTTCAAATTTTTTCTCCAGTTTTTCAAAAAATAAGATTATGAAATGAATTATTATCAGAAATGAAAAAGAGAAGACTTCACTGACTCCAGAACTTTTATACCCTATTTTGCTTCCTAGGATAAAGGTCATGTGAAAGTCTTAAGAGCAGTACTGCATTTTAAGCAATGATAGCAGGACAAGCAGGAGAGTTACTGTCTCTTACTGTCTTAAAGATAAAGGAATACAAAGATTGAATACAGGTGAAAAAATCTGAGCAGGTCATTTGGTCATTTTATAAACACTACTGAAGGACTTTGTGGGAGAAATTGCGTACTTCAAGGTGAATCTGAAACATCGCCTCTCAGTATGAACATAGTTTAGAAATTGGTGCTGACCTATTGCCACAGTAGTTGACATTCAAGAACGCAGGTAAAGACATATTTTTCCCTCTGAAAGACAGCACCTCAAACATTAAAGTGATTCCTTGCACTCCACCCCGACTTCAGATAAGGAGCTGAATAACAACTAAAGATAAGAATGACTCATGGATGCTCATCTTATCTTCCCTTCACCCACAAAATTGATTTCACCCTCAATATAGGACACACTTGTATGTAGTAAGATTCCAAACTTAAGCACCCACAGGTCCTTCCTTGCTTTTGTAGCCTGCTTTGCCCATACATTTCTGCCAGCTCCAAAGCTTATCCATTCTTTTTTTGTTTTAATTGTTTTACTCATAGGTAATATTTAAAGCTTGCCTATGTTCCCTCTCTATTAATAACCACCTGATAACAGAGGTTACTGACTGGAGAACATGGATTGCTAAACCCTATAAAGATAAGGTCATGTCCATGCTACCACAGAAAGGCATATGTCTGCACACACCTACACACCTGCTGTTCTTAACCTCTCTTTTAACCTGATATTTGCATTAGCAAAGGATCTGAAGGAGGCAGGAAAAAAAATAGATCTATTTGGACAGGGACATTGAAATGGGGCTTAGGTAACTTTAGACAACGACAGACTATTAAGAGGTCAGGTTTTAAAAACAGTTGTGGGAGATAGCATCATGTTTAGCTCAGGATCAAGTTGTTCCTGTTTAAGTGAAAGGTACTCAATCACAAGACCTTTGCAGGTGCTCTCCATTTTCAATGACCTTGTGTAAAGGCTCAGTGCTGGCATATCTCATTACTTTCTCTTTGGAATAGAGTAGTTCGCTATTATGTCAAATTTATCCAGTCTTCATTTGTGCCTGTAATGGCCACTACTCTCTGTTCTGGTCACCAGTTCAGACAATTTGTGAATGTACAGCATTTTCCTGAACTCCAGATTTCTTAGACAGTCTGTCCAGTCTCTGTATGAATTCTGTTCGGAATTCAATCAGTTCTCCAGAGTCCACATGGTCCATGGCAGAAGCTCAATGTAATTGCTAGAAAAAGCAGGCAGTGCATATACCAACACTAACAACCCCTAATCTTCAGGGATTCTCAAACAAACATAAACAGACACAAGACTTTCAGCATGAACGTAATGTACCAGTTGCAGTTTACCAGCCTCTTCCCTACATCTTAGCATATTGTCTCTATCATGACCAAACTTGGTCTTTGTGCTGTTTCAGAAATGGGGAATTTTATGATAGGTGGCTTTTTGGTAAACATATTCCACTTCTGGCATCCTTTACTCCTTTTCTAACCACTGCTGTTATCCGATGTGAAGCAGTGATTAAAACTCTGTGCAAAAATTCAGATGTCTCGCTCAGTGGCCATCTCAATTGTTCCTTCAGAGTCAACGGGAAGAAAATCTTCCATTTTCATGTTTTGGTCCTGTTATGGACTCTTGTGGAAAACAAAGAGCAGAAATCACATCCCTTTGAAAAATAACACTCTTGCTGTAGTGGTAGCAAGTACTTTGGAGAATATTCTTTAGGGTGTACCAAGGAATCTTATAGCTGGTGTCAATCGATATTCTTGAAACCATAAGAAACTTGGGGAACAGTTTTGGACTATGCATTAGTAAATGGTCTAATAACAATTTTGAACCTGATACTCACAGGAAATCATTGAGATATGAAAAAAAAAATCTATGTAATAAAATCATTTTTTGAGGGTAGTGATTTAGAAGTAGTTTGTTTTCCTTCTTTGTGGATGTTGCCAGAAACACCAGCTGAGGAAAAAAGTCTGTAAACTCACTGCACACATCTGCTTTCTTGGGCTTATGGGTAAAAAGGTATGTCTATCTGCTTCTTTCCTGATTGTATAACTCAGATAGCACTGGATCAAATGACGTAACTGTTTTACTGTTTGTAGAAAATACAGATTAAAAAAAAAAAGCTAATAAAATAGCATGAAAAGTCTCATCACATTGTAAATATGGAGATTACTCCACTGTTTCTCCATAGTCCACCACTATGAATCAGCTTTTTAGTATACCATATATCAAGAAAAGCTGTCTCAAGAAAACCTTCTGAGTAGGAAGCTGAAAAGGAGATGTCAGTTAAAGAGTTTTATCTCAAAATTGTGTCTTCTACAGATTCTGCCTCTTATTGAATTCTGCCAGAAGTCATTTTTTTCCCACACAGATATTACAGCCAGAAGCTCTTCACATATCAATGGGGGAAAAAAAGTGTGTCGTGGTTTGAGCCCAGCTGGTAACTCAGAACCAGGCAGCCGCTCTCTCACTCCCCCCCTTCTTCCTCCCCCCGCTCCCAGAGGGATGGGGAGGAGAATCAAAAGAATGTAACTCCCACAGGTTGAGATAAGAACAGTCCAGTAACTAAGGTATAATACAAAACCACTACTGCTACCACCAATGATAATAATGATTAGTGAAATAACAAGGGGAGAGGATACAATTGCTCACCACCCGCCGACCGATACCCAGCCCGACCCGAGCAGTGATCTGGGCCTTCCGGGTAACTCCCCCCGGTTTATATACTGGGCATGACGTGCTGTGGTATGGAATACCCCTTTGGCTAGTTTGGGTCAGGTGTCCTGCCTCTGCTTCCTCCCGGCTTCCCCTCCTCCCTGGCAAAGCATGAGACTGAGAAAGTCCTTGGTTGGAATAAACATTACTTAGCAACAACTAAAAACATCAGTGTTATCAGCGTTGTTCCCAGGCTGAAAGTTAAAAAACACAGCACTGCACCAGCTACTAAGAAGGAGAAAAATGACTGCTATAGCTGAACCCAGGTTTAAAAAGTACCACTGATTCTGGACTTGAATCAAAGATCCTCATTACTGAATACATCAGTTATTAATCTATTTTTTTATATCTCTCTCTCTGAATTAGTGATTCTTGACTTCTGTTTACGCACAATGGATGTCTCAGCATATGGGCTTGTGAATGGTTCCATCTCAGCACATCTTATACACTCATTTCTCAAGCATTAAGCTAAGAGTGTTTTGTGTGGCGAGAAATGTGCACTTCATTATCTTGAGAGAAAGGAAACTGAATTCTGGTCTAATAAGAACTGAACATTGAATACAGATGAAAGATACAGATACAGCTTACTCCTTCAGTTGTATTTTAAAAGAAAACAGCACTGTAAATCCTGAAAAGTTTGATAAGGTAGGTATCTGAAAGTAAGTGTATGGTTGATTATAGATTGATATAGATTATAAACTTGGGAATGAACTAGATATTATAAGTTTCCTCTCCAAATGCAATAATCTTCACTAAACCTTCCAAATGGTAGGTACAGGAAGACCTTTAGTTAAAAGTTCAAATTTCCTATTTAGTTTTTATCAGTACAAACTTGTTAGCAGCAAGGTTTACTTCTCAAATATTTCTATTCTCCTTAAAATAAACAAACAAATAATACTAAGGTAATATTTCACAATATTAATGCAGTATTCTGTTTAGAAGATTTATCTTTGTTTTAGAACTTTTTTCATCTCACATTTTCAATTGTTTTGGAGTTGTTTTTTTTCTTTTTTAGTCATCCCAGTTTTTTTCTTCATGGTCATGCAGCGCGATGACCTTGTACATGACTCTTTCCAGAAATCTCGTTTAATATCACCAAAATAAAATGCACAAACAGAAACACTTTTTTACAATTTTAAACTAAACTACTTTTTATTTACATTACAGCTATTCTGAGCTCATTTTTTGAGGCAATAACTAACAGTGTGGAGACAGAAATTAAGTTTGTGGTAGTTAACTGAAAATTTTCTCTACAAATTTCTCTAGGCTTTTAAAAACCATCTAATTGTGTCATACTTCAGTCCGCTTCTTTTATGCACCCAGTTTGTCAAAAGGCCAAACTTTAAGGATTTTTCTCCAGGTATGCAGTAGAAGCTTTAATATTTTAACCTTTCTGTATCTTAGATCCCCCATCTATGGGGATCTAAGATTGAAGCAGATAACACCACTTTCTGAGAGAGATGGGAATTTGTTCTGGTCAAATCATGAATTTTCTCATATAAGTAGTTCATGTAAGATAGGTAGGGAAGTTAAAACAAGGAAAATTACTAAAATTCAGCTTTGCATGCTCCTGAAGGAATTTGAAATTAGTGGTAAACAGCCCCCAAGTCAAAAAGGTTAGTGTGGTTACCTGAGTACAAGCCTAATGTGCACTCGGCATCTGTTCGATATACACCTTTCCTGCCCTCTCTTGACACCTCTCTGGATCATAATCAGCTTCTATCTGCACTACACACCCACTGCCAGGTCCCTCCATACATGTCAGATAGCGTACAGCTTTGTTGTTTGTCTTGTAATTATGTTTTCTCTTTCTGGAGACAGCAAATCCACTTCACTGTTGAATTCCATCAACACTTCAGGGATGTGGAGGCATGTTTGCCCCTTAAGTCTCTATTCATCTATTGGTACTGCACTGATTTAAAATCAGCTTCATTTCTAGGAAATGCTTTCAGAGCAAGCACGCTGTTGAGATTCAGGAATACCTTTATTATATTTTTCAGAGATGCAAGGTGCTTCACATACCATAGCTACTAACCTTAATAATAATAAATGGAGATGATCATTTGACACAGAATGTTTTGTTCACTAGAGCTGATACTCTTTGGTACCCTGCAGCAGAAAGTACTACAGAAGTAATTACAAAACTTAGGTTGTCAATCTGATTTACAGTTGAATTCTGCCATCATGGAAGTCCCCTGGTGATTCATGCCAGCAGCAAGCCCAGTTGAATTCTAGTCTTGGGATGGAGGCACCAAGAATAGTTTCAAGCTCCAGGGAATCGAAATATTTGGGACTTTGCTGTTTCCTCCCTACTCCCCTACCAATTCCTTGTCAGTATCTCATCCCAGCAGCTCAGCATAGGATCCTAATCAGGCAACAGCAAAACATTTTTCCATAATTTCTGATTTTCCTTAAGCCTTCTGGTCCACTTAGTGTTACTGGGTCTTAGGGGAACTCACTCTTCTCTGTCATCTATTCGTGATCTTGCCTTTGCCAACAGCTGTTCTGACATCATCTGTGCCCCTTGGCCACATCAGTGGCTCCTGCAAGTTTTTTCCTGCCCACTTCATTTCAGAGAAATGGGGGATGCCAGGGTCATAGTACACAGCCCAGTATCATGCCTGGAGCCAATCTCTAGGTAACCAGCATAAGTACATCACCTGAATGTCATCCCACTCCCACAGTGAGCCCTGTGTAGCTGCAGAATCCATATAGCTGCATGTTTTAAATACCAATTATCATAATGGTAATAGTGTATTCAGTACACTTTGAGGAATTACCATCAACCAGATTGTTCCTTTGTGCTTGCCTAGTCAATAAAATTTAAATAACATTTAATTTAAATACAATACTACTCCATAAAAATTATAGGTAGCAAATACATCAGGATTCAAATTATCTGTGTGTTCTCTGGCAAAGAAATATCTATAAAACCTAGAGAATATTTACATATTAACCTTCAGTTTTATGCTTTCTACTTTCCGAAAGCCTGAGAAGGTTTAACTTGTTTACAGGAAAATCACATTATGAGATACTGAATAAAATCCCTGTTCTTTGCATCCACATTTTGGAAGACTTAACAGGTTCCAAGTGTACCTACTGCTCCTTAGAACCTTAAAGACACTTTTTAAACGCACCATTGTTCCCCACGTGAGAGTAATAGTCCAGCATGTAAGAAATAAGGACTACTTTGTATACAGTTTACCAGGTATTTTTCCTTTATTTGTCTGTAAATGTTAGTACACTTCTTCAAGATTTCTGAGCTGCTATGTCACAATAATGTTGCTTGCCTGCAAAAGTAAAAAAAGTAAGTTAATATTTACACAAATTATGTGCAAATGTTATGCATACACTGTGATTGCATGATGAATTATTGAAGGATACTTTCAGAAATATTTCTCATTAAATATTAATCTTGTTGATTTTAAAATACACATAAATTTGAATTTAATGCCATCACAACGTTAATGCTTTCAGAGACAGACCTTAAAAACCATATGGACATAAAATAAAGATTGGAATTCTGAAAAGAAATTATTACTTGGGAGTCCAGTCAAACTGCAAAGAGGCTGTATCGTATCTCTTCTGTGCTCTATATACTGGCATTTCACTAATAGTGGATGTTACAATAGCATTGTTTTCTGCTTTAAAATCTAGATTTACTCTGCAATGCAGTTGCTTTGTATTATATTGATCACCGAAAGACATTCTAAAACTAGTCATAAGAGAATTACATGAGTGATCAATGATGTTGAATTGCAACGTACATCATTATAAAATAAAACAGTACATTGCACAAAGAGAATTTCCTATCTGTATATCATTCAGAAATATTTACATAACTGGAGTACCTAGAAACCAGAGTTTCAATCTCCTGAATGTAATAGAAGGCCTTCCAAAGATCTCGTATCAAAGAAGATAAATAGAAGAAACAACTGAAGCCAAAACCAGGAAAACAATAACACAAAAATGATCAACATAAAAATGACAAAACCATTGTTTAGACATTTAGTGTAATAGATTCTTCGTCACCTTTCCCAGGTAGCCAAAGTAGGATCTGGGAAAAGATTCCTGCGGTCATGACTTCCCTGCACAACTCTGATCTTCAGATAAAAGACAACATGAAGTCATTGGAGAAAGGTGAGAGAATACGGCCAAAATTTTAACATTCTGCTCCATTTTTTCCTGAGACTTTGATTTAAACTCATTTTTTTCACATAGGAGGAAAGCTGTATTTTCTCTTTCTAAATGTTCATTTAAACAAAGCCGTCCAAACAGAAAAAGAAAAAAAGTCAGAGGTGATTAAAAAAAAGGAAAAGATGCAAAGTATAAACATATTTTGAATATACTTATTGGTTTTCTACCTATGGTGTTGTTTCAAGAAAATTATTAACTCATACAATTACAAAATTTCTCTGAGAAATAGACCTTTCAGTACTGGCCTTCAGTTTCTCACCATTATTTCCCCATTGCCCAATTTCTGTCACTGCTCATGATGCACAGAAAGTGATGGTTTGATTAGATAACCTAGAAATAAGTAAAACTCTTGCCTGTAGTCTCTACAGTAATAGTCCCCATTTTCCAAAGAGAACCTTCTACTTATTAAACTCAAATTCCCTCAATTGCTGAAGTTCACATTTAAAAAGCCCAGGATACCTCTTCACAGAGAAGCAGCAAAGAACTACCGAGCCCTTGAGCCCTGGAGAACCTACACACAATCCAAGAGGAGCTTTCTCCTCTCCCTTTCTCCTGCTCCTCAAAGGTGATCTCTAAACGGCAAGCCTAACATTTTTCTCATTATAGTTTTCTCCCACAGGTCAGTGAATCTGTAATTATTTTGTGCACAGTGACATGACTTTACCATGAAGAGGATTTTTCAGGTTTCCTAGAGAAAGACATCAAACTTCTTGTTTTCTACACAGTGGCCTAGCTTTCACAGGAAATATGAGGATGTCTCTATTTCCACCCATTCTCAAAAAAAGATCTTTCAGTCCACTGGTTTGTTTATATTGATATGGGCAAACAAGGCTTGAATTTTTCTTGGAGACAGAAGAGTACTGAAACCTTTATCAAGACCTCTGAAATAGCTCTAAGCACACACTATTAAACAGAAAGGAATAAAGAATAAAGTATTATGACACTTTTGGTGATTGTATTTATTTTTAAAATACGATCTAAAACTGCATTTAGGAGGACACCCATCAATGTGTAGAAGGTATATTCTAAAAACCTCAGCTCAAATCCATAACAGTGAGAGTGCAGTAATGGAGAATATAATTGATAGATATGATTTGGCACTTTCATAGTTTTGGATATAGGGTCAGGATTTCAGATTAAAAAATGTTTAAAGATATTAGAGCCCGATTCAGCAAGCTCAATGTATTTCTATGAACAATAGTTTTTGAGATGGGTGTCTAAAAATTTCTAAACATATTTCAAGCTACAAAATATTTTTTTGGTTATATGAAAGCATAGTTGTGTTAGTGAAAAAGGATTTCCATAAAAATGCTTCGTTCATCCTTTTTCTAGCACAGTCATTTGCATATTTTTAGTGTAATCTTGATGCCAAATGCAAAGTCACAGTTAGGTAGTAACATTGTCAGAGAAGGGCAGTACTTTCTGATGGATAATTACAATATTGCCAATGTATCTTTTTTCTATTGCTCTATACTGAAATGAAAGATAATTTTATGCAGCCTAATCCTGGAATATTCTGGCAAGATCTCTTCTCTTGAGCCACACTGCCATGACTGTTTTCTTTTTTTCTCTCTTCTTCTTTTTTTTTAATTAGTACACTATTCAGAGAACTTTTAAACCTAATCAGAACCCAGATATACTTTAATACAGTAAAATATTCTTGCTGAATTCAAATTATCTAGCCTATCTGATTTAATCAATTAAGATTATTAAGTGTATCGTAACCTTGTACACAAAGAGACAATACTCATAAATCACTAGACAGTCTAAATTAATTGCCACAGTTAGAACCCCGCCAGTAGCATATATAATTACTTTTTTTGGTGTACAGAGTGGAATAGCAGAAAGTTGCTGCTAGCATTACCAAGAGAAAGAATAATGAGTATATATGATAAAATGGCTAAAATGCTTGCAAATTTTCCAAAGCTGCATTCCACTTGTGAACGACACTTTTCTGTGTTTTTATCTTCCATAACTATAGTTATTCTTCATATCAAGCATAACTCTATTCTGCTTCTGATTGAGTTGTCAATCCAATACCAATGAAACAATGTCTTCAGAGCCACAAACTGGAAAAGACAGCATTAGATAAACACAGATCTACATGTTATTGATTCAGTAAAAGGACCAGGAACAAAACAAGGGACTTCTTTCCTTTTCAGAACAGTACCAGGTGGAAGACATGAAGCTGGAAAAGAAAGTCATGAGTCAAAATGGAAATTAATGTTGCTAACATAAACCTGATTGCTAAAACTCAACAAGCTCAGATTTATGACAAGCTGAAATAAACTCTATTCTTCACTCCTCCTTCTCAAGAGTCAACCAGCATAGTACATGAATATAACATGTGTGGTCGTGAGTGCGTGGCCTTTCCATTCAAACTGGGGTTCTATCCTGCCTTCCATTGCTTAACTCAAATCCTTTTGAAATCAATCTAAAGACTTCTATCAACTTCACTATTGAATGGTCATGTGGAATCTTGAGTCACAGGAAACATAAACACTAAAATCTTCATAGGGCTAGGATTTAAGAATCCAGCTTTTGATGATTACAGTGAAATGCAAAGAAAGTCATGTTAGCTACTTATTTCCACTTTTATACATCTTGCCAAGGAAAGCCATGAAAAAATCAGCTCTGGTTGGAGAGAGCAGTTAGAATCGTAGAATCATAGAATGGTTAGGGTTGGAAAAGACATTAAAATCATCTAGTTCCAACCCCATTGCCATGGGCAGGGACACCTCCCACTAGACTAGGTTGCTTAAGGCCCTGACCAGCCTGACCTTGAAAACTTAAATTAAGGTTCTTTATATTAATGGAATCACAGAGTCATTTAAGTTGGAAAAGACCTGTAATATCATAGAGTCTAAGTAACTGTTAACCCAGCACTTCCAAGTTCACCACGAAAACATGTCCTGAGTGACACATCTACATGTCTTTTAAATATCTCCAGCAATGGTGACTGAACCACTTCACTGGGCTGCCTGTTCCAATGCTTGACAACCCTTCTGGGGAAGACATTTTTTCATAACATCTAAACCTCCCCTGGTGCAACTTGAGGCCACTTCCTCTCATCCTATGGCTTGTTACCTGGGAGAAGAGACTGACCCCCACCTCAAAGTAAGACTAATATTTGGGGTTTGATTAGCTGCTGGAAATGATGTACACATATATGTTACATATACACTGTTCCTGCAGTCACCGTTCAGTAAAACAATTATGCATGTGTTTCTTATTACTCATTTTCATTAAAAATGACTTGCACTTGATGTGCTGTGGTGAACTGAAATGGAATTAAAGCAGCGTTTGTGCGTTTTAGGGGGAAGCTGGCATACAAATTCCAGGACCAGAACAGGTTTATTGAGAAAGATTTATGAATGTTTTCCTTAGAAGTAAGAAAGAGCTTTGTAAAATGGTGATAAGAGGTTATAAAATAATGGCAATGCTTTTGCAACCACTCTATGTTCACCTCGGGGAGGTACAAATCAACAGTAACCAACGCAGTATCTTGGAGAAGCTGTTCCATAGTTTTCTTTGCTTATCAGAATTGCATGTTACACCTAACTGAAAACTTATCTGAGGTGTAAATATAATACTTTGAATTATTAATTTATAATCAATCACAATCATTATGACTATTTTGCCTAAATGTAAATAGCAACTATTTGTGATTTTTTTTCTCAAAATGAAAGGTATTTTTGAACTCTGCATTTTTACACAGATGTGTGATCCTAATTAGAGTGTAGATGAGAGAAAAGTTTCTTTTTCTCAATTTAAAATAGGTAGCTCAAAATATACAGTCATTAAACTTTTTCTTTACACATGAAGAATCTGGACATGAGCTCAAAAGAGACATTATAAGCATAGAAGGACAAGAATTACAGACAGGTGTAATTAAACATAGAATCATAGAATGGTTTGGATCGGAAAGGACCTTAAGATCATCTAGTTTCAATCCCCCTGCCATGGGCAGGGACACCTCACACTAAACCATGTCTCCCAAGGCTCTGTCCAACCTGGCCTTGAACACTGGCAGGGACGGAGCATTCGCAACTTCCTTGGGCAACCCATTCCAGTGCCTCACCACCCTCACTGTAAAGAACTTCTTCCTTATATCCAATCTAAACTTCCCCTGTTTAAGTTTGAAGCCATTACCCTTTGTCCTATCACTACGGTCCCTAAGGAAGTTCCTCCCCAGCATCCTTATAGGCCCCCTTCAGATATTGGAAGGCTGCTATGAGGTCTCCATGCAGCCTTCTCTTCTCCAGGCTGAACAGCCCCAACTTTCTCAGCCTGTCTTCATATGGGAGGTGCTCAAATATTATTTTTTTTTTTAATAATTTTTTTTTTTTAATTTTCCAGGTCACGAGTCACCTTTATTGCAATAAATAACTGGGCAAACCCACACAACGTGGTTACTTTTCCATATGAGTGGTGGCACATCCTGTCCCTGCCTCCCCCTTCCCAACCCAGGATCCCAGCAGCTCCTGTGGAAGAGATGCCACATCCTTCCCCTATCTCCTGAATGCTCTGAAAGCTGCTTTCCCCTCCTCAAGAAGCTCCATCACCTTCTCTAGTGCTTAAAGAACCCCAAGACCCTCCACCGCTGTGTCCCCTGTTCCCACCTCCATCCCACCACTGTCCTGGGGGTTCTGTCCATGTCCAGGCAGGACTCTGCCCCTGCCCACCTCCTGCCTGTCCCCACCCCCGGGGCCAGTGGAGTCTGAGGGTACTTTATTGCCCACCCGTGGTGCCTACAGGAAGTAGGTGATGTTCTCGAGGCTGACAGGAGCCTGAATGCCCAGCTTGCAGGCTCTGTTGTCCTTCTCCACGATCTCCAGGCGCAGGGTGGGGACCTTGCCTGGTTCTGCTCCCGGGGATGAGCTCTCCTTGGTCTTGAGGAGCTGCTCAAGCTCCTCAATAGTCTGAAGAAATTCCTGTATGAGAAATCACTGTGAAGATTAAAGGCAGCATTTTCAAAACTGTTAGTTTGTAGTTGCTACTAAAAAGTGTTAAATAATTTGTACTGCAGGCTCAGGAACTCTGAAGAAGACCCCTAGGTAGATAAGCTCAGAACTTTTTCTTTCTCATGTCTTAGAAATCTGCACAATGTGTTTCAGAGACTTCCACTTCATTCTTGCCTTGCCCAATATCCTAAAGGTTGAAAAACTGAGTACTCCATGAAGATGAAGAGTGGAACTTCATGAAGATGAAGAGTGGAACTCAGTGCAGGTCTTCTGACATCCTAAATATACTATTAATTTGTAACAAATAGTAACTTCCTCTCTGACTCTTTTTAAAAGGAAAACATTAGAATTCTTCCTCAAAGAGTAATGTAAATACTCCAAGGCATAAGGGAGTCCCAAGTTGTGAATCCGTATCTGACAAAATGAAAGAATCCTGATCTTTATCAAAAGGATGCAAGAGCCTCAAGGAGAGCAAGATTTAAAATACTTATGCAGTATTTTCTAGATGTGTGAGGCTGAGGAAAGGTAGAAGGACTATTTCCATTACTTACATTAAATTCAACCTTGTTTTGCTCCATTCTGTGTTGTAGAACTTCTTTAATTATCACTGGACAGATTTCACTCCCTAGCAAAAAACATGGGCAAGTCCTCTTGAAGGCCATTTCAAGGCTCCTGAAGGAGTAGAAAATGATTGGGAATAGTGTGGCTCAATGCTGGCAGCATTGAACGCCAACAGCATGCCAGGCAACATTAACAGTAGTGTAGTGAGCACATGAGAGGAGCAATTGTTCTGCTTTACTCTGTGTTTTTTAGACCACATCCAGAATATTGCATCCAGTTTGCGGCCCCAGTACAGGAAAAGTGTTAATCAACTGGAGTGGGTTGAGCAGAGGACCATAGAGGTAGTTGGGTCTGGATCACTTTTATGCTCTGAGGAGTGGCTAAGTGAGCTGGGCTTGTTCAGCCTGTGAAAAGTATTACTTCAGGGAACCTAACAGGAGCTCTCCAGTGCCTATGATGGGGTTACTGAGAAGACGAAGCCAGGCTCTACAAGGGTGCACAGCAGAATAACACAGTGGTCGTAAATTGACATGGGAGAGGTTCTGAAAGAAGAAGAAGAAATTAATACAGTAATAACTGAAAAAGATTGCCTGAGAGGTTGCAGGTTTTCAAAACCAAACATACAAAGCCCTGAGGCATCTGGTCTGAATTCAGTGTTGACCCTGCCTTGAGCATGACTTTGGATTAAAGACCTCCCAAAGTCCTTTCCAATCTGAGTGATTGAGCAATTCAACAATTTTAATGGCATCAGCCACTAGGAGAGCCCAGAAGCTGTTAGACTAAATACTTAGGGGCCTCACAGCTTCTAACGAATCATGCAGTGCACAGGCCAGTGATGTTCAGGTTTTAGCTTCCTCCTCTGAGAGAACTGTTGCTCCAGCAAAGAGTATGCAATTAATCCCATGATGTGATTCAACATTTTCCCAGCTAAAACAGAATGCAAAGCATGTCCATTTTGAGTGTGATTTGTTACAGAGCTAGTGCATTAAAACTGTCTGTCCTGCTCTACTTTTACATCTCAGTGTTGTATTTTTCCTAGACACATGCCAAATTGATAAAAATCTGATTTTTCAGCACAGCTGTTCCAATTGAATCCTCACTGCTACAACCACATTAGGAAACAAAGAGGGGTAATATGGTTGGAAAATATTTTCTTTCCTACTTAATATCCAGATTGTTGGTGTGAAGGTCTTTAGTCTTTGCCTTGGCTTTTACTTGCAAACAGGGCATTGACATCTGCTAATAGCTAGCTTCAAAGGGAATTGAGTTTAAAGCATACTGTACATACAGTGCCAAATTCACTGTGTGTCACAAAGGCAAGATTGTTTTCTTTCTCCTGTTTTGTATTTACAGCTAAAGCAAATTGGAAGGAAACTGGTGACTATCATGAACTGGAGAATAAGAACAATAGACACAATCAAATAACACTCAACTAATGGATCCAGTTGCAAAAAATGATTTAGCAGCTGCTGTCTCAGAGCATCTCCATAAGCCTCTTTTGATCCCCAGCTTTGGACTGTATATGGAATAAGCAAGCTGTAAAAAAACACACTTTATTAAAACTGTACCACATCCAGAACCCTGCAGCCAAAGGCACAGAGAGAGTACATCAGGGGCAGCTCGAACATGAGTATCCTGGAGCTACTTGTGGTATATTTAAGAACTGTGCATCAGGGTGCAGCGAAGTTCCTGGGAGTTAAATGAAAGATAAACTGTAAAGGATCCTTTACTCAGAGGAAAAGGCAATAGCTTACCCCACAGAGGTGCTTTTGTGATTAAAGTGGAGCAAAAGTGAAGAGCTTTGTGAATGCCAATAGCATGATTATTCTCCCACCCACACAAGTGTTAATCTGTTGCCACTGGAGTCTCTGGTGTCAAACTGCTATAAGCAAGAGAAGCATCAAACAATAAGAGTCGTTATTACCTTTAGTATCTGGTAGGTTACAGACAGCCTGCAATGGAGGAGTTTGCTTACTGCAATTTTTCATTTTACTCATTGGAGTGGACTTTTCCACTAGTGTTGTGCCAAATGCAACAGAGACCTCCTACTGAGGCCCGCAAAAGTGCTCTTTCAGTCTAATGCTGGTGTACTAAGAAAGGGGAAAGTGCCACTCAGCAGCCCTGCTCCATTTTGAGGATGGCATACCTACATTTATACCCACCTGAGTCCTTACTCTTTGAGTCAACCAGCATGCCATCAGGACTGCACTACTTCTTCTGTGGTCAGAAAAAGTTTGTGTCTACCCTAGAAGTGGCTCTGTAAGCCCACAGAGTAGAGCAAAGCCCACCTAGACAGAAGGCTAATTTAGGCACTGCCAAAATGTTGGACACTCTCACCTGGAGATAGAAAGTACCAGCAAGCCAGTGCAATCTAATATCACCACAAAAATTTTCTGGTACAAGGCAAAGAAAGAGGTAAAACACTTCCATGAGCAGGAAAGAGCATATTAGTAATCTTTCCTTTCTTTATTGACCTGTTGTGAATCTAGGGACCCACAACACGGAAAACAGTCTATTTCATGTTTCTGTTGGTTACCCATACTTTCCCAAGTATGACAGAACTATCCTGAGAACTATCTTGACAGAACTTTCTTGAGAAACCAGAGAGGCTGCCTCTCACTTCCCCTGGGCAGGAACAATTAGCAGGGTAAGAAAGGAAGACTCATATAGCTGTTTCTAGGAAAACAGTGAGATTGAGTTGTTTATTTCTTAAACATTAGGTAATTCTTTTATCTATGTTCATGGAACATTGCATAGTATTAAGTATTCTTTACAAAGCCAGCAAATTCATCAATGGAATTGGAGATGACCAACATTTGCTGCAGGATATGATGCTTTGTCAACATGTAGGGGTCACTTTTAAATAAGACTCACTTGTCTGCTTCTATTACGGCATCCTTGCCTACCTTTGCTATGTTTTTCTTGCTGAAGAGGACACAAAGCACATGGACAGGACAAAAATCTCAGTGTGATGTACATGCTCAGGACCAGGGGCCTGAGGGCACCAATGGCCCTTACTGGCCCTGACCAGCCTCAGCTGGGACCCACACCGACCCCTTGCTCGTAGGCCAGAGAGCTACATGTCACCTCAGTCTGAGATTATCAGTCCTGGCCTGGGCTGTTGCAGGTGTCCCTGTCCTCAACTTTGTTTCCTTGGTCTGGTTTCCTGGGTGAACCTCAGAGCTATGTTGTAGTTATCTTGTCTTGACGCCATCACTGGATATATTTCTGATTACACTGCATCTTATCTCTAGCTGGTCCCTGGGATGCAGAACCTGGTGCTGTCAGGATCTGCCAGTGAACCTTGTTACCAGCCTCTCTCTCAGCCCACCATGTTGAGCCCTGCAGGACTGTGCCCCACTGGTGAGAAGGCAGACTGTGGGGTCACCCTCAGCTTGTCCCTCTCGTGGTGCAGGCACCTCTTGCTGCACCATGACACTCCATATGGAACCAAACTTTTGCTTCTAAATGTAATCCCAGATCCCAACTTTAAACAAATTTTAAAGTAGCATTAGGTAGAGTGGCTTATTTTCCTCATCATTACCTATTCTGTTATTGTATCTCAGTCGACATTCAGTCAGTTAGTGAGCTATTTCAGAGAAGACAAGAGGTTCTGCTGAGGAGACAAAAGCTTGTTATCGTAACAGTGTAACCATGATGTTTTATGTTACGGCATCTGTTTTTCTTGCCTCTCAAAAAAACCCCAAAAGTTACAGTGTTTTAGTTCGTCAACATTGCATGTATCACTGACATCACTTAAGTCTGATTTATAGTCACAAGGCTTCACTTTCCAGAAATGCCCTCAGCTTTGATCCCATGCTATGCCCAGGCATATCTTTTCCTCATTAAATAGGAATTTTCTTCTACACTTTGTTAAATTAATGATATAAGTCTCCTGTGTAATATATTAATACAGATTATCTGTACAGAAAAAACAGCCATAGGAAAGCAAGTACCAAGCAATCATTTTCTCTATGAGTAGAGAAAACCTTAATGGTAATAAAATGTTGAATTTGATATCACCAGTTCTACTACTGGTAAAAACAAACTTCACAAAACCATGGTGTTACTCTTAGCACCAGCTTTTTCGTTTTCAGATTTCACATGCCAAAAAATATTTATTTCACCAACTTTTCAACAATAAAATGAAAAAAAAACCAAAACCAAAATAGTTAAATACCAGGATCCTTTGTATTTTTTTAATCCCAAAATTTCCAACGAGAATGTATTTACTATCTCTATTTCCCTTCCTTAAGAAAGCAAATAACTAAAAAATGAAAAAAATAAGTTAATCTTTTACATATATGTTGAAGATAAAACTTCAGTAAATTTAGTCTGTTTGACTCTAATGCATTTGCAAAAGCAGTGATCTGTTATGAAATTAAACCTGGTTGTATTATGACTTGTGAAAAAAATACTTTAAAAATTAATTACCAAAACAGATATTTTCCCAAAATTTTAACCATTTAATGAATGAGTACAATATTAACCAATTGTCAAGGTCTGTGAGATGCTTAAAAGGTTGAGCATCAGCTATAATTTTTTGTGAAATTCTATGGCCTTTTAAAACACATTCTAAGATCCAGAATACTTTTTCTGCTAATTTTAATGAAAGTGGATTCTGACATTTCGTTAAAGTTTCATACAACCTACTGCTGGCTGCATTTTGCTACATGAAGCTTCATACCTTCAAAGGTTTTCTTATATCTTTTTAGGACCCACAATGTGATTAAGAAAGGTCTGGTGTTCCCATTCTTCCATATGTGCCTGTCGGAGATGACCTGATTGTGTCAACTGGTGCTGTAATTGAGGGTAAATGTAAGATATTATTTGTTGGTTTTCCAGTGGACCTCTCTTGGCTTTGACATTCAATTTTATTTGATGTACAAATTCTGTAGTCAATTTAAGTTTTGAAATAACTTTTTGTGTAGAATATTTTTGCAGTAATATTAGTGAATGGGATAGCTGGAAGAATTGCATATTTTGCATTCCAAAAAAATGATTATCCATTACTTAAAGAACTCCTCCATAGACATGGTAGTGTGCACTATGTTGTGTATGCATTCCTCTCCACTCCCCCAGTGGAGAAAACTAATATTTGTACTTAGGATAATTTTTTAATTGGAAGAATGTCAGTACTGACGAGCAAAAAGCAGAATTTTTGGCAGGCTAATTACACAAGGTACTGTTCTTGTTGATAAAAAACCCAATTTATTTGTTGATAAAAACCCCAATTTATTTCTTTTTAAATTCCTCCTTTTTTATACAGCATCAATTACTAAATTTAGATTATTTTTGCATCAGTTAAACTGAACTAATCAGACCTAATAGCCCATCTGTTCTTCAGTCAAAAAAAGCACTTTTCACCAAAATTTTGCATCAATACATGATGTAAAAATGTCTACATCTAATTTAACTTGTAGGTGAGAAAATGTGTTTCATCAGAAAGGCAGATGAGCCCTATTTTTTAATTTATATCAATTTCACTTTTTTTTTTTTGCATTAATAAAGGAGGATTTTTTTTTCTTTTATTTTTTTCTCTTCTTTAGAAATGGTGATCCAAATGGGGTTTTTTAGCCATTGAACTAAGATTTCTTTCTAATCGATCTTCAGTGGCTATACAGTGGTGGCATTCTGGACCTACTGACAACAGAGGGAGTTTTGCCAATAGCTACGCTGGTTCCAACATTTCACTTGTAAGCCATAACTAAACTAGCTGTAATCTTCAACAAAGTAGATGATAATTCTACTTATGTATCACCCATTTTCATACCTTCATTCAGCTTATTTTATTTATTGGGTTCACAGAAAGTCAGCCAGTTGTCTTCTTGATATGAAGTTTTCAAAATGACTGTATAACAAATCTTTGATTACAACAGGATAACTCTACTATTGCTCCACACTAAACATATTATATATAAGTGCAGTTGTTTTACACAATTCTTATTTTTTTAGCCCCTGACATTAGCTGAATTTGATTTCTAAATTCATAACAGTCTGTAAAGAAATTCCAGTGACTTTTTTCTCTGTATCATGTCATAATTTTGTTTTCCTGTGACTGAAAGAGAAAAATAAAATTTCAAACCTGTGTACAAAAACACCAGGAAAAAAAAAAGTAATAGTTCAATGTTATGGAAGTGCTATATCAGGGTTACATTTTATTAAATTTGAATGGAAACTAATACTGAATATAAGAATAAGACTAGAACTAGAATAAGACTAGAACTGTTGCTAGTTTGTAGCGAAGGAGGGTGGCCCTTTTCTTACAGTGATGTTGCATTTACTGTTGCTGAAGGAGGGTTAAGTCTGCTTCCACTTCTCCAGGTAGGTCTACAGCAGGTAAGAACAAGGTCCTAGGATTGTATCTTCGCTTGAGAGAAGTTATCCAGAAGCACACTGCTTATGTACTTCTTATCCGTATAAGTTTTCCCATTCATTTTTTATCTTCTTGTGTTAGGTAAATCTGACTTAGAACTTACTGGTATTAGGAAATGCTAGTCATTTTATTCAATGGATGTGAGGCATTCAAACTACACCATCTTTTTTTAAATCAGCTTCAAGAGATTATAGCCCTCAGAAGTTGCTTGGACCTGTAAGCTTGTAACAGTTAGCTACTGGTGCTATGGCAATAAGAGAATGAAGCACAAAAGATATTGAATTCAAACAGTAATGGGGAATGTTCATGGGCATTGGAACTTGAAAATACACACTGTTAAATTGTTATAAGAGTTCCTTCAACAGTTTTGAGCCAGGCCAAATAATGCTCTCTGTAATAATTTCAAGGCACAGTGTCCGAGTTAACATAGACCAAGGCCCATTCTCTGTCTGGATGCAGCTGTCCTGCTTTGGAGGATAAAAGAGTTTAGCAGTTTGGCCATGAATTGTTTGGTGCCAGCAGAGTTCAGTGCCAAAGAGCAGTTCAAGGCACATTTATTAGCATAGCTATAGCCAAATAATCCAAGTATTGTACATTTTGGCTATTTTCCCCCATTCTTTTCCAGCCCACTTTTCACAATTTTAGTGCCTGGAAGCAATCAAATGAGTTAGTATAAACTGGTTTCAATCCAGAGTTACATCAATTTATACCTAAATTCAGTGAAAGATTCTCCTTCTAAAACAATTAATGAGTACTGAGGAAGCTGGCCAATGCACTGTGAGGCCACACAATGTTCTTCCCATAACATCTTCTGAGAAAAGCTGACGAAATATAGCCCATATGAGGTGAAAGCAAGGTGAATTGAAGACTGCATGAAGAGCCAGACTCTTAGTGGTGTCCAGTGACTGTACAAGAGGCAGTGAACACAAACTGAAATACAGGAAACTATTTTTCTGCCACTGTACAAAACAATATCCATGGAAGAGCAATTATTCCTTTATTCATTGCATTTTTCTGTTTAAAGAGGTAACACACCTCAATGGCAAGAATATACTGATATCTGTTAATGTTAATTCATTGGCATCTTCATTTTTCTGCTCCTGAAAAGGTTATTCTAATGATGAGTGAACATAAAAAGAATGTTGTAAGCAATGTTGATAAATGTATGGTAGCTTAGATAGTTTATTCAATTTAAGTCTTTTTTTTTTTTTTTTTTTTTATAACACCATGCATCCAATAGTTGTCTATTTCACAAATATTCTTTTTTTTTTTTCTTTAATGTATGAGTTCACCATCTCAGAAACCCAATATTTCTGTAAGCATTTCCTGGCTACTTATTTTTATCTACTACTTTCTGGACCAGCTTGGGAATCGTTGCTCTGTCCACCATGTTGCAGTAAGTGAAACAAAAGATTGTAGTGCTTTTCTTGCTCAGGAAGGTGTCATGGCAATTAGATTATTACAACACCATGTTTTTTTCAGTCACTGAGTCTGCAAGTTAGTTTGGGTGGTCCTTTTTATGTAGAGATATGATTTATGCCTCCATGAAAGATGACTTCTTCTTACTTAGATGTCTTTTAAATATGTTCATTATTACATTACTGATCACCAACAATTTCATAAAGATATATTTGTAATATAGTTAAACTGATTGTCTCACCAGCGGTATTGGTTTTTCATTTTCAATTTCATTTTATGTTTGCAAATAAATAAATAAAAATGAAATAATGAAACCACCAGATATAAAATCATACGCACCAGGGGAACAAAAAAGACTTGCTTGTTTCTAATATTGTGGAGAGGAACTGAAGACTAATCTTTAAGCACTCATGTCCACATTAATAAATGATGAAACCCTGTCTATAGAGAAATCCATTATTATTAAACATAATATTCAAACTGAAGATATTGGAAATTAGTTCCATTCATTAAATACACAGAAGAAATAAAATTTTATGTCTTCTTAGTGTTAACCTAATCATAAGTTATTTTTTTTACCTTTCTATTTGATTACATCATTCTTGCTTTCTTTAATATTCAATTTCTGTAATATTCATGATAAATGGAGTATTTCCTTTCAATATGCTTATTCTTATATCTTTCATTATTTTGTACCTGTACCTGTTTTAATAAGGAAGAACTGAAATTGTGTAACTGATACTTTTGCCAATATTTTGATTGGCAACTAAAGCGTTTATATTAGACAAATATGTTGACAGCAAATAAGGATGGGAGTTTTAACCAGGACCATTATGCATAGGTCAGAGATCAGAAAACACATAGAGACAAACCAGCGGTTTATTATAATAAATGAATTCTTCCCCCTTTTGCATTTTTCTTTCTTTCCTAGCGACATGTCAAATAGCACTAAAGCAGAAAAATACATTATTCTATCTCTGATTTATCTATTCAGTTCCTACTTCTAAGGGAGAACAGGGAAGAAAAAAGCACTTCAAAGTCCATACTGAGATACAAGTTTGCCACAATGTATTTATCAAATAATAATGTGAAAGCACAAAAAACCCCCAAAACTAAATGATCAGTAAATTTCCTGAATAGGAAGTTCTTGCACATTTAAGCTAGGAAATTTCTGTATTTCCTGGCCTATGAATAAATTGCTGGTAAAACTGAAGTAGTCTTTATTTTAAAGGCTTGCATTTTCATTAATCTTCTTTAAAGTCCTGCAATAGTAGCATGAAAAACTCTCCTCCTTTTAAAAGGGAAAATAATAACCAAGATGCTAATGCCACTCTCCTATTTGAACTGTCATAACCAGCCCACTCTTCTTGTGCAAATCTCACTTCTATGGGAATACAGTTGTCAAATGAGAAAGTTCTTACAGAATGCTCATGTTCAGAAAAGTTTGAAAAGAAACTTTTTATGCATGCAATACAAGTCATAAATTATCTAATGTATAAATTGCTCTTCATCAGCTCTGGTAAGACGATTCATTCCTGATGTAAACTAAAATTGTAACTAGTGCTTTGATGAATGTGAATCACTCAGTGTGTAACGAAGTCAAGCTTCTCTAAGTTTCAGTTTTTAAGTGGTATTGCTAATATGTTTGTTCATAAATCTAATTTTCTTAAAGCATATTTGGCTGTTGGGACTTTTATTCAGGGAGAAAAATGTTACCAAATTACATATATTCAATGTGCCTTCAGTAAACTAGAGAATCTTGGAAAACAACTACATACACAACCTAGTATAAAGAAGCCCGGAGTGATTTATTGAAAAGTTTTTTCAAGAGATGAAAATGCTAAAGGAATTTGAACTACACAGGTGCAACAGAAGCAAGAAGAAAACAGAACATCACACTAACATCACACTAAATGGAGAGAGGAGCAGGCTGTGTGATTCCTATAGTGTCGCACACATTTCTTATGATGAATGAGTTTCCTTCAGCATGGAAATCTAACTGTAGAGTCACAGTGTAATTTAGACTGGAAGGGTCCTCTGGAGATGATCTGTTTCAATCCACCACCTGCAGGGCTAACTTAGACCAGATTGCTCAGGGCTTGACCAGGAAAGCTTTGCATATTTCCGGCAGTGGTATACAGTAGTAAAATCCACCTGAGCAATCCCTGTTCCCTGAGCCTCTCCCTTCATGTCATGTGCTCCAGCCCCATGACCACTTTGGTGGCTCTCCACTTGGCTCAAATCAGTGTACCAGTGTCTTTTTTTTTGTTCCAGGGAGCTCAAACCTGGACACAGTTCTCCAGATAGGATCTCACAAGTGCCATCAGAGAAGACATTCCCTGCTGCTACACTCTTGCTTGTGCATTCAATTTCTGTTCACCAAGAATCCCCTGTCCTTTTTGCAAAGCTGCTCTCTAGCCAGCTGCCCCCCTGCCTGCAGTGGGGAATGGTGTTATTCTGTCCATGGTGCAGGCCCTTGCTTTTGGCCTTGTTGAACTTCACGAATTTTCCACCAGCTTACTTCTCAAAACTTCATATGAGGTTTCTTTAAACAGCAGCCCTCAGTTCGGTATCATTTGTAAACTTATTGAAGGTACACTGTCATTCATGTTCTTAATAAAAATGTTAAACCATTTTTATTGGTTTAACATTTGGCCCTAGTATTTACCTCTTACGACATGATTGATAACCAGCTGCCAGCCAGAATTCACACAGTTGATGAGTCTGGTGGTCCATGAAATTTCCACCCCATCTTATTGTCCATTTACACACTCCATATTTCAACCATATGGCTAACAGAAGACTATGGCAGACTATACCAAATGGCTTGCTAAAATTCAGTGTATGCAACATCCACTACTCTCCCCTCCTTCACAATACAAGACATCTAATCCTAGAAAGCTGCCAGGTTGGTCATCCATGTTGCCTATCTCTCCTTGTCTTCAGGTGCTTGTGTATGGCTTCCAGGAGGATTTGTTCTAGAATCTTCCCAAGAACTGAGGTTAGGCTATTGAGTTACTGCTTCTTGTTCTTCCTGAAGGTGTGCATGATGTGTACTTTTTCCACCAGGATCATGGACCTACAAGGCCAGGAGCACACCTTACCAAAAAGCAAAGGTGAAAAAAGACAGAGCGAGTACTTCAATCTTTTCCAAGTACTTCAGTTTCAGATTAGTCAGGCTGTTTTGGAGAAAGATGATGCGAACCATTCATTTACGGAGGGTAGAGTGCCATGAGGAAGAACAAATACTAAGATTCAGAGTGAGCTACTGCTGTTGGAAATGCAATGGAAGCAATAGGTACTAATAAAAAATAAAAACAACACCAAAATCAGTTCATTTTAAAAAGAATCTCAGTGCAACATAAGCTTCCTCAGAATAGTCTTTCTTTAAGCAGAAGAAATTCCCATTAAAACAGAACAGATTCCAGCTACCCAAATTAATCAACACCACAGTGTCAGTGAAACATGAGGCTTTGTATTCAGTATGCATCTCTGCAGTTATTATTGATTTTCAGTTGCCCTGTTGTTTTATATTGTTAATATAAAACACTAAACACCTTATTTTCTCAATACATTTCACAAGCTTTAGTTTTATGTGACTGTGGGAGATGCACACACAGAAAAAGTGAACTGTCATTTCCTGAATATTCAAAGGAAGCTAGAATATCTATATGGAGTACAATACAAAGTTTCGTTATGTATTCAAGCAGCGTAGCTCAAAATATGGGGAGGTCCTGTTAATTACTTTAGGGTGTAAATTTCCAGATCTTTGTGAAGTACAACTGTTCACTCTTTGATAAATGGAGTGTGAGTTGTTTGGTTGTAGGGTGTTTTTTTTTCCTTTCTTGCTTTACCAATTTTTAAAAAAACCTATCTGGAGAAAAAAAGACCCCCTGTGAATAATGGTTTAGTGGTTAGAATACTCTCTCATAGAGCTAAAGAACTGAATTTTAAGCCCTTTTCTGAGTGATGAGGTTCAAATCCATAGACCAGCGTTTGTTCCCCAACCATTTGATTATCATCCATTCTGGATGACACAGTGAAGAGCATATTCTACCTCTCATTCTGAAGCTGTTTTATTCTATTATGAGGAAAAAAATATATTGGATCAGAGAAAGAGCATGCGAGGAAACCTGGCTTTGTAACATAATACTTGGGACTTTGCTCAGTGGAGGATTTGGATCCCAGAAGGGTTTCCGTGCCTCGCGTTAAACAGAAATTAAATAATATGAACTGAATATAATACCTAGCGCTGAGACCAAAATACAGTACTGCTTCTTCCAGAATGAGCACTCTAACCACACTGGATACAATTTATATATTTCTATGTTACTCTGAAAGCAAACCATTGTTGTCCATGTTGCTTCTGGAGACAATTCATATGAACAATTTGAGAATTCCGGAGTTAACTGTTCTGAACCATGAAACACCCAAGCTGAGCTGGACAAACAGCTCAAAGTATAGAAGAGCCTACCTTCATGTCAAGCGACTTGTAAATAGAGGATTATTTCTCTAATGATTTCTTAAATCTGACATCTAATTTACAAAGAACTTTGAGCAAATTTAAGAAACCAATCTGTAGAAGTCATATGCCTCAGTAGCTTCTTATCCATTTTACAAACTCAGTCAGTATTTAGGGTGTTTTCCAGAGGAAAAAAAAATCTAGGTCTTCTCCTTGTTGCTGCGTTGCTTCAGCCAAGACTTGCAGAACTAAGCCAACCCCTGGCTTAGGGCTAGAAGATCACAGACACCAATATGGAGGATGACCAAATAGCGTTTTATTAAACAACAGCAGGTGCTTTATACCTTTCGGCCACACGGAAGTACCTGTTCTGACCCAATCAGAAGGGCAGGTTAACAAATTTTACCTTTTATGGTATTGTCCAGCCTAGCCCCACAATTCCCCTCTCCATGCTATGGGGCTTGTGAGAGTACCTAGGGGGGGGCTCTCTCTTTCCGTACATCGCGATATCTTCCGGCCGCCATACCTTAACTACCTACATATCCCCCCTCCCTATGCACCAATAAGGTGATTAAGATAAAACAATCCTAAAAATACGTGTCATAAAACTTGTGTGCAAACCTAGCAAACGTGTGCTGTTTCTACATTATTTCTTATAAAAATTCTAAAAATATACATTATAAGTTAGATAGAAAATATAAGGCACACCAAACAGGATAACTGGAGAACAACTGAGAGTAGTGGTGTATAACTAGGGATAGCTAAAGGGAGTTTTAAACGAAAACAGTCTTAGAGCAATCGCTAAAATGCCATTAATCTAATGCTAACACTCTCTAATTGACTCTTAACAAATGAAACGAGCTTGACAGGGTCCCAAAATCACTGCTATTACAATCATTGTGATTGGTCCCATTAGGTAGATATCAGGGTGGTCAGCCATGGTGAATGGTTGAACCATGACGTAAACCAACTTTGCTGTGCCTCTCGTTCCCTCCTTCGTTTTTTCCAGACCTTTCTGCAATTTGGTCATAGTGTCTTTTACTATTCTGGTGTGGTCTGCATATACACAACACTCTTCCTCTAGTGCAGTGCACACTCCCCCTTGCTGTAGAAGCATCAGGTCTGATCCTCTTCCTTGTCATCTTCATTCGTCACTGAGATGTACCGGTTGCGAGGGAGTCCGACAATCCAGTCCTGCGGACAAGAACTCACAATTTTCATTAGTTTTATTCTGATCCTCCTTTAATTCCGCCTTAATACATCTGCTAGGTACCCATCTCAGCAATCCCTCCTTTTCTACTGCTGCATACCCTCTTCCAATTGTACGCAGCCTCCACCCGGATTCCCACTGTAGTTCCCCTGGAAATTTAACTCGCACCTGGGGAAAGGTAGCTACTTGTTGTTTTAAATAGTGTTTTTCTATTGGCGAATACTGTTCGTGTCCTCTAATATAGTGATTTAAAGCTAACAGGGCTCAATTTAAGATATTATTTTGTTGATCTGTCGGTATTTTTCCCGAATACCCTTCTTCTTCTCCAAGGATCTTAATTTTTTCCTTGAGCGCACGATGACCGCGCTCCACAATCCCCTGGCTCTGACAGTTGTATGGGATCCCATGTTTTAATTCAATGTCCCACTTCTTGCACCAATCTTCAACTAATGTGCTTCTAAAACAAGGCCCATTATCTGTTTTAATCGTTTTTGGGGTTCCCAGCCAGGCCATGACGGTGACCCAGTGTTGTATGACTGTCTTTCCCGTCTGCTTGATGTGTGGTGTGGCCATTATTGCACCGCTATAAGTATCAACTGTAACCGCAAGGTGTTTCCTAGGGGCCATGAGTGAACATTCCGTAAAGTCTGTCTGCCATAACTCTCGTGCTTGCAGCCCTCTAGGATTCACTCCAGCCTCCCATAATGGGGAATGCTGGCAATAGGGACAAGTAGCGACAACTTCCCGAGCTTCTCTAATAGGAATATTACATTCTTTTGTCAATGCTTTTGCACCAATATGTAGCTTCCGGTGTAGTTCACTAGCCTGTTGTAACGTCCACAACCTTTTTGCAGCAGAATCTGCTTTTGTGTTACCTTCCACCAGTGGACCAGGGCAATTTTGGTGGCTATTGCTGTGAATCACTGTGACTGTACCAGTTCGCTTTCCTAATGCTTCTTGTAATGCATTTGAAATGTCCCCGTTAGCGTATCCTCCTCTCTTCATTGATTGAACCAATTTGTACACGTACATAGAGTCTGTACAGACATTAATATGTTTTTCAGGAGTTTGTTCAAGCGCTAGACACATAGCTTTTGCCTCTAGCCATTGAACACTCTTCCCTGCTTCTACCCAGATTAGTTTTTCCCATTTATTGGCTTCCTTCCAGACCACCACTGCTGTGTCTGTGACAGAGGATGCATCGGTAAAATATGTCAGCCCAGGCTGGGGATTATCGAGCACTCTCAACTGCAGTGAGGGCTGTAATGCATCCATGTATCTTTTCCAGAGCTCTACCTTTCCTGTCTCAACCTTCCCATGGTATGTACTTAGAGATAATTGCAGCTCTACTTCGTTCTCCATCAGTTCTGTCACCTGTTTTTTAGTCCAGGGCAGCCAGATGACATCTGGTTCCTTGCCAAATGTTTTTCTGCTTGATTTTCTTAAAGATTCCATTACCAAAACTGCAACCTTGCTCCACCTCACAAAGCTGTCATTTCCCTTTGAAGAGTATGCCCACAACAGGGGACACAATTCCTTCTTTCTGTCTTGTCCTAGCATTCCAAAACAGCCTCCTTTGGTAAAGGCCCAGGCTAAAATGATGTCCTTGCCTGGTTGTATGCGAATAAGGGCAAATTTCTCTGTTCTGCGTTGGATTTCTACCAACACCTTTCGCGCCTCCTCTGTAAGAGTGCGTGGTTCCCAAATTTGGTTACCCTTTAGCAGGTCATAAAAAGGTTCCATTAGGTCATTGGGGATCGGAACAAAAGTTCTCAACCATTGAATGGCCCCCACTAGCTTTTGAACATCGTTAAGTGTCTTAATTTCTGGATTTATTTGGATAGGTTGGGCAGTGACCTGCTCTCCCCTAATTTCTGTTCCCAAGTATTTGAGTGCACTACCCTTTTGAATCTTCTCCTCTGCTATGTTTAACCCGAATTGCTGTAAATTGGTCTGCACCTGTTGGAACAAGGAATCCAGGACGGCTCTGTCCTCTGCAGCCATCAGGATATCATCCATGTAATGCAAAACCTTTGTTGAACTCCACTTTTCCCTGATACCCTCCAGCGCCTTAGCCACGTAACGCTGGCACATTGTGGGTGAGTTTTTCATACCTTGTGGCAGGACTGTCCATTGCCAGCGTGTTGCTGGCTCCTCCAAATTGATTGCAGGTAGGGTAAAGGCAAACCTTTTCCGGTCTTCCAGGGCAAGAGGGATGCTGAAAAAACAATCTCGAATATCAATTATTATGATATACCAATCCTGTGGGATAGCAGAAACAAGCGGCAGACCAGTTTGCAAAGGTCCCATCGCTTCCATCTGCGCATTCACAGCTCTCAGGTCATGGAGTAATCTCCATTTGTTTTTGTTTTTCTTTCGAATTACGAATATCGGGGTGTTCCATGGACTAGTAGAAGGCTCAAGATGACCACTTTGAGCTTCTACCTTCACAATTTCCTTGGCTGCTTGTAATTTTTCTTGAGTGAGGGGCCACTGTTCCACCCAAACCGGATCATTCGTCAGCCAAGTAATTCTATCTTGTTGTGGGTCAGGTTGAGCAGTGGCCCCCCCTAAAAATCCTTCATAGTAATTCCCATTTGACGGAGTGCATCTCGGCCTAACAGGGCTTGTTCTATCCTAGCAATAACAGGAGTCACTGTGGCAACCGTTTTCCCTGCTCTTCATCATCTATTATAAACATCATTGGCTGCGAGCTTACAAGAATGTTAGTATCCCCTCCCGCCCCGGTGACCTATCAAAAGTGGACTGTCGGAGGGGATGGGTGGGATCTGTCGTTGCAGCTTGTATGCGGCCTTGCAGTTCGAGATACCATGCCTCCTTCAAAAGAAGGAATAGCAGGCCAGTTAGTACCGCCCTTGCCAGCTGCCTAGCGTCGGCAGGGGCTAGTGGCTGGATGTGGGCGGAGTCGAGCAGCATAGGTGTGGTTTCGCTCGACAAACCTTCCTCTTTTATTGCCTTGTGAAGGGCCTGAACCAACTTAGCGTCTAGGGGCGTCCACATAGCTCCTCCTTGTGGCCCAACCTGAACAGGGAACGCCTGTGGAGGCGCGGCCGCAGGTACAGCTTCTAGGGTTACGCCACTTAGCACACAGTCTTTCGCAATCAAGTTCCAATTTGGCTGCGCCACAGGGGGCGGGGCTTTGCCCAGCCGGTGCAAGGCGCGTTTTTGTCTCAGTGTCTCTGCCTTCAGCGCATCTACCGCTTTACTAAGATCCCCCATAACCTGCTGTGGTGTTTCAAGCTTCTCTTCCTCGACACTCGAGCCCTGAGGGGGTCCAGCGCCACTCGCCGTAGCCTCCTCATTTTCTGACTCAGAATCAGAACTCAATTCACATCCACCTCCCCGCCATTCCCGCCATGCCGTTTGTTCCTTCGGGGTACTGCGTTCCTTCTTCTGTGCCCCAAAGGACCCTGCGTCACCGCCACCCACACGTTTCAATCCCAGGTCTAATAATTCCTCGTCGTCTAGATGCCTCAGTACCATGCCCGGGAGCGCATCTAGGGGGTCCACATTCTGATTTTTCGATTCACCCGGCCCAGACTCGCCGCCCCTGATTGCAGCGTCCCCTTTAAGACATTGCTTGTTAGGACGGGCTGCAGACTTGCCGCCCTTGACTGCAGCGTCCCCCTTAAGACATTCCTCGTTATAATGAGCTACAGTATCTTTTAACTCCCCCCACGGATATGCCGGTGGCGCGGGGGGCTCCTTTCGCGCGGCCCCTCCCTGCGCACCGGTTGCAGAGGGCTCCTCTTCAGACTCAGTAACAAGAAATGCCTGCGGCTCAGGCAGCTGCTCTATAGATTTATGCTCCACCTCGTCCTCCCCACCATCACCAGGCTCGCCAGTCTGCACTGCCGCTGTTGTAGTGGGAGGCGCAGTTTCAAGCGCGGCTCCCCGTAAGTATAACTGCGCCGCCCCCCATGCCTCCCGATCTTGCCGAGCCAGTTGTAATAAAGCCAACAACTTTCCCAAAGTGATGAGGGCGTCTGGCTTTCCCGCCAGTGCCTGCTCAATCAGTGTCTGTTTAAGTTGTGGCCAATTTTTGGAATTAAATATCTGAGCAGGGTGACCAAGCACCCCACTCTGAATCAGAGATTCCAGGCACGCCTTAATGCTGCCAGATTTGATACAAATCTTGAAATCCTTCGCCAACGTTTTCAGTACCTTAACCGTCACATCCATGCTCGCGAGCTACACCTCTGCCCTCCGAACGAATCACGTCGGGCTCACCACTTGTTGCTGCGTTGCTTCAGCCAAGACTTGCAGAACTAAGCCAACCCCTGGCTTAGGGCTAGAAGATCACAGACACCAATATGGAGGATGACCAAATAGCGTTTTATTAAACAACAGCAGGTGCTTTATACCTTTCGGCCACACGGAAGTACCTGTTCTGACCCAATCAGAAGGGCAGGTTAACAAATTTTACCTTTTATGGTATTGTCCAGCCTAGCCCCACAATTCCCCTCTCCATGCTATGGGGCTTGTGAGAGTACCTAGGGGGGGGCTCTCTCTTTCCGTACATCGCGATATCTTCCGGCCGCCATACCTTAACTACCTACATCTCCTGTTGACTTTAAAAGTAGGAGGGCTAGGTGAGCTGTGAAACCAGTGTAAATCCCATGTGTTGACCCATGAAACAAGCAAGAAAAAAAATTTATCTGGGAAACTGTCTCTGAAGAATGCAAATACTTTGAAGGCCTAAATTCAGAAAGAATTCTACTGAAAATATTTACTACAGATTACAGCAAACTCTGTGTGAAGCAAACACTTCCAAAATGACATATATACATACCTGAAATCCTTTTAAATTGAAGGATAGAGAAGGAACCCTACTTGCTGAAATTTATAGATCCTGAAATATATAAAGAGATAACTAGTAGCCAGACAGTGAGGGATAAACTTTGTTCAACATCAGATGTGAGGCCATGAATTAGGATGATACTCATTGTCCTTGCAGCTGGAAATCTTATCATAAACAAGAACTAAACTTCCAAGGAGCACTGATTAAAGAGATCTTTTTTTATCATTCAGTCTCCAACGTGAATTTGCATTCACGTAAATGTAGCAGATAGATGTTCTTAATTTGTTGCAGAGTTTCTGGGCAGATTCTGCCTAATTTTTGCCTAATTTTCTTCCCCCATAGTTAGGTGACCACCCCATCCTCTACCTGATAGTTAAACTGATAGTTAAACTTATTCCGTGTGAAGAAGGTTCATTCACTTTTATCTTTTTATCACTTACTTTGATTCTTCTTCCCTTAATCTCTTTCACCTAACTTAGACTCAATGCCTTAATTTTAAAAGCATAATTATAAAGTTAAAAGCTTGTATTGCTTTAAATCATTCAGAGATTTTCAGAAGTTCCTAAACATTACTGCATCCTCTGTAACTTGCTTTTCATATACTTCCTACTTGTTCTCTGTGGTAAAGCAGTCTTTCTGTTCTGTATTTGTACAGCCCTGATGAAAAGAGGGATTTGGGCAACCACAGGCCCATCTAAATTCTGGTAAAACAATCTAAAACACATCAAAGTATTAAATTCCTAAAATAAGCACACAATGTGTTTCCAAAGACATTCTGCAAAAACCGTCCTCCAAATATATTTGCCTTAGAGACTTTTTTGGAGTATCACAAACACTACAAATGTTATAAACCCATCTTTTATGGTATTTCTAGCATTTCCCATTCTGTGACAGCCCAGAAATCAAAAGGGGGAAAGTACAAGAAAGTTAATGCATTCAGATGTATGCACTTTGTAATATTTATCTTTATGCTAATCTGAGCCAAGTCACCCATCCCAGTTGATTTCTACTCAGTTGCAGCCATAGTGGCCTAAAAAATCAGAACTTTGTGCCTCAGTCTTTCCTTGTCTTATGGAGCAAGTACTCCAAGAATGGAGAACAATCTGAGATAGATCACAGCCTCAATTTCTTCTTTCAGCACCAGGCAATAATAAGAAGAAACATCACTAACTGCAACTAATTGTGAGTGGAATTGCTCCCTCAGAAGATACTACTTCTAATGACACCATGCACTGAACAAGAGGCTAGGGTGGTGAGTTATACCTGCCTCTCTATCAGAAATTCACAATGTGTACTCAGACAAATATCACCTCTTTTGGTTGATTATGACAACTCCTACATTTAGCTTTCCCTTTCTTTTAGTTAGCAAGCTTTAGACCCTGTTCCATGCTTGACACAATGGGATAACGCTCTCAGCTGAAGCCTGCTAGTGCTACTGTCATACATAAAGGTAAAGCGTAGTTTTGTACAGTGAATTTATCTTCAACGGAGTTAATGTACTGATAAAAATATACTAACCTACCAATTCAGATAGGGGTACTTTAAGTACCCTGCAGTTTCAATGATCTGTTTTTGTGAAGTTTTCAATTTACAAGTTTTAACCAATAAAAATTATTTGGTATACTATCATCACTGTCTATGCTATCAGTACTTCTTTAATGTAACAATTATATAATAAATACTGTCTGTTGACATTTTGCTTAAAATTACTTACTGTAACTGTGCAATTAGTGGCAATGACATGAGAGATGATTTTGGCAGAAGAAAAGAGCTAATTGTGATGAAACTGCTTGTGGCAAATATGCCTACCTCCAGTATATATATTTTATATATATTTATTCGCTTCAAGGATTTTGCTGGAAGCCCATAGCTTATTCTTAAAGAAAGTGGAGACCTGAACTTTAACAAGCTTCCATTTCTAAGGTTTCCCAGTACAGAATTTCTAAAAGCAAAGTGCTCATGCTCATCCTTTAGTACAGTACCTAGTACTAAATATCTTCTGGGCATTTTACTGCCTTTTTTTCCACTCCATTTTAACAAAAGGGGTGAAATCTTAACTCAATTTCTTGAAATTTTCTGTTGTTCTTGCTTTTTACATTGAAATTTTGCCATTCACTTCAGTGAGGAATGGATTCTACCGGCAATGAACAATAAGTCCTTATTTCAAAAATCCATTCAGCCTGAACTGTTGCAAGTTTACTTGGAGTTACTAAATTTGGAGCTATTTCATTTTTCCTTTTCACTGCTTAATGACTACAGCAAAAACCTAACAATAAGTAGAACTTGGTGAGGTCAAAAGTGATGATGGCTGTTCCTTACAGTCAGCTTAGACTGCTGGTAGCAAAGCCTGCCAGAGAAGGTGAAAGATCTTTGCAATCTCCTTGCTTTCTGGTTTAAGCATTCTGTTGCTTCCATTGTCATACCAGATTTTAATAGATTTATTTTCTGAAACATGGGGAAGGACAGTACTATTACTCCTACTTTAGAGACAGGAACCAGTAAACAATATTGATAAACAATAAAAAGTTAGAGCTAGATATAATTGTATCATAGGTACAGCTTTCAAGTTCAGATCATTTTTCCAAATATCATTTATGATAGGCTTGAGTATAGTTGATCATGTCTTTGATCAGCAGAATGGATATTGTGACATCCCTTATGAACCTGTAGTTCTTTTTCTTATCCATTCTTCTTGTTTAATGTAAAGCACTGGAATTTTTACAATATTTTTTTTTGTTCATTTCATTCATTACTAGTGTATATTATAAATGTACACTGATTTTTCAGGCCCCCCCTAAATGGGGCCTGATTATTTTCTGTAGGTTCCCATTGTCATTCATCACAAAATTCCATGTTTTAAAAATTCATTCTAGTGGACACAACTCCACCTAAAAATTATGCCAAAGTCTATATATCTTCCATCCACTCTAGGTCCCATGTTACAGGTGGGAAGGCTTTGGCCAAATCCCTTTTTCTTTTTTTTTTCAAACATGTATGCTTTTTTTCAACCTCAACATGCTCAGCAATGTTTCTTATTATGTCCCAATCGGCAAAGGTTTAAAATAGAAAAGTATATTGAATCAGTTTAATATGTCATACTGAAAACCATTTCACCATTTTAACACAAATACAGGATTCCAGAACATTGCAATGACATCTGACAAAATCAAAACTACTCTAGAGCACCCTTCACGAGGACCAGGGCCTGTGAATGTGTGGTTTCTCCCCGTTGTCTGAAGAAGGCCCCATCTGCTTCTTCCTGATCAGATGGTCTGTAGCAGATACCCACCACAGCGGTGGGTATCCTGAACCGTAAGATCTCATCTGGTTCATCATCCTTCCCTAGGCAGAGATCCACTCCCACTGTTCCCTCACATCAAGTGCAGTTTTCCCTCCTCACTGTCCCAGGTTGTCCTTCCTAAAGAATTGTTATTCATCCATCGAAGTATTCTAGTCAGGTAAGCTATCGACCACATTTCTATGATACCAATGAGATCACAGCCCTGCAACTGCACACTGACCTCTGCTTACTCCTGTTTGTTCCCCATGAGGCAGGAATCAGCAGCATAGAGGCACTTCACAGAGGCTCACAGTCATGATGATTTTGCAGAAACTGAAGGTGTTATGTAGGATCAGACCAAGCATTGACCCCTGGGGGTATAATGGTAGTGACTGGCCTCCAGCTAAACTTCATGCTACTGATCACCACCCACTCTGGGTCCAAACATTCAGCCAGTTTTCAATCCACCTCGCAGTCTGCCCATCCAGCAGACATCATCTTCTCTTTGAGGATCTTGTGGGAGACAGTGTCAAAAGCCTTACTGAAATCAAGGTAGACAAAATCCACTGCTCTCTCCTCCTCCACCAAGCCAGATATTTTGTTGTAGAAGGTTATCATGTTTGTCAAGCATGACTTTCCCTTTGTAAATCCATGCTAACTACTCCCAGTTGTCTTCTTTTGCCTGGAAAACATCTGCAGGATTAGCTCAGAAGTCTGGAAGAAAGGTTATGAACATATACTTAGACATTTCTTTTAATGTATGTGGGGACTATTCTTCTGTTCCAACCAGATTTGAGAAGAATAAAACTTAAAAAGCAAAAGCGCAGAGTCGTCTAAAACTCCTCCTCATTGTATATTGTGTGACTTTAGCAGTTCATTCAGCTTGCTCAGGACAGGCTAAGAACAGTTACATGGCTGAGTCCAGCATGTCAGTCCCTGACTGCCAAAAGTACAAATTAAAACATACAAACCTAATCCAAAGTAAATTATAGAGATGTATTTCCAGCATGAAATGTGCACATGTACGAATGCAAGATTGTTCAAGGCCTCCACACTCCCACCATCTGACTGTTGCCAGTGGAATCATTTTCTGAGAGTACAAAAAAAGCAGCAAGGGACCTGTGCTGGGTGTGGGTGATGATTAGTTTGCACTCCTTAGTTGCCTGTTGTACAGTGGTGTTTAAGATATGGCCCCAAAACAGGTACCTTACTAATGCCTGACCTGCCCTGGGATGTTTTTAATTTGTTTTGGCTGAGGCCACAGCGTCAGGTGACCCAACCCATTTTAAACTTGGAAGTGTATGGATTGCTTTTTAACATAAAAGTTTCCATTGTCCAGTCTTCTGTGCCATCAGTGAGATCTGCAGATTGTTATAATACAGGCATATATATGTTGTACCTGAGCTTTGCAGATTGGGAAAAGACTATCCACTCAAATTACAGTCAATTCTGTATTGAGTCTGAACACTGAAACAGCAACTGCACCAAAAATATGACTTCTCAGATGCTGAACAACCTGATATGGACAGGAGGAGCAAGCACACAGCTGGGAACAAGAATCTCTTAAGCTACCCCAGCAATTTTTACTAGTCACACTCCTAAGTCTCTGACAATATTTACCCTCGCAGAAGTTACCACAAAGTAAGGGGGAACACTGTTACCCCTAATTCTAGAGGGGAACTGAAGAAGAGAGGGGTTAAACAATTTGTTCCAAGACACACAGGAAATTTGTGTACAGAACAGGAAATTAAATGCAGGGATCTGGAGTCCCAGCTCATTATTTTACTCACTTCCTCGTAAAAATGATATTTCACCATTTTCACCAATGTTCCTCCTTTCTTCTAATCTGAGAAGTTCTTATATAGCTGCAGTGCACACATGCGTCTAGCTTAATGAAGATGATGGAAAGTTCTGGGACACTAAAACCTTCCTTGTCTTCCTTGATAATGTCCATTATCCTAACTGTTGAATTTTTCTTGCAAAACGATGAAAAGCTTGATTTAGTTTTCAGTTCCATTTTCCTCCCCTGATGCTTTTCTTTATTTTATCTTAACTTTGATGCTTTGCATTATTGTTCGCAGATTTGCTCACGAAAGTGAAAAGTAAACAGACATTATGCCAAAAGGCAATATTTCAAAATTCCCTCATTAACACATTATTTCAAAGAATATTATTTTCATACTTAAAATATTCACAGACCCTGAGTGAAATTATTTTAATTCTGTTATTTTTTTCTTTTAATTTTTCTTTCCAAATTTGACTGTATTATATAGTGGGGGTTTAATGTTTTTTTAGAGTATTTGCCATCCAGCTCTTCAGTCTTTTTTTTTTTTTTTTTCGGTTCTAGTACCTCTTTTCTATTTATGTGTTTTCTGCCAGAGTCCAACATTTCATTCCAGGCTTTTGTGTGTGGGTATCCGGTGCAGTCAGTGGACCTCTGGTTTTGATTCCTCAAAGCATTTAATCATCTACCTAAGCAATTTAAAGCGTTTAAGTCCCTTTAGGATTACGTTAAACTGAAGCACACACACAAATGTTTTTGCCAGACCATGCTATCCCTTCATCTTTCTAGTCAACCATGTACATTGATTAATGCCAAAGACTTCAAACTTGGCCTGATTTTTATGTTCACTAGAGATCCATCAAACAAATAACATTTCACTAGAAAATGAGATGGGGTTTCAAAGGCTTGAATGTTTCAGCAAAACCAATATTAGTGTTGAAATAACTAGATCTTTTCAATTTATTTATGTATTTATCAATCTAAAGAACAGATCAGGTCATTGGCTTGATATTAAACCAAAACTACAAATTTCTGACCAAAAGAAATACAGTTTCATATAAGCGGCTGTCAAGGTAGATTACAAAGAAAACTGAATTTCAGCTCTAACTACTGTGATCAATACATTGGTTCTATGAATTCTCTCTCATGAGATTATTGAGATTTTAAATTTGCATCTCAGATGTGGAGTACTTCCACTAGCATCCAAATTTGGAAACTGAGACTGGAATTCTTGGATTGCTTTTTGTAAAAATTGCAGTGTTTTCTATTCTCATTCTTTTTGGAAATACTACAGAAAGAATTTGTTGCACAGTGTTGCACACTGTTTTAATTGTTTGCTTACAGCAACATATAGAAGCCTAGCTGCAAAGAGGGCCCCATGACGCTGGGAGATGCATAATAACAGACATCTTTATTTTTCTCCTTGTAGACGAATGAGAGATTCATAGAGTTAAAAACAAACAAACAAACAAAACCCAACCAAACCACAAACAAACAATAAAAAATAATAAAATTTAAATAAAAGTAATTTAAAAACCCCCAATCAACCAACCAACTCCAAGAGAGAGAATGATGTCATGCACTCACTTGTTTCAGGCCCCTCCTTTCAAGACTGTGAATTTCACGTTTACCAGCTATGGGGTGGCACAAACTGTGGCACAACAAATCACATATATTTTGTAACTGCCTAAAAGGTAGACTATGGATCCTTCATGAGAGAATTTTAAACTTTGCTAAGCTGAAGAGAGAATCAAAATTCCTCCCTCTCAAGTAAATGCACTAACCTATTTTTTACATAAAGACAAACATCACTGGCATCAATGCCTTTAAAACAAGACCCTATTCTTTCAAAGAGTAATTTTAGGTATCTACCTTTATAAGAGAATCCTGCAATCAAAATGCCTGCCAAAAGCAATGAAAAAGACCAAAATTCCATACACTATCTTATGCTCAGCATTAAGTGCCCACCTCTAGGGATACTCTCCTGTCCACTTCAACTTGGTCCTTCACCTGTTTATTGTCAATATTTCTTCGATATTGTTACTCACGCATCTAATTTTCTTGGTGCACTGTATAGTTGTATTTCCAGCTCCAGATTTTAAAGCTTAATCTAAGTGTCAGGAGCCTAAAATTTAGGCATTACAGCCCTGGACTTAAAAGGCCCATATCCCTTTTCTTTTTGGTTGAGTCCTAAGCGAATTCCCTGGGATCAGCCAGGAAACCTGTGGCAAAGCCAAAATCTAAATATCAGTTCCCAGGAACTTATTTCAGAGCCTTAGGCAAAAGGGTATTACTTCTATCACTGTAGGTTAAAGATTCTAGTCCAAGCTGGAAAAGGGAAGTGGGGGAAAAAATATACCTCTTCAAGCACTTTCAAAGGGATCCTAAAAGCAAGCAAAGCTGCATGGTGATCTTTAGTTTTTCACCCATCCTTGATTTTTCAGTATGTATGAGAGCTTCACAACTGGCAGCAATTACGGACAAAAATTATTACATGTTGTATGACTCAACATACAAATGATCTTTGGGAAAGGAGATTCTTGAAAGGAAGGTTTTGCTTATGGAACAGTATAAAAAGCACTGTTTGGTTAGATTGTTGGGGGAATTATATAGCGGTATGTGACACCTTTGGGAAAAATCCTGCAAAGTAGGTCAGGTGCCACAAGTCTTAACAGACTGGTTACTTATTCATTGGGATCAGCTGTTCTGAGCTTCAGGAAGTTCAGGTCTCAGCATCTGCTGTGTAATCAGGGCACAAAATACTTTACAATGGCTGACTATAAAAGGTTGGAATTGATTGAGAGGGCCTGAGTTATTGTCCTCCTGTGATTGCAATATGCAGCATATAGAAAATTCTCTCATGCTTAAGCCCTCCTTTATATTTCTAGTATTCATGAAATTAGTTTTAAACCACCATGGGTTTCTTCCCCCCTCTCCCAGTCTCCCCACAATGATTTCTGGATCTAATTTGAAGGGGTTTTTTAATAAATATGTTTTAGATGAATTTAGTGCTTGTGAAAGTTGCCAGCCTATTTGATCCTGGACTGGGGGTGAGCGCAGACCTTAAGCTTTGGAGAAAACTAGGACCTCACAGGAGGAAGAGGCCTAGAAAGCAATTGATAACTCAGAAAAAAGAGTAGCTGTGCAGGATAGGGCAGCAGATGGATGATCAAAACAAAGCTGAAAATCCTGTCTTCCTCAAGAAGGATCCTAAGGAGTCAGTGGATCTTCAATATACAATGCACATCAAACCACCACTCTGGAAGACTACTTGAACTGAAATTGGAGCTGAAACACTATGACTGCCAAAGACGACCTCTGGTTAAGGGCAAGAGGTAGAATCTGAAGGAGGGTGGGTAAGAATCTGCCCCTACATTTGGATTTGTCCGTCATCAGTGTTCCTGAAATCCCAGTGAGGACTCACCCCCCACACCCTTCTTCACATCCCTGTAGCTTGCCCAAAGTCAGCTTAAATATTGCAAGAAATATCACTGAAAGCCCTTCTCTGCTGAGGAAAGGGGTTTATTCATGGTAAGGATGTGAACAATTGCCATTTTGGTTCTGCATGTTTATGTCATAAAGACACCAAACTGACAGTCATATGGAAACAAGACAGATATTTAGCACTAGCCAGCTATAAAACCATTATGGAAATCATCACATGAGCATATATAACACCTCTTGCCCAGGGATCTCCATTATCTTTGAACAAGTAGGAAAAGAACAGTACAGTTTCCCATTTTAGTGATTAGAGAAGAGACTTGTATAGGCCATTAGGTTTGGCCCAGGTTATATATCCAGTTATTAACCGCACAGGAACAGGAAGCTGGGTGAAATCCTGACACTACTGAAATTATTGGGAGACTTACCATTTTCTTCTCAAGGGCCAAAATTTTATATTCATAGGTTCTTTCCACAATTTAACCACAAAACTATACTTTTTGCTCAATTCCCTCTCTAAGCACAATAACAGACAGCCTCATAAGAATCCTAAAATTTTCTTTCATACTTTCATCATAATTTACATTGACATCTTGACTTGCCTGTGCTTACACATCCAACTACTCATAGAACTTCTATCACTCTGTCTGATAACCTTCTATGTTAAAATTTGACAGAAATTAAAAAGGTCTATTCATCACAGCAGCTATATATACACAATCCTAGAAGTCTTTGGCATGTCATGCCCATCGTTGTTTTCCTTCCCTGTGAATAAGAGAGGCTAGGCTGGCTAAGAAAAAGGGCAAATGCAAACCAGTTCTTTCTTTGTTTCTTATGAAGACAGGCTGAGAAAGTCGGGGCTGTTCAGCCTGGAGAAGAGAAGGCTGCATGGAGACCTCATAGCAGCCTTCCAGTATCTGAAGGGGGCCTACAGGGATACTGGGGAGGGACTCTTCATTAGGGACCATAGTGATAGGACAAGGGGTAATGACTTCAAACTTAAACAGGGGAAGTTTAGATTGGATATAAGGAAAAAGTTCTTTACAGTGAGGGTGGTAAGGCACTGGAATGGGTTGCCCAAGGAAGTTGTGAATGCTCCTTCTCTGGCAGTGTTCAAGGCCAGGTCGGACAGAGCCTTAGGCGACACGGTTTAGTGTGAGGTGTCCCTGCCCATGGCAGGGGGATTGGAACTAGATGATCTTAAGGTCCTTTCCAACCCTAACTATTCTATGATTCTATGATTCTTAGGATTGTCATATACTTGTTGTCTTCTCCATAAAAAGGGAGAAAAGGGAGAAAAGAGAGTAGCAAGAGAGAAAAAGATGATGTGCAAAGGAAGTGTTTATCGACCTAGTCCTGATTTCTCCTGGCATTACAAAGCGGCATATATGGTGGACCTATGACAGTAGCTCAGTTAACGCATCCTGACAGATCCCTGTATCACCTTCACTGCTTCATCAGCTCTAACATGAGAATGATGTTCCCACGGAACCAGGCAAACCTTGCAGGTTTTTATTCTTGTGTTTGTTTGTTTCAATCTGATCCTATATCTTCTATAAGTGTGTGCTGTGCTTTAATCCCAGAGAACAACTAAGCCCCACACAGCCAATTGTTCACTCCCCTCCCAGTGGAATGAAGGAGAGAATCAGAAGACAAAAGATGAGGAAACTTGTGGGTCAAGATAAAGTCAGTTCAATAGGTAAAGCACAAGTGTGTGTGCAAACAAAATAAAACAAGGAATTCTTTCACCACTTCCCATCAGCAAGCAGCTGTTCAGCCATCTCCAGGAAAGCAGGGCTCCATCATGTGTAATGATTACTTGGAAAGAAAAAAGCCATCACTCCAAATATCCACCCTTCCTTCTTCTTCCTTCAGTTTTGTATGCTGAACATGATGCCATATGGTGTAGAATATCCCTTGGGTCAGTTGGGGTCAGTTGTCCCACCTGTGACCCTTCCAACTTCTTGTGCACCCCCAGCCTACAGGCTGGTGAGGTGGTGTGAGGAGCAGAAAAGGCCTTGACTCTGCGTAAGCAATGCTCAGTGACTAAAACGTCTCCCAGTTATCAACACTGTTTTCAGCACAAATCCAAAACATAAAGTCCCACACTAGCTGCTATGGAGACTAGCCCAGCCCAAACAAACACATTTTCCACCCCTTATTCCATACCATTTACATTATATTCACATCCCACACTATTCAATACAACCTCATTAATCACCACCAGCCTTCCCATCCTTTTGATATAATACACAGATAGCATTCCCCTAGTCTATGGAGCACTCCCGTAAAATGTCTGCAAAATGTCCACAAAATGTCCATTAAGTTCTTTCAGTCCATGACTTTGGGCTCCATCTGTTATGGTGGTTCCTCAGGACAGGAGGAGTGGTGTGTTTTGTGGAGTTACTGGGCACCAAAGCCAGCTCAGGTCAGGTTGCTGATGCACTGTTTCTTGTAAGGCTTCTTCTCAATTGGTTCGGGTGGTTCCTGCTATAGGAATGCCTATAACGTGCCACTCAAATCCTGGGTTACAACAATTTAAAGGTATTTCCATTACAACTTCCACCCCTGGTTCCTTGACCACATGGTTTAACATTGCAACAAATTCCTCCCTTTGCCACTGCTCTGGCTTGGAGTTATCCTCAGACTGCAGTCCCCTAGAGGTGTACTTGCTCCAGATGGAGCCTTATCTACAAGCCACAGTCACTTCAGGGATATACCTGCTGTGTTGTAGACTTACCCAGCTGTCCCAGTGTGGCCTTCTCTATGGGCCACAATGCCTTCAGAGATATACCTGCTCCAGCATGGACTTACCCATGGCTGCAGTCCCTCCAGTAGTATACCTGTTCTGTCATGGGCTTATCCATGGCCAGTGCTTTGAAGTGCTCCAGCATGACCTCATGCACAGTCACTGATGCTTCAAGTTGTACCTGCAGCAATATGGACTTACCTAAAGCCACAGATGCTTTGAGGTGTACCTTCTCCAGCATGAACTTATCTTTGGGCCGCAGTCCCTTCAAGGGTATATCTGCTGCCAGATATGGGAGGGGAATGTTGGCACATTCAGTCGGAGGATATTTTAATACTTCTAGCTCCCAGTATTTGAGTATTTGGCAACTATTGAGTTTAAAAACAATACCACCACCACTATAAACCACCAAAAATACTAACAACACACAAACCAACAGAAACTTTGGAGATGCTGAGCAGAAGGATTCCTATAAAGGTGGAAGATGTGAGACATAAATGTCAACAGAATGACCATGAACTTCTGTGTAAACCAGAAATTTTTTTTGTCACCAGGACAGGTACGTTGAGGCTATTACATGTTGATCAATCTACATTCCTAAAGTTTCAGCTGATAAGTGTACGGAAATACAGCAAGAAGTATCTTGAAAATCAACTGTGACATTGATCTGCATATCCTTGAGGCCTCACAAATGAGCAATCCTTTCACAAATCTTTGTTGGAAATTGAGCAAAGGAACTGAAAACCAGAAGAGATCAGTAGTGGTTCTGCCATCTTTCCCCTAAACCACAGAATTTCAATGGATTATCTTGGCATGAAGACAAATAATTTATGCTTAGCTGATTTTTATATTCCACATTGAATATTAGGATAAGGATAAAGAAATTGAGAAACTACCATTTTCTCCATCAATTTCCTTACATCTTAGAGCAGACCAGTTTTTTCTATTGAGTTGATTGAACTTTGTGAACAAGCGTGCAAGCCGGAACAGCTTCTAGCCCAGTGTGATTCCATGTGAGTATGTTCAATAATATTTATAAATTCAAATATGAACATAAAAGGCACTAAGGAAGCAAAAAATCTCACCCACCCTCTCTATTTCAATCCTCTCTTAACTGGCAGAACAAACAGAGCTACAAAGTAAGAACATCTGTAGATAAAGCCTAAGAGGGACATATGTGTTCCACACCTAACCACAGCAGAGTGTCACTATAACAGCTTGCTTACTACTTATCACATCCAAGTCCATATGGTGCATTTCTGCCTTAATTGGACATTTCCATGCTTTTGTAGATCTCTGTCACAATCTTAATGATATTTAAATATTCTTTTGTTGATACTAAAACTTTTTTATTTTAATGAATTTCAAGCTAAAATTAAATCCTGGATGGGGTGTTCACAATATTTTTTAGTGACCTGAGAGATTCTCTATCAACAGACAAAAATGCAGTATTATTTCACCTACATTTATATTTTATTTCTTGCCAGCATTCAGCCTAGACTGCTCCAAATCAAATAAACCACTAAAGCCCACACAGTGAGAGCAGGTTCATTATGGATCATGAACTGCTCAGGGTGGAGGTGGCAAAGTGAAAGAACAGATAGCATTGAAAGAGGACAAATAATCTGTTTGCCCCATACCCTCCACATATTTGGTGAACTTTCTCAGAGAAGCAGTTTTATTTGGGCACTCTGAGGAGTAAGGATATGAAAAAGAAGTAGATTTACTTGCTTGTCTGAATATAGAGAGCTATCTTGACAGAAAGGTAGGAAAAAGGAAGTGTGAAGGGGGTCAGGCATTTGCCAGAGCCTTGTGCACAGCTTCAGTAATCCTAGCTGTAAAAAGGTGAATAGTAAAAATAGTATACTATATGCAGACCTTGAGAAGAGATAGCATTGATCCCTACTGAGTCAGACCCAAGGATAAAAGGTGTAAGTGGTGACTGTTGACTGGAAATACTTTCTGTTACTGCAAAAAGATAAATGTTCTGGAGGAGCTGTCTTAGATCAAATACGCCTTTCCTAGTTTTGCAGCTAGCTTATTTTCTTTTGCTTATTTCTTTTCCTACTGGGCTGAGAAATAGGAAGGCGGATTTTTTCTGCTTTGCTAGTGGTGGGGGAAATGTCCAGAGTTTTTAGAGCCCAACAGTCCCAGTACCTTTGGTTAAATAAAAGCAGCAGATGCAGATCTTAACAGGAGCTTGTGAGCAAAACCATTACACAGATATACAATTGTAGAACAGCATACAGATTCTCCCTTTAAACTGAGAATAATACGAATACAGATGAGGGAGATCTTTCCTAAAAGTAGCTGGTCTTCAGTACACCAAACAGCAAGCTTACTTCCACTTAGCTCCAGGTTCCTTCCAGCAACCATTCATGGATGAATAGGGATGCTGAATAAGTTGTTTAACAAACAAAGGGAAAAAATGGTGAGAAGTTAGAGCCGGGTGAGTAAGAGCCGGGTGAGTAAGAAAAGCACTGTGCATGCAGTGTGAGGCATGTCAACGACAGTGAGAGAAATGCAGTGTGACGCTGTCTTTTTTTTCAGACCACAATAACTAGCAACAGGCACCTCTCTCCCACACGGACCAAGCTTAGGATGCAAAGAATGATCTCTGCAGGGAATGTTTCATGAAAGCAGAACTCAGCCACGATCAAATCGTTCACAGGCCAATTTCAAGCAGTTTTCTCCCTCCCAATGATCTGGATATAAGCTGAATTTAAAATGCAAACATCGTATGCATAATTTCTTTGTAAAAACACAAGAATGGATTGCAGGCTTGATTTTAAAGGATCAGGCATGTAACATAGTTCATATTTCAGAACCCGGATGTGGCCAAGGGAAAATGTATATTTTTCTTTCTGTGTACAAGTTTCATAGCGAACATCAGCGAGCTTCACACTTGGCTGTTGATTCTAACCTCTGTGTTCAAAAGACTAGGGAACTCTCACAGTTTGTCAGGGTTCAAAGATGAACTTAGAACATAATGAATTCTGATAAAATCTCATAGATTATCCTTGGGGAAAAGCATCAATTAATTTAAAGTTTTAAATATTGTTATAAAAATAAGGGTTGGGGTTTTTTTTAAGGTGTTTGAAGTCCTTGACTCTACCCTTTGGCTTGTTTTAATTCCACCTTCTGAACTCCTTAATCAAGATTTCAGTAGCTTAAATTACAGCTATTAAACAAATTGGGGAAAGGGGGAAGTGTATTATTCTTTCTCCTTGCTATATGTAAAATAAAATGGACCCTGAGGAAATTGTGGTGGTCTCACTGAATAAGCTGAAGAGTAACTTAGGACCCACTAGTTGTAACATATATCAAATCCCTCTCTAATCATTTCCTAACTTCACGCAAGCTCTTTTTAATAAAACAGAGAGCTCAAAAGACTTCGGATTCCTAAAGTACTACTTAGTTGAAATTTACTTGCCTTTGTTCACAATAGCAAGCCACAAACTGTCACAACTCTCTTTCAGTTAATCACTTAGACATGAGAAATACATCTTGTAAAAGAAGTTACTTCAATAACTTAACTTCTGCTCTGGCATGAAAACAGAATTGTCTCCATCAGAGCTGAGCTGAGCAGTTTGACACCTACCTACTCTGTGAATCATCTGCAACACCCAAACAAGGCACCTGGTATTAACGCCTATGAGGACAGGAGCCAGTAAGCAATTTCTGAACCGTTTAATTTGTGCAGGAACGCTCTGAATGCAGCACAGCATGGCATTCAAATCCATCCAAACACTTGTTAGATAGGTTACTGCCACATCCTGCTGAAATCATAGTATTCTGCTTACAGGACTTGTCCTGAAAATTGAAAAACTGCACCATCGTCAGCATGAGTGAATACAAATCCACAGCTCGCCCCTCTTTGGAGAGTGCCCTAGCCACATGGCTTTTGTTGAAGCTGTGCCATTTTTCTGCAGCCAGGAATGTGGAATTTGTTTGGCCTGCAAAAAAAATTTGCAAAGGGGAGTCTATTTCTGTAATCTAATAGGCAAAACACTCTGCTGGAGAGGAGGGGAAGCTAAAATAGTTCTTTCCCGAGGGCCTGCTTAGAATATGTATTATTTTCCATGTAACAGTCTGAAGTATAAAATGCATTAGCAATATTGGAAGAAAAACTGAAACACAAGAACTTTCTGGTTTCCACAATGGACACATCTTACTGCCTCACAATTGTTCTGTTTTGCTTACATTTTCTTTCTGGCCCCAGTTCTTGTACCATTTCTTGCACCTCGGGTTTGTTCTAATGGATAGGTGGTAAGGTTGGCATGGCATAAAGCTAGCCAATGGACAGTGAATGAGACATTCTTGTGATAAGAAAACATCAACCTATGTTCAGTATTCAGAACAACATATTGAATCCTGAACTCAGCTGGTGGGTACACAAAGGCACCTCACTCACAGCTCATAACAAGCAGAGAAGTATCAAAGCCTAGGGAAACACAGGGTTTCAAATATATTTCGCATTTCCTAGCAGCTGTCTTAGATATCTTCCTGAAGAAGATAAAACTAGTTACTTCTACATACTCTAAATATTATTTGAGTTGATAAATGTCACCCCTGGATTGTCTTTATGAACCTCACCTACAAAGAAGCAGCAAACTGATATGCTAACTTTGATCTTCCTTGAAGCTTTGGGAAAAAAAAAGATAAAAATAATTCCAGTTTAAATGATCAAATCTATTTCTGAGAGAACTAAAAATAATGTCAAAAATTGTAGACTCCATAAAAAGTCAGGAATGCCTGTTTAAAAGAGAATTTCATGCTGGCATGAAATTTCAAAGTGGTATTTCTAAAGAAAACAGTTTTTTTAATCCACCAAACAAGTAGATCCTTAGTTTAGAGATAATTTCTTTTTTTTTTTTGCCTTACCCTACAATGGTGCTATAAGCTAGAAAGTGCTATTACAAATGACAGTTATAATCCAGAATTCAAACTCAGAGCTGCAGCCATGCTCTGAAACATGTGCAAGCTTTCAGAGTTTTGTATATAAATTCCCACGAGGCTCACAAAGCCTCAGAATATTTTACATGAAGGAACTGTTCCTCTCATACAAGATTTGCTATATTATCTGTGAATGATATACGCTGTTTCTCCCATTTTACAATTTGAATCTAATTTGACTTGGTTTTTTTCCATTACGTCTTCCTAGTCCACATTCAAATTCCATTGCGAATTCACTAGGCCACAAAAAAAGTCCATCACATAATCACCTGGGAATTGAAGTGGCAATGTGATATTTCCTTACAGCATTGTGTCCCAAAAACCTGAACTTCCCTGTTCTCCTCCTCAGAATGGCTCAAACTGGAAAGAGGTAAAAGGAAGGAGTTCCCAGTGCCACAGGTCCTAAAGCTAAAATACAGTGATTTAATCTCTCCATCACAAATGAAAACAAACTGAAAGCTGCACTAATTGATACTGGTTATCAATAAGGCAAGATTTGATAATATAGGAAAAGAAACAGTTCAACTCTGCCCTTGAAGAGTCAGGAAGGAGGTACTGGAAATTCTTGCAGTGGTCTGTCCCTCTGAGCTTGGAAAATGTTTTGCCATCTGAAGCCACTAACTTTAGCTCTAGTTTTATCCATGGCAATGGCACGGAGCCATGCTTATGCGGGAGACTTGAGGCCAGAGTATTTGGGAACATGTAAGCTTCACTAATAGGATAGAATATTGCAAAAATTGATGTAATATTTTTTCATATTACATTTATTGTGTGTGGAGTTGAGACATTTCTGTGTCACCTTGAAGGAAAGAAAGAAAAAAAAAAGATTGTACATGTAAATGTAATTATATTCATTTTTTTTACACATTACAGTTAAATATAAGATATTTTCATACTCCTTATTTTGCATGTTTAAAAAAAACAGGCGTTATTATTATTTTTGTTTGGCATATGGGAAGAAGTAAAAGGACAAGGGAGGGGGAAAGGACAAGGAGGAGAAGACAGAGAGAAAGAGCAAGCAAGCACAAAAGAAATTTATAAAACAAGTATGTCTTTATAAAGAGAGGTCACAATTTAATCTCACATTCAGTCGTTCCTTCAGTATATTTACAGAATTGTAACATTGTACTTTTTATGGTGTAAAAAGATATTAATTCCAGCATTGTTTAAGTGGGAGGCAAAGAAATTTATTCTGGTTTCAATTAGGAAAGACAGATATATAAACAGGTTTTATTGGAAGGTCCTGATAGGAACAAAAGAATGTGATATTGATGAACACAAGGGACTCAGACCTGCCCTTGTTCAAACCACTGCAAAAAAATCTGTTGGCTTCAGGGCTGTAGGATCAAGCACATGCCTAGGTCACGAACAAGTTTAGCAGACATGTTAAAATGGCTTCAGTTTCTGAGTACTGGCTCCATCCCCAGGAATCTGGATCTCACTGCCATTACCCACAGTCAATGATAGCCAAAGCCCTGAATTTCTGCTTTAAGAAAGGCTGAAGCCTTGCCATAAATACTTTCCAAAGAATGGCAGTTATTATGGCAACAGTGTTCCCATTGCTCTAGTTAAGGTTGTGTCAGCATTTAAATTATAAACTCCTGTTTTCAGGGGTTTACATCTTGGCTATAAACATTTGCCGAGAGATGAAAATTGGCATTCACTGCCCTAAAGCCTTTTTTATTTTTTTTAATAACAAAGCTTGGAGAAAATCAGACTGGGGTTTTTTATACTGCATGAGAGAACAGAATTGGAGGCTTGTTGTGGGTGGTGAGGTGCATTTCTCTGTTCGTACATGTGTGTATACACAGAGATAGAGGGCAGGTATGTTCCTAAAATGTAAAATCTGCTCTGTATTTTTTAATTAAATTTTGCTGGGCACTGAGAGATTTGTTAGTTTAAGTGCATTTATGTAGGAGTGCTAAAAACAAAATGAGAACATTGCAGCTAGTGTATTTCTTATAGCTGCATGAGCTTTAATAGAGACATAGCAACATACATCAAAAATATGTTGCCTTAAAAATTAACATTTTTGCCCTTTGTAAAGAAGTTGTCATGCTATGCTTTATCTAGTTTTTGAGTACAAATTGCCCTTTTTTAAGCTGTAGAAAACAAAAACCATTGACTTGTAACTACTCTTTCTCAAGGTGTCTTAGACGACATTTCCACTTTGAGTGTTCACATATGAAAACTCCACTAGCCAAAGAATTCACCCTTCAGCAGCATCCAGAGCTGTGTGCTCCAGCCCTGCTGCTCTGAATGCTAACCTCTGGCGCACAAAGGGATGGTGCACACTACTTTCCCTGAGTTTCTCTTATTCTAAAAATCCTTTGAAATCCCTCTCACAATGAGACGGTGTTTTTGAAAGTGTGTGTATTTTGTGTGCATCTATACACATGTACGGATGCATACATGTAAAACCGTGAAGAATTTGTTTGTGAATAACTTTTTTCTTGCATGTTTGTTATATTTATATTAATACTGGGTCACTTCAAGAAATACTTCCTAGTGAAGCACAATTTTCTTGAAAGAGAGTTTTGCATCTCTTGTGAATTTAAGACAGAAACCAGATTCAAAATGACATCACTGGGTATGCACCATTACTGTCTGACAAAGGTACCTAAGGCACATGCTACATATTGAAAATGCAATATGAAAACCTTTGGCAGGGGTGGCAGTTTTCAGTGCTCAGTGAAACTTGTGGAACGAAATTGCTTCAGCATTCCCAAGGCCGGGAAGATCATTATTTCCTTACATTACAGACACCAAAGGAAAGAACTGGTGAGAAGCACACATCAGCCACCCTAACTAGAATTAAACACATATCTAACAATATATCTAAAGCTGGCAGCTTCTGAAAGAAGACTGGAATCTGCTGTTTCAGTTTAAAATGGAGTGAAATTGAAGTCCTTCAATGTCTGGATGACCAAGGCATCTTCCATTCTTTCCAGTTGTGATCCACACCTTCGCTGTGTCCGAGATCATTCACCAGGAGAATCAATGTCTGAGGTCCAAAACTGTGGTCTGCCATACCTTATATTTATTCAAGATCCTTCAAGAAAAATGAATGTTGTCTTATGAAAGTTACTGATACTGCGCTGTGTTCGTGGACAAGTATGTGTTTATATAGGTGCGTTGGCACTGAATAGAGGAATAAAAAGCCTGGAATTTATTTTTCACATTTCTGAGATCAGATAATTGATGTGTAGCTTCATGGGAAATCGCAGGCTTTGAGCTCTCAGACCACTGAAGTGAGTTACCCATCTAAGCAATGAAGACTTCATTACACAGCAGTAGGGGAAGAAGGAAGTCTACTGCAGACACTGCCTGGTGCCTACAACCAACAGGAGCCTTGGATCTCTCATAGTCTGATCTAATTTATGGATTAACATTGCAGGTCTGCAAGCTCTCAGGAACTCTGGAAATGTCAGGTCTGCATAGACTGGAAACAAATAAGGGGAAGGTAATTCTCACAATTAACTTAATACAAAATGAAAATTAAAACAAACTATCCCTTTATTCCACTTTTGATTAAAAGAAAGTTGTTTTTTACCAGAAGCATTAGACTCATAAATCTATTCTGGTATTCATTTCATTTAAGATTTAATGCACTGCCTTCAGGTGTGTTCTTATGGGTCTGATTGGCATGCTTGGTTGTTTCAGAACCATAAGCAACACCCATTACTATTTTTCTTTGAATGGATGAGGATACACCCCTTAATCACAACTTTTGGAACTATATTTATGGGAAAATAGTTCTATGAGATCTTGCACCTCCCTCATCCTTAACAATTTTCAGAAAGTACAGAAAGGTCAAGAGGATATTGAGTACCAGCTCATTATGTGATATTATTAGTGAGCATGATAATTAATTGAGCTCTTCCATAATATGACTATGTACTTCAGTGCATATTCTAATGAATAAGCCTTTATTTAAATGGCAATTCATCTCTGACTGTTATAAGCAATAAGTGCCTGAGTACATAAATCCAGGTAAGGCCTTTTAATGTAATGTATAGCATATTATTTCATTTAGTTAATGAAGGAACAAGTACCAGTTAACAAATGGAAAATCATCTGGTTGTTGTTGGGATTTTTTTCCTGGGGGTGTGGACGTATATTTTTCCTGTTTATTTTCCCTGTCAGCAAAAGAAAGGCAAGTTGAAAAACAGAACTGAGCCTGTCTTGTACAATTCAGAGCAATTAGCCCCACTGAGATAACGAAAACTCTTATTTATTTGTACTGATGTACTGCAAGGAGAAGCTTCACTGAGCACCAAGGCCTTTTTCTATTAGATGCTCAAATTGACCCATCAATTTCCTACACTAGAGATTGTCCAGTCTAGTTTCATAGTGGATAAAAGGTAAGAATGATGACAAGGGAAATGAAAGTTAGTTGGCACCATTGATTGGAATTTGATACCTAGCCCAGTCATCCCAAATCATGTGTCAGGTCCATAGAGGAATCATGACTGTGACAGAAACTGGTAAGATGTGCAGACTGTTATGGTAGAAATTGTAGATACACAGAGTGATATAAAAAGGGAGCGGGTAACATAAAAAGGCAAATATGAACATGGAGGAATGGCAAAGTTATGAAGCCTTGAGGGAGTTTCAGAACTTGAATAGAATCAGTTAGGAAATGGAGAATTGCTAGGGATATTCGCAACCAGAGAAGCCAGTGGACAGAGACAGAATCCAAAAATACGTCTTTCCTGTAGTGTCTTGAATAATACAGTAGCAGGTTATCATTTGAAGAGTTGACGTAAAACCTGTACCTAGATGAGTTTAGACTGTAGTGGTAGGACAAGGGGTAATGGGTTCAAACTTAAACAGGGGAAGTTTAGACTAGATATAAGGAAGAAGTTCTTTACAGTGAGGGTGGTGAAGCACTGGAATGGGTTGCCCAGGGAGGTTGTGGATGCTCCATCCCTGGCGGTGTTCAAGGCCAGGCTGGACAGAGCCTTGGGTGACATGGTTTAGTGCAAGGTGTCCCTGCCCATGGCAGGGGGATTGGAACTAGATGGTCTTAAGGTCCTTTCCAACCCTTACTATTCTATGATTCTATGATTCTATGAAATCAGAAAGGACTGAAAAAAAAGATGAAAGTCATGCATACAGATGAATGGAATCAAGAAAGCATGACAAGGAGAAAGCAGAACCATAAAACATGATATAGGAATATGTGTTACATGGGGCAGTAATGATGGGAGAATGGGTTAAACCCTGATAAATCCATTCTCTCGTTCAAGAATGAAAGAAATGGAAATAAGGATCAATTCAAACTAAAGAACAGCCAGGGGAGACTGCTGAAGAGCCAGCATGACCACTACAGAAAATGAGGGCGAAAAAGAAAGGTATGGAGTGCAAATTTACAAAGAACAGAGAGTATATTCTGCATTCTTTTTCCCCCCTTTTCTCTTCTGAGGCTGCACTAACACTCTTCATACTCACAGAGCTATTCTCTGTACCTATATATCCAATCTCACACAAGATTTGCAAGGCCAAACTAGGAGGTTTTGTGCAAGCAGTTCTAGCACCACAGAAGGTGAATGTAAGAGTGGAGCTAAGAGGGATGGGGGGCTCCTGAATGAAATAAATGGCCCAATTTCATGTTGATGAAGAGAATATGAAAACAGTAAAGGTAACCAGAAATTAAAAGTACATGGCCAAAGGAACTTTGGTCATGACAGCAAATAAACCAGGAAACATATCACTACTTGAGCACTAGACTATAGGCAAGGAACACTTGGAAATTCACATAGCGTTTTTCCCTATGGTGGCTTTGCATGTTAAGAAAACAGGAAGAGATGAAGAAAAGAACCAAAATTATTACAAATGTGAAGCAGACAACCACTTTATCAAAAAACATGAGGATGAAAGGAGAAGCAGTGCAGTTAAGGGATTAAAAAGGACACTGTAGGAACAGAGAAGACTATTTGCAAAGGTAATAGATGTAGAATGAATGATAGGAAATAGAAGTAAAACAGTTGAGATGATGGCTGTAGGTCATACCCAGCCACAGAAACTCCTAGGAGAAAACAGCATTCTTTGGAGGTCAAATAAAAGATACAGTGTAGCAGTATGAACTTGCTCAGAAAAAAAGCTTAGCAACAACAGTGCAGCTTTTGCAGGATTATTTTAAAACTCTTTAATTTTAAGGCACTCAAAAATTTTGATTAGCTTTGGGCATCTAATTGCATCAGTGTACTAAACAAGCCCTTGGACTTTAGATACGTGGAACTTGGAAAACTACCAGTATAGGCTTATACTTGGATAGATAGATCTAAATACCAGCAGTATCTCCCAACTGCAAAGAATCAAGAGGTAATTTGCTTACCTCTGTTATTTGTATCCCAACCCATAGGCAGGATCTGCTAATGGCTTGTACAGCACAATGTTTTCCTATCAACACTGCAATTTTAGGAGAGAACATAATATTAACTGAGATTGCATTTACCACTTCTGAGCATTAGATTTAGCTGAAGTAAATATCCTGGGATTCCAGCTAGGTATTGAGTAAGGAAGTATGAGTTCTTGGGCAAGACTTGTTGGGTGTAAGTGCCATTTCTGAAGATTTGTTCTGTAAAAAAAAAATTACACTGGCACTTAAGCCAAGCACCACAAACATTATGCTTCCTAATAAGTAATCCCTTAGGACTTGAGTCACACTTAAAAGAACTCTAGGTTCTAGGTTTGTCTGCAGTGAAAGTTGAGTATCCTCTACAAATACACTTTTTATTTATTTGCATCTGGCCATCACTCTGAAAGCATTGGTCCTCTGAGAAAACCAGATTTTTCAGAAATCATCTTCATATAAGAAAATACTAGAAGGTGAAATACAGTAATAATTTCAAACACACTTCCTCTGGCTCTTTCACTGGGAAGAACTTTAATGTAATTCTACTATCTCTGGGGGAAGAACTGTCAATCAGGACACTCCGCCAGCAGTGTTTGTTAAGCTCACTCTTGTGGGGAGCTGCAGAAGTCTGAAAGAATTTCACTGTGTTTATACTACCATTTAAATAATGGATGAGTTAGGAAGATATGAATCATGGGAATCAGCTGTCCCAATCAATGCAGCCTAAACTGAATCATTGGACAGTTGTTATTTATTTATATAATTTTGTAGTTTAAGCCAACTACACGATATAACAGCAAGTTCTACAAAATATAACATACAGTAAGAATTATACTCTATGCCATGTCATTATTCTCAAAAAAAAAGCACTGGAAGGAATCAAGCTGAGCATCTTATTTCTGGAGGCTCCTTTCCGACAGAATAAGGGACAATCTCTTAGTCACTGAGGGCAGAGGAGAAAGAAAACAGCACAGAATGACAAATAATTTCCAAAAGGAATCAGTAGCCTACACAGACAGAACTAAGAATTCAGCAAAGAAGAGACTGTCTACAGCGTGGTACCACTTGTTTTGAAAGCAATGGGACATTTACAATTTCAGACATACAGCACCATACCTTTATTTGGGACTAGATTTAGTAGCTGAAAGTTTAGAAGATATAGTCATTATAGTAATGCATTAAAAATTAAATTAATTAAGAACATCCCATAATAGAAAAGAGATGGCTGCCTATTACTGCTGGATACCTGCTTGAAATGCAAAAAATGGAAGGATACAGCAGAAGGTCAAAAATGCTACAGAAAGGGGCATCCGAGTAATTTTAAAGAGGGCACAATTTAGATGAACTGTCTCCATTTTGGTTTGTGTTACATCTTTAATGCTGTTTAAATGTGGTTTTTATTGTGTGTTAATAACAGTAATTTTAAAAAAAGCAAAAAAGGAAAAAGTAACATACAGCTATTTTACAAGCAGATGGTGGCTAGAGATGGGCTTCTATCCAACTGTTCCAATTCTTGTCCAGTTTGTGATCAAGATAAGGGATAAACAGTTGTGTTACACCAGTCTGTCATATTCCATTTCAAAGTTTAAAATTCGTAGCACTTCATCAGATGTAAATAATTGTTCATCACCTGCTACTTGTTTCAGGAACCAGCAGTTTGTTATGAAGAGAAAATTTTAGAAAAATAATTAGTTTGGAAGGATGTAGACATACCAGTGGCATCAGCGTACCTATGTGGCAATATGAATATTTAAACACTCAAGACAAAAAACATCTTTCCCCCCTTCAAAGGGAAAAACTGCATTAGGGAAATTAACTCATTTTGGAAGTTTCTGTGTTTTATCACAGTGGAAACCTAATGCATTTTGTCTTCAAGAGCTAAACAAAGATTTTTGTTGAAGATGTTTTTGGAACTATCTGGAATCACAAGATGTCCCAGTAACTACCCCAGTTCCATGGATCTCTGGATGTTGAACTTCACACACATTATCTTATAGCTTCTGTTACTCTTTCTTTACCTTGGTTTTGTAAATGCGTGCTTCACATACTTCCAACTAGGTGAATTCAAGATTTTCAGTGGGAACACCACTGGGATTTGCTACAGTCAGTGCTGTATCATTTATTTACACTGAGGCAACACATTTACTATCAAAGTTGTTCCCAAAACCTAAGCTGAGGAAGATGGTGGGAGTTACACTGCAAGATGTGGGTCAAACACTTTGGATTCTTAACTCACTACACCATGAAACATATGGCACAATACACGTGGGGAACCATTCTCCCTTATGATGATTCATCCTGCTGAATAGCACAGCAAGTTCAGCCTGGAATTAAATGTTAGCATGTGCACTCTGGCATACAAAGACAGCTCACTAGTATCTGCATTATTGACAATGTGAATGGTCTGTTTGGGAACATCAATTCAGATCAACATCACTTATCAAGTGAACTAGCCAAAAATAATATGAACATATTACAGCCAGTCAGTAGACTGTAATATTCCTTTCTTGAAGGAAATAAATAAAAAAAAAAAAAGAAAGAAAAATCCCATAGGAACTTTAACATCTGCTTTTCATCTGTCCAGATGATCTGGATTTATTACCTTTTCATCCAGGTGTGCATCATTTCTTGTTACATTTTAGCATCCGATACTCATATGTCATTCATTTCCAGGCCTATCAGGAAGAAATGGTCTTTCAGAAAAGAAATTGACCCAGGATGATGAAAAAAAATAGTACTAATAATGATGGCAAAGTTAATATTGAAAATAAATAAATTTCAGCATTAAATGCTGAAAAGATTAAATAGATGAAGCACAAAGATTACTTGCAAAAGCCGTTTTGGAATGCAGTAAAATCGACTGTCTGGCAGGCCTATGAATCTATATGCTTTCTTATACCTTTTATAATTACAGTCCAGGCAGCTCAAAGGTGAAAGGGCATGCAAACAGGCACCAAAGGCAATCTCCTATTTGCACTGTGCCATTTTCAGTATAGCAGCTGGGACCACAAGACAGACTTAAAATGTATGTAAAACCTAGAAAGAACACCTGCAGTAGGAGCACAGCTCCAGCTTTGAAATGATGGGGTCCAGATTTCTGATACAAAACATTTGCCTTCAGTAGAATGTCCTGGCTCATGCCATCATACAGGCTGGTAAAAAAACCCTTAAAACTAAAGGGAGGGAGGTGAACAAGATGGAGAGTTAAGAAGCCGTTACAGAATGCCAGTATGTGTAACTCTGCAGTTTGAGTCTGATCTGTGCTGGAGTCTTCCATTTCATCCTCCGAAAAGAAAATGACAGCAGGAAACTTCTAGTGTCAACCTTCATCTACTCTTCTGAATATAGTAATGCTTTTTGACTGAACTTCTTTCCTGCTGCATTTCTTCCCACAACTTTTCTCATTTAATCTGATCTTCCTTCAGCACCTTGAACTAATCCTACTGCTACCTGTGAAATTTCTCTGTGTGTTGCTGGGTTTGTCAGCAATCATCCAGGTTCAGATTTTGAGGGACATTGGTTACTTTCTATACAAATATTACAAATGTGATGCACCATAAAGTAAGAATTCCTCCAGACTGAGATTAGAGAGGTTAGATTTTATAGAGATAAGAAGAAAATGGAAGGATTCCTTGGGGTTTTTGTGACCTTAAAAATTCCCTACTGAGGGACAGGCTGAATAATGTTTTGCAGAGACAGGTACTTATTTCCAAAAGACAAGATTAACATAGATTCTTGAAAAAGATGAACAGGTGGCAAGAGGCCTCCTATTTCTTGCCCAGTCCACACAAAGGTAGTTCATAGTCCCTATGAACTAGCTGATTACTTTTTTCCTTTTTGTAGGCAGAGACAAAAATATCTACCTATGCACCAAATTCTGTCAGGCAGCCTGTAGAGGTGGTCATTCTCTTATATGTGTATTTCTTTTAGAATTTCAGTTAATGATATGGTCTAACCCTAGGTTACAAGTAGGTAGAGTTATAGAACACAGACTATTTAAAAACAAAAAAAACCAAACTAACTCACTAATTTTTTATTAAGCTTCCTAAAAAAAAAAAAAAAAAAAAATAGCCTCCAAAATAGGCTAAGTACATAAGAAATAAAGGATTGGCTAAGAAAAAAAAGTCTGCTGATTTATCCAGGTTTCAGGAAAATATGCAGTCTCTTAATTTACATCTTTAGGTCTTTTAAGTTACTTTCCTGACTACTCCTTTCTACTGACCGGCTAACACAAAATCAGCAGACCAACTTCAAGAAACCAGGGATGAATCTGCATGTTCCCATATATGCTGAAGAGAGCTCTCCAGAATACATTCTCTTCAACAGGCATGTTTGCCATCACTGACAGTGCCTGTCTGCAAGCTCAGACTCAGGCACAGCTGAAGCCATGCACACCCCGCAAGGTCCAACAGGCATTCATGAGCACACAGCAGCCAATGGGTTGCTCAGTAGATGAGTATGTTAATTGTGTAAAGGCGGGGACAGCTGAGAGAGACTTAGCTCATGGAAGCTCTAGATGCCACTTTATAACAATAGGAGAAATTGGCTGGGTTTTCAGACACCTGTCCTCACAAGCCACACACCCATAACTTCTGCTACAGAGCCATTGCCCACAATTAAATTCATTTATTATCTAACAGAGTATGACAGTTTTAGATCTTAAAATTTGGGTTGAAAATCAGCAAAGACATAATCAAGGTTAAGATGTGTGAAGATTAAAGTTATTTGAGAGTAATACAGAAAATAGAATATTTGATTCACAGGCAGGACAGAAGAGTGCATTTTGGGTTAGATAAATCATTTTACTAGAACTTATTTTTACTTAGATATAGATTGGTTTGCATTTACAATTGCAAGGTTAAATGCTTGCTCAAATGGGAGTATCAAAATCACACATTTTTAAAATAAATGGTGTAGCAGATGTCCACCTGCAGCCTGGGGAGGACACCATGTCGGAGCAGGGGGATGTCTGAATGAGGCTGTGACCCCATGGGCAGCCCACGCGGGAGCAGGCTTCTGGGAGGATCTGTGGCCTCCCTGGAGAGAGAAGCCTGCACTGGAGCAGGTTTGCTGGCAGGACCTGTGACCCCATGGGGGACCCACACTGGAGCAGCCTGCTCCTGGAGGTCTGCACTCTGTGGAAGGGACCCAGGTTGGAGCAGTTTGTGAAGAACTGCAGCCTGTGGGAAGGACACATGGAGGACTGTCTCCCTGGGGAAGAACCCCATGCTGGAGCAGGGGAAGAGCGTGAGGAGTCCTCCCCTGAGGAGCAGCGGAGATAATGTGTGATGAACTGACCACAACCCTATTCCCTGTCCCATTGAGCAGGAGGAGGTCAAGAATTCAGGAGTGAAGTTGAACCTGGGAAGAAGGGAGGGGGATGTGATTTTATTTCTCATTATCCTGCTCTGATTTGACTGGCAATAAATTATACTAATTTCCCCAAGTTGAGTCTGTTTTGCCTGTGACAGCAATTGGTGAGCGATCTTTCCCTGTCCTTGTCTTGACTTATGAGCCTTTTGTTATATTTTCTCTCCCCTGTCCACTGAGAATGGGAATGACAGAGTGGCTTTGATGGACACCTGGTATCCAGCCAGAGTAAACCCACCACAGGTGTGTATTCACAAGAATGTTCTTTACACATTGGACACACATAGAATCAATGTTTACATAAATCTGCATTTTTCAGAGATAAATATCTCTCATGTATAGCTTTTTTATATATTTGCAGTTACAACTGTAAATGTACTTTTATGTTTTTTCAAACTCTAGAACATCCTATAATCACAGAATATAAGAAGCTTTTAACTGTTTTCTAAAACAAACAACAGTCATGTGCTACTATGCACCAATGTATGAATATATTTAAATGCTTTTAATTGCATGTATTTATGCTTGGATCTTTCAAATGCTGTTTTGTGTAATCCCAGGGACATCATAGGGTCAATCTTACGCAAAAGTAAAAAAGGCTTGTTAGAAAGAGTTTATTTTTTACAAGTTTTGTTTCAGACAGAGAATTATTTACCTCTTATGTTGTGCTTCTTAGGGAGAAAAAAATTTCGTATACAAAGCACTTACCATAGACTTGGATATTGCTAAACAGATTAAATAGGTTTGCACATAGACAGTGCCTTAAATGGAAAAAAATTTATACGCCATAACAATGTTTTTATTTTCTTTTAAAGGCAGACTATTTCCGTTTTGCTGACACAACAGTTTAGCTAAAAAGAAGTAGAAAACAATTTAAAACAAAGATCTCAAACATGTCAGTAATTTTATCCCTCATTTATATTCCAGTTTGTCACAACTAGTTGTTTATGGTTAAGTCCAAATTAAATAAGTAGAAGGAAAAGCAAGACTCTAGCAATGGCCTTATGTCAATACTGATGTTCTAAAAACTCAGAAGAGGAAGATCTTCCATTAGTAATGCAAAATTCAGTGTTGATGTTTCAAATTATTCTGGACAATTAAACCTGTTGGATAAAGAAGTAATATCGAAAGCCAGAAGCAAGAAGTTAAATAGGAGAATAAGACCTAGAGAGGTGTAGATTTTAAAGAACTGAATTTCCATTAACCCCAAAATGAGTCAAAGCTGCTCAGGAGATTGTAACGAAGGTACAGAACTGGGCCTTTAAGAGAAAAAGAAAGAACTATCAGACAATGATGAAGAAGAAGAAACTAACAGGTAAGTACAAGCTAGGGCATGATGGCTGAAAATATAAAATTTGACTAAAACTGCAGAATCATTCAAAGCAGGAGGGTGGCGGTGGTGGTTTAGGGTATTCCATTCATTAACAATGATAATTAAAGGAGGATGGTAAAACCCTCACGCTTGTCTGCATCTAAGTGGTGCAAGCTAGGAAAAGATCATTCAAAGAATGGGAGTAAAAAGTCTAAAAGAACCACTTAGAAGAAGTGGGTGGTAATGGTTCAGGAGATGTGTTTATTAGTGGTGATAATTGGATATAAAATGGCACAGCCTCCACCCTCTTGCAGACACCACAGTCTGTGAAAGGGTTCAACCTCACTTACTTGATGCTGATGTCAACCTGCACCTCCAGCATTTACCAGGAGAAAAACCCTAGGTCTGAAACCCTCCCCTTTTTTGTGGCTACACAGTACTATGCATTGATATCTCCCTGCTTCTTAGAGAAAAATGGCCTAATTAAGTTATAAATATTATCTTCATCATCATCACATTTCTCATTGCAAGTACAATTCAAACAACCTGGAAGGAGCCTGAGAGTCAGAATTCACTAACTGCTTTCCCCAAGACCAGCTTGGACAAGAGCCAGGTCTCTTCCTCCTCTGCTCATTACAACATATTTTCATTGTTGTCATGTCTGGGGATGGCATTGGTAAAAGTCAGTGAGTGTCTCCTGACAAGTAGACTTTGGTAGTGAGTATCAGCTGGCAGACCCAAAGAAACCCCATAAAGCTTACATAGGCTGGCAGAAAGCCAGGTGTCAGGCAGGTACGATTAACCTTCTGATATAAAATATAAACATGTCCCTAGTAGGAACTTTACACATATTCAACCTTCCCCAACCAATTGACTCTTTACACCTACCACTATAAGAAATTGTCAAGGGACATTTGTGAAGGCTGGAATCTGTTTTTACTAGGGTTTCTCTACTGAACTTCTTGTCTCTTCACATTTCTATGTAAAGGCATAAACTGACTGACAGGGAGAAGCCTGACAAAGAATTTTGGCTCAAGTAGAAAAGAAGCCTGAGGATTAAATATTTTCCTTTTCTAAATGTTACCACTTTAGACATAGGTCTCTGAAAGCACAGCATACAGAAATAAGATACTAATTCCCTTATGGTAACGAAACTCCCCATCTGCAAAGGGAGTGTTAGAAGTCATGAAGGACCAACCAAAGAAGTGCAGCTAGTGTGCAGGTAAAGGTATTTAGGCAACTGAGTGTACCCATACAGTTTCTTCAGGTTCTTAAAAAATGAAAAGAGAGAAAGAAATGGCAAAATAAAAGAAAGATCATGATTAAAGATTATAATTAAAGATTTTAATTAAAAATAATTCAGGATAATTTATTTTAAGCTTTCATGTTAGTAAAACCAAAATAATGTTTCCACCCTTGTCTGTTTTTCAGGTCTTAGTACAGCATCCATCATCACACTGTTGGAGCCCATTTTATCCTCTGTCTTTTTGCATTTCCACAGAATCCAAAATAATGTAGTCTAGTATTTCCCTCCTAGCTCTTTTCATTTTTTAGATTGTACGCAAGAACAATGATGTTTCTCTGAATTCACAACACTGAAAGGGAATGTTTAAAATGTAAAATGAATTAACAGAGTTTTCCCCTAAAGGAAGAAAATACTTGTGTTCAGGGTTTCTGACTACCATCCCCTTTACTTGATTCAATTTTGTTTGGTTTTGGGTTGTGGGTTTGTTGGGGGTTTTTTACAGAAGGTTAGAATTCTATATCAACTCTGGGCTAATATTAACCTTTCAAATATTTTCTACTAAAAAAAAGTTTGTAGGTGTTCAGTTATTGAAAATTACAGTGATAGCTATTGCCAAAGCATTTAGAAACATTCAATAATTAATCTTCACAATAGCCTTGTGATAGGGGAATAAAAATGTAATGCAGCTATCCAGAGTCAAAGCAAAATTAAAGCTCAAGAAGGGTGTAAAATAAAACATAGGCTTTATATATATATGGGAAGGTTTCACATTGATACTAATTTTTTCACGTTTACATACTGCTTTATTTCCTTTTTCATAAATAAGCTAGTAAGCTAACTACAGTGATGCAGCAGTTTGCTGTCATACCAAGGGAAGATGCACTTTCAGAGTTCAGATCTTAAACTTTGGCTGACTAGTGTTGCATGAATACCAGTCTGATGTTGGTTTCTTCTATTAGTAATGGGAAACTGAAGAATACTGAGACATGGTGATTTCCAGCCCAGATACCTTGAGTAGATCTTAGAATAACAAAGACAATTTCACTCTTTCTTTGAGCATCCTGTTTCAGTGTGGGAAGATAAAGTCAGCATCACAGACAGGATGAGAACTTCCTGGATCCCAAATTTTTTTCCACTAATTATTTGCTAAAAAATTGACAGGTTTTCCCATGATTTACCACTACTTCATAAAGGCTTCTCTAACCTCTCTTTGATTATGACACAAAGTTCCTTGCACCTTTGTAACAAAACTAGAACATTTGACTTCTAATTAACAAACTTTGGCATTATAATATCTTCTAGAAAGAAAATACAGAGAGAGAGAGAGAAAGATGAAGTAAGCAAGAAAGCTAAAAAGTCCTTTGTATCTATCAAGCCTATGCCAATTGAACTGTAAGTGAAATGCATCTGTTGCACCATTTTGAAAAATGAATACTTGTCAGAGGGGTATTATTAATGTTCTGTGCTTGCCTTACCTGGCCTTGGGGAATATGATGCACAGACTTTTCTCATCTGAAAGAATTGACTTAAATTTAAATAATTCCATTAAGGTTTTAGAGTACTAATAAACTTGCCACATTTTTGTATTCATCCGAATAATATCTAGCAGTGAGGGTTGGTGAAACAAGAGCCATATTTAAAAAAACACAACCTTCTGTAGTTTAGTTTCCAGAGCTGACTGGTTCTGAAGCTCATGGGAATTATAAATGCCAGTGGAGCTGGGGTTCTCTCAAAGCCTTTCTCTGTCCCTGTATCACCTACAACACTGTGGTCACTGCAGCGCTAATTTGGTAAGGTTACTAATTCATCTCAGCCTATACTATTTTCCAGTGACTAGCACTTCATTAGGGTAAAAAGCTTCATTATGAAAGGAAATATTCACAGACGATTCAGCTTATGAATGGAAAAATACCAAGTTTTCTCTCAGCTTGTTTCAAATATGTATATAAACCTTATTTTCCAAATCCTTTGCACTTCTTTCAAAGCATTTCCTATTCTTCATTATATCTTCTACCTCCTTTGTAATTTTAGTTTTTTCTTAAAATCATTCGAAAGTCAAAGTACAAAGAAATTACCAAATTTTCTCAGAAGTAGTGAAGACAAAAGCATAACACTACATTTTTTTGATCCACCAAATGAATTGTGAGAGGGGATCCTTAACTCCACATGATCAATTCTCGTGACATTGAAGTACTCAGAGGTGTGAGAGCCATATCATAGAATCATCTCCTGACAGAATGGTTGCCAGTATCTATTTCTATCTTCCACTTAATTAAAAAAGTGTGCTGAATTTGAAAGAGGGTGCTGGCTTGTGGCTATGTTTTGAAGGCAAATTCAGCCATAAAATATCTGTGGCCCCAAAAATCCTTCATTCCCCTGAAAGCTTACAATTTAAAGTAAGAAGCATTTAATGAAGTTTTCAGGATAACATTACATATACTGTACCTTTGCAAAAATTAAGGGGGGAAAAAAAAAAAAGAGAGAGAAAAGTTCAGAAGGATGGACATTACTCTTTCCTCTAAACTGATGAGAAACCAAGGTCTGGAGAGAAAACATGACTTACCCAAGGTCACACAGGAAGCCTGTGACAGAGTCAGAAACTGAAATCAAATTTCCTGGCTTCCAATCCATTGCCTCAGACATAAGAGGATCTTTCTTCTCTTACTGATTTAATTTTTCGATTTATCTTTTTGTATTCTGAAGCATCTGGTTGACTACAAAACAATATGGTTCACATGATTAGTATAAATAACTTTATATTTTGATGTTATTTTAATTGCTTATATGCATCCTGAAGATATTTCAAATGGGGTATCTATTATATATAGTCACTAAAAAGGTACATTGATTAATTTATAAAGATGTCATAATTAAAGGGGTTTTCTTCCTTAATTTGCGTATAACTGATCAATTTTCAAGTGAACACATCATTATTTTACACAGAAATTAACCTTGGGCACTTCAAATAGTGTCTATGCATATGTACTTCATTATCTATAATTTACATGCTATGTCATTTGCTACTAATTCCTCAGAGAACATAATCATACACTGAACAATCAGCATTTTGATGTCTTTTACAGAATAATTCTAAGAATAAAGGGGGAAATGGCGCACCATCCAAATTGCTGCTTTTCCTTCTGCTGCTCAAGATGAAGCTGCTGTCCTCACTTCCACTAGCACTATAGTGGCACCTCAAGGCAGAATAACAGCATGTCAAGATTATTCCCAGGCTCATCATATGGCTTGCACAGAGAAGTAAGTATTAAGCCAGAAAAATGCAAACTCATGTCAACAAAGGCCTGAGTCTGCAATGTCTGCTTTTAGTTGTCTAATTATGACAGGCACTAACTCAAAATGGGTGAAAATTACCTTTATGAATCAGACCAGGTACTTCAGTCCTAAGAAATGTCAATGTCTGTGTTACATCTCAGTGAAGAGATGAAGCTAAGAATTAAACTAATGAAATCTATCTTCCATACTAGAGTCCCAATGACTCCTATGGTGAAATACAAAGATTCCTGAGCAGGAATGAAATGAGGAAGTGGCTTGTCTTTAGAACCTCTTCTATGACTTTTTTTTCTGTCTAAAGGACAGTAGATACATGTTTTGCTCAAGGCATTCCAGACAAGAAGTAGATGATGTGTCAAAAAAAGTTTAGAGAATCAGGGAAACAACAAAAAATGCAAACTTATCTATGTATCTTGAATGAAAAGCACGCAAGAATTTCTGATTTAAAAAGTTCCACAGTTATATCCAAAAATAAGCTGTTATCAATTCATCTGAAAGTGTTGTTGTTTGCTGTTTTGTTTTGAGTTTTTTTGTTTTATTATGTATCGTATGAGCAAGATAACTGATGGCAGAATTGACCAATCTGGAAGGCATATGCATGAGTGTTTGGTGGGAAATCTGTACTTCCATCTAATGGCAGTCCATTCATTGCTCAGTTCACATGATAGTTACTATGTTGATTTAACTTAAATATTTTAAATATACTGCTTCTTTTGGCAAGGACCTTATCTCCTCAGGATTTTGTACATGTGTATTAAGTTAGCTTCATCTTCAACAGAGTTTTTAAGCATATGCAAGTAATATACACTTAAATATAAAGAGATAATCCATATTTCAGAAGTCCTAGAAGGAAAAGAGCTCCTTTCAGCACATAGAGATTTCTTGAGCAGTGGCTCATAGCAGTTTAGATAATTGTTAACAAGAACTTGGACATGATTAACCTACCTGCCTTTGCCATTTTTGTATTTAACAAGGCAATCACATTCCTGAATCTGCTGAAAGTCTGAAATGGTGATTTTGAACCTATTAGGTTTTAACATCAAGACCTTATTATGGCCTTTGAACTCTTATGGGGGCTTGTAAGAAAGATGTAGACAAACTTTTTAGCAGGGCCTGTTGGTGATAGAACAAGGGGTAACATTTTAAACCGAAGAGGGTAAACTTAGACTAGACATAAGGAAGAAATTTTTTACAATGAGGGTGGTGGAACACTGGACCAGGTTGAGAGGTGGTAGGTGCCCCATCCATGGAGACATTCAAGGTCAGGTTGGATGGGGCTCTGAGCAACCTGATCAAGTTAAAGATGTCCCTGCTCATTGCAGAGGGGTGGACTAGATGACCTTTAAAGGTCTCTTCAAACCCAAACCATTCTATGATTCTGTGATTTTTTAACATGTATAATTACTATATAATTTGATAATCTAACTGAATGGGTAGAATATTTCTTTGCTTCTTTGAGCACCAATATTACTTCTTTTAACCTTTATGACCTACAGGGATCCTATTGCAACCTCCAGAGGAAAAAGGAAGATACTTGTATTGAATAGCTTGTCTGGAGCAGGAGATAGCTTTTACCACTGCCAGAATCCCAAGTACGAACAAAAGGACTCCAGAGGACCTACAATATCCTCAGCTTACAAAGAATAAAGAATATTCATATGGATGCCGTGGACCTACTCCGCAGGACAGACAAATACACGCATTAATATATGGTGAAAGTGTCATCTCAACAGTGTGATAGAATGAATAAAAGATTAATGAATCCAATTCACATCTTCTCATTCAGTCACAAACAAATCAACTATTTTAAACCTGAAGAGAACATCTGTATATAAGCAGGTATTTTTTTTTCCCTGTGGAAGTAGAAGGATGGTAAAAAGATGTACTTCCCTGAAATGTTCTTGATCTGCTAATCTTACTACTTTCTGTGCATCTCCGTGTTATGTATCAGAGGCCAAGTGTCCTAATGATTGCTTCTGGCACTGTTTTTGTTTATAAATGTCAGGTCATTTAGGAAATTAATATAAATCACATTACTTTTTCAGATGAATATTCACAAAAAACAAATCAGTAACATAGAGGACTGTTTCAAACAAATTTGTAGAAATCCACAGGTCCTATTCAACTCATAAATGCTATTTGTCAAACAATGAAAAATAATACAGAAAAGCAGAGAAATCATCACTTCATAAAAATACTTAACGATCAATTGAAAGAGTCAAGGTAGTTATTAATTATAAAGTGAAAAAATACAGTCTGTCTTTGCACTTACATAAGGAAAGAAAATGGGATGTAAGAACTGATGCTGTACAGAAAACTGTGAAAATAGTTCATAAAAATTAATCTTGGTTTGCCAACTATTCTTCTCTTCTTTGCAGTTGTTACCTCTTGTTACGGACTGAGACAACTATATAGAAAATTAATGTACATTTAGAAGACTGATAAATGAGCAGTTACATAACAGACAACTGATAGTCTGCTTAGATACTTCACACAGAAAGGAGATGAAAAAGTAACTGTGAATTGCTGGGTGTTTGTATTCATTGGTGAACTTCGCACAGGTTTTACAGGTTTTTTGGTTCACTGATCTGGGAGAGTTGGTGGAAACTTCATTTTAGAATACATATCAGTAAATCTCCTGGATAATGACTGTAGATATGTTGATCTTCTCTGTTGAAGGCCTAGCATATGTATATAGTAGCTAGAGGATATCACGTATGAGTTACCTATGAGCACTGAAATGAGTGGAGGAAGATGGTGGAGAGCGACTTGTTCAAGAAGTTAAAATACATTTCAAAATGGTTAATGATTTTGGTAGACGAGACATCCTTTACTTTTGCACAGTCATGTACCACATCAGTGAAAAATTAAGATAGGAAATCACATTCCCAAGTTTCACACCTGTTTAGACTAAATAAAGTTTATGTAAGTAACATGCTTGTACTAGTATGGAAAAAGCAGGAGAACATTGTGTAAGGGAAGGGCATCACTTTCCCATTATGATCTGTTTTGGAGTAGCTGCTTGACTAATGAATTTATACATAGCCCACCTCCAACCTTCCCCATACCACTTTCCGCATGTGTTTGCATTACTGAGGAGTAATTATAATGAACAATGTAAACCTCAGGTGAAAAGGAGATGGGATGTGTCAGCTGAAAAAAAACCCAGATACACCAGACAGCTCATCATCTTCACATTTCATTTGACCTTTCTGCAGCCACAAGCCTGAATGAGTAGCAGGATAAGGTCAACAGGTAAAAACAGACACAGCAGGAATTATTTCATTCATGGATCTTGAAGGTCAGACAATTGAAGAGACTTCTGTATAGATCATTTTTTCTTAATAGTTCATAAATACACACAGAAAATATGCATACCTATACCTAAAATATTAATTTATTTGCTGGTGTCCCATTGTAGGGGCAAAGAATGGATCAAATCTATTAGTCATTCTTTAACCAACAGCTTAAAGAATGGGCAAAGATCTATCTCTTTCTAGGAAAAGAAATTTGAAGCACTTATCTTCAGGCATTTACATTACACATTATTCTTCCTAAACTCTCCCTATAATCAGTAGAAGAAACACTACTGCAGTCAGGAAATTTAAAGTATCTTAGTTAGACTTCTGCTCTGAACTTCTCCCAGATCACTTTCATGCTATTCAGTATGAATCTTAACCCAAAAGCCTAATATAAGATAGTTATGTCATTGGACTAAATCATGTGGGTGAATTAGTTTTCCTAAAGATATTCCTGAGTTTAGGTTTGCCTCAGGACAGTAGACTAAAAGACCTAACAAACTGTGATCAGAAAGAGGGAGCACCTCTGCTATGAGGAAAGGCTGAGAGAGTTGGGGTTGTTCAGCGTGGAGAAGAGAAGAGAAGACTCTGAGGAGACCCTATTGTGGACTTTCAGTTCTTAAAAGGGACCTCTAAGAAAGATGGGGACAAACTTTTTAGCAGGGCCTATTGCAATAGGACAGGGGTGATGGTTTTAAACTAAAAAAGAGGAGATTCAGGCTGGATGTGGAAGAAATTTTTTCGCAATGAGGTTGGTAAAATACTGGAACGCATTGCCCAGATAGGTGGTGGATGCCCCATCCCTGGAGACATTCAAGACCAGGCTGGATGTGGTTCTGGGCAACTTGATCTAGTTGAAAACATCCCTGCTCATTGTAGGGGGGTTGGACTAATGACTATTTACTTAATTTTTTAAGACTATCTGGAAGACTGGGCTCTGCAAAGGCCGTGTAACAAGAATGGTTAGAGTGAATATGCAATCACAAGGTGAGTTTAAGCATGTCGCAAAACCATCAAAAGGTTTTGCAACATGCTTAAACCTTAAACATGCTTAAAAAGATCAAGACAAACAGTTCTTAGACATCTGAGACAAATAGGAGCCTCATTGCAGAATTTCAAGAGGATGAAATCTGTTTTTAAAATAGAAAATGGTACTTCAGAAGCCAGGCATATTCACCATTCACAAGAGACTGCAAAAGCTATATATTGCAGTGTTACAAAACAGGCTTTCTGATTATCACTGGAAATCAAGCCTTTCTAACTAGGAAGTTGGGGAAAGAGAAGGAGGGAAGGTTGAGGTGAAGGTTAAGGTTAAGGTTAAGGGGAAAGGGAAGGGGGAGGGGAAGGGAAGGGAAGGGAAGGGAAGGGAAGGGAAAAAAGAAATTAATATTAGACATCTGTATACCACCATGTAACAATTAAAAACATTGATGATTACTTCCTTTAGAAACAGGTTTTAGAAACAGCTTTTAAGATCAAAATCTGAGACACAGAAAGGTCAACCAGCTTGCCCCAAACAACTCACAAAGCCTATGCCACAGTCACTACCAGAAAAATTAACTTTAATCTAATTCATCTACAAGGTCATCTTTCTTCTTAGAGGTCCAGATTCAAACTGTGCTTTTTGCATTTCAGTTAAGAATTCACATCTCATAACACTATGCAACTAAATATCACTAGCTCAGCCAAATTCAACCACTTCTTCTTTTTACATTACAATTCTTCAAGTCATAATGAGTAAAAACAACTTGTGTACTCACACTGAATCCCTCAAATAGTCAGTTGGACAAAATGTTTACAGCTGAGCACAAACTTCTGAAAATAACAAGTTTTAATGGAAATGCTGACCAGCCTTTCATGCATAGCTCTAAATAATGAAAGATTCCTGGCTAGTTCACTCTCTCATTGCCATCTAACCATTTTTGTTCCATTCATTAGTGGAACATCATATAACTTAACAGAAATTAACATATGTAAAGAATGTCATCCCAGAGGGATTTCTGGAACAAAAGAATATTTTTCTATAGTTGGCAGTTTTGGTAAGAGCCCATTTTTTAATCTACAGTAGTTGCTAACTTCACAAAGAAATGAATTCTCTTTCTTCAGGTTTTTAACCAAATGCACCATTCCTTGGCTTTGTGTCTTGGCCTTGTGGATATCTTAAATACAAATAAAAGCACAAAATCCCACCCTCCAAGTTTCTGATTGCTTTTTTTAATAGCTCAGTCCCTGAGGGGCTCAACTTGTTATTGAAATTGTTTTCTTTAATGGGCATTTTGTGCTTTTCCCCTGGATTATTTTGCTTACTTGGAGTGGTGAATGCATGCCAGTTCAAAATCAAACACTGGGGCAAATGCTACAAACACATTGCCCAACATGTGGTCAGCGTTTAGACAAGTATATAAAGCAAAGGATTATTCTGAGCGCTGGGGAGAACTCTCTTCATTCAGTGCTACAGCAGATAAATTATCTATCTCATAATTTCGATTATGCTGACAGTTTCATTATGTATTTCCAGTGCCCAAAGATACTAATAAGTGTTGTAGGTTTGTCCCAGTTTGGCATACAAACTAAATTCTGCCTTCAGATGAATGCTGAACAGACACAATGAAGGGCAGATGTGTTCTATAGGATCTTGGCGTTGTCAGCTCTCACAGCATTTGAACTTTGAATTTATTTCAAAAGCCTGAAAGCTTATTTAGCTGACACTTGGGAGGGAGGAAGAGGGAGAGGATCTAATTCTCCTCTCACACGTTTTAAGCCATTGTTGGATTGCTGATTTCATTAGTTACTTCTGATTTACACGGCTGTCAGTGACAGCATACAGTCTATATAAGACTGAATTAGAAATCTAAGGATTATTTTGCCAGATTTCTGATGTTACACCCAGCAGGAGCCTATTGAAGTTATAAGCTGGGAAAATAACTGGCTAAAGGAAGACAGATCAAGAAACAACGTAAAGGGATGGTGGTTCCCAAGTTCCTTAAGGATTAGCTTTGGCACTGTGTTTGCTTATGTTTTTTTCAAAGTTAGTGCCTAAATTGTCACAAAAAGTACTTTACTGAGTGTTATACTGAATTCCAAATCTTTTCAAACACCACAATGTCTCAATCATCTCTTATCCAACCAAGTGGTGACACTAACTTTGTCTGTCTCAATCAGTCTTCTGTAAATGCATGTTGCAATTTCAATTTTCCAGCTATCATCATGCCCTGAACAAATCATCACAATACAGAATCACAGAATGGTTTGGGTTGGAAGAGACCTTAAAGGTCAGCTAGTTCCAACCCCCCTGCCATGGGCAGGGACACCTTCCACTAGACCAGGTTGCTCAAGGCCCGTCCAACCTGGCCTTGAACACTGCCAAAGATGGGACATCCACAACTTCTTTGGGCAATCTGTTCCAGTGCCTCACCACCTTCATAGTGAAGAATTTTTTCCTAATGTCTAATCTAAATCTCGCCTCTGTTAGCTTAAAGCCATTCCCCCTTTTCCTGTCACTACATGCTCTTGTAAAAAGTCCCTCTCCAGATTTTTGTAGGCCCACTTTAAGTACTGGAAGACTGTTATAAGGTGTTCCCTGAGACTTCTGTTAAATTGTAATGCATTCTGCTGAAATGAATCCATCAGAGTTAAAGTTTCCGGGTTATTTCTTCTCTTTAGGATATTTAATTCATCCAGCTTTAGGCGTCTGGCCATCTAGCAGCCCAAATTTCCCACTACAGGCAATGAAGTATAGACTCCACTTAAGAATGATTCAAAAACATAAGTAAGATTCCTGGTCTAAATATCCTTCTGGAACGATCTGTCTCTGTACATTAACTGGATGGTTCATTTACCCACATAATTAGGCAGCAGAACTGACTGTGTGCTGCCACTCTTAATGTGATGTTACAAATTCTTGGTACAGGACTTCTAACTTCCTACGCAACTTCTTTCACTAAGTTGCTTGTAGTTGTTGGAGTCACAAAAGTATGTATTTCATTTTCTTTGACTGTTCTTTGGAAGAAAGCACCTTCTTCATTGCATTCACTTAAAGTCATAGTCTGATTTTCCATATTTACAGTAAAGTCAATTGACTTGTTAGCTGAGTAAAATCTTTCCAGTTCCTATGACACCTCATTTCAACCTTCATTAAAGCATTAGGGGTCACTATGATATTATTCTTCAAGCCCACTTGTCATTGTTGGGAAATCACTCACAGGTTCTGTTTCTGTGGGAAGAAGTAGGAGATAAGCAGTGAGCCTGAGAAGATGAGTGTCTCATACAAAGATCATTGACTTTACAGTATTCATGACATCTCTATTACTCTAGTACCTAGCTGAAGACCATGCTCATTCCACCAAAGCAGAAGAAGAGTTAACTGAAATAAGTTCTGTTTTGATGTGTCTTCAAAAATCTTACATATTGCCCAAAGCAGGGACATGCAATTCTGAACAGACCTTTTCTCATTCTCATTCGCATTCTTATTAATTTAATTTTACTTTTATTAATAACAGGTCATCTGGTTCAACTCCTACTGACCGACATCCATGGAAAAGCTACAGGATTTCCAGGGAAAAAGGATAAACATCAAAAAAACTGGCATATCGCTCTTCCCTTTCAATTTAATTCTCAACTGTGTCAGTAACTTCAGCATTATTTACATACAATGAACTGATTTAAGATATACAGACAGACACTTAAATAAATTGTGATTGTGCTGAGCACATTCTATAAATGCTTTACACTAAAAGCGTGAAAGAGTAGCACCCACAGGAGAGCAATCACAGCTAGACATTGTTAGACTGTATAGTATTCTTAAGAAAAGGTCAGTTTCTAGATATTATTGAGGCCACTAATATGCTGTATGACTTTCTTTGGGTTTGAATCCTGAAGTTAGGAGCTAAGATTCTAGTCAGACTACTCAATTTTCATGTTACTCATCAGAAAAAAAGCATCACTGCACAAAACTATTGACGCCTGGCAGCAACCTAAGTATCAAGAACAGTGGCTCAAGCCCTGCTTTCTGTTTCAGTTAGGAAAGCTAATCTGTCATTGAAATCTTGAGAAAACATTGTCAGTGCAAGTTGGAATTAGATATAAGCAATCATTTCTAAACTCACCGTGGAAAGAGTTAATTAGGGAAAGATTCTCACTTTTACACTTCTACAGACAACCTAAAGAAAACAAAAGCAGCCTGGAAGACCCTCCAACAACTGCAGAAAGAACAAACTCCAAGAATAAAACAACACCCTTTAGCCTACCCCGCCCCTCCTCAAATGCCCAGAGAGGAGGTTCATGGTATGTCTGTAGCTCTTTTCTCACCTGTCATGTGAGGGTTATTGTTAGCAGGTAAGAGTTGCCTGAAAAAGAAGAGGATTGTTCTAATCAGTCTCATACTGGGAAGGAAATTACTGGTAAGCACCTCTGTTCCACTTTCTCCCTCCCACTTTGCCAACACAATTTAAGAAAAGCAAAGTCTCATACTCCGTTGTGCAAAAATCAAAGGCCACTTTCAGAAAAATTAACCCCATTACTCTCCATCTAATCTGGAGAAATAAACACGAAAAGTTCAAAAGAAACACATCTGCAAACTGTGTTACTGTTTTTATATTGCCTATCTGTCAAGGAAATCAGCACTCAGGCTGGAAGTGATTAATAAAATCACAATGGATTTTTTTAACTTTGCACTTTTTCATGCATATTATTGTGAAACTTCTTTCAAGAAAATTATATAACTTCAATAGAAAATCGTATTTCCTTGCTTTTTAATTTCATGTACATTAAAAGGTACATTCATGTTCATTTAAAAAAAAAGATGAAATACAATATTGCCTAGAGTAGGAGTTGACAAATCATCTCCTCTTTTGCTTCAGCAAAGTTCTCTTTATATGTTCATCTGAATTTATATGCATAAAATATATTAATATTGTTGTTCATGTGGATTAAGTAATCTGTAATTTGCATCAGTAAAAGTCAGTACTGCAAGAAGCTTACAACATAAAACACCGATTCAACTCTCTTTAAAATCAATGGGCAGTACTATAAACCCTACAAGTAATATAGAAAATATATATAATAAATAATAGATGTAGGCCATCTACTGTTTATCATTTAAAATTGACCTCAAGAGAATAGCAAATAGATATGGATTTTAATTCTATACAATTTAAATTCTAATATAGATGCCAGATAATATCAAAGCTGGAAAATTATCTTGTCCACATGGATTTTTACCATTTTATGATTCATAAATGTAGTTATATAATTTTTGCTGCACAGGACATCCAAGTCAAAAAAAACCCCAACCCCTATTTTCGTATTCTTTCACATGTTTCTACAATGTTTAAGTGTCAAAATTTGTTTTTTGAAGACAATAGAGGAAATTGTGGAATATATGGTTTTATATGTAGGGCAAACTGTTAAAAATCATTGATTTTGTACTTTATAAAGTTATATGAAATTTTGGTGTGGAGCAGACATAAGATGCTGCAAACTTGAATCAATAACAATTACTTTATTTCTCTTTGGTAAATTACAAGACTTTATTTGATTCTACACGTTCCACTTTCTACATGAAAGGCCCATATTCATACCTGTCAGTCAGCAGAGCGTTCAGGAAGCTCAGAATTTGGCCTGCAATTTATATACACTAGGATGCAAAGGCAGCCTCTCTTCCAAATAGCCCACTATCTATGTGTCACATGAAACTGAGGGAAGACAGAGGCAGATAGGTTTTCTGCAGTGTCCTTAACAAAGTTTAGGGTATGTTTTTCAAGCAATTGTTTAGCCAGTGCTAGACAGAGAAAGTTTGCAGACACAGTAAAGAAAAGCTTAAGAAGGGATTTTGTGCCTGAGGAAGGAACAGGTAAGCAGGCAATTGTGGCTGCCACTGCTGACAGACTGAAGATTGAACCTTAATAAATTAGCAAATGTGATTGGTAGTGCGAGACTGAAAACTTAGGACTTGAAAAAGAGGAAGGGGCTGAAGATGATGTGGTGGGGAAGGGAGAGCCAGGGAGAGGCAACAAACACACATAGGGCATGGTTAGATCAATGAATCAAGCAGCAGATTCTAGCAACAGTGTGTTGAATGGAAATGTGTCTCAATGTTCTTTTTTACACAAAATATGTTTGCTGTGATAGATCCCATATTATGTGTAGGTCACTTTTGTTAAGACAGGCTGCTTTTATGGCAAGAGTATCTCACACTGCTGGGTTTTATAAGGATTATTCACTAACTTTCAAAGTCCATGTTTGTGCATCTTTTCATTTGTTTTGGTTTGGGTTTGGGGGCTTTTTGTTGTTGTTTGTTTGGGTTGTTGGGTTTGTTCTCATTCTTTCTTTTAAATTCCAGACTAACCCACAGATTGAAAAGATCCAAGCCATATATCTGTTCTGTAATTACTTCATTCCCACTAAATAGGAAACCATCTCCAGGTATTTTCCTGATGCTCTATTGATAACACTGAGGGAAGAAGTTGTTCTGCCATTTTTAGGTACTTTTATGAGTAGAAACATACCATGCAGAGGGAAATTGCATTTACTGTCTGCTATTTCCTCTGTTATTTGGGATAACAACTATGACAGATTACATGTGGATGTTGAATTTCTCCCCAAAACGTGCAGTAGTATCAGTTTGTAGATTTTTCTTTTGTTTGACACAAAGTTGCTCAATCCTTGAGAGAGAAAAACTTCAGTTTTACTTAGTTTATGTATTTTTAGATGTTTCTCCTTATGCACAGCATGATTCCTCTCATAGGATAGGCTTTCTCAAAGCTGCTAAATAACACATAAAAATCTGATGGATATATTACTAAAATACAAGTTCACTTTCATATGTCATATACAGTTTAAATTAATGACGACTAAGGTTATTGAGCATCATGACAAACAAGTGGTCATCTCTGGATTAAAATACACTGATACTTTGGTTTTACAGTGATCAGCTCATACATTTTATCTTCTTTCTTTTTTTTTTCCCCAGAAAAATAAAAATCCCCAACCTGTATTTTTAACTCCAACTGTTCTGAGGAAAGGGGTAAAAAAAAAAAGAAAGAAAGAAAGAAAGAAAAAACAACTTGGAAAATAATGATGTGAACAAACATGTTTCATGGACATCTGCCTGAATCCAAAACCAGAAGAAAATGAAATGGGCTTTACCTACTCCTTCTCACTGTAGCTTCTGCTAGGTTGCTGCTGGCAGAGGATGCCAAGTCATCCATTGTTTCCAGGGCATTTGGGAAAATTCATTCCTGACCAAGGATAATAAACCCCTGGAGATGGGAGCTCACAATTTGCCCTGCCCAAACACTGTTGCTCTGCCTCCTGGTCCAAGTGTGTTAGAAGTATCAAGTGGTCAATGGCTTGACCAGCAGTCCCATCAACCTCTAAGTCTGGGCCCTACTTAGGACCCAACACTCTCTGCATTTTTCCTCACCAGGCAAGGCAGACTGAGCATGAGCTCCCTGTGAAGCCTCTCTGCCTTTGCAGCTGCTTTTCTTATGATGTATTCCCAGCTGTCCTGTTTGCCTAGATTTGGTCACATGAAGCTGTATTCTGTATTCACCCCTGGGTGTACCACCTGAGCTGCTGTAGAGTCCGTCCCGCAATGGGTTGCTAGGAAATTTGGCATCTGACTTGGGACTGATGACACGCAAGGTAACAGAAAGAAATCAGTGAACATCTTCAGCATTATACTCACCAGAAACTTGCCAGCTACTCTGTTCGGCTTCTTCTTTCATATTTTTAAAGCTATCAATCAATCACATGAAAACAGTATATATTATTTCCGATTAAATATTTTTTATTCTGACTTCCTTTTTTAATTTCTGGGCACAGACTTCAAAAAAGATAGTTTTTTTTTTTCTCTCAAAGTTTTGTGATTCTGAATAGATCTATAGCAATTCCACTAAAAAAAAAATCATCAAATGCCTTGTGGACTTTTTGCTCACTGTGTAGGAGTGGAGGCACAGGGAGAAATATATTCTCAACATTCATTTTGAAAGAAACTACTTACATTTGGGTGTGAACCACTTTTTTAATGCTGTAAAATCTGCTCCCAACCAAGGTCTATATTGAGGATGTTGCACTTAATAAAATCCAATTTTTTCTAAAGAAAAAAAAGAAAAGATGAAAAATAAAACCAAATAAATCCCAAAACCTTTAATAAAGCTGAATGCAAAAAGGTTGCAAAAGTCATAGCCATCCCCAAATTAGGACATATTTAAATATGATTAAAATGATACTTTTTCCTTTGCATATGGTGCAGAAGCTGCAAGATGCCTGGCAGCAGTATGTGGAGGCAGGAAGAGCCTTTCAGTACATCTGCAAACTGCAAGTGCAGGTGGGTGTGGGGAGAACAGCTGGAAGCTCAAGAAGAAACAGAGACATCATGAATCAAACTTCCTTCCTAGGCTGCTTCTGGAGCAGCAGGGCTCTTTCTTATGAGTTTAGAATAAGCTTCTGCTCACCCACTGATTTCTTTGAGACAATATCTTACAGTCTCAAAAACTCTCTGTGGGAAAACAGCCAAATTTGAAGGAAGAGAATCTGAAGGAGGCATGAGAATTACCTTCAAATATGCAAAGAAGAGTTTAGTCTCCATAGAGGTGGAAGCTAGGATAGAAAAAAAAAAACAAACCAAAACCTAACCTGCAGCAAAGACAACTTCCGTTAGATACTTGGCAGAACTTTTTAATAGTGAGGACAATGAGTCTCAATGATGGATTACTTGAAAAGGGCTATATTCTGGCAAGCTCTAAGAGCCATTTAGAGAAGCATCTGACAGTGATGACATGAGTAGTGCTTATGCAGCTTTGGCTCAAGAAGATGTACTGCATAAGTCTTCTAGATTTTGTCCAGCTCTATGAGTCTGTGTACAAAACAGTAGTCACAGCTAATCTCCATTTGCAGGTTTGTTCCTGCCAAAAAAATAAAGGCTAGAATAAGGGGAATCTGAAACTGGCTCTTCATCTATCTACCTGTATGGTTCCAACTGGTGGGTTTCTTTCCATGTCAAGCAGAGAGAACCTTAATTTGCATCACCACATCCAGGTGACATAGAGAAAAATTACTATAACTCAGTTTCTCTGCATTGCAGGATAAAGAGCTGAGTCAACCCTGCTGGGATTCAACCCACGTTCCAGGGAGTCTAAGTATTTCATATCTGATGTTTAAACCTCTAACCAAATGCAATTTCTGCTAGAAGATGTACTGCTGTGTGGTCAGATTTTATTGTGTTTCTGTTTGAAATTCACCCACAGGTTTGAGAAATTCCTACATTTTACCAGCACATAGCATCTGTTATGTTGATATATTTACCTCTTCTTTTCAAAAGCATGCAAATGACTAGGATTTCAATGTTTTCCAAAATTATTTTATCCTCAACACGATTCCATCGAGATCTGCAAATGCCTTAGATTTATGCCTGCTCTGTATTTGATGCTCAATTATCAATTCACTAATGTCTGTAAAGTCCTTTGAAGATTAAAAACATTACATTGTAGAACTGCTAACTGATGCTTGGATGCTACTATTACTGCTTCTGAAGCTGTTAGAAAATATGCTTCGAACACATCCCCAAAGGCACATGATGAGGAAAGGTCATCTAGGGCAGCAGTTTATGCAGAAAGCAGTAAACCAGACTGAAATTCTAGAACTGCACTGTTTTTTTAATGCAGAGTCCAAAAATCATTACAGTTATGAGACCAGATTTTTTTTCTTTAAACAAAGTATGTTTAAATATTAAATAGATCAAAAGGGGGGAAAAAATTCAATACAAGGAATAATTTAAAACAATAAGGTGAAAAGCATTTCCCCCTAGCTTCTGGGAAGTCAGGGCACTGTGGTTTCTGTCCTTCACTCCAGTTATTCGTACATGGATGGGGAGCCAAGTTTGAATGTGCAAGAGCATTTGGAATGAACAGCCCTTTGGGCAATTGCAGAGAATACAGAATGGTCTGTAATGGCATTCCATCTCTTTGACTAATGAGCAATACCTTTTGGGTCTTGCTATAGCATTGGTCTGCTTCCTGCTCCACGAAGGTACCCTTTTAACCCCTCACGGCCTTTTCACAGGCTGCAGGCAGAACCCTAAGTAAACATCCAAGAAGATGTCAGCAGGTAGGGCTTTGCCTCCAGGCTCTGGCATCTAGCTGCTTGCTGTAAGAGCAGCAATGCCTTTATAGTATCCTCTTCAGTTTCCCTCAGGCCCACCCTCCAACTGGATTACATCTGAGAGTTGCTCTTCCCTCAGCCTGAAATATGTACAGGAAGAAGAATAGGCTTGTATTGATTTTCCACACACCACTCTCCTACCCACACAGACACAAAGTCCTGATCATAAGATACTTTGGGTGTTTTGCTACACTTCACACATATGTTGCTGCATTACAAAATACTGCTCTCTACTACGTTTGCAAATGTTGCTGCCCCTGTCTCCTTCCATCTCTGCAGAGCACTACCTTTAAGAAAAACGTGAAAGAGCTGTTTGGATCTGGGCAGAGACCAGTTGAAGTGATTAGATAGAGCTTTGACTCCCTGCTACATAAAGGTTGACCAGTGTCAGGCTCTATTTGAATGGCAGTCACTGCATGAGCTAAAATTCTACCCTGAGCAGAAGAATTGAGCAGAGAAATATCCCACCAGAGCTGAAACACTTCAGAAATGAGGAAAACAACACGAGAAGTTTAAACCCAGTGTTTTATTTTGTATCTGCAAGCAATGGAAACCAAAAACAAACAAAAAGAAAAAAAGTCGAGAGGATGCTTTATCTCTGATAGCTTTTTCTGAAGCACTTGAGGTTTTTAATAGTTTTGGTCAACTCAGCCAGACAAGGCTAACACTGAAGCTGTAATGCAGGCATTTGAGAACTGCACTCCACATAAAAATAGAATATATGAGTAACACAATTTTAAATAGAGGATACTAGAAGAAGCTGAAAAAAATAGAGAAGTGACTTGAGCAAAACCCCAGTTTTAGGGGGTACAGTTCTTGATAATAGGCAAAACACTGAATGGGATCTGCGTCTAAACACTCAGAGAGAGACTACTGAAAGATCCAAAATTAGCTATGTAAAAAACAATTCAAATTTGGGATAACAAAGGAAGCCAATCAGTTCAAGCCAAAGCCCAGAGACTTATTCAGACATGGTGGATACCATAGGAAATTCAAAACAAAAGAAATACAGTGATCAAGGGTGGAAAGGCAGAAGGAGTTCAGTGCTGGGAGCCTGTAAAATGCAGCTCATAAAGCAGCATATGTGAAAATACACACATTCACATGTGAGCAGAACAAGTAAAGATAATGCTTGACATTTGAAGAAAGATGCATAAAATTAAATATATTTGCCAAAATGTTCAAGAGCTCACAGAATATGCTCTACATGGGCAAAAGAGTTTCTCCTTTAATATTGCCAAAGGAGAAGAATAAACTGATAATATGGGGAGAAAAAAAAAAGATATTATCAGGTGTGATGAACAATTTCACAGACTACAAGAATCAGTGATGTTATGTCTATCTTTGATAAAAAGAAACTGATGAATTCACGTATTAGCATGTGGGTGCTCAGATAGCACACAGAGCAAGGTCTGATGCCGGGATCAGCAAGAGCAGGCTGTCTGGCAAGGACAGGAGAGCTGGCAGCCTGGAGCCACAGCAGGCAGTGAGGTTGGCCAGGCAGAGCAGGTCCGATGACAGTAATGGAGGTCAGTCATAGTTCATATCACACATGTGTCCACAGAGACCAGACAGATGCCAGGTCCAGCCAGGACCAGTGACTGACATAGCCAGGCATAGGCATCCTTGTGGCACAGTCCAGGCAAAGACCAGGGGAAAAAATCTGAGCTCAAATGCAGCTCCTTAGCAAAGTGAGGAGGCCCCAGAAGGGCATCTCATACCTATGTCATGCATCCCTGTTACAGCTGCACTGTGTGAGATCTGGCCTTGAGCACAGGTAACCAGACTCATAGGTGGGAGAATGGAGGCTACAGAGCCTGTTGGAACACTTATGGCCATAATTTGACATTTATACAATTATATGTAGAATATGGACTCTTTTTCTTTTTCTTTCTTTTTTTAGGAAAGCAGCTAGGGCAAAATGCCTCTTTCAAAAACGTGCTCAAGTACCATAACCTAAGTCTAACATACTACAGTCTACATTTATCAATGAAATTTTTTGTGCTCTGGAGATATAACCGTGGAAACTGATAGAGGATTTACTGGAACATTTCATAGTTCTCTCATCCATGTCACACAACCTCAGCTTCACATATGCTCCATTGTCATACAACAAAGGAGACATGGTCTGTTGAGAGGACACCATCCCCTCCACTAATGTAGGCATAGCCACACTGAAACTGTGGCCCAACAGCCACTTGGTGAATGATACAGTCTCCATGACCTGAACACAAGTCTACATGACTTGGGTAATGTTACTCAAAGCTGTATCCTATTATTGCTCCCTGGATCATATAGCAAGCATGGGATACAGGTCTAGCTTCACAGAAGTTTGTTTTACCAGATAAAAGAAACAAGGGAGGGCTCACTGTGCAGTTATTTTATTTGACAGAAAGCTCCAGAATAATATTTTCTCTTTGCTTTGGTCTTGTTTTTTCCCGCATTCATGCATGATACCTGAATCAGCTTCTGACAAACTGATGATGCTTGCCTGAAACGCTGAGTACTCAAATTTAAAAAAAACCCAACAAAACAACAAAAAAAAAAAAAAAAAAAAAAAAAAAACAAAACCCAAAAACCCAAAAAAGTAGAGGAAAATAAATACTTGATTTTTTTATGGTCAAAGTGACAAATCAAGAGCTGATACAGGAATGGGTTAATTTAGACTGAAGGTCAATCCAATCCAGAGCCCTGTCTCTGACGGTACCAATAGTTCCCCAGAGATAAAAGAGCAAGGACAGAAATAGCATGCTTGCCCAGATAACGCACCTGCAGAGATACAAAAATTGTGCACTCACACACCGGTCAGATTATTTCTAAGAAATCTGGCAGGCTACCTTCAGTGAACCAACATGAAGTTAAGTCTTGGAAAACACGGCAGTGAAAAATGTGGTTTGCTCAGTGGCTGTTGCTGAAGCAGTGCCATTTTGCATAATATCTGTAAAAAGTAATTGGAGCTGGGACCAAATCTGAGCTTCCCAAGTCACACTAGAGAGATCAAAGAATGAGGGTAGCTAAGCATTGTTTAGAGGAAAATTTTCCTCTGAAATTTATGCTTCAGGTCTGTCTTCTGCCTAGAAAACCCTAGGAAACTACTTCTTTGCTATAAAATCTGTCTGCAGTTACCACATCCATTAGCCAAAAGACCTCATAGGATTTTATAATGGTGCATTAGGACACCCAACACACCAGGGAGAAAATGAAGTTAATGTAATGGCAAATGACTTTCAAAATATTCTATTCTGTGCCTTTAAATTTCAGACCCTGAAAAGAAAGCAAAAGAAAAAACAAAAAGAAGCACTTGAAAGGAGATCAGCCTGTGACTGAAAGTCCAGCTGTGTAAACAAGTTTAGTGACTTCTTTTATCTCTAATTGGTCTTACACACTGATATTTTTGGTGCCAAAATCACACACTCCACATTAATTCTTCAGTAATATAGCATTATTTTTGGATGGATTTGGTCTGAAATGTCAAACTGATATGTGTCACTTTCAATATACTAACATTTCAAGTTTTTCCAGTGAACATCAACAACTGTCTTTAGTTATATTACTTTAAAAGTTTGAAAAGGAAACAGGTTTATACTGCTGAAAATGTGAATATAGACACTAAAATTGTGCTAATAGTCTTTTTCACTGCATGAGACATAGAAGATACTCAGCTGGCATACATTTTTTGCCCAAATTACATTAATTTCAGAGATGCCAGTTAATATGGTCAAATAATTGGCCTATAGACTTCAGAAGGTATCCGTCTCACAAATGAAGAACAGGCTGTCATCTTTCCTGATAGTTAAGGACCTTTGAGTAACAAGATATTCACATAATTATGTAGACTACTCTGGAGTAGATACTGGGGTAGACACTGAAAAACTCCAATGAGAAAAAGAAGCCATGTATACAGGCAAATGAAAATCTATACTGATAAATGTGAGGTGATGCACACTGGCCATAAAAATAAATTAATGAGGCAACAAGCAAATGAACTGTCTATCCATCTGACATGGGTCAAAGTCACGCGTATGTGAGAAATGGGCATCATAGCAAAAGCACAGTCTGTGTGCAACTATGATCAGAAAAATAAATATTTCTGGCTACATGGGTATGTGGCACAATGAAATATATAAAGAAGATTGTGTCAACACAGTGTTGTAGTATTGCCTGCAGTTAAAGGGGATTTTGTAACATTACGCATAGCAATGAAAAATGTCTATGAGAAACAATAGACTTCTGTTCTTTGGTCCTTCTATTTCTTCCACAGGATTATTACATAAAATTAGAAAAGAGTAAGTTCAGAAAGAATCATTGAAGTACTTTTTCTTGCTGCAGATCACTAAGCTGTGATTATATTGCCATATATGTATATGTGTGTGTATATAAATCTTAGATATAATTTAGGTTAATAACGAGACTCATGACTGGCAAGACAGTCATAACTAATATCAAATCTGGCATTAACTGATAATAAACATTATTTCAAAATCAACCAAACAAACATAATTGATGGTTTAAGATAGTCTCTAATGTTTACAGATCTGTCATATGATAAATAGACTTTTTGTGCTTAGTAATTCCTTCAAAGCAGCCGGGAACTGTGAGAAATAGAACACTAGACTAGAATGATGTCAGTTTGATTCAGTTTGGAAATTTCTGTTTTCCTAACAATAATTGTTTTCTACCATTAGATGACTAGACAAGACCTTGAGTGACATGCTGTAGTCACTCCTGTTTTGATAAGGAGGGTTGGACTACAGTCCTCCAGAGATGCCTTCTAACATTAATAATTCTTCGATGCTATGAGTCAATAAAAGAAAACAAATAATTTTGTAGGACTGATATTAGAAGGAATATTTCTATGCTAAGGGGTATATATGGTGGAAGGGGGGGGGGGGGGGGGGAACCACACCAGAAAAAGAAGTTACAGATTGGGGTTTTTTATTAATCCATTGGTAATGGCATGTAAGTCAATTCCTCTAGTGCTGCATTACTCTGCAAGAGGCAATTTATTTTGACCCCAAACTAGATTAAAGAAATTGTAACAGATATTCATTATAATTCCCATACTAGCAGCCTCCAAGAAGACTACAACAGAAAAATACTTCTCTGCTGCAGTACTACCTTACATTCTCTCCATTTCCTACCCTTCACATGCAGCTTTTTGTTTTATTTCTGTGCTCACATCCGTTTGTAGACATCAGTAATACCACCAGTTCGTTACAAGAGCAGGGTTAAAGAGAGTGCAACAAACCAGAGAACTCAGATCTAATCAGTTAAGTAAGGCTGGCTTAATCTTTTATTCAAAAGAAAATTGCTATGAAAACCAAAATGCAAGACAATCATATCTCTTAGAATACTGAACAAAATGGTGCCCCTTTTTAACAAGTCACTTCTTTTAGAAGTGTCTAGCTATTGAGTACGTAAACACTGTTGTCAATATCAAAAATCCGCATTGTTCAGGTTTAGGTCAGGGCCAGTTTCTCTTCCCTTTGGCATGTAAACCATGTTTTGACTCTTCATTCAAGCTGTTTGGTTCCAGTTGTTAAACAATCAAAAAGAAACAGAATATAGTAAACAAAATTGGTGAATCATTTTGTAATAGCTTTTTGAAACACTGGGAGAATGATTTATTTAAAAATCCATTTGATTTACTCTGAAAGAATGTCCATAGCTCAGTAACTTTAGAGCTTAAGTATGCATCATTATCATTAACAAGGCTTTTCCTATAATCTACTGGGATAAAGCAACGTGTGTGTCTAGCCTGAATATTTTCACTAAAGCAGTTCAAAATTAGTCCATTTGTGGCTATACTAGGACATTAAACCTGTTCAGGACCACTATTATGCACAAAGTGGTCTACCAATGCCAATGTCCAGCCCACCAATTCCTTTCAGCTGCAAAACAATGAGGTCGCATACAGATAACATTGCGAAAAACACTTTGATTATTCCTGAAGTACTCCAAGGAATTGTTCAGGAGAGTGCAAGTTGGCAAAGACAGTATTTTTTCCGGGGACTGATCTAAAAACTGAAGGGTAGAGATGACTGAGGTTGCAATGTCAAGACGCCTTTTCTGGCATAATTTAAGTTACCAGTTCAGATATAATGTCAGCATTTCTATTGATTGTTTTCACAGCAGAGTTGGTTCTTCTAACAATATGATTTGGTGGGCCAAGTTAAGTGCCATTTTCCCTGGTAGAATAGATTTTTAGGCCTGCTTTCGTTACTTGTCTTTGATTTCTGTTTTGAAGTAGATTTGCTCAGTGGCTCACAACCACTGTAACTAGATGCCCACTCTTAATGAAAAACTAGAAAAATTAGACTGCAATAAAGTATAAGAAGTTAAGAAGGGATCATAGACACAAACTTCACTGATTCATTGTGTTACAAGTGAACTTACTCCAAAAACAGAGGCCTACTATACAAACCAAAGGAAAAGAACCATTTGCAGATTTCACTTGGGCACCGACCTCTAGAGGGCAACACAATCATATGAAATGGCAATTCAAGAATGACAAGACCAGTCTTACAATTGTAGACAAATCAATATAGTTCATCCTCCCTTTACATCCTAAACCTTAATTTCAAGGATTGGTTTTACAGAATGACACATGTAATGACCAGATGCCACCTGTATGGTTACTATGACCATATTGTACCTTCCACTGACACTCAATCATGGCCATAAAATAGATGACCTTCCACCCTAGACCCCCAATCTTTAAGCTTGAAATAATTACAAATCTCAATAAGCTGTCAGGATTTTTATTCTCTGGGAAGAAAACCACTCTTATGAAGAAGACTAGAATGCCACACTCAGACCTCCAAGTTCTGAGCCTACAGTGGTTCCAGACTGCTAATGCTCAAACCCTTTTTTCAAAGCATTCCTAAAACCCATCTCTGTGTGACTCAGTATGATAACTTTTAAACACATACATATGTGTAAATTAGATTAAAACATTCCTGTAGTTGTTGTCTAAGTATCCCAGTGCCTTTATCTTACTACATCTCCACCTTTCTTAGATGACAGTCTCTTCATGGAAAGGTCATCTGCCTTTTATCTTGGAAAGATAAAACATACGGAACATGCAATCTGTGCTTCATTTGTAAACAATGCAAGTTCTATTAACTAAAACAAGGGTCTGTCCTCAAATTTCTTTGCTAAATAGATTATTAGTACTATAGGTACTGCGTTAGCAATAACATAAGAGCAGAAATGGCATAATGATTATTTCTCTTAGAGCACTCTGAAAAGCATTCAATCATTAGCTGCTGCAGCCGTTCACTGTGAACCCCAGACTAATTCTTTCATTTTCAAATGTCAATTTATGCTGTTAAATTAAATGAAAATGTGGATCAGTGTGATACATCATCATCTAAAGTAACTCCCAGGAAAATCACTAGAGTAATGCCATTAGCGTTGCCTGCAGTTTTCTAAAATGTTTCAGTGTAAAAAAGCAGGCTGTGTGGTTTATCTCAGATGGCTGCTGCTGCTGTCTTTCTTCAGCCAAGGCTGCAAACATCCAGTCTTCCTTTCACCTGGGGCAGCTTTACAAGATGGTGCTTGGAACGAGTGAGAGGATGAAATGTGCCCTGGGCCTGTGCATAAACCAAAGGACAGGTTGAACTGAAATACCCACAAAAAGAGGCTCCAGAAGCTCTGTTTGCCTGCCTTCCTGAGAAAGACTTCGTTAACTGATGTTTGTACAGCTGTGTTGGGTGTCTATGGCAAGGTGTTGGTGGCAGGGGACTGCAAGGGTGGTCCCCGTGGGAAAAAGGCAGGGGCTGTCCTGTAGTGAACACAGCCAGATCCAGATGGCTCCAGCCAGCTCCAATGGACCCTCTGGGAAAACAGATCTCAGAAAGGGCAAAATGCTCCATGGCAGTGTGAGGAGTAAGGAAAAAAGTGTGAGAAACAGCCCTGCAGACACCAAGGTCAGTGCAGAAGGAGGAAGGAGGTGCTCCAGGCGCCAAAGCAGAGACTCATCTGTAGTCCATGATGCAGACCATGGTGAGGCAGGCTGTGCCCGTGCAGCCCAGGGAGGTCCACGGTGGAGCAGATCTCCACCTGCAGCCTGGGGAAGACCCCACGCTGGAGCAAGTGGATATTTCTTGAAGGAACTGTAGGTCATGGAGACCCCACATTGGAGCAGGGAAAAAGTGTGAGAAAGAAGGAGCAGCAGAGGACTGATATGGACTGAACAGAAAAAAACCCAACATTTCCTATCTCCTTGCACCTCTCAAGGTGGGAGAGAGGTGGTAGAAGATTCATGAATGAAGGAGTGAAGTTGAGTCTGGGAAGACGTGGGGTGGGATGTGGACGGAAGGTATTGTTTTAATTTGTCTCTCTCTTCCCCCCCCCCCCCCCCATCTTAATCTATTTTAATTGACAACAAATTAAATTAATTTTCCCCAAGTCAAGTCTGGTTTGCCCACAATGGTAAATGGTAAGTGACCTTCTTGCCTTTGTCTCAACCCGCAACCTTTTGATATTATTTTCTTCCCTCATACTCAAGATAGCGGAGTGAGAGAATGGCTGGGTGTCTGGACACCATCCAAGGTCAATTCACCACAAAAGCATTGAGAATAACCATGATTCTTCTAAGGAAGATAAATATAGTTTTGGTATATAGTATTTTTGCTGTGCAGGAAGAGCCATGAACTAGAGGGTCCAGACAGAAAACTCTGAAAGGTTGCTCTTCTGGCCACTTCTCTCAAGTTTGGCTAAATCTATCTCACAAAAAGGTGTGGTTTGAGCCCAAAACTCATGTAGATTTTTGAGGACATGGAATATACGAATGAAGGTTTCCAATCTCTCCCTCCTTCATATTTCATTAAGCCCATAATGGAATCAGTTGGAGCTGCTAGACACCCCCTCCTCTTCTGTCTACCCTGGAAATATCTTGAAGAGAGGCAACTGGACACAAAACACTTTTGCAGCTGGTGCAATACTAAATCTTCTGAATATCACCTATGATATCAGCAGGGGAAAACACAATCCTTTCACAATCCTTTCTTCTGAATTAAAATTCACATACTGGATACCTAGCACGGACTTTGCAAGGAGTCCTGAGTATATAATAGGATTGTGACTGCAGAAGCAGAACATCTCATACATATTTTGCAGCTAAAGAGCAATCACAGGTTTGCTTTAAAGCCACTTCAAAGGCTTCTAATTTACATCAGTATCAGCTGGCTGGAAATTTACCTGAGAAAGCAATGAGAAATTTTCTCCTTGTTGCATATACAACCAAATAGACACGACCTCTCAGGAATGCATCTTTAGAAATTCTCCCACTGAACTTCACAATCTTAACACAACCACACACAAATTTAAGCCTTTGGGCCCCGGTGTCTCCAAGATAATCTACAACCTTAGGTTGGAGAAATTAACTCATCTTGTACCACATGCCAAACATTGGCACTTACTGGAAGTCTCCTCTACTCTTAACAAGGAGGTGAGACACTTCCAGAACATGTGCAGCAATTTGCAGCTTTACAGAAGCCTCTCTAGAGGAAGTAAACCAAGTGTGAAATTTAACCTAGTAGAGGGCAATAGACCCCAGTATACATTAACACCACCACAGCCTTTAGTAAAACAGTTGTTTCCGACCTGAACCTTATGGTTTGTAGACAGAGGATAAATAGATGGAGACAGAAGAAAAGGAAGAGAAGGAGAAGTCAAAGTTCTGATAAGTCATTAATAGACCTTCTGGCCTTAAGCTATTCTTATTTGCTGGTTCTCATAACCTTTGTTCTTCTCCATACTAACGATGGTCAATATTGTTTTCAAACGAAATCATCATCTGGCATATGTTATTTAATCTGGTTATAAATACTGGTATTGAGCTTCATCACCTATAAACAGGTGAAAGGAATTAAAAATTTTTCAGTTAAGAGAAAGTGTCACCAGGCTAAAAGTATGACATGTTGGCATGTCTTGGTTTAGCAAAGAGTATTTTTTGCACTTTTTAAACGTTGTTGTAGTAGAGGTAGGAATGTGTATCTTATTTCTAAAAGATGAGCCCCTAACAGTGTAAAGGTAAATTCAAATGAGCAAAAACTGGCATTCAGGGAATATAAATACAAGCTCCTTTCAACCTACTTCTCATTTAATAGGATAAAAACAGAGGATAAAAAATCAATTTAAGGGACAATAATTATTTGAAAGCCATGGCAGAGCACATGGAAAAGTCAGCAGACAATCAAGATGTGCTTGAAAGACAGAATCTTTCTGAGTAACTTCGAATAAATGCTCGTATTAGTTGCATCTATGCTAATGCTGAAGACTGGTAACTATCAGCAGTGACAGTTGTGTTAAAATGTGATAGGTCCCTCCCTGACCACCTCAGAACTGCAGAACTACTGAGCTGACACCTGGTGCTTTGAAACAGTTATACAGCCAGCAAAACCCAGGGAAAAGACTATGAAAGAAAGTCAGTTGTCAGCAGAACAAGGGAAACGAAGGCTAAGTAACAGAAGTGGAAGTGAAAGCTTTTAAGCACGGGAAAAAAAACACAGGAGAAAGTGTCAGGGATAATGCCATTAGCAGTGACAAATGGAAATCATTGATTAAGAAAGTAGTGAAAGCAGGCAAGGGAAAATAAATGTCTTTGAGCTTTTATTCAGTGGTTTCAAATCTTTCAAAGATTCCTACAACCGTTTCTTTCAAATGCAGAAACTACATTAGGCATAATAAAAGCACTGATCAAATCCTTGTCAGCCTATATAATGGGTTAGATCTTTCAGGAGAATTGCCTGTCTATTGTGATACAAGCTTAATATCTGAATATCAATGATTTACTGCTATTGTTTTGGCTGGATTACAAGACTTGGAAAATATGATTAGAGGTTGCTGTGGAAGGAGAAAGTATTTTATATACATATGTAGATCAAAGGGCCTGCCTCGACTAGTATTCTGTATCCAACTTTAGTCAACAACATCTTATATTTCAGAAGATGATTAACTTATCCCTGATCCATTTTCTGGGAAGTGCACCACATTTCAGTTGGTCCAATATTATTCTTTCTCCCATTGAGTCCCTTAAATTCTACAGCAGAAAGAGCTGTACTGAAATGAATTGAAGTTTTGCCTTTGATTTCAACAGGGCCAAGATTTTTCCCTGGGTCTTTGACAATGCTCATAAAAGGATTGATTGCAATTTAAAAAGCTGAACTGTAGATCCCATTTCTGCCACTCACACTTACCTCCTCCAGTAATTCTCTTGTCCAGAAGCCACACTTACTTCTGGAGCTCCTGGTGCATCTCTTTCCTGCTTGTCTGGCTTTTAGAGTTGAAGCACTTTGGAAGATTGACAGTCTTTATGGTTTTTATTTGTCAGAACTGAACATGCTGTAGGTACTAAACAAACATTAGGCAAAGAATAACTGCAATAATAAGATAGCCAATTTTGTCATGAAGCATGCTGAGATGCTGGCTGGAATTACTTGTCACAAAAATTCTAAGAAATTTTGAAGTTGCTGATAAAGAGACAAAATAGATTTCTGAGAAAAAAAACAATGACAGCTATTTTGAAAAGAGAGGGAAAATTACCCATAATTAGAGTGATGCAGTCAATAAAATACTAACCATTTATAGTTGCTGTTCTAGGGAAATATTATGAACTATGTAAATGTCAGCTACTTTTTCTACTTTTTTTTTCTTCTTCTTTTTTATGCACACAGGAGTTTCACAACAGATATAATGTCCACAGAAAAACATAAGAATGAGATTTTCAACTCACACCAAAGAGTTACACAACTTCCAGGGTAATATTATTTATCTTTGTTGTGGTTTTGGTTTTTTTTTTTTTTCAAAATAACTGAGAAAATAAAATGTCTTAAAGGAGAAGGTGACTACAGACAGTCTTTACTGATTTCATCCACTAATGAAGTGAATAGTAGCAATATTTGATATTTCTATTGCGTCTTTCATCCCAAATCACCTTAATCAATTTCACGTCCATTTAGACACGTCTTTTAGTTCTTACATATGACTGAAATCAGATAACGGAAATCATAGGGCAAGGCAACACACAGCAAAAAAGTCCATTGTATTTTTAAGTTCAAAAAGGGAAGGATTTTTTTTTATCAGTTCAGACTATATGGGAAGATCTTCAAGATAATGAAAAAGACACTCTAGCTACAACTATGCACTTTTTTTTTTTCCCCTCCCATTTAGGCTTCTTTTTAGCAAGATTTAAAAAAAATAATAACGTAAATATTGTCTGAGTGGTGATAATCCACTGATGTATCAACTTGCTTCATTTGATGGGCTTTAAGCTCTGAGCCTTTAAAAATATGTACATAGGCTTCATATGGCTAATTGCACTGAAAATAGAATAAAACTCAGTTCAATTCATTGTATGGAAAATGTCATAGACAATACTAAATTTAAGATAATTATATGAAATTTAAGTAAAAGGCAACAATTATCACCAATAAAATAGCTAGATAACTCAAAATTGTCTACGGTTTGCATTTACATAGGTTAAAACCAAACCCAAAAGTTTTCTGATGAAACTAAATAGAAAGGGTGTTTCTCATACTAGCTTTGCACCTTTTAGGGAAGCCTGACTCCTTGACTTGTGAATCTTTGTGAAACCTGACTTCTACTAATCTAGATAAGAAATCCTTCGATCAACTAGATGTATTCCTATTTTAGCATTTTTCCGTTTTTTTTAGTCTAATTAAGTAATAAATTGTTATATATTGTTAGGACGTACCTCTGTTTTCCTGGAAACACTAGAATAAAATCATTGCCTGAATCAACATACAAGGACTTGAGAATGTGTAGAGTGAGAAGCCTGGCAAATCTTATGTTTACAGAAACATTTTTCTTTACACCATTCTCTTGGCAAAGAGAAGATGCATCAAAAAAGGTGAGACTATTTCATGATCGAGCAAATGAAGATCTGCATTTTCATTGCCTCCTGATTCACTCTGTATATGAGACAGACATACAATATGCATTAGGGCATATATCATATGTTGGGTTTTTTTTAATATTCATCTGACTCAGATAATTTTATTTGCCATCTGGAAAATGCTCTGTATGGCATAGATCAAAGTAAGCTGATGGAACTGGAAGATGAAACCAGAGCTCAGGATGATCTGCCTGAGATGGCAGTGCCAAAATGCAGGTAGTAAAGAAGGCCAAGTTGGGTAATTTAAAGCACTGACCAAAAAATCCAGGTAGTTGCCTGTAAGTTTAGTCATGTTACTGATTTACATAACTGCAGCTTAAACTAAAATGTGTTTTAAAGTTTTGGAGATCTGTAAAACTTAGTGACTAATGATACATTTTTAATGCTTGCATAGGTAATTTTGAGTGCTTTTATTAATATCTAATTCTGTTAGCTAGCAAAAATATGATCAGAAAAAACCCCAAAAACCTAAAGCAAGGTTATTTAATTTTGAAGATCACTCTTTTCAGTCTTAGCTAGTCTTATTCTTAGCCTTCAAAAAGAGACACCAAACTTCTAGAATATTGTTAATATTCTGCAGGGGGTGGAGAGAAATAATAAAAAGGAAAATTTCTTTTTCAGTGGAAGAATATGGAAACAAGACAAAAGATAAAGTTGAGAACACTTATTCAGAGAATAATAATGTTCCTCTAGCAGATGTTAAAGTGAATATTCTTGAATGAATTCATGTACATGAACAAATGCATATCCATATCGGCACTCGTAGAGCCGTCTGAATTCAGTGTTTAGCTCAGAAAGCTTGTGTGGATTAAATCTGGAGTAAAGAAACATCAAATGAAAAGCAAAATCTTTTTGCTGATCTAACTAATTTCATATATCTTTATATCTTCATGTCACAGTATCCATTTCACTTACATTCCACTACTGGCAGCTATGACATTACAAGAAAATAAGATGCTTTTATAACTATATACTAATATTATAATAAGTTTAAACAGTATTGTCACAATGAATGTTCAGATTCTGCCTTTGTGAAAGGAAATTACTAGTTCCGTCTCTAAACTAACAAGAGGGAAGCTATGCATATAAAGGAAAAACCAGTTGGAAAATTGCAAATTCCAGCAGGAACTACAAGGTTAAAAAAAAAAAAAAAAACAAAGAAAGAAAGAAAGGGAAGAGTGTTAATTTCTGTTTGCTTTTTGGCAAAGTCTTACCGTCTAGTGAACTTCTCTTTGGCCATTATTGGCAGACCTGTTTCCCTTGTGCTGTGCTCTGGCCAGGCTTTATGAATGAAAGAGGGTTGGGAATAATCAGTACTTAAAACAAGAAATCTCTAAGGAAACCCATAATCTACAGGAAATTATCTTGATTCACTAAATGACATCAGTTCTTTAGGTTAATAAAGTAAGAGTAGACTGCGACTCTAGCAGGTATCCAGTCAGTGGAAGAAGGAAGGTTTGGGAGAGTTTAAAAAAATCGAAGTGTTAAATATTCAATTTCTGTTACCTTAGTAGTGCAGTGGGAAAGAGGAATATTCTTTAGCTCAGTGTATATATGGGCTTAGTGTTTGCCACTGCATCTCAGATTTCCATATGCTCTTCTATACATGTAGGCAATCTTCCCCCACAACGTCAAGTCTGCAGGTAGTTTCATTTAACTGGCTCATTCAGCTCAATATTGATGAGGCCACAGTGCTATAAATAGGAGACCATATTAGCTTCCTTCACATTTGTGAGGAGAAAAAAATTATAGGTTGGACACATGTTGGCTAAAGTATTGATATTTTTCTTGTCTAAATTTCATGTGCTTTTCTAATTGACTAAGTTGGTTTTTAATTTTGTTAAAAGCAATGTTAGATATCTCACCCAGAATGTTTTAAGTAAAGCTACATTTCAAGGGGTTCTGAAGACCTCCCAGTGAATAAGCTCTGTAATACCTTCAGAAATTTCTGCTTTATAAATAAAACATAAAATTGCTGTAATCCAAATTGAGCAGCACAAATCAGTATGTTGGCCTTGCAGTTTCTCTCACTATAAGTTGGACAGATAAATCCTTCTTGCACACTCCTCAATATTTAGTGGTATGAACTCAGAGACACAATAGCACAAGACGCATGTCGTGTTTTTGCTGTATCTCTGCTTTGTCTTCTTTATCCAGTCTCCGAATCCTCATGGTATTACTTATAGAAGTTATTTAAAATATTCTAGGCCAAGATTTTCCATTTGTTTCAGTCACACGGATTCAGATGCCTCAAAAAGAGGTCCAATTTTCAGAAGCAGCTAACTGTTCAGCTGTTGAAAAAGCAGGTTCTGTCTTTTTTTTTTTTTAGGTAGAGTCTCAAACTATATTCCTTTTTAAAAACTATGTGCTTAAATATATATGTATACTATATACTTATATGTACTTAAATATATACATACTATACAGAGTAGTGCTACAGAGCTGTAATATTTGGCTGTAGCTCTTTCTCTCCTTTCTGCTCTGCTTTCAGTGGGACCTAAGGGAGTCTTAAAACTTTAAAATTTACTACAGAAAGGTGGTGATTTTGGTATTCAGGATCTGCAGTTCTTAGTTGTTCCTACTTCCTCTCTGTTCCCCAGTTTCCTTCCACCCTCTGTACTCACAAAAATCATTCACAAGCCAGAGATTGGTGTTGGTGGAGTTGTGCAAGACACATTGATGCATGTGGGTGAGTATATGGGATGAAAGTGGATAGTACAGGCAATAGCAGTTGCCCGGTAGGAGGACAAAGGAAATTCAGCATTCTCAGATCCGAGTGAGTGCTGCCCTGCTGTGCCCCACCACACCCCAGACCCACCCACCCATCCGCAGTCCTCTCCCTCCTCCATTCTTGGAGGTCCATCTCAGCAGGGAGAGCTGATAGCTGCCTCCTCTGCCCGAGCCTTCTCATTTCATAGTCCTGTAAAGCTCTACAGCGTTGTGCTAAGTCATAAACTGGGGCAGATAAGATGCAAAATATGCCCAACCCAGCTCTTCCAGCTGTAGCAAAGGTTACCTCTGCAAGGGCGGGAGGGGAAATATGTGCCTGGGGGCAGTAATTGTTTTGCTCGTCCTAGATTGAATCTCCTAGTCAGTGACAATAAATAGTTCAGGAAGTTTGGAGTTGGAATCCTCTGAGGCAAATCACTTTGGGAAAGTGGGCATTTTGCTATTATCAAACTGCTTGTGTTCTTATTTAAGAGGCAAAAATGCAGAATGATGCTGTTTTGACTCTGCTGCACAAAACAAAAGTACCTGCCCTTCCCCTGCAGCTCTTCCATTTGCGCAATCCCCTGGTGTCACCTGGTGCATCAACAGTTGAGCAGTTCCATTCTCATGTGTCTAATGAGCAATTACAGAATTTTTGTCTGAGTACATTAGTATTAATTATTACAAAAGTAGCAAGGAGAAGAGGAATACCCTGAACTGCAGAGACCCTGCAACTGTGATCCAAATCAAATGTTCCAGTGGCTCCATAGGCAAAGCCAGGGAGGATATTTGGGAGCTTTTCATTGTCAAATGAAAATTAGCATTTCTAGGCTATGTAGAGGCAACGAATGCAGTGCTCATTGATGAGCTGTAAGGGGCAGAGTAGAATGAGAGACTGGGAGGGAGAAAGACGGAACAAAGGAAAAAACTTCAAATGAAAAAATGTCTACCTAATAATCACAGGAAAGAAGAGAGGAACCCTTGAAACTTCCCCATCCAGTTCTCCTTATCTCTTTGCTGTCTAACGTGTAGTGGCTTATTTTTCTGAGGAATCTGCAGTGCTCAGCTTTATGGAGTGCAAGGGCAGTGTAGCAATAAATACAGAATTGTCATTTAGAATGAAGCACAAGAAGTAGGTGAACTTTCTATTGCCCATATAAGATATGCACAAAATCAGTTTACATGGTTTTTGCAAAGTAGGCACTTGCACTAAGCAATAGCTGGGCAAAAGCAAATGGCAGCACTAGACCACTCTTTAAGTGTAAGGAAAAGCGGACTGGATATGGTTGAGCCACTGAAGGACAGTTAAGGCATGACCACTGAGAGACAAGGGGGCATCTGTCTGGCAGCTGCCAACGCAGGGAAAGAAGTGTCTTCAGAGTGTTGCAGTGGAGGTTTTGCCCCTCATCCACATCCTGCATGTAGACCTTGAACAATGAAATTCAGTGTTGATGCACTGCTGAGAATGTTCTCTAAACCAGGACCAATACAGCCGCCCAGAATATAGGTTTCTGAACATTTCAGACTGATATTATCTGCCAAGAAAAACCCCATGCTAACTTTTCCACATCACTGACTGCTCATTTTACTACCACATACTTACCGCTGACGCAGGTGGTTTTGTCACTGTGCTGGGAACTGGATTGGGGAATCAGCGGGGTTAAAAGTTACCTTTCTTGTGGCAAGTGGGAGATGATTAGTTCCCTGATGTGATACATCTATTGGAAACACAAATACTTGTGCCAGTAGAATGAAGAGACCAGCACAGGGCAGGCAGAAGCGGGACTGCTTCTTTTGGCACCATCTCCGGCTTGAAATGTTCCTGATATTGAAGTGTTTCTCAGGCAGTTGATAGAGAATGAGAAAAGGCACTGCCTTTTCAAAGACATGTTCCCAGCAATCAGACAATATCTGGTATAATAGTGGTCAGATCGAACACTTCCCACAGTCCCTGGAACTTTGTTGTCCTTGTGCATTAAGTAGTTTTATGTGCTCTTTGTGATTAACCTGTATTAAGTACATGTTTGATCACTGTTATATTTTGTTGGTTTTTTTTAATATAATTGCACATTTCACTCTTGCCCCATTAATACTTTTTTCCAGTCCTCATATTCCAATCTGAAATACCTATCTTTCTTGTATATTTAGGCTTTCTGACATCATTCTGCTGCCAAATGTCTTTATCGTCTCAGATGGTATGCAGAATAAAGCCTGACCTTTTATACGCGCCAGTAATTCCGACAGTTCTCCTGCGTTATTCCATGTGTCCTCACTAGCAGCACAGTCTTTCTTTCAGGAAATGGAGAAAGCTGGCTTAGGTGCAAACTTGGTGGCTTCTCTTTTACTTTTTGTTCTGTAATCTGAAGCAAGTTATGTAGAACAGTTAATCGTGTATTTTCCAAGAAAAGCTTTTTAATATACTAGTTTACAGAGAAGAGGATATTGTATAATGTCATGATGAAAAACATCACAGCAATCTATGGCTTTAGATTTGTAGGTGATGTCAAAGAATGATCGAGTGCACCTTCAAAGATAAGAATTATATGACTTGTTAAAAAGCTGCATCTAGATTTTTTTCTACTAAATAATTAAGGTAGTTCAAAATTTTTTTTTTGTGGAGTGGCTTCCATGAAAGAGCTAGCATGAATACTCATTTGATTGTGGAACATAGACACAGATTGAGATTTTCTACTGTCAAACCAAAATCTTCCTAGAATGAGAATTGACATAAAACTTATTAAGTTCTAAGTAAAGCTCACTAAAAATGTGTTGAAACAAGTCCTTTTTGAGAAAAGAAATTTTTGCAACATCTCTGAAACATTTCATATTAAAAAAACCTCCTTCCCTTTTCTGGGCAAGAAAAACTGGGTTGCCTAAAAAGTGTTGGTTATTATGACAGCTTGGAATGGATGACCATGTTCTATTTTATGAAACTGGAAGCATGGGAATGTTCATTGTTGTTATCTCTTTATTTGTATAACCAGAAGCTGAAGATTTGCCCACAGAATTTATAATGTAAGACAAGAGAAAATAGGAACATGAGCTATTTGATCAAGTGCAGACATCTATTATGTCCATATTGTATAGCTCTGTCTACAACTGAGTTAAATAGTAATAAGACCAGCCCCCAACCAGTACCAGGGGACATTTCCCCCTTCCTAAAATTGATGTCCATCTATAAGATGAATGTGAAAATGCTTGTGTCTTTAAAGCTTACCTAGTCAAATACAGCAGATTGCAGGTATCGAAAGACCGGGTAAAGCTGCTCCAGTCTCCCTCATCAGACAAGGGCAACAAATAAAGAGAGGCAATGACAATGTTAGTCAATCAATCAAAAATGGTCAAGGCAATTCTCCAGTCTGAGGACACTGGTGCATAGTTTTGCTTGAAAGCCTACTGCGTCGCAAAGCATGCCCATGCACTGAAGTAGCATGGTAGGTGGCTCAGGATGTACCCCATGGCTCTTGGTGCTTCCTGCTGGCAAACTGTGCCAAGGGTATGGGTACAAATAACACAGACCCATTTGTATCCCTTCCCCTAAGAACCGGGAACGGTCTTCTCTGTGATAACTCCCCAGATATGCCCAGGACCTGGTCAGAACCACTTAGGTGGCCCCGGCCAAAGTGTGCCAGGGACTGCTCTAGCTACTTGCAGTCATTATCCAAAACCTTACAGACATCCAATGCTTGTGAATATTCCCATCTTGATTTATAGATAACAATGAAGTTAGCCAAAAAGTCATGTTGATGAGTATGATAGTGATGTCAGTGCATTAGCAACCTAGCATGTTATGCTTAATTGTAGAGGTTAATATATAATTACAACGGCTTTATTGCAGTGAGTTATGGAAATGTAAATACGTGGAAGAGCCTTTGTGCTCCAGTTAAGAGCAATGTATTTGATGAGGTATTTTGTATTTGAATCCAGCTCTGGCCTCAAAGGCCTGTGTATTAGAGAGCTCTTGATATGCTCCTCCATTTCCACCTACAGGTGTGCTTCAATATTTGTCGGCCTTCGTCTCCAATTGCTCCCTGCTGTATATACTACACATAAATTGGCTGAATTTGTGAATGTTTATAATCACAAAATTATCTAGTCAAAAGGGATCTCTGGAGATCATCTAGTCTGGACTCCTCCAGTGGATGGCTATGAACATCTAGTAAGCTCCTGCTCTGAACATTTCACTGACTCTGTAGGAAAATTAGGATCTTAATGCGTATTTACAATTGGGTGCCCAAAGTACACAACGTGAATGCCACCCTTAGGGAATATTAACTTTGAAAAATCACCCTACCTTTCTGAAAGGCTTCCACACCTCATGCTTTCATGCTCTGAAATCTATTTCCAGTTTTATCAGACTTTATTGGAGGGAAAATACTTTGATTAAAAGGGAAAGAAAATATTCTCATTTGCTTTGCAAGAATTATTCTTTACAAAAATAAGTGGTAAGAAAATATCTAGTTCCCTTCCTTGAAATGATAATTTAGAAAGCCTCCCTAAGCCTTTTTATACTCCTTTATTGTTTTGTTTTCTTAAAAGATTGCCACAGTGAGAGGAGAGCTACCTTTATGTTGGTGTTTTGGTTTTTGTACAAATCATACAGCAAATCATTCCACTCAGAAATAAGGCCACAGCAGCTGTATTTCCTTTGCAAAACAGTGTTAAGATGAAGTCTTTCTATGGCAGATTTAAGCCATAGTTTTTACACAATATTGTAACAGAAGTTTTTGTTCTTTTTTAATATATTTATTTTCTGTTCTTTTAAATGGTTGTATTTCTTCTCTGGCCAACTCCACTGACATTGTATCAGTGCTGATGGAGCTGTTTGGAGGCGGGTGACAGAACTGTCACCTTATCAATCTCACCATTAAGCTGTCAGTTCCACAGTAGTATTTGGAATTGAAGCAGACACCTCCACTGACATTGTAACCACTATGTGTGAAAGACACTTCTATTCCTTTGGATGTGCAGGAGACATTTTCATTTACAGAAAAGACCCACTAATGTGCTTGTTGCTTTGCACACAAGGATTAGTCAGACTCTTCAGGGAAATCAAGGGAAGCTGGTGTCAGTACAAACTCTACCCCCATCAGGTTTCAGCTGCCCCAACTGTCCAGTGTAATTGCCCATCGTGGTTAAACTTCCAGTACGGACACATAGACTTAATACTTCTACTGTCATTCTGCTGTTTCATTGATTTTATATCCTCAACCAGTGTCAACGCAATTTTATAAAGACAGTGTTGTTTGTGATTTATAATAAATAAGGTTGTAAGATAACTAGGCCATTTCTTCTATTAATAGCATAATACTGAAAACACCTCACTTCTCCTTCATATAGAATGAAGCCCACTGCTTATTCATTCTGTCCACTTTATTCTGCATCAGCATATATTCCTATACTTTTTTTTTTTTAACTTTATACATTTATAAATCTTCTTTGATGAGGGTCAGGACCTACTACCAGCAGATGTATTATCTTTTATATTCCTGGCCTGATTGTACCTGGGATAACAGAGTTCTGACCTATGTCAAGATATGGCAGTAGCAAAAACTAAATAGGAAATGATCAAGGACATTGCTGCTAGAACAAAAAGTTCTAGATTATTGGCACAAATTTAAACATTATAATTGCATATTAAGACCTGATAACAATGTCAGTGTACACTTACATGAGCGGCTTACATGTGGAGCTGCTGTTATAAAAGGAAAGCATTAACGCTGTAAGTAGGTTATACAAATAATAGAACCACAAAGGAAAATTTGAGGTCATTAGCTCCTACAATTATGAGCTCATTTAAGTATATGGAGACAGAAGTGTGACATTAAACACTGGTTTTAACTCTGATTAAAGACTATGCTGGTCAAGAACAGTTTTTATAACAAGAACCTAGATTGGGACTAAATCACATTATCCCCAAAAGATGTTCTTAAAACAGGTGAAAATACTGATTTTTAAATTTTAACTTTCTCCCTCTATACATATAAATGTTCTCTCTGTGAATATGTATGTATATCCCTGTATATGTATATATAGTTTACATATATATTCTTAAAAGTGTGTATCTACAGAGTCTTATGCAATGTTCATCAATCAGCTTTTGCATATAGTCTCTTTTTCAAAATGCATAAGGTTTAACCATAAAGTTGATGTCTTCAGAACTAGTTCTCCCTGTCTTTAAAATTTGGGGGTTTTCTTCCCCCTTTTTTTCTTTACTACAGTTATTATTTTTGTTAATCTCAGGAAATTAAAAAGACTGAAAATGCATAGGGTCTGCATCTGAATTCACTGGAAGAATGAATTGCAGAGGGAAGTTATTTCTGGCGTGGAGCTTGTAAAATTAAACTCTAGTACATTTGTACTCTAGCATTATAAAAAGATTTTACCATTTTATATTACTTTAAAACACTATTTTGTATGAGGTGAACAGTCTCTCAACCATCGACATGAGACAAAACCTATGGAGAAAGGAAATTAAAGCATAATGGAAATGATGGCTGGGAGCCATACCACCCTGGGCTGTGAGCTCAGCCAAACAGAAATGCCAAGCTGAGCTGATTTGGTCTCCGATTTGGGATCTCTGAGGAAATTTCCACGGTTGCTGGAGGAAACGGTGGTGGCAACACTGTAGGTGGTAGTCTCTGTTCTTGAGTCACCATTGGGTCAATAACCTGTGTGATGGGAGCAAGCAGGTTTTCCTGGAAGAGTTGTGGGCATGATATGAAACCATGGTCCTGAGTATTTAAAGACCTCCATGGACTTTGTGTGAAAGTAGAATTGGTAACCCTGAGGAATTGATCACATTCAGTATCAGCCTTTCTTACATAATTTCTGAAAATTATTCCTACATTTGCTCCTCTTTGGGACAGCAGAATAAAAACCAGTAAGAAACGCCAGGCTGCTACAGTACTGAAAAAAGTTCAAACCCCACTGAAACAGGCTTTCACTCTAAATCCTGTCATTAACTTGAATGAGTTTTGGATCACATCTAGAGTCCTTAATGTAGAAGGACCGCAGTAGAGCTAATCTGTTTTTGAAGGAGCCCCTCTCTTTTCATGCATTTACTATTTGAGCAATGCTGCCTTTGCCTTTCAGCAGTAATCACCATACGTTACTCAGAGATGCTGTCAGGCCCTGTCATGCTCTCAGAGCAGCTCAGATCCGGATTGGTTTTCTTCTCAACCCCATAATGGTGTAGTGACACTATGACATTACATTCTCCCCAGAAACGATGACATGAATCTGATTTATAACTGGTGGTAAAACTTTATTATTCAAGTTTAGATGTAACAGACATCTTTGCTGCCTGAAGATTGTTTGCATAAGAAATACACCAAGAACATGTTTGTGAGTAGAAATGAACATGCCACTATGAAACCAAAAACAAAACAAAACAAAACAAAACCCCAAACAAAACAGAACAAAAACACATCCATGTGTTGTAAGGACAAAACATTAAGAGCCAACATTCTAGAGTCAAATCAGGGCTACAAGTTTAATGATGGTTTTTAGCAACATGAAGTCATTCTTTATGAAGTACTTTTTTTTTTTCTTTTTTTTTTTTTTTTCCCTTTTCCTGCTGGTGAATTTTCTATAAGCTAAATTTACAATGGCATTTTGAGATGTTTCCTTTTCTCCTGTTCTCCTCCTATAGAGCTCAGAGGCCAAAATGATTGGAATGGAAAACTGTGGTTGCTGTTACAATGTTTATTCTAAGAATCTTATTTTACTAAGTATAACCAAAAATCAAATAAAACTGGTACTTATCTGGCTGGCAGCCATTAAATTATTGTCTTTTATCCTCTTAAAAAGAGGTAAATCTGGGTATATGTGATTACTATCTAGGTAGCATCTCACTAACTGCCAGCTTTTCAGAGCTGGCTGAATGAAACAAAATTGTGAGGAAAAGTATAGGGAGGGATCCTATTCTGAGGTGAGGAAATTATGTAAATCATTCTACTTGGCCCATCTAAACTTTATAGAAAAGTTTAGAAGGGATTTCTCACTTATCTATCACATTTGGGATACGCTGAGAAATTGCTCGCTATTCTTTGCCAAGCATAACTGTCTCCACAGAAGCAGAAGGAAATATATCTACCCTTCTGGCTGAACAGAAGTGAACTTCTAATCTCTTTGGCTTTTCCTGACCAGTATTAGGAATTAGCATGTTAAGTCAGCCAAGAAAAATCAATACAGGAGCAAGAATACGAATATATTTAGGCATCCTGGGCAGAAAGCAGATGGTAGACAACATCCCTAGCACATAAAGCAAGTAATAATGATTACACAGCAACACTGTCCAGTCCAAAGACGGACTTGAAAGTCTGTCCTTGAACTGAGTACTAACCCATGGTTGCCAGATCAGGTCTCCCCACTGCACAACCATGATGTTTCAGCACTGTATACAATTAGCATCAGTCCCTTTTGTCCTGCTGCCCCTCTAACTGCAAAAATAAACTCTTGCCCACAGCATGCCTTAACTTTTTGAGTAGTGTCTATGTTGTCCCTGTTTAAAACTGTCACAGTGCACAACAGTACATTTTTTAGGCAGAACCGAGATACAAGTATCCAATGTCCCTTCTCCTTTCTGGATGGTCCATGAAAAATTAAGGTGGGAGTTTCATCAGCACAGTGGCAATTAGGTGCAAAACTTACTTTGGCTATCACTCTGAGTTTAACACCTGAACGCAAACTGTACTCTGGAAAATCTTCATCTCCTGCTGCGTTATCCTATGGGACAGCAGCCCCGAAGTGACAACTGAGAGGCAGCCCACTTGGCAGAACATGCCTCGCGATGGCTCCCTCTGTACAGAGTGCTAACAGAAACATTGTTCATGTTCTGCAATCTGATTAATGACAGGCATCACCAAAATCCTCTGGTTTTGAGCCAGCTAACTTATTCTGTGGTCCCATTTGAGATACATTTTAGATCTCAAACCACCACTCCTTAGTAGAAGTACAACACCCTGCAGACACTGACAAACAGAGAACAAAGAAATGATTCTTTGAAAGTTCAGGTTTAGGTGCCAGTAAGCTGATGGAAATGCAGCAGATGCCGTAATTGCTTGTGTGTGCTAACACTGGTTTTCCATCTTGGAGAGTTTATTAAGTAAGATTATTCTTTTTTAGTGTCAGGATTTATTTTTCTTATTGATTAATATTCATTGTGAGGGGGGCTGGAAGAGGGATGGAGACACCTCTATTTTGTTCAGAAAAAAACTGTGCTCTCCCCACCCCAATCAAAGAGAACAGGCTATGGCAAAATCCCGTTTCTTACAAAGCGGAAATCTATCGAACATCTCAATATGTCATGGCAAGAACAGTGAACTTTTTTTGAATTTTTATTTGCACCATCTAGGTGTGCAATACTAACATTCAAAAATCTGTCTTGTTCTTTGCACTCGTGTAAGATTTAATTTCTCCTCACCCCCAAACCCTGATATGTGTATTTCCTGTTATTGGCCTCTGCTTCTGAGTTTAGCAAGAGGTGTTATGAAGTACAGGGTGGTGCTCAAGTCTCACAATGTGCATGTCCCCCTAAGCTATTTTGACATGAAGATGCAGTTCTACCAATGAAGAAGCCACAAGAACTGGTAGGTCTTAGATGAAGTAAGTCAAACCCAGTAATTACTGAAAACAGGCAGGCAGCTACCTCCGAAGCTTATAAAAATCACTGCTTAGTTAGTCTAACATGTTTCTTGGAAAAGCTGAAAAGGACACACACTGGACCCTGATGTAACAAAATGAGGGCAATCTATTTCAGTCCCCACAGAAAAAAAAAAAAAAAAAGAAACTAAAAATACCCAGCAAAAATAAATCCACAAAAAACAAGTCAGAACTTATTATTGGAGAACAATAGTAAAAACATAACCAGACTTGTCTGGCACTGGTAAAAGCTGGAGATTCATCTAAAAAATAGAAGAAGAAGAATGTGGCCCAATATCCTTTGCTAATCTAGAACACTATGAAGGGTTATAGAACACAACCGTGAACAGACTGAGTGGGACTTTCCATATGCTGCTCACCAGTATAGAAGCAATGGGTGGAAAAGGAAGGAATGCAAGCCTAATGCTGAACAATAGCCTGTCTGTGCCTAACAAATCAGAGAAACTGTGCAATAACGTTTCATCTGTGTGAAAACGTTAACACCTAAATACTGCCAAGGGTCAGCAAGACCTTTTGGTGATCACCGTGTAAGTGCTTCTCATGCATGGTGATGTTTGTTGCGGCTTCTTTAGCACATTATTTTTTCAAAAGACCATCAAAGTGACTGAACATTTAGGCCAGTTCCCTCCCTGGTTTTCCTTTGCCAACCCCTATAAGACATTTCCTATCACCTCCTCTCGTATCTTCCACCTCCCTGTCTATCTGGTTAAGTATAAGTGCACCAAATTCTAGAAGGGAGAATGGTGAGATTCAGGTAAGTTAAATACAAGAACTTTTTTTTTTTTTATGATGCTTTAGTTTCAATTACATGAAAATCTGAGAAGGCGGCATGTAAGTGAGATCAGAATAGGACCCTTTACATATAATCTCAAGTGAGGACTTAGTCCAGAGATATTTTTATAGAACATTTTAAAAAATAAAATGCATGAATGGAGAAATAAAAGACAACATAATATCAGAAAGACATTTTAAACTTCATTCGCTGCAACATTCATGAACCAGTTGAGCTACACCTGCCATCCAACCATAAGGAACTAAGACCCTGCACTGCGAAAAAGAAACAAACCCAAACAAAACAAAAAAGCAACTGCATAATATTGTAAAAATGGAGTGCAATGCTACTACAGAATGCAATAAAACATCAGTGCTGCGTCGTCAAACAGCACTTATCAAAATAATTTCTGAAATGTTTCTTCTGAAACACAGACAAAGCAATAAAAAGAGGATATATGTTTATCATTTTAAGCGTAACAATGTGAGTTAAGAGCTTAAGAATACAAAAGTACTTGGAATGAATAGTGCTACCCTTTTTTTCCTAAGTAGGCATAAAAATATTTTCATTTCCTTCTTGTTTTTCCATACCATTAATATCAACAAATTTCATTCATTTCATGTTATCGTTTACAACTTTAATGCACACACACAGAAAAAAAGATACCTACTGCAATAGAAATAGTTGCTTCATTACCTTGTTTGCTACATTTGCAAATGTAAACAGCGAGGCAGAGCCAGAACTGACTCTAATGCATGATGGAATATCTTTGTTGCATACGTACACTGTAGAAAATAATTATTCAATATGTCAGGCACCATTATTTGAAATGTAATACATTAATATTTACTAGAAAAATAAGGTTTTTTCTATTTGTTCTCCCAACTTCTTTAATGAAATAAGTTAATCTGACAGTGCATCCAGTAGCTTGTAATATCTTCTACATCCCTGTGGCAAAATAATAAACTACTGGTTGGGACACTATAATGAAAATGATTAAAGTCAGTTCTTGTACACCCTTGTAGCAAGCATGGAGGCTCGTCTAACAGCACCTTTAACCAATTATTTAATATTTAGTTATTTAGCCCTATTTCCCTGAGCAGTTATGCTGAGGAGCTTTCCCTTCATGGATAGTTTTTAAAAAGCTTTAAGTATTAAAAAGTACTATGAAGACATTTAATGCTACTTAGCAAAAGCTGGTATAAGTCTACTGAAGGGATTGACTGGTATGTATAGCAATGTTAAGCCTGTGGAGAAGTAACCTTAGAATTAGGTTTAGAAATGTAATATATTAAAAATATATTAAAATAAAATACAGCAGGTTACCTTGTTCTATGCAAATTAAACCTGGAGTGTGGCTTCTGTATTAGACTTCACTTGCACAAAATGGTTTTCCTAGATTAAAGTGTGCCAGAAAGATGTAGTGATAAAAATGGTAGCTAAAAATCAGCTGAGTCTGAGAAACATCTAGATGAATTGCTGCCAAAGCTTTGAGGACGAAAGTGATCCTAAGGCATGTTTGTAGGCAGAATTAGCCCAAATTAAAGAAAAGAAAATGACCTGTTTAACATTTGTATATTTAACAAGTCTAGTTCTTATATACAATGTGCATATGTTCACTATACCCCTGCAGCAGTATATACATATACACATCTTTGCACTCTTGCCAGTTATGTCTCTTACACAACAGCAAAGGTATTAATTGTCCGGTAAAATTTTCTCAAGGTAATTCGCCATGATTCACTGCATTCTGGCTAGCTTTGGTGGCCGTGTCCCATATAATTATCTTCTCCCCCTTCTGGCCACCATCCAACTTCTGTTCTTTTCTTGGTAACCCACTCATTTAAAAGGAAAAAAAAAAAAAAGGAAAAAATAAGAAAAGAAAAAACTTCAAAAGGATTTAAATATGGATAAGGCATGCTCTCTATATGAAGTGCTTTATAGGTCTTCACAAGACATTACAAGCTATTGAATTCCCATCAAGGAAACCTATTTCTGTTTAATTGTGCTAAGTGCTAAGGTTACTCTTATAGGTTTTCCATCTTTTTCAAGCTTGTGCATTGTTCCTGTGTAGGCCCCTCTGGATGTGAGTTGTGAAGTCATACTTGGTCCGTGCAAAAGATGCTGGCATATGCTGCACTGGAAAGGTACCCACTATCACCATGGGCAACTCATATGCAAAGCATACATCACTTCATCCAGAAAGACAATGCCACCAGTGCACACACATTGGTAGAAAGTTCATCTTGAGTACTTCTTATCAACTTTCTCTGTTTTTACTACATTCAAGGGACCTCATTTTTTACATTTGGTGGTGCCTTACTCTTTTCCTTGGAGGCACCATTTGCAGTTGGCCCAGGTCTGGAATGCTTTATCGCCAAATCTAGAGGAATGTCATTGTCTGATCCAACAGCTGAAAAATGAGGAGGCAGATTAAAGGTGGGATAAGGCACATAGTTTTGGCAAGGATTTGGTAGGCCAGGCACATGACTCAAGTAGTGTGGATTCCCAGGAACAGACAGCTTATATTTACTCCAGAATCTCAGCCAGTCAGCTTCACTCTGAAAGTCATTGTGTACAAATGGAAGTCCAAAGAGTGGGTACTGGTATTTTTCAATAGGGCTTCCAGGTGGTGAATAGTTTGGATGTTTCGCAGGTCTCATGTATTTTTCTATCGGGCTGCCTCTCTCTGAGCTTCCTTTCCCTTCTGATATCGATGAACTGTTTCCTGGGTCTCCAGTACTTTCCTGAGGACTTTTTATCTGAATGTGCAAAGGTTGCATCCTTTTGTGAATATCCAGAGTTTGGCTGACCAATATTGGCTGCTGAGCAGAATGGCTTTTAGTCAATGAACCTGGGGCCTCGTATTTACTGAGACTGGGAAGCTGAATTTCTCTCTGATGACCTTCAGGTAAATGATCCTCTGACCTCCTCTCTAAGGGGCTTCCATTGACTTGTTCCTCACTGCTACCCCTTTGCTGTTTGTTTAGCTGCTCAGCCTGAAGTGCCTCCGGGTTAAGGCGCTTTCTTGTTCGTCTCCTAATGATCTGCTCACCATTGTTCTGCTTAATGATGTTTAAAGGCCTGGGAGTCTGCATGGAACACACACATAATGAACAAAAGGAAAAAAGAAAGACACATTAAATCTGTGAAATTACGCTCATCCAAATTTATCTTTCCTTTTGTGAAGAGGTATATTGTAAGAGTTTTACGGGAATGTCCAAATTTCAACCCAAATGCTGTTTCCTGGCCCCTCATGCTAAAAGTAAACTATGAATTAGTTTGTTTTATCAAACTAAGTCAACTGCCTTAAACATATTACACCTGTTTACTTAAAAAGGCATGAAGCATGCAAGCTGTCAAGGCATTTATTACCCCTTACTACTGAAAAATTCTGGTGGAGATGTGCTGAAAGTGGGTGCTGAGAACTGGGGATGAGGTGGGAGATGCATGGCCCTGTGCACTAGTCTTATACCATGCACCATGCCACATGGGCTGGTATCGGGCAGGGGTTTGCACAGATCACACAACAAGAAGAACTCAGTAACACTTACCTTGATACTCAACCCCTTTGACACAGAAAATACAAGCAAATACCGGGCTTGCTAACCACCACTGCTGTCACCTAGCAAAAGGGTTGCAGGTCCGCTGTGATAGTGAGTGGGATGATGGTGGCTGGAAAGGGACTAAGATGGAGAAGAAGGCCCAGGAAATCTTTTCCTGTGCACCAAAAGGTCTATGTTGGACGTTGGTACCAACTTCCCCTCCTTCATCCCTATCGTATTTCCTTCTATATGTTACACATGTTGTGCTAAGTCATCCCCTAAATGTGGAAAGAAGGGTCTGTAAATAAAAGAGCATCCTGGAATGGACAGAGGCAAGAATTAAATGAGGACTTCTGTTTCCATTTGCTAATTCCCCACACCAGCTCAGAGTAGGTGGCCCACTTAGATGAGACTTGAAAATACTTTTTGGTTAAAAGGTAAAAGAAAATAAGTAAAAATAGTACAGGGACAGCAGCCAGGCCTCTTGGAAAGGCCCCTCAACAAGAAGGCAAAGGTATGTGAATGAAAGATGGTGCTGTAATGTTGGTATGTGTTGCTCTACTGGAAAGATGTTAGATCAACAAAAACTACCTAAAAATCATTCAGTTTGGTGTGCTGGCAGTTGCCATTTGTCTCATCCAAATGCACACATAATCGCATTTTGGTTGGAGCCCAGAAAAGTGCCCTACACAGTATTCCATTTCTACGTTTATTTGGAAATTTTCTTTTTAACATTGTTTTAAAGTGCAGATTAAATTTTGGCGTATAGTCAATATCAAAAATAATCTGTACCTTGAATGTAACATAATTTATATATATTCATAACTTTGAATTAATATAAAAATATCCAGAGCTGGAAGAGCGCTCACTCTATTATTTGCAGAAATCTAGTTTCTCTCTTGACTTTCTATTTTCCTCTCCTCTTTCACCTATTTATTTCCCTGAGGTTGGTTTATTCTTAATGGCTAACTACATTTTAGGCAGCAGAGCTACTTTTTAAGACTTTACTTTCTATTAAAACTCTGAATCAGAAGAAATATACACTTTGATTTAGATTTTTAATAAGCAAAACTTAAACTTAGCAGAAAACATGACCTGAACCAGCTTCCTCGAACAGATCAAAGTTGAGGGAATATCATGTTAGATAAAATTAGAATATTTTCCATGTAAATTCTATGCAAATAAAGTTTATAGCTTGCAGAATCAATAGCCAATTAATATGTATAAGCATATACTCTTTACTACAAGCTCAGTGTAATATCCTTACCTTCTTATGACAGTTCTAACACTGTCATACCAACATGCTATGTGAGGTCTTCGAGTATTATTGATGTTGCTCTTATTGAACTTTTATTTATACACTACAGACCACTTTCATATGGCTTCTGGATAAACTTTCAAAAACGGAACTTCTTACTTGTCATGCTACAGGTATGAAGTCTGATCATGGAAGTAGCTAAAAGAAATATCTTCATACCTGTGATTAAAGACCCTCACACACTCGCTTGCAGCTCTGGCTCTTCAAAGTTACATGCTATTAAGAGTTAAAGGCTGTAGGTCCGACTGGAAATTCTTCAGCATGCAAATAACTGTACTCATCTGACTAGTCTTTAGCTGATTAAAACAGACTATGCAGTGGAGTAAAGCTACTCGCATTTTCCTTATTCATAATAGTAAGGTGCAGACAAAAATATTCTGTATTTGGTTGGAAGTAAGGCAGACAAAGAAGTTTTGCTTTTAAAATGCCCTATGGCAGATCCTTAATTATATGTTATATGTAATATATTGAGTATGCTCACACAGATTTTTTTGCGATCTCTATATCAGGTGGCAATCTTGCTACCCTAAACATGAGTAACTTAATAAAAAGAATCGCAAAATTCAGCAAATAATAGTTTATTATTGTGATTAGACTTCCTAGATACCATGGAAAATCAGAATGATCCATCTGCTAGAAGATCACTTATTTCTAATCCTAGAATAGTATGCTATAACTCCTCACTGAAGTAGTCTAAGGATGCGGCCAAGGAATCATTATGGAATAAAATCTAGTTTTTCATGACCAAGTTAGAGTTATTAAAAATGAGGAACTGCACCTCAATAATAATGGTCAAATTCATTATTTTGGGTATCATAGAAATGGAAATACGACTTGGAGCAGAAATCAATACTACCATGTTAACATTTGTCAGTCACTACCACCCAGAAGTATCTGACAGACTATAATTTTTCTCATTATTAAATACAAGAAAAAAGGGACCTTAGAGATGAGTGTATTATATACATACTTGAGTTAATCAGGACAGTAGTTCTAGATAGTGATATCCCAATCAAAAGGGAGCTACGAAGTGTGCAAATCTACCATAGGTGAATTTTACTCAGCTGTATAGTATAGCTTAGTTTAACAGGGTAGCTCACAGAAGGGTAAAGTTCTGTTAGCTTTAATTTTTATAGCTTCAACCATTTATCTAGTAACTGCACTATCATAAAATCCTTAATTTGAAAACATTCATATGTGTAATACTTACTGTAAGTTTTCACGAAGATTTAGGCAGACAGATAAAAGAAACTTTAATCTTTCTGGTGTCAGCCCAAAGAGTATCCCTTTGCATCGTATTGTCTCAAAAGGTGTCCCAAAGGAGAAATTTGTTTGATTATTTCAGACTCCAACTTACAATGGAGTTGCTATCACACCACAACAGAGTGGAGGCGTAATTAAATTTCTCTCCATTTGTTTGGTCAAAGTTCAGTTGAAGATATTAATGTCAAATGTCCACTGAATGACAGCTTATTGCCATGCTTGAACAGTGGAGCTAAAAGATAGTGTCAGCTTCTTGCTTTCATTTTGCAGAAAATGAAGTTTGACATTGTATTGCTAATTATTATTGTTGGAAGCACACCAGATTGTTCCTACTGGTTCCTAAGAACTATCTGAGCTATGTGTTTGAATTCAAAACTGATTCTTGTAGCTTTTATCTATTCAGTAAGTCACAGTAATAATCACAGTAAGGGACAACATTATAGTTTAGAAAAGTATATTAAAAAAAAGATAAAATTTTTTTAGTGTATAAAAAAAAAGACACTCTAAATGGAAGTTCTAGAAAGTTCTCCAATGTCAAAATAAGGTTAAAAAGCCAAACTGTCCTTAAAATCTTTGTGAATGTCCACCCCTGATCAATTTCTTTAAATTAGATATTATATCTAGAACTTTGAGAGGTATTTTCAGCAAGATCTGGCCAAGATGCTGGTCAGAGATTGTGCATCCATCTTCTGCTCAGATACTGTCTGGCTGGCTGGGTTGTTCTGGAGCTTAAAAACAGTTACTGACCTCAGTCTGAGAGCACATGGCAAACAGAGCTAAGTTTTCAGATTGGTGATGGCCTTGCTGCTTTCAAATATTGGATCTTTTATATTAAATGGGCTGACTGGACAGGATCTTGAGTGAACAGGATTGTTTAGCAGCCTATACACAAGACCAAGGGTAAAATTCACAGAAACTACTAATTGATTCAGAAGCTTATACCTCAAATTTAAAGAGGCATAGGCACTTGGCAGTCGTAAGGCATTTGAAATATAGTTTCCTAAGTGGCTTTTTCTTTTTCATGAAAATGGAATTTCTGAAAAAAACTTTTTAAAAAACACACATTTTCAGCCACAACATAGATTTCTGATTTGGGCTCTAAGCCTGAATTACTATGTTCTCTTGGCAAACTCCCAAAGGCTGCCTCAGTTTCCATTTCTGAAAAATAGTTAACACTTTGTAACTTCATGGGAATGTTGTAAAAATTAATTAGAGTCAATTCTTGGTCACCTGACTCTCCCATGTGCTTCTATTAAAGATAGCGGGGACAATATTTAACTAGTGGTTTTTAACCTTAAAAGATTGTGAGCATTTTGGCACTGATCCAAGGAAACACTTAAGCATGGCTTTCCTGGACCTGGACCAGAGCATTCAACATCTTTCAGGATCAAATCAATAAGATGAAAAGCAATATAGACCATCCTTTATTACTTATTCCCTGCCTGATCCTGAGGGATGGTGAATCTTCCCCTCACCAAGTGACGAGTACCATCAAGCAAGTAGCTTCCTTGTTATTTCAGAATCCTCCACGAGACTATAAGAACTGTAGAAAAAAGAACTGTAGAAAATCCCACCACCCCATATGTCCAGGAAATTTACTGCCAAGTACAAAGGGGGGCAGAAAAGTGAAGGGAAACTAAACACACAGCAAGGGGTATTTTTAATATAGATGTGATGTCTAACCTTTTTTGTTTCATTACAAACATGAGGGCTCTTGAATTCAGAGAGCTTTCGTCACAACATATTGTATGCCTTTAAATGGAATTCCCAGAAAAGAAATAATTTTCCCCTTATTTTGTATCAAAATAATTAAATGCATCACTGGTGATCTCAAACGCATCTACCCACAGCATCCCAGCTTGTTTCATAATGAATCACATCTGATCCCAAAGTGACCATAGAGCAAAACCCTGTTAGGAAATTAACTGCAGGCCAGGGAGTGGTACTAATCACACAACCAGACAAGACCACAGCTGCCCAGCTTAGCTGTATAACCCCTTTTTTTCAGAACAAACCAGTAAGTTCTTCCTACCGAGTGAAGCTTCTGGTAGAGGCCACACGCATTGCATACATATCCACCATTTGCATTCTTTCGCCAGAGAGAGGTCTTTGTGGTCAGGCAATTGGCACAAAAAACACCCGAGCCTCTACGTCTCTGAAATAGGGAAAAAAAAGGGAAAAAATAAAAAACAGAGAGAAAAAAAAAAGCAGGTCAGAGGTGAGTCACATGAGCTGCGGAGTTAGGACAAATCAACACAGGAGTTTTGTCTCTAGACTGGCAACAATGACAGTATAAAACCACACTGCCCATAATGAGGTCAGGTTCAATTGTGCTTAATAGGCACCACTGATTTTCATTATAATTAACCATAGAGTGATGGATGAGGTGTGTGAAACACCAAAGCCTTTTCAGAGTAACAGCTTTAACTTTTTGAACTTCAGGTTTTGTGCATTTAATGATGGTTTCTAAACAGCAAATTCTGAAAAACCCCTCTGGAAGCTGAGAGAGAACATTCTGTAAACTTCTGATTTGTTCAACACATTTCACAACAGATTATTTCTTTTTAGTTTGCTTGATTTTAAAGTGCGATCAGTAACAAGAATTCTGAAACACCACCACTTCAGTTAATTAGAGTTTGCATCTGTATCATACTAGTTCCTTTAACAGAGATTATACTTCATTAATTGAATACATGATATTCAGTTCCAGTCCTTCCCACTTACTTCTGGAATCAGTATAACCTACCATATATTTCCCACAGCTCACTATGAACAAGGAGTAACCTCTGCCAAACAAATAAAAGTACAGTATTCTCAATAAGACTTCTTTTGAACTTCACCCGAAACCCCAGAAAATACTGTCTCATCGATGGATAATTTCTTTATTTTATTTTAGTCAAGCAAAGAAAGGCTAACTTCCCTAAATACAAATTGATTTTTTAACCAGGCTGAGCTGTGCATTCATCAGCTTTCATAACGATCCAGGAATAGTTAAAAGTAGACACGTTTATGAGTATTGCTCATTAAATTCTTTCTACAGAGTAATGATTTCATTAAACTTCACATTTAAACAAAAGTCAGGCTGTGTTTGTGGGCACAAATACTAATAAGCAGGAAATGGAATTCCTTTGCTGAAAAGGAAAATGCTGAATGTCAACTCTTGGCCTTTTTTGCAAAGGAAAACAAAATCAATACGAAATCTTCAGCATCTAAGATAAGAATGGCTGAGAACAGGGAAAAACAGCCTGGGGTGAAAACTAATTTATTATAAATTAAAAATTACAACACTGTAAGTAAAAATTTTCAGGGTTTTCATAAAATTTAAGTAATTTATTTAACTTTAGTCCATACTGTAGAAGAGTGGTGTTCATGCCAAAAAAATACAATGGTTATAATTTGTACTCTGATACATTTCAAATGGAAAGCTTTCTGCAGACATAATTTTGGCTTCAAGACTGGAACACTTTCTTGGCATTTGAAAGGCATTTTGATTCATCGGGTGTTTCACAATGTATCACTAAAAAGACCTGGTGAGCAGCCAGTTCCCTATAGGGTAATTTTTCCATCCAGAGCAAGTGCTATCAGAGGGCCCTCGTCAGCTAAACTAATTATGATCTTGCATTTGCTGATGCCTGCTCACTCTAACGTTCGACATCCTCCATTAATCATCAATACAAGGAAAATGAATGAAACGTTAAAGAAACGAGGGCTGGTAAGCTGCACAGCCATAAAAATCTGAAAATGAGTGCAATAATTTAACAAGATTGGGGAAATGTTTTTAGTGAGCACAAAGTCAGGCTAACAATTGCCCTTTTAAACCAAGAACACAATTTCATTAGTACAGCAGGTTGTGCTACTTTAAAGTGATACAATAAAATCAAGACTGTAGTCAAGATAATCTCTCTCTCACGCCCTTACATCATACTCTACTTTGTCTCTTAAATCAGAAGCATTAATATATTACATTTTCTCAATTTGGCTAGAACGAAAACTAAATGGTAGTTGATGTCCTTTAGCAAAATCTAAACTAGTTGTGTATAAGAAGATACAGCTCACTCTGGGGAATCCGCACTCATCTACAAGTAAATTGAAGCTCCCAATTCTTTTGTGGTTGCATATCTTTGCCCAACTTTGCCTGCTGTTGAAATATTTCTGCAAGAGTACAATAAAAGCTTCAATAAACTAACCCCAATTTGGTCCACTTGAAGGGCGAGAAGTTTCCAAGCGGAAATGAGTGTATATGGCGAGGATTCAGATACTACTGCAGAACTGTTTCTTTCCATTTCTACTTCTTGTCTGCCAGCCTATGGCTTCCTGGTCTGGTGTAGTAACCAAGTGGAGTCTTAATCTGAGTCAGTCCTTCCACCCTTGCATTTCTGTTTGTGTTCATTGAGTTTGGGAAATAGCCTCTACAAAGTCAAATATATAGAGAGCGGTCTAGTTTATACACTGCATTTGTACATGCCTGAATGGTCCTAGAAGGTGTATTAACACTGAAATGCTATGGAGTTATCATGTTTTTGAAGCTTTGACAGAAGTAACTCATTTTTTCTCTCTTTTTTTGAAGAGAAATATGATTCAAACTGGACATTAGTTGCAATGAAATAATACAATGACTACAGATGACAATCTACATAATAGCTATATGTGTCAAAAACCTATACCTGTGCTTATTTAGTACTTACTTACAAACTATTTATCAGTTTAAAATTTCGAAGTAGTTCAGCTAAACATTTTTCCCTACATTTAATGCAAAGTAAAGTTTTCCTACATGCTCGGTTATCTTTAACTTCTTATCTTTAACTTCTCTTATTTCTGTATTATTTTAGGACCTTGAGGATAATCAACAATGATTATTCCAATACCTATACAATAAATTAAGAATTAAACTACCTCTGGAAAAATTTACAATTTACTTTTGGTTATGAAACAGCTTTTTATAGTGGGAACACACAGCTTTACAATGGATTTCCAGGAGTGAAATAGGACTGTGAAAGGATAGGATTAAATATTCTTGACTCCCAGATCCTACCAACCACAGAACAGACAAAATACACCTGAGAAATGTCCATCATGTCTGCAACCGTAGGCCTTTGCTTCCCATATAACAAGTTTTATTAAAGTTACTGGCCAACAGAAATTATCTTTTTTTTGGTGGGGGTTTTTTTTTTTTTTTTGGTGCTAAATGTTAATCAGTGATAATACTTCTACTGCTAGTGATAATACTTCTGCATGAGTCTGTTCAGCTCTGCATACTCAAGTGTTTGTACTCGTCAATAATAATGGACAACATTGCTGGTTTTCTGAGTAGTCTTGCAAAGGAACAGACACTTGAGCTCCAATCCAGTAAATACTGCACAACAGCTGTGCCCACAGCCTCCATAAAACCCAGCCATGCGCTCAAGTGCCCCACTAAGCACTACTCTAGCCAGCATCTTCATGTGTTATGGAACCTTTTGCTCCTTTTCAAACGTGAACACATACTTATCATAGTTAATCTCTTAAAGTCAGCCCAGAGAAGGTAAGTCGACATAACTAGTTGTGGAGGAGTCTGAGCCACAGATAAAAAGGTTTCAGTCTGCAATTAATGCCAATAGCATTAGCTGGAGTTATCTACGAAAATTTCCTGTACATCCTTGAAGAATAAGCCAAAAGGGTCTAAAAAACTAAGATATGTATCAAGTCAAACTTTAATCATCCGGAGCCTTATAACTACTACATCACAATCCAAATCCTGAAGGGGCCAGTGTAGTTAAGAGCCTGTCTCTATTTCCATTCCAGTTCCTAGGTCTGGGCGTTTAGTATCATGGTTGTCTCAAATCACATTGGGCCGAAACATGTTTTTGTCAGCCCAGATGTAACTTTTTTTTTTTCTTGTCTTTTTTGGTACTGAAAACTTCATTTAAATCAATTCAGCTGTTTATAACTTGGAGATTAGCCAAAACTGGGGGTTGGGAGGCAGAGAGGATTTCAAGTTTTTCAGATAACTTTCTAACAAATGTACAGTCATAGTCACTTTGCTCTGGGGAAAAAAAGTATGCACACATTTTAGTATTTTAGTAGTAGCAAAGAAACAAGTGGATTATTATATTTATGCAGTTAAACTATGAAAGTTTGTAATTATTTGCTGAACATCTTGCAGATCTCTACTGTTTTCTCTCAGTAAGAACCACGCTGAAAGCATAAAATTGCATAACAACCCTTGATATGCAGAGTATTTACTCACATTTTTTTATGGTTTCATATCTTGACCATTTCAAATTGAACAAGTCTGAAACTTGGTATACACATCGTCAAGCCCAAATGCCTAATTTTTTTTTAACTCCTTAAATGATTTTCACTAGTTACCAATACTCCACTGAAACGAGGAAATTATTAGTAGTTCTTTCTGCTAGGCAATAAACCAGCAGAGAATAGCTTAACAAGTAATTCACTCAGGCATCTCAACAGGATCAGGCCCTTCTTTTTAATAGAAACTGCTTTAGGTATTACAAGGATGGCCCTACAATTTACATGATTTCAAACTTGGTAGCCATGCAGAAATGTCATTACACTCCACAGTTATACAAAAATATTTAAAAATGCACTGAACTTCCAGTTATTATTTTAGTGGAACTTAATGTAGCAAAATCTATATTATAAAAGCACAGCCGAAAACACTGCTCAGGAACCATGGCTTTTTAGCTAGCTAGACTAAGCAACGGTGCTTGACACTCTGCTAGTGCCAAATACATCCTGTTTTCAAAATTTCTGCCAGAAGATGCTTTTAGAAACTCAAATAGACTCCACAAGTGTCAGCCAAACATTCTTCTTACATCACCCTCTTGCTTTTGGACATAACAAAACTTGTCTTTTTGCTGATTACTTTCACTTCCCCATTACAAAAAGATGGCATGATGAAGCCTGAGTGAATTTTTTTTACCATCTCTGGCTTTTGTACTGTGCCAGAAATGGAGCATGTTGTAATCAGAGCTCCAGAACATGAGGTGCAGGGACATCATAATGCAGGGACATCAAAATGCTACCCAAAAATAACCAACCTATTTCCGGCGACAAAGTTGGGAACTATAAGCATGCACATCTCACTGAAAAAAAGGCAAAACACTGGCTCTGGATACTCTCTGGCAACGTGGGAGGTCCAAAATGGGAGCGCCAGGAAACCTGCATGTGCTTGGTTCAGTATGAGCCAGGTGACCTGCTGTGGAGAGGATCACTTTTAAGCAGCTGGCCTCATACCTGTCATCGTAAGGCTGCTATCACACGGTTCAGAAAAATGGTATAACGCACTTGTGGTTACATCTGTGTATGTTGCATTTTCACTGCTGTGAGTATTTAGGAATTTCTTGTTTCACACCTGCTAGGTCTTTCCAGGTATTGTCCTCTTTATATGAGGATGCATTTAGTTCTCTTTGGTTTTGGTCAGGCTCAGATTAACTGAAGTTTAAAACCTGGGCAGCAAGGCAGCATTTGGATGTTGGAGTAAGTGCTACTTTCTTCTGTTTAGGATGGGGAAAATCTTTCAGCCCTCATTGCTTTTGGCTCTAGAGGCACAGAGACCTTTCCAAATGTGTTTAATCAAAACCGCTTTCTCTCTCAACTATGAAACCAGCCACAACTATGTATCTGTAAAGTTTCACATTTTAAAATTTTAGTTGCCTTTGCTGTAAGTATGTCTAAATTAAAAGAAAGTCATTGGGTTTTCTTCCCTTTATAACTTGGACAGCTTTCAGGAATAGACCAGGCACAGCAGATTTTCGGCCCCAAATCATAAGTTGTCAGAAAAAGTAAAACACATAAAGCAGAGTGTTAAAGTAGAAGTTGTTTTCAACCTTAACTATGAGTTAACAGATGCCTCTTGAAGTCAATCGAATGTGCCAGATCCAAACTCTTCATCTAAGACATTTTCAAGAACAATTATATTAAAGAGCTGTATTTGAAAGATGCATATGAAAGAGGTTAGGAAAGGCAAGGTAGGAAGAAAGTAAAAATGCCAAGAGGAAAGTTAAAATTACACACCTAATTCATATAAAAAATTTTTGTGGAATTTTTAACGCTCTATTTTGACAACATCTGTTTATGATATATGCTGTATCACAAACTTTTAATGAGAGGAATAGGGGGGGTTAGAGAGAGGAAAAAAAACCCAGACAGTAAATTAAACGCTACTGCTAGCACATCCTTTCAGATACCTACCCCTGATCCCTTAGGGATAGTAAATATTGTAATGTGTATGTAAACTGCAATCATTTTTTATCAGCAGTAAAAGTGAAGATGAGTAGATTTTGTCCCAGCGTTTGAAGTATTTCTCTGTATTTTGTAAAGTTACCTTAAAGACAGTGGTATTCACTACTCAAAAAAAACCAATCCAAAACACCCTGAAAAACGGACAGCGAACTAAAATCACTTTGTGTCTTACTAAGCAAGAAGAATTTAGTAAGATATTAGTTCAGGATGTCATGATTGCTACCAAAGTAAAAATATGGCTAATAAAAATAAATTATTAAATTAAGAAAAGCATAGCTACGCAAAGAAGCCACTAAATCACTCGCTGTTGGATCTCTTCTCTGCTGTCACCTCCTCACCTTTATTTCCTCCCCCAAGCTACAGCTGACCCAACCTTTGCCACTGTGCTGGAAGGAAACTGGCTTCGGACACCCACCTTCAGCCAGAGGCTCAGCTCCACAGGCAGGAATTTACCATCGCTTTCATCATCTGTTAAGAGCCACATGCAACTACGGGATCACACAAATAATCACAATACACTTTACAATGACTTATTGATTTTCATGCATTTGAGCATTTATCGGTGAAATTATGTAGTTCACAGAGTACCTCCTTATTAATCTAAACAAGGGCAGAAGGTAGTTTCAGTTTCTCCCTCAAGATCTGCAGTGGCACAAATATGAAACAATAAAACTTTTTTCTGCAGATTAGACTTCCTTGTCACAGTTAGAGGCAGTTTATTTTTAATAGTGTGTGTTAAAAATATATGTGATCTTCTGTTGGGCTAAATACATATACACAGACATGTATACATATTTATGATATGAGGCATTTGTAATGAACACTCTGAAATATATTCTGGTGTAGCTATATGTTAGTCTGGTTTGCAAAGAGTTAAATATTTATTTAATCATTCTACATGAAGTATGATTTTTTAGAAAGCAGTTTCCTTCAGCCATCTTTTACCAGATATAACATATTTTTAAGGTCTAATCCTTCAAGTCGCACAAGCCGATCATCCTTAAATCTCGTATAGTGCCTTAAACGGCAGCTACCACGCTATGGTATGATATTGCTTCTGGCGTGTTTTGCCACTGACTACCAGCAATACAACATAGACTTCCACGAAAGCAACCTGAAAATTAATTTTAAAAGCTTTATTAACGCCAACGGAAAAAAAAAAAAAAAAAGAAAAAGAAAAAGAAAAGCAACCTGGAAACCTGCATTTCCCACACAATAATGATGTCATTTTGCAGCAACTGAAACCTATTCAAAAGGAATAGAAATTCTGTCTCCAATAACTCACTGAGTCAATTACACAGGAAAGTACTGTAATGGGCTGTCCCCCGTCAAACAGCTCACGTACACGACTTCCTTCTCAATTACCAACTTGTCTGCATTGCCATCTGTAAAAACGAACGCATACCTTGTGCTGCCAGTTTCTGCTCTTGCACTTCCATTAGTGGAACTGGCTGCAGCTGCTCAAGAAGAAAGCCCTGATTGTCTTTGTTTTTCCCCAATGTAGCACCATTTCTCTCCCTTCCTCCTGTACATCGACTCAAGGTAACACACTATCTATGCTGAGGTGGGTTTGCAAGTATTTAAACTATAATCTACCTAAATTTGTGTCCTGTTTTATTTTTGCAGTTTATCACCTAACACAGGAAAAAGCTGCCAGCAGCATCTCTCAGCATCTTCACCAGAATTGTGATGTTAGTATTGCAACAGGTTTTATCAGTCGTTTTTAGGGACTGGAGTTAAAAATTGCTAAGTTTCTGGCTAAAAGTCTTCCTACTTTTCTAAATCAGCTTGACCACCCAGGCAATTTTAAAACAGTATTTACATGAAGCAATCAAAAATAAGATTAATAAAAGAGGTCCAATTTAGGAAAAATACTGTTCCCTACAGAAAATGGTTAGGTAGATACATCAGTGTGCAGAAGCAGGACAAAGGGAGCCTGGTTTGGGAACCGCGATCCTTGCCCTAAACCTTTCTCCACCAGCACTTTGCTGAAACAGATTCATGCAGCAGCTCCGACGCCGAACGGTTGCCTGAAACCTCAGTGCTCGTACACACAGATTGCTGCTCCTTTCGAACGCCGTGTGCTTCCAAACGAGCTCAGCTGCTGTTACAGAACACATCTAAGCCATTATGAGTCTTGCATTTTTTCAAATCAGAAACACAACATAAATGGTATAAAATGTACAAAATCAGACTACTCTTCTGACCAGTAACTGGATAAAAGTACTACTCTCAGAACTAAGCACACTGAAAGAGACATCAAGAAAACTGGAAATGCTTCTGACTCTTTCACTTCTTGGCACACAGCAAAAAATATCCAAGCCCTGATGTCTCAAACAAGGAATCTAAATCAACAGTTACACTTTGCTATAAACAAACTCACTTTCTGAGATAAAAAGCCAGTTATGAAGGTGCCTAAACATGGAATTAGATGCTGAAGTTTATGTTCAAGACGGTACCCCATGTATCCCTACTTTCATGAAGTAATCTCGCTCATCAAATGAACAGACAAAAATGGAGCAAAGATACGCCCATATTTCCTTAAACGCCCTAACTTTGACATGGTAGAAGAACAAGACTGCTTTTGCAGATCTTAGCTAAGAGCCAGTACGTAACTCTACATGTGACAGTAATTGAGGGTCCCAATCCCGCAAGTGCTCTGCTGTAAGCGTGAGCACAAAGCTGCTGGAGTTCTCAGCTTCTGGCATCTGTTCCCACTTCCATAGAAATCAGATGGGCAAAATTAAGTTTTGAGGGGGGAAAAAATAAAAATTACAGACATTTAAAAAACATTCCCTGACCTTATTAAAGTCCACGTGATCTCTATTTATATAGAAAATGGCTCAGAAAGCCAGCAGCTGAGAGGAGGAACTCTCGTGCAGATTTTGGCCGAGGGCTGCCAAAATCAGCAGGGGAAAGGCTCCTCAAGGGTAAAAATTTCAAAAGCCATTAAGTGTCTTAGAGTCAGTGTCCCACTGACTTTTGATCACCTACATCCTCCCAGATTTGCACCCCAAATCTGGAAACTACTCTGGAAGAATAATTTCTAATTGAAAGTTACAAAACGAGGATCTAAAGTTTTCACAGTCTTCAGGACTCAGAGGAAATGTCAATTAGGTGTCTACTTCTTGGTGAAAACCAGTGAGGTAACATTTACCTGTTACTTGTACTTCAAAAAATTCCCCTTAGGACCATTAATTTTAATTAAAGAAAAAAAAAAATAAAATGAGAAAATGTTTCACGTGGTCAGCTATAACTTATATACTTATTCAGGAACTGAAGTAACTATAATATGAATCTCATGCAGCCCCCATGAGAAAGCTGTTTCTAGGGTGGGATTCAAAGTGGACTATGTGCACCTATTATTTTCAGTATGCTTAGGACTGCACTCTTACTGCAGATCTTGTTATGTGCTGTTGCTAGAATAGCTTCCATTCAGAAAAATCAACATTTGCCAACCCATACCACACAATTACCATAGTTATTTCCTATTGTGAGCTTAAGGAGAAACTGTGGTATCCCAGATACCACAGTGTGGTAAATATTGAAAAGTAGTGGCCTTTTTATAATGGACATTTTCATCTAATCCAATACATTCCAAACACTTCCAGATAATAAGACAATGAGGCAGAGTCTGCATCTAAGTGGTTGAGTCTAACAATCATCTTACTCTGTCCTGTAATCCCACTTCCAGCACAAACATTTGATGGCTTCCTTTTCGATAGCTTTAGGAAGCAAGCATGGACTACAGCTGTGATCAACCACAACACCCGCCTAGGAAGGTACGTCCTGAAAAGGGAAGAGAGGAAAAGAAAAAAGCCTCACATTCATATTTTTCATAAAGCTAACCCATCTAAAAGTGCGAAGAGTGTCCTGGGCTGTACTAGGCAAAGCGTTGCCAGCAAGTCAAGGAAAATGACCCTTCCCTCTGCTCAGTCCTGTTGAAGACACACCTGGAGTATTGTGTCCAATGCTGGGCTCCCCAGGACAAGAGGAATATGGATGTGCCGGAAAGAGTCCAGTTAAGGGCCACAAAGATGATTAAGGGACTCGGCATCTGTCATACAAGGAGAGGCTGAGAGCGCTGAAACTGTGAGAACCTGGAGAAGAGAAGGCTCAGGGGGATTTTATCCACATGCACCTGATGGGAGAAGGAAAGAAGATGGAGCCAGGCTCTCCTCAGTGCTGCCCAGTGAGAGGACAAGAGGCAGAAGCACAAATTGAAATACAGGAAACTCCATGTGAGCATAAAGGAAAGGCTTTTTTACTGTGACGGTGGTTGAATACAGGAACAGGTTCCTCTGAGAGGCTGTAAATGTCTGTCCTTGGAGATACTCAAAACCTGGCAGGACACAGCCCTGGGCACCCTGCTCTGGCTGACCTTGCTCTCAGCAGTGGGGTGGGACTAGGTGATCTCCAGAGCTGCCTTCCAGCCTCCACAGTTCTGTGAAGCTTTCTTCAGTGAGAGGCTGTAGATTGCTTGTCACTTTTTTGTTCTATTAATTTCTATCAATTTTAGCTTCAATTCCTATTCATTTGCCTTGAGAAATATTTTAAATTTCATGGCTATAGAAGTATTAATTAATAATAGATCAACATCCAAACTGCATGTTACAGGTGGCAGCCTGTAAAACAGAACAGCTACTAAACCCAGAGTAAACCTACTTCTAAATTCCACCGTAAATAATTTCAAAATGTTTACACGGAACTGAGTGAAGTATCTAAGGTAGGTTTTACAAAAATCATTCTCTGCTTGCTCTTTCCCATCAAGATCCTAATGCCTACTTGTAAATGAGACTCAATATAAGGTGTTGTATAGCTTTCCTTAAAAATACCATTAAGATGAGAAGGAGAAGTGAACAACTGTTCTACATTTTGGAAACATTTCTCCTTAAATAGTGTTTATGTACTGCAAGCATCCCTTCCATAAACAAACCAGGTCTTTGGAACAAGTGAACACAATCTCCGAAGAATCTTTACCAGCTTCTATTTCTGGTACATGATGCACTGAGAATTTTAGGCCAACATGGGCATATGGTCTCCTAGTTTGATAGGAAACATTTCATGGAATTCAAGACAGAGCCACAGCATAAGGACTGAAGACCTTAAAATCTGTGATATAACGCAAAGTTAAAAAAGAAAAAAGAAAAAGAAAAAGAAAAAGAAAAAGAAAAAGAAAAAGAAAAAGAAAAAGAAAAAGAAAAAGAAAAACAAGTGTTTCCTGATACAATATTAGAGGCAGTAGAAACATGTAAAAGCACAAAAAAAGGGAATGTCATGGTAACTGGTATGCACAAAGGTATACTCTGAATCCCTTATTAATCAAGCTTAAACTCATTAAAAAAACCTGCCTTAACCTCTTCTTTTTTATTCTAGGAGAATAACCCAGTAGGGAAAGATTTTTTTTTTAATAAATAAATTATAAATTTTTACTTTTATATTTTCATTCTTAAATAAAAAAAAATTAAACAAGAATTATAATAACATTCATGCAGGATTTGGGTCTTTTCTACCTTTGCAGCCCTAGAAACTGCTATGCCCTCTGTTCTTTTTATACTCATTCACATCTGTACAGAGAGAATACTGTAACTGCACAGCAGGGATTCCAGCATCCTTAGTCTAATTTTTCTCTTACCTTTAGGAAAGTGTTTCTTAAATTGCTTAAGACACCAGCTTAAAAATCTGCATCATCAGAATCACTCCTACAGATTGCATTTCACCAAAGGAATTGTTTCTAATGCAAGTGGCAGGGTGATTTTACTGCTGGGGGCAGTCATTCTCTTAAATGGCACAAGCCTGACAAGAGCAGTACAAGAGAAACACATAACTTAACGGGGTTTTCCATCATGAGTTCTGCACAACGAGAACAAAATGTATCCACCCTGTCACATACTCAGGCTTTCGTTCAGAGTGCTGTGAAGGACTGGAAAATGGCATTGAAGAAATCAAGCACCAGGCTGCAAGGAAAGGCACAGTGAAAACTGTCCCGCACGCCCACAGTTAACTTATTTTGCACATCCTTTGGAGGCTTCTTAAATGAAGCTGACTGTACAGGAATGCCTTATAAAACAAGCCCTCAGCTTCCTTTCTGAAGTGGCACCCGCGAAACAGCTCCACAGCCTCACTTGCAGGCAGCTGTAGTGCATTCAGATTGTAACTGGAGAGGCAAAGACCGTTGGGTTGCCTGAACGTGCTCATGTGTTTGTGCAGAGCTAGGACATGGGACTTGAAGAGGAAGTGTTTGGTCCCATTCTCCTGCTCAATTTATCAATTTTTGCTATTTAGGCAAAAAAAGTCAGGAAACAGTTTCCCGTTTACCTTCCTGCTAGGTAATCTGCTAGATTCACACCTGTTAGAATCACAATTCCTCTGATTTTGAAACCAGCCTCCAGAAGGCCCACACACACAATTTTGAAATAAAAAGAAACCTTTAAATTTAGACATGCTGTATAAAATCCTAGCTGTTACTTGTGAACAGGCTATATTCAAAGCCATTTCTGTCTTACTGACAGAACAAAAACTGACACTCTTAAGAATTAACTTTTCAGTTTAATTCAGGTTTTCCTTAACAGTGAATGTCAAATTGTTTTCACTCCCTTTCTTTATCTTTATCACTACTGGAACCTTTAGGAGTGAGAAGGAAAAAGACGTACACCAGAAAGGAGTGAATTTAGAATGACATGCCTTTCTCTAGGAGAAAAAATATAACCTTCCATTTCATCAGCATCCTTGCCAAAAGCCTTCTTTCAGGAACAGAAAAGAGAAGGGCCTTTATTTCCTACATATGTTTTATAGGAAACATTTTTTGGTTCTGTGTCATGGACTAGGATTTCACACCTTAGTGGCTGGTCGTATGGAAATGGACATGGCTGTGAAACCCTGATAGTAAAATCAGCAGGAAGATGAGGAAGGTGTGAAGAACACTGAATGATTCATGCAGCAACAATCTCTGGACCTTTGAAAAGATTTTGAGATGGCTGCCAATGCTACTTGTCTATGACCAGCAACCTGGACCCTCTAAAGCAAGCTTTAAATCTGGCCATGATACATAGGGAGTATTGCTCTTTTGAATATTGCCCACACATCGAAGCAGAAGTGACATGTATAGATTTTTATAAGGAAAGATCTTTCTGAAATCAGGCTGCAATTACCAATGAGTTATACCTCCCAGAAATAATTCCTAAAATATAAATACTGGGCCCTGCTTCCTTTATTAATAGCAGTGTGAATTAATGAGGGAATGACTGTAGAGCAGTGCAAAGCTAAGCATCTTAGCTATAACATTCGACAAATTGGTGTTTTGCAACTAACTCTTCCTGTGCCATATCAAAGAACAAATCCTCTTCTATTTCATACCCTGTGTAACTCCACCTACTGCATACAGCACAAGGAGAGCAGAAGACAGTAGAGCACATAGAAAGCCAGCACAGATTTGATGCCAGTCTGTTTTAGACATAGAAGAAGAAAAAAATAATAAAAAGAAAATAAAAACCTGACTGCACGGAGCTTGGCTTTCACTATGGTAATGGTAATTCTTGGCTGATTTTGCTATGGCCTTGCTACCTACCTTTGGAGCCCTGACATATATATGGCACTACCAGGGCAGATATGGCAGACCTATCTTCAAGATGGCCAGTATTTTGTGTTTCAGGAACAAGAGCCTTGGTTAGCACTGTAGCACATATTGCATGCACAGCCAGGGCTGCGATTTCTACTATATTTCAGTGATTAATGGCCTCGTAATGGAATACAAGTTTCCTACAGAATGTTGCGATCTCCCTACAAATTTGGCCTTGTCTGCTATTTACTGACAGGTTGTAGGAGCAGTGAAAGATTGGCGCTGCTCAAAGTGCTGGGTGTAGTCCCAGGTACTGAAGAGAACGCGCAGGAAGCAGATGGGCAGCGCTGAGTGCAGACAGGCTGAACTGTAACAGTCAGCTGCAGTCACTAGAGGGTACTGCAAGGGCACCTAAAGGGTGCTGCTCCCCTAGCAGGGGGCAAGGGAAAACATTGGGAAACCCTACCATAGTCAACATCACTTGACAATTTGCATGAGCTATTTTAAAGACAGATTTGCCTTAAAAATGCCTAATCTCAGTCCTGATTTGAAGCATTCCTGCAGGAAGTATTTGCAAACACACACATGCCACCAATAAGCCAAGCAACTCATGTCTTTATGGTTCATTTTTAAATCCAGTGCAGTCTATGAATCATGAGTTGCACGGTCCCTTCTTACACTGAAGGCCAAACAGTCCAAAAAGCAGAGTGAGAACGAAATTCCTATGGTTTTACTCACAGAAGGCAAAATAGGGATCCCCCTTGTTTATACACAGTGTCACGTAAGATTACAGGGCTATTTAAGCAGTATGGTAGTACAAAAAAGAAAGAGAAAGAATCTGAGCATCCGACTTCAGAACACATCACTATGATCATTAGTGAAGCAATAGAAAAGATTAGCAACAAGTGAAAGAATCTTAGTCACTACTTCTTCTGAGTTTATCCATTAAACACTGTTATCCTGTATAGAGTAAATAACTGCCAGGAAATCTACTGCACATACTTCAATATTCTGGTATTTTTAAAACACACAACCTTTTCATGCACGAATATCCCTTAATGTGTCTGCTGGAGTTTCTGTGCTTTGCACAGACTAGCAAGAAGGGATGTTGGATGATGCTTGCGTTATGCTCTTAAGTTCTACCAGATTTCTGTAATAATTCTGATCAACCAGTGCATTCCAGACTTTATTGCCCATCTTTCTTTTTCCATTTCTTCCATCAACCAACCAGTTAATAAGAAAATAGGAAGAAATGTGTGTGCAACGGATAGCACAGTATTCCAATGAGACACAGAAGTGGACAAATAATAGAACAGTTGTGAATATCAAGCAAAAATGTTAACACTAACTAGGTTTACTTTTCACTCTATTTAAATACAAAAATTTAAAGTAAGAAGTTTCTGTATTCTAGTCTCAGCCAATTTTGGGCCACACTGAATGTTAAATAAACTATTATTTAATCAAATACAGGCATATTAGTCTCACTCCTGCTGACAACTTCAATTAGAGTATTTTTGCTTCATACTGAAAAAAAAGAAAAAAGAAAAAGCTCATGATCTTTAAACTACTATGGCTTCTGCACGACATCTGGTTACAATTTTTTATATATTCAACCATCAAACTTCTATCTCCACAAAACAATTTACTCAAGATTTGTTTTAATTATCCTGCACTGCAAGCTTCATATGGCTTTGAAAAGGGGGTGAAAGGATCGCTCATGATGTAGACAGATACAAACTGAAAAGGACTGTATATTGAAAGATGCTTTTGAAACAATTTTAAAAACTGAAAAAATCCTTTCCATCATTGCCAGGAAACAAGTGCTACTTTAACTGTTTCATTACACAATACCTCAGCTTGTTCATTAACAATTTTAATTTTTTTTGTTGGATTCTAGGATAAAGGCAATCTTTATTTGCACTTTCGTTGGAACCATACAAGTTGCAAATACATCTTTTCTCTCTTTCTCGCGAATGCCATTATTTTCTAAAAGTGCTAGTTTAAAACAGAAAAAAAAAAAACCAGCAAAGAAAGCATCTGAATGTGATAAAGAAGAAATAAAAATGAATTTTATAGCAGCACAGAAAAGCCTTGCTCATACAAAAAGAAATTTGTACTGAATTTTAAGCATGGGAGAGATCTAATTTATTTTCATAAGCCTATTCACCTGTGTAAAGTTAAGCACATCCATAAGCTTTTGCAAGACTGGACCTAAGACAAAAATTAAGAAAATGCCTGGGGTTCTGGTTTTATTAAATGTTAGAGCCTCAGCCAGCCAAAGGGACATAACTGTATTTTTCTATAACAAGTCTTGGGGTGCTACACCAGATCAGTGAGTCATCACTACAGATATAAACTATTTGTCTTGACATGGTGAAATCATTGTAAACTTCGGAGGATATGAAACTTCTTATTCATTTATTTGCATTACATATATGGATTAATGGGAAAGCATTATGGAAAGTTATTATTTATTTTATGAGGTAACTGCTTTGAAATCCAGTAAATGAAACTCCTTTTTCCTGTTTTTAAGTCAGTCAGCACCCATCATTCCCAGATAGGATATTCAAGAAAAACGTCAGGGTTTTTTCTGGAGGTTTCTTCTGATGCTAAGAACGGATTAGCTTAGACATGGAATGTCATCTTTCAGGATTTCTTTAAAGATGCTCCAAAGAAGCCAGTAGAAGACATAGCTGCAAAAACACAACTTACAACCATGGTTAACTTATAAACAGTTGAACTTCACTGGTTCTAATTCCCAGACAGACATTCTCTTGAGTTTTGTACTGGAGCAATATGTGCAGCTTTTTAAAAATTTATTTTTAATAATGAAACTTCATTTATGAATGAAAGAGAGCCTGAAGAGATGATTTTATTTTGGTTCTGCAAAATATTCTGCTATTAAACCCACTCATGTCTCTGAATTGGTGACCATGAGCCACCAATGGGTCAACATATGCGTGAAAAAAACCACCAACACTCTTCAATCCATGGCCAACCATACCAAAATGAGTCTAACCCCTGGAGCCTGCTTAATTAGTCAGGAGGACCTCTGAGCAGGCTGTCTCACTAAATGTTGGCCACTGCCTCCACACAGACTGCAAGAACTGCTGAAACAGTTTCCCTCCGTTAAAGTAATATTGGACACTTTGCTTGGAACCCAAAACAGGAAAATATGGAAGAATGTGAAACTCTAACAGTATGCAAATCGCTGAAAAAAGTCACTGTTTTTCACAAAGCCTTGGATGGCACAGAAGATGATGATGGAGTCGAAGCTTTATTCAATCTGAACTAGCCTTTCATCCTCGCATTCAAAACCTCACAGTTACACCCAAGATATGACTGTTCCCCTGGGTTACAGTTACCACCTCAGCATATCAGCAAAAAGGACTTGCTGCATTCATGCTGATTAAAGTGAGGAAACATAAATTGTCACTGTCCTCACTGACACAGTCTGCAATCAAAGGGCTTCAGTATTCTCTGCCGTCTTCTATTTCAGGTGTGAAGAGAATAAACACGACTCAGAACAAACCAAAGACGTTGATGAAGCCTTCTTTTGCATGTGCACCCCCCATCTCCCTCCCCCGCCGATTCCTATCAACAATCCCAAGGTACATTTTTAGTGTGGTGGGAATTCAGACACGCGATTTTGATTAATGTTAATGCAAGTCGTGTGTTCAAATCCCTGTACGCTACTTTGAGAGTTTATTCTAAAATCGAAATATAATTAAGGTTGCAACACAAACCAAATAAGGCAAGGAAATGGCACTTCATTAGTAACCTATTCATTACAAGTACCATAGGTAACCTGTTGCAAGAGTGTGGAACTATAATAAAATGTTGTAAGTGTTTATATACCACCACTGTCAACTGGCTAGGAAAATATGGTAAAGACATCCAGATGCACTAAAAAAAAAAAAGGTTAGCTTCTGCAACTAGATAAATTACTTCTTGAGATTATTTAGCTGTGGTATTGGTTTGGAAGAATTTGAGTCCTCTTCCCAGTGACACTTGGAGACCAGCACATTTGTTCTCTTTGTAAATTTATACTAATGAGTAGTCGTGCATAATATAGCAGACTGTAAATAGAGGAGAAGAGGAGCTGAAGGGAGTAGGAATGCATACAAGGAGTTTCTGTTTAGTCAAGCTGACAGGTAACAGATAAATAACTTAAAGATTGTTTTCAGTTTTCCCTCTTGCACAAAGCTATATTCCAGATCTTTATAACTGCGAATACCAAAGATGAACTCTACAGTGAGTTCATGGGTAGAGGTCCTGTGTCCCTAGCATCGCTTTTGATGACAACTGAAAGTGGCATTTCTGTGGGCGTTTCAATATTCTTGTTCTGCAGAAAACTGCCAAGCCAGTTTTGTTTGGTTTTGTTTGAAGTTTTTTTTTTTTAATTTTTATTTTAAAATTATTATTATAACTGGACTGTGGACTAAGGTTTTTCATCTCCTTCTCCATTACATAAAATACAATGGAAAAAGGAGTTCTTAAAACTCTCTCTTGGAGGCAACAGTAGCCTTTTTACTAAAGATCAGTAGAAGCTATCTAAGATGCTAATGGCTGTGGATTATAATTATCTTTGTAGACTTTGTAGAATGAAGAGAGTGGTTTTGTGTGTCTACATGTATGTGTGAAGAATGGAGGGGAAAGAGAGGAAGAGGGTACTGATAGCAGTGACAATCCACTGCACTTTACAGAACAAGGAGGTCTTACAAGTGGGCAATGAGTCTATCATCTGAGATCAAGCAACTTCCCATATCATAGCCAAAAGCAAATGGGATTAAAGACAAATTCAATCCTTCAGGTAAGATTTAGGATTAGTATTGTAGACCCCAGGTATTTTGTGCTGGAATTCTGGACATGTGTGATGTTGGTGCTAGCAGTAAATTCAAAGCCTTTAACATACAAAACAAAATCTGAGAAAAAGAATTGGTGCTTATGGAAAAATATCTGGGCAGTAAGTGTTGATCTTTACTGCACATCACTATGTTCCGTGCCATACACATAACAAGTTCAGAAGAGAGGACTACACACTACCAAGACAAATTCAACTTGCAGTCTGCAATCTGACTTTATAAGCACATTTGGTAGACTCACATAAAATGTACAAGTAAAATGATCTAAATTATGAAGTAGATTTTTTCTTTTAAAAAGTCATTAAGTGTATCTTACATAGCTAGCTTTTTCTTTAACGTTATATTCTCTTTAAAAACGGATTAGAGGTATACTGTCTTTTGACATAGTGCAAGAAGCAGGAGTGTGCAGGGAGCTCAGAGGATATAATTTTTTCCTTCTAACATAAAAAGATGTGTGAAGTTACTATGGCTCTTCAAAATGGCCTAGTAATTGAGCCTGGTTATGGTCTCATTAATGTGCAACTTTCATTTATCACCTTTTTCCTTTGTGGATTATATGCATTGATTCATCAAGACTTGTGACACCTGGTTTTCATTTGCTGGGTTCAGTGCTTCTTTTTTAATCAGTTTGTACTAGATTGGTGTAAGAAACAGTCTGAAAGTAAACCGCACTAGCCTCCCAAAAGCAGAAATGAGAACCTTTTCATGCCTTTTTCAATCTCTTTTCATGCTTTTCTTTCAAGTACGTTTAACAACATGCTTGCTGCAGCTACTCATAATATAAAAAGAGCAAATAAAACAATGTACACTTAATGGGAGATATAGATGTCTAGTAAGTTCAATATTACAAAAAGTAATTGATTTTAATTCATGTAAATGTAAGTGACAAGGCAAGGTTTCTTCTTGCTGAACGACAATATCCTTGTTGAGTTGTACAGTTTAATAATGAGATGTTCTCATATAAATTTCCCTCTGCCTTCTTTCCTTTGCTTTTCTAAAATATGTATCACTTCAAATATTTCCATTCTGCATGTCACTGGCAAATGCCAAAAATAGAGAAAGAGAGATCTGATAAAGATAAAGCATGACAAAAGTTTCACGGATAATTGCCTTCACATATCCAGTTCAGCTCTCATCTCTCCTAATTAGCCTCATTACCATACCTTAAGACAGACCAGCAGTCACTCAAACTCCCTGTTTTTTCTGTCAAAACTATTGCTGACAGGCAAATGGACAACACATGCACTGAGTGAGTCTATTCTAGACTATTCTTTTACAAGACTAGCCTGAAGCAGAAAACACAAAACAATGGGTCTTCTATAAATGTATAATGAAAGTATACATACAGTGCATGAATACTCAATAAATTATTCTTCTATTCATTGCTCTGCCATCACTTAAAATTAGGACAATAAAAAGAAAAATCATTCTCATACACTATCATTCTCCAGAATATCAAAGAGATCAAAACCAATGCAGTATTTCATTATGACTGATACAGACTTTTAGAACAGCCTCGCCACAGTCGCCGAAACAAAATCACTTGAGTACTGTAAAGTTTGAATACGTCAATGCAGTACTGCTTTCAGCATACCCACGCTATCTCAGGAAGCTTTTTGTTTTTACAGACCATGTTCAAATGAAAAAGCTTCATCCCATTGCTCATGTTCATTTAAAATTAGCTCGTAAAAAGTATCCACAGTATAGTTCACAGGGGCAATAGAAATATTTTAATATTAAACTCCACTGGCTATCAAAACATTAAACGGTATAATGGGAAGCCATTGAAACCCCTCACAATGTCCATTTCTTTTTCATTATTGTTTTAGTCACACATCACATTATGTAGAGAGTTCAGATACATGGTACTTTGTTTTCATTTTCTCTATTTTTCTATAAATTTCATTCTGTCTAACATCTAACAATTTGGAAATGTTTTTCTATTATAACCTCCTGGTAAAAGGTACAAATGTTTTAGATTTGTCGTATTTTCATGTTCACAGTACCACTAATAAAACAAACCCACTGTTTTATAATTTTCATAACAGAAATTTAACACTTGCAATGTCACTTATTTAAGAACTGGACACTACACAGTTACTGGTCTCTTTAGTCCCCAGCTCCTCAGACACAATCTTTCTTGTGATTTTATTTTTCTTTTCACAGCATAAGTTGTGATGCAATCTCTACAGAAAAAAAAAAAAAAAAAGATAACCCCCCCCCCCAAAAAAAAAATCAGTGAAATGGATTTTCTGCAGTTTGTGGAAACTAACAGTCCATTCAGCGTGACTGAAAAATACCCTGAAGGCCAATATTTACTAAGCATGGCACACACACAAGAGCCTTGTTAAAAATCCACAACAAATCTCTCATGCAAACAAATCCAGAGGCTTGAGAGCTGCTGCAACTGTCGGGGCAATGCTGATCCTGACAGTAGAAAGCTGCTTTTTTAGCAGGCTAAGAGCTAGCTAGATGTCTGCTGGCTTCTCACCAAGATTTCACTATTTTAATTTCTTCTTTCCAGGATTTATTAGGTGATGAATATACAGCGATCTATCAGAGGGATAAACAGCATCAAATGAAGGTAAGGCTGACACATCTGGGCACTCAGTAATTGAAGGACACTGGTGACCAACAACTATAACTACTTCATGCAAATAGTCAAATAAAGCCAGACAAAATTAAACTCTAGGCTAAAGTCAGACACTGTGAGGGAAAGAAATGGGTCAAAGATGGGCTTCCAAATAACAGGAAATACTTTCAGCTTCACACATAACGTTTCAAAATGCAGTTTTTTTCCTTTTCTTTCAGAGATGTCAGTGTAGAAAAAGATGAAAACACCATCTACTGGAAGAGCAAAAAACTAAATGAAATGCAGGGATGCTAATGTGTGAACAGAAATGTTATGTAGGAATGCAATGCAAGTAGGGTAAACTAGTACATTATGTACACATACCACACAGTTTCAAATGTACGAGTGGGCATGTTTGAGAAGGGTATTTCCAGCAGTTGCTTAAAAAAAAAAGGGACTGTGAAGTAGTAAAGTGCTGCTGAAGTCTACTTCTTGCAGACACCTATGCAGCCCGACTAACAACATATGCTGTCCTTGTGCTGCAGAGCCAGGAACCGAATTCCAGCCCAGCAAGATTAGCTGCTGGGCAGGCATACTTCCACCAGCTCCGCTAGCGCTGGACAAGCTTGCCCAGTGATTTTCATTGCTTCAAACATTGAAGCTATTTAATTTTAAAGTGCTGTGCAGTCCCTTTCCTATTATGGATGAAAGTACAATTAAACTCCAGTGCTTTGATAATTACAAAGCTGTTAAAATACCTATGCATAGTCTACCTTTTAAATAGTATAAGCCTTTTACAGATACTGCTTATTAACCTACATTTTCAATACTTTTTGCCCTGCATTTCTTTCTTTTCCTTTCTTTTTTTCATTGTGCTTAGCTTTTATCTAGAGCATTAGCTCTATGTTATCCCTGGATTCTGACTCACTTCTCACTCAAAGGGAAAGAAAAATCAAAAAACCAACATACAAAAAAAGGGAATGGAAAACA